>NW_026526688.1:41191636-42535386 GCF_024362965.1 Panthera pardus | reverse complement strand
CACACAGACAAGGTAAATAATCGACATATTCTGTTGGCAGCCAGCAAAGGATGATCTGTCGGGAGGCTGAATTTCCCAAGATCCTGTGTAGAATAAATCTCATAGAAATGTTTCATTGATCATATTAAGTACCAGTTGAAAATTACATGGTAGTTCATTGGTAGAAGCTGCCTGTGACCATACAAACTGAAGATCTTTAATTTGTTTCTTCTAAAGAGGCTCAAGAGTCTCATGAAGGTAGCAGCAAAAATTCTGCAGAGGCTCCAGAGTTTGATCTCAACTTGTAGCAATATATGGAATTACTGAATGTGGGGGAGAGCAATGTATAAATATTAAAAAGAAAAATGATGATGAGGGCTGCCAGAATTTTATGAAGTTATTATAATAGTTCTATCTTGTTGTCCGAATCCTAGTATTCAAGGAGAACAAAAGGGATTCTCTGGATCCTAGAGATTTTACCAGTTTTTCTTTGGATGAATTGACACTTTGATGAAGGCTGCTGTGTTATAGTATCAATCACAACGATTTATGATTCCTGCAGCACAGCAACGAAAGAGGCATCGTTCTAGCTGCTACATGCTGGATCATCTGACTATAAATATGTTCTGTTACTGTAAGAAATTGCTGCCGAGAGTGACTAACTGTTCACCAAACCCATTCACTCTACTTTCTGCACAAGCAGAGCGGCTTGTCTGTCCTTTCTCAGCTTGTCCTGTGGTTGTGCGTGGCCTCGTGACTGACATCTAGCTGAGGTGGGATTTTGCTCATGGGCGGTTGTTTCCTTTTCTGCTGTTATAATTGAAATTTGATGCAAAGTTTTATTTTTTAATTAGAAAATAGGTTATTACTTTTATCAAAATATATATGTGTTTATATGTGTGTGTGTTATAAAAATTTTATCTATGAAAAAATGTTAAGAAGAATGTACCAAAAGAAATTCCAAGAAGTAACTATTGTCAGTACATAAGAATATATTTCCAGACATCTCTCTATGCAGAGAGAAACAGACAGACAGACAGACAGATAGACAAAGAGAGGCTCTTTTGCACTATCTCTGGTTTCTCCATTACACAGTGTCACCCCTAGCAAGTCTCAGCTACGAGGCTAGCACTCTGTTCTAAAGGATTGAGTCTGATTGATTTGGCAATGTTTCCAAATCTTTCAGCTTTTGCTGTTGCTGGTGGTGGTGGTGGTACTTGCCTTATAATATGAGCTGTTCTCACTTTCTTCTTTTATTAATTTCCTATAATAGTAGAAGAAGATTTAGCATTTTTAATCCATCTTTCTCTCAGTCTTGCTCCCTTTTTCCTAACATTTAAGTCACAATTTCCATTCAATTCATAAACTCCATCCATTCCTAAACTTTAATTCAGTTTTTAGCTTACAACCCTAAAATGTTATTTTCTACTAATCCAACCAACACATGATAATTATGCTTTGTTTATTATATTTTTATTGTTTTTTAAGAATGAATAATTCTCTTATTTTTTACTGTTTATTATATGTCATATATAATATACTATATAACATGATATATGTAACATATTTTAAGATTTATTGCAACACATCTGTAAAGTTTTCTCAATATTATTTCAATGGGATCAAATGTATCAGATAATCTAGCTATTTTTTTCTTCAGCCAGTTTGACTCCACACACTTCTCCCCCCATACACTCACACTACACCAGAGTAACCTGTTAATCAAACAAGGATGTTTATTAAATCTCCTGCTGTGAGAAGAATGTCTTAAGGAATAACATCTCACTGACAGTGCCATAATGATATTTTGGGAAAGAAAACTTAGGGGAGGATATTTCTAGGACCTTGAAATTTGAGCTCAAATTGTTTATGGTTGGGAATTTACTGAGATTAGGTGATGTTAGTGAAAAAAATAGATTAGAAAAGGGAGAAAATGCTTTTGGAGTGAGTCTTGACATTAGAGTCTCAAAAAAAAACAAAGAAAGAAAAAAATGAGGAAGGTAGGAAGGAAGAAAGGAAGAAAAGGAAGGAATGAAGGAAAGAAAGAGGGAAAGAGGAAAGAAAAGAGAGGGAGGGAGGAAAGAAAAGAGGAAAGGAGAAAAAGTAGGAAAGGAAATAAACTTCTATGTATTTTTCTTCAGGAATTTGCTAGAAGATGTGCTCCACCAGAATGATAAATATTTGATAAATTAGTGGTTCTCTCTCTCTCTCTCTCTCTCTCTCTCTCTCTCTCTCTCTCTCTCTCTGATTGAAGAGCTATTTTCCCAGATGAAAAAAATATATATATTTGTATAGGCAAATTGGTTTCCAGGAATTTCCAGAAGTAAACAGTGACATTATTTATTGGTTAGTTGGTTTGTTTTTGCATTATCCTCCCCAACAAAGTTATTTGGACAGATAGGGTCTCAGTTCTTAGTCTTGATAATTAAGCTAGGTGGACTTGGCCTCAATATTTCCTCCCTCCTTCCCCAGCCCTATCCTCTTCCCTTCCCTCTCATCCTTCCCTCCTTTCTTTTTGTCTTCCTTCCCTCCCTCCTTTCTTCATTTCTTTAGACTGCCCTCCTAGAGCACTCCTTCCTTTTTCTCCTGTCTGGTTGACAGTTCTCTATACTTGCAGCATAGTGGAGATTCTGGGAATTCTTTTTCTTACTGTCTGGTATTGGATTCCAATGTTTCCTGGGGCTTCCTTTTAAATCATTATGGTGGAGCACTTATTCTAGCAACTTCCTTAGGAAAAAATGCTTACAAGTTTAATTCCTTTCTTTTCTCCTTCCTTCTTTCCTTTCTTGTTTCTTTTTTCTCTTTTCTTTTCAGAAAATGCCAAAAACATGTGTATTATTCATGTTTATGTTTGATCACTGTATTGACTGGATATATAATTCTAGAGTGAAACCATATCCTTCAGAATTTTCAAATCTGTGTCCTATGGTCCTCAAATTTCCAGTATTGCTTTTGAAAATTATAGTGCTCTTTGGCTTATCTATTCATAATGATGAGCTCTACATAGACTTGTTTTTTAAAATATTTTTTAAATTTACATTCAAGTGAGTTATTATATAGTGCAACAATGATTTCAGGAGTAGATTCTTTCCTTAATGCCCCTTACCCATTTAGCCCATCCCCCCGACCCCACAACCCTTCCAGTAACCTTCTGTTTGTTCTCCATATTTAAGAGTCTCTTATGTTTTGTCCCCCTCCCTGTTTTTATATTATTTTTGTTTCCCTTCCCTTATGTTCATCTGTTTTTCAATAAGTAATCTGGGCAATTAGTTAATCTTTTAGACTGATCTTTTAGTTCTTGGAAATATTCCTGAATTAATCCTTTCTAATTTGCTCTTCTCATTATTTCCAGAACATTCACTTACCTGATGTTATGCATCTTTTATAAGTTAGCCCTAATTCTTACCCTCTCTTCCTTTATTTTCCATTTCTTACCTTTTGATTATTTTCTCAGTGGTTGTTGTTGTTTTGTTTTATAACAAATGGTTCCAAGCTTCCAAATAATGGTTGGCATCACTATTATTTTGTTGTCTTTACTCCTGTTCTCTTTCCCTTTGTAGATTAATAATCTTCTTATCACTTTACTGAAATTTTAGTAGAAGTTCAAGGAAATGAGATGTAATTGGTTTTCAATTTGACATGCATAACTATAAGTCTATTTAGTATGAAATTTTGTATGTTTTTGTCTTTTCTCTATTTAAAAAAATTTAGATTATGACATAAGAATGAGGTCAAAAGTTTGGCTATTTTACTGATTTTTTAAATGTTTGTTTATTTTTGAGAGAGACAGAGCATGAGCAGTGGAGGGGCAGAGAGAGAGAGAGAGGGAGACACAAAATCTGAAACAGGTTCCAGGCTCTGAGCTGTCAGACCAGAGCCTGATACAGGGCTCTAACTCAGGAATGGTGAGATCATGACCTAGACCAAAGTCAGATGCTTAACTGACTGAGCCACCCAGGCACCCCCTATTGATTTTTAAAAGAAATAAATTTGAGTGTCTCTCTCCATTTGGTTTTTCTTTTCTAATTCATAATTTCTATTAATCACTAAATTTCATCCTCTTGCTTTCCCTAGAAATGTAAAAATAAAACTAACCCAACATTTAGAATAGATTCATTATTTTTTCACTTATTCTTGTTTGTTAGTGATATATTTAGGACCTCAACAGATCAACTGAGCATAATGCCAGTAATTCACCATAAATTTGTATATATAGTACCCTCATTATAATGGTTTTTCTAAAGCGTTTGCTATCCAAGAGGCTTCCTCTTTGACCAGAGCGTTAATTAGGACAATGTTCTTAATTTTCAATTCTGGAAAATTTTCTTTCTTTCATTTGACATTTTGTATTAACTTGTATTTTGATGGTATTGTGTTGCAAAAAATGTGTTTTGCATAATTTCTGCTTTTTAAAATTTAATGAGGTCTTTTTCTTGAACTCATAGGTCAGTGAACAATATTGGTTAGTTGACCCAATTTCTAGCCCCTTCTTTTGCCAATTGAAGCTTCAGGGCCCAGGAAACATATTTCCAGAGTGGCAGTCTGTTGTGTTTCCTGGTAAGGGTTTTCCTTTTCTAAAAAAAAAAAAATCCATCTCCTCTCCAGTTCCTTTTTTATTTTTATTTTTATTTTTTTGCTTTGAATGTAGACGTTATGCCAATAGCAACAGCAGCCATATTAAAACCCTGAAAGAAAGGCTAAGAAAATCACAGAAGAAATATATTGTGAAATCTTGAGCTTTTGAACCAGCATCAATTACTTTTTTCATCTAGACTCCTTTTCTGTGACAAAAATACCCAAAAGACAAACAACAAGAAAAATCCCTGAGCCTGTATAGACATTTTTTTTAATGCTTATTTATTTTTGAGAGAGAGAAAAGTTGGGGGGGGGTGTGCAGAGAGAGAGGGAGACACAGAATCTGAAGCAAGTTCCAGACTCGGAGCTGTCAGCACAAAGCCCAATGGGGTGCTTGAACCCATGAACTGGAGGATCATGACCTGAAGTGAAGTTGGATGCTTAACCGACTGAGCCACCCAGGTGCCCCTGTATAGGCATATTTTAAGTTACTTGAAATAATTGTATACTAATACAGACCTAACACATGATGCCTCCTTATAAGTGTTCCATTGACACTTTTTTTAAAGAGTTATTGTCTGAAGTATTCAAAATGTTAAAATAATATTTTTCATCCTTTTGGTTTTAATCTTTACTTCATTTTTACTTTTGTTTACGTGTTGATTAGATAGTACAAGTACATGGTAGAAAATTCAAAAGGAACAGAGTGCTATACAGAGAAAAGTAAACCTCTTTGCAAATTTGTCTCCAGCCATGCATCACAATGTCACAGTTTCTAGTTAATCCTTCCAGAAATATTCACTAACTATAGAAGAAAATGTATTATACATATAATTTTTACAGAAATATCAAAATACACACACTGGTCTTTACTTTGCCTGTCACTTAACTTGATCTTCTTTCTGGGTGACATCTATTTCATTACTTTTAATAGCTACATACTTTTCTACTATATATGTCCATTACACTTTAACCAAACCCCTACTAAAAATATGTATTATTTGTAGCTAACATATAATTGGAGTTTGATTTTTGACTGTAGAGAGCAAACTAGACTTAGAGTTTGAGTTTTGTTCTTGGCTCAAAATAATAGGAATCTCTGGCTTCAAAGATATACACTTTTATTATCTCACATATTTGGGAAACTAGGTGGGATAATCCAGGCTCAATTATATTATTAAGGACCTGTGACCTTTCCATCTTCCCACTATTACACCTTAGCAGTGACTTCATCCTAAATCTTATTCTCCTTATAGTTTTAAGATCATCTTTAGCACAGCTATAATTTCTTCCCTTCAATTCCATTGTCCCAACTTAGACCGTGTGCTCATGAGTGGACTAATAACAGCTTAGAGGCAATTCTGTACACCTATCGGTTTAAATTATTCAGGATTATCCTCAGGAGTGAGGGAATAATATGGATATCTTAAAAATAACTGGATTCTGCTAGGAAGGAGAGGGTAAATAAGTATTAGAAATGCAACCAAATGTCCGTTATATGTTTTCAATTTAAAATAGTTTGGCTTTGAATAGAAAAGTGTATGAGTTCACATGGTTGACCTTAAAAAAAACAATAGAGCCAGCTATTTTACCAGCAAAATGAGTTTATTCAGGAATGGCAGAGAATTGCAGTTTGGGACAAGCAAACTATGACAAACCGTAGGCAGGTCTGGAGAACAGAGGAGAGGGTTTTGCTTTTCTGGAGGAAAGAAGGAAGCTGGTAGAAGCAGCTTCAAAGCGTTCAAGGTGGTGGTGGCTTCTCATTGGCTGCGTGTGGCGCTTCTCATTGGCTGGGCTGGCTGTCAGTCCATTTTTTCTTTTTTTTTTTTAATATATGAAATTTATTGTCAAATTGGTTTCCATACAACACGCAGTGCTCATCCCAAAAGGTGCCCTCCTCAATACCCATCACCCACCCTCCCCTCCCTCCCACCCCCCATCAACCCTCAGTTTGTTCTCAGTTTTTAAAAGTCTCTTATGCTTTGGCTGTCAGTCCATTTTTAATGAGGCTTGCTTTATTTTCACAACATTACTTCTCATTCATTTAGTTCCTATCTCACTTTTTTTTTATTTTTATGCTTCTCATACTTAGTGCTGTACCATTTCATTAATGAACTGTATTGTCTTTGATGTTTTTCTCCATAAATTTGAAAGATCTATCTTGTCACTACTTCTCTCACAAGTTTTTCCCAAATAAATTATTAATCAATATATTTCTAATTATCAATACCAATCATGAAAGAATATCTGACACTTCATTGTATAAATTTTATACCAATAATCTATATTATAGAAAGAAATGAGCATACTTTTACTTTTTCTCACTCATTTTCTCCCACAAAGTGGAACTTTAGTCACTATTATTATTATTTATTTTGCACGTGTTATATATAAAGAACTGTTATTTTTATGTTTGCTTTTCTATTGTACATTTTTTTTTTAAAGAAACGATTTGTGATTAATGTTATGTTTAACTGGCTTTCATTCTCAGCACTGGTCTTTGTATGTCACGGACTTTCCATTCATGAGTTCCTAAGTTTGATCACGTGTTCAGTAAGAGCATATCTGAAACTTGTTTTTCTAAAAGACTATCTGGTTCAGCAAAACAACCTAACTTCAATTTGGTTATTATTATTATTATTATTATTATTATTATTTTCTCCTTAGAGAGTCTTGGACAACCAGGTATACTTGCCCGGGCTCTTGAATCATTAGTCAAAGACAAGAAGAAGCAAGTACCGTCAGAAACACGTTCAGCTACTTGAGAAAACAGCATCTCACTGTTTCCAGAAGCCAGAGAAGCAGCAGAACCGGCAGTGGCCTTCCTTCCCATGGCCAGAGGCAGCCGAGGGACAAGCCACTGTACCCAGTGTTGCATCCCCAACCTGTTTCCTGCCTGTTTTATAATCCCAGGTTGTCAGCATACCCAGTGACCTCATATCTTACTAATTTTATGTTTTGCTTACATCATTGCAAGTTGGTGTCTGATGTTTAAAACCAAAGCTTCCCAGACTGCTCTGCGCCGACGGGGTTAAGCTTCCAACCCTCTGCTCTTTTTCTGTTTGCTTTGGCCTCTCAGTGAACCACAGTTTTGATGTGCAGCTCTTCTGCACTGGGAAATAAATATCAAACACTTTCCCCAGTGGTCCGATAGCTAGTGCTCAACCCCGTTCCTGGGCTCTTTAAATCAAGAGGCTTAAGGGGGATTTTTTTTCAAGGGCTGCTCTACATGTTTCCTGTGGGCTTTTATTTTTATTTGGAAAGATTGCTGGAAGCCAACCTTCAATGAACTACCTCAGTTTCCTCCCATGAGCGCTCCCTGTAGAAACTTCTCAAAGATTCTGACATCTCAGCGGAATCCTTCATTGGTCACCAACACTAATGTCAGGGGGTTTTTCCCCTCTATATTTTCATTCCATTGACTGTCTTATTGATGATCCAGATTTGGGGCAGTTCATCTTACTGTATCATCAGATTTTATGATCCAATCATTTAGGTGCTACATGATGTAATGAATAAAATAAAGGTATGCTCAGTTGCATCAATATCAAGCCAATAGAAGCCTCTAAGTTGCTTTAGATCTTGGATGACATTCTGACTATGAGCTCAAACTGCCTTTGTACTTGCTGATGAAGAAAAGTATAAAAAGTATAAAAGTATAAAAAGTATAAAATACATAATGAAATGAAACCTGAATCCTGGTTTTGATCCTTAAATTTCAAGGTGATACATTGTTTAATCTCTTAAAATCTGAACAACTGCTTCCCATACTTTGACAATTTTAACCAAGCTGTATATTGTGACTTGCACAATGCTTTCTTCTTTGCCTGGAATTTTGTCCCACTTGCCTTCATTCTGGCCTTAAGAAATCAATCAACTCAAAGATTCACCCTACTCCTGATATTCTGCCCTAAGAACTTTTTAGCCTAGCCAATAAGCAATGAAAATCATGCCCTCTCTATCCCTAACAAAACGCCACTTGAGAACTGTCTGTGTGGTATTCTCCCTAGCTGCAATCTCATGTGATTCTGCTAATTTATATCATCACAGGTTTCTTTATTTATAGAGAAGGCTTTTCATTCCCCACACGTACATAATATTTGGGAGCTAGAAAATAATCTCTCCATTACATCAGATCATTTTCATTAATTCAAGATTTAAATTCTCATTTTAATGCTTTAAATTCAATGCTTCTTTTTTCTACTAATTTTCTCAATTTGCTCAAGCCACTGACTGATTCATAACCAGGCACTGCCACATGCTTTCAAAATTATTCTCTTTGATTCCTTACTGACCTTATTTCTGTCATTAGTTAAAATCTCACTACTAATAAACATGAAGCTGTCTATTTTTATGGCAAAATTTTCATAATAAATTTCAAGAGTTTTCCTTGTTACCAAGCAAACCTAAGAAAGAAAGACAGGAAGCAGAGGCAAGCAGGATAAAAATAAAGAAGGAAAATTGAAAGTCAATATTTCTGTAATCCTTTCTTAGATTTTGACAAATTGGCTTTGTAGCTTGGTAATTCAGGTAGCATATGTATAAGAGTGCCAAAAAATTTCCTCTTAAAGATTTTCTTCACAGATCCTGTTAATTAAATAAAATGTATAAACGATTCAGTGCCATATTTTTAAAAATAATTATGCTCTTAGCCAATGCTTGTCTTATGTTTCTTATTCCATAGTTCACCATTCTTCTCAGCAATTTACATAATTCCTCAGAATGTACTTTAGGGATTTTTTTAGTGTCTCATCTATTATTTATGATGGCAAACAATTTGTAAGATAAATAATTTTTAAGATGCCCCTTGTTTAGGTATAACAAGTCCAGACACAGATCTTCCAGATTCCTATTCTTGGCCTTCAGAATGATTAGCTTAACTGCATGTTCCCACTGATCAATCAGAACAAAATGCTTGTAAACCATTTTGATTAGATTCTCTTCTTCTCCTGAGCCCCTCAGGGACCTTTGGTCCTCCCCCCACCCAGCCTGAGCCAGCATACAGGCCCTCCTAAGGGGCCTTCACAGAAAATGGGCTAGTCTTAGGTAAAGCGTCCACTGATCAAGGATTCTCATCATGCCACTCTCATCCCGTTATTTCTAATCTTGTTTACTCTTCCCTCTAAAAGAAACTCTTTTGCCTGGTTCTTGAGATGCTAGTAGATCTTATACCACAGCATTCTTTTTATTGCAATAACCCCTCTCCTCTGCAGTAGTTTCTCCCCCATCCTTTCCTCTTTGCAATATTCTTTCTGAATAAAGTCTCTCCTTACTAAGTCTGTATCTTTTTTTTTTTTTTAAATTTGATGATGTGTACTATGACACTCCTTTATAACAAGAACTAAAATTTAATGGAGCCAGTTTTGGTCCTCTGGCCCCATCTTCTCAAACACAGCAGTGGGGGTGACAAGAAAGGAAGTGAGGATGGAAATACAGGGCCAGGTAGAGAAAAAGTGAAAACCGTGGTCTGCAAACCAAGAGGTAGAGGTTGGGTCTGACCATTTCCAGATTTTCGTATTCCTCTTATCAATGAAGTGTGTACCAGCTGACCTGAAGATTCTTCAAATTTCTGTTATGGTTATGAAATTGATATCCAGTCAGTCCCAGGGACCCGGAATTGACTCCAGCAATATTTAAAATGGAGCAGACAACAGCCACCGGATGGCACCAAACACTACCTGGACAAGGACAGATTCGCTAATCCAGATGGCTCCTGGCACCTCAGTGTTGTAGCTCTACTGCCTCAGACATTTCATCAACTTCTCAGTGATGCTAATCTGCATTGTAATTGTTGGATTCCACTCATCTTGTTATGGCCTTTATAAATTATATTTGGTAGGTACCTTTTCAATGGAAAATATAAATAAATGAAAATAGGATATCTATTCTCAAGGTGTTTATACTTGTTGGAAATCAAGGTATGAATTTATGAAAACATATGTGGGATAACAAGGTAAAATAATGTATTTAGGGCCCCATAATTAAAATTTGGCTCACAAATTTATGGAAGTGTTGATAAGTAGAAGCTGGAGGGGGAAATAACTTATTTAGAGGTGGGATACAATGATTTTTTTTCTCTAGAAGTTGAGACTAATACTCCTTTCGGAATTCCACTCTTTTAGGAAAATCATTTGGGTATGTTTAGTCATGCAAATGTGATGCAGAGAGAGGACAGAGATAGATGCCTGAGAAGTTGTGGCTCAAGCAGAGAAATTGCAGGGAAAAATAACAATAGAAATGGTTGCCTTTGTTTTGGCTAAGGTTGCACATTTAGATGAGTTGTTTCATGAAAGCCACTTTTTTTCAAACATTTTAATAGATACTCTCTGAGAAATATATTTTACATTTAACATGTGACCCAGTACTAAACACACAGCTTTTTCACAAAACAATTTCACTTACCACACACAGATCTTTGATCATTTCTATTTTGTGTAGTCTTTTTTTTTTTAATGCCTATGGTGAACTATTATATTGACTTAAAGCACGCCACTGGGTGATGAAGGGCAGAATATGCCACCCTCAAATATACCACTCACCAAAGGATAATTTCGGCAAAGAATTTGCCAAAGGATTACTTGCATAGGATTATTTTGAGCTGAAAGCAGTTAAACATCAAACACAGGAGGAGCTCTCTGTCCTCTCCACTTTCTGCCTAAAAGCAGAGCATAATATATACATATACATAATATATATGTGTATATATACATATATATACACACACATATATATACATGTATATATATAAAGGAAATTTACATTTGAAAAGGAAATTTCCATACAATTCTTACCACCTGAGACTGCATAACAAGCCTTACTAATCAACTCTCATTTACCTTATTTACCATACATTTCATGTCAATTTCCCACAACTTACACCACTCCAGAAGCCCAGGATCCCCTTTTCTGTTGTTTAGTCTCTTCTCCATATCTTATTACACTTTGTTAAAATGGTGTATAAATCCCAGATTTAACTACCTCTTTAGGGTTTTCAATTATTTTCGGTGAGGACCACTGTGTGCATAAAAAATAAACTTTTCCTCCTATGAATCTGCCTTCTGTCAGTTTAATTAATAGGCCCCAGTTACTCAACATAAGAGGGTAGAGGAAAAGTTGTTTTCTTTCTCTACAGTTGCATTCTATAATCTTAACTTCCATAGAAAAAATGTTTCATTTCCAAGTGTAGATTTAGAGTGCAACTTATGTCTTATCCTTGTAGAGATGTATTTTTTGTTCAAGGAGTTTCTTGTGGGAAATCTAGAAATGACTCAGATTGCAGGAAGGACATATCCAGGTAAAATCTTCACCCTGAACTGCTTGCCCCACCATAAAGTACCCATAAATGAGTACTTACCTAGATTGATGGCATTCATCTTGGAATGTGCTACTGGTGCTATTAGAAATAATCCAGAGCACACTAATGATTAACTGGCTTCTTCTGATTTAATTGTCCATCTGGGCTATAAAGGAAATCCTGTTAATGTGAGAGTCAGTGTGGAAGGCATAAAACCCAGCAGGGAGACAATGAGTAGGAGAGAGGCATTGACTCTAGAAAATGTAGAAAAACTGTGGGGACTTATAGAGAGTGAGAGCAAACTGACCAGATACACAGAGACAGGGCTACAATGCAAGAGTCCACAAGAATGAGTCCAAACCCATGATCTCAGAGAGGAGCCATTTCTAACAGCATTTTTAGGTTTCTTGGTTATACTTTTTTTCTTATAATCCTGAAATTTCCATCATGCCTTGTCAGAACTTGCAACCTGATTTTACTTATGTGATGAGAAGTTATGGTAAGGGTCTCTTGCATGTCTGGGATGGAGCAAAATAGCCCACAACCTCATAGTCTGGTTTCATAGTATGGAACCTCATGATCAGAATAGTCTCATCTCCTGAGACCAGAGAGATTCTAACAGTAGTGGATATTAACAAAGGCTGATGGGACCTACTGGAGTCGTCATCCAAAGCAGGCCAGGACGCTGACCACAAGGCAATGCCATGGTGGCTTGATAAGAAGCCAAAAAGAGAAGACCCAAGGCCCTGTTTCCCAACACACACACACACACACACACACACACACACACAACTCTGGGATATAACTTGAGCAGTGGGTTTCTGTGCCAAAAGGCAGGGCACTTGAATTACTGTAATTTATACAATAAAATTTAATGTTATTGTATAAGCTGGTGAAAACAGCCTGAGCTCTATGCTTGTTTGTTTGTTTGTTTTCTTGGTGCCAAGTAAATAATGCAGCTATCTATCAGTTGCTCTTAGAATTTAGAGGAGCATACCAGGACCAGCTTAGCTCTTAGAATTTGGAATCAGACTACTGTAGGTGCCGTTTGATAGGGGGACACAGAGAAGAGCTGCTTCATCAGGGGACTGGTGTTGGACATTAATACCAGAGTCAGGGTCTCAGGACGACAAATGCAGTCACTCAAGTTTACCCATGCAGGCTGCGTACACTTGGAAGCATTTACTACTATTTCTATTATCATTAGCTCCAGCTCAGTGCTGCGGGTCCAAAATAGAAAAACAAGCAATATACACTCTCCCTGTGTTTTAGTTTCAGGTACTGAGCTTTGAAAGTAGAATCCAAGCTCCTAATAGATATGTTTCCAATTTAGGCATTAGTGGTTTCAACTCAAAATAGGTTACTAATTGAGCACAGAGGAAAAGAGTCAAGGTTCATTTCTACCCAAACTCCTAAATACAAAGTAATGGAGAAAATACCAGAAGATGTACTGAAGATTTTTCAAACTCTTTTTCCTAGTAATGCTGTCTAGGTCATCTGGATTAATTTTCCCACTGAGAGCAACTAATTGATGGATTAAAAAGATTTCTTTCACTCGAGTTATTTAAGATGTGACACTTACAAAGGATTGTCAGGATGAAATCAGAGAGAAAGAAGGAATCTGGAGAAGAGGACAGAAGCCATTTTTTCCCCCTGTGGAAGCATTTGTCTACCCAAGAACGTTTGAAATTTCTACTAGAAATTCTTTTTTCTTTTCCTTTTCTTTTTTTTTTTTTTTGAACTTTCTACTAGGAAAATCTTATAACCCATGAGGAAGACGACCAAAGCCCAGAAATACCCTAGTCATGGAGTCCAAGAGGTGATCTTTATATATTAAGTTGGGTCTGCAAAGAACCATCCTCTCAAATGAAGAATGAGCCAAAAATAAACCCACCTCTGCTGACAAACTCCATGGAGTTTCTAGAAAAGTCTACATCCTAAGTAAGGGATAGAGAGGAAATCCTGTCTTGGAGAATCTGTAAACAAAAGCTAACCCTTTTTTGATTTGAAACCAAATTCAAAAACAGACATACACACACAAAAAAACTTGTAGATCTTGAATTTAATTTAAAGTGATTAGAGATAATAGTTCCCTGAGGCAGATCTACAAACACCTCTTATAGTAAAAATAGCAAACATAACATAAAATATAGATTATAAAAATAGATTATACTATGTAAAAAAAAAAAACCTTGCGGTATCTTCCCACAAGAGAAAGCTATAAAAAGTAATGCATCATATTAGAGAACAATGCCAGGTAGAAATTCTGGAAATGATTGAATTACAATTTGAAATACAAAAACTTAGTAGATGGATTTATAAGCAAATAGAACATGATGAAGAGCAAATAAGTGTCACGGAACACAAGTCAGAGGAAATTGTACAGAAAGCAGAGTAGAGAAATGAAAAGATGGACACATAGAAGAGATCTGAAATACAAAATGATAAAACATAATATAGACTTAATTGGAGTTCCTGTAGTAAAGGAGGGAAAAGGGAGAGGCAATGTGTAAAAATGATAACAAAGAATTTTTCAGACACAATAAAAGACATTCAAAAATATCAATGATCTTCAGCAAGTAATTTTGTTTTAATTTACATCTAAAGACATTATAATAAATGTAAAGACCTCTAAAGACAAAAAAAATCTTAAGCACAGCCAAAGGAGTGAGAGATCATCTTAAAAGGCACAACACAGTAGATTTATCATTATCTTCTCAACAGCAACAATGCAAGTCAAGAGATAATAAAATGATTTTTTTTTTTTTTTTTTTTTTGAGACAGAGAAAGCACAAGTGGGGCAGGGGCATAGGGAGAGGGAGAAAAAAAAATCTTAATCAGGCTTCATGCTCAGTGGGACTCAATCTCACGCCCTGGGAGTATCATGACCTGAGCTGAAATCAAGAGTTGGACACATAACTGACTGAGCCACTCAGGCGCCCCTAAAATGATACCTTTAATTTTCTAAAAGAAAAGTCCAGTTGGCTCTTGAACAACATGAATTTGAACTGTGTGGATCTAGTGCTCTCTTCAGCAGCACATATACTGAACTGTGCGGATCTATGTGGATTTTTTTCTATAAATATAGCAAAGTACTGTAGATGTATTTTCTCTTATGATTTTCTTAATAACATTTTCTCTTATCTTACTTTATTATAAGAATACAATATATAAGACATATAACATACAAAACATGTGTTAGTCAACTGTTTATATTATTGATAAGGCTTCTGGTCAATAGTAGGCTATTAGTAGTTAAACTTGGGGGAAGTCAAAAGTTACATGTGGATTTCTGACTGTGCAGAGGTCAGCACCCTTAACCCCCATGTTGTTCAAGGGTCAACCATGCTGCCAACTGGAAAATCTATGCCCAGAGAATCAACCAATTCAAAAGTTATTTTCAAATATTATTAATATTAACTTTTCTGAGGTTGATTATGGAAAATGGAAAGGGGGTATAAATAACTAATATCAGGCATAGAAGGTGGATGCAATAGACCAGAGGTCAGCAAACTATGGCCTGCTGGCTTGCTGTCAAATTTTGTAAATATTTATTAGAACACAACATGTCCATTCGTTTATATGTCCATTCTATGTTGTTTTCATAATATAATGGCAGAACTAACACAGCTGTGAGAAAGACCAGATGGCTCCTGAGCCTAAATATTTAATATCTTGCCCTTTAAGAAAAATAAGCAAATTAAATGCATTACAATGAATCTTAGAAAGAAAATATGTAGAAATAGCAAGACCCAAAACAATGCATAAAAATGCAACTACTTTATGCAAATTTCAAACTATATATGTATTGTATAAAGCTGCATACATAGGTGGTAAAACTGTACAGAAAAGAAATATCACCAAAGTCATTGCTGCTGGCATGAGGAAGGGCATTATGATCAGGAAAGAACTCAAGGGTTATGTGTGAGAAAAGTGTTTTGATGGTAGTGATGCTCTATTTCTTGACATGGTGATTATAGGTAAATTTGCTTTATTATTTACCTATATATTAGTATACATTGCTCATTAAACTGTATGCGTGTGTCTTCTGCACTGTTGTGGACTGAATTTAGTTCTTCTGAAATTCATATGTTGAACCCTAACACCCATGAGAATATATTTAGATACAGGGCCTTTAGAGAAACAATTAAGGTTGAATTAAGGGTGGGGCATTAATCCCACAGGACTGGGGTCATCCCTTAGAAGAGGCCACGTGAGGGGCACCTGGATGGCTCAGTCAGTTAAGTGTCTGACTTCGGCTCAGGTCATGATCTCACAGTCCATGAGTTTAAGCCCCACTTCAGGCTCTGTGCTGAGGGCTCAGAGCCTGGAGCCTGCTTTGGATTCTATGTGTCCCTCTTTTGTGCCCCTCCCCCACTCACAGTCTGTCTCTCTCTTCTTTGAAAATAAATAAACATTAAAAAAAATTTTAGAAGAGGCCATGTGAGAACACAGCAACAAGGTGACCATCTGCAAGCCGAGGAGAGGCCTTAGGAGAAACTAACCCTGTCAACATCCTGATTTTGGACTGCCAGTCTCCAGAACTGTGAAAAATTAATTTCTGCTGTTTAAGCCACCAAGTCTGTAGCATTTTGTTATGGCCACCCTAGGAGATTAATATGTGCACTTTAATGTTTATAAGTTAAATTGTACAATTTTTAAAATACAGATTTTTCTACAAACTTTATAGGCATTTCACACACACACAAAGCTTTATAAAGTCATTTTCTAAATAAGAAAATACTTGGCATTAAACTTCTGGAACCCTTGCTTGCTTGGCCCTGGGACGTATCCTAGTAATTTGTTCACGTGATCATACATTTTTGTAAAATTTATAAACATAATGTAACTGTAATATATTAAGATTGACCTAGTTTGCACCTTGCCTTGTGTCTGTTGTTTCATTGAAACAGCCAAATTTCTGAGTTTCATTGAAATGGCTGTGCATTTTGGCAATCTGGCTTATCACAGTTGAATTTAGTTTGGGTTTATGGAACACACTTTTTTGGGCCCCTATAACTTCTGGGAAGTTATTGTTAAGTTATTGTTAGTCATGTGCGGTTGTAGTATGTATCACGATAAGGATGTTGGTATCATAATATGGAAGTACCCACCATGGGAGCTATGCGGATAATGAAAGAAAAAAGTGTAAAGTGTATGACCTATAAACTACCTTGTGGGAATTTTTTCTAATTCTTCACTGTATAAAATTATAAGCACAGGATTCTGTTTCACAACATCTAGTGAACAGGGTTGCCTCACGTCAAAAATGTGTTCATAGCAGTATGGACAATTATAAAGTATCATGCATTTTTTGCTTTTTGATGGAAATTTTGCAAAACAGAATTGATCTAAATTCTTGCTTATAGGGTTTAATCTGTAGCAGTATTACAAACAGCATCCACATTTGTAACAGCTCATGTATGGAAGAAACTTGGGAGAGGATTCTCAAATTTGAGAACAACCCTAATATGTATGATATTACCAACACCAAGTTAGGAAGCAGAGAGACCTTTCTAAACTACTGATAACAAATATGTTTCGATTAATGATGTTAGAAGAAAAGTAGATTATCTGTCTAGCTTCTTTATAGAGAACAATATTGTTAAAAAATGTTTGTCATATAAAAAGGTCATCAAGTAATATACAACAAAAAAATGCAGAAAAAGTCATTATAGAGATGTGCTAAGCTGGATTGTATAGTATTTGCAACATTACATAAATATGTGGTTATTCTCATTTTAAATAAATATTCACTTTTGTCCAATTTTTCATTCATACTGTTGTTTCAAAGAGTATCCATCCAAATTGTATAAGCATTAGGCCAACCCAAACCTGGATCTGCTCTAATATAAACCATCAGATATTTGTCTGCTTCTTTTTCCTTTCTTCGCTGATGGATGGTTTTGTATTCTCTGTGCTAAGATACAATTTTTCTGTTGCCCTATTTTGTCTTTACTCAATAATCCTATTTATGAAATTACTGTTACACATTGATTGGCATCACATTATGGCCATATCCTTTGGTGTTATCCTTTCTGTGGAAAGAGCTGTTCTCCACACATTTAATGTCAAGGATATGACCTTCAATTATGTGTTCCATGGCAAAGCAGTTCTAAGCTCTTAGTAATACCAAACTCCTAAGTCTTTGACTTCTTGTGTTTTAATGGCTTTGGTATCTTCCTATTCTACAGCAAAATAATTCTCTATGTCCTCAACTGTTTTTACTGCTACTTTAGTTCACTTCTAACTCAGTCTAATCATCCTGACTGAATAATTTTTGTTTCTATTTCTCTCCCTTTTCATCATCTTCTTTACAAATATTTTATTTCCCAATAACTAAGTTATTTAAAGGCCTTAATCCCAGACTCCAGTTAAAAGCTTAGAGGTGGAAGCAGGTGAAAAAGTAATCTCAATTTAGACCTGTCAGTGAAACACAATTTAATCTACTTTTCTTTGCATGCTTGAAATAATTTCATGGAAGATAAAGGAATTCTACCAGCTACTAGAAGTTCTTACTTGAAAATAATAGGAAGCCTTCAAGATCACCCAGTAATGAAATTAATCTACTATATACAGACACTCAATCAAATGGTCAAAAACTTGACATCTGTATTCCTGTCTGGTTTTCTAAGCACTTTGTGCCCAGTGTTGAATTAGGTTCTATGGTAGAAATTAAAGAGATGAAAACATGATCTTTGCTTTCAGCAGGTAATGATCTAACTAGGAGGAGTGGCACGCATACACAAAGTAACTAAAACTGGTGAAAGCCAGTATCAAGGCAAGAAGGAAGAAGATAAAGCTACCTATAAACTGAGACCTTATAAACAATTTCAGAGTAACAAATAGGATTGAAATGGATTTCACAAATTAACTCGATCAAAGAAAATAATAATACAATATACCTGGAGAGCAAAGTGAAGAGTATTGATGACTTACTCATCTTTTCAGGTCCAGTTCAAAAAGCACTTATACCCAGAAGCCTTCTTAAGCTACCTAATCAGAAGGAATCACTCCCATTTTCTGTTCTTTATAAAATGTTTTTAGCTCTCTTTGCTTCTCTTGAAACATTTGCCAAACATAAACATACATGTCTTGTTATACAATAATAGTCTTTTATACAATAAAATCTTCTTCAAAATGGGCTATAAACTCCAAAATGGCACAGATTCATCTTCATCTCTGAATTCCATACATAACCTTGCAGTAATAAAGTAAATAATGAGTGAGTACACTGAAATTTTGTAGTAAACAGACTCTTACTTGCAAGGGACTGAAGCCCAATGTAAAAAGTTTCATCTAAACTTGAATGTATTAGATTGTCTGGCAATCAATGGAGATGGAGAGATGTCCATTTAGAAAGTAAGAAACAAAGGTAAGTAAGATTAAGTGACTATGTAAGTGATACAAAGAGAAATAAGCCACGTCAATTTCAAATTTTTGCCTTTGACAGATATTTGGAAAGACACAAGAGAACTGTGTTTTGTTTCCAAAAAAAATACTTTCTTTAATTGGATGGATGGGCAGATACCTTAAAGTATATGTCCTCTGAGCTGCATAGAAGACAGAATTTCAGCTTGTGTAACAGGTGAGAGGTCAGATAATAGAGGAATTATTATCAGTATTAATTTGATAATTGAAGCCAGGGTATTGAATGAAAGCACTTTCTGAAAGTAGCTCAGGAGTGAGCTTGAAAACTGAAAATTGTGGTTGGATTCCAGCTGAGGGAGAAACGTTTGAATGGGGTAGAAGAGGAGGATGCCCAACTGCAAGGGCTCTTCGCCAATTAGAATTCCTCCATGAGGTGACTTATGGGTCTGTGAGAAATAGTCTTCTATAGGGAGTATGGCCTATAATGCAATTGGCCATATTTCTTTCAATGGAGAAGAGAACACAAATTACATTTTTGAGCATAACGACATTAGCTTAAGGAAGTTGGGAATTTGGAGAAATTAAGGGAAAACCACAAAATTTTTAGATGAAACATACTGTGTGATTATTCTGAAATTCTGAAGAGTATCAATGGGATGCTAGCGCTGCTCGTACATTTTCTGAATGGAGATTAAGGGCACTTTAAAGTGGATGGTCTCATAAATAAGTTGGGAAATGCTCCCTCCTCTTCTATTTTTCTGGAAGAATTTCGGTAGAATTGGTATTATTTCATCCATAAATGTTTTATAAAAGCTGCCCATGAAGCCACCTAGGCCTTTAGTTTTCTTTGTTGAAAGGTATTTAACTATGAATTCAATTTCTTTAATAAACAAGGGGGTTTTCCATTTATCTATTTCTCCTCTAGTGAGCTTTGGTGGGAATTCAAAGATTTTTTCATTAAATTTCATTCACTTAAATGAGTGTCAACAAATTTGTTGGCAACATTTGTTCATCATAATATTTTTTTAATGTCTGTAGAATTTATAGTAATGTCCCTTCTTTTATTTCTTATATTGCCAATTTGTGTCTTCTCTCCTTTTCTTTTGATCTATTTAGCTAAAGCTCTATCAACTGTACTATCAGCTTTTGCTTCGTTGACTCCTTGTACTGTTTTTCTCTTTTAAATTTAATAATTTTTGCATTATAATTTCTTTTCTCTGTTTACTTTGTGTTTAATTCTCTACCAGCCTCCCACACTGTCCCTGTTTCATACTGTAGGGGTTTTGATCATTGATTTGAAATGTGCCTTCTTTTCTAATGAAAACATTTAAAGATACACATTTCCCTCTAAGCATTGCTTTAGCTGTATCCCACAGATTTGTATACCATTCAAAACGTTTTCCAAGATTGCTTGTGAGTTCCTCTCTGACACATGTTTTTTAGTAATGTGTTGTTTTATTTTCAAATATTTGAGTTTTTCCAGATATCTTTCTGCTATTGATTTCTATCTGTTGTGTCAGAAAGTATACTTTGTACGATTTGAGTTCTTATAAATTTATTAAAGATAATTTTAAAGCCTAAAACATTAATAGCCTTAGTGAATATTCCATGTGCACTTGAAAAGAATGTGTGTATTCTGCTGCTGTTTGGTGAACATGGACTGGTTTATCAATGTCATTCAGTTCACGTTGGTTTACAGTGCTGTTCGAGTCTTCTCTATTTATTCTTACTGATTTTTGTTGTTGTTGTTGTCTGCCCATTACATCAGTTACTAAGAAGAATGGCGAATTCTCTAACTATAATTGTGAATTTGTCTATTTTTTTCTTTTCAATTCTATCAGTTTTTGTTTCACATATATTTAAGCTCTTTTGTTAGATTGCTACCACTTAGAACTGGCATGTCATCTTGGTGAATTGACCCTTTATCAGTATGAAATGTCAGTCAAAATGCTAAGATTCATAAACTTTTAGTTGTTTGTATAATAAAATCAGTTATATACTGACCCCAAAGTTGATTTATTTCAGGGATTATTTATTTTTCATGTGATTTAGTGGGTGAGTTTATTGATGACAAAAGCAGAACATTTTTTAAAAGGTTGCTGGAACTTAAGCTTACTTATATACTTAAAATATGTGAAATTTAATTTTAATAGGCATAAATATAAAAATTCAAACTTAGAACCTAGACATGGGAAATGAACAAGTTATATTCTCATTATACTCCTCTATGTCCTATAGAACCTTGTACATATCTCTACTCTGAATTCTCTGCTGACTTCTCTCTTAATATATATATATATATATATATATATATATATATATATACTAAATATATATACACATATCTGGGACAAAAACTGAGTCTGAATCTCTGGTGTCCAGCCCAATACCTGATTCATAGAAGGTGTTTAATAAGGTGTAACTGCATCAGGCTTTCTCCCCTATACAAAAGATTTTCACTTTGAATACTGACCTATCCTACGATATTTCTTTGAGTTTTATGCTATAGGATAACAACCATCCTGGTTTGCTCTGGTTTCATTCTTCACCTCCAACAAAACCTTCAGTCCTGGACACAATGGGATCATTGGTCACCCTATAGCTTTTCAGGTAATATCTAAATGTTTAAAATGGAAACAAAATGGTGTGACTCAAGATATACTTCTTAAGTTGTAAGGCTGATGCTAGTTAAAATTAACCAAATGATAATAATTGAGTCATGAAGTTTGTCAACATGATTTTAATTTGGGATGTAGAGGTCTTCAAACTTTTCAATTTAAATAAATGATTATTATAAATTTCATTTTTATTTTCCTGTGGAAACTTGTCTTTATTTTGTGAAAACAGCATTTTTTATGACTTGTTTTGGTTGACTTTTGATTCACAGGAGGTAAGGAAAGCAAAATTGAATTTTAAAATGCTGTTTCTCCTTGGCATTACACCCAACCAGGTGAAAAGTGGAACACGAAGTTAAGAAGCCAGTTGGGTGTCTGATTAATGCCATACAGCACAAATTTGACAGAGTTGCCTCCATTATGTGTTAACCACTTCCAAGAGAAAATAGGCTTAATTTTGTTGGAGATAGAATAAGCTGTAACTGATAGAGTAAACTGTTTTCTTTGACAGTGATTATTCATGACCTTACTTTCTCTTCTATAAACCTCAATTTCAATACCTTCTTTTGTTTTTCAGCAAAGTGGTTTTCTTTTTTTCTTTTTGATATTGTAACGGGATATTATGCAAATATAAATCACACCAGATCAGAATTTTTCCTTAACAGCAAGAGCAATGTTCTTGCTGGAAAGATAAGTGTAAATGTCTTTAATTATCCTTCACTACATAGCAACCTGAGAACAAAGTATCAGGCTGCAAATAGAAACAATCAACTAGACTGGATACGTTGAAAACTAGATGATTAATCCAATTTATACAGAAAGCAGTTAATTACCTTATCAGACCAACTTTCTTGGCCCCTTATAATTTAAGATGTATTTGATATATATAAGCTGATACAATCATCATCTGTATCTTTAACACAACTTTGCGTGATTCCAACAAAGTAATGGCTCCAGTATAACTGAGAAACAATTCTAAGATGCAGAAATCAGAAGTTGCTGCTATAGAGAGAGACACTAAGAACACAAATGAGGGATGACTGAATTTTCACAGCCATCTTTTTTCCCTCATTTCTTAAGACTTTTAACGCAAAATATAGATGATAAATAATATTGTTCAGTTTCAACATGTTTAAAGAGTTAATTGAAATATGCCATATAGGTCCTAATAACTCCATGGGTCTGTCAATTTAAGAAGTTTTAGAAATCAAGGGGAAATAAAGTATAAAGAAAGCTCTCTGTTCAGGCATCTTGTCCAGCTTTCCACTGTAATAGGTATTGTATTCTCTTTTTTTCAAGAATAGAGAGACTTTACAGACTTTTCAAGAATAGCCAAACATATTTCATTTCCTAAAATCACTAACAGCAACAGCTAATATATATTGAGCACTTAGCATATGAAAGGCTAAACATCCCAATGAGGACTTACTATTCTAAACTAATTTTTTAAATTAAAAAAAAAAAAAAAGTCTTAGAGAGCTTACCTTGCCTGTGCAGGGACCAGCAGCTAATAAATGGAAGAACCAGTATTGAGGCTCAGGGTGCCTGAACAAAGCCAGTGTGCTCTGCCATGCCCTCTCCACAGGAAAAGACTTCACATGAATCCACAGGAAACTGTGTGTCTACATGTTATGTTCATACAAATCCTAAAATTGGGATATTCTTTCAATTTATGAGCAGATTTATATATTTATTTTTAAGTTTTAACATTGCCCCCAAATATTTAGTAGTACATTGTTGTGTGTTCCCCATGAGATAAATTTATATCAAATTTCAAACTTAGAAAACAGACATAGGAAATATACAAATTATGTTTTCATTATACTCCACTATGTCCCATAGCATTCATCACACAGTAATTAACCAGCCCTTCACAAAATATGTGTAGGTAATTTACTATGAAATGAAGGACTTTAGGATCGTGACCATCAATAACCAAATGGCTACAGACAACCATTTGTCCTTGATACCTAATACATCCTAGCCTATAGGTCATGAGCTGCCTTCCTTTTTTTTGTATCTATTCTCACTAGCTACTACACTGATTCTTCCCAGAACTTACTGCCTTACATGCACTGTTGCTTCTTATGGATTTATTTATAGGCACATAACATCCCTGCAGTCATTTCCGTTAAGTAGTATCTATAAAAAATAAGTTGTGTTGAATTGCTTCAGTAAACCTCAGCTACCTTGTAATAGAGAGAACTTTTGGCTTCATAGGTTGGTCAAATTAATGACTTAAGAAAATCATTTGAGTGTGTGTTATATTTGAAGATACACTATTCTCTAAATGGTATCTAAGATGATCTGAGGAAGCTGAAGATAAGATTACACATTTGCAGATAAGACTTGAGGTTTAGTGTGCAAAATATTTAATCTTTACCTCAGTGTTTTCATTCCTTTAACTCTTACTCTCAATGGTGTGTGTATTTAATTATTTACTTAATTAATTTGCCTGGTCAAATCTGAATTAAGATCAGCATCCAAACAAACATCAGAGGTACCATAGGAAAGACAAAACTAAAGACATTCACTCTAATTGAAAGAAGAAACTCAGCCACGCAATCATAAATGATAAAGGTAAGGTATGATGTAGGCCAGTACTCTTCAACATGGTAGCCAGTGGCTATAAGTAGCACTTGAAATATAAAGAATTTTAATTAAGATGTTCTATAATGTAAAATACATGTTGGATTTTGAAGACTTAATATAAAGAAAAAATGTAAAATATCTTATAATAAATTTCTCAATTTTTATATTGATTATATGTTAAAATGATATTTTGGACAATTTTATTGAATACTTTTTAATGTGACTATTAGAAAATGTTACATCATCACATATGTAACCAACATGATACTTCTGTGGGACAATGCTGACATAGAGGAAGACAAAAGAGATATATTTTTCAACCTCAGTGACCCAAGGAATCTTAACAGAGGACATGCTAGAGGACACTGTATAAAATACTTGCAACATATATAGAAAGGGAAACCCCACTTCTGAGGTTCCAACACCACTTTGGAGAAACATACCCAAGCAAATAATCACTATGTGATCCATCCCTGCTTTACATTAGTTAATTTTAGAATTGGTATGTGGAGCTGTGCAAATAGGTGAGTGAAGGAATAATGATGATGGACAGAGAGTCCTGATAACAACAATGATAGGAAATACTTGAGGGGAGAACGTCCAACTCTGTGTAACACACTTTACGTACTCTGACAGAGTATCTTATTTGTTCCTAAAGTGCCATTCTCTCTCTAGTCTTGGTGTGGTTTCCCAAGGGATAATCTATACTTCCCTACCCTATTTAATTTGGGCATGGCCATGTAACTTGCTTCAGCCAATCTAACACGCGTCAGTTCTAAGTGGGGGTTTCAGAAAGCATTACCTATTTCTGATTGCCCTTTTATAGTACTGTCATAAACATGAGATGAACAGACTCCTTCAGCCTGGATCCAGAATGAGAGACATGTAAAACGGATCTGAACCCAAGCCAATCCAGCCTGGTTGAGCTAGAGCCCACCCACAAAATATGAATAGGAAAGAAATATTGGTTTCTATAAACCACTGAAGTTGGAAAGTTGTTTGTTATGCAGAATTATTTCAGCAGACCCTGACTAATACACATGCTTCACAACAATTCTGTAAAGAAGATACTACTAGTTTCATTTAAAACAAGGAAAATACCACACAGAGATTAAATGCCAAAGTCACACAACTAATAAATGTTGGGAACAGGACTGGAACTCAAGAGATTCTGACTTCAAACTTAAGCTTTATTGATACTTAAGGAAAATTACTCTTATTTTACACACAATGAATATGAGAATTTTAGTGTTGTAATGTAGAATATTTATTTAGAATTTACATATGTTTTTTATTGCTGGTTGTGGATTCTCCTTAAAGTATATATTTCTTAAAAGTTGGATCTTGGCCTTATGTCTCATTGTATTCATCACAATATTGAGCCCAGCTCTTGGAATACATATACTGATATATTTATGTATACTGATAGGAAAAATTTGTAGACTGACAGAGTGATGTATTGAAATTGTGTCATGTATTCACTGTTCATATATCATGACAGACATGACAGAGCTGTCACCACCAAGCAAATTAGCCTTTCTGTTTATTCTTAAGGGTTCGATAAAAGTAAGAATAACTATCAGTCCTGAGACCTTCTCTCCCTAATTGCCAGGCCTAGGGTTTTGGTTGATGGCTTGTGCTTTTATGTAAGGAAGAGGATAGACAAACAAGGACACAGCAACAGAAATCTATATGTTTAAAGAAACACAGATTCAGAATCCATTTATCTATAAATTCTAAATAGTAATTATTTAGTAATTTAGTATTAAATTTAGTAATTTAGTAATTAATGTGATAAAACATGAGACTTTTTATATCTGATACAATGCTTCCCTATAAATTTTATTTCTTAAAAAATGTTTCTAGGGGCGCATGGGTGGCTCAGTTGGTTGAGCATCTGACTTCAGCTCAGGTCATGATCTCACAGTTTGTGAGTTCAAGCCCCACATCAGGCTCTGTGCTGACAGCTTGGAGCCTGCAGGCTGCTTCAGATTCTGTGTCTCTTTCTCTCTCTGCCCCTCCCCCGCGTGTGCTCTGTCTCTCTCTGTCTCTCAAAAATAAATAAATGTAAAAAAAAATTTTTAAAAATGTTTCTAAAATATCCAAATCTCTGCTCTGAAGAGTTATTTTAAATGTAGTACATTTTTTGTCTAAAAATTATAGAATTTCCCAACAAAATTTTGCCAAAATTGAAGTGACAGGTTAACAATCTATATTTCAAAGGAAAACTATTTTCAGATAAATTTCCCCCTTATTTTTTAAATTGTGATAAACTGTGTATTTACCTTTACTGTTATTCTCCAGTTACACTCCAGTATACTTTGATTTTAGATTGAAGGACTTCAGCATTTCTTATAGGGCAAATCTACTAGTTGCAAACTCCCACAAATTTTCTTTATCTGGGAATGACTTTATTCCGCCTTCATTTTTTTGAAGGGTAGTTTTGCTGGATATACAATACTTGATTAAGACTTTTTTTTCTTTTTACTTTTAGCACTTTTTAAATATATCATGTCTGCTCTTTATGACGAGGAATTGGCTATTAATCTTACTGAGTACATAATTTTTTTACATTTATATATTTTGAGAGAGAGAGCATAAGCATGAGTTGGGGAGGGGGCAGAGAGTGAAAGAGAGAATCCCAAGCAAGCTCCATGCTGTCAGCTCAGAGCTCAATGAGGGGCTCAATCTCATGAACCAGAGCTGAAATCAAGAGTCAGACAGTTATCCTTGTATTGGGGCGCCTGGGTGGCTCAGTCGGTTGAGCGGCCGACTTCGGCTCAGGTCATGATCTCACAGCTCGAAGGCTCGTGAGTTCGAGCCCCGCGTCGGGCTCTGTGCTGACAGCTCAGAGCCTGGAGCCTGCTTCGGATTCTGTGTCTCCCTCTCTCTCTGCCCTCCCCTGCTCATGTTCTCTCTCTCTCTCTCTCTCTCAAAAAAAAATAAAATAAACATTTAAAAAAAAAAAATTAAAAAAAAAAAAAAAAAAGAGTCAGACAGTTAACTGAGCCACCCAGGTGCCCAAAGTAGGTAATATTTTTATTGATACACTTCAGACAGATTGTCCTATTAAAAATATGTTAAGATAAAAATAAAAGAGACAAAAGTGAGTTCCTGATTAAAAAAAAATCGGTGTTTCATTGGACCATAGAATTTCTAAACTCAAAGGAACATTAAAGGTCATTTGTACAACCATTTTGGCTAATAGGATGTGAATATTTTATTCAGGGATTCCAGTGATATGAATGAAATTTTTAAGATTCAGAATGCAAAATCATGATCAGTTGCATACCAGAAAGATTGTGCACGGTCAGGATTTGATTATTTCTGCTTTGTAGGCTAAGCTTAACTTATTTGAGGGCAGCTACTTAGAGTCTAAAAGACCAGAAAAGACCCATAGTGTTCCTCACTTAACCTGAGCCATACCAGACATCAGTGAACAACAATGACATTTTCCTACAGAGGTTATATTCAGCTTTAGAATCTTTCTCAAAACATATTCTCTATTCTCCTATATTATACCTAAGAGTTTATATTCAGAGTGGAGAGTGAAAGATTTTATGAACATCTGAGGTCTCTCTACTACTGCCAGCCTTGTATATACTTATCCCCACTGGTTATGCAAGAGATCAGATTGTGATGTCAGGTTCTGAATCCATTTGATTAGTCTCAAGCCGCCCTCATCATTGTATACCTTCATTTACCAAAGAACAGGGACTAATTCAAAACAGCACAGGAATCAGGAGAATTTGTAGAATTTCTCACTATTTGCTTCTTTTATTAATCAATCTCTACTAACCTTGAGAATGTAAGAGAAATAAAAGAAATAGGGAGGCAATATGCATATAGTTGAACAAAACATGTAATTCTGAAATCACATGCTCTTTCCTTTCCTATTTGCTTATTTTCTTCACGTGTGTGTGTGTGTGTGTGTGTGTGTGGCATTTTCATGTCTTTAGTCATATATTTACATTTTAGTAAATGTCATGGGGGACTGACAGCTCCATATTTCCAAATTTAAGCAAATGTAGAGACAGACAGACTTGAGGAGAGAAATAGATAAGCAGTGGATGTAGAAAAACAGGTACTTAATTTGTTCTCAACTGAGTCAGCATTGAAGTGTAAAGAACAGAGGTTACTGAACTAAACAAAGACTTTGGTACCCTCAGTGTCTATTATTTCAAAGCAGAAAAGAAGGGCAGTGTAGAAGACATGATGATCACTGGGTGGGAGGAGACGAATTACACAGAAAATATTTTTCTTGAATTTCTATCCTACCTATCCATTGGTGGGATGCAAAAGGAAGGACCTATGACTCAACACAGTATTTTATTTGCTTTCCTAAGATCCCAAACTTTTCTAGAACAACCTTCTATGAGGCATATTTTAGAATTAGTCTGAAGAAATCCATTCATGTTTTGGATAAGGAGACTAGGCTACTGAATTGAAAGATTTGCCTCAGGTTTTGAGGCTGCTGCTCACAGGCTCAGCTGGAGCCCAATGTCAGGTAGCCATTCTCAACGAGGACTTATCTGAACCACAAAAAGGATAAAATATTGTGTCTGATTATTTACTCTCAAGGATGATACATGGATAGTACCATTCTAGAGTAATAAGAGTAATAACATTCAATGGATGCCTTAGGATATTAGGTTTTAATTCTCTGGAGGAACCCTGGTTGAAAAACGCTATAATCAGGCACTATCACCATCTGTCCCCACCCCCCTTGCCCCAGGTCACAAACTATTTGAGAACTGATTCACAAATTGTTGGGGGGATGATCCATAACATGGAAGCCACAGGGAGTTGATAAGACTTGTAAAATTAAGGTATACACCTTACCAGTTTGGGCTGCTAGAAGATTCCAGACTATGAACACAGGCTGTTGCGTCTGTGACCTTGAGTTATGATTCATTTTAGATAAGCGGTGGATAATACATTTAAGGAAAATCACCTTTGCTCCATCTTGAAACAGAAGCATAAATTTCACTTGTGTTCTAGTTTTGTAATAATAGCTTTGCCATAAAATGTCTCCTAAATAGCTCGACACTGGAAAGGCTGGCTAATAAAGCACTTTGTGTGATTATTAGAGAAGAGTAAAATGCCACAAAATTGAACAATTACTTGCAAATAATGGTCAGAAACTTTTTTCCTAATGGAATTGACTCTTTTCCTAGGTAGGCATCCTGAACCAAAGGCCTAGGGAAACTGCAATCCCTCCCGGTCAGGTCCTGCTGTTGATACTCAAGGAACCATCAAAGGTAAACATAATCAGGAGACAGAATTCAGCAGTGGACAGGGCAAAGCAGTAAGTTAGGTTCATGACTTTAGTGCCAAGTGACTTTTAGTAACAAGTCACTTTTTTTAAATTTCAGTTTGTCCATGGATAATTATTTGTAAGGGAAGGAAATAGTAACACGGAAATGAATCCCTCTTTATGTATGATTCCCCTTTAATCCATCTACACATATGATTCTTCTTTAATGGAGGAGATCATCTTAATTATTTGGATGCCCTCACCAAAGCAAGTTTTTATTTAATCTCTGTAAAGTACTTATTTTAATCTAAATGGCACAGTGTATCAGAGGGAGGCTTGATCCTTCTTAAAAATATGCTAGTGTGGGGTTTGATGGAGTCTGAGGCCAGCTTAATATTAAGAATGCTGAGTCACTAGGGCATTCAGTGACTCAGTTGGGTGACTCAGTTGGTTAAGTGTCCTGCTCTTGGTTTCGGCTCAGATCATGATGTCATGGTCATAAGATCGAGCCCCAAGTCAGGCTCTGCACTGGCAGTGCTGAGGCTGCTTGGGATTCTCTCTCTCCCCCTCCCCTGCTCTCTCAAGTGCACATGCACACTCTCTCCCAAAATAAATAAACATTAAAAAAAAGAATGCTGAGTCACTAGGCAAATGTGGTATAAATTGTCTGAAATGAGAAAGTGAAATTGGGATTGAAGATTGGGGGTCCAGAATCAGTCATTGGGGCATAAAAATTATTTTGAACTGAAGCCACTTGAGTTCCTAAAATTACTAATCTGATTGAAAACAGAGCCTCCCAGAAGCACTCAGTCATCATAAATCTCCTCCTGACGAACTCTAACCTTATCTTCTGCAAGATATGAAGTGGACATTGCACCCAGACAAACATTGTCACAGACCCTCCTATCTCCCATCTAGTCTCCTAGGGGTCTACTTATCTATCTTTTAAAAAGTCATCACCCCCCTCTCAAAATAAATACATAAACTTTAAAAATGTTTCTTTTGGGGGGGGGGTGGTGGTGGCACCTGGGTGGCTCAGTTGGTTAAAGCACCAGGCTGTTGATTTCTGCTCAGGTAACAATCTCACAGGTTTGTGGCATCGAGCCTCGCATCGAGCTCTGCACTGATAGCATGGAGCCTGCTTGGGATTCTCTGTCTCTCTGTCTCTCTCTCTCTGCCTCTCCCTCTCTCTCTCTTTTTCAAAACAAAGAATCATTAAAAAATGTTTTAAAATGTCATTTTTTTCCAAAAAAATTGCCTTCCCCCCTTCTAAAATGTCATTTCACCTTCCAGAAATGGCCCCATTCCCCTCCCTGCCACACTTAAGATGGTGTAAGTGCCCCAAATTCTGTCTCCTTGAGTCGCATTTTTCTGTAAATTCTCATGCACATGTATATGAATAAAAACTCTGTCTTTTCTCTTGCTAATGGCTTTTGTCAGTTTAATTTGCAATTCCCCCATTAGATAACTTCAGAGGGCATAGGAAAAAATTGTTCCCCCTGACGAGGAACAAGGGCACAAAACCAGATCATAATTCTGCATAGCGTGGTGGCTACCACTCCCTTGTCAGCTAGTAGAATAAAGATGGAGAAAACCCAGCACATGGTCCCCTTGTCAGTTTACTTTACCCTCGGCAGTGATCATGTAACACTGTTCTGACCGATGAAATGAAAGAATGAATTTTCTGGAACTGGTTTTTATTTTCCTGATCAAAGTGGCATCCCTGCACATCCTGTCTCTTCTTTCTCTCCAGAATGCAGACGCAAACTCTGAAGAAGCAACAGCCATCTATCATCTACAAAGGGTGGCACATGATGACAGAAGGCAAGTTTCTAAAGATGAAACAAGAAATTAAGAAGAGAGTTTGAGTCCAGGGCCCTGATGAGATCACCAAATGATAGTCACCAACACTATTGGTGGCCTGCTTTAGAACTATATGTTAGGAGAGAAAAATTCATCTCCATATGTTTAAGCCACTAGAGTGGCATATACTGAGGTTCAGACAATTGAAATCCTAACTAATGATGAGTTAAGGAAAAAAAGAAAATGGGGCTCCGGAGACCAGAATCAGGAGGGATAGGGGAAGTGGGGAGACCTTAAATAATAGTTGATTGCTCTTGCGCTTTTCTTCTGTTCCTCTGGTATTTTACTTGAATTTTAACCAACTGGGTATCTTTGCTCCCCTTCAGGAGCCTAGCATAAGAGAAGTGTGTTGTATAAGCAAATTGCAGTGGCTGGGTCTTGCATAGTTCTTCTGACCGCAGCTAGTGTCTGGGCAGACAAGAACATCTTCCTGACCAGTCCTCTCCTTGCCCCCTTCAGAAGAGCTTTTGAAATCCTCTAACAGCATGGGAGTAAGTGAAGTGGATAATTACACTGCTTGCTTTTACTGAGAGAAAAGAGGACAATTTATACCTCTTATCATACCTTAAGAGTGGCTCTTCTGCTGCAAGCCAGAGGCCTAGAAGAAAAGGAAATTATGTGGAAATAAATATAAAATATTTCATTCCACACGACTGTGTGAAGTGTTGGGCAAATAGAAAATAAGCAACCTATATAGAAATACACTTCTGCTATTGTTCCCACCCTGGCAAGGAGCAGCTTGGAGAAGAGCCTGGCTGCCCACCAGGTACACAGACGGATGCTCCAGATGACACTATGTAAGACCTTGAAGATTCCTGGATTGTCAACATAATAAAGCAAGATGAAAGTTAAAAGTGTTGTAGGGGAGGAAGACATTTCCTTTCTTCCCTTCCAGTTTCTTTGACTGGTCTCATAATTAAATTGGCATAAGACGGATTAACAGGAGAAGAACAAATTTAATTTCCTATGCTTGGGAGCCCATAAAAATATGAGACTAGGGGCGCCTGGGTGGCTCCGTCGGTTAAGCGTCCGACTATGGCTCAGTTCAGGATCTCGTGGTTTGTGGGTTCTAGCCCTGCGTCAGATTATGCGCTGACAGCTCAGAGCCTGGAGCCTGCTTTGGATTCTGTGTCTCCCTCTATCTCTACCCCTCCCCGCTAGGGCTTTGTCTCCCTCTTTCTCAAAAATAAATAAACATTAAAAAAAACCTAAACGACAAAAAATATGAGGCTCAAAGAGGTAGCTAAAGCAGGAAGCTTTTATAGCTTTTAGACAAGGAAATAATACATCTGTGAAGCTTTGACAAAGAAGGGTTTGGGCTTGAGGTAGCAAATTAGTGAAGAAGTAACAAGTTTTGTTGATACAGCCTTCTAGTCCTTAATCTCCTTAACTCTATTGGTGCTTCCTGGTTACAGGTAAGGTACCTTTCACAGGCTCCGTCAGGAAGATTTATTTCATGTGCTCAGACAGACGAAAGAGGTCAGAGTGTCCTTCTTGTGCTAGCTGTTTCTTATTAATTCAAAATAATCAAAATGCCAAAGTGGCATATTTTGGGGTGGTATATTCTGTTCCCCTTCAGTGCACATAATTTTTTGCACTCCAATAAAAGAAATACAAAAGCCTTATTTCTTAAAGAAATTAATGACTTTAACATATTCTTCTTCTCTCCCCCACCAAAATCTAGGTTCCCCGGGAACTGAAATGCAATCTTTGGGTAGCCTTCTTCCTTTCTTTCCTTCCTTCCTTCCTTCCTTCCTTCCTTCCTTCCACCTTTTCTTTCTCTCTTTCTTCTTTCTTTCTTTCTTTCTTTCTCTCTTTCTTCTTTCTTTCTTTCTTTCTTTCTTTCTTTCTTTCTTTCTTTCTAGTACACTAGACAAACATTACATTAGTATCAGGTGCACAATGTAGTGATCTGACAAGTCTACACCTTATGCTGTGCTCACCACCAGTGTAGCTACCATCTGTTACCATACGTGATTACATACCACTGACTATATTCCCTAGGCTGTGCCTTTTATCCCATTGTGGGTAACTTTCTTTTGTATTCATGATTGCCTTGTCTGTGTATCATCTCTTAGGATCCCAAGATCCTTGGAGATCGTTGTTAAATTAACATTTATGGAATGCTACTGTGCTACAATGCTACAGTTCACTACAGTGAACTGTATTACGAGCTGTATTAAACTGTTGTTAAAAAAAATGACAACAGGCACAAAATAGGCTTCTGCTAAGCCTCATGTCACCAAACCGAGACCTTGACAGTTACAGTTTTGCCTCTCTTGGGGATTCAAATATGCCCAAGTTTATCTTTTAACTGGGTGTGGTACAGTGGAAAGATGGGGGGTAATATATTGGGTGGGAAATGTGGGATGTGAGGCGGGGCATCTGGGCAGGAGCATAGGCAATGGGGGGAAACAGGGTGGAGGAGTGGGCTAGGGTGGGGGGTGTGGGGTGAGGGAAATAGAGACATGTAGGACAGCAGAGGACACTACATCTGGCACCACAACTGGGAAGAGTAGGTAAGATGCCCGTTCTCCAGGAAAAGAGACATTGATTGAATAGCAATGAAGACTAAGAGAGACAAAGCGTGAAAGATGAGAATCAGTCAAATATGTACACATGTTGGCACTTTCGATTTTACATGTTCCCTGGGGGGTGAGGCTTTACGAATCCTATGACTGGAATTCTAAGCCCTTTCTTCAAACACCTCCAACATCTTTAAAAGAAACAAACAAACAAAAACACAGTAACCTGTCTGTTACTCATCACATCTACTAGGCAGCAACTAACGTAGCCACACTCCAGATGGCTGATGCTGTTGAAGATACTGAGCTAAGGAAACCAGTCATTTAGCCAAGGAATAGTTTCTGCTCAAGGAGAAATAGTCATCACGAGCAACAATCAGTGCTTACTGCCAAAAGGCTTGAATAATATTACCTGAATTTTATAGTGTGCTGACTTCACACTTTCCCCACCCCCCAAAAAATGTTTACAGAAGTAATTTCACTAACACTCCACCAAGGAAACTAAAGTTGCAATAGGTGAATGGCTTTAAGAAGACAAATAAGAGCACAAAGGGTTTGAATGAAGAGCCCAGATATCTCCCATTCTGCCTAATATAACTCTTAATGTCAAACCATAAGAAATGTAAATGTTAGGACTGAAGGGGTCATAGGTCATAGCTGGGGTTAACTAATCCTCATAATTCAGAGGAATTCATGAAACCTTTTATGACCCATATGGAGCTTGAAACTTTTTTTTTGTACCACCATGACTGTCTTCTGAAATGAATTAACATGGGAACAGGTAGGTCTTTCTAGGTGTTTCTCCCGTTCTGTAAACCTTATCAGGAAAATACTTTACCCTTTTTCCCCTATAGGGTAAAAAAAAAATAATAAGTTTCTGGGGGTTCCTGAGTGGCTCAGTCGGTTAAGCATCCAACTCTTGGTTTCATCTCAGGTCATGATCTCAGGGTTCCTGAGTTTGAGCCCCTCGTCAGTCTCCAAGCTGCCAGTGTGGAGCCTGCTTGGAATCCTCTCTCTCTCTCTCTCTCTCTCTCTCTCTCTCTGCCCCTCCCCTGCTTGTACTCTCTTTCTCCAAATAAATAAACTTAAAAAAAAAAAAGAAAAAAGAATTTTCCTTCTACCTTTCTGAGTTCTTGACTGAAATACAGGTAATAAAAGACCGATTAATAAGAGAAAAACAGTTTATTAACACTTATACCCCATGTACATGAGAGATACCCAGGAAAAATGAGCTAAGTTTGCTGGTAACCTAAGCCACCACCTTAAATACCATCTTCAGCTAAAGGCAAAAGAAAGAAAAGCAAGGTGAGGTGCCTGGGTGGCTCAGTAGGTGAAGCATCTGACTATTGATTTCAGCTCAGGTCATGATCTCATGGTTTGTGAGTTAGAGCCCTGCATCAGGCTCTGTTGACAGTGTGGATCTGCTGACAGAGAGTCTCTGTCTCTCTCTCTGTCTCTCAAAAATAAATAAGTTAATACAAATTAAAAAAAAGAAAGAAAGAAAGAAAGAAAGAAAGAAAGAAAGAAAGAAAGAAAGAAAGAAAGAAAAGCAGAGGATGGGGCCAGAACATGTAAGGGAGGTAACCAGAAAAGCAGGTAAACAATGGTAAGAATAGCTATGTAGCTCTATATAGGTGCTTTCTCCACTGATAAAATTCTCTGGAGATTTGGTCATCTTTCTCTTCCTGATAACAGAAAGGAGACACCCTTATTCACAGAGATTTCTTTCACAAATACAAATTTCTCTTACAAAAGGATAACTTCTACTCTTGTCTTCAGAGCTTCTCCTGTGTCTGCAATTTCTCAAAGTAATCCTTATGCCAAAGAGGCATATTTGGGGAGTGGCATATTCTGCTCCCCTTCAACACCAAGATAAAACATGAACCTATGTTTTGATGTCACAGAAGCGATAATAATTGCAAAGTGTGGAATATTTGTATTGCTTTGTTTCTGGCAGGGTGCAGTATCTTACCTTTAGGAATCGACCAAAGGAAAAGAAGGAAGAATGGAACCTTAGATGTTTTTCAACATTTCAATTTTTTCTTAGCTGCTACCTGATTCTTCAGGAAGTTTGTACTCTACGTTATATGCTACACGTAGAAAAAAAATTGTGTAGAACAAATGTAATGACTTGAAAGATAGAAATGATTTACAGAGAAGAAGTACGTCCATAGGAAACCATTTTCTTAGGAGCTTTCCCCAAAGTTTCTGGGAATTTATAAAATGATTTTGCTGATGAACCTTATTTTTAGCTCTACCCTATGGCAGTCTCCTTGCAAAAGAAATGGGAATTCTGTTTATGCTACAGAAATTGAAGTTCTGCACAGCAGTCAATAGAAAATAATGGATGTCAATTACACAGCTGGAAGTGCTGACTTGATGAGATTTTATAACTCTCTTCTCTGGGGGTCTTTTTAATAAATCCATGGAGAGGAGTGTCACATGTGTTTTATGGGAATGCTCCGATGTTTTATTCTATACATAGAAACAAGTAACCAAAGGCAGTTTGACCACCTTACAGTAACTCACATTCCTAAATACATAAAAATGAATGAAAAACAGACACAGAATGTTAGATCTTTATTAGATCCAGAAGGAGTTGTTATCTTTGTTTCTAGGACTTAAAAGGCACATTGATTTCCATTTTTTTTTTTTTGTAGTTTGTATTGTTCATCTCTCCACTTAGAGGGAAATTAGGACACATGTTGCTTTGGACAAGGCCCAATGGTCTTTTGCTTCCTTTCTAGTTTGTCTTCTCCTTGATCGCTACTTTCATTGGAAAGGATCTGACTTCTAATGTAATTTTATCTGTAAATCTCATTTAACATTCTGTATATCAATTAAGGATAATAAAAGTATCTCCTTAAAGTTAGTTTGCCTTAAGGATTAAATGAGATAATATATGGAAAGGATTTAGAGCACTGACTACTGCATAGCAAGTTCTTAAAAATGTTGATGACTCATCAATCCCAGACCTACTTATTTCTGATCAATTTAAAGAATGATTTTACTAAGAACAATTATCAAAGTGTACATTCCTCATTTCCTCACTGAAAGCCTGAGAAGGGGAGACCTTGCAATTTTTTCCTATTTCTTTTTATTCATTTTTCAGATTTGGAGTGCTTCCTGAGTTTTGCATATATGAGAATCACCTGGAGGCAGGGGCAGCGGGAGTGGTGAAAATCCAGATTATCAAAATCTGTCCCCATTCCCAAGTGATTATTCAGTAGACTTGGGCAGGGGTACAGGAAAATGTGTTAACCATCTCCTTCAACCCCCATTCTCTTGCAGGTGACCCACAAGACATTCTTCTGGAGCACAGCCTTAGAATCTATAGTGGAGCCTTGAACAACATGGCTTTCAACTGTGTGGGCTGAAAATGCAGATTTTTTACAATTCAGTACCATAAACATATTTTATCTTTCTTGTGATTTTTTTATTATATATAGAGAGCATGCAAGTTGTAGAGAGGGGCAGTGGAGGAGAGAGAAAGAATCTTAAGTAGGCTCCATGCCCAGGACGGAGCCCAAAGTGGGGCTCAAATCCATGACCCTGGCATCATGACCTGAGCTGAAATCAAGACTGGGGAGCTTAACTGACTCAGCCACTTTTATGATTTTCTTAATAACATTTTGTCCTCTAGTTTACTTAAAAAAATTTTTTTAATGTTCATTTATTTTTGAGAGAGAGAGAGACAGAATGCAAGCAGGGGAGGGGCAGAAAGAGAGGGAGACACAGAATCCAAAGCAGGCTCCAGGCTCAGAGCCTGACTCGGGGCTTGAACCCACTAACTGTGAGATCATGACCTGAGCCAAAGTCAGATGCTTAACTGAGTGAGCCACCCAGGCACCCCTCAAGTTTACTTTATGGTAAGAATACAGTATATAATACAAGAGCATACAAAATATGTGTTAACCAACTGTTTATCTTATTGGTAAGGCTTCTGGTTAACAGTAGGTTAATAGTTAAGTTTTGGGAGAATCAAAAATTATATGCAGATTTTCGATTGCCCTTGGTTTGGTGCCCCTAACCCCTGTGTTGTCAAGGGTCACCTGTAGTTTAGGACCTGACAATAAGCTCACCAATCTTATTGAACTGCTACGAAATTTGATTTTCTCAGTTAATTGATGTCTTGAGAACTCTTTGTACTTTTCATGCTCTTTAAAGAGATTTTTATTTTTATTTTTTTCAACATTTTTAATTTATTTTTGGGACAGAGAGAGACAGAGCATGAATGGGGGAGGGGCAGAGAGAGAGGGAGACACAGAATCGGAAACAGGCTCCAGGCTCCGAGCCATCAGCCCAGAGCCTGACGCGGGGCTCGAACTCACGGACCGCGAGATCGTGACCTGGCTGAAGTCGGACGCTTAACTGACTGCGCCACCCAGGCGCCCCTAAAGAGATTTTTAAAATTTCTAGCTTGTGTGTGGGTAGTTCTCAGTTCTGCTTAACTTTTCTGGAAGATTCCCGGTGAAATACTCAAGCCATCATTTCAGAATCCATGGGTCTTCTTCCAAAGTGCTCAGAGGGAGTCAACAACTTTCCAGGATCTTCGGATCAGAGCCTTGCCACCTGCTGGGTTTGGGTGCTGGCATGACTCAGTCCTGTAGAAAGCACCTGGATGCTGCAAGGTGACTCCTGGCTCTCACTGCAGGTGTAGACATGGTGGCTGAGCATCCAGCCATAGTTTTATGTGAAAAGTATAGAAATGACTTAGAAAATATTCCTTCTACATACTCTCCTTTGTCTCTGTTAAAGCAAGTTTTAGCCTCTTTCTATGGTAACAGGTTAAGAAAGAAAAACATGCCTAGATCTCTTGATTTTTTTAGTCTCTGTGGTGTTGGAGAAAATGATAATTATAATATATCATCAGTTTTCTTTGTGATGGAGACCATTGCTACATCTTGGGTTTCTGGTGGAGCCTCTATGTTTTTTTCACACTTGAGATAAAACTGCCTTTTCTTCTCATTCAACAAAATGTAGAATCAATTACAAAATCTTTCTTGGAGGTATGCTGCCTGCTCACAAAATGTGAAACATAGCATGTTACCCTCCTCTCCATATGCAGTCAGCTCCCATAAATGTTAAAGGCACCTAGACACTTGCACAACAGGAGACAGCATATGTATTTAAACTACATGGAGAAAAGGACAGAAATAACTGTGGTCTTCCCAGTGTTTTATTATTTTGTGCATTTTTTAGCTATTAATGTCATCATACAGGTTTCCAAATATAGAAGAACCACATCTCCTATGTGACATCTTCCCCATGGTAAACCTAATTAAACTGCCATTAAAGTCTGTGTTCACTCTATTACGCCAAGGTTACCACAGCAGATACTAAATGTTAACAGTATCTTTCTTTGCCCACTGCCAGACATTTGGGAAGGAACCAGCAATAGTAATCTTTATAGAAATCAACTTTAATAACTATTATTTTTGTGTATTTTTTAACAACCAGTATTTGCTGATTGTGAAAATATTGCTGCCAGCAAAGGCAATGAATAAACATTAAAAAATAATATATTTAGGAAATTTTCTTGTATATAATAGAGTTTGATGGACAGTCAAAATTGACATTTGCGTATTTCCCTGGCTTTGGATCACGTGCCTTCCAAAAGCTGTCCATGTCTGGAAACCTACCTTTCCAGACTATTTGCCTTATCTAATAGCACTGTTGCTGACTTCTGAATACAGCAAATGTGTTTTAGCCCTCACGTTTGTGCTCATGCTAATTTTCATTATTTATTTATTTTTTTAAGTTTAAATTCCACTCATCTTCAGGACTCAGTTTGAAATAAAGTTCATCTTAGACCTCAGCAGACCCCAAAGTGATTTCTCCTGCACTTTGATTCAAATGACAAGCCCACATAATGTTCATCATAGATCATCTTGCATTGTTACTCATCATCTGTTCATCAAAAGCATTTTTGGGGCCACCAACCTGCAGAGGAAGAAAGACACTCAGTAATTCAATGCATATACTTTCTCCGTGACCGTGGTTTGCTGTCTGCTCCTCGGCTCCTGGGGACTATTACTGGGGAGGGGGCAGCCTGGTTTTAACTCTCACAGAGGCCAAGCAGCCTGGGATAGGGGTTTCAGGTCCCCTTATCAGGTCATTCTCTGTAACTTTTTTGGCTTTCACCGTTGCCTACCACTGCTGTATTGGAGCTCTACTTACATTTACTGCTGCAGGCAAGCAGGCTGTCTGTTCCTGTCTGTCCCTGTTCTCCACCCACACGCCATGCAGCAGACTCTTCTATTACTCTGGTACAGCTCCTGGCTAGGCCTGCAGTTCCATACCTTTGGGGATGCAGGGCACACCAAGCTCTGTGGCTCACCTGGGGCCTCTGCCAGGTTTGTCCTTGACTATCACTGCTCCTCTTTTTCTAGCTAGTAAGGCACTGCTGGGGTTCAGTCCCAGTCCTCTTCCTGAGTACCCTGCATGCCTGCTGCACTAGACCGGGCATGCAGGTTTCTTCTTCTACCATCTTTGTCCTTCCTTTCCATTTGGGGGCCAGTTGCTTTTCTTATCTTTATGCCACTGCCAGATTTCCTTCCACCTGGACTTGTAGATCCATGCATATATCTGTGGCCCCAGAGATGGACACTCACCCTGTGGGAGGAAGGGGTGTGTGGACAAACGTCTAGCTCACTAACTAAAGAGTCCCCACTCTGCTCTCTGTAAGTCCCTGTGCCTGGTAGACTCTAGATAAATATGAGTTGAGGTCAATCATTTCAAAACTCTCTCCAAACAATCACAGCAATTAGTGACTATTTATTCAGCTTCTATTGGGCTGCCCAGTTCTTTACTTGAATTATCTCATTAAATACTTATAGCATTACCATGAGGCAGATATTCCTTTTTTTCTATTTTATATGTGAGGAAACAGACTCAGAAATTAATTAACTTGCCCCAGGCCACTCAGTTAATAAGAGTCAGAGAAGAGATTCAAACTCAAGTCTTCTGACTCAGTAGTATGCTCACCATTGCTATTCTGACAGGCTGTTCCCTGCTGAGGAGCAAAATCCCCAGGGAGGATTAAATTTGTAATTCTCAGTTTGGAAGGCTACTGGGTCAGCTCTGCAGGGTGAGGGCTCAATGTTGAACAGAAGCTACCCAGTTATCTGCACACTTTGACCAAAAATGTTAACATTTACAAAAAGAAGTGCTATATTGTTGATTAGCACACTCCATTATTTGAGAATTGCCTGTGTATTTGGCAAACTTAAGCCACATTGAGATATTTCCTTCCTACAGTCACAGAGTTGGGTTTTCATCCAGGGATCTGGCTTTTGACCCAAATACACAGAGTATACCATCCCTTGTAGTAGTTTAAATTGAAATATAGCTCTCTTAAGTAGGTAATTTGTCAGCTGAAGGTTAATGATAGCAAAAATGCTAATGATCAAATGGCAATTAAGTGTATCATATTTTTACACCAAACTCCCTTAAGAAGTGTTACTGTATAATTCTGCTCTAGGAAACCTTCATCGTCTACTAAATCAAAGTCAGAGAGCCCTTCTTTCTCAGCAGCAACGTGTTTATCTCTCTCCTTTCTCTATTTGATTTCACACAAGCCTCATAAATCATTTAGCAGCTGCAATTGTTGTCAAAATGTTTTTGTTTTGAATGTAAATATTTATCACTATTGTTTTATTTTCCAAAACAAAGAGAGCTGTACGGAAAACAGCAACTAGAACAGCCAATGCTTTTAACGTAGCCAGAGATGAGCCACCCCTGTGGGACCAGGAGCCCCCAGCCATTCTTTTCTTGGTGCTTGGCTTGTGCTGGGTCAAAAGCTGGAGTACCAAATTGAGTTCAAGGATATTTCAATCTAACTGAATTGGATGAACCCCGTCTAGACCTGGCTCTGCCCTGGATAAGTGGTCCTCACGCCAGATGAAAAGTGCAAGTGCATTTTTTCAAGACATTTCCTAGAGTTTCAAGGACCTTGAGGATTGTTATCTTTCCAATTTTTAAAAGGGAATCTGGTTCAAATAGGAAAACAGTTAAAACAATTGGGTTCATATTAGACTTGACGTTCCACTGTCCTTCCAATCTGTCTCTTCTGGATGGGACACCTGGTCAAAGATGTGCCTGGGAGCCAGGCAGGCTGTGATGAAGTGGGGTCTCAGTGTCAAGGCACTTTTGTCTTCTTCATGAGAATCGGTGCCCTAAGAAGGACGAATTCATCAAATTTGTCTGAAAAGTTTGTTTTCAAGAAGAAGCCATCATGACTTACAATAGAAGTGTACAAACTGCAATGATGATAAAATAATGAAAACTATAGATGGAGAGGAGAAAACTATACACGTGTATGTAGTTCATATATAGAGTTACTGTATGTGAGCTCAAAGTTTCTGAGCTTCCAGAAGCTCAGAAGGAGAATCATCATGTCATGCCCAGCATTCTTATTGTCACTTTCTTACTTTTTTTTAAAATATATTTTTTAACATTTTTATTTATTTTTAAGAGACAGACACAGAGCATGAGTGGGGGAGGGGCAGAAAGAGGGAGACAAAGAATCTGAAGCAGGCTCCAGGCTCCGAGCTGTCAGCACAGAGCCTGACTTGGGTCTCGAACCCACCAACTGTGAGGTCATGACCTGAGCTGAAGTTGGACGCTTAACCAACTGAGCCACCCAGGTGCCCCTTATTGTCACTTTCTATTAGTAAAAGCAGCAAGTTTTTTAAAATAAATTTTGGGGGTTGTCAGGTGGCTCAGTCAGTTAAGTGTCTGACTCTTGACTTTGGCTCAGGTCATGATCTCACTGTTCATGAGTTCAAGCCCCGTGTCAGGCTCTGCACTGACTGCAGAATCTGCTTGGGATTCTCCTTCTCTCTCTCCCCTTCCTGTGCATGCTCTCTGTCTCTCTGTCTCTCTCTCAAAATAAATAAACTTTTAAAAAAAGCTTAAAAAATGAAATAAATTTTGAAGTTGAGGAAAGCAGAATTCTCCAGACTTGTCAAAGCTATTTTTTTTCTTTGCTTTGCTTTGCCATCTTTTCAGTTAATTGTCAATATTCTTCTTCGATACTATGCCCAAAACTCGACAAGTGGTAGTTTCTTAAAAGAAAGTTCCCCCTGGATATGCAAACTGAAATAATTACAACGTATTTTTTTTCACTCTGTTACATTAAAATGCAGCCATTTGGGGCACCTGCTTGGCTCAGTCTATTAAGCATCAGACTCTTCTTGATTTTGACTCAGGTCAACATCTCACAGTTGGTGAGTTCGAGCCTTGCATCGGGCTCTGCACTGACAATGTGGAGCCTGCTTCGGAATTCTCTCTCTCTACCCCTCCCCCCACCTCTCAGAATAAATAAATAAACATTAAAAATATCCAGTCATCTATCTTTCAGTTTAAATGCTCATTTTACGCAAGAATGTTTGGACCTCTCAGATCCCCTGAGCGAGTCCCTGAGACCCAAGGTCACATAGGTACAGTCCTGAACCAGTCCTTCTCAGTCTGCACATACTGATGGGCCAGCAACTTCTCCTTTTGTGGTTTTCTTCTACTGTTGCATGCAGTACTTTGTACTTTTCATCCAAAGTTAACTAACAATTAAAAATAGAGTATGGACAACACACAGAGTAACTGTCATCATGATCTTGCAGTCCATAGAAACTCCAGCACAAGCCTGTACCCCAATGTTTATAGCGGCACTCTCAACAATAGCCAAATTATGGAAAGAGCCTAAATGTCCATCAACTGATGAATGGATAAAGAAATTGTGGTTTATATACACAATGGAATACTACGTGGCAATGAGAAAAAATGAAATATGGCCTTTTGTAGCAACATGGATGGAACTGGAGAGTGTGATGCTAAGTGAAATAAGCCATACAGAGAAAGACAGATACCATATGGTTTCACTCTTATGTGGATCCTGAGAAACATAACAGAAACCCATGGGGGAGGGGAAGGAAAAAAAAAAAAAAAAAAAAAAAAGAGGTTAGAGTGGGAGAGAGCCAAAGCATTAGAGACTGTTAAAAACTGAGAACAAACTGAGAGTTGATGGGGGGTGGGAGGGAGGGCAGGGTGGGAGGGAGGGCAGTGTGGGTGATGGGTATTGAGGAGGGCACCTTTTGGGATGAGCACTGGGTGTTGTATGGAAACCAATTTGACAGTAAATTTCATATATTAAAAAATAAAAAAAATAAATAAAATAAAAAAAAAAAAAAAAAAGAAACTCCAGCACAAGGCCCAGGGGAGAATGCTGGAAGCAGAGCTATCCCAGCCTGAGTGGCAAGGCCCGGGCTGTGGACAGATTGGTGACTGCAAGGCGGTCCACCGACAGTGAAGCTTCTTGTACTCCCGCTTTTAGGTAATTTGGCCTTAAAATTACCTGGGGTATTGTCTGTTGGGGAATTGCCCTCGACAGGTCTCCTGGAAAAAGAACCATTAGGGAAGAAAATAAGGTTCCGCAAGAAATTGTGTGGCCTTACGTTTAGTCCTTGCCATCCCCTATGGAGACTCCTCTACTTACAGGAAGGATAGCCTCATGCACTTGCCAGCAAAGGCAGCCAACAAAGGAGAGACATATGGATTTGAAAGCTCCACTCCAGTAACTAAGGAGTGTATCTATGGGCAGAGGTCACTCTAACCCCTGGGCCCACTTGGCCCCCAGGAGGCATTCAGATGATGACTGAACCTAGTCGGTTAAAGTACAGAATGGTTCATTGGTTCCTAGGTGCATTGTCTCTCTGAGAGTGTATAAGGCGTGGGTTTCTAAGGCCCTCTTGGCCCCTTCCTGGCACCTTGGACCCAGGCGAACACTTTGTTCTTCAAAACCATGAATGGTTCAGGGACACAACTAAGAGGTCATGTCCCTGTAACTGTTCCACTTGAGGTGTTGAGAGATAAATGACCTTTCATGAAAACAGCAAATACTTTATAGATTATAGATAAACATAGATACATAATAAAAACAATGAAAGAAATTAATCAATAAGCAAAGGGTAGGAGGGAACGTTACGAGAAAACAATCATGTTATTCCTTATTGGGTGATTACACAAAGGAACAACTTCAAAATTGGGCAATGCCAGAAAACATAGATGACGTATGCTATAAGGAAATCACTAGCAAATATAATGCCACGTTTGCTACAATAAATCATCCAGATCAACACACTGTGGTTGTCTGCGTCCATTTTTATTTTTATTTTAGTTTTGTTTTATTTTCACTTTTTTGCCGATGCCGTTCATCCTTCGGGAACCCCTGGACCTGCTGGAGCTGGACTCCGGCAGGAGAGGTGTTTTCTGATGTAAGGAAAAAGACAAGAGCAGAAGGCAGAGAAAGGCAGATCTAGGAAGCAAACATACCAAGAAGGACTCTGCTGTAAATGTGTATGATAGTGTGTGTCATCCTGGGGATGGGGGTGCAGGTAATTGGGGTGCAGAGGTTGAGGGAAATGTGCTAAAACACAAGCTTTGCCTAATGCCAATCATTATGGGAAATGCTTCGCATAGAATTAAAATAGTGCTGATAGGGGTACCTGGGTGGCTCAGTTGGTTAACTTTCTGACTCTTGATTTCAGCTCAGGTTATGATCTCACTGTTTGTGAGTTTGAGCCCCACATCAGGCTCTGCTCTGACAGCAAGGAACCTGCTTGGGATTCTCTGTCTCTCTCTCTGCCCCTCTTCATTTGTGCTGACTCTGTCTCCCTCAAAATAAATAAATAAAAACTTAAAAAAATAAAACATTTTAAAATAGTGCTTATAACTTTGTAACCCCCAGGTATTTGAAAGGCAGGATAATTATTAAAATAATACTACCTAGATAAGTGTTTGACAAAACTGTGGAATGGACTACATTTAGATATTTTCTACCATTAAAATTTCTTATATTATAAAACTTTTTTAAAATGTGTAATGAAATTGATTTCCTTTATTGAAGACACATTTCATCCCTAATTAAAACAAATTCAGCACTAGTATTTTCTCTTTCCTAGATAATAGTTCCAATACTGGATTTGCAAATCTGATCTTCCAGAATCTGGAAGGTCTTCGATCCCCTTGCACTCAACAACAGCCTCTGATAAAATGTGAGGAAGCTGGAGCTATTCATGGCTCATCACTCCTTCAGGAAAGTCTTGCCTGTCAGTCACAGGAGATCCTGTCACGTTGGACCTCACCAGAGACCAGGTGGGTGCATCACTGATGCAAAGTTCTTTCTCCAAATGTGTTCCTTTGGGGGCACAACATTTCATTCCAAGAAATACACTCTTCTCAACAAGGATCTGGCCCAACCAGGAGCTTCTGGGATTTTTAGAGCTGAGGTTCCAGGGCTCACAATGGCTTTGTTACTTGTTTAAAGGTAAAGATTCTTGTGTCATGTTTGCCAAAGTCCTCAGAGACAGAGACATTTATTAGCATGAAAATCACCAACTGAAAAAAAAAAAACCCTGTTCTGAGATAGCAACTAAGGCCAAGTCCAGAAAGAGAAGAGTATATGTTGCACAGCAGTGTCCTGGCTGATTTGCAGGGGACAGGGCGCCACGGCTGGGAACCCTCAGGCTCAGGTCTGATGGTGGGAAAGTGGAACACCCCTCCTCCCTGAGCCTGAGAGTTTCTTTGCTTTTCAAGGAAATGGATACCACTTGCTACTGACACTTTATATCTAATGAACTATTTAAAATTCCTCTCAGTCCCTTCCATATCCCTGTTATGCAACTAATTTCCCCAAAGGAAACATAGTTTGAAGTGTCTGGGGCATCTGAAGGCACCAGGCAAAAAAGCACATTCAGTGTGAGAGCCAAGCTGGCTTCTGTGCAAGCAGCACCCAGGCACAGGGAAAACTTGTGTTTCTTCCAGATGGTTCCAGGCTCCAGGGACACATTTTTGGTCTCTGCCTCTGTCAAGTTCTGTATTTTCACTGTTGATGACTCAAAGGGGGGTTAGGGGTGATGTGTTGGCAAAAAACACGGTGATAAATCCTGCTGATGCACCTTTTCTGGAAAGAGCAGGCAGCTGTCTTCTGCTTCATATGCCAGGCATATCTGGTTACCTGTGTTTTCCTCCATCCCCCAGTTCCCTGGTGGGGTGAGTTGGCGTATGTGCAGTTCCAAAACACCTTAATAAGAAGAATGCTATTGTGGGCCAGTCATTATTGTGAACATCTGTGAACTGTAGAGTTTAATTGAGCTCCAGCTAATGTTTATCGTGTGTGGAAAGAGTAGGGGATTAATGGTTGTTTGATTGTCTTTAGATGGTTTCTTATTATCTTTCCCTTTCTCTTGCGATGTTTTGACAGAAGTTACAAAAAGAAACCTAAGCCCCAAGATCAGGCATCTAAGTAATCTAATTTGGATGTGCAAACAAAGCACGGGATGTTGTTCCTACAGACCTCCTTAGGAATGTGTAATATGAAAGTTGGGGGCGGGTGGAAAAGCACTTAATCAGGGAGGAAATGTTAGCTCCCCCTCCACAGGAAAAAAAAAGTTTTCTAGAAAATTCATTATAATTTCCTAAATGGTATCAACTTTGCACTCTCATTTCCGAATACACTTACTTGAATAAACTGGTATTGCGCTGGAGAAATGAATATACATGAAGAATTTTTTGGATTAATCTACAAGGCTCAAACTTTTTTTTTTTGGAAGCAAAAAGGTAAATAATCTTTTTCTTTCTTTTCTTCTTTTTTCCCCCTTGATAAAGCTGAGTACAAATAAAATTTTCATGATCTTGTGTTCCCTATATTGGCCATATTCTGCAGTTGCAGAATGCTGGATGCTATAACCTGTATTTCATTCTTAACAAATCTTTTAAGGCTTAAGTCACAGACCAGGCTCACTTTTTTCCTTCTTCCCTTCTCCCCTCCCTTCATTCCTTTCTTCCTTCCTTCTTTCCTTCCTTCCTTTCTCTTTCTTTCTTTCTTTCTTTCTTTCTTTCTTTCTTCCTTCCTTCCTTCCTTCCTTCCTTCCTTCAGTACGACTTAAACCTTGAGACAGTTTCTAAGTTGTTTTTCAGTAAGAACATTCCATGCGTCTGGAATTTTAATTCCATTTTCATAAGAAATTTGGGCAAGTGTAAGTATTTAACTCTGGACTTCAGTCTCTTCTTCTGTACTATAAACCTTTGCTCATTGTTGCAAGGAAATTGTAGTATCTTCGGTAATCTTCAAAGAGTTTTCTTTTGAAAGAACTCTGTGGAAAACATGCATACAGATGCATACAGCGCATCCAACATTTTTGCGGAGTGAAAAATACCCAGCAAGGAGCAGGCCAAGGTAAACAGATCTACATAGGGCCTAAACTTTTTCCTGTCATCCATGGTCACAGACAGTGGCCTCCATCCTTAGCAGCCTTGGTTGCCCTACCCAGACCCCATCCCAACACACACCCAGTCCCCCCTCCAGCTCGCTGCATCCCACCTGCCAGAGCAAAACTAGCCAGATGATGCCTTTGTCACCTCAATTAGAGGACACCAAAACAAAAAACAAGCACAATCAGGTAAAAGCAGGAAAAAAAAAAAACCTTTAGGAGACAACTCCTTTGGTCCAAGTATGTATTTTTCCCTTTTATTCTGGCTAGCAGTTTTCCTGGAGAAACCTGAAATACAGAGAAGAAAATGCTGAAAAAGACATATGTGATTGAAATTAGCTGCTATCTGCAGGATGCCACTGGATTGCACATGAGATAATGAATTAAATGAAGTAGAAACCATAGCCCGAACTGGAAATGTGCTTTATGCCTAATGTAATTAATCTCTATTGAAACAGCTAAGCCATTTAATTTGTGTTGCATGGATAATGAAATGAAAGGGGCACGTACGAATTAACTTTTTAACCAGCAGAGAAGACGCAACCTCCAGGCTTAAAAATTGATTGGGATTTTCCTGACAACTCTCTAGATTTATGGATCTCAGCCACAGTTTCTTTCTCTCATTGGTCGGTCACAGACTGGTCTTGCTTTTTAGCCATGTCTAGTCTATCCAGACTTATTGGAAATCTACGTCACAAGGACATTTTTGGACAGTGACTCAAAGCATGCATGCATAGCCCAGACAGCTGCTGGCTACATAGCTTTCCCCTACAAACTATTTAGCTTTCTCCTTTCAGTATTTCCTTCCTTTCAATATTTGGAGACAGCAGATAGGACAGTTATCCTATAGTGATTGTCATGTTGATCTGTGCCTCTGAGACCACCATGCTCCTCTGCAAATGCTGGTATGGCTACACTGGCCTCAGAGGAAGAGCAGTCCAGGAAGCCCCCAGCCCATTTGTTTATTCTAAGCATGGAAATGTATCCCTCCCTTAAATTCCTTTAGCACCCAGCAGTTTTTGCTTAAGACTTAGTAATACCACATGATGATTATTGATGAAAGACAATCTTAATGTTACATATCCTAGAATCTGCCTACTGTGCATTTCTGTTGGCTTCCTTAGCCTGCCAACCACATGACACATACTGGTCTCATCATACCCTGTGTCCAAAACTTTGGGCAGACATAAGAGGGTGAGGGGTTGAATAGTATTTCTCAGAAGCAAATTTGAAATTTCTGGGACAGTTCAATATAGATTCCTACTTCGCAGTTTAGGAGAAGATCATTTGAAAGGGCACTGCTTTTTGGTAATGTATGTAACATAGAAATGTGCCTTTTTAGAAAACTTTGGTTTCCCTTTGCCATCCATTTCTTTCCTCAGCTTTATCCACCATCATGACTGGAACAAACATACTCATTCGCTGCTGAGTCAGTGAACAGGGCTGATTATCATGGTCTAGTGAAAATATAATGTTGACGTGAAAACAGTAGAGGCCAGAAGCAAGAAAAACCAGGAGGAAGGGGGAGCGATGTGGTGGTGTTTAACACAAGTGCCGTCACACATAGGTCAGTAGCATAGTTACTAAGCGGATTTAGCTAACTAGAAAAGGCAGACTTTAAAGGTGGAGTCTGTCAGCATTAGAGTCAGAAATCAGCATTCCAGCCTTAACAAGTCTTTCAGTGTAACAGATGCAGCAAAGGACAAGGTGATCTCCCTGTGACTCTGGACCAGAGTGTCAGACTGGCGGTCCAAGAGTCCACAGAGTTCTCACATTTTTTATCACTGAAGCAGCGTCAGAGGTGGAAAGCCACTTTAGCACTCTGTTCCACCTTCCTGTTTAGTTCCCTTCTCAGCTGCTGGATGTCCCTCCTAAGAGACCAAAGTGGCCTAATGCTTTTCCTAAACCACCCTTCGAGACCCATGTTTTCTCATCAATTGTGTCCACTTCCCCATTAAATAAGCTTGCTTTGTACCTTTCTTTTCAACTAGCTATTGGACAGAATAATACCTAAATAAATATATCAACACAAAGGATTCATCCATTTTAAAGGTAATTCTCCTTAGTCAAAAGAAATGAGTCTTCAAGTGTAGCAGATTAGGCATTCCAATTGGTTGATGAGGAAGAAACTTTGCAGAAAACAGGGGAGAGCTTTGTATCCTATCCCATTCTCAAGCAGGTATCCCCCTGTCCTGGGCATACTATTTTCATCAGAAAATGACCTGTGAGGAAGCCTCTGGTCTATTCAACACACAAAGCTTTACCTTGCTCATCAGCAGATATATGGCTTCTAAGAAGAGGTCATATAAGACATTGCAGCCCCCTGCTTGCTATGAGGCTTGGATCACTCACTTGGGAGAAAGTCAGCTACTATGTTATGAGAGCAGTCAAGCAGTCCCATGGGGGAGGACTATAATCAAGGAACTGATCCCTCCTGTCAACAGCCAATGTAAGTGAACCATCTTGAAAACAAATCCTCAGGGGCACCTGGTTGACTCAGTTGGGAGAGCATGTGACTCCTGATCTCGGGTTATGAGTTCAAGCCCCATGTTGGGCCTAGAGCTTACTTAAGAAGAAGAAGAAGAAGAAGAAGAAGAAGAAGAAGAAGCAGAAGAAGAAGAAAACAAATCATCAAGTGCTAGTCTTCAGATGATTACAGACCTAGTTGACATCTTTTTTTTAATGTTTATTTATTGTGTGTGTGTGTGAGAGAGAGAGAGGATGGGGGGGTGGAATAGAAACAGAGGGAAAGAGAAAATCCCAAGCAGGCCCTGGGCTGACAGTGCAGAGCCTGATGCAGGGCTAGATGTCACCAACGGCAAGGTCACCTGAGCCTAAATCAAGAGGCGTATGCTTAATTGACTGAGCCACCCAGGTGCCCCTTCTAGCTGACATGTTAATAATAACTTCATGAGAGACTCAGAGCCAGAACCACCCAGTTAAATGCTCCTGAATTTCTTAGCCACAAAAATTATGAGAATATAAATGTTTGTTGTTGTAAGTTGCCAAGTTTTAGGGCAATTTGTTACATAAGCACTGGCTAAACTAATGAACATTTAAAGAATATATATTATATAAAAATACATAAAATTTTATATATTTATATGAATGCAAATATTCTTCCCTGTTCCAAAAGAATTTTAGGCAACATTATAATTAGTTTTATTTGCTCAAGGAATGACCAAATTTAGTATGGTACTTTTAAACAAGATGTTTAGAAGCCTCTTTTAGATCACATTGTGCTACAATGAAGTTTGAATTTTCTTTAAAGAGTGTAAGATTATACTTTTACCATCACATTTTTGCCTGCCTGTTGTAAACTAGAAATAGCTGTCAAAAAAGAATTTACCAATAGCATAGAAAATTAGAGATTATAGTAAATTATATGTGACCAAAGTTTAATTAAGAAGGTGTGTTCTTCTTTACTTGTTTGGTATCTTTTTTGAAATATGTGTTTTCTGTAGCTATTTAGAAAAATGGAAGGCATTGATAGTGGTTTGGCTTCATCTGAATGGTGAAGCTTGCTTAAATTAAAACAAACAGATTTTCTACCTTTCAATTATGTTGTGTTTCTTGATTTGAACTGAATAATCCAATTATCCTTAATTTTATCCCTCATTTGTAGAAAATGAGAAATCTGAAGTAAAAAAAAGTCATGCAAAGTTGAGATCTAATGGTATACAAAAATGTCCTGCTCATGTCAGTAAGGAGGTAGGGGAGCAAATGAATCCCATTCTCTTCCTGGCTGATCCACTAGCAGTTATTAATAACCCGATTAACATATTCACCCACATTTCTTCTTTTTAATCTTGGGATCAGGTAATTTGCAACAACTGGAAAAAACAGATGTACTTGTTATTGATCCAAAACTCTTTGGTTTAAATAACAATAAAAGTTTATATCCCACATAATGTCTGTAGGTCCAAATAGTTCAGTGACATGTTTCTGGCTCCAGGTCTTTCATCAGGTTGTGGTCAAGATGGCAGCTGGAGCTACAATTATCTGAAGGCTTGACTAGGGCTGGAGGATCAATTTTCAAGATAGCTCTCTCACATGGCAGTTATCAACCACTTGGACCTCCACAAAAGGTGAACAGCATGTCTCATGACCAGGCAACTGGCTTTCCACTGAGTGAATAATATAAGAAAGAGGGAAGTAGAACAGTAATATTTCTTACAATCTATTTTTGGAAGTCAAAATCCATCTTTTCTGCAGTATTTTAATGGTTACATAGGTCATCCTTATTGAATGTAGCTTTTTTTTTTTTAATGTTTGCTTACATTTGAGAGAGAGAAACAGACACAGAGAGAGAGACAGAGACAGAGAGAAAGAATGATCAGGGCAGGGGCAGAGAGAGAGGTAGATAGGATCCAAAGCAAGCTATGTGCTGATAGCAGAGAGCCTGATGCAGGGCTCCAACTCACCAACCTTGAGATTATGACTTGAGTTGAAGTCGGACACTTAAGTGACTGAGCCACTGGGGTCCCCTGAATGTATCATTTAGAAGGACACCATGTATATGAACTGTATAGCTCCTAAATGCCCCAAAAATGATCTGGGGAGAGTGTCATCCTCAAATCCATTAATTTTTTTTTCTGTAAAACATGAATATTTTTATTAGTCAAAAATTTTTTAACTTAAATTAACCTATATTAATTTTTTTTCAAGACTCTGGATTTGAGGATTGTGGAGAAGGTATTATAGGTTTGGTATAATTTACACTTCTTTTTGTTGTTGTTATTGCTGTTTTTTATCTGTATGTAGGTCTACAGCTAAGTTATCAAATCACTTATTTTAATCCAAGTCACTTAGAAAAAGTACAGTCTATTTCCAATGAAGACTCTGCTATAGGGAGTTTTATATAGAATGGTTTTATTGCATAGATATTAGACATAAATGAAAAGTACTACATTGAATTAGTAAATCTTAAATGTTTATTAAGAATTATAAAAACAATCAAGATATAAATATGTTTAATTATAAAAACTCCTTGAAAATGCTAGAAGTCTTTGTTCTGAAATTTTCCAGGCTATCACACCTTTATTTACAGTCCAACGATGTACATCACTAACTATAACTATCACAGTGAAAACAAAGAAAATATGGAAGCAGTGAGAGCTACTTATTTCATTAACAATTAGGAATGATTCAAGGAATGATCAGGAATGTTAAAGAGTGCTGTGAATTTCTTTTTTTAAAGTACCAGCTTTTAGTAGCATGATTCTGTGTCTTGAAGTCAAGTGGATGTTTTGAATCCTTGCTTGTGTTTGACCTTGAGCAAGTGACTTAAATTCCTTTCGCTTTAGCTATGGGTGTGGGGGGGTGATACCTATCTTGCAGGTTAATCAGAAATATTAGAAAGAATTTTAGCAAGGATATTAACATAGGTCCTGTCAGTTTATGAGGCTCAAAAAGTTAGCTTTTATTGTTAGTGAGGTAATACCATCTCTGAAAATTTGGGAATAAAGTTTCTAGATATTAAATCATATTTAAAATATACTTAAGAATTTGCCTGTAGTAAAATCCTTTGTTAAAAATTTTTTTAAAGAGAATGATCTTTCTGTAAGGAAAGCATGACTTTCAAATGACCAATGAGTTGGTCTAGATATTAAAGATTAAGTTGCCCTTCACTGGAGTAAAAGACTCCATGCCAGCACTGGAGACCTGTGCTCCACTGAAAGAGAAGGAAAGTTTTCCTGGTCTTTTACACTGAATTTATTTACAGAGAGAGAAGAAACTGGGCTGGTGCCAAGGACAATAAACATGAATTTCTCCTTAGATACAAGTTCAGTGTTTACAAGGTTAGATGTCTAGCACAGGACTTTGACATTATGTAATACAACTTTTGTTGTGTTAATGTACCTCATTCATATGCTGATAAGGCTCCTCTAGCTGGTGGCAAAGGGTTGCCTTTAAATTAATATAAAGGGCAGCTGTAAGTTTTAATTTACTACACCCTGATCAGCCCAATGGATGTGCTATTCTCATCATAAATTTAAATATGGTTACATTGCTTGGGCAGATAATTAGAAAGCACACCATTACTCCTACACTGAGTACAATGAGCATTTTGATTTTTAGCCATAGTTATTTTAACAGTTTAAAGAGTAAATTAAATTTACAATACAGTTCTCATCAAGGTGCATGCAGTGATACTCCATCATAGCCACAAAGGACGTCAGAGATTATCTGGTTCAACCCCTTTATTTTATCAATGAGGAAATTGTTCCTAAGAAGGGAAGGAATTTCCTCGAGGTCACACAGCTGCTGAGAAGCAAAGCTGATCCTGATCTCCTGTCTTCCCATATAATTCTCTTTCCTCTCTTACATTGACACAGAGTGAAATATGGTAACATTCTAATGGGAGAGACTGGGTTTCTTTATCTCATACATTCACACTTGCTGTAAATAAATTAAAACATTCTGCTAAGTTTTCTATGGAGTGTAAGTTACCTGCTGAGTAACATAGCTTTTGTTAAAAGGCTTTGGTAAAAATTTCTTCCTTTCTTTATATGTTCTCTAGGTCAAGTCCATATTATTATTTTTTTTTCAACGTTTTTTATTTATTTTTGGGACAGAGAGAGACAGAGCATGAACGGGGGAGGGGCAGAGAGAGAGGGAGACACAGAATCGGAAACAGGCTCCAGGCTCCGAGCCATCAGCCCAGAGCCTGACGCGGGGCTCGAACTCACGGAACGCGAGATGTGACCTGGCTGAAGTCGGACGCTTAACCGACTGCGCCACCCAGGCGCCCCAAGTCCATATTATTTAATGCAAAGACCATGACAAGGAACTCATCTTCCTACTTCTGCTTTCTCCACTCCATTTCAACATGAAAGATACCCATGGTAAACTATTTATTCCCTTCCATGCAAATGTCTACCCCGGAGGAGGCACTGTTCTAAGTGTTGGGCATGTTGCAATGAATAATAAAGACACCAAGACCTATGTTTTCCTCACAGACTCCTGAGATCTCTGTTGACATTCCCTGCACAAAACTATTCTATACCTTCTGTTGCTTGCTTCATGGAGCTCTCCCTACAACAGTAAACCCAGTCAATCTCTCCTTCTTTTGTACTGCAATCTTTGGAGTGTTGGTTAAAAAAAAAAAAAAAAAATCAGGTTCCTGGGCTCCATTTCAGATCACTGAATCAAATTGCTAGGTTAAAAATCTGGCCTTTTAACATGTACCCCAAGTGATTCTCAGGCACATCAAAATTTGAAACCCACACGCCTACACAAATGAATGTCAGCTCCATTCACTGTGCTCTTACCACATGGCTATTTGTCATTTCAAAAGTAAATAAAATATTTTGTCTATTGTATGCTTGGCTTCTTTTACATTTATTTGGTTTTTAGAGACAGAGAGAGACAGCGTGAGCAGGGGAGGGGCAGAGAGAGAGGGAGACACAGAATCAGAGGCAGCCTCCAAGCTCTGAGCCATCATTTTTTAAATTTTTTTTTACATTTATTTAAGTACGCTTGACTTCTTAATCATAGTGGCTTTAATTGTACATTTTGCTGTATGTCATACAGTGCCTAGCACCATTTATTGAATATATTAGCTATTCAATTTATTAAGTGACTCTATTATTAAATGTGAAGTGACATTATTCATTTTTGATACACATTTCTCCTCAGGAAAGCAGCACAAAAATTTTAATATTTGCTCTTAAAAAGTCAACTTTTCAAAGCTGCCAAACCTGACTGGAAGCTCTGTGGGGACACTAACATGACTGGTCATTATCTCCAGCGACTGCCCACACCCAGGTTTATTGGATGTCTCCGATCTTTGCCCTCAGCTCATGGATTTTGTCTTTGGGTGACTATACTCTAGCTCTAGAGTGGGGTGTTTGGCTCTGGCCTCAACTAATCAGCATGATCCAATCTCATCTATGGTATATTCAAGAATGTGTATGACTCAATTAATGCCAGTGAGACACAAAGAGAGATTGACAAGGCGCCTCCAGAACATGGAAACTTCTGCATATGGAAGAAAAAGTATGTAACCTTGGCGGCCATCTTACAACCTTGATAGCAACCAGCCTTATCATATGGCTGCTTGCTGCAGAAGGCAGAGCCGTGATAGAAAGAAACGGAGTCCGCAGTGACCTTAGTAGGTTGATGAATCAGACCAGCCTGAAGCTGGTTTTGCCTTCAGCTTTTCCAGTTATATAAGGCAATATCCCTTTTTTATTATTTAAGTCACTTTGAGCCAGGTGTTCTGTGACATGGAACCAAAAGCATCCTGAGTGACACAGGTAAGGATCATGTTTGTCTTTTTCACTGCTGCATCTCCAAGGCCTAACAGTTTCTAATGCAAAGTGGACAACTAAGATATATTGTTGAGTGAATAAGTAAACTTCAATTGTGCACTTTTGTTTTCCTAGAAGGCCAAATAATTACAGCACATTCAGAAATTATAGTGGTTTGTGAGAGAACACTGCTCATGCTGTCCAGGATACTAAGCTACACATTCATGCATTGAATCTCTACTGTATTCCAAGTGCTCTGTTAGTTTCTGGGGATATGGAGAGATTTTTAACAGGGAAGATGAAATGAATTAATGTTTGCTAACTCCCTGAAATTGTCCAGGCATTGTGCAGAGTGCATTCACATAGATTTTTTTTCAATTAACCCTTACATAAGCCTATTGATATATATATCCTTGTTATTATCTTTTTAAACCAACAAAATGATCTTGGGGTGATTAGGTGATTAGATCAAAGTCACCTAGCTAATATGCAGGGAAATTGATATTCATACCCAGGTTTTGCCCTTCTTCCCATACCACGGTCTGGTGCTGGTGCCCTTCCCAGCTGTTCCACCCCGGCCAGAGGCCTGGAGGGAATAGAGCCATAGCAGAAAAGTTGGAAGTTGCACAGTTTACCCTCTGCAGAGGGAACTCAGTAATTCATTGTTCCAAGGTCATCAAAGGAAAAATAGAAGCCTTTGCCTCATAGAAATAATAATGTTTCTTACTCACAATGCTTTTTGTCTTGTTTTGAAACTTAATTGGAGCTAGTTTTTAGCTTCTGTGACTGCCAAATGACCAAGAGGTCAGTTGTCCTGCCGTGGGATTTTTAGCCAATTCACGAAGGTTATTTTACTTGACAAGGGTCCTGTTGTAGTGGGAAGGGTTGTCACATCTGATTCACATCCTGTTTTTGATTTCACTGCAGCAAATTTGGTTAAACTGTTCCCCTGCCCTCCATATTGTCCCTTCCCAGATTTTTCCTTTCGTGGCCCCATGTTGATAGGCAGGGAGAGCTTGTCCTGGTCAAGCTGTTTCCTGCCTTTTTGGATCTTCCCCAACACCTGAATGTGCTCTTCGGTGTCCAGCAGCATGGAGTGTGCCAGACTCCACAGCAGCTGCACAGCCAGCTGCTTGGGGATTGCAGGCAATATGGGTGAAGACCTTTATCAGTCCTAGCTTCCCAACCATCACCATCAAACACCCTCCCTTGTTCAACAAGACTATTACGTGCTGTGCTGCTCTACTTAGCAGTAGCTTTAATTTCTTCTCAGCAGCAGATGCCATTGTTCTGTGGCAGATAAATGTCTTGCAATGAGTCTCCGGGCAGCCCTGCTCTGGAGTGCAGAGGCACAGTAGGTTGGCGGTCCTGCTTGGGCCAGGGGCAGGTGGTAACCAGAGTTTGATGACTTCATTAGCACTCAGACACAACCACAGAGCCAGGGACCTTAGAAGTCACACGAAGACATAGGCAAAGGAAATGGATGAATGGGAGAGGAGATGGGAAGAAAGGAAAGAGAGGAAGGAGGAAGGAAAAGAAGACTTGTGGCTTATTGAAGTGTAGGAGGAGTGTGACCCTGAAGAAAGTGTTATCTTGTCCTCTGTCTCAGTGCCATCGCTCAGGGCCTTCTCACTCAGGTTTACTGGCCGAACCCATTACCTGGTCTATCCCTGGTCTATCTTCCTTAGAGTACACTAGTAATTGTTATGATTATAGCTGAAGTCTGGAATTAGGATTAATTTTGTGGGACCGTGTTCCAGGGATGAACCCAGGAATGCTTGACACCTTTTGTTCTGCACTTTCCTCCATACCCTCACCAAGTTGACCCAGTTAATACGCACAGTTTTCTACCTCAGGTCACTCTACTGTTTTCAGCTGCTTAATGGGACTGGAATCCTATTCAGATTCCCAGACAGTGGTGCCCACAGAACTGCAGAATTCCAAGGAATGCTCTTCATGTGAATTGGACTCTTTGAGGCTGTGTACGCACAGACTATATGACCTTCTTTGACAGTCCTGTTGTCATGTCCCAGCACCCTTTTGCTGGGGGGAGTGTTTTGTCTCTTAATCCTAGGTCTTGGCTAACCTCTCGTCTCAACAAACCCTTATGTCGGCCTCATCTTATTCAAACAAGTGCCAGTTATACTGGGCACATCTAGGATATCGAGCTTGGACAGAATCATCAGGCAAAATCCTCTGATACTGCTGCTTCTCACACTGCAAGCTCCCATCAGGAATGGCTTTACACCACAGCTGACTCGGTTCTCCTGGTCTGGCCCACGTCCAGTCCCCAAGTCTCTCTTGCCCAACAGCTGGGCCCTTGGAGGTCACAGGGGGACTGGCAGCCCAGCCGCCTGTGCTGTTCTTCCCGCCGCCTGGCCCCACAGTGGGCAGAATGATCTTTTGAATCACAAACCTCCTCTGGCTGCTCCCCTGCTGAAAACTCTTCAGTGGCTTCCTATTGCCCTCAGAAGGAAAAGCAGTCAAAGACATGAAATCAGAGAACATTTAAAAACTAACCAATTTTGATGATAAGTAGATGTTCTATCAAATAAAAATAACATATATCTGTCCAATTTAATTTAAAAAATAAGAAAGAAGATAAAAATATAGAACTATTATAAAGTGCATTTACACGGATAATTTTTATATATAAATATATACACATATATACACATAGTTTTTTTTTTTTAACATTTATTTATTTTTGAGACAGAGAGAGACAGAGCATGAACAGGGGAGGGACAGAGAGAGAGGGAGACACAGAGTCTGAAGCAGGCTCTGGGCTCTGAGCTGTCAGCACAGAGCCTGACACGGGACTTGAACCCAAGAACTGCGAGATCATGACCTGATGGAAGTTGGATGCTTAACTGACTGAGCGCCCAGGTACCCCTATTTTGTTTACTTCAATGACTATTTATTTTTAAGAGAGAGACAGCATGAGTGGGGGGGGGGGGGGGACAGAAGACACAGACAAAGACAGAATCTGAAATAAGCTCCAGGCTTTGAGCTGTCAGCACAGAGACTGATGCAGGGCTCGAACTCATGAAAGGCGATAGATATCTTGACCTGAGCTGAAATTGGATGCTTAACCAACTGAGCCACCCAGCGCCCCTATTTTTAGCTTTTTAATATGGCTATTAGAAATTGAAATTATATAGTGTTTTACACTATTATTTTTGGTTCTAGATAGATAATCCTTGGGCAGGTCATTGCCCTCAAAGGATGTGCCACCCTATTTATGTCTCATTTCCAACTTTTGAATAATTTCTATTAGTAAAAAAAGTAGGTCATTTAATTTTTCTTCATTTTTTGGTAGTTTTACAAAATATCTAAAAGAGAGAAACATTGATTTTATAATCTGAGAAAAGATTTTTTTTTTTTTACATCCCTCTGAATAGAAGGAATAGAACACTTAAGTCAGGTTAGGAAATAAAAAGCACCCAGAGCAGGATTTAGAATAGGGCTCTAATGGCATGTTCAGCTATGTGAGCTCTAAAGTCCTCCTGTGAGTTATTTTCACTAATGATTTTAAGCAGCCAAGCATCTCTTAAAGTCTATTTCAGAGAAAATGAGAGCAGCCCCAGGCGTAAGCTATGAAAGCCTAATCTGGATGAGAAGGCACCTCACTGTACATTTCTCTGAGTAACACACTTTCTCGAGTAGCTATCAAGCCAGATGACCCAGGACTAATCACACAGGTAAATCAGGTACTGATGTGAGGCTGAGTGGCAGAGTTTGGCTAGTGGAGGAGCATGGGAGATCAAGATGTACTAAACCTAGTTCCTGGAGGGTTCCCATTGGAGGCTACCTGACTGTGGAAGATGGTCACAGCCTTACAGAGTAAGAGATCCTAGGGATCCTCAGTGACTCAGGCTACTGTATGTTTAAACTGTTCGCTGGTCTCCATATGGCAGACCTCATAGGTACTAATCAATGTCAATGGCTAACTCCTAGTCCTGACATAGACTCTTTAAGAGATAGCTTTCATTTTGTTGGTGTTTTATAGTATCCTCCTATCTTTGTGTAAAAATTAGGGACAAAAAAGCCCAGGCACTGGGATTTGTGTTCTAATCTATTATTATGTCCCCCATGGTCAACAGAATAAACCCCTAAATATGTGATGATAATTGTTATACATTTAAAAATAAAGGTGGTTTGCCATCTTGAATCTAATACCTTACCAATACTTTACCGAGCTATAAACATTTTCTTTTAAGAATATAAAATAAAAATCACTGATAGTATTTCTAATCCCTTGGGAGTGGGGAGGGAGTGTAATTCATATAGAAAAAATAAAATGTATTATAAGACTAATATGGCAATTTGCTTTAAAAATAATAAAAATAATGTCTTCCTCTTTTTTAAAAAAAGTGAATTTTTTTCAGGTAGACATAATGGCAGAAGAGATTTATCCATGTTTGTCTTCTCTTTGAATTTTGAACTTTAATCAATTGCCCAGATTTTCAAGTTCACTTAGAAAATGTAGACCCGTTGAAGTTGAGACTGCTTCACTGGGGCTGATTCAATAAGCAAGCTAAAAGGAAAGTGTCCTTTATGTATATGCCTTTATTTTTAGGGGCAAACAAAGCAGGTCAAGCAGTAGCTTCTGAATTGTATGAACTCTGCTTTGTGTAGACCAGTAGAACCTACTTTGCTTACCCCTATTTCCGGACATCCACTGGCATAATTCTATTTTCTAGAATGCTCCTCCATTTCCCCTAACCTCTTACCTAACCCTTGTCTTACAGTATTCTATTACAATAGTTCTCAAAATATGGTCTGAAAACTCTTATAATACCCATGATCCTTTCAAAGCCATCTGGGAGGTCAAAACTATTTTTATAATAATGCTAAAATCTGGGTTGCCTGGGTAGCTCAGTCTGTTGATGGTCCGACTTTGACTCCAGTCATGATCTCATGGTTCATGGATCTCGTGCTGGGCTCTGTGCTGACAGCACAGAGTCTGCTTTGGATTTTGTATCTCCCTCTGTCTCAAGCCCTCCCGGCTCATGCTCTGTCTCTCTTTCTGTTTCTCAAAAATAAATAAACATTAAAATTTTTTTTAAAAATGCTAAAATCTTATTTGCTTTTTGCACTGTGTTCACATTTGCACTGATGGTGGGAAAGCAATGGTGGGTAGAACTGGCTAGAGTTAATCAGTGCAGTGGTCTTGAACCATATCATTGCCATTGCATTTCTCAATGCTGTGCACTGTTTCACTTAATGAATGCCCTTAATTAAAGAGTAAATTATTAATTTGACTAATTTTGATATTTAAGTACATTTATTTCTTTTTAATATTCTACATAAAGAAATAGGAAGTACATGTAAAGGTCTTCTGCAGGAGGAAAAGCATTTGTGCAATGAAGTTCTGGTACTACTACATTAAGATCCATTAGTCCATATAGGCTAGAATCCATTAGTCTATATTCATAGTGTTACATTAAAATCCATTAATCTGGGGGTGCCTAGGTGTCTCAGTCGGTTAAACGTCCAACTTAGGCTCAGGTCATGATCTGACGGTTTTTGAGTTCAAGCCTGGAGTTGGGCTCTGTGCTAACAGCTCAGGGCCTAGAGCCTGCTTCCGATTCTGTGTCTCCCTTTCTCTCTCTGCCCCTCCTCCACCCGTGCTCTGTCTCTGTCAAAAATAAATAAATATTCAAAACAAAATTTTAAATCCGTTAGTCTGCCTTGAATGGATCTTCACATGTTCTGGTTGTAGCAGCATGCATTGGTCACTTGGAAAATATTCATTCACTGAGTTATCCACGTCTTCCAAATGGTGACTCATTAAATTTGATATTTCACAAATTTAAGATACTATGACTTACAGAATTTTATAGGGGACATAGCAAAAGAGAATATACATAGTTATCTGAAAAGCATATTAAAATACTCCTGCCTTTCCAAGCTACATATTTATGTGAAGCCAAATTTTCTTCATGTACTTCAACCAAAATAAAATAGTACGACAGATTGAATGTTGAAGCACATATGAAAAGCCAGCTGTCTTTTATTGTTAGACACTAAACAGATCAGCAAAACATATAAATAAAGGTCTCAAGTTCCTCAATAACTTTTAAGACTGTAAAGGAGTTCTGAGACCAAAAAGTTTGAAAAACTTGTCCATCCTGTCTCATCCTGGAGGCTTCTGTTCATCTCTAGTACACATAGTTCACTCTTCCTCTGGTATCTTCTAACATGATCCTCAAACTTTAATATGCATGCAGATCACCTGGGGAAAGTGCCCAATAAAACACACATTCTGATGCATCTGGAGGGGGCCTGAGCTCCTGCATTTCTAACAGGCTCCCAGAATGTGTCAGTGTCTCTTATGCATACAACACCCCCCTTAAATAGCAAGAGTCTAACTCATACTAGCCATGCCACTCACAATGAACCTCATCCCTTGCTGCTTTGTGGTATCAGAGTTGTACACTTCCAATATTATTATGATTATTACCATTGCTATTACTGTTTTTGCATATTTGATCAACTCAGTGCTGGACACTGTCCAAAGAACTTTACATGTATTATCTTATTTAACCCTTACAGCATTCTTAGGAGGTAAATTCTGTTAGTGTTCCTAATCCACAGTCAAGAAGACTGAGGATAAGTAATTTGCCAAGATCACAAACAACGAGTAAGAGCCAGGATTTGGTGCCATGCCCATTTGACTCCACGGCCAAGGCTACTAATCCCTTTGTTATGTTGATTTTATATCATTTGAATTCTCATACCATAATTTGTTTTCTTTGTAAATGCCTTGTCTTGCTATTCAAATTATATGTTCCTTAAAACCCAGATGTTACCTCCCTGACCTCTACATTTTGCCCAGCACTCTTTGGAAATCTATGGCCCAATATATACCTTTGTGGAATAAATGAATGAACACTGTTACAAAGAAAACCAAATGGAGTCACTTCTGTTAAGACCCCACATCCGCAAACCCAGACTTAACACTTAACTGCAGTTTCAGTCCCCACAGGACTACAACCTTTAAGCAGCCAATCTGGAATTTCCTAGTCAGCACTAGGAAATTAACCAACAGACCCCTTTCTTACCCCTTAGGAGGGAGGCCTTGCCTAAAACGATGCATTCTTTGCTAATCAAACCCCTCTTCCCACTCCCTCTCTGCTTTTAAAAACCTTTCCTTTCCTGCAGCTCAGTGGAGCTTCTTCCTATTTGCTAAATGGGAGGCTGCCTAATTCATGAATCAATTAATAAAGCCAATTAGACCTTTGAAATTTAGTCAGTTGAATTTCTGTAGTTTAACAACATAAATGTTCACATGAGATAATAACAAGTGACCCTGAAAACCCAAAGTTGTTGTTCTTCACACACCTTTCAGTAAGACATATACTCTGAATTATTTTAATACTGGTAGTGAGGATGGATCCGCATTGATGGATTTCTATTCTTTAGCTCTAGTTCAATTAGGCCAAAACATAGGTCCGTGGTGTCTTATAAATGTATTTTCTGTGGTGCCTGCATTGTTAGGTCTTTATCTCTTTTCCTTAGTTAATCAATTGGCAATATTTAAAAATCAAGGAATTTCACACATACAAAAAAAAACCCACATCCACTGCTCTGACTGTAACGGAGCCTCAATTCCTCATTAGCCTAATTGTCTGGAAGGAAGAAGTAGCAGCAGGGTTTACATTCTTCAGGTCAGTGCGCAGAGCTGGGGGGAGGTTAGGGGCTGGGGTGGGGGAAGCATTCCCAATCCTGCCCCATTCCTCAGATTCCTACCTGGTACCTGCAGTCATTTTCCTGTCTCCAATTTTATGATACTGGTGTGCTTTTAGAAATGATACTCAGTTACCATCAAATAAGATCTATGTCTAAGAAGTGTGTCATGTTACAGTCATTTCTGCAACAGATGATAACTTTGTCTTGAAGATCAGCTTAAATCTTTTCTTGGTGGAGTTTCATAATTGTCAAGCTCTTGGAAGTGCCTGCTGAGGATGTCCTAGTGTTGGAGAAGTGACTAAAGTATGCCAAAGATGGCCGGTGGGGCTAAAACAAGCTCTGGTCTCTAGCTTAGAGACCCCTCCAAGGTTCTTCTTCTTTCGTTTGCTGTGCACGCGAAAACCTCCACAGATATGGAAGCTGACACTACAAATTACCCGGCCCACTTGCATTCGGCGCTCAGATCTTTGGAGAAACGGTCTCCTCTGAGCCCGCCAGGGTTAAATAAATCTCCGATCCACCAAGATCTCTGAGTGCTGCTTGGATTTTCCGCAAGCGCTCCAGCCTGGTTCTGTAACACTAGCTGGCCAGTTCTCTCAAAGGTTTTGGACTGGGAGAGGAGAAAATGAAAGGAGGAAGAAATTCCCACCAGGGAGAGTTGAGAACAAGGGGCCAAACTCTGGGAAACAGCATGGGGTGCCAATGAGACAGGAAAGAAGGAGGATGGACAGAGTATTTCAAAACTGGTGAATTTTTAAAGTTATCCATTCTTTTTTAATTCAAATCATAATTTATAGACTATATCTAAAAGGACATTTGTTTGAAAGCTCAGGGTCAATTTTGCCTTTCTCTGAAAAGCTTCATCAAGAAGACCAACTAAACTCTTAAGAGAGAAGAAAATAACTACAATTAGCATTTGTATGGGGCTTTTAAAGTTTATAGAGCTCCTTTGCTTACATTAACTCAATTGATCTTCCCAGCGATCTAGTGAGGTAGGGATTATTACCTTTCTATTAAAGATGAAACCACCAAGCCTCAAAGCACCTTCCTAGGTGCTCAAGGTCACTTAACTATTAAGTAGTTAGAACAATGTAAACACATCCCAGGCTCCCTCTCTTCCCTGAAGTAGCATTATCAGGGGCATAAAGTCCTATAGAGGTATACACTTAAGTTGCATATTGGACTGGCGGTCATTGAAAGTAAGAATAGTAACTTTTGTCTCTGGACCTTTGTAAACATAATTAGCAAATATTTGATTACTTTATTACATTTAACATGATGTTTTGGTTACTACACTTATATATATTTAGAGAGGCTGCTTTCTATTCTCTGTCCTTCTTTGCCTTGAAGTCTAGTTTATTTCTTTTTCTGTGTTCATTGCATGATAGGGAAAGATATGATAAAGTAGGAAGAGAGGGAAAGGTGAGGACCTGAGGTGCCTGGATAGGGAAAAACACATATTTTGGGAACAGTGCTGGGAGCGTCTGCCCACAGTAAACCCCATCAGGCATAAGGTCCCTCTTAAGAATGTAATAGACAGCACCTCAGGTTCCCATCGGGAATTTGACAATCAAAATGAAGAAGGACCATAAGGCAAGCTGAGGGCAGAACACAAGCTAGCATTACCCACCCACAAAGGCTCAGGAAGGATGTGTGTGACATCCCTCAGGCCCCCCTGGCTGCCCAAGAAAAAAGGAAAGGACAGAAAACAAATAGTTAAACTGATAGAGTCTCCATCAGTTTATGAATATCTTAGTAAACTACAACAAAAAGGCAATCTTATCAATAGCCTAATCTCCAGAAACCTATAGACTCAGTTTCCTGGAGCCCTAATATCACCCTCCCCTCCATAAGTGATGTGAGGAACAAAGGCAAGAAGGAAATGGCAGATAAAATTAAATTTCTTTATAACCTGCAGCCCGTTGACAAATACTTGAGGCAGACAGAGTAAAATGTTTTTCCAGGAACCCCCCACTGTCTTAATGATAATGCTTTGCTAGAAGGTAAAACAACCTTAGCTTGACAATAGCTAGGCCTTCAGTGTCCTATGAGTCTTTAGCATATGAAAGTCTCTTTAAGAAACTTGCTCCCAACTTAACCTCCCCCCAGCCCCATAGTATGTAAGAAGTCATTCCTCACAAAGCCAGTGCAGCTCTTTCTGCCCCTGGATTCTGTCCCTGTGCTTTAATAAAATCACCTTTTTGCACCAAAGACATCTTCAAGAATTCTTTCTTGGCCGTCTCTCTGAAGCTCCATCACCCCAAAACTCCATCAAAAATACCTAACTAAAAAACAGCAAACCATAAAACTTGTGTTACATGAGGGACACTATGACCAGTCTGACTCTTCATACAATGGAATGGAGCCAATCAGGAATGGACAACCCAACACCTAGAGTTATCCAGCCAGTAAGGGTAGGAGCTGAGAAGGAACAAAGGGGAAGGGAAAGTAGGACTGGCCAGAACCTTGTAAAACAAGGACTCTTGACTATTGTTGTGGGTATTCACTTTCTAATGCCCCCAATCTGTAAAGGGAGAGTTCATACTATTCTTACTTTCTGATCTTATGCTCTAATAAACTTTTGCTTTCTGCTCATTTTGTGTCCACCTCTTCAGGCTGCGAAGTGTGAGACAATGAATCCTGGGTATTGAGGTAAAAAGAATCCTGCAACAATTGTTAGAGAAAAAGAAGAAAAAAGCCTGAATCTTGTTGAAAGGGTAAGGCAGACTTTATTGAGAATTATTGTGTTAGGAGTGCCTGGCTGGCTCAGTTTGTAAAGCATTCAACTCTTGATCTCAGAGTCCTGAGTTCAACACCCAAGTTGGGCATGGAGTCTATTTAAAACAATTTAAAAAAGAAAAAAGGAAAAAAAAAATAAATATTGTGATAGGTACAGGACCATAGCAATGGGGTTTTACAGTAGAAGAGAATATAACTCTGAATATAACAAGGAGAAGTGGGAATTTAGAGCCAAGGAGCAGAATTGGGAAGGGGTTGGGGTGTGTGGGAGGAGATGGAGAGTCTAGAGATGGAAAATTACTACAGAGGGCAGGGTAATTCTTTACTAAACTGACCTAATAGGATTCTTGCTGAAGGCAGGTCAAAGTGATCAGACATCATCTGGGGGATGGTGCAGGATGAGACCTTTGATCAGGTATCAGGAGTGATCAGATTCAGGATGAAAGGTTCTGGCTAAATGAGCATGATAGGATTCTTGCCAAAACTGGACTATTGAGGGCATGTCCAACCACAGGAACTAGATGAAAAAGAGCTCAGATAAGCCTGACTAGAGTTTGGTGAAGGAGAGACTCTTTGTCATCATTTTTATCAAATGAATAGTATATGAGTGGACAATCAGTGGAAACCCTGTTGCCTTCTGGGTGTTACTCCTATTTCTAATGAGCGTGTGTGTGTGTGTGTGTGTGTGTGTGTGTGTGTGATTATACATGCATGCATATGTATTGGGGTAGAGGGAGATTGAAACCAAACATCAAGTTTTATAGGCATTTATCCCTTTACGCTGATTAGCATTTGGCTGATAGCTTTTGTTTTCCATGCTAAGTGTTTAGAACTGGCTGCAATTTCTAATGTCCTAGTTAGCATGAAACTCTATAAGTGGAAATTTTGCTTTTATACTTTGTTTGCTATGATGGCATCAAAAAGTGTGGTGAGGATGGGGCTTTGTCTCCCCATCCCCTCCCCCACTCTATAAGCCTTCCATTCCTTGAAATGCACAATTGACGTTTTTCAATCTTTCATAAATGTATGTATAAACTTTATTTCAAGGCAGGTTCCTAGATCCCTATTTCCAACTTGCTCTTCTATGGGGTCACAATGCTCTGTAGTCCCCAAAAGGAAGCTCAGAGACATGTGACTATGCACCTTTCCGTAGCTGCTACCACACATCCTAAAAACATCCCTCTCCTTACTTATATGGTAGTATTGAGGACCTCTCCACAAAATCATGCTTGGATCTGGGAGTATCCCCAGATGTCCTGAGTTTGCCAAAATTGCAGTGTATCTGTGTTGCTGTTTGGGCTACAATTCTTGTCCCTTTCCTCATGTCTCAATGATAAAATCGGATACCATTTAGCAAGTGCGTACCATGTGCCAAACATTTTGCATATATTATCTCTAATCCTTGTAAAGCCCGTGCAAGATATAATTATCCCCGAGTTACTAATGTCAGAATTTGATTTCAGAAAAGATGGAAAGTTAGTACCAGAACTGGATTTGACTCCAGGTCTACTCAATTCCAAATCATGTGTTTTTCTGAATATTTCACACAATTGCAGTGTTCTGGCCTTTTTTCTGGCTACAATTAACATCTGGGAACCCAAAGCAATTCATCTCGGGTATAAAGCAGAGAAATCAGCAAATACCTCCTCTCTAGCACTGGGGCTAATTTACTCTGCTTACTGACTGTCCAGACTCAGACCTCACTACCCCTCCCTGCTTCCTATGAAGCAGCTTCACCCCTTCATGGCCAGGATATCTCAGATTTTCTTACAAGTGCTGGAATTCACTTTAAGGGTCATTGGTTCATCCTTAACTCATTTTGCATTATGATCATTAACCAGTAATAAAACAGTAATAGGAATCTCTTAGGAGACTTTCATTCACTCATCTTTTATCCCATTTGTCTTCATGTGGAAAGATTCCTATCTGTTTCCATGCAATTCCAGATTTTTGAACAGGAATAAGCCCTAAAGATGATGTCTTCTATTCCTTTACTCTGCGGATGATTAAACCAAGGCTTAGTGCAGTGAAATGATTTTATTTACATGTTTCAAGTAGATAGTGAAGGAGGACTGGAACACAGGTTTCCTGGCCCACCACACTGACCTTTCCACCACACCATGCCGAAACCGGAAGACTCCCCTATAACTCATAACTCAGGTGAGTGGTGTTTGCCTCTCTCTGAGCTCCAGCTGAGCCAACAGCCAATGTGGCCATGAGATTTTTCCCAGTCTGAGAGGAAAGCCTGACAAATGATGAGCACTGATCTAGAGCCCACTGTCCTTGATCAAACTGAGAAGTTCCCTGCTGTCAGACAACCTGGTTAGAAACCCAAACAACACAAGGCAGCCAGTCCTGTCAGCTAGAGACAGGCATCCTGCTGGCAAGCTAAATGCTTTGAGGCAGTTACATTTCAACTTGTCTTAACAACAAATGCTCTGAAGCCAAAAAATTTATTGAACCACAAAGAAAACAGTGCAGAACTGTAGTCTACATATTTCCTTCTTTTGTCTTTGGGAAATTTGAAGTTTTGAAATCTAGGGAGAATAAATGACTATAGCTGGGACCCCATGTGGAGGGACAGTTGGGTGGCAGAAGCTGCCCAGTGGCAGACTTGTTCTCCACTGGTCATTGGGGACTTGGACTGCACTCAGGTAGACTGCTTTTGAACTAGAAATGTTGCAGAGGTCACTTCTCCAGCTTGGGGCTTAACTTCCTCATTGATAAAGTGAGTGACATCAGTGAGATCTCTCCAACCCTTCAGAAATAAACCAGAGAAATTCAAATTTTAACCACTAGCTTCCAACTACATTTCATCTTCACTCCCATCTTCCATGTTCTTTGCCCCCCATGACCTCCAGTCTTTGATTCTTTCTTATTATTTAGGGATGTCATTTTCCTAGACTGACCAGCCTACACTGCTCATCAGTCTTCTCAGAGCTCTTATCTCCTTGTCCTTCTGTCACATGAACTTTGTTAGTTGCTAATATTTGTTGGGTTTAGTCTTCTATTCCTGAGAAGCCAAGGTTTCATGGAAAAAACAAGAGATTTAGCACTACTAATTGGACTTATTCCAAATTTATTATTTTCTTCACAAGAAGATTCTCTGTGCTCCTCAGAAGTTCTCTTAATCATTCCTAGTTGGTTTCCCCATAATAATAAACCCAAACATTTGTTATTTTTATCAATATCTTGCTTTCACTCATGATTAAAAATTAGATGTCATTTTCTCCAAATACATGAGGAATGTCATCGTACAAAGTCAACAACTATGAATTAAACACTTAGTGTTACCAGGTACTATTCCAGGTTCCAAGGATAAAATGAAATATTTGTCTTCTTTGATTCTAGTAGGAAGAATGTAAACAGAAAAATAAATAAAACTGCAAAGAAGTTTCATTGAGTCTTGGTTGAATTCTAAGTTGCTCATATATAGGGCCTGGTTCCATGATGGTGGGTACAGAATAACTATTGGGAAACTGTAAGCCAAGTAATGGTTCCAGAGCTTGTGCAGGACTGGGGATTTATGGAGTGTATTAAGTATTGCTAAATGCTATGGAGAAAATAAGGCTGATAAGAGGGAATAGAAAGTGATGGGGAAGGGTGAGGTATATATTGTATATAATTGTATATAGGATTGTGAGGAATATCTATATTTACAGATTAATTTGAGGCAGATCCTTGGAAGCAGTGAGGATATTAATCATGTAGATAATGAGGGAAAGCATATTTAGAGACAACTATAAGTAAACATATGAGAAATAAAGTTGGTGTGTTTACAGAAGATCAAGAAGGCCAACACATCTGGATTTGAGGGATGAGGGAATGGAGGCTAGAATAAGATATAGAGTCAGAGAAATAACAGAGGGATAGATGATTCAAGACCTTATAAGTGCCTTGAGAAGGACTTATACTTTTATACTGAATAAGATAGGGAATCTCTAGAGAGTTTTGAAATAAAATGAATAAAAGGAATAAAAAGATAGTGTGTTAGGTTTTTTTTTTTTGTTTTTGTTTTTGTTTTTTTTTTTTTTTAATATGCTGGACTTCTGTTTCTGATTGTTACAGGGTAATTGGCACCAAACCAGCCCTCCCACCATAAGCACTCTAAAAATGAACCAAATATATGGAACAGCTATTTTCAGATTTCAGACAAAAGATAGCAGGGGACTGTGATCCTGGAAAGAAAAGAAAAGAATTAAGTGGCCAAATAATTGTCCTGAATTTCTGTCTAGAGCCCCTTTCTCAATAGCAGCTCTGGAATTTGTAGTCCACACAAATCTGGATTCCATATAGGTCCATACAAAAACTGTCATACAGACTGTGATGGTCTTGCAGGATTGAGAACACATACACCGATGTTTGGGGGTAGCTGAGGTAGATGGAATTTATAAGTCAGATAATCAGAGAGGAGGGAACTTTGCAGAGAAGAACCTAAGAACACTGATTAGGTGCTCCTTAGGTCTTTGATAACTACTACGCTTTGCATGTGTAGGGCAAGATTTTATGATCTTGGGTAAACAGTAGGTATTGCGGAGATGTGAGCCAAATAAGGATTCTAAGAGATATTGGAGTTCTGACTGGCCTAAGCAGAGAGATTTGCTGAATTACCCAGGCATTTTGTAGATACTTGAGAAAGGTCACACCCCTGAAATAGGACTACTATAGTCCAATAGGTTTTCTAGATTCTCCCTAGTAAAGCTTTACCAAACTCAAGATAACCAAAATAATACATAACAAAATTAAGCACTCCACAAAGGATGACAACAAAATCTTAACCTTCAACAATTTGGTATTTATGATGCCCAAAGAAAAATTAAAAATACTAAGATCTCATTCATTTTTATGGCTGAGTAATATATATATATATATATATATATATATATATATATATATTCTTCTTTATTTATTTATGGAGGGACACTTGGGTTGTTTCCATATCTTGGCTATTATAAATAATGCTTCAATAAACATGGAGGTGCAAACAACATGGATGAACCTAGAGGGTATAATGCTAAAGTAAAATAAGTCGACAAAGACAAAAACTGTAAGATTTCACTCATATGTGGAATTTAAGAAACAAAACAAATAAAGAAAAAAGAGACAAACAAAAGAATGGTTTCTTAAATACAGATAACAAACTGGTAGTTGCCAGAGGGCAGGTGGGTGGGGAATGGGTGACATAGATAAAGAGGATTAAGAGATGGAATCAGAGAGGGCAGACTGAGTGGCTCAGTCAGTTAAGTGGCAGACTTGGGGTCAGGTTATGGTTTTGTGAGTTTGAGCCCCAGACCAGAGCCTGGCATGCTCAGAGCCTGGAGCCTGCTTCAGATTCTGGGTCTCCCTCTGTCTGCCCCTCTGTTGATTGCACCTTGTCTCTCACATGGTCTCAAAAATTTGGGGCGCCTGGGTGGCTCAGTCGGTTAAGCCTCCGACTTCAGCTCAGGTCACGATCTGACAGTATGTGAGTTAGAGCCCCGTGTCGGGCTCTGGGCTGATGGCTCAGAGCCTGGAGCCTGCTTCCGATTCTGGGTCTCCCTCTCTCTCTGCCCCTCCCCGGTTCATGCTCTGTCTCTCTCTGTCTCAAAAACAAATAAACGTTAAAAAAAAATTAAAAAAAAAATAAAAATAAAAAAAAAATTTAAAAAGAGATGGAATCAGAGATTAAATTGTGGAATCTTTGCATTGGACACCTGAAAGTAATATAACATTGTATGCTAATAAATTATATTTCATTATAAATTAATTAATTAATAAACAAACAAACATTTGCATACAAAAAATACTATATATGCAAAGAAAAAGTCATCAATAAAAACGGACCTACAGATGACATACCTGCTGACAAACATAGACTTAAGGAGACAAGGATTTTTCAACAGCTACTATACATGTAGTTAAAGATTTAAAGGAAAATATGAGTATAATAGAAAAGAGATGAGCTATCTCAATAGATACATGGAAACTAAGCCAGAGAAATAGGAACCTTCTAAACTGAAGCACACATAAGAAAAACTATAGGAAAAAATATCAGTGGAGCATTAGTGACTTGTGGGTCATTAAGCTAAATAACTTACATATAATTTAAGTCCCAGAAGCAAAAATTTGTGCAGCAATAATAGCCCAAAACTCCCATATCTGATTACACACACATACACACACACACACACACACACACACACACACACACACACACGTATGTATGTGTATGTATTCCAACAGATTCAAGAAATCTAAGAAGCATAAACACAAGGAAAACCATCACAGTGTTAAAAACAGAAAATAAACAAAAAAAGAAAATCTTAAAAGCATCAGAGAAAAAAGATGCACATGAAACAATAATAAGAATATTTGCTTACTTTTCAGTAGAAACAATGCAAACGGATGGAGAATGAGGTGCTATTGTCAAAGTAATGAAATAATTTTTAAAAGTCCATCAACTTGGAGTTCTATAACTAGATGAAATAACCTTCAAAAATCAAAGCAAAATTAAAACAATGTCAGACAAAAGTTGAGAAAATTTATCATTATGGATCTAGCATAAGAACTATTAAAAGAAATTTATCAATTAACAATGAATTTGACAATTATAGGACACCTGCAAGAACTGAACCACTACCTCGATCTATATTCAAAAATTAACTCAATGGATTAAAGCCCTATGTGTAAAAGTTCAATGTATAAAATTCTTAATAGAAAATTTAGTAATAGAAAATAGAAAATTTATGCATATCTTCATATTCTTGAATTAAGTAATGTCTTATTACACATGATACCAAAAGTACAAATAAAAAAATAGATAAATTGAACTATATCAAAATTTCTTTATAAAGGTTTATACTTTAAAGGAATACAATTAAGAAACTTCAAAGATACCCTAGGAAGTGGAAGAAAATATTTCAAATCATATATTTGTTAAAAGCCCAGTATCCAAAATAATCTAAGGCAGTGTTACAGTTCAACAACAAAAAGAACACTAAACCAATTAAAAAATGGAAAAATTATCTGAATAGATCTTTCTCCAAAGAAAATATACAAATTAGTAATAAGTATATGAAAAAAATGTTCAACATTAGTCATTAGGGAAATGCAAATCAAAACCACAAGGAGATTCCATTTTATACTCACTAGAATAATTAAAATTTAAAAAGATAGGCAGTAGCAAGTAATAACAAAGATGCTAGTAATTTGGAAGCCTCATTAATTGCTGTCTGGAATGTAAAATGATATAGACACTTTGGAAAACAGTCTGGAAATTCCTAAAAATGCTAACTATAGAATGACCACATGACAGCAATTTCACTGCTAGGTATATGTCCAAGAGAAATGAAATCATATATCTGCACCAAAACTTGGACACGAATGTTTATAACAACATTGCTCGTAATAGCCAAAGAGTAAAAATAACCCAAATATTCATCAACTGATGAATGGATAACATTTGACACATGCATACGATGGAATATTATTCGGCTATTAAAAGGAATGAGTATTGCTACATGCCACAACATGAATAAACCTTGTAAACTTTAAGCCACTTACAAACGACATAGTTTTTATTTCATTTATATTAAATATACACAATAGGCAAATATAGAGACCAAATGTCAATTAGTGGTTGCCTAGGACTGGAGTTAGAAATGCAAGAATGAGAATTGACTGCTAACAGGTATAACCTTTCTTTTGGGGGTAAAGAAAAAGTTACAAAATTAGATTTTGGTGATTATTGTATAACTGTGAATATATCAAAAGCCACTGAACTGTATACTTTATATGGATATATTATATGATATATCTCAATAAAGTGTTAACAATTTTGTGGATACCATTGAAGCATGTTTAGAGAGAAACTTACACCTTTAGATTCTTATATTAAAATAAGGGAGTTTAAAGTCAGTGACGTTAAATTTCACCTAAAAAGCTAAGAAAAGAAGAGCAAATTAAACTCAAAACAAGTAAAAGTAAAGGAAATAATAAAGAGTAGTTTAAATATTAATAAAACAGAAAATGGACAAAAGTTAGAGAAAACTTAATGAAACAAAATCACTTTATTGAAATAATAATGAAATGGATAAAGCCTTATTTAGAATGATTATGGAAAAAAGTAAGATGCAGTGAATTGTTAATATCAAAATGAAAGAGGCTACCTAACCAAAGATCTTTCACACATTACACAATAATATGAAAATATTATGTCCTTCAACAGGTGAGTGGATAAATTAACTATGACCTCCAAACAATGGAACAGTATTCAGCACTAAAAAGAAATGATCAAGACATAGAAGGACCTTAACTGCATGTTACTAAGTGATAGAAGCCAATCAGAAAAGGCTATATACTGTATGATTTCATCTATATGACATTCTGGAAAAGGAAAAACTAAAGACACAGTACAAATATCAATGGCTACCAGGGGCTGGGGGAAGTACCTTCCTTGATTCTACATCCTCACCAGCATTTGGTGTTGTCAGTATTTGGGATTTGGGCCATTCTAATAGGTATATGTAGTATTATCTCATTGTTGTTCTGTTTTGTATTTCCTTCATGACATATGGTGTGGGGCATCTTTTCATGTGTATATTTTCCACCTGTGTATCTTCTTTGGTGAGAGTCAAAGTCCTTGACCCATCTTTTAATCAGTTTTTTTTGTTTTGTTTTGTTTTGTTTTGTTTTCTTATTGTTGGGTTTTAAGAGTTCTTTGTATATTTCCGATACAGTCTTTTATCAGATGTGGTTTTTGCAAATATTTTCTCCCCCGGTTGGTGGCTTGTTTTTTCAATCTCTTGACACTGCCTTTCACACAGTAGAAGCGTTTAATTTTAATGAAATCTAGTTTATCCATTATCTTTTCATGGATTTTATCTTTCATCTTGTTTCTAAAAAGTCACTGTCAAAAAGTATTTTAAAAAACTAAAAAAATAAAGTCACTGTCATACCCAACATCACCCAGATTTTCTCCTATGTCATCTTCTAGGAATTTTGTAGTTTCCTGTTTTATATTTAAGTCTGTGATCCATTTGGAGTTAAACAATGTCATTTTACCAGTGGACAAGTTGGATAAAAATATCATAGAAGTAATTACTTCCTATGTTTAGAAATAGTATCTATATGTAAACTATGGATCAAGTATAAAATCAAACTGAAAAATAATAATACCAAATTTCCAAATTTATAATATATTGTAAAAGCAAAATCCAGAGAAATGTTTGTAGTTTAAAGTATTTTTATTGAGAAATATAAATGGTAAAAAAGATAGTAAGTGTTCAATTTAAGATGTTAGAAAAAAGACAAAAAAGCAGAAAAAATTTCTCAAAGTGGAAAGAAAGGAAGTGATAAAGATGAGCGCAAAAATAAATAAAATAGAAACCAGTTACAGTAGAGTAGAAAGAGACACAGAGCCCAAAGATCAGTCTCTGAGAAGAAAGAAAGCAAGAAAGCAAGGAAGCAAGAAAAAGAAAGAAACATTGGCTAATATGACTAAGAAAACAAAAGGCACAAATTAGGAATTTAGGATTTTAAAGGAAGGTGTCATTATGGAAACAGCAGAAATTTAAAAGAAAAGTAATAATAATTGAATAATGTAAGTTAATAATTTTGAACAGAAATAAAATACACACACTATATGAAAAAATGATCTAATCAAAACTGACTTAACTAATGGTTCCATAAAAACTATATATATATTTAATTCTGAGTTAAGATTACTTACACTAAGAAAATATCACATCTAAGCAATATTGTCAAATGCTACCTTCAAGGAACATATTCCAACCCTATAACAATTCTTCCAGAGAGAAGGAGGGAATAATCTCAATCTCATTTTGTGAGATTCTTATAGTCATAAAGCAAACCAGACAAGGACAGTATAAAGGAAAGAAAATTGGAGGCCTATTTCATTCATGAACATAGGTGTAAATGTCCTAAGCAAAACATTAGCAAACCTGATCCAGCAATGTTTGAAAGAAATAATGCATCATGACCAAGTTGGGTTTATCCCAGTAATGTAAAGTTGAATCATGTTAGAAAATCTATCCATAAAATTCCTTACATTAATAGATAAAAAGAGTAAAACAAAATATCTCAACTGGAGCCAAAAAATTATTCAATTGAGTGCTACATGCATTCAAGATTAAACAAAACAAAACAAAACAAAACAAAACAAAACAAAACAAAACTATCAGGGAACCTTGAATAGAAAAAGCAAAAAGAAAGAAACTGCCTTAACCTAATAAGGCCTTAAATAAAAAAACAATAGCAAAAGCCATATTTCATTTTAAACTGTTTAAAACAGTCCCTTTAAAGACAGGAAAGAAAGCTTGGGTCTTGCAATACTCTGGTCAACATGAGGGTCACTCAGCTTAAAACCCAGTCTCCACTGCCTTTGGGCTAGAATTCTAGCACAGGGGTCTCTGGGTGACATGGGCTCTCATGGATTTACCCTCTCACTCTTGGGTGCCTCAGACCTTCCTCTATAACTCTCCTCAACTTTCCTCCTACCAGCTGAACCCAAGTACTTTACCACTCTGGGTTCTCAGTGATGTTCAAGGGCAGTCAGGGAGGACTGTTCATCCCCACCAGAAGATGGTTTCTTTCTCTCTGCACACCCACCCTCTACAACTGTTCTGAGGGGTCCCAACTGTGTGCCCTCTCATGCACACCTTCGTGCCCTGCCCTTCCATCCCCTCCCCTCCCCTCCCCAAGCTCCCACACCAAGAATCTACCACATCCTTCTGAAAGGATGTTTGGAACAAGAGTCTCTGGGGGTGGATGTGTAAACAGACCATGGAGGTAGTTCCCAAAGGTGTGTCCCAATATCTGTTGACTATTAAGTGAAGTTTCATATATAATAAATATATAGCCTCCCAAGGTGACTGAAAAAATAGTATTTATTTGGCTGTTTATTTTCCAGCAGGTTTATTTTTAAAAACAATTTACAATTCCCACAAAGCTATATCCACATAGAAGAAATTTCTCTTGCTTTTTAATGCTTACAGTACTTTGTCTATTTTATCAATGCCTTACTGACAACCCTGATCACTTTTGACCTTTTATTATAAATGTTTTGTTTCTAAGTCTTATCTCTCCTGTTAGGCACTAAGTTCTCTAGTTAATCTACCTTTACACATTTCAAATAACCTTACCAAACATGGCCAACATTCAAATCATGTTGACATGAAAACTAATAAAACAACAGATAACATATATTGGATACTTAATATGTTTTATGTGCTGTGATAAGGACATTACCTCTATTACACACAAGCACACCATTTCAGGTGGATACTATTAGCACCCCCCACTATACTGATGAGGCGAAAGACACCCAGAAAGGTTAAAAAGCAACCTTCCCTGAGGTGGCATGACTGTAATGATCAAAAACAGTATTTCTACAGCAGAAGCTATCACACAGCAGTAAGCTTAACTCCTATGCTATTTTGTGTCCCTAGCAATGGTCCTATAAGGGATAGCAGTGTGTATGGCAAAGCCCCCAACCCTGAGATCATGAATTTCAAATAAAAAAGGAAAAAAACAACTGAATCCTTCATCTAGTTCTACCACATAAGGCATATTTGGGAAATCACTTACTCTAGTCTCCCAAACTTTAAAATGAGGGATATTTAGGCCAGCTTGAAAGTTTTTTTCCCCCATGGTTCTATGTGCTACCCACCTTGTTTACCCATTATTTCTCCAGCACAAACACACTCTTGCAGAGATTCCACACTGTCCTTCATTCACGCTCTAGTTAATTGTACCTCCATCCCTTTTCGCTGTGTCTTCCCATTTTGAAACACCCTGTTTCTTTCTCTTGGCTCCCCATTTCCATTCTCCTTTAAGATGCCATCGCAGCTCTATTTTTTCCTATGAAGGACACAACAGCCTACATAAGTCATCATTTGCCCTCAAGGATGTAGCACTTTCCATTTTCTATTGCTCTCTAGTTGTTTGCTGCATGCTGTTTTGTGTTGGCATCTAAAGTGTAAGGTCCTTAAGTTTGCAAACTATGAATTTTGCTTTTTGTTTTGTTTTGCTTTATGTTCTACAGCATGCACCACAATCATGGACATAGTATAAGAGTTCATTCACATTTGATTGTTTTTTTTTTTTTTTAGAAAAAAATCTGCTGCTTATTTAAGGTGAAACTCAGTGGGAAAATTCAGAGTTTACAGAATCAGTTAGAAGTTTTGATACTGTATACTTCAAGGCCAAGATATATCAGGAGTCTGAGTTAAAGTGAATTGTATTGAAGTTACGACCTAGAGAGCAGACCTCGGTCAATGTCTTCTGTTGACAAAGTGAATGATATAAGACTAAATGAGATGAATGCTTATCAAAATCAGCAGTCCTGAAAAGAAAGTTGGCTTAAAGAAAATACACATGCATGCACATGCGCGCGCACACACACACACACACACGCCAACTTATAAAAGGAAAACTAGAGGGAAATTACAGTAAATTAAATTATTAAAATCATAGTACAAGTAGTGATAAACACAAATTTCTTTTGCAAACATAGTTTATGTAGAGAAAAGATTGACAGCCCAGGCTGTCGGAAAAAGCTGGTTCTTGGGTCATTTCCTCTGTAGTCATGTCTGGTTGGATACTGGCCCATGATTCATAATCACCTCTCAAAGGACAATCATTTCCACCTCATCTTCTCCATAACTTATTCTGGGCAGATAAACACACTTTTGCTTCACCACGAAAATTGAAACCAAGAAAAAGAACTTTCTCCATTACGTGGCTCTGTTTCCCCTCTTGCCTCCTCAGAGACATTCCCTCTTTCAATTATCCTCAGATTATTTTCGATTTCTCAGCTATATTTACCTCTCCCACCCTGCTTTCTCTCCTAACAGCATTCAAAGAGTTTCAAAGCCTCTCCTTTCTTAGTGAAAAGAAGTTCCTCCATCCTGTATCCCATTTCTCTTATTCTACCTCTTCTGAGCTTCATTGCCAAAATGAATAAAAAATTTAGCTAAAATTTGCTTTATCTCTCTCTGTCTTTACTCCCCCTTATCTAATTAACCAGTTGCAATCTGACTCATGACATCAACACTCCCCTGAAACAGTAAATAGCACTCTCAAGGTCAATAAAAACCTCTTCTTTGGTCAAATTCCATGGGTGGGGGAAGGAGCTTTGGGTTTAGGTACTCTAAGATGTGAATTCCAGCTCCTTCTAGGCTATTTGACCTTCTGGGGTTACCTCATTTTAAGCCTTATTTCCATCTATGTAAAATGAATACAGGAAATGCTTCATCAGAAGACTGTCATGAGGGAATACGTATAATGAATTTAGCTCAGGTCCTAATATGCTGTCATTTACTGAAAGCTTGCTATTGTTGATGTCTGTAGCTTTGATCCCATTGGTGCTTTCCTCCTTGACCTTCTATTTTCCCTCAATGTCTAGTGCTGTGAGTTGTTCCTGCAGTGTTAATCACGTACTTCCCTGATGAGTTTTGAAAATATGAGAAATATAATAGGAATCAAATCAGAATCAATACATTAGGTTTACTGCGGGAAAACTATTGGAGGCTTTACTTATGGCTAACATAAGATTTTCACTACTTTCTTCAAGGTCCCAAAGTTTGAACTCACATGAAATCATAGCTCCCTCTGTCTCAGCCAGTTAACAGTTTATAATTGCAGACCCTTCCCCCTCTTGCTTCTGCCTCATCACAGGCAGCTTGGCCAAGGTAGGATGGAGAGAAGACACTTGGCCTGTGGTCATGTCAATCCTGAGAAAGAGACAAAGTCCAGAAGGCTGAGATGAGCTTACTTTTGCCAATCTCACCAACAGAACAATGAGTAAGGGTGTAGAGGTTCCTGTCTTAGACGAAAAAGGAGGCCAGAAGAGGAACAAAGCAGTGCATCCGATCATATTCTGCTGGTTTTCTTCCTCCTTTGCTGGCCAGCCCCTTCAGCTTCTCTTCCTCTTTTGTCTGTTAAACATCAGTCTTCTTTAGGAATTCGCTCATGCCCTCTCCTCATTTCTGGGTGCAAGCAGTCTTCATGTTTAATCTCACACACCCCGTGGTTCCAATGATCACAAGTGTTCTGATGACTCCAAAAACTACATTTCTATTTTTGTGTAACAAATTTATTTATTCATTAAAGTGACACAATTTATTAGCAGTTTCTTGGCTCAGAATTCTGGATGTGGCTTAGCTGGGTCCCGTTGACACAAAATGACACACAAACCTTTTAGGATTTCTTTAAAAAACAAAAAAGAAAAAAGGGAAGAGAGTCTTAATCCAGCCAGAGTGAGGACAGCTGCCCAGGATACACAATCTTCACAAAGAAGAGAGTGCTGCCCAGAAGGAGAGTTTAATACAGGGTTATAGATGGCTTTGTTGTTGTTGTTGTTGTTGTTGTTGTTGTTACATCAAGAGGTCACAAACCATCATGACAAAGGATATATCAAAAATTACAAGTTTTACAGTATGCTTTTAGTATGTGCAAGGTTGCAGGTTCGGAGCTATGGGACTAGGACTTGGGGAGATTTTTACTCTTTAGTTTGAACTGTTTCCTATAGGTTATTTGCTAATGAAGCCAATGTACAATGTGTGCTCCCAGCATGGGGTACCTCGGTGGCTCATCCGGTTAAGCCTCCGACTTTGGCTCAGGTCATGATCTCACAGTTCATGAGTTCTAACCCCTGTGCTGACAGCTCAGAGCCTGGAGCCTGCTTCAGATTCTGTGCCTCCCTCTCTCTCTGCCCCTACCCCGCTCATGCTCTGTCTCTCTCTCTCAAAAACAAATAAACATTAAAAAAATCTTTAAAAAAAGTTTGCTGAAGTCATTCCAATCTTGGGAAAAGTTAAAGTATAGCTTCTTGGGATCCCAGGAGTAGGGCCCACAAATATTGAAAGTTGAGAATTTCCTTTGTCAGTCTTTGACTCAGATTCTCACTAGGCTGATGTCAAGCTGGCGGCTGGGGCTGTGGTCCTACCTGAGACTCGGTGTCCTCTTCCAGGTACACATGGTTGTTGGTAGCTAAGTTTGATTTCTTGCAGCTGTGGTTGATGTGCCTGTTTTCCTGCTGACAGTAGCCAGGGACCACTGTTATCTCCTAGGAGGCCATCCTCGGTCCTTGCTCTGTGGCCTTCTCCATAGGGTTTTCTCACCAAATAGCCACTTAGTTCTTCAAGGCCAGCAGGAAGGTCTCTCTGTTCAGCAAGGACCCAGTTCCTCTTTTCAGGGCTCACCCAGTCTAATCTCCTTTTGATTAACTCAGAGTTAACTAATTAGTAATCGAGTCATGGACTTAAAATACCAGTGGACTCACAAGTCTCACTCACACTTAAGGAAGGGGCTTATACAGGATGTGTACACCAGGAAGTGGGCATCTTAGAGACATTCTAAAGTGGCATCCTGCCTAAAGCACAACTCATGTCCACGAACTCCTCCTGGGTTCCTTTATACATGCACACGTCTCTACAAGTGCCTGTTGAATGGCTCCAGTTTGAGGTCCCAATGGCTTCTCAAAGCAAACATAACCCAACCCAAATTGTCTTTCTTCTTCACTCCATTGCAGATTGCAGTGAAGTCCATAAGGCCTCGCCACACCTGTCAGTCACATTCCGCCCTTCTGAGAAGAGTAACTTTGATCAGGAGTGATTAACATTCATGACACCTAAATGGAAGGACACCGCCCTACTTATTCTAACCAAAGATGACTGGATGGAGAATTTGTGCATATCCTGAAGTCAAGCCTATATGAACCAGAAGCCTGCTTCCCCTGAAGTGGGTGCGTAGCTATAAAAAGGCATTCACACGGTAAATTGACCTTGTCTAAACTATTTTTTGAGTAATATAATAATTATTTCCCAACCAAGGAAATTATCTTTCTGAAAATTATCATATTTAGGAAAATCAGTCTTTAATATTAAGATACCATAATTAATGCAAAGTAAAAAGGAAAGTTATTTCAAATGGACTAAAATATTCATATTAATATGATGGCAAATAAAAATTTCAAAGACTTATATCTCCCTTTAAAAAATCAGATGAAATAGCATTAAAATTTTTCTTCTCTTAGCCATGAAGAATAAAATCTTGCCATTTACAAAAACGTGGAAAGACCTACAGGGTATTATGCTAAGTGAAATAAGTCAAACAGAGAAAGACAAATGCTGTATGATTTTGTATGATATGTGGAATCCAAAAAAAAAAAAAAAAAAGAAAAAAACAAAACAAAGAACAAACAGATTCACAGATACAGAGAACAATCCAGTGTTTGTCAGATGGGAGGGGTGGGAGAATGGATGAAATAGGCCAGAGGGATTAGAAGGTGCAAAGTCTCACTTACAGAATGAATAAGACAGGGAGGTGAAAAGTACAGCATAGAGAATATAGTTAATAATATGTAGCACCTTTGTATGGTGACAGATAGTAGCTAGATTTATGATGGTATTACTTCCTAATGTATATCAGTGTTTTACACCTGAAACTGACATCATATTGTACATCAACTACACTTCAATTTTTAAAAAAATCTCTTGGGGCGCCTGGGTGGCTCAATCAGTTAAATGTCTGACTCTTGATTTTGGCCCAGGTCATAATCTCAGGGTCGTGAGATCAAGCCCCGCTTCAGGCTCTGGGCTCCACGCTGGGTGTAGAGTCTGGTTAAGATTCTCTCTCTCTCTGTCCCTCCCCTGCTTGTGCATGTGCTTTCTCTCTCTCTCTCTCTCTCTCTCTCTCTCTCTCTCTCTCTCTCAAAAATAAAAAAAAATCACTTGTAACTTTTTTTGTTGTTGTTTTTTGTTTGTTTGTTTGTTTGTTTGTTTGTTTTTCTGAATCACCTTGTTTAGTTGTTTAAGAAACATTGCTTCATATGCATGACCTGCCCAGGGGGATTTCTGACAAGTTACATTGTGGGAAACAAAAAAAATATCTTCCTTTTAAAGCTTTCAAACTAGCCTTTCCTGGTTGGAATCCAATGTTTTTGACCTCTATTCTCTTGTTTTGCTTTTGTGACTCATGGAAAAATAACAGCTTGTCCTTTACAGAAAATATATTGAAGGAGTCTGTCTTCTGGTTATAGCCTAGATCTGGTCTCCAGTTGATGTATAAGCAGGTAGAGCATAAATGGGGCTTTCCTCTCTTCACTATACCCAACTTCATTTAGCAGACCATACACTTTCTATGTTGCCCAGCCATGGACACTTGCATTGAGGCTTGCAAGAGTGTGAGGCTTCTGGAGCTTCCAAATATATATATTGGTTCTAGACCTGCCTCTAAAGAAATAAAAGTCCAAAGAAATAAAAAATAAAGTCAGGAGCAAGAAAACAATGCTTGCAAGTCAGATACAATCAATGGGCATCTGCTTAAATTTTATTGAGCTATTTCACTGTGGTGCCATATGCAAAACCTTCTATGGTTTTCTTTTGTTTTTCCATAGCTTGCAAGCAGAATGCCAATTCTGTAATGAACCAATCCTCAGGCTATATAACAATATATTTGGTTTATGTTAGAAGCATGCTTCAATTTGCCTCACAGATTGTGTTTCAAAGAACTTCTGTTTGCATCAGAATTTCCCTAATTGAAATATATTTTAAAAGTAGTAGGGATGGAATACTCAATAAGCAGTTAACAGTATCTGAGTACTGAGAAAATAATTCTGGAATAGAAATTATGGTGCTTGTATTCTATTATCCATTCTGACACTACCTGGCTACATAATCTTAGCTATGGACCAGTGATAACCTATATAGCCTTTATTTAATTAAGAGTGAAATAAGAAGTTTTGATAACTAGACTCTATCCAGATTTATAAATTCTTTGACAAAGCATTCAGTACATACCTATTTAATGAGTTTTGGCTGAGGAATGTGAGAGTGTGTTAAAACCAAGCCTAAATTATATCGTTTTTGCATATATTCTAGAATTGGGAACTCACCTATCCCCCCACCCCACCCCATGAGCAGAAATATTACCAAAACTTTGCTTCCTAACATTGGAGAGCTGCTTTGTGAAACTCTATCTAGAATATACTACCTTTTGCTCCACTAAAAATTTTTACAGAAACAAATCTTTTGGCTGTAGGGAAACCGACAGCAGCATCAGCCCTTGACCAATTGGGTGAGACCCCAGGGAGAAGGTTCTCAGTAGCAGGCAGCCAGACAGAGGCCTCCTGACATTCACTGCACTCAGGTCAATGTGCAATTACAAAACAAAACAGCAGGATGTGGACAGTTTGGTTTAAAAGTGGATTCTTAATCCCAAATCTGACTTTTCATGGAGGAACAGAGTCCCAAAGGCAGCATTCTGCTAGGTGACTGGGCTGCGTGTGGCCGTTCAGTCCTACTCAGTGGGAAAGAACAGATTTCAGAGCATATGTGATTTCTTAGAGTTTCCCATAACATTTAACATTAAATTTATGACAAGGTTCTTCTTACAATAGGTTAAAAATCATGTCATGTACAGTATTGAAATCCAAACCACTCAGTCAATGGGCATATATCTTGCAGGTGCTGTGTCTGGCACCTGTGGTAAGTGCTCCGGATATAGCTATAACTGCAAAGCTGAAGGCTCTTGACCCTCCCCAGGAACAACCTATAATGCAGTGCCTAACATCTAATACAATATTGATACCGATAAATATTTAATGACTGTGGAAAGAACAGATGGATTAGTCTAATTGCATATGACCTAGGAAAGTTACTTAAGCTCTCTTTGCTTTTGTTACTTCATCTGATAAAATGGGGATAATAATAATGCATGTGTTTAGAATTATAGGGAGGATTAAATGAATTAATACAGGAAAAGTGCTCAATAACTGTTAACCTTTATAATCAGTTGGGATAGAAGATCTGCACATACATAAAACAAATGAAATTCTATAGTGAAATAATACCTTACCCATTATAGCAAGTAGAAAATAAGGGAAATATGTTGGAATGGGTTTTCTTGGTGTGAAATAGACAAAACATAAAGACAGAATTGAGTAAGAGAAGCGTCAGTAGGGACTGGAGTCCATAGTTGGACGGGACCTGGGAGGATGACTGGGTAGTGGACAAACAGATGGAGCACAACAAAATGGTAAGTTGTGACTGTCGCTTGAGTATCAGTTTACTTTACACGTGAATATTTATGTATTCCAACTAATGTTAAAGGTGCCATAGAAATGTACACACAGAATATCCTAATGACTGTAATCCTGCATAAGTTAAGTTATTGGAAAGACCCTATACTCTTGTTATTGTACATGCATCCACATAAGCACAAGTGTCCTAACTTTAAAATGCATATCATTTAACAGATCCAAATCACATTCTGCCCAAGATTTCAGGGTCAAGGAAAAAATATGATCTAATAATTGTGAACATTTGATTTTAATAACACTAGGTTGCATCCTAAAATCTGTCCGGATGTTCTCAATGTAATCAAGCATGCGAAAATGTAACTAAGATAAGATAAGGCTGTAATTTAATACTTGCATCATGTCATAGATTTGGAAGTAATTGCATACCCAGAGAGAGGATCATTTGAAGGTATCAGCAGTGGTATAGGAAGTAGAAGAGGGGCTGTGTGACAAATGATTATAATACTCCTAAGGGTCATCTTGAAGAAGAGAATGGGCTGAAGTGCTAACATAAAAGAGAGTGGGGCTCTACTGGGATCCCCAAGTGTCATGATAATGCATTATATTCATATTTATGTGCTGCCTATCAGTGTTTACTATGTGACTTGATTGAGATCCAGAACAAAGTAGAAATAAACACATGTCCAGCCCAGTTGTTTAATCCTGCCTTACATGATTAAGTGGATGGCACCTTTGTAGAGTGTGAAAGGGATGCACGAAGAACACTGAAGGCCCCTGTCTCTCCTGGGGGTGCAGAGTGAGTGAAGGGTTCATTAGTATAACAACTATGACCACCCATGCAATTGGAAAATCCTCCCACTCTTTTCTGAGAGGAAGCCAGGAGACAACTTGGCTATGATGAGACCATGTTAACAACCAGGCTTACCTGTGTCATTCACATGTGTCCTTCTGGCATAGCCAGAGAGACTTGCAGGGACCATCTGACCATGCCCCGCTCTCTAACACCTCCTACTCATGGCCATTTGGATGCCCACACACGCACACACACACACACACACACACACCCCAAAGCTTTCTATTATTCTGGTGCCAGTACTGCTCCACACCCTCTTTCAGAACACAGGCAAAAGACGGAAGAGTCCTCAGTTCCTTACAAAAGGATAGGACTGTGTGTGACGCCGTGCAGGAATTTTTCCATGTCTTTCCAGCATTGCCTACTGGTTCTCTCAACATCAGATAGGTAGGGACAATCTTCCAGGCTGGGATGAAATAGTCCACAGGGCAACCCAATAGTGTATGTTATATATTCCATGCTCCCCAAGCAATTTCTACTTTCAAATTATAAATCCAAGCAAATACTTATTGAACATCTAATATATCCCAGTGTTATACTTGCACCGAACAGCACAGAAATCAACCAAGGTACATGCAGCCTAGTGAGGAAAATGCCCTTCAAGCAGGTAATTAGAGGGTGCCTCACACGAGGGGTGCCTAATGCCTTGAGAACGTACGGTAGGGGGATGCTGCAGTCTAGGGAGTGAAGAAGGGCCTTCCTGTGGAAGTGATTCTCAAGCTGCAGGATGAGAGGAGTTTAGTTGAGAGAAAGGCAGAGGGCAGGAATAATGGTGCTCCAAGCAGAGGGAACACAGAGGACAAGAGCAAAGGTGGAGGGTTGGGGAGATGCCCTACTCAAATATTTCATTTCGAGGAAGGATTTTGTTTGGTTATAAATACACTTCCTGTGAGTTTGGTAATCATGAACACATTCTCCAGCTCAATTATCCCTGAGCTGCTGACCATCAAGAGTCGGATCGGGGTCCTGGTTGACTGCTTGAGTGACCGTGTGCATGCATCAGTGGGCTGGCATTTTCATCTTTCCTCATGTCTTCATTTGGAAGAAGTGATGGTTGATCAGGTGTACATAAATTCAGTCATATTTTAGGGATGACATGGCAAGGATTTTGCAATAAACCCCTTTTAGCACGAGGACTTATGAAGAGTAGGATGAGGATTTGTATAATATGTTGCAGGCAGCATCCCTTTTGTTTATCCAAGTCTCTTCTTCAGCCAGCCTGTACTTCATTCTCCTTTTCTCAGTGAACCTGCTTGTTCTTAATCATTGCCAATGGCAAATCTCCCTCAGAGGCAGAAATATCTAAATTTTAGCTGATTAAAACATAGGACCAGGGGAATCTTTTCACTCTATGAAAATGGGGCAAAAAAACAAAAAAAAACAAAAAACCCTGAAAAGAAATACAGGAAATCCCCAGCATCAAACAGGAAAAAGACCAGAAGAGGGAACCCTAAAATGTGAGGGTAAAAATCCCGGGATATTTCTCATCTGTGCACTATTCAGAGAAACTTTTTTCCAAGTGCCCCTCATTGGTCAAGAGTGAGCACTACTCTGGTACTAAGGGAGTTGGACACCAAGAAAAATCAAGGCACCTCTCTTGGGAAGTGAAGCAGGAAGTAGCAGGTAGTCCTTTCCTTTTATGAGCAACATTAAGGAAAATTGTCTCAATGGCATTTCCGTCTTAAGAAAGCATTCAGGGCCTACCTGCAAACTGCTTTCAGCAAATATTACCTAGAATTTAACATTCTCCAGCTTCATCCCCAGCTGGATCTTAAACCTCTCTACATTTGATAAATACTGTTAGTAGTTAACCCAAAACTTAGTTGCCCTTCTACCTTAGGATAACTATGACAAATGTCTTCCGTCTGCCCCTCTAGATCCTTTCTCCTCCTGTCTCCATTGTGATACAGGCCTCAGGATACTAACCTATATGGACAACAGCAAAAGGTTTGTCCTCTGGCTTCTGTTTGGTTTGGCCAATAAGGAGCTTGGGCAGATACCAGAGGAAGGGTGGAAGGTAAGAGCAGGTTATCAGTCCTTTCTTTTTTTCTCTCTTAGTTTGCCTTGGGCTGATTATGTCCTTTAACCAAGTTAATGGTTCTTTCAAGGTGGAATTCTTGACTTACTCCAACCCTTCCTGGTTCTTCTGTCACTCTCCCTTCATCCCTTTACACCTACGCATGATCTGTAACCAGTCCCAGGTTACTGTATCAATCCTTCAGAATGCCCTGCACTAGCCATCCTATTGTGTGCAATCTGTTTATAGTCTTACCATCTTCATTTGGATGTGCCATCTTTTTCACACTGGATACTGACTGATACAGTTATAGAGCCAAATTCTGTTCAGGATAACAATGTGATGATCTCATAACCAAACCCCCAAACTCAGTTTATTTTCTTGCAGTCAGGAGTAGTCATGTGACCACTGAAGCCAATGAGAGGCAACCAAAAGTTGGGAGTGGGTGAGAGACTCTTGGAAATGTCCTTTAAAGGGAGATAGACTCAGCTGGTTTGCCTCTCTGTTTCCTTAGCTTTTTAGCTTCTTCCTTCATGGACAGTGGACACCATGCCCCATTTTGAGCATGACCATATGTTAGGGATGGAGGAGCAAAAAGCTAAGGCATTTGGGAACCTTAAGACACTGAAGTGGTCACAGCACCAGCCCTGAACCTCCAATTTCCACCTTACTTGTTACATAAGAAAAGTAAATCCACACTTGGATGAGTCACTGTGGTAGGGTTTCTGTCACATGCAGCCAATGCATCCTGATACGTAGCACTTGCTTCCAATTCTGCTTGCTTTATGCAGGCTATTTATATAATCATCCTGACTTTTTTTTTTTTTTTTTTGCTCCAATGTCTCAGGTTTGGAACTGTTCATCAGCTTCTAGTTTTTGATTATCCTTCCTTTCTGCTTCTTATTTCCAGGTACCCCAATCTGTGCATTTTCAGACCAACCACCTAGGAACTAGACCCCTTTTGTTGACTCCAGGATACTTTCTGATAAACCTCCTTTGAGTTAAGTCCTCTGAAATGGCTCCAGAAGCCAAGACTCTAAGAAGAAAGTGGAACATGGCCAGTTAATGGAGTAGAATACTCATGGGAGCTGGAATCAGACAATGTGTAGTTATTTCTCTATTACTTTTTGCTTTGTGACCAGGGGCAAGTTAATAATCTCTCTTAGGGTCAAGTTTTACCATGAAAAAAATGGGATAAATGGTTTTACCTATGCAATAAAGCTGTTATGAGATTCAAAATCAAATAAAAATGTTTTCAGTTTTGAAAAAAAACTGTTCCACAGTCAGCATACTAATTTAGGGGTTATTGGAATCTTAGAGATACAGTACCAGAGGACTGGGTGGCAGCCAGAATGCCGAAGCAACTGTGAGCCTAGAGGAGTCAGTTAACCTTCTGGTACTTCAGAGCCTCCAATAGCTAAATAATGATATTATTAATATCATCTGCCTCAGAGTTTTAGGATATTCACTACCCCCAGACAAAGCTTTCACATGGACACTTGACTATGTACCTGTCTGTTGAGAACATAGCTAGTGGTATAATTGGCAGTGGGGGGAGGGTATAGATAAATTAGTTCAGAAACTGCCTCCTTATTGCACGATAAGAGAATCTGGATATTTGTTGCAGTGCAGTTTATTTCCTCCTGTGGAGCTGGAAAAAGGAGGCATCTGGCAGATATTTCCTTTTGTCTGCATCAGGCTTTCTCTTCAGTTCATTTGGTGACCTCACTACCTGACCAAAGTCACGGCAAATTAACATCAATCCACCAAATCACTGAAGTCCTATGCAATATTTCCTCAGGAATTAATTAAAAAAAGAAACAAAGCTCCATCTAGCTTTTCCTGCAAGTTGCTCACCAAAAGGACTTAACAGAAGTGAGTATTGTACATGCACTTAATGTTCATAGGACCAAGGCTGGTCTGGTTTATGTGAAAGGTGATATGGTATTGCAACTGAAATGTCTGGCTTTGAATCTCGTCTGTGCCACTTCTAATTGTCATGACCGTGGGTAAGTCACTTAATCTTTTTCATGCTTTGCTTTTCTCTTTTAAAAAATAAGACTGATGAGAGTTCCTACCAATAAGAGTTCCTCTCTCATAAGTTTGTTGTAAAGATTACATTACTTTATAAGCAAAATGCTTGGAACAGTGCCTGGCACATGGTGAGGTTGCATGGGATTTTCTGTTTGTCACCCCATTGTAGCTGAAGTGGGAATATGGGCCCAATGTTCCAGATGATTCAGTTATTTAAGAAAAGCTAGATGTTGGGTTTTCATTGTGGTTTGAAATATTGACACCTCATTAGAAACCGTGAACACTGAACACACACCAAAAATATATGGCTGAGGGTAGAATTCAGCCTATAGGCCTCTACCTTTTCTGTGAATTAGAGATACCTATAGTAGATATATAATTTCATGTAATGATTCCCCAATTCTGGGTCCCTAATCCTTGGAAAAGTTGACTTGAGCCAGGGCCGCACCTAGATCTTGAATGGAGTAAATTGGTGTGGGAAAGAGGAAAGTATCTATTGTGTGCCAGTTCTTTGCCAGCACTTGACAAATAGGCTTTTATTACCTTTTCACACTAATGTGAGTGGTGGTGTGATACTGATTTATAATAAGAAATATACTTTTGGTCATCATGCCTGTTCTGATACTAAGCTCCTAAAACCCTTGGAATTTCCCATGTGTTCAGATCTTAAGAGCTATAAAGGTGTCTTTTGTCAAGTGAATGAGCTGACTTTCTGGACAGCTCCCAAAGATCGGGGCCAAGAAAACCAGCCATGTAACTAGAGGGTTGGAACTGTCAGTCCCAACCCCTGACCTCCAGGAGGGGAGACAAACAGGAGGTTTAATGGATCTCCAATGGCCAATAGATTTAATGAATAATGCCTATGAAATGAAGTCTTTACAAAAACCTAAAAAACAGAAGATTCAGAAAGCTTCTGGGTCGGTGAACACATAGAGGTGCTGAGATAGTGGTTCTGAGAGAGCATGGAAGCTTTGTGCCCTTGCCCCATACTTTGCCTTATGTGTCTCTTCATCTAGCTGTTGATTCATATCCTTTAATGTCCTTTGCAATAAACCAGTAATCTAGTGAGTAAATGGGTTTCCTGAGTTCCAAGAGCTGCTCTAGAGGACTAACTAACCTACAAAGGGGATCCTGGGAACGTCTGACTTATCACCAGTCCATCAGCAGCACTGGTGACAACCTGGACTTGTGTCTGGTATCTGAAGTGGAGGCAGACTTGTTGGACTGAGCCCTTAACCTGTGGGAGCTGATGCTGTCTCTAGGAAATAATGTTAAAACTGAGTTGAATTGTGGGATCCCAGTTGGTGTCCAAGAATTGGTGGTGTGGGAGAGAAACGAACACCCTGGAATTGGTACCAAGCACCCTTCAGGGGGCTTTGTCATCTTCCTTTTACAGATGAGAAACCAGAGACTCAGAAAGGTTCAGCAACTTGCCCAAGTTTGCACAGCCAAGATAGGCAGATCAGGGATTCAGATTCAGATCTATCTGCCACCAAAGCCCATGTGCTTGACCACTTTTTAAAACTACATGTCAATTCAACCAAAGAAAGGAAAGTAATATGTGCCACAGGTATAATAGATAAATTCCAAAATCTAGTGACTTACCCAAGTAGGAGGTTATTTCTCACTTGTATAAAATCCAAAGGTATGGGGACTCCTGGGTAGCTCAGTTGGTTGAACATCCGACTTCAGTTCAGGTCATGATCTCACAGTTTGTGAGTTTGAGCTCACATCGGGCTCTGTGCTGACAGCACAGAGCCTGCTTTGGATCCTTTGTCTCCCTTTCTCTCTGCCCCTCCCGCCTTCTGGCTTTCTCTCTCAAAAATGAATAAACATCAAAAAACAAAAACAAAAACACCAAAAAACCAAAGGTATGTATCTGATGAGTGGATATCTTCTGTTCAATCATTCAGAAACCTGACTCTTTCTCTTCTAAATTGTCTTTGTTTTTTACATGTTGTTTCCAAGGAAGGGAGTGTGGGAAAAGAGCACAGGGTATATCAAGTCATAAGTATTTATGGGCAGGGCTTGGAGGTCATGCATCTCACTTCCTATCGCATGCCCTGTTCCACATCCAGTCACATGACCACACAGAGCAAGAGAGGAGTCTGGGAAATGTAACCCATCTATGGCCCAGAAAGGAGAGGAAAGTGGTTGGTAAACATCTAGAAGTTTCTGCCACAGAGGTTTGGCTGTCACTATTCCCATCTGATATGTGGTAATTATTTTTACTCACTTGGATCCAGTGGATTCTTCCTGAGTGGGAGTGGAAGTGGGTCCTTGAAATTAGATGATAGGATTGTCCATAGGATGATGATGAAGTCTCATAAATAATGATTTTCTCAAGAACATGTTTGGCTTCTTCTGTATTAGCATATTACAGAGGTCATTTCTTTCAGATAGTTTATAACCTTAAAAAAGTTATGATGTGGACATTTCTTTAAATCCCATAATCCATCATCAACAGTAGTATTATGTAGTAACTCCCACTTTTAAATTGAATTTTAGTGCTCCCCATTAACAGTTCACTAGAGAGAAATGACAAATAATTTCATGGCTCAAGAGCAGCAGACAGATTAGTTCAGCAAAAACGAGGTCTGGTATCAGTGCGGGGGGTGAGCAAATTGTGTAGCCTCCAAATTAAGGGTATTTGCTTTTCATTCTTCCAACTGCATAATGTAGCATTGCTAAGGGTCATTAGCCCATTGCTTTTAGATGAGCAACCCAACAGGATGTGTCTCTTTGTTGCCATTGCTCCTGGTTGCTCCATGTTTGTTTTATAGCAGTGGGTACAGGAACCTTGGAAATTTAAACTCTCTACTTCAAGGTAGGAACCAGTTTCTCACTCTCATTTAAAAGGAAGATATTCCAGGTACATAATTTTCCCCTCTCAGATTTTTCTTTCTTTTTAAACTCTTCCAGGAAGAACAGCACCTTAGCCTCAGTTTATTGGAAAGATTTGTAAATACATCTGGGATTTGGCTTCCTCACACAATGTCTTTTTTTCATGCATGGAACGTCCCCCTAAGACATGGTATGTGCTTAGCACAGCTGCCTCTCTATTAGCCACAGAGGAAGGGAAGAGCTGGATGGCTGTCTTATGTAAGCTCTATATTGGGGCCTCTGTAGAAGGAAAAAACTGGTAAGATTTTGGCAATTTATCCTTATTCTCCAGGAGCAAGCCCCCACCCAAACTATAGGGACATCTATTCCAGGGCATACTGTTCCTTGACCTCCAGATACTCTGGCCTCTGTAGGGGCTGAGAGCAGGCTGCTTCAAATTTGTGCCACCTTGGCATATGGTAATTTTAAATAAAAGTTGCTTGAGAGACAGCCTGTGCAAGAAAGACACTCAGAATGCCCTCTGTCCCCCTGAAAGGAGGAAATAAGTCTCCCCTGTGAAAGGTACCCTCATTGTACCAGGAGGTAAAGAGACATCCTTACCACCCAGAGACAGGAAATTTATAGCCAAGAAGGCTGTGTAAATTGACTACCTCAGCCCAAATTCTGTTTAGAATTCTTTCCTAATTGAACCTCCTAAACTTAAGTTTTCTTTGTCTTGTTGATCCCTCATGATTTATTGTCTCTTTGTCTAAAAAGTGTAAAAACTGCCTACCTTCGTCATTTCTTTAGGTCTCCATTTCATTATTGGGTCTCCCTGTGCACCTAATAAAACTAGGTTTTTTTTTTTCTCTTGTTTATCTGTCTCATGTAAATTTAATTCTTAGTCCAGCTGGAAGACCTTGAGGGTAAAGGAAGAATTTCTCCTTCTCTACACAACTGTGTAGGAAAGGGAAGTTTAATTAAACGACAGGAAAAGCAAATGGCATAATTTGTTTAGCACTAGGAAGTAAAGAAACAGAAATTCCTGCCATCCCCTCGAGCCTCCTAAGAAGCTATCCTCTGCATCACTTTCAGTCATGGAGGGAGGTTATGATTTCATCTGAGTCCACAGAGGTCTGTGGCATTGCCATTTTACTGTCCTCTGTCAGAAAATCATGTCATCCACCCATTCCAGAATACCCCAGACACTAACCTTCTTTCTCTGTTGCTATACTTTGCCCTGAGAAGGAGAGCTTGGCCCTCTGACTCCTGCAATGTGGTAACCCAAGGATAAAAGCTCAGAGAACCCAAGGAAAAGAGTCTTCCCCCTTCCAGAGCAGTTATGCATCTTTAAAATTATCTGCTCACCCCAGAAAAAATATCCTTGCTCTGAAGAACTAAGAGGCTGGCAAGTCTGAGAGCAGAGTGCCAGTGTGGTTGTTTCTTGGTACAGCCCTTTCCTGCAGACAGCCATCTTCTTGCTGTGTCTTCTTATGGTGAAGTCTCCAACCTCATGCCCTAATTGCCTACCAAAGGCCCCATCTCTAAATATCATCACACTGGGGATTAAGCCTTCAACATGTGAATTTGGAGAAAACACCGACATGCAATCTTAAACAACAACTTCAAACCACAGCGAGATACCACTTCACACTCACTAGGAAGGCTATAATAAAATTAAAAAGAAAATAACAACTTTTGGCAAGGATGTGGAAAAATGGGAACCCTTATACATTGCTGGTAGGAATGTGAAATGGAGCTGCTATGGAAAACAGTATGAAGGGTCCTCAAAAAATTAAACACAGAATTACCATTTGACCCAGCACTTCCGCTTGTAGGTATATACCCTAAAAGAACTGAAAACAGGTACTCAAGCAAATATTCATACATGGATATTCATACCAGCATAATTCACAATAGCCAAAAGCGTGGAAATAATTCAAACGTCCATGACTGGATGAGGTCAATGAAATGTGGTTTATATACACAATGGAACAATATTCATTCATAAAAATGAATGAAGTTCTGTTACATGCTACAACATGAATGAGCTTTGGAAACACTATGTTAAGTGAAAGAAGCCAGATATGGAAGACCACATGTTGTATGATTCCATTTATATATGAAATGCCCGGAATAGGTAAATCTATAGAGACAGAATGCTGAGTGCTGTTTGCTAGGTGCTGGGAGGAGGGGAGAATGAGAACAAACTGCCTAATGGGTATGGGATTTTCTTCCGGGAGGATGAAAATATTTTGCAACTGGATAGAGACGGTGGTTGTACAACACTAAGAACTCATGAAGTATCACTGAATTGTAAAATTTTAAATGATAATTACATGTTATGGAAATATCGACCTAAAAAAAAGAGGCAGAATTAAAATAAAACAGAAGCATTTATTTGAGGTCTTAGAACTGCAATTCAGGAAGCACGGATTCGGGTATCAACACAAATCATCTCCTATGTGGGAGCAAGAGTCAAGGGTTTTTTAAAGACAAAAAGGGACAAAGAAGGGACAAATTTTGTTTGGTGTTGGTATCAGAAAACTAATTTTGGCTACCCATAATTGCTTGCTAAGGCTGTCACAAAGCAAAAGGCCATTACTGTAGGAAGTTGCAGGTGTGTTCCTGCAGAGCCCTTGGAATATTTGTGGTTTGGGCCAGTTCAAAAGTTAATGGTTTCCCCCAGGGAGGACATGCATAAGGCCCACCTCCTTGGGGTCTTGGCTCCATTTTAAACACTTTCACATAAATGAGTACATTTTATTTCATCTTTCAGTCAAATTTAACTTCAAAAAAAAAAAAAAGATTTTGGGGCTCCTGGATGGCTCAGTTGGCTAAGTATACAGCTTCAGCTCAGGTCATGATCTCATGGTATGTGAGTTGGAGCCCCACATTGGGCTCTGTGCTGACAACTCAGAGCCTGGAGCCTACTTCTGATTCTGTGTCTCCCTCTCTCTCTGCCCCTCCCCTGCTCAAGCTCTCTCTCTTTCTCTCTCCCTCTCTCTCTCTCTCTCAAAAATAGTAAACATTAAAAAAATTTTTTTTTGGAAAAAAAAAGGGATCCCGTGTATACTCACAAACCCATGTGAATTTTTCTATTCTGATGCTATGTGACCAGATCTCCCAACACTTACATTTCCTTTTCCTGTGTGTTATAGGCTGGATGTTTGTGCCCCACCCCCACCCATTCATATGTTGAAATCCTAACCTTAAATGTGATGGTATTAGGAGGTGGATGCTTTGGGAAATAATTAGGTCATGAAGTCAAAGTCCCCATGAATGATCTAATAAAAAAGGACACCACCAATTAAAAAAAGTGGGCAGAGGATCTGAATAGATATTTTTCAAAAGAAGACATACAGATGATCAACAGGCACTGGAAAAGATGCTCAACATCACTCCTCATCAGGGAAATGCAAAGCAAAACTGCAATGTGATACCACCTCACACCTGCCAGAATGGCTATTATCAAAAAGACAATAGGGGTGCCTGGGTGGCTTAGTCGGTTGGTTGTCCAACTTGGACTTCCGCTCAGGTCATGATCTCACAGTGAGTTCGGTGGGGTAGGGCTCTGTGCTGACAGCTCAGAGCCTGGAACCTGCTTCGGATTCTGTGTTTCCCTCTCTCTCTGCCCCTCCCTTGCTCATGATCTGTCTCTTTCTGTCTCAAAAATAAATAAAAACATTAAAAAAATTAAAAAAAAGACAAATAAAAAGTGTTGGTGAGGATGTGGAGAGAAGAGAACACTTGTGCAATGTTGGTGGGAATGTAAATTGGAATAGCTACTATGAAAAACAATATGAAGTTCCCCCCAAAATTAAAAATAGAACTACCATATGATACAACAATCCTACTCCTGCATATTTATGAAAAATGAAAAAGAAAATGAAAAATGTATGCACTCACATGTTCATTTCAGCATTATATCCAATAGCCAAGATATGGAAACAACCTAAGAATCATCAATGGATTAATGGATAAAGAAGATACACACACACACACACACACACACACACACACAATGCAATATTATTCTGTCATTCAAAAGAATGAAACCTTGTCATTTGTGATAACATGGATGAAACTTGAGGTCATTATGCTTGTGAAATAAACCAGACAGAGAAAGACAAATACTACATGATTTCATTTATATATGGAATCTAAAAAATAAAACAAAATCCAAACTCATAGATACGGATTGGTGGTTGCCAGAGGGGAGAGGGGTGGGAGGTGGAAGGTGGATGAAATGGGAGCGAAGTCAAAAGCACAAACTTCCAGCTATAAAATACAAAAATATAATATACAACAAGCTAACTATAGTTAATGATACTGTATTGCATATTGGACAGTATTGGAAATAATACTGTAGTTTTCAATTGCATTGAAAGTTGCTAAAAGTGAATCTTAAACACTCTCATGACAAGAAAAAAATTACTATAACTATGTATAGCGATAGATGGTAACTCAGCTTATTGTGGTGATTGATCATTTTGCAATTCATATTGTGAAAATTAATAAAAAGAAACCTCATTCAGAAGGAGCCTGGGAAGCCAGCACAGGGAGCTTTCATGCCTTACCACCACCCCTAAATTGCAGGCCCAAAAGGGAAAGAGACCTTACATGTAGATACCACTTTACATGTGGAAGGTTTCTTCTTCCCCCAGCAACAGCCCAGCCAATAAGAGATAGTCACAACTCAGACAATGAGAAGCCCCTACGCCCCTATACATTGAACTCCTAGTTTACTCCAATGGACTTTTTTTTACAACAGTCCCCCCTCCTAGAAAAGAGCATTCCCTTGCTTTGTTCTGTGGCCTTGCCTATGATTTTGCCATAGCCTGCTTGTCCCAGATTACAGTTCTCTGATATTCCTGAATAAACTCACCTTTTGCTGGTAAAACAACTGGCAGTTTATTCAAAAGATTACAGTAATATAAAATCTTGACATTGTACACCTGAGAGTAATATAATGCTATAGGTCAACTATACCTCAACCAACTCAAAAGACCCCAGAGAGCTCTCTCATCTTCTAGCCCTCTCCACCATGTGAGGATAGAAGGAGAAAAAACATCCCAGCAGAAAGCTATCACCAGCACCCAACCACGTTGGCACCCTGATCTTGGATTTGCAATCTCTAGAACTGTGAGAAATACATTTTCACTGTGGATAAGCCACCAAGGTGATGGTATTCTGTTATAACAGCCAGAATGGACTCAGAACGCCCTGCCACGTTGCTGCTGGCCCCAGTTCCCATGTGGGAGTGCATCAACTCACCCTCCCATCTTCACAACCTTTACCCACCACTGGCACAGCCTACACATAGTGGGCATGCTAGGGGCAGGACAGTTAACAGTTCCATTGACTGCCAAGGATGTGCACACTGATAAGCAGCCCAAAATAACCAGGGCAGGCAGAATGTTTCTAAATAGAAATGTGATACACTTGCAAGTGGGCATGAAGCAGAACGTGGCAGAGCCCCAGAAAGACAGCAGATGGGTGGTTTAGACACAGCTGCTGTCACGGGAGGTGGGGGGGAACAGACTTGCTGATTACCATAGAGATAAGGGGCAATGAGAATTTATTTGGGGAGAATGTTTCAGGGCATGAAGAATATAAATAGTCACTTCCCACCTAAAACTCAATACGGAGATTATAACATCAGATTCAGGGTGATGGAACAGGAATTACAAGCTGTTAAAATGCATAGCTTTGGGGTGCCTGGGTGGCTCTGTTGGTTAAGCATCCAACTCTTGATTTTGGCTCAGTCATGATCTCAGGGTCTTGAGATTGAGCCCCCTGTCAGGCTCCACAGCCTGTTTAAAATTCTCTCTTTCCCTCTCCCTTTGAGCCTTCTCTGCTCACTCTATCAAAACAAAAACAAAAACAAAAACAAAAACAAAAACAAAAACAAAAACAAAAACAAAAACAAAAACAAAAAAATGCATGGCCTGCAGGTTAGGAATACTGGAGCAAGGAATGCAGAGTATCCATAACATTGAGCAAACTGCTAAAGTAGTGACTGATCCCACTATAGAACCTGAAAGGATTTAAGAAAGAAATGTACATGTTAGAGCCATTGTTTCATTTTTTCCTTAAGCTGTGGAGCAGAGAACATAATTTAGTCACTTTCAAGTAATTTTCATCCTGTCAGACTCATCCTTCTCTCCAGACTTTCAGGGGGACTTCTGTGGCCTCAAGCTTGTGTGTTTGGCCCTGGGGGGTGGGGGGGCGTGGGGTGGGATGGGGGAGGTTGCACAGAGCCAGGTCTGCACCTGTTCTCTGTCCTTGCCAGCATCTACTGAGCGGCAACTCAATGCATCTGATCTTTGGTCATCTGCAAATTTTGTTCAGAATGCTAGCACCTCCATGGATTCTGTAATTTACTTAAAATTACATCAGCCTAAACCGTGTGATATTATTTGTGCTTAGTTAAAACATTTTAGAGCAGACAGTTGCTTTATTCTGAGCTCACACTCCTAGCCTTGTAGGCTGGTGCAGTTTAGGGGAGGTTGTTAGTTTTTTCTTTCATTTAAAGTGAACAAATCCATGTTAACTTTATGCCATGTACTGGGAAAAATGTTTTGAAAACACCAAGTCATATTAATGCATAAATAATACTACACACAGTTTAACTATCTCTATCTGCCATCAACATCAGAAGCTTTAGGACTTAGCATAATGGATTCTCATAGATGGTGATATTCAATATGTATGTTTAATTTAGCTAGAATATCATAGCGACACCCCTCACTTTTTGCTTAGGCAACTAACCAACCAGCTTTGCAATCTTTTGTGTAAGAAAGAGCACTTGAAGCTTGATTTCTCTATGGTCCTGTGACCAGCTTTAGGATAGAAGATTCTGGTTATGTAATACCTACTTTACTGACTAACAGAATCCTATCTCTAATTAGGACTTAATACTGAATTGGTTTGATTAGCTTTAAGGACAGAAAGCTGGAAATTATCACTGTTTTATGCCTACTTGCTAACAAGTGTTTATTTAGTGAATGTGCAAATGTGGGGAAGAATTTAGTCTAAGACTTTCTTTCATTATAATCCCATAGCATGATTGTGGAGCTATAGATAATCCTCATCCATCTCCTACTTTTTGGTGGCTACCACTATCCCCCAGAAATAACCCAGACTGGCTTAGGGAGGGTCAAAACACCAGGTCTGGATCTGGAAGAAGAATAGTCCTTATACCAACTGCAGCTACATTCTCTTACCACAACCATGGAATTGCCTGAGGCCCTCACTTGCCCAGGATTGTAACATGGCTTGTCTCAGACACATCGGAAATGATTCCACTCTTCCCCATGGGCATGTGGGACCTTATCTGTAGAATTTTTCTCTTATTCTTCCTTGCTATTGTGGCAGGAGGAGGACTGTAATGGTGGCTGTTTTCTTGGGATCCAGAGAGAACAATTATTTCTCCTCTGACAGCTTGTACTCTGATGGAACTACACAACACATGTGAAGCTCCTAGTACCCCATCTTATGCTACATGTGGTAGCCAGCATCTAAGGGCAACCCCGTAATCTGTGTCTCCTGGTAGTCACATAGTTGGGTAGTCCCCTCCCATATTGCTTCAAGACTGGTCTGTGAAACCCATAAAACACAATAAAAATAATGGTATGTCCCTTCTAAGATTAGGTAATAAAAGGCACATGGCTTCCATTTTGATTGCTGTCTCTCCCTTTTATGGTTTCACCAGACAACCCACCAAGGGGAAAATAAATTTCTTGTCATGCGAGTGCAGGATGGTCATGACCCCAGGAAGAGAGCTGTAGAGCATAAAAAAAAAGTGTCCTGGGGCCTGCTGGTAAGGGACCACGGTGGGAATCGAACACTTACCCAAATGGAACTAGAAAGCCAGGTGCCTGACTACCACTCACACAAACTTTCCCCTTCATCAAGAAGTGAGGTGGTTGCTGTCATTGTGTGAATGGCAGTGATTCAGCAAATTCATAAATTCATACGCCAACAATTCCAGTGCTGGCCATGGATAGACTAAAGGTTTCATGTGTGCCAGAAGGTCTGGTAGTAGAGGTAGGGTCTTGTGATCGGGTGCAAGTACTGTTATGTGTAATGGGGAGAGTGCTGGCCCTTACAGGTTCCAGGCCTGAATCTGGTCACTTACTATGTGACTTTGGGAAAGTCATATAGTCTCTTTAAGTTTTAGCTTTATCATCTGTAGAATAGATATAATAATCCATGCTCTTCAGACTTCATAGAGTTTCTAAGAGAATGAAATGAGTTTAAATTGTGTGAAAGTGTTTGATAAACTATGAAATACTATATAAATATGAAGAATTATTATTATTTACCCATACCAATTCAAAAAACCCAAATGTAAATTTACAAATTAAGAAGTCATTATGTGCTAAAAATATTGTTCAAAACCTAATTAAATTAGAACAATGGTTCATTTGTCAATTTATATGCTAAGTATCCACATAGCAATGCTATGGAATGTACCTAATGAATAGGAAAAGACCAAAATAATGAGTTTGTTATATAGCTAAAGCCACTATCTATATTTTAGCCAAGTCTTAAAAACAATCTTACTCAGAATTCATTTTTTGAAAGACTGAAAATGAGTGAATTATGAACATGTGGGTTGCTTGGGCTCCTTAGACACAGTGTTAAAATGTATACAACCTTTTTATTTGCATTGCATGTAGTTTTCACAACACTTATAATGTGTTGTCTCATTTGATTATCATAAAATGTTCCGAAGCTAACAAGAACACTTCTTATCTCCAATGTATGTGTAAGTGAAGAAATTCAGCTTCAGAAAGTATGAATGTCATTCCAAGGTCATACAACTATTATGTAACTGGTTCAGCTAAAATTCACCTGCAGGTTTTCACTTCAAGTTCCATATCCTTTCTATTGTACCTCAGATACTGTGAACTCTATGGATGGGCAATTTTGATTGTTCAGCTTCTCTTCCCACCCTGGCATCTCAAGCAAACACACAATCTCTTCTCTCTCAGCAAATCGGCTTAAATCTCCACTTCATTTTGGCCCACGGGGAAAGCTTCACTAAGTTCCCTTTGGCCAAGTCTGAACTGAGAAACCTTTGCAAATCATACTAGCTTTTTTTCCTTCTTTCTAAATATACAAAAGGAAACTTTGTGGTGCCCCCAGTCTTTGTACTATTTGTAGCATTTGTATTTGTAGTATTCCATGGGGCTGGTGTGGAAATGAATTTAGCCCCAGGAGCTTCAAGGAGCAGGGGTACCTGGATGGTCCTAGAAATACATCTGTAGCTGGTAGGACTGATTCTGTAAACCCATGACACGACCAAAGAGAGTAGCAAGGAAGGCTAATTCCTGGCATCTATCTCGTTGGTGGACTCATAAATAGAAGAGAGAAGCTGAATTTCCTTTTTCTTTCTTTCCTTCACTTTCTTTTTTATTGTTATTTTTAATGACTTTAAAATGTGTATTTTTAATACATGGTTTTCTACTAGCCTCTCCTTCTTCCCCTTACCTCCCAGAAGCTGAGATTCACAATTTTGAGAAGAGGTGGGGGTAAAGTCTGTTTGTCAGACTTTTGTTTCTACTGGGATGTTCTCCCCACTGAATTGATCAGCTGTTGCCTGAATGACCCGAGTTTGGAGGGCCATGCTGTGTAGACGTGCACTGAAGTCCTGCACTCACTTTACTGAGGGTTTTCCATCCCCCTGATTGTGAGTTTAATCAGGAAATAACCACATGGGCCCTCTTCTCCCCCATTTCTTTTCTGTTGCTGTTTAAAATAGAAAAGAAATACAGCTTCAATGATTCTATTTACTCTACACAATAGAGATAAAGCCCATGGGTGGCAGATTTCTTCAGGGAATATAATCAGCAGAGAGTAGAAGGTGCTGCTGGAAGCATTTATTTCTGGCAGACAATTCTTCATTTGATGGGGGATGGGAAGAAATGGAAATAAGTGAATATATTTGCATGAGGCCTTTAAAACAAAATAATGATTTGAGGATCAGGCTTTTGAAAGAGTGCATATTCACTCTGTGGGACAGTGAGGGGATGTGGGAGGTCCTGGATAAACACACAAGCACACAGACCTGTGTGCAGATACCAGCAGCTCTCAACTTAAAAATGAACTTAGAGATGCCAGCTGCATATAAATCAGTGTTTGGAGCAACTTTTCATGGAAACAATATTCCACAGCACAGTTAGCTGACTGGCACAAGTCGTACAGTCCTATTTGAGCTCATATGTTCTAAAACACATATGTTCTTGTGATATGTTACAGTGTCCCTAAGGGAAAATGCCTTCAGCAAGGACTAATTACATGTAAACCACAGTGTTTAAGTAAGGTGGTAAAAGTTAAAAGAATTCTAATCATGAGGAATTTTAAGTACAATTAGTGTTTGACAAATTTTGGATTTAAATTTAATTTATTCCAATAAATGTTCTTTGACCAAACGTTATTATAAATTGACCACAGCCTGTCCTCCCTCCTCTGTGATACACAGCTTTGACTTCAATGAAGCCTGGCTTCAGGTGGAGGCCAGAAAGAGGTATAAGAATACTGCTTATTATAGGGGCACCTGAGTGGTTCAGTCAGTTAAGAATTTCACTTCGGCTCAGGTCCTGATCTCACAGTCTGTGAGTTTGAGCCCCACATCAGGGTCTGTGCTGGCAGCTCAGAGCCTGGAGCCTGCTTCAGATTCTGTGTCTCCCTTTGCCCCTCCCCTGCTCATGCTCTGTCTCTGTCTCAAAAATAAATAAACATTTAAAATTTTTCAAAAAAATTAGAATATTGCTTATTATAGACATGGATGTTATGTTAATAGTTCAAAGGGAATTTTTTGTTTCTTTTTAGAACTTTTCTTCTCTTATATGTGTGATCCTCAAGATGGTCCCTCAACATCAGGCTCCCTTGGATAAGGAGGCACTTTTATACACGGCCCTTTGCTCTTCTTCTGGGTTCAAAACTATCCTGCACTTGAATTTCAGGCAACTTAGTTCAGGTCCAGCCATAGAAATGTGGTCTCCACGTTGGTGTCCTGTGTAGTCATCCGAAACATATCAATCAGCTACATGATTTAGTTGTTTCACCCCACTGTGAAGCTTCTTCATTGTTCTAAGATGAAGCCAGTAGCTACCCTGTGTTCCCTATGCTTCCCCTGAAACCAACTATAGATGTCCACCTCTTCTGTTTCAGAGTTGGGGTCCCCCACCATAGATTCAATGGAAATGACAGGCATATCTTACTTCATGCTCTCAGCCTGAGGAACATTCCTAATTCCAGCTTACCCACAGATGATTAGTCTGTCTATGGTCCAAGAAACAATCAATCCAGCCTGATCCAATCCCCAGTTCCTTTTGAGGATTGATTTATGTGTTCACCTACCCATCCCATAGCTTTTAAAATAGTTTCATTTTGAGTTAGCAGATACAATTTTAAGCAAGAGGAGAAGAGGTAACTTCCTCAAAGAAGATTGTCTCCATGATACTCTGGTAAAGCAGGACCATGCCTAAATTGATGCTCTGTGCCCAACCAGGCCTCAGCATGAGAGGAAAAGTATTCTGTTGAGTTTGCAAGACAGAGCCTCTGAGTGTGTTTGACCCCATGATCTGCAACCAGTCAGATTGTGACTCTAGCTAAGTATCTGTTTCCTCTCCAATCTGTCAAAACGCCCTCATAATCTCATAGTGATGAGTGAAAGTAAATGAGAATGTGCTTTAAAAAGTTAGAACTGAGATATAAATATCAAGTGTTGTTGTTTATGCTTATATCTAGTCCAATATTATAGCTTCAATGAAATTCACTGATCTATTTTTCCATCCACAGCTACATTCCTTTTTGTATATCACTTTATGTATGTGGCTGTGTGTCTAAATGCAGACATAAACATATTCATAAAGAAGGATGGCTGTGACTGTGGTTATAAATGTGCTTTTAGCTTTTTTATCTCCCTGGTGCAGATGACTATGTGTCTTAAACCCCTCAAGTGAGCTATGTTTTGCCTTAAAAAGCTGGTGCTCCAAAAATAAGGCTGGGGCTGAGTCATCAAGCCCTGAGTTAGGGAGAGGATGTGATTGAGGAAGAGTAGGGAAGCTTTTTCAGTGAGGATGCACTTAACAAAGTGGGAAGACTGTCCCAGGGATTGGCAACTGATGGCCCGCAGGCTAAATTTGCCCCTCTGCCTATTTTGTAAATAAAGTGTTAGTGAACCACAGCCACCTGCATTCATTTAGATATTGTCCATTGCTGCTTTTGTGCTCCAATAACAGGGTTGAGTAGTTGTAATAGAGGCTGTTTTTGGCCTAAAAACCTAAAATATTTGCTTTCTGGCTCTCCAAATAGTTTGCTCACCCCTTCTTTTTCCTAATTTCTGCAAACATGACATATTTTCCACATTGTTCTATACTTTGATTCATTTTAGCAGTGTAATACCCTAATGAGGTAGTTGTGTGTGTCTTCACACCCAATTTGCTGATGAGGAAAATGAAGCTTAGAGAGATTGTATGGCTTGCCCCCGTTCTATCATCTAGAACTAGCCAGGAGGGACTGGAACTATTTCTCAGTCCTCTGTGCACTCCTACACCACATCAGCTTCTGAATGGGGGCCTTTCTATTATGTATGCTTGAGGTGAATAATCTCTCATTTCATCTCATCTCATCTCATCTCATCTCATCTCATCTCATCTATCATACATCTCCATTTTGCTGAGATACATAGAGATGAAGAACTCAAATTCAAGTTATTAGACCTGTCCTAAACTAGAGTGTAAAAGAACATGGTTTGGGAATCTAAATTCTTATTCGACCTCTAGCTAACTGAGAGACTTTGGCTAAGTCACTTGGTTCTTCTGAGTCTGAGTTATCCATCTATAATGTAAGGGGGTAAGTTAAAAAAAAATCTTGAAATCACTGACAACTTGAACTTACTACAAAGGACCCTAGTTAATCTCCCTCTGTACTACCATGTACGACAGCATTTCTTTACATGGTGTCTCATAGTGCCAGCAATGCCTGGTACCCACACAGTGGGTAAGTTGTGCAAGGGCTGCAGAGGCAGTGGATAGTAGGAGGGGATGGTGGTCCTAGGATTTTCTTCCCCTAGTTTTGTCTCTTCCCCCTTCTCTGGGTCTTCTTACATTTCCTGGAAAACTGCAAATCTGCAAAGAGTCTGGTGAGGGGGCTGGCGTCTGTATAAAAAAGGGACAAAGAGAACAGTCACTTGTTTTGTTACCAAAGAGTCTTTCTTTTTTTTCCTTTTAATGGAATGTGCTATTTTTAAGTCCCCGTCAGCCTGCAAGTGCATGTGCAGCAATTGCCCTGAACACATTTGAATAATGTCTCCGCATCCTTCTGTGATGTGGTGCAGAACGACAACTTTGTACTTTGCATTTTTATTGTGATGAAGATATTTTATGACAGTATTTGAATCCCCACAACAACAAAAAATCCTGAAAACAAGACATTTTTTTTACCAGTTATAACAGAAGGAAGGTGGTCCAGACCAATCCCCTCTTGGGAATTTGGGTTGGGGGTAGGTCTGGTCCCCTCAGCAGTAGGGAGCCCTGGGAAATCTGTGGAAGTCAGTGAGCACTACATTTGGAGCTTCTGATTGCCTCACTCAGCCCTTTGCCCGCCTGGCAGCATCAGGGTCAATACAGTTAAATTTGCCTTTTTGTTTGTATCAGGCAGGTGTTAGCCAATAGAAATATTTTAGTACAGGGAAATACAAAATAGTGTAGAAGCTAAAATTCACAGAGGGTACTGTGAGGTAACCCTGAGATTGGCAATATCAGGACACTACTATCAACCCTAGAGCTGGAGAAACACAGAGAGGAGATGCTGTTATCAGAACTTGGAGCTAAAGCTATTCAGGGAAATTTCATCCATGTCGGGGCCACATGTAGGAGCTGGACCACCGTGGAGTTTTTTGTGGCGTGGTGGTACCATGGTGGACACATAGTCACTTCCAGAGATACAACCCAAAGCAGAGGACATGGGGAGAGATACTCCCTGGCCTCTCCCTTCCTTCTACGCTCCAGTCTTCTGCTAGTGACTCCCATTAATGGACTCAACAAATCAGCAAGAGAATTTTGGAAATGTAGTTTTCACATTTCTTGGAATCATGCCATAGTAGAAAAGGGGTGGGAGAATTAATTTAAGAGAAACAGGGAAAAAAAGCGTACTTTAGACATAGGTTCATTCTGTCAACTGCTATGACCCTTAAAAAACTCTTCATTGTCCTGGGAAAAGTGCCCTCTGCACATGTCGTGCCTATGACCCGAGGTGACAGAAGCAGAGTCAGAGAAACTGAAGTACCTACAAACCTGGGTGTAGGTAATGGTGGGGGGCGGGGGTGTGCAGTGGAGAGGCAGGGGGCACACAGACTTGTCTTGGTATCTGGGGATACAAACCAATAGTATTGGTTTAAAAAAAGAGGCTGCAGCAGAAATAAAAATTGTAGAAGATTGTTATGATCAGACATCATGATTACATTGTGCTTCCTGGTGGCCAGATCATATTTGGGCTTGATTCCAGCTAGCAACTAGTAGTTTAAGGAACAGGTTTCCTGAGGGAGGGATTGGCATGCTGTGAACCCAGAATTTTGGCCTCCATCAAACAGACAGGGCTTAAACCTTGGCCCCAGTCCCTGCAGTGCCAACCCAAGCCTTGTCCTTTATACCAAACCAACACATTCATGTACAATAGAAGCCAGCTTTAAAGAACAAACTGCGTTAAAACAACTGTCCAGGTTGTCTACGCGGTTTGCCCCTAACTTGTGTTTCTTGGTCTTCATTTTCTGATTCCAAGATTTGACTTTTATATCTACCTCTGGGCCTTCAGACTTCTTTTCTCTGCTGCTTCTGGCTTAGTCCGCTTCTGTCACCCTAATACTTCCCATTGTCTTGGGAAGAACTCTGTCCTGGTTCCTTGGCTTACAGAATGCTTCCCCTGCCCCCGTTCTAATGCCCATCCTCTGCCCAGCTATGGCTAGCCCTCACCCTGCATGAGGGAGGGTGCATTCTGAAAAGCAAAGAAGCAATATGTCAGGCATAGAGAGGAGAAAGTTTCTGTTGTATAGACTGAAAAAAACACTGTAGAGGCCATGCAAGACTGAGGTCCCTAATATAATCATCCTGGTCAGTTAAGGAAATGTGGCTGTCAAAGCTTAACAGATTATCCTTTTCCACATATATCACAGGTTTCCTCATCAGTCAGTGATATGTGTGCCTCTTCATCTACCCCAGAAATCCAAGGAAATCTGTCACGTACCCTTTCATTTCCAAAATGGCAACTACTTCCTCTGTTTTCAGAAGTTTATTTGTTTGTTCAGAGGCACTAATTCAAACCTTCTGTATTTAAATACCATCATTGACTACCCCTGTGACTATAGAGAATAATTTAACCTCTCTAAGACACATCTTCACATCAGTAAGAGAAATATAATCTCCCTTACAGGGTTGCTCTAAAAACACCTAAATTGAGCAATTCCATAAAGAACTTAATACAGTAAATGCTGATTGACATCATCAATATTATTATCATCATCATCATCATCATTATCACCACCACCATCCAAGACTGAGCAGTAAAACTAGTCTTCCTGGCTCTCCACTCCTTTGATATGTCCCACAATAGCATTATCAGCTTGTTTTTAATGGCTTTTACACATCACTGTTGGACAAAAGATAGCAGGTGCCATATTGGTCACTAAATGAAAAAAAAAAATTCTTAAAAAGTCCTCATTTTCATGATCCCTGGTCAGTAATTCCTACATTCTTATTTCTTCTGGGTCTCGATAGACACTTTCTGTCTTCTTTTTTTTAATCTGGAAACATCAGAATGTCCTTGTTTCTCCTTCTAGTATATGTTAATTTTTTGCCTCTGAGAATCTGACTCTCCAGTATCCACTTTTATCTATGTTCCAGTTCACATTTTGGTTTACTTATGTCTCATCTGTAGATGACCACTTACCTCCTAGGTCTCTCTCATCCTCTTACAAACTCAGCTTCCAAAAGTTACCAAAGAGAATAAAATTCTCCTTTTCAGGAGTTTGAGGCAAAAAAAGAAGATATTATTTATGAAAATCTGAAACATTCATCTGAAATTAAGTGTCCCCTGGCTATCCACTGAATCACACTGTGGTTGATTTCTATGCACAGATCCTTGTTTTTCCAGCATATTGTTCACCAAATCAGGCCTTGAAAATGTGGATAATGAATTGGCAAAGCATATATTTATTTATATCTGGGAAATCTTGCATTTCTTATTGGTAGTAGAAGAACCCAGAAACTCAGACTCAGCTCAGTGGATTTCTCATGTGATGTGCTCACAAAAAGATTTAAAACCTCAGTATTTTAAAACAGATTGAAAATGGACCATAAATAATAGAAAGGAGAAGGAAAGAAAATGTACTTATGGCTCTGACCCGATCTGATCCCACAACTAAGAACTAAGTGGACATACTACCTAAATTCAAGTTGTAGCTCCAATGCATGACTTTAAACAAGTTTCTTAATGGCCCAATGCCTCAATTTCATCATCTGCAAAATAAATATATCTACCTTGTGAGATCAAAGTGAGGTTTAGATGAATTAATACATGTAAAACAGAACATTTCTGACTGGCTCAGGAAGTAATCTGACATAACAATTGCAAAATCTCAGTGGCAGGCAATAAGTAATAAGCATTCATTTCTCATATGGCTGTGGATCAACTAGGGCAACTCCAAGCTGCAAGTTACATTGGGGTGCTCCATGTTTCTCTCATCTGCCTTGGGCCAGTTGGGCAGAAATACTTTTCTATGCTTATGGCATGAGAGGGCAAACCCAAGCAACTAAACACACTAACCCCCTGCTTCTTTCTTATCTGCTTCTTTCTTATCCTGTTGGCCAAACTGTTATGGATGAGCCACAAAATCAAGAACCAGGAAGATATATTCTCTCTTTATTGGAGGAACTGGGAAGTTACATGGTAAAGGACATGGGAGGAAGTATGAAGAATTGAGACCGATAATTTAGTCTACTACATTGGCATATAATAAAAATATAATTAATATTAGCTATTTCTAGTAGTATTATTCCTAGACAATCTTGAAAGGAGGTTCTGTTTTTCTGCTATGTCTATTTAATACCCTCTTTCTCTTCCTGAGTCCTGCCTTTATATACTCCCTCTACTTGCTGTTATGAAGTGACACCCTGATGGCTCCATCTTGTTTAGGGCCTCTATACCAGTGACCAGGCAGGCTGACACTGGCAATACAATTTCTCATATCAAAGTTTCCCCCAATGATACTTAATTGGCCTACATCCCATTTCTCCTCTTCTCCAAGATAGGTGCAAGTTGACAGAGAATCTGAAGAAAAGCTGGCAGCTTTATACATGAACAGTGCAAGTGGTCTATTTATTTTAATAGAGGTCTCTTGATAAAATTTTTAATGACCAAAAATTCAGACTTTATGAAAGGCTTGCAGAGGGAGTTATTTAGGGGTCTGGGAAACGTGGGCCAATAAGTACATTCAAGAGGATATCATGTTGACTGTAGTGTGTCTGTGTATTAATCATTGGAACTAGCAAATATGTTACATTATATAGCAAAAGGGACTTTGCAGTTGTGTTTAAGTTAAGGATCTTGAGATGGGGGAGATTAGCTTTTCTGGTGGGTGCAATGTAATCAGAAAGATCTTTACAGAGGAAGGTTGTAAAATTGGAGTTAGACAGAAGGCATTGTGATGATGGAAGTAAGGGGACAGAGAAAGAGAGAGAGATGGGAAAATGTGGAAATGGGAAGATGTCACATGACAGGCTTGGAAGATGAAGGATGGGGCCACAAACCAAGGAATGCAGGAAGCTTGTAGAAGTTGGAAGGAGTGAGGAAATAGATTTTCCCTAAAGTCAGAGAGAACACTGCTCTCATGACCCTTTTAGTACTTCTGACATTCAGAACTATGAGAGAATACATTTGTGTTATTTATAATCAGTAAGTTTGTGGTAATTTCTTCCAGCAACTACAGGATTCCCATCACTTCGGAAAAAATGAAACCGGGAAATAGGCTATATAGTATCTATTATCACACGGTAATAACTAAAACTGGAAAAGAACTAGAATTTTCTCTTTGTTGAGCCATAAGACTTACACCTTTCATCAATGACACTGATCCTGTGCTTTTGATAAGATAAAGAGTTAGGGGACCAAGCATCTAGGCACCATAGACTGCTAGCAAGCTGGCTTAAGCACAAACTTTCCTAATGTCTGCCTGTCCCATGTCTCAGCCTATCAACAGCCCAGCAGACCTAGGGGACCTGTGCATAGCCTGCTTTGCTTGAAATATCATGACCCATGTGATCTGTTCCCTAGTTTCTTCTAAACTTGGGTTTTTAGAATCTTAATTCTCTGGGTGCCTGAGTGACTCAGCTGGTTAAGTGTTGGATTCAGTTCAGGTCATGATCTCATGATTTGTGAGTTCCAGCCCCACATCAGGTTCTGTGCTAACAGCTCAGAGCTTGGAGCTTGCATCAGATTCTGTGTTTCCCCCTCTCTCTGCCTCTCCATCACTCATACTCTGTCTCTCTGTCTCTATCTCAAAAATAAATAAACATTTAAAAAATTAAAAAAAAAAACATTTAGTATCTTCATTCTCAGGGACTGCTCAGGCTGGAAGTTCTATGACCACTTAGCTCTGCACTATGGATAGGCAATATAAGCAAGCAATGATTTGTGAAGTGTGAAGGCTGCTACCATGTAAGACTTGATTAATCTAAAGATGATAGAAAATACCAAATAGCTGAAATAAAATGGATTTACTTCCTCTATCTTTTAAAAGAAAATAAAAACTGATCCCACGTAAGGAAGATTAATATGTAGGCATGGTTAGTAGGGAGGCAACCTCTTTCTTTCTGTTCACCATCTTAGAGCATTGCATCATACTCAAGGTTGATTTATTGGCTAAACTGATTGGCAGAGCTCCAGCCATTATCTCCATCTTTTTGGCAGGAAGAAGGAGAAAGAGGAAATGCAAAAGAGCATGCTTCTCAGAGGAATCATTTCCCCCTTTAATTAGCTTTCCTGGAATACCCCCATGACCACCATTTACATTTCATTAGCTACCCTTAGCTTTAAGGAAATTTGTTAAAAGTAATCTTTCTCTCTCTCTCTCTCTCAATAGGGCATTGTCTGAAAGAAGAACATTCAAGTTCTGTTAGAAAGAAAGAAGGGGAGAATGAATACTGGTGAGGGAACTGTTTCTGGCATAGTCTACCCCATCCCTATCCAATCAATATCCATAAAGACTATGTGTAAAAGACATTTACCACTTCCATGAAAGAGCCAGTTCCAAAATCTTATCAAATTGCTCTATCTAGGTCAAAGTTCAGGGTACCTAGACAATGTGCAATTCTTCCCATCATATATGGGTGTTTATTCTTGTGGTCCAGTTGCACATAAACCACAAAGCAAGTTATCTTTTCTACCGATGCACCAGGATGAAGAAGAAATGGGATATTGCAATACAAATAAACAAATAATAAGAAAAAAAAACCTCTATTTGGAAAAGCAAAGAATGAGAAACACCAGTCCATAGCAATTTTAAATCTTTGGGGTAAAAATAGCAAGGACTCCTAGCCCCACCAGCGGAGGATTTCAGTGGAGTATGTGGTGAGTTAGTTTATGAGGCAGCTTCAGTTCTGCTCTCTGGGAAAAACTCTCTTCCCTGTCCCTCTTCTTCTGTTGCCCTAGCCTGGAATGGTAGAAGTCTTCTTATTGTTCGTTATCCTTTATGACCAACTGTGAAGTACGTGCTGGATAGTATTCCCTTGAGGGGGGCTGTGTGTCTCTCTTAGCCCACTTGCTGCTGGTGCAGTTTTGGAGGCCAGAGATTGCTTTGAAGATAGAAAAGTCTCAGGCTGCTGCTGATCCTGTTTAGGTATATTATGTTTCTTATCTTGTTTTCTCTAAGGTTGACCAGGCTCCCAGTCTTCTCACTTCTACTCAGGTGTACACAAAGTAATTGTAGGCTAAAAAGAGCTTTTAAGCAGGAAAGGTCTCATCTTTTATTTTCTAGCCTCTGTGCTCTGCTATGCCTTGCTTTTCCAAATTAATGGTCACTTCCTGGATTCATCTGAAATAATGAGCTTGGACAGGAGTGTAATGCCTTTAATCCTATGTTTTCAGCAGGTTTCTAACTTCCTATGAAAGGATATCAGTCTTATGTACTATAAATACAGCAACTTTACAGCTACTACTTATAACTGCTTCAATTTGAGGCACAAATCCATTTGGCTTTTTCAACCCTGAAAGATCTAAATTATGAGACTCCTATTCTACCCATATTGCAGACTATAGGCAGGACTATCTCCATTAGTAAATTGATATTTCTCTCCATCTGTGTTTATAGTGTGGCTAGCTCCATTCTAAGCTTTTTTTCTCTTTTGTAGGACTCTGCAGAAAGCAGCAGAAGAGACTAGCACATATCAACATTTTAAGTTGCCCTACCATGCTCCCAACACTTCAACCTTGGGCAGCATGCGGTCTGATTTCCAAGGTACAGTAGGCAACAGATTGACAAAATTGCCTCACTGCAGTAACAAAGACAGCACGGTTTTCAGACTACAATATTGGACTCCTTAATATCTGCCTCCCCACTTCCTCCATTCAGCCGGGTTGGTATTTTGGGTTCTGTTGTCTCTAGCATCCTCTTTCTAGCAATCACATTCTGTATCGATTATGAAATATGTTTCAGCTGCATGCAGCAGAAAACCCACATCTGCGATCTGAAGAAGATAGACGTTTGTTTTTCTCTCACGTGAAGGAACTTGGTGGTCTAGGATCGATATACTAGCTCCGGAGATTTCGTGGGACTATATTGCCTGTTCCTTTCTTCTCCATCATCCTCAAGGTTACATTATTGCCTGAAGTGTTTGCTGGCTCTCCAGCCATCACCTTCACATTCCCAGCAAGAGGAAGGAGAACGGAAGAGAGGTGCTAAACAAAAGTAAAGCCTGCCAGCTGAGTCAGCTTGATTTAAAATTCCTTCCTCTGGGTTTCGCCAGTGACTCTTACATCAATTTGGCGACATCTAACTACATGGGAGCCTGGGAAACAGCTTAGCACACGGCCATTCAAAATAAAATTGGGTTTCTGTTAGCAAAGAGAAAGAGAGAAGAATAATGGGCAGTCAACTATCTGTTCTTTCCACGTTTTCCAGAAATTATGTTCTCCCCTGCCTTGTCCTGCTGGGGAGATGGCCAATGCCTCATCTACATTATAGCTGATTGCCAGAGACTTAAGCTAACTATTTCATGAGTTGGGGGAGGAACAATGATTGTGAGTCATCTGCACCCTCATGCTAATGCATTTCATGTCATTTCCTGATGGTCGTGTGATGTAAGAGAGGGACAGAGGTGAAGGGGAGGCTACAATAAGGGCTCCACCACCAGAGTAGAGGAAGGGATAAGAAATGGATACTAGGGTCCATCTCATCAGTTTTTCTCAGGTGTCCTCATGTCTTGGCCTTGAGCTTTTCTTTCACGTCTTCCTACCACGATTTGGGTCACAGTTGAAAAGCATGTTTTCTCTCCTGCCTATCACCCCTCCCTAAGCAGCCTTCCAGATCACTTTTGCTGCACCATCTTGCCTTTAAGCATTGGAGTGGGGCAAGGGGCATGTTGGGCAGTGCCACAGTCTAGCTCCTTCTTGGCTTGTCAGGGAGATGTGGTTTGACCCAGGAAACATATTGCCTTTATGATGAAATGGTCACTGTACTCCAGGAATGTCTTTCACACAGTGTTGTCATCTCTTAGCAAACAATACACCAGACCTGGAATATCTCAGTTCCTTCCAACAATGGATTTGTCCCCAGATTGCATGACCAGATACTATTAAATGGTCAGAGTCTGTGAGCACCCATTGTCTGGAAGTTCTGGTGCACCATCCAGGCCTAGGACGCTCATTTCCTCAGCTGCTGGGAGTGTTAGTGGCTGAAGGCTCTCCCCTGGGTCCCTCTCCAGAATATGCCTTCAGTCAAAGAAAGTCACTTGACACAAGGTCACAGTTGTTCCCTGTGGGGTGGGAGGTTTAATAAAGGTCAGATTCCCTTGTCTCAGAGCAAGACAAGTGCAAAGGGCCATTCCAGCTTCAGAGTCTCTAGCAAGACACAGGGTGGTCTCTGTTGCTGCAAATGATGGCTCAACCTCTCCCGCTGCCTTGTCCTGCTTCCCTCACTTCTTTTAGGGAGTGCTTTTGAAAGCACTTCTACCATAAAAATTCTGCACACAAATTGAAGATTCAGTCCATTTTTGAAGAAACCTGATCTGCAAACACCTGGGAAATGAGGAGACAAAGCAGAAATTGCCTTTGTTGGTCACAGTCCACCTGGGCCTGTGGCATCCCTTTAATGGTTGTGCCTGGTTATGTTCCCTGATAACAGTGTCTAGTGCTATAGATGACTTCCGGATCCCATTGCTCCCTTTAATAATCTATAAAGATCTGTCAATAGTTTAATGAGAACTTGTGTGCCCATTACATTTTCAACCTCTATCTCTTATTTGGGAAATTGATTCTATAATTTTGCCTTATAAAGTTTATTAAATAATTTTCCTTAAATGATTCTATAATTTTGCCTTATAAAGTTTATTAAATAATTTTCCTTAAATGAAACCCCTTTCAAACTTTAAGGGGTATCTTCTACTTATAATGGATTATAAACAGTGCCCTGTGCCCTACCTACATTATAGGTAACATATAGGCATTCTTTCCTAAAATGTACCCCTTTGTTTACACTAAACTAAGTTTATCAGCCCTCTAGAAGAATAATATGTTGTAGGTGTAGAAAGGAGGTGTGGGATGTCCCCTAGGAACTTGGAGATAAAAGAAATAAGATTTTAAGGCTTTTAAGGATTCAACTAGTAAAATCCACACACAATGTTTAGAAATCTGGGAGGGTAAATAAAAGCCTGTCTGTAAATATGTGACCAAGGGATTTGCCTTGTCCCCCAATTCCACACAAGGTGACCTGGGTGTTGGAGATGTAGGACAGGCATGTGGTTAGTATTTAGTAAGCAAAAACCCAATCAATTGTATTGCAATGCATGAGCATAAAGGAACAGTCTGGCTCACAGAAAGTATAGCTCAACAGGACAAAACTTGGCAGTGTTTTTCCAGCATCATCCAAGCTGAGAAGACACTGAATCTGCAAGACACCTTAATTTAATTACTAGAGAGGTGTTCTGTAGCAAAGGGCAAGAATGATTCATCATACCATGCCATGGTCTGGATAAAATCTCTCAAACTCTCCACTTCCCTTTGCTCTGATTCTGTGCTTACCATGCAACTTGAGAGTTATTATCTTGACCTCTCCAGGAAGGAACTGTCCCCAGGAGGAGAAATGATAATTCCTTTCATTGGATCAAAATAACTTTCACTGTGTACTAATAAGTTTTCAATCTCCTGATGTGTTTTTATTTTAATTTGGTTAGTGTGAGTCAGTGTCCCTGCTTCCATCTGACTTCAGAACAATGACAAAGTTTGGATCTCATGGGCACGGTACATTCATCAAGGTAATACTCCCTTCTGAGATGACTTGGGAAAGAGCCTTCTAGCTTTCATGTCAAGACCCCTCACCTTGAAAAGTGGGCAGAGACTTTTGGAAAGTTTATCTGTATTTGTCTGCTTAATAGTTTACATCCAGAAAATGCTGAAAAGCTAAATGGCATTTGCAACTGGGGGGGATTTCTCTGTATCTTGCCCTTCCAGATGGCTCATAAAAACAAGAGATAAAATGCCTCCCAGGATGGAGAGACCTGTTATATGTATCTCCTCAGAAGTTCAATGTCTGTTCATTTCCACACTTGATATCATAAATATATAAAAATATTACTCTGTCTTTGACAAAATATTTTGCTCCAACCACAGATGCTTGGCTAGAGCAGAGCATGCTTACCAAAAGCTTGCATTACTCACAGTGTGGGTGATTTCCCTATACTCAGCCCATAGACTGCATCTTTAGACCACTGCTGCCCAGCAGGGCCCAAACCAGACTGGTCAGAGTGGTACACTGCCTTCAGCTAACAGTCCTCTTGGTATGACTGTTCTTCTGGCCAACTGGCCCTGAACTCTTGGCCTCTTATCCCCATTCTGTCTGCCAAATCTGGCCTGCCCAGATTCAGTGGCCTTCTGGGCCCTCCCTCCATGCTCTAAACTGTTTCCCAGATGCTGTATGGGCTAGCCTCCTCCCCAACTCTGAACATTATCTCATCTCTGATTAGCTATGCATGACTTAGTGTCCATTCCTTTCTTTTCTTAAGACTGGGGAGAAGAACTCATTTTCCTGAAACCTAGCCACTCTGGGATTTGGTTTCCCACGCGAGAAAAATGAAGGAAGTTGCTCTTGCTCCCCACACTCATGGCCTGTAGGGAGGCAGGGCTGCACTGTAGAATGGAGGGTCAAGCTGGCAGCAGAGTTAGTAGAGCAGGGGCAAGGGGTGGCAGTGCACCAGGGCCCCTGCTCCATGTCCCAGCAACACCAGAGAAATGACTCCAGACACTCCGGGCTTTCCTACAAAGTACCAGCTCTCATGCATTGCATCTGTATGGGAAGATAGTATTTTGAAATAGGTGATGATTCCTCTCCCTGTCCCCCCCCCAATTTTCCTATTTGTTTCATTTCCCCTTTTCTTATCCCTGTAGAAGAATGACACAGCACAATGAAGGTAGGAAGCCAATTCTTGACTTTGGAAGAACATGGGGAAAAAAAGAATAAGTTTTCTGTACTCCTGAGACTATATATGATTCTCTTGGTTGAGGGAGGAGAAGGAATCAGAATGGAAGCCAAGGTAATTTATGTTACAGATTCCTAAGCCTTGAGGAGGAGGTGACTGAGTCTCAGGGAACGTTTGGAGACTCTAAGATCAGAGGGGATCAGTGACATCCTTCTGCAGCCCCTGTCTTTCCTTGAGAAGAGCTCAGCACTGTGGAAAAATCAAGGAGAAACAAATGAACATGTGGTGCATCTAGGGAGATGGATCTAAGACAGGTTTGCAGTTTCTCACAGCATAGAAAGAATAGGAACAGAAGAATGGATCCCATGTGCACATGGCACAGGGGGTCAGAGCCCACAGGAGGACTTGCAGCTGGGATGAGGGGCTACAGGGGGGGAACTGTGTGGATAAAAGAAGACACCAACACCACACCCCACCTTCAAACCTTGGCATTATATAATCCATTATGTAAAAAGTAAGTTTTCATTACCTGGCAAAATTGGAACTCAAAGTAGCAATTAATCTCAGTTACAGAAAATAAAGACATTTACTTTCTTTATTTCTTATCCATCTTATCCATCTGTGGATGGGTTTCTTATCCGTCTGTGGATTAAGATTTAATATCACAATCAATATGCTGGAAATCTGGGTTTCCTAGGAAATCTCATAGAGTAATTTTTGCCAAGTCATACTTATTGGTGTAGGTGGAAAAAGGAATGATTCTTCTGCCATAATTTGTCAGACCCTTCTAAGGACTCTGTGTTAGTCTTCTTGGTCTGCCCTAACAAAATGTCATAGGCTAGGTGGCTTCAACAACAGAAATTAATTTTCTCAAAGTTCTGGAGGCTGGAATTCTGATATCAAGGTGCCAACAAGGTCAGTTTCTGATAAGGCCTCTTCTCTGGCTTATAGACAACTGTTTTTCTCCTTCTGTGTGAGTGTGTACATGTGAGGAAGGAGGAAGAGAGGGTAATTGAGGGAGGAAGACAGAAAAAGGTTAGAAAGATAGAGGAGGGGGAGAGAATGTCTCTTTTCATAAAGTCACAAATTCCATTGGTTTAGGGCCCATAACAATCCTGTGACTTCATTTAATCCTAATTCCCTTCCCAAAGGCCCCATCTCCAAATACCATCACCTTGGAGGTTAGGGTTTCAACATGAATTTTGGAGGGACACAGTTCAGTTAATAACAGACCTGAAGGATTTCAGACCACTCTGCAGAGTATGACAAACAATTCAGAATGTTCCAAATAACCATTCACTATTACTTATTGGCCCCCCAAATCTGTTTTCCAGCCTTCTCTCCCAGGTCTGGATCCACCCCATGGAGTGATGCCCATGGGTGTTCATCCAGAGATTCATTGCCTTTTGGTTTCTAACAAGTTTCATCCATTAGGAGGTACTGGCAGAATTAGAAAAGGGTAAGACGGTTTGAGGCATTTAGTCTTCCTGCTCCTTCTCTATTGACAGCCACACCTCTGATGGGGCAGACACCCACTTTCCGGGGCCCAGTAATAGCTTCTTCCTCTTGCCCCTTCACCTTAGGTGTGATAATGCTGATGTCATTGCTAGTCTCTGGGTATTTCTTGGTCACTTATTAGTCCAATAAACCTGGATACACCTCTGTAAAGCCCCTCCATTAAGCCGTCTTCAGTTAAACCCTTTGAGCATGGCTGGACTCTGATTTATATAGCAACAATGCAAAGTTCTAATCAAGCTCCAGCTCAGTAGCTGAGTGGAGCTATCCAATGTTACTGACTGAGCTTCTTGCAAAGAAAAAAAACACACAAAAAAAGGTAAGTGATTGGTCACTCCAGCTTCTCTGAGGGGTTAACATGATATGACATTATGACAAAACTCTCTCCTGTGATGAGATGGAACTGTGTCTGGTGGTTCCCTGATGCATCCATGTGTCTCTCAGGCCATGGAACAGTGGTAGCATCCCTGGTCGATAAATGACCATAACTCTGTAGCCTTGCTATTAACATTGCTCTGGGGAGGTGGTGTGATCCATAGTTGGAACCCTAGCAGACCAAATGGCAGGTGACAAGGAAGAACAAATTGCAATAAGAGCTACAGAAATGAACTCACCTCTATCCTCAAGGTGCTTACAGTTCAGTGGAAGATAGGCAGGTAACCAGTTATACAGTGCAATAAGTATCAAAATAGAAGTCTCTACTAAAGGCTTATAGAGATGAAAGGAAGGAGCACCTTCCTGCTTCATGCTGACTCTTGGAGAAAGTGTAGGTTTTATCTAATAAGAAAAGGGTGGGAAGGATGCTCCCAGAAAATGAGTGGCATGACAAAGCACCTTGCTGTGAAGCAGTGTAGGACATTCCAAAGCCACAAGCAGCTAGTCTCCATGCAAAGAGAAGACTGCAACAGTCTAAGTACTCTTGGAAGCTCCTTAGGAGACTGATGTAGCATTTCTTACTAAATCCAACAGAGATTGTTTCCCAATATTGAAACAAGATTGTGTTTCTTCCTTCAAGCAGCAGATGAAGAAGTTGGCTTGAGTTTCCAAGTCGTGTTCAACAAAATGTATTTATCTTCAAACCTTAGGCTGAGTGGTGGCACTCACACTAGGAGAGGCAAAGGAATGAAGAGAAGAAGGAAGGGGCTGGCAGGTTTACAGCTCCCATCTCCCAACATATCTCAGGACAAATACTTATCTACCGCAACAGGAATGAGGAGCACCACCCATTAAATTATTGCTTCCTCTCACTCTTCCCATTTCTCTCATGGCAAGTCTGTACCACTGAATCTGCCTATTTGTGTGTGGCCACAAATGGCTGGACTGCAGGGTTTATACCTGGCCTGAGGGGTGGGAGCTGGGAGTAGGATAGGAGGCATCAAAGAGGAGGTCGGGGAGCTGATCAAGTGCCATATGTCATGTGTCTTGTGTATCATGCTGAGTACTTTGGCTGTTGTCTTTTAAAAACTAGGGACCCAGGAAAGGGTCTGCATACCATCCAGTTCGGGGCAGAAAGGATGGATCGAAGAAAGGTAGAAATGGAGGCAGGGAAATCATTTGGCAAATAGCTGGGAAACCCAAACTAGCAATAACCAAGATTTCAGCCAATAAGACAATCACTGGAATAGAAACGAAATGTCTACTTCCAGAAATATTTGTGCGGTGTATCTGACAGGACTGGATGACTGGGGATGGTGGGGATTATGGGTACTAGACGTGGATTAAAATGGCTTCTATATTTTTAAAAAATATTTATTTCGAGAGAGAGAAAGAGAGAGAGAGCAGAGGAGGGGAGGGTCAGAGACAGAGGGAGAGAGAATTCTAAGCAGGCTCCCCACTGACACAGGCTCAAACCCTCAAAGTGTGAGAGATCATGACCTGAGCCGAAATCCAGAAGTGGATGCCTAACCAACTGAGCCACCCCTGTGTCCCCATGACTTGTAGATTCTTGATTGAGCAGCAGGAGAGATATTGGCCCTGAGTCTGTTAGAATTCTTATAGGAAAACGCATGACTTTTCCAATCAGGATATTTTGAGGAGGCTTTCCTTTTGTTTTATTTGTTTTGTTTTGTTTTACAAAAAGTCTACTTATAAAAGTATTGACAGGGTGCAGGGTGATAATGAGGGGCTGTACAGGAAACTAGGGTGAGATTCAAAGGGACAGGGAATGAAACAGTTATCCAATCAAGGGGGCAAGTCTTATAGAGCAGACAACCTTAAAAGCAGCATTAATCTTCTGCTAAGTGATACTGCCAGCCCAAGTTGACCCCCCAGGGAAGGAGCCATAAGGTCCTTATAAGATACTTATAATAAGGTCATTACCCACCCCCCACCACACACACACACACACACACATACACACACACACACTCCCTCAGTCTCCTGCTCAGGTCCCCTGCTGACATGCCCAACTGGAAACAAAGTGCCTAGGAACCTGTTGATGTCGTCCTTATACGCAAGTCTCCAGGGGACAGAAAACAGAGTGGAAAAGAGTGGAGAGAAGATTTCATGCTAGGAAAAATGGTAAGTCTAAGATCTCCAGCCCAAGAGCCTTCAAACAGGTCAGTAGTTAGGGAGGAAGAGCAGGCTGACAGGAGAAAATAACACATTTAGTTCACGTAGGATGAAGATTGGGAGATGTGAGGTCCTATTTCCAACAGGATCCAAGGAATGCCAGGAAGTCAAAATTGGATGAGCACCTAGTATGTGCCAGACCCCATTCTACATGCTTTGCTCAATTTACCTCACTTAAGTCTTACTACAATAGTTCAAAGAAACATTCTCTCCATTTTACAGATCAGTATCTGATCATGTGACCTGATGAAAATGGGACTACAGATCATGTGACCTGATGAAAATGCGACTACTCTTAACTCCAGACTGGTAAGTATTACAAGGCAAGATCTGAATCCAGCCCTGTTTTACTTTAAACAGTATGCACTTTCCTGTCTGAAAGTTAATTAAGCCTGTGCAAAAAACAAGAGAGGATGGAAGTTCTAACGTCCCACTTCAGTGCCTACAATTATCCAGACAATTTATAAACAATTTCACACACTTCACCTCCAAGTTCGGATCAATGTCTATTTTCTATGGCTTTTTTTTTTTTTTTTTTTTTTGCAGTGTTGCAGTGGTTCATTTACCCATCAGTTCCCCACAGACTTGAAAGCCCCGTTTCATGATGATATTTGGGGTTTTCTGCAGCCTCAGGCTCCAGTGAGAACAGAGGAAGGGCACAGGTAGAGGTGGGGTGAACGTGAAGGGAACATGAGCCGTGTGAGAGCACCGCGCAGGGAGAACCTAGCCAGTTAGGATTGCTGCAGATGGCTTTGCATTCTTGGCACTTGTGAGTGTCTCCCTTTGATTCCAGTGGCCATGGTGAGTGGCAAGGTGACCTGTGTGTCTCTGGGAGCTGATCATTCATAAGGCAGAAACCCTTGTTGGTAAACAGACACCTGGAATATTCACATGTCCTCTTTTTTTTTTTTTAGTTTTGTAGAAGTGTATTTATTTATTTTGAGAGAGAGGAAGAGAGAGAGAGAGAGGATGTGTACAAACATGGGAGGGACAGAGGGAGAGAGGAAGAGAGAGAGAATCCCAAGCAGGCTCGATGCTGTCAGCACAGAGCCCCATGTGGGGCTTGATCCCAAGAACTATGAGATCATGACCTTAACTGAAATCAAGAGTCAGACACTTAATGGACTGACTCACCCAGATGCCCCCTACTGTGTGCTCTTAATCAGCCTGTGGAGGGACTGAAAGACCAATTCCAATTATATTTGCTTGCTGGTTATGATTCTGCCTACAAGGTTTTCCTCTTCAAATTTGGAAGTTAACACTTAAAAACAAAAACAAAAACAAAAACCTTCCTGTCCTCTTCGTCCTTTTTCTCTTCCTTCTCTACTTATTCCTTCTGCTCTTCTTCTGACCCCTCCATTCTCTCTCTTCCTCCATTTCCTGCTCCCTTGTTTCCACCTCATTATATCCAACTAAGTGGGCCAGTGTAAAAGTTTATGATCTATGATATTTAAGCTTGTTCGTCAAAATCTATTGAATTTCTCAAATCTTTGGGTACATGAGGATGGGGAATGCAGATTACTGTCTCCACACCAGCAGTTCTAGGATGGACAGACTGAAAATGACAGTAGCTGAACTCAGTAACGTGTCAGCCCAAAGTGTAGAGGTAGAGGTCAGCCCAGGAAGTGCTCCAGTGAGGTTTTCAATGAAAAGCATCCCTCTGGAAGGCAAAGAACGAATGGCAGGGATTGAGTGGAAATAGAAAAAGCAATTTGGTGGCAGAGTACTAGGAAATGGGCTTTTTCATCTTGTTGGGGGGTAGAAAAAGATTTAGTGTCATGGAAATGCATTGGCTAGGCATTGGGAGATCTTTCTGTGGTTCACAGATTCTTGAAGATAGTAGCCATAGTACCTCCCCAAGTCACGCTTGAGAGGTTCTTTGTCCAGCAGTAGCATTTAGGGCATGTTAGAAACCCAGCAGGCCCAGGGAAGGAGGGGATTATTGTCCCCATGGCAGGGCAGAAATGAGAGAGCATAAAGTCCATGTGGGTCTTGAGAGGTGGGAACCTACAAACTGAGTGAAGTGCATCTCTGGGTTTCGAATGGCCACCTGGAAAGAACTACATTATCCATGGAGTTGGCTGGAGTGAATGGGTTTCATAGCCAAACATAACTAGAAATTATCACATTCTTCTTGTAGTCTATTCTCTTGGCATTTAGTGTAGTATTTTCTGTTCATTACACTTCTTAATATTACACTGTGATAAGAGCAATTGTCCATCATTCAGATATTCTCAGGAGTGTAGGGATGGGGTGAGGGATGCTCCCTGGCAATAGCCCATGAAACCAATCACCTGTAGAAATTCATGTCACACCATTACTGATTCAGATGGTAGACACTTCTGGCATTTTTAAGGAGGATGAGAAGAGAAAGATGTCTCTTGCTTGGATCATAAAGCTTATCACTGTCTAAAACACACCAAGTGCCCCTCTTTTTATCTAACTTTCATACCAGTTCAACAGGTTTGGATGTATGGGAAGAGAATTTCTAGAAAGACCAACATTGCTAGTTTTATTCATCATTATCTACCACCTTACACCAAGTGTTCAGTCTGTAGATGGTACTTAAGACCCAGGAACAAGTGGAAGTGAAATTTCTCCTTGACACTACAAGTTGTGAGTCCTTTGTCACTGAACATTACATGCCAGCGCATTTTGGCTTCAGCAACCCAAAAAAGATGCAGTATGCTTCTGAAACATCATTTTCTTCCCTATCCCAGCCAGGTTGCTCTCTGAAAATAGTTATTTCCCCTACTTTGGTTTCATCTGTGAAGCTGTATTTGACAAGTCTCACATCACATGTCACAGAATCTCAACACCTGAATAGCTAAGAGTCTTGAGGTGATGGAGAGTCCTTTCTGGCCTACATCTGACAGCGAGTCCAGAATGAACATGGAGGCAACTGGAACAGGAATGTAAAACACCTTGGGATAATCTAGAAGAGAAGCCATGGCCACCAGCCCACTCCTCTGTGCTTAGCCAGGAGCTATGAGCATGCCCTTTTCACCAGTCTCTCCCGGATCCCCTGCCTCCACCAGTACTGCCTAGAGCCACACTTCTCACAGAAGCACCTCTTGCATAAATGACACTGAAGGCCTCAAGCAAGAACTGTCCTTGTCTTGGCTCATATTTGTGCCATCTCTTCTCTGTGAGTTCCTTGGCTCTACCTCCTGTCTTCCCAGGGCTTACTTCATCAACCCAGGCTGCCCTTCCAGCCTCTTTCCTAGGTTTCTGGACTCTCTCTTTAAAAACTGTCCTTTTTTGTCAGTTTCCTATTGCTGCCATAATGAAACAATGCAAATGTAGCTGCCTGAAGTAACCCAAATGTATTGTCTTACAGCTTTGCAGGTTAGAAATCCAACACAAGTGTCCTGGGCTAAAATCAAGATATTAGCAGCGCTGAGTGCCTTTCTGGAGGTTTCAGGGAAGAATCTTCCTCGCTTGCCTTTTCTAGCTTCTGGAGACCACCACCATGCCTTGGCTCATGGCTCCCTCCTGCCATCTTCAAAGCCAACAATGGCAGCTTGTGTCCTTCTCACCTTGTCACATCATTCTTACTTGCAGTAATCACCTTTCATTCTTTGCCTCCTCTCTACTTTTAAGACTTGTGTGACTTCACTGGGCCCACCCAAATAATCCAGAACAATTTCTCCATCTCAACGTCTTGACAGCTGTAAAGAGCCTTTTGCCATGTAAGGTAATACATGCATAGGTACCAGGGATTAAGATGTGAACATCTTTGTGATGCCATTATTTTGCATACGACACCCTTCCTGACCCCATTCCCTGGGAATATTCCAAGTGCCTAACACGAATTTGATATGCTAATTCACAATCAGGAGTGAATGGGTTTATAACCCCCACACACGAATACATTGTGTTTACTTTTAAGCTGTAGTCTTCAATACCTAGCCTAGGTAGTTTATCATATGGGAGTTTGACATACTTTGGTGGGCACAGGGAGGTGCCATTTCCATGGGGTAAACAAAATGTTCTGGCTTTTCAAACCACAACATATTGACATTTGCTTGTTCTGCCTTAGATACACGTCCCACAAGACCTTTACCAGAGCATGTGGCTTTGGGATCCAGAGTAGGCATCATAAACTGGGGCTGAGCAGCATTATTGGAAACCAGGTCATGTTATTTGTTTGCTCCAACGGCCTGCTGCAGCAAGTCATTAGAGTGAAGGAGTTTTTCCATATGACATTAACTTCTAGGAAAGAATAAATCCTTCTGCACTTTGTTCCCCCTCTGATAGGTTAAGTTCCTTGAGGGTAAAGGAAAGTGGATGTTATTGATCCTTTTACTTGCATGCAGTGCATGTATGCACATGCACACACATGCACATGCTCATTTGTACACATTGTACATCTGTGAACGTGCGCATACCATGGGCAGCACAGCAGCGAATACAAGCCACGTGAACTAGGCACATTTAGGACCAGCTCTTCCTTCTCTGTCCTGAGTATCTCAGAGAGAGCAGACCCAGCCCAGGAAACAAGAAGGGGAAATGAAAAGTGTGGGACCTTTGAGGAAGGTTTACAGGGAAAGCAAGGCTATCGATTGCTACATGATGAGAAAATGAAGAAGGATGTGGCAAATTTTGCGATATTGATCTGACCTATTAGCAACAGTGACAGGTTACTCCATTCTCCCCAAATCCTCCCCAAGCTCCAAGCAAGAGCGCTGTGTGTGTGTGGACAGGTAACAGAGACAGGGAGAGGTCTCCCTCTAAGAGACAGAACAGTAGAGAAGAGCTAGAGAGGGAGGAGTATTTGGAATGGAGTGGAAGTATTTGGAACTGATCAATTTTTCACCAGGGAAACAAGCAGTTCAGTGTGGACCTGCCAAAATTTTGAGAACTTGAAGACTAAGTAGTAGTCTAAACGAACAGCATGAAGAGACAAGGCAATCTCTCAGAGGTACAGATACTGGCAGATGCAGCTAGATTTCAGAAGCTTTTGGAAGCCTCTGTTCTTTCTCCAATGGTTGCCATACATGAAAGTCCACCATTAGAAATTCATCTTGAGAAGGGGAGGGAGCTCTGTCTTTGCAAGACTGTTCCATTTTAGAAGAAAAACAGTACTTCTTGGATGGGGAGCTTACTTGCTCTGAAGTATTAATGTTACCAGAACTGATTTTCAATCGAGGAGAAAGCAACTGGGAGTGAGGAGGTTGAAATTTTGAAGAAGGAATAGATAGTGAGGAGCCCAGAGAGATGGAAGAAAGAGAAAAAGTGATACAAGGAAAGAAAAATAGAATATAAGTCTGGCCAAGGAGACAGAATAGAATAAGGGCTTTGTAATAAAGGCTAGGATTCTCAATTTTGTTCTGTCTCCTGTGAGCTATGGCTGGTAAATTTCTTAATCTCTGTGAGATGCCGCCACACAGCTTTTCCAACCCAGAAATTAAAGATAGATCTCTTGGTTGTTGTGAAGATTTAAGTTAATGTTTCTGAAGTTCGGTGCCTGGTGCCTAGCAACTGGCTGTTGCTGCCCTGGAGGGGAGAGGAAAGGTCCTCTGAGATCCAGGGTGGGAGATTGGAAATGCTAACAGTGACAGTCCCCAGCACTGGTGGAGGCTGCCTCATAGTCCCCTTTCTCATTCACTCTCCAAACAACCCCTCAAGGTTGAATCTGGAAGATTTTTCAGGAATATTCTGGCCCCATTTCCACAGAAGGAACATGAGCAAAGATAAGATATCACTCTAGGTATCAACCCGACTCTTTTTCCCAATCATCTATTTCTTCCTCTCCACTGGATATTTCCCATTATCATGGAAGTATGATGTTACTTATGCATCTCCAAAATATTTCTCTTGAAATATTTCCCCTATCTTTTGTCCCATGGATTTGCTCCTCTTTGCATCAAAAATCCTAGATTAAAAAAAAAAAAAGTTTGCCTTCCTGTCCGAAATTCCTCTCATCCTGTTCTCCCTGAAAGCCATGCCATTAAGTGTTCACCTCTGCCACTTCATTGAAGTGGCTCTTGTCAAGGACACCAATAACTTCCATTTGCTAAATCCAATGGTCCATTATCAGCCTGCATCTCAGGTGACACATCAACTGCATTTGGCCCAGCTGATCGTACACTGTGTGGCTTCCAGGATTGCATACTGTCTGCTGTTCATCCCATCCCAAGGCTATTTCTGTGTAATGTCCTTTGCTAGTTCTTCCTCTTCTTCCAAACCAGTTAATGATGGAGAGCCTGAGGCTCTGTCCTTTTTCCTCTTCTATTTTCCCTTACTCCCTTAAAGATTTCATTTAGCCTAAGGCTGTATACATAATCTGTGCTTTTGGTTCTTTACTTTGTCTCAATCCCACCTCCTTTCTCCACCCTCCTTTGCCCAAAGAGGCAGGCCATGGTAGACATTTCCCCCTTGCAGACTGGCTTTCTGACTCTGGCTGGTATAAGATAACTGTAGGAGATGGAGTTTTTCATGGGTCTCCCTCTCTCTGGGTTAGGCACACTGTGCCCTCTTGGTTTCTCCCTCAGACCTAAAAGTGGTAGTGGCTTTCCATCTTTGCTGCTCCCTTGATGCACACCATACCTTGTAAATCCCTTTAATCCTTCCAACATCTCTGTAAATAGCTTATTGTTAAATTATTTTCATTTAAAGCCTTTGGATGTTTCACTCTTTCCTGCGGGTGCTTTCCTGATAACATCATCCATAAGCTGATGAGTCCTGGACTTCATATGTACATCTCAGGTGTCTCCTGAACTCCAGGCCCATATATCAAATGGGATAGTTCAAAACTTTGTTTGAATGTCTCAGACAGCCTGGGTGGCTCAGTCACTTAAGCATCCAGCTCTTGATTTCGGCTCAGGTTATGATCTTGTGGTTCGTGAGATCAAGCCCTGCATTGGGCTCTGCACTGACGTGTGGAGGCTGCTTGGGATTCTCTCTCTCTTTCCCCCACCCCTCTCAAAATAAATAAATAAAAACATTTAATTGAAAAAAACATTTTGTTTGTTTCAAACTTAATGTGACCCAATGTGAGTATGTAATATTGACCCCAAATCTGCTAAGGTCATTGTCTTTCCTATTACAGATGACTAACAGCATTCTTCCAGAGTCTCATCCCCACATCCTGGGAGTTATCTTTGGCTCCTCTCCTCTCACATCCCACATTGACTACATCAAGAAAACTTGCTGGTTCAACCCTTCAAATAATCCAGAATCTGACCAATTTTCTGCAACCCCCCCCCACCCCGCTCCCACCCCACCATTATCTTATCTCAGGTCAAGCCACTGTGCACTTTGACCTGGATATGATAAAAGCCTCATCAGAATGGATCTGCTTGCTTCTGCTCCTTCCTCTCTATTGTCTATTCTCAATATGGCAGCCAGAACAATCCTTTTAAAAAGTGAGATCAGATCATGTCACTCTTCTTCTTGAGACTCTGCCATGGCTACCCATTTCCTACCAAGTGAGAGCCAAATCCCTTACAACAGTCTAAGAGAGGCTCTTCGGGACTTCCATGCCCACCATCTCTGAGTTCACTCTTCTCCAGCTACTCTGGCCACTGGCCACATGCTGCTCTTCAGATGTCCCAGATGAGTCTAGTTTCAAGGCTCTGGCACTGTCCAGGTCCTCTGCCTGGAATTTTCTTCTCTGATATCTGCTTCACAACTTCCTTCACTTCCTCCAAGTGTTTTGTCTCTTTTTTTAAATCAATTATCACCCTCTCAATGAATCTGAGTCTATCCTAATCACAGTATTTAAAATTGCCATGTAAAACTCTCATATTCCTGATGCTCTATCATTGCACTTGTTTTTCTCATAGAATTTATCACTTGTTAACAAACAATATAATGTTGCTTTTATTAAATTTACTTTTGTATTTAATTTGTAATTTGTAATAATAGTTTGTATTATATTTCACAATATATTTATTAGGTTCACTGTTTATCGTCTGTACAGTGTGCTGTCATTTAAACATTATAACATTATGAGGACAGAAATATTTGCTTGTTTCATCCACAAAAGCAATGCTTGGGGCATAGAGGACATGCCACTTTTTTTTTTTTTTTTGTGAATGGAAGATAAGTGAATTAGGAAAGTTTACTAAGGCAGATGTGCCACTTAGAATTCTATCTTCTCCCACTCGTGTTCCTTTAACTATAGTATATATTCTACACAGGATATTACCTTCACTATATACTCTATATATGATAGAGCCTTCACTATATGCTCTATACATAGTGTAACCTTCAACAGCAGAGCAATGTGGCCAGTGGCAGTAGCTATGTCAGACTGAGAGTCCAGATCCCAGCTACCCCACTTATTTGTGATTTGGTAAGTTACTTAACCTCTGACAGACTCATCTTTCTCATCCATATAATGAAGTACCAGTGCTAAGTCTTAGGGTTATCATGTGGAGTAAGTCAGAAATACGCATGCATGCACAAACACATTACACTTAGCACAGATCCTCAATAAGAGTTATTGCTCTGAAGTGCAGAGACACACTGCAAGTGTGGGAGCCAGAATTCAATTCCATACACATTTCCAGGTTTCTAAAGAGAATGTAACTGTATGTAAACCTGAAGATCACACCACTCCGTTAACACTTGAGCTTTGGAAGTTATTTCTGTGATCAGCATTTATCCTCCAAACAGGTTAACGATTTCACATAATCTTATTCTTGGGGATTACCCATTTATTCTTTTCTTAGCCATTGGAATTAGGAGCAGTTGTTTAAAGTCTAAGACAATTCTTCTTATATCCTGAGGCAATCCTGATCCAGATAGAAGAGTTTTAAGGGGATTGTGAGTGGTCTTTGGCCAGCCGCCCAAATGTGGTCTTAGATTGAACACTGAACTCCTAGATACCCACTGTTCTATAACCCTGATACATACCATCCACATGTGAGCTCCCACTGGTCATGTCAGGACTGGGCTCTGCCTTGAGCTAAGGCCAGTAATGGAGGGAGACCTGACACCTGCCTGACTCTTGCAAGTATCCCTTCTGAAAATCTTGCTCCTTTAGAATACTAATTGCTGACTAGATTTTTTTTTTTCCCAAGTGAAGAGCCCATAATGAACCCACTGCCACCATATTTTCCTGAGAGCCTTGTGGCATGTTTTGACATCCAACACCTTGGATATACTTGGATAACCGTGCCATTCTGAGTCATTGACTGTGACCCTTGACAATATTTACAGTCTGGTTTGAGTCCCAGACTTTCCTCTTTTACCCTCTTTCCTACTCATATCCAGTAGTCCCACCTGATTGGATTATGGGAAGAAGAGATGGACAACCACTCATTCCAATCTGAAAAGAATATTAAAATATCACTGAAATAAATAGGAATTACGATGCCAATTAACTCAGGTTTCCACAGGGACTTATTGGATAACTAGTGAAGTGTTAATTGGTTTTGCATGCCAGAGTGCCTTCAAAGGTAAATTAAAAATTATAAATTAAATACTTGCATGTTGCACATGCAAATCTAAGATAAATCAGATGATAGTCCTCTGAAATTAGCATTCAAAATCTAAATTCCAAATCAGAATAATGCATGTTATAATCCTGTCCACTGAGCTTTCTTCACAGCACAAAATTGGCTTTAGACAGTAGAAATGAATTATTAGGTAAATCTTCCCTGAGTGTTAATAATAATATTAATTGCACATGCTTCCAAATAAATATATCACCAAATAAATGCCATAGATTCAATGTTGAATAAATGTTTAAAGAAAATTGATTTAGAGACTCATGAAACACTTTTTCTGTGTGTGTTGCCAATGGTCTGTGCTGTGTTGGTTTCACCATGCCTCACAGTTAAGAAGTATTTTCCAAGTGGAAGCCTGGCTCTTCTGCTGTACTCGTTAAACAGCAGATGGCCACCCCAATCTAGCTCTATTAAATCAGAAGGAAAAGACGGGTATCTACATTTTACTAAGCCCCCACAAGTAATTCTCATGCATACTCCTGATCTCAAGGGTTGTTATATCAATAATTAAGGGGTTATTAAAGAAGGAGGGGGAAGAATGAATGAATGAAAATGAATGAATGATAGCACCTGATATGCCATTTTTCTTGCTGGTGGAAAGGTTTAAGAAGCATTCTGTCCCTTGGAGGTAACTTACCACCTTCCTCACATCCCCCCGCTATTAGAGTAGGCCTCACTTTGGGATATGGGGGTTACTGAGCTAGGAGCAGTGACAATTCCCATCAAGCAGCTAGTGGACTCTCATCTGTCTCTTCTGGTAATTAATTCTAATATAGCAACATTTAATACAAAGGAGATAAATCCTTCAGGCACAGTTTTACAAGATATTGCAAAGCCTAATTGAAATTCTTTGCCTTATTTTGAAAACAATCTTGCCTAAAAGGGTTTAGAAATATTTAAGAGTAATAAACAGGGAGCTTAGTAACATGAGCTTCTGGTTGTGGAACATTCCCAAGATGTGTCCATGTCTATAGAGGAATTTTTAATTCCTAGGAATCTTGACACTAACTAAAAGAGCCATGGTAAATTCTGGGTCTAGAGTCACAGGTTTACACAAAATTAGAGCTGGACTAGAAATAGCCAACATTACATGATGTGCACTCTGGACCAGGCACTATTCTGGGGGCATGGAGGCTCTAAATACTTGGGTAGGAATAGAACTTCAAGTACAAGGAGGTTAACTAACATCCCTCATGGTCATAGAGGCAGTTAAGCCAGGTTGTGGACATGGGTGATTTGCTCCATCCTTGCACTAACTCTCCTTCAGCGAGTCATCCCACCACTTAGTTTCCAAATGGAGAAACCCAACCCACACAAGTGTGGTGTACAAGGTCACATGGCCAGAGAGCAGATGAGCTGTAGTGACATTGGGCTTCCCAGTCCTTTTCTCCTGCCCTCCAGCTCAGTGCCTATCAACAACCAAAACACAGAACTCCAGGGGTGGAAAGAAAAGCCTGGAGCTCCTTGAATCTTGCCTCTACCTCCAACCCAAGGAGGTAGAAAGTCCTCATCTTTAAACTTTTTCTAAATTTCTTAAGGCATTTGTCAGAACTGACCTTTTGGTTGCTTCTATCTAGCATTGAAACAATGTTTTCCTTTTAGCTTAGTAGCACTGCTCACGAGATCCTTTTCTGGTTGGGAAATGTCCTCTAAATAAGGAGCTAGAAAGGTCTAAAGTTGGGACAACTACTTAACTTTCTCTCAGTAAGGGTTTTGCTGTTCCTGCCCTCTTCACAGGCTGGTTAGCTAGTAGGCAGGGCTTTGTTTCCTGCATCTGGGCATGCACACTGAGGAGAGAGGTTTTCTTCACCCCAGCACTATTGGAGGGGGCAGGGGGTGAGGGTAGGGTTAGAGTCCTCATACCCCTGGAAATCTAGCAAACTCAGATGATTTTTCTCTATACACATGTTTATTCTTTCATTTTGGGTTTGGTAGAATGAGATCCCCATACTTTCAGTTGGATTTGACCTTAATATTCTTTGAGCTTTTGCTAAGCCCCTCTTATAAGATTGGCAAACTTAATTTGTTACAGCTAAAAGCAAAGACACCAAGTACGAGTTCACCAAAGATTTCTTCATCCCAAGAGAAGCCACTGGCCCATTAACCATAGTTGACTATTTGTGTCATAAAAGGATTCTAAACACTTTTACAATCTATGAAGTATTTATTACTTTAGGTCAAATCTCATTGCTGCTAACTCCAAAATCCTTTCCATACTCTTTAGTGTAAGTGAATTTTGTTGCGAGGGAGAATGTTGCCTTAAAAATAATGAGCTGTCAAATGGAGCTTAGAAATCATTTAGTTTTGTAGAACTGTTCACTGCACCAGCTATCCAAATTCAAGAAACACCTCTTTGATATGCAAATGAATTTAGTTAATTCCAGCCTTATACTTTGGCCTTTTCCAGGGATGAATTCTTATCTTTGTCTGTCCTCTCTCTGCATACTTCCTTGGGTAATCTTGTCCAACAATGACCTCACAATGCACCTGTGTGCTGTATAACTTTCATGTGCCAATAACTTCCAAATATATATCTGTCACCCAAACTCTCTCCTTAGCTTCAAACTCATATGTTCAGCTGCCTACTTCATATTTTTACATGGATGTGTCTCATACCCTTCAAAACTGATCTTCCGCCAAAACCTGTTTATCCTATTTCATTTCTTTTCCTGGTAAATCTACCTAATCAGTTTAGTAAATCTGCAAATCATGGTGGCAGATCCCTCCACTTCCCAACATCAAAACAATGACCCAGTTGCATTGAAAAATGTTTGTTGTTTACTACACATATATATTTCCCTCCTTTTTTCTAGAAAACTCTGATTGTTTTCAGATTTCTAACTACTAGCTTCTCACCCCAGCCCCCTTCCCCCTACAAACACACATTCAGCCCACGTGTTTTTGGGGAAATGAATCCCATCAACTTCAGGAATGTTCCTGATTGGCCTAACGGTAATCCTATTTTCCTTGCCACTGATTGATTCAGGGATGGGCACGTGACCCAATCCAGGATAATGAGAATGAAGGAAAAGTTTATTAGGAGCTTCCAGGAAAGTTTGTCCTTATTTGCTGGGCAAGTTTCTGGAAATAAGTCTCTATATGAATGATTTCATACATGGATAACCTACAATTGTTATAACCATCTTGCTACTATCTTGAGAATAAAATCAACAGAAAATCAAGTGGGCACAGAAAATCAAGTAGACATACAGAGTAAGAATGATGATAAGCATCTCTGAAGTCTAAACTCTTTCTGAACTTAATATGTTATCAGCAAGGGAATTTATTTATAGTTGAGGCTAGTTTGTACTGTTTATTTTCCTATCATTTGCTGCAAAAAGCTTCCTAAATGATTTATCAAGTCTTATTAATATCTAATGTCTATCTCCTCATCACCATCTTCAAGATTACTGTCTTAGTTCAGACTTTCATCATTTCTCACTTGGATTAATAGAACAATCTTCCTAACTGGTATTGCTGCCTGTAACCTCAATCTGCAGTAATCCATTCTCTGCAGCTGCCAGAGTGATCATCCTAACATAGAAGAACAAGAAGAGGAAGGAAGGAAGGAAGGAAGGAAGGAAGGAAGGAAGGAAGGAAGGAAAAGAAGAAGGAGAAGGAGAAGAAGAAGGAGAGGAAGAAGAAGAAGAAGAAGGAGGAGGAGGAGGAGGAGGAGGAGGAGAAGGAGAAGAAGGAGAAGAAGAAGGTGGAGGGGCAGGAGGAGGAGGAGAAGTAGAAGAAGAAGGTAGAGGGGGAGGAGGAGGCGGAGAAAAGGAAGGAGAAGAAATAGGAAGGAGAAGAAATGTTTATTTCAAACTCCAGCCCAAAATTTCCTTAGATTTTTTTTCTTTTCTCATTTTTTAACCACCAATTAATGCAAATTGGCTTTATGGTTTACACTTATTTGGAAAGCACTAAAAAAGGCTGGGATTAGAGAAAGAGGAAGGGGTCAACTTTGTTTCAGATCAAGAGAGAGGCTGAGACAAGCCCAAAAGAACAGAAGTTATAACAACCCCCTTGGAATGACTCTGGTCCAACTTGGGTAGGTCTTTCAATCAGACTGTGTGGTGAGAGGCTAAGGCATGTGGACCCCACAGTGTCTTTTTCAACATCAAGGTCAAGGCATGGTCCAATTACAATGCAATAGTTTATCTACATCTTGCTGTGCCAACACTGAAGACTTAGGAAGTACTCCACTCCCTCATTCTTCTCCACCAGCTCCCCAAGAGTGGACCATGCAAATCAAATCCTCCAGAACAAACAAAAGAGTAGAGAAATATATGAGTAGGAGATACAAACTTTGACCAATTAATAAGGTTGTATTGCCTATAGAAAATTGAAAGTCCTTGGCATATCATTCAATGTTATTAATGATGGTACCTTAGACTTTCTCTTTAGTAATGATGGACAACTCTTTGTTTTGTTTTGTTTTGTTTTTTCCTAGCATCTCACTACTCACTTACCCCTTCATGTTCATATAGATCCCTGATGCCCTGCATTCATAGCCTCAGTAAACTGTTTCAGACATGGTCTCTGATTCAAGCAGAGCGGTCAGAGGACTTCCCTGTGAACTTTCAAACTAGAATCAAGAGAGGATGTCAGTCTCTGTTTAAATGTCTAAACTGTATGCTGTAAAACTGCTGGAGGTTGAATTTCCTGCCATATGAACTGAAAAAGCAAGAATGTTGGTAAGGAGAGAGATGAGAGAGAGAGAGAGAGAGAGAGAGAGAGAGAGAGAGAGAGAATGGGAGAGAGAGAGAGAGAGAGAGAGAGAATGGGAGAGAGAGAGGTCCAGAGAGAAACAGAGAGGAGAGAGGGGAGAAATCTTTTTCAGGGTCTAAATTTTCTGATAATAGTTGTTTCTAAGACTGGATATATTGCTGTCCTTAGGCTTGCTGAGATACCACAGTTCTTTATGACAATTCTCTTCCTTCTTCTCCACCTCCTCCTTCTTGCTTAAGTTATTTCTACCTGACATTTATGGCAGTTGAAACCAAAATAGCGCTAACTAATATGCCTGTTGTTTCTCTCACCACTTAATTCCAAACAACCCATGCTGTGGGCATATGATGCCATGGTTCTGTAGATCTCTCCAGCTGGATCCATAGCTCTTCCAAGCTGATGTTCCCTCTCAAGCCCCCACCCAGGACTTTGTCCATGATTCTCTGGGGTTCTTTTCCTGAATTCCATGTCCCCTATTCATCTCTTCAATTCTGAAATCCTTTTTTTATACCTCTGACTCAAGTTATGTCTCTCCCCACGTTCTCACAGTGTCCTGTGTGTACCTGTACCATTATTCTTAAAACGCTGTTATAAATGCTGTGCTGTGCCACTAACTTACATGCTGAGGTCTCTTTAGGGCACAGGACTTCACCTGTCTTTCTTTCTCCAGCTTCTAGCAAGCCAGTCATTTGATAAATTACTCTTATCTGACTAGCTCAATCAATCAATCAGTTGATGAAATAAATGCCATATAGCATCCTAAGTGCATTTTAGGGTTTGGCAAATTAGCAACATTTTTTAAATAAATAAATAACAGACAAGACGGTGAGGTTCTTGAAAAACTGGTAAACACAGAGAGTGTGGGTGGTCTTGCAAAATAGTATATCCCTTTTGGAAATCAATATGATAATGTACAGGAAGTGCTAAAAACATGTTCATATCTCTAGTCCAAACATGAAAATGTTTCCTAAGGAAACAATTGTACACAAACAAGAAAATTCATATATATGCTTATGGCAGCAATTTATAATAGTGACAAAGTTAAAAGAGAAAAATTATTACATTAAATTATATTACATTATATCGATAGAATATTAGAGTTATTTAAAACTAATAAGTAAAATCTAGAAATTAGCACAAATGCTCTTTATGTATTAAGTTTTACAAAACAAACTTGAAGAGCAAATTCATGATGGTTTTTAATTTTTCAAGCATAATATTCAAGCCTGGAAAGCAGATGACAGAAATGGAATAGTTGTGTCAAATGATGGGATTACTAGTGTTGTATTCTCTTTCTCAACATTTTATCTAAATTAAAAATATATAACTGCAATAATATTTATTAAACAGAGGAAAATTTACTACTGCCCTCCATATTATGAGTTCTTCCTAGTAATTCCTGCAAGACATTCTTCTGGATGAGGTATGGATACACCTGCCTAAAATTTCCTGACACATGGCATTTAATACATTCAATTGAGAACCATTATATCAACATAGTCACAGTCAGCAAATTTGCATAATAATTTATGGACATTTGCCCTAACAATTGTGTGGAGATATGGAGCAGCTGTTCACCAGCTCAGCTTTGGCTCTGCTAACAAGAGGCAGACAACAGTGGTTAATGAAAAACAATTGCTAATAGATAATTCCAATTTAGCCTTGAATTGCATTTTAGTGTTGCCAGTACATGGTGACTTAAATACAGATCTAGAGCTCATACCTGCTTCACCCCCTTCCTCTCTTCAGATTCCATCCTCCTGGGCTGGCCATTGTGGGGAGATAGTTCCAGAGGCACTCTGGGAGCATGTTGCATGGGAGGGGCCTGGATCCTGCTCTGGCTGGCAATAATAAGATATGAACCCTATGACAGAGATAGTGTAGTTTGTAAGGAGCTGGGGATAGAGAACCACGCTCAGATTAGGGCTGTGACAACTCGCTCCCTGATTGTCTCTCCTTCACTGCGCCACCACCCTAAAACACTAGGACCCTTATTATAGGTTCTCTAGAAAGTGAATGTTACCCCGGAACAGATGTAGAAAGCCAACCAAACCTAGAGAGTGAGTTAAATGCTCAGGATCCATTTCCATCCTTAGCTCTGTTATCTTTGTTGAATGATTCATCCTCTTTAAGCCTCAGTTTCCTCATCTATAAGAGGAAGAGTTTGAAAGAACATCTGAGGCCCCTCGGAGCCTTGTGATTCTCTAAGTTAAAGTGGGGATTGGAATTATTTTAGACAGATTGTCTTTAAGTAAGCCCAAGTGCATTTGGGATATATTTGTAATTGCTGAAGCCCTCAGTCATTGCTTCTGAGTATAACTTCTGAGTTTTAGCGCAAATTTGGAATGACGATGGGACTCAAATTAGAAATTGGGTAATTGGTGAACTGTGCAGTGGAATATTTTTAATATATTGCAAGTTTCAGTTCATATACCACAACTTAATTGAATTTGCCCTAAAGCCCTTCAATTAAAAAAAAGTGCAGAAACTAGCATTTTCAAGATAAGTGCAGGACCTTAACCAAACTCCAAGAAAACAAAATGGTAAGTTTTTGAAAGGTTAATAACATTTTTCTAATCAAAGCAATAATGGAGATGGAGAGACTATTTTCTTTTTTATGGTGTACAAGAGAGATGGATAGTTCCATCTCTGGAGTGACCTGAAATTCTTAGGAATTCAGTTGAGAAACAACATCTTTGTAACAGTCTAGAGTAGGATCGCCTTTGGCAGAGTGTGTGGGTCAGTCTACTACTCTGGTGAGGTGGGTTAGCACAGCTTGCAAGGCCCTACATAACCTGGCCCCCTCCTCCTTGCCAGCCCCATCTTCTGCTTCTCTGGGTTTCCTGTCCTTTTTCTATCACAGTGTTCCTGAATTTCCTACCTCTTTTTTTTTTTTTAATTTAATGTTTATTTATTTTTGAGAAAGAGAGAAAGACAGAGCATGAGCAGAGGAGAGGCAGAGAGAGAGGAGACACAGAATCTAAAACGGGCTCCAGGCTCTGAGCTGTCAGCATAGAGTCCAATGCGGGGCTCGAACCCACAAACTGCGAGATCATGACCTGAGCTGAAGTTGGATGCCCAACCAACTGAGCCACCCAAACACCCCTGAATTCCCTACCTTTTTATATCCTGTTCCCTTGGCCTGGATTTTGTTCCTTCCTTCCCCAACTTTCCTGCCTGAAAAACTTCCTTCTTCCTAATCCTTTGAGAGCCAGGTCACCTGACTTTGAAGTCAGTTAAATCCAAGTAAACCTCTTGACTCTACTGCATATTATTTGTATAACTTGGATCCAGGCTTTTATGCAAGATTCTATCTAGTGAAAGAAAAGAAAATAGGTCAGCTCTGAGTTGGTTTCTCAAAGGTGTGTAAGAGTTTGCCACTTGGACAGCAAGGTAAATGGCATTCTAAGAAAAGGCAATGGCATGTACAAGACATAGAAGTAGAAAGAATGGAACATTTAAACATAATACAACATAACTGGAATAAGGGATCGAGGAGGAAGAAAGAATTTGGAGATGGGGTGGGAAAGGAGGCAGATAATGAGGGACCTTTTGTGACATACTAAGAAGTTTCAAATATCTTTAAAGAAATGGAAAGACTTTGAAGCATTCCATTCTATGGAATGGATTCCTTGATTTCTTCTACTAGCTCTGTAATAGTCTGACATGTTTTCAGGATTTCACACTTTTTTTTTTTTTTTTTTAATTTATTTTTGGGACAGAGAGAGACAGAGCACGAACGGGGGAGGGGCAGAGAGAGAGGGAGACACAGAATCGGAAACAGGCTCCAGGCTCCGAGCCATCAGCCCAGAGCCCGACGCGGGGCTCGAACTCACGGACCGCGAGATCGTGACCTGGCTGAAGTCGGACGCTCAACCGACTGCGCCACCCAGGCGCCCCAGGATTTCACACTATTAATGTGGCGTGGCATGAATTCTGCTGTTTCTCTCTGGGGGCAAATGTTTATGTTGAGGTAACTCTTCATCTTGGCTTGTTTGAAACAATCTTGGTCTCACCTGTTGTCCTGGCTTAATTATTAATAGTGTTGCCCTTTTATTCTCAAAAGTGTCCCAGGTTAGACACTCAATATTATTCTCATCACCTCAAGAGGTTATGTGTGAAGAAATCCAAAATTATTTCTGAAAGGTTAATGGATTAGTTTTGAAAAGAAAGCCAGAAATCGTTCTTAAGAGGAGTTAGAAGACCTCCAACCACTGAAGATCTCAGGAAGAGGTAGGTAGCATGAGAGTTCAGGGCGATTGCAGCCAAGCTCACAGTACCCAGGTGCTGGTTCTATGCCTGTTTTCTGTGTGTCCTTAGACTAAGTACCTACCCTCTCTGTGCTCCAGTTTCTCACCTGTAGAATGAGGAAGAATTAATACTGCCTACCCTTGTGAGATTCAAGGGAGTTAAAATAGGTCAAGGCTTTGCAAAGGCTGACACTGAGCAAGAACTGGATAGATGTCAGTCTTTATTACTGGATTGGTAGTTGAGTGTGACTTACCTGTGGATGAGATCCAATACATTGTGATTCTGCTTATTCTCTCTGAATAGCCCATACTTTTCTGTGCCCTACACAGATCCAGGAGGTCCCATGTTTCAAAAAATATCAGCACCCTCATTACTTATTTACGTGAAGTTTTTCAATTGAGCAAATAAACAAAGACAAAGTTCTCTTAAAAAAAAACAAACAAACAAACAAACAAAACTTCATTAGGGACAATGCAGGTATAGCACTTGATCACACTCCTGAACCTGTTTCTTAATATAGCTGTCCTCCCACTAGAAGGAGCTTTCTATGAGCACAAGGGTGTTTGACCCAGTTGCATGTCTTTGCACTTGGCCTTGTACCTGGTTCACAACAAGAACACAGTACTTTTTTTTTTTTTTCTTAGAAATGTTGGGATAATTTCCCAACCTAAGCAAAGCTATTCTCCAAAACACAGCTGTGTGACCATCATTAAATGACTTTATGTTACAAGTTTATGAGATTTCTCCCACTGCAGTCAAGTACACAGTGCCCTCTAAGAGCTGGCATGCTTTAGTTGGGCGATGTAGAATAAGCAAGGTTAGCAGTTTATGTAGGAAACTTCCAGCGCCCAGCCTTTAGTAAAGTTAAGGTTTGATTTAAGTTTGTAGAAAGGTAGGAAATTGCCGCAATATATTCCGTGGATAAGGAGAAGTTATTTTTATTCTTTTCTAATTCTTGTTTATTTATTTTGAGAGAGAGACAGAGAGTGAGCAGGGTAGGAGCACAGAGATAGGGAAACACAGAGAGAGAGAGAGAGAGAGAGAGGGAGAGAGAGAGAGGGTGAGAGAGAGAGAGAGAGAGAGAGAGAGAGAGAGAGAAAATCCCTAGTGGGCCCCACACTGTCAGCATAGAGCTGGACGTGGGGCTCGAATCCATGAACCATGAGATCATGGCCTGAGCCAAAATCAAGCCAGACACTTAAACGACTGAGCTACCCGGGTGCCCCAGGAGAAGATATTTTTAAAAATGACATGAACTTTGGGGTACCTGGGTGGCTCAGTCAGTTAAGCATCTGACTTCAGCTCAGGGCATGATCTCACTGTTCATGGTTCAAGCCCCACTTTGGGTCCTGTGCTGACGGCTCAGAGCCTGGAGCCTGCTTTGGATTCTGGGTCTCCCTCTCTCTGCCCCTCCTTCGCTCATGTTCTGTCTCTCTCTCAAAAATAAATAATATTTTTTTTTTTAAATTAAAAACAAACCAGAAGTTGGATAGGCCTGGGCCTGAATTTCCACATAACAATAATTAGCTGGAGCAAAATAGTGACTTTCCACTTCAGACATGGAATATTTGTCATAGTCATCACCATTTTATATTGTCTTATTTGGCTAGTTTCACTCATTTACATTACTTTTAATTGTAGACGTTCCAGTTTTCAACCCTGAACCTAAAGTTTTCTGGACAGGGATGGCCATTTATCATGAAAAATTAGGCTCTTGCACTCCAAAGGTACTTTTTTTTTTTCCCAAAGGTACTTTAAAAACGATCTAGGGGTGCCTGGGTGGCTCAGTCCGTTAAGCATCCAACTTTTGCTCATGTCATGAGCTCACCACTTGTGAGTTCGAGCCCCGCCTCGGGTTCTGTGCTGACAGCTCAGAGCCTGGAGCATGCTTTGGATTCTGGGTCTCCTTCTCTCTCTCTCTGCCCCTCCCCTGCTCATGCTCTGTCTCTCTCTGTCTCTCAGAAATAAATAAACATTAAAAATTTTTTAAAAAATGATCTGATCCAGTCCCTGTGGCCCCACCTCTATCCCCCAAACTTGTTCATTCAATACTTGTTTGGTTTGGCTTTTCAAAAGTGGAATAGCTTTCTGATGTTATTAATATTGTCATATATTTTCTTGGTTAAAAAAAACACACATAGAGAAAGGAATTAAAAAACAAAACACAAACATGTTATCTATCACCTGACATAGAGATGCATTAGAAATTTCGATACATATCTGTGGCCCGTACTGCAGATGGCTCCCTAAGCTCTATTCAAATTCCTGTAGGTAGTTTTACTTCATTTTAGAAGATGGAAATGTAAGTTGCATATTTCTCAGACTCCCTTAAACCTCAGGTTTCCCATGCAATCCACCTGCCCCCAAGCCAAAGCAGAGTGCGAGGTCTGGAAGGTGGAAATGAGATCAAGCTGGAGTTTCTGATGCATCCTCAGTTTCTCCCAACAACAGCATAAGTAAAGGCATTCAGTAAAGGCAATGGCACAGGGCCCGTGTTGCGTTCAGTCCATGCGGGGCACAGAGCACCCGTGTTGTAGGCGTGATAGCAGCCGTAGTAGTGGGTTTTGAGCCAGCAAGACCTCTGATTGTGACAGCTTCCTGGAGGGCCGGTTCTACAGTGGAGTTTGGAGAGTCATTACTAGAGCTCACAACCCTTTGCAATGACTTTGTAAGTGCTTATTTCCCTGTGTTAAATTCCTCTGAGCCTAAATGGCTAGAGTGGATTCTATTATGTGCAACCGAACCCTGACTAACAGTGTATTCTTCCAGCTTTCCTTATACGTGTTTTCAAAAAGCAGGCTCCCTTTCATATAGTAAATAATGTAGGCATTCTTTTTAAATTAAACTTCCTTTGTGATCATGTTTGTTTCACATTCACTTGTAATAACTAATACAGAGTGACTCCATGTACCTTTCGCAGGCTTCCCCATGGTAACATCTTGGAAAACTGTAGTACAACATCACAATCAGGGTATTGACATTGATGCAATCTACTGATTTTATCCAGATGTTCACTGTTTTACTTGTGGTCCTGTGTGTGTGTGTGTGTGTGTGTGTGCGTGCGTGTATGTCTAGGTAAACGCAGCGTGTAGCTACATGCACAGGTTCATGTACCCATCACTACAAAGTACAAAACAGTTGCAACACAAGAATCCCTCATGTTGCCTTTTTATAACCACACCCACCTCCCTCACCTCTTCTCCAATCTCTGACTCTGTCAATCTGTAACATGTTCTCCACTTCAGTGGCTTTGTCATTTCAACAATGCTTAATGAATAGAACCACACAGTATATATTCGCTCAACCTAAAATGCTACCAAGTTGTTGCCTATATCAAGTACCTCCTTCCTTTTTAGTGCTAAGTGGTAGTTCATGGTACCAATGTCCACAGTTTGACCATTCACCCACTGAAGACATGGGTTTTTCCTGTGTTTGGCTATTATGAATAAAGCTTCTGGAATATTCATGTGCAGATTTTTGTGTAAATAGAAGTTTTAATTTCCCTGGGATAAATGCCTTAGAGTCTAATTACTGGTTCATATGGTAATTGCATATTTAGTTTTGTATGGAACTGCCAAACTGTTTTCCAGAGTAGCTGTAGCATTTTACTTTCCCGCCAGCAGTGTGAGTGATCCAATTTCTCTATACATTTGTCAGCATTTGGTATTATCATTTAAAAAAAAATTTAGCCATTCTGGTGCATAGATAGTTATACCTTTTTGTGGAGTAGGCATGATTTTATGTCAATTTATATAGCACCACATTGTAATTTCAGTGGTTGTATATAATTTTTATACCATTGTATTCAGAATTGCTATCCCACAGTATTGCCTTTCATTTCCATAGCATTTTCACATATTTTATCATATTCAATGTTGACTGCTTTATGGCTTCTTATTATCATCATTCCCTTTTATGTGATGAGATGAAAGCCACAAAAATAAATAAATTCTGCAAGGTCAGAGGAATGAAACTCTGTTTATTGAGCAACTACAGTGCACAAAGCACATGGTATCATCTCCTTCAATTATGCCAATATTTCTGAAAGTATACGCTATTATTCCTGTTTGAAAGGGGTAAGGAAACAGGTGCTTGGAGCTACCAATACGTGATTGAGCTCAAATTGTTATATGTTTTCTTTGTCAAAAAAGCCCAAATATATATAGACATAGAGACAGAGGGTAAAGAAAAGAAATCCACACATTACCACACGCTACAGGGAGACCCACTAGAGACGTGTGTCTGCATGTCTGTGGCAGGCCGCGCACAGTGGCTCTCCAATCTCCCTCCAAACTGCATGGCGGTCCCCACTCCTCTGTAGCGCTCAGCAGTCGCTGAAGGAACTGGTACCGCACCCCGGGTTTCTGATGTGTGTTTGCCCTGCTTTCCTTTGCAACATAGTCACCTTTCCTTCTTTCTTAAAAATGTTTTTAGGTTGATTTATTTATTTTGAGAGAGAAAGAGAGAGTAAAAGTGGAGGAGGGACAGAGAGAAGGAGAAACAGAATCCCAAGCAGGCTCAGCCATCAGTGCAGAGCCCGATGCCGGGCTTGAACTCAGGAACTGGGAGATCATGACCTGGGCCAGGATCAAGAGTCAGGCGCTTAACCCACTGCGCCATTCAGGAGCCCTTCCTTCTAATTTGAGAAGATAAAAACAAAACAAAACAAAACAAAACAAACAAACAAACAAACAACAAAAAACATATGGAATGGAAGTCTTAGGGGATGTTCTAACTTTGTATTTCTACTGAGTAAAATGTTTTCTCCATAATGTGCCACATTTTCCACCTCCCTTTCCTGAGTCTGCCCCTGAGATAATATCGTGGGCAAACTCGCTGTCTCCTAGCTCAGCACCTCACACACGGCTGAGTGTACATCCTGGGGAGGCTTGTGTGATTCCAGAAATCTGCACGTCGTCACTTCACACAGTCGTGAGTTCTGGGAGGTGGGCTGGTGGGAGGAGACAGAACAGAACAGATTGCAGAGGATCACAGGTTCAAGAATTAACCAACCTTGGGCAAGTCAGATCACCACATTCTTAAAATGTAGCATTGGGCTGGGCGCCTGGGTGGCTTAGTCTGTTAAGCGTCTGACCTGGGCTCAGGTCATAATCTCATGGTTCATGAGTTCGAGTTCCACACTGGGGCTTGCACTGGCAATGAGGAACCTGCTTGGGATTCTCTCTCCCCCTCTCCCCCACCCCACTTATACTCTCTCTCTCTAAATAAAAAATAAAGTTAAAAAAAATAATTCCATAATTTGGCTATTGTTGATAGCACTGCTATAAACGTTGGGGTGAATGTGCCCCCTTCAAATCAGCATTTTTGTATCCTTTGGATAAATTCCTAGTAGTGCAATTACTGGGTTGTAGGGTAGTTCTATTTTTAATTTTTTGTGGAATCTCCATACTGTTTTCCAGAGTGGCTGCCTGCACCAGTTTGCATTTCTACCAACAGTGCAAAAGTGTTTCCCTCTCTCCACATCCTTGCCAGCATCTGTTATTTACTGAGTTATTAGCTTTTGCCCTTATGACAGGTGTGAGGTGGTTTCTCATCGTGGTTTTGATTTGTATTTCCCTGATGATGAGTGATGTTGATCATCTTTTCACATGTTAGCCATCTGGATGTCTTCTTTGTAAAAGTCTCTATTCATGCCTTCTGCTCATTTCTTCACTGGATTATTTTTTTTAGAGCCCAAATGTCCATCAGCTGATGAATGGATAAAGAAGATGTGGTGTATATACACAGTGGAATACTAGTTGGTGATGAAAAAGAATTAAATCTTGACATTGTAACAACATGGATGGAACTCGAGGGCATTATGCTAAGCAAAATAAGTCAATCAGAAGGACAGATATCATATGATTTCACTCGTATGTGGAATTTGAGAAACTCAATAGATGAACACAGGGGAAGGGAAGGAAAAATAAGAAAAAAGAGAGATGGAGGCAAACCATAAAAGACTTAAATACAGAGAACAAACTGAGGGTTGCTGGAGGGGAGGTGGATGGAGGGAGGGCTAACTGGGTGACGGGCACTTGCAGAGATGAGCACTGGGTGTCATATGTAAGAGATGAACCACTGGGTTCCACTCCTGAAGCCAAGACTACACTGTATGTTAAGTAACTTGAAAATAAATAAAAAGAAAGAAATAAAATAAAATAAATTAAAAAAGAAAAAAAAAGAATTAAAATAAAAAGAAAGCAGTAAAATTGCAAGCCTGAATTTCAATTCTGATTACTGGAAGTGATTTCCCCTGAGATCCCTGGGATGATACTGGATGCTTGTTCCTATTAGTCACTTACGTGGCCATGAGACATGGCCTGGGTAGGAATACAGGCACAAAACAGTGCCCAGATCTCTGTAGTAGATCTGTCTGTCCACCATAATCCTTCCTGGTTTTCCAGTACTTTCTTTCATCAGGATACAGGGGATCACCGAAGTGTTTAGTCACCAGCCTTCTCTGTGCCATGCTACTACAATGATTAATAAATTATTGTGAGAGCCATGACTACTTCCGCCGATGTGGGATCTTCCAGAGCCAGTTCCTATCCAACTGTTGTCACGTGCCTGTAATTAGCCACCAGCATCGCTGAATGGTAACCCTTAATTGAAAGCACATAGTGGAAAAATAAAATCAAGCCCTCTCTGGCCTCCACTCCTCCTACTGCTAAAGCCAGGAGGGACTTGGAGATCATTCATGCTAATGCATTCATCTTAGAGACAAGTAAATGGAGGTTCAGAGGCTGATGGCTGGCTGGCAAGAAGGCCAGGCTGGAGCTCAGGTTTCTCAGCTGCACTGTTTTTCAGAACCTCACTGCATTTGATCACGTGGCAGCTGCTAATACCAAGCCTGCTATAAAGAAACAGAGTCTGTTTCAGTTTTGTTTTGTTTTTGGCGGTGTGATGGTGAGAGTTTGAGGGCAATGCACCTGGGGGGGGGGGGGACTACCTATCAACTACTCCTCTGCTCCTGAGGAATCAGATCCTAAATATTGTCAAATTACAGCATTGCAAAACTATACAGATGTCTGTGATTTCCCAAGTTCTAGAAACAATATTTTAAAAATATGGATCAATATAATGATTCTACCACCTTGGGACTCCTTCTATTTGGTGTGGAAGGTCAAGATAAGCATCAGGAAAAAATACACTGGAAAAGTATCATAGGTTGCATACAAGGAAGGCAATTCTGCCAGACACAACACCTCAAGTGGCTTGTAATCTTGTTAAGACTATTGCTTCTAACACATGGGACAAAATAGAAAACAATTTACAACAGGCTAGGGTTGGGTGGTATGATGATGCAGGTAAAACACTAGAAACTCTGCAAAAGTGGGAAATATGATTGTTGCTCACAATTTTATTTCTAGTGCCCCTTCTACCCCACCAACTCCTGGCATCTGGTAAGCCCTTGTTAAACACACTATGCCATCTTGTCTAAGGTAGCACTGTTGTAAGGAACACCATTCTATTTTGATAATGTTTTATACTCTTAAGAAACAAAAGCAGTGCCAATTAAATACATCATACCAGTTTTAGAAATGTTAAAATTTAAACAAAAAAAATGTATCTTAAAATTAATGAAAGACAGTATTTATGCATGAATAATGAATGACTGACTCAAGTCAGAATCCTGGGGCAGCTACCCACTGTGTGTGGGATTCTGAGCAAATCACTTTAAGTTTCATTATCTTGACATTAGAAAAAATAATAATAATAATAAATCTTACCTCAAAGGTTTTTCATAATGACTAGAATGTATAACTTATGACAAGCACTTTGTAAACTCAGAGTTTTAATAGAAAATATTAATTAGCTAAATTCCCAAATTAACCCATATGCAATATTTGCAATGGTTTGGAAGGAAAGTGTTTTGTGTGACCTACAGTGTCAAGAACTACGCTTACTGGAAAGCACAGAACAGTCACTGTCCCAGGAGGATGGAGACAATTTGGACTAGCAGACCATGTTCCATGGGCTCTGAATTGTTGGGAAGTGTAAGTCTTTGTTGAAAGCAGATAGAGAGACACTGGCATTAGGCCCAGACGCAGAATCAAGGGCAGAAAGAAAGGCAATTGCCCCAGATGTCTGTCTATAAAAAACAAAACTCAAATAAATGTGGCATCATTTTACTAATTTCCAGGCAGAACTTCTCATGTAACTGGTCAACCACAAATTGCTTCTAAACCAGTAGAAATAGACAAGTCTGGAGCAGACTACCATTTTTTTTAAAGTATAGTTGACACAAAATGTTACATTATTTTCAGGTGTACAACATAGTGATTCAACTTCTCTGTACCTTATGTTGTGCTTACCACAAGTGTAGCTGCCATCTGTCACCATGCAAGGCTATTACAGTATCATTGACTGTATTCCCTATATTCTACCTTTCATCTCAGTGACTTATTCCATACCTGGAAGCCTGTATCTCCCACACCCCTTCTTCACCTATTCTGCCTATCCCCCTACTCTCCTTCCTTCTGGCACCCATCAGTTTATTCTCTATATTTATAGGTTTCTGATTCTGGGTTTTTTTTTGTTCTTTTATTCATTTGTTTTGTTTTTAAATTCCACATATAAATGAAGTCATATGGTATTTGTTTTTCTCTTATCTGGAGCAGACATTTAAAATATTCCTCTGTAGTGCTGCTTATGTCTGTTGAGATTTTTGTATCTTTCATGTTGGCAATCCTAGTTGACTGAAGTTCTGAATAAAACAATGCAGGATGTAACATGGCTTGCCAAAATTTAATGATTCTTTTAATTATGCACATTGTAAACTATTAATGTGTCCCAGGGAGTTGTCTGCTCCTGAAAATAATGAAAGTAAACTGGAGAATAAAGAATTAAGGGAAAATAGAAAGCACATTACAAAGTTCGCTTCTTGGTTTTTCCATGCATATTGACTCTGCTTTAGCAAATACAAGTAAATTTAATAAGTGGAAGAGTTTCCTTAAAAATTGGATATCAAATTCTGTCAAAATAGCTAGTAACAGAAATCCCTTTGTTCCTCCCTCTACTAAATAAACAGTGAACATATATTTAGGAAATATTAGCTTGAAGATGGTATCGTGTCTAGGATACCCTCTTGTGTTTATCTGGTGTGAACTGAGCCTTAATTTTTCTAATATGATGTTTGGAGGAATGTTCTTTCTGTTCAATCTACACAGGAGAAAGGTTGAATGTAGATTCAAAATGTACATTTGAATGTACATTCAAAAATGTAGACTTCTCCCAAGCCACTTGTCTTTTTCTAGCAATTATCCCTTCAGGAAGCATTTTGGTTTTGTGTGAAACAGTGATTTTGGCCAAGGATAATTCAGGAAAAAAATGGAACCTACCATTTAATGAGTAAGCACTGAGTGCACAAATATGGTGTCACCACTTGTACCCACCTGGTATTTGAGACCAGGGGTTCAATAACAACAATCTCTGTCATGGAATTCCCACCAGAAGAATCATGGGAGGTTCATAACCCAGTGAATTCTCCATTCTCAAGGAACAACCCAGAATAGGTTTACTCACTCAATTGGCTACTGAAATTCTCTGAAGCTGCCAATTTCTACTTCCTCTGCCATTGTCTTTGTCCACTGTTGGCCATTTTCTTGGCTGCAGGACAAGCACACCCACCGCACTGCTGGTGTCCCACATCCAAACATGGTCCTTGAAGCGCACCCCTCCACCATCGTTCTGACCACCTGATACTATTAAGAATTAGAGACCTTTGTGTACCTCTTCATAGGCCTCATCTCTTCTTCCCTCTTTATCACATACGTGTTGCACAAAACATTGGTGACACAAGACTATCTCTTCCCCTTGTTATGGAAGAGTTTCCTGGGTATATAGTTTCCTGGGGCTGTTGTAACAAAGGACCACAAAGTGAGTGGCTTAAAACAACTGCAATTTATTCTCCCTGTTTGGAAGGCAAGAAGTCCAAAATCAAGGTGTGGATAGGACTGTGCTCCTTGCGGAGGCTCCGGAGGAGAATCCTTTCTTACCTCTTTTAGCTTCTTGTGGTTCCAGGTATTCCTTGGCTTGTGGCCACATCACTCCAGTTTCTGCCTGTGTTGTCTTTTCTGTGTTTCTCTTCTAAAGACACTTGCCATTGGAGGTGCCTGGGTGGCTTAGTCGGTTAAGCATACGACTTTTGATCTTGGCTCGGGTCATTATCTCATGGTTCCTGGGATCAAGCCTCAATTCGGGCTCTGCGCTGACAGGGCAGATCCTGCTTGGGATTTTTCTTTCCCACTCTCTCTGCTCCTCCCACACACATGCACTCTTGGTCACCCAGGTTCTCTCTCTCTCAAAATAAATAAATAACCCCCCCCCAAAGAAACTTGCCATTGGATTACAGTCCACCCAGATAGTCCAAGATGATCTCATGTCAAGATCTTCAGCTCAATTATATTTGCAAAGACCCTTTTACCAAATTTACCAAATAAAGTCATATTCATAGGTTCCAGGAAATAGAGCATAGACATATCTTTGTGAGGGCAGTGGGAGGGGGCACAATTCAACCCACTGCAATAAGTGAGAAGGTCTTGTTTTCTTAGTTAATGTCTATATTCCCACTGCAGTAACTCTTACTTATCTCACTTTTTAGTTTCTCACATTCTCTTATGGAGAAAATTCAATTAAGGTTGATCAAGTCCTGAATTACAAGATGGTAAAAGTTAAAACAAATTATGCCCTATTTAAAAATATTTTTTTTCCAAACTTGACCTTGTTTTTCAGAAAGGTACTGTTTGCAGGTAGGACAGAATGTTTTATCAGATATCATTTGATAAGTGACCATGACCTGATGGCCAGGGAATATGTGCACTGCATTGAGCATACATACAGTGTGTCTGCTGTCCCTCCCCCTGGAGGAAGAGAAGGAAATTCTGCAGCCATCACCACATCCAGCTTGTCCTACAGGACTGCAGCTGTGTCCTAAGAGGCTGAGGGAGATATTCAGACTTTTGATCTTGGCTATCTTGAGGTTAACTGAAAGATCTCTCTGCTACCTTCATTATTGTCCAAAATATAAGCTTCTCAGGGGATTTACAATTTTTCTTTACACTCATACCCCAAATTTAGCACACCTCCTTTCTCTTGATCCAACTTCCCATTGCTTCCCTGCCTCTAAAACTCATCTCTGCAATCTTCTGGAATGCACGTTCCAAGAAAACAGACTAACCTATATCCTTAATTCTGTTCCCAACGTTCTTAGGTAATGGTCCCTAAACCTGTTGATCATCAGAAATTCCAAAGAAGGGTTTAAAATAGATGCCAATTTCCTGTTCTAGGTCTATTGAATTAGAATCTCCTGAGGCCACAGGACAACTGTGTTTAAAAATTCTCCGTAAGTCTTAGTGAGTATATCTGTTGATTACGGGCCACAGTCAACAGCCACTGGGAATTATCGATACAACGAATGTGAAATAAAAATAAAATAGCTAGAAGGACAAATTTGGACTTGGAAGAATGACAGAAATATGAAATCTAAACTTAAACTTACAATCTTTTAATGGGAGGAACTGCCAGGTCCTATCTGTTTTATATTCTCAGGCATTTTGCTCGAGTGAGAAATTTCTACCCTACTTGCTATTAACTTTTCATGTAAAGAGCAGTTCTGTATTTTTCCAGAGTAGCTTTACAGCGGGTCGTCCCATTAGGGACTTATCCACAACCATATTTTCTTTCTCTGGTAAAGGTAGGAGCAACAAAAGGAAGGCTCCCACATCAGCAACTATTTTGTACAAGCACTCACTCTCACTTACTCAACTTAAACATCTCTTGTTTACCTTGATCCAACCCATCAAAGGATCGATATTCACACACAAGTTCTTCCAAGGTTCCAACATTACCTTCTACACGTTGGACTTAGAAATCTGCTAAGAAATCTGATTCATACTTTGCTTGGTATTAAGCTATTTATTTAGAAGATGGTTTCTTTTGTTTTTTAAAGTTTTGCAGACAAGCCAGTTTCATCTCTGTATCTCTCCCCACCCCCTCCCTCATCTCTCTTTTTCTTTCTTATTTTTGCTCAAGATTCAAAGAATGTTTTTCTTGTATTGCCTTACAGCTAATATACAAAATTATTCCACTTTGGGGATAAAGGGCATATGGGTTAATTTACCACTCATATCTGGAGCTTTTATAATAAAAACAAGATGTAGATAATATAGATCTCCAGGAAATATTTTATATTCAATTGTTCTTCTGGAAAAAGATAAAACCTACTACTAGTGAAAAACACAAAAAGACAACTTTTTGGTTTTCATTTGTCAATTCACTTTCTCCTTGACTTCAATCCTCTCCAAAGATACTACAGATGAAATCCCAGTCTCCATATCCATTGAATATGTCTTACTGAAGGACTTTTGACTTTCAGAACCTATTCAATACCTGCCTGCTCTGAGAATTGTAATGACCAAGTCATCCCATAGCAGCCACTGAGTTTCCACCCTGGCTTACTTATTTGTTCACTGTTCATGTTTGCAAAGTTTTTCCACACTCCTAGCAGACAAAGATTATGTATCAGTAAAGATAGTAACAGTACAGTAGAAAGAACTCTGGATTTTAAGTCAAAAGTCTTGATAAAGGAGTAGAAAATTTGTTGTGAATGTTGCTTTCTATGATATTCAAGATTTTCTTCATCTTTTTTCCATGCCAATCAGATGTTGAAAAAAAGAAAAACACAGAAAATAAGGGCTTAGTTAAGGTTTTGAGCAGGAAAATGAGCCAATAAATATTTAAATGGAGATTGGAGAACCAAGCTTATCTTCTAACTGGTTCTATCATTAATGAGTTGCATAAATCTTTAACACATGCTTACTTTATGTTTGCATGTGAGACATAGATTTTAGCTTTTTGAAAATTAATTTTGATGCTTTTGGAAGTCCTCCTGAGATGCCCAGTTGGCTTACTTTCTATAGGTAATTAATGTGGTACCCAAGAGGTGCCCCTGAAAGTCAGTGTAAAGTGTAAAGTCTAAACAAGTCTTTTCTTGACTTCTAGGATGAATCCTCACAGGCAATGAAAATTTGCTTTTGCTACCTCTGTTTCTCTCTGTCTCCCTTCTTTCCTTCCTTCCTTTTCTGTGTTTTCTTCTTAACTCTATGGGGTTTGGGTTTTGTTTTGTCTCTGCTTCTGGTTCTTGGCTCAATTAGGTTGTAGTTCTTATTTTCCTATGTTGCCTAAGCTATTGCTCACTGGTGGCAAGGATGACTGGGGGGCTGGTTTTATGACTTGACCATTAGGTACTCTCTATCAGACAGCGATAGGGATCTAGTCTAGATAACAGAGAATTTGATTTCTTAGATTTTATTTGTTTGTGTGTTTGTGCAAGAAAATGTCTTGCTTCTGCTGGAAATGAGAACAGATCTTTGACATTGGGATTAGTGCAATTTTGTTTTCTATGTTATTCTGTCCTGTGGCTGCAGTTGTGAAGCATAAACTGCAAGGTTTCTGTGTCTGTAATTGAGAAAAGCCTTTTCCTCTCATTGTGTTGTGTTTGTGTGTATTAATCTACAAAATATATTAATAAGTTAAGTTATAAATTCCCTTAAAATAAATGAGCTCTGTTTTCATCGGTTTACAAACGTTAATAAACATTTACTTAAACATAATATTCTCATAACTTCCCCAAAACAAAGAAACTGAACTTCTAATGCTTCAGATGTGCTAACTTTTACAGGAAAAAAAAAAAAAAAAGACTTCTCATAAAACTGCTAAATCAGAAGCTATGCTTTTATTATGGAAATGAATCCTTGAGCAGATCAGACTGGTGTGATAAATTTGCTTTCAAAATAGTGATATGTATTTCCCTGGCTTTACCAGTGTGGAGTATAACACCAATACACATTTTATTTTATTTTTTAAAGGAAGATGTAGGTTTGTATTTTGTGTTTTTGTTTTTATTTTTTTAGTGAAGACGTTGGTGAATTTAATCTCCTAAACTTATTATGCTGGTTTATTTACCAAAGAAACTTATATTACTCCCATAAATGTTTCACATTATGAAAAGCATCAAATGATGTGTTTAGCTTGAAATTATAACTCTGACAAGTGTTTTTATATCAGTAGTTATTATATTTGGCAGTATGTCAATTTAAGCAAAATTGCTAAATTCCATAGTTAATTTTTTAAACCAATATTGAGTTGATATGATCTTTGAATACTTGGCACATATATACATACATACATACATATATATATATATATATATATATATATATATGTATGTATATATATATGATCTTTGAATACTTGGCTAAACTACCAAGAGAAGATTCTTAGCTTTTTATTTGGATGCATTACAGAGGAGATACTTCCCTGGGCAATGTCAACAAAATTGTTCATTTTTGCCTCTTCGAAAAGATAAAAAATTGTAAAAAATACATGTTTGTTGGGGCACCTGGGTGGCTCAGTCAGTTAAGCGTCCCACTTTGGCTCAGGTCATGATCTCACCGTTGGTGAGTTCAAGCCCCTCATCAGGCTCTGGAGCCTGCTTCAGATTCTGTGTCTCCCTCTCTCTCTCTGCCTCTTCTCCACTTGCACTCTGTCTCTCTCTCTCAAAAATAAATAAACATCAAAAAATACATATTGGTGGCTGTAAGAGTTATGTTACACATGTAAATGAGCTTTGCAGATCTGTTAAAATGATTGATATAACAGTAGTCACCTACCTCCTAGCTATTTCTGTTAAATAGATGTTGTCTTTGTTTACTTAAGTGAAAAAAGAGGAGAGTTTGGTTTACGATAAAATGAATGGTTGTTCCAAAATGTGAAAGGATAGTGAAGAACAAAATCTGAATTCTTTTGCAGAAGGGAATTTTATTTGTCTTGAATTATAGTATATGCAAATAAGTCTGAAAAGAAGTCATAACATGTATTAACATATTGCCAAAGGTGTCTCAGTTTTAATGAGTTTATTCAAAAGATCTTTTTAAAGAGCTGCCATTCCTTTAGTATCAAATATTATACTGATGTAAAACTGGAATTAGGTTTTTGTCTCTGTTACAATGACATAATTGTCTTGGAATATTGGTCAGTTCTTCCTTACCTTCCTTGATAGATGATAAGAAAACTGGGCTAGTACCTATTCTATGGCTTACAGTCGAGGTTGGCAAACTATGGCCTGTGGTCCAAATCCAACCCAGCAACTGTTTTAGTAGATAAAGCTTTTTTGGAATGAAAGCATATCCATTTGTGTACCTATTGTCTATGGTGCTTTTGTGCTAGAACAGCTGAGTTGAGTAGTTGTAACAGAGACCTTATGACCCTCAAAGGATAAAACATTTACAATGTGGACCATTATAGAAAGTTTTCTGACTCTGGCTCAAACCTTCCTATCTATATAGGTGGTAAGGAAAGGCTGCTCTCTGGCCAGAAACTGTAGTAAAGGAGAGGGGATTTAGCCCATATTTATACATATTGCAGATGAAACTGGTAGAGATGAAGGTCTTGAGTTTGATTCCATGGTTTCAAATTAGAAGAGAAAATAACAATGAAAAGCATCTGTGAAATACTGCAACAATCCCATTTCTCCAGGCAAAAGTTAATTTTCTGGCCTTACAAGATGCTTAACACCAGGGGACCCTAGATTTGCTGACAGCGTTAAAAAGTGTCTTATATATGTAAATTAACACTTTTTACTGCAATTATGTAAATGAATTAGGCACCAACACAATGAGATCAGCTTTCCCATGGTTGAGAATAATCTTTCGAGATTATTTATGATCAAAAGGGAAACTTTTAAGACAATTATGTAAACTATAAAAATAGACCAAAGGATTATTGAATGTTCTTTTTGAATGTTTTCTGTCAGGCCCACCTGTGGATTCTGATTCTCCAGATCAGGAGTCTGAAAACTTTGCCTACAGGTCAGACACTGCCATCACCTTCTTTGTAGATAAATAAAATTTGATGGGGACAGCCATGTACATTTACTTACACATTTTCTATGGTTGCTGCCATGGGTTGAGATGAATAGTCTCACCAGAGACCATATGGTCCAAAAAGCCCTAAATATTTGTTATCTTGTTTTTCACAGAAAAATTGGTCCAATGTCTCCTCTTGGAATGTTGTTCTTTGTTTGACTTGTTATTTACTATTGATTAAGGTAGTTTTCAACTCTGTAGGATAGATGATAACTTATGAAAAATTATAGCAATGAAAATGATATTTGTCAGATGGAAATGCAACAAAAAACCTTTTTTGCAAATTATTTCTGTATAAAAGGAGGGATAATTCCCCAAATTGGAGTTTTATTACACCAAAGGATATTAAATAGTTTTGCATGAAATCTGACCACCTCATCCAAGCATAAACCACTACAAATGCTTCCTTCTCGCCAATTATCTTGAACAGCTTCATTATTTTGTTGGTTTTCTCATTAATCAATCAAATGTATCTGTCAAGTGTTGACTTTAAAATAAAAGGTGATAATGTATATTTTTTACCTTTAGCAGAAACATTGATCAAATCCTTATTATGTAGCTATTATTTCAGCATTATTACTGATCGGAAAAAAATATATGTAAGTTGGAACCACACAAGAGATACAATTTCACAGCCATCATTATTGGCAAACAATAAATTCTGATAATATTGCATTTGGGAGAAATTATGGAAAAAAACTATACTTATTTATGGTTTATGAATTTGTACACTAGTAAAATGAATCTAAAGAACAATTTGTACTTATCTAGTAAATAAAAGATTTCAGATAAATTTGATAGAAAGCTTCTTCTCCTACATAAAAACCCTAAAAAAACCTATGTATATGTGCATGAAGACCCATGTGTAAGAGTGTTCTTATCAGAGTTTTTTGTTATATCAAACAGAAAAATCTAGAAATAAAAATGTCTGCTAACAGTAGGAAAAAAACTGTAGTGTATGCATACAACATTAAAATAAATGTATTGTAACTACATTCAACAATACCAAGGAATCCAGAATATAATGTCAAGTTTAAAAAGCAAGTCAAAAAAGAATATATATACCATGTTCGGATTTACATAAAGTTAAAAATTATACAAAACCAGAATAAATTATTTAGAGATATAAACATGTGATAAAATTATAAAGAAAAGCAAAGGAATCTAACACAAAATTCAAGATGATGGATACTTCTTAAGGTGTACAGAAAGGTTTGGAATCCAGGAGAGGCTACAGAGAACTTTATTTATTTATTTATTTATTTTTTATTTAAAAATTTTAAAAATATAATTTATTGTCAATTTGGTTTCCATACAACACCCACTGCTCATCCCAACAAGTGCTTTCCTCCCTGCCCATCACTCACTTTCCCATCTCCCTCACCCCCTATCTACCCTTAGTTTGTTCTTAGTCCTTAAGAGTCTCTTATAGTTTGCCTCCCCCCCTCTATGGAGAACTTTAAACAGTCATGTTTTCTTTCTTAAACTGGGTGGCAAATAATTGAGAGTTTGTATTTGTGGCTATTCTTTAAATCTTACAAATATTCTTTTTTTATATATTCAACATTTAATACAAATAAATCTTGGAAAACATTATTGCAGTGACAACCAAAATGGGCCATAAAAATAAGGAATACGAGGCAGGAAGAGCTTCATATATCAGTCAAGATTTTTTTTAACTGCAATATATAACACTGTGTAAGTTTAAGGTGAATAATGGGTTGATTTGATACATTTATATATTACAATATGATTGCCATTTTAATGTTAGCTAACACCTCTATCAAGTCACATAATTATCATTTCTTTTTTGTGGTGGAAATATTTAAGATCTAGTTTTTAGCAAGTTTGATGTTTACAATACAGTATTATTGTCTATGGTCACAATACCATGCATTAGATCTTTAGGATTTATTTATCCATTAGTTGCAAATTTGTACCTTCAATCAGTCGAGATTCCTTAGGCTGCAAATGAACAATAATAACAAACAAAAAAGAGGCTTAAGCAAATAAGGAATTTATTGACTCAAATAAATTAAAAGTCAAGGGCCTCCACTACAGCTTGATGGGGAGGGCAGGAACGAGGACTGTGGTCAAACTATGTCACCAGATTCTGATTTCTCTGAGCTCTGCTTTCTCTATGTTGGATCCATCATCAGGAGATGGCTTTCCCCTTGGGTTAGCAAGATGGTTGAAGCATCACTATTTCTACATTTTCTGGGTTCAGGCCTTGCAGTTCAGTGGAAAGAAAGAATGCCTCTTATCCAATAGTCCTGGCAAATGTTCTTATGGTATGGCATTGGCTCAGTTTGGATCATGTGACCATCCTTGATCAGCCACCAGTCAGGGGTATACAGTGTTCTGACTGGTTGGATCCCAACCACGTGTCCTTGAGCCATACTTGGAAAGAACTTCAGTAAATCTGCATAACAAGGAGTGGAGAAGAGATGACTGCTAGAAGAAAAGAGAATTTCTTTCTTTTTAAAAAAAGAAAGCAAATCAATTCCAGGTGGCCAAAACTAAATGTCAAGCCTACCATAGAATCTACCTCCTTGTTTCAGTGATCCTTAGCAGGAAGTCCAGTCTAGTGTACTTGAAAGCAAGAAGAAATGGCTGCAGGGGAGTACCTGTCAGTGCTCAGATTCCCCAAGGAGTGGAGCATGAAGCAGAGGTGTTCATGCTTTTAACTCACCAGGGAACTTTACACAACAAGACAGATGAGTAAGGACAAGGAGGACGGGAAGGGAAGAGAGACAATCCAAACCACGTTGATGAAAGAGTCATCATTAACATGACTGGTTGCTGTGTCATTGAGAACCATCCACGAAGAAGTGCTATAAATTGCCCCTATCCCTCTCTGGTGAAACTTCTACCCCACAGGTCATACATACCAATTACAAGGCCAAGAAGCCCTGAAATAGGGAGCAAGGCGCACCTGGAACAGGGGTGAAGTGAGATTCTGCTAGGTTGTACTCATGTAAAGGTGTTTGAGACCCATGCAGAGCTGGTTGCTACAATACCAGCTGGGGTAAGAAGTGGGTGAGACAGAGCAGATCCAATGCCGTGCCTTGGGTAGGGAGACTCATGGGTGCAGAATGCATGGCAAGTCCTTGCTTTACTCCAGAGTCTTCTTCATAGTGCTGGCAGCTGAGGGTCACAGTTCCCATCACCTCAGTGATACAACAGGGCTCTCTCCCAGTGAGATTTTCTTCCCTCCTGCCTCAGAGTCTTCAGGTCTCCATCAGTCTGGTTGATGCCCCTCAAAAACATCCAGAGGCAACATTCTTTATCCGGTGTACCAGCAAGGATCAGGTGGAAGGACTCTGTTCTCTGACTTGCTGGAAGACCTGCTAAATTGACTGCCCAACTCCTGGGCTAAGTTTCAACAGATAATCAATAGCAAGCCATGGTTCTTGTGAGACCCCTGTCACTTTGCCCTATGTCCAACAACCATGGGCAAAAGTGGAGAGCTGGGGGAAATCAGGGCCATATGGTGAGAGTAAAAGGATCTAGGGCTCTGGGGTGATTTGACTGAAAGAAGAGAGAGGGCTTCCAGAATATGTGCTTCACAGACAGTAAGGAGAATGGCATTTGTGGTAAGGACACTGTTTTCTTGCTGCATGAACTGTTACAGCTCCTTGAAGGTTAACTCTCCATGTAGCACTCTGCACTGCTCTGATGCATAATTGGTTTTTGGGAGGTCAGCAGTACCTCCTGAAAAAGCCCATTTGAAAAAAAAAATCAATCTGAAACATTAAAGTGGAAATAATTCCATGCTTAGCTAGAGAAACTACAGAAACACATTTCATTGATGAAAAGCTTTTAAAAATAATATAGACTTTCATTTCCTAATCCATAAAATGAGGGGTTGGATCAGGTGCTCTTGGAGGTCATTTGTTTTTCTTTGTCTTGGTTGCTAGGAAGCTTAAGCTTCAGTTGCTGCAGATTTTAAAGAGGAGTTTGGGTTTTGAGTTTGTTTATGTCTCTCTTTTGTTCTGTCCCTTTCACCTTTTCACTCTTTGTTAACAGCTTCAGTATATATGGATATCTCTGTTTATGGTGAGCCATTGCAAATCCCTTTGGTAAGCATTTATAACCAAGATCTCTTCCATTTCTAATACTCTATGATTCTAATAAGCCAATACTTGCTTTTCCCATCTGAAAAATATAAGCAATAATTCTGCAGCTCTCTCTCCCCAGCTGCTAAGTCTCGGGTACACTGAAGCATCAGATGTAAATAACAGCTGTGAAAGTCTCCATGGTGCCCGGAGCACCTGGTCAGAGCTCTGACCTTGACCGTGACAATCCTGGAATGCCCAGGATGGTGGCTCGGTGTCCTGACTTTCATCATTACCAGACTCCTTCCTCAAGCACCTCCAGCTCTGGTATCCTGCTTTGAGGTACAGCCACAGAATTTTTTGACGTAGCCTTCCAGCACTCAACCTCATCAGTGGCACAGAGACATATGGGACACCTCAAGCCTTCTCTGCCAGGGTCTTTCCAGACCCCGGGAAGCCTGGCTGACTTGGTAGAAGCTCACTGAATGAAGGACCCTGGGTTGCAGGGCCCCTTCTCTGGGGCTGGGCGGGGGGCGGGGGGGGAGGGAGGAATCCTGCTCCATGTCAGAGCTGATCACCTAAGCAGGAGACTAGCAGGTACAAAGAGGTGTTACTTGGTCCAGCTTTTTCCCTCTTTCTTCCCTGTTGCCCTGTCTTTGCCACAGAGCTCATTTATCTGCCTCCACAGACTTGAACTCTTTCTGTAACATTCTGTTTCAGTCACTGCCCTTGGGTTTCCTTTGTTTCCGTTTCGTTTTGACTCCATCTTTTTCTTCTCTCGTCAAATGCCTCTTCCCTTTAGGAATAGCTTACATGCTAGTTTATATTCTACAGCCTAGGCCCCCTATTTTTAAACAGAGGGAAACGACTTTCATACATTCTCTTTCGAGCTCACTGTGGCGGTCTGGAAGGAAGGAGGTGAATCTGTAACTTATCACACATGTAAATCCACAGCTCGTGCCTTTCCGGGATGGTTATTGGTCTTTCTAAACGTATAGTTTGAAGGTTCCACATTGATGCACCTTTTCTTCTTGCCACCTCAGGTGAAAAATCCATTCCTGACTGCAACTGTGAACTGAATGCATGGAATCTTCAGCAAGGGCCTGACAGGCAAATCCTCATTGGCCTTGATAAGTTGGTGATGGGAACAGGGGAAATCATCTCCTACACAGGTACCAGATGAGTGCGATCAGGCTGTGGCAGATAAAGGAAGGGAAACGGCATTTTATGCCTCTAGTAGGCGCTAGATATTTTCCTATGCTCATAAATTATCATTTAATTCCAGTGCAACTGACTAAGAAATGATTGTTAAGCCATTAAACAGACAAATAAACTGAGCCTCTAAGACATTATGTCTTTCCCAAAGTCCTACTGCTGGTAGATGGCAGAGCTAGTATCACTACTTAGGTCTGTCTGACTACAAAGCCCAGGATTATTTACCAGGCATCATGAAAAGTGCTTTACATATATTTTCTCAAGTAATCACAATAACGACCCTCTAAGATGGGTATTAGCATCCTTGATTCACAAATAAGGAAACTGAGGCTCAGAAAATTCCATGCTGTGGGGAAATGGCAGGGAGTATGCCAACTCACAACTGTGCCAGAGTCATCGCTTGTAAGTACCCTCCTTAACAGCCAAAGCATTTAATCCCCAGGGAGGGTGGCATGAAACACTCAACAGCTTAAGTTCAGAGCAGGCAGGTTTGGGTCTGTGGCAGGTAGGATTTCTGAGACATTCTGTTTGGCTTCCATCAATATGTACTTAAGCTCCAGGGAGCTCTGCAGACAAACAATGCACTGTCTTCTCATGTCAGGCACCATTTGTTCACACGCCCATTTCCCTCAGCCCTGAGCGCAATGCTCTGTGGGGGCAGCTGCACCATTAGCGGCCCATATGGCTGAGCTGCAGCCCACTTATCTGTAAAGGATGCACTGAGAGAGTCTGACAAAAGGCAGCAGCTTAGCTGCCCGCAGATGATCCCATTTGGAAACCAAAGCAGGGGGCCTGGGGTCCTGCAGTCACAGCACCACAGGCCCAGCCAACCCCTGACAGCAGAAGCCAATTGCCAGGGGGGAGATCTGCTCACTTAGGTGCCTAAGAATTGCTAACCAGATTTTCAGTCATTCTCCCCCTCCTTTCAACCGACACAGCACTACCAGCACCCCTGCTCTGAAGTAGAACATTAACTATGGAGATAGAAGCCAACAGGAAAAAAAAAAAAAAAAAGAAAAGAAAAGAAAAGAAAGAAACACACACATACACACACCAAAATCAAAACAAATTAGGACTTTTCCATAACAAAATGGCTTACATCCTGAGTTCTAGTATGCCTGTCCTTTCTGGCGCACTAAAATTTCTATGGTAGGAAGGGATATTTCTTCTTTGCCTCTTCTGCCATGCTCCCATAATTGTTGAACTAGTTCCCAAAGAACCAGGTGGGAAAACCATTAAGTACGTCACTAGGGAGGGAAGAATATTGAGAACAAGGGCACCAGGCTAAGAGTAGGCTTTGACATGGTGGCCTCTTCAGAGGCCTGGCACTGAGGCAGGATGGCAAGCAACAGATGTACCTTTAATAGCAAAGGAGCCACCAAGAAGAAAAGCTCAGAGATCTCAGTGCAGGTCCAAAAGAAGCCTGTGTATCTGGGGAGTTGGGAAGTACACAATGAAATTTTTTCCAAGATGTCAAAATGGTCTGGATTTTCAGATGAGCTACCCTTAATCCGTCCTCTTACGGATCAGGACAATACACTTATCTCTGACCAGAAGGAAGCCACGTGGAGAGGGCACTAAGTGTTTATCTCTTGGAAAGGAATGAGCAGTGGTGGTGTTGACAGGGAACAGGTGTGGAGAGTGACAAAGCAAGACCTAAGTGGGGACTGAGGAGCAGGGGCTGGGCCCAGAAACTTCAGGCAATCTCACCTGCTAAATGCCAGTGTTAACTGAGTGAAGGACCCATTCCAAAACATGGTGTCTTTTGGCACAGGGTGAAGCCTTCATTTATGGAAAATATCTTGTTCTCTGGAGCGATGTGTTGTTTCTCTAAGACCCAGAGAAACTTGACTGATAAAAAAGGAGAGAAAAAAGAATGAAATCATGAGAAATGACTGCTTGGATCATAGGAGTAATATCCTCACAGTCTCTTCTCCACAGGGAGCCCCTGAGATGCATCACAAAAGGTCATGTTTATTCCCAGATCAACAATCTTAAAGGTTAGGGATGCCCCTGAAACAAATAGGCCTGGTACCTTGAAACTGAGAAATGTGTTCTTTTTACTAATGTGTAGTAACAGCACCTGTCCCAAATAGACCAGATAAATAAGAAACCACTCATTCTTCCTGGTTGGGAAACTTCTTCCTCCTTAAGAGGAACACTGGCTAAGGATGCCAGCTGGGCACTCAGAGCTTCTTGAAAGCAGCTCCATGTATGAGTCTGGTCATCTATCTCAGATGTATAGATGCCATACTTTATTAGTACTCAGAAGATCAGACCGATGCAGTTACTGTTGCTTCAACCAGTCATGTTTGGCAGAATTGATTCCATGTGACAAGTTACAGAAGACCAGGCAGCGTCCACATAATTCTCCTGGAGAGGCTCCCTCTCAGGTCTCAGTGACTATTCTGCAAGAAATTTGAGCCACTTAGAGATGCCATGTGCAGGTCTTTCGAGACTTCAAGGACTCCAGCCTAGGGGTTAGAAGCTGGAGGAGGAGGAGCTGTCCTCTACATTGACAAGTCATGTTGAGATGAGAAAATGAAGCAGGCTACTCCATACAGTTCACATGGAGTTTTATTCAGGATAACTTAGCCACAAGGGGATCAGGGATGATGATCCAGGCACTGTACGGTTATTCTCCACCAAGTCCAGACCTTTGTCCACAGACTTTAGAGAGCGAGAGGATGTGCAGAAGGGCAATGTAGTGAGATCAAAGGGTTCACACACATCTAATTGACAGATGACCTTTGATTAGATCTGGTGGCATCCACCTGTGCATCAGAAAAGGGTAATACGGTGTTATCTCTGATAGATTCATGGGAGGCCAAAGCAAGCCTCCCCCCATTCTGGCCTTGGCAGGCATTTCTAATTGAGTCTATATTAATCTTCAAGGGGTCCATAACACCTAGCCTCAAAAGATGTCATCAGTTGAATATGAACAACATAGAGGTCCAAAGATGGAGTCAGTATTGTCAGCACTCCTATGCCAGGTACCAGACATGTGAGTGAAGAAGACCCCTGTTGATTCTAGCCCCCAGCTGTTTAAAGCATTCCAGCTAAAGACTATGGCATTATTGCGCAGACACGTGACATCCCCATTGTTGTGTCTGAGTTTCTCGTCCTCAGAATCCATGAGCACAGTAAAGTGGTTGCTGGTTTACACCATTAATTTGGGGGCAGGAGTGTTATTTACCATTAGTAACTGGAAACACTGACTAAATGGGTGAACAAACTGGTACCAGCGCACTCAGTTTACAACAGTATGTAGCTCTTTATAGAGACCAGTTGTTATCTAGTCTAAGGTACTAAGAAAACTAATTAGACATCAGAAACTTGCTTAAAAATCAAGGTAAAGAAGATTGGTTGTTTCAAGGGGTATTTTATTCAGGCCACAGTGATAGGGTCTGATGAAATACTTTGACCTTGATTTCAGGTCAACAGTCCCATTTTGATTTTGAGAAAATACTAGGAGCTGGACACTGTACCAAGGGCTCGGTATATAAAAAACAAATATAAGGTATTCTGTTTGCTAAATATTCTGGAAGAAAATATAGACTTATACACTAACAACAAATTGAAGTCTGTGAAAGGCATAGGAACAGGATACAGTAAGAAGGTATCACCTGAGCTGAATCTTGATTAACAAAAGCTTTCTTAATGAAGAAAAGCACCAGGCCAGCCATGATACACAGGGGGAACAGATATGCAAGACCTGGAGGAAGACAATCACATAGTGGGTTAAAAGAACCTTAAGATCTTTGGTTCTTTGGAGTGTAAAGCGTACACACGGAGGAATAGAGGATAAGATCAGAATGAGCAACCTGTGAAGTGCCTGTTCACAGTGGAGGTGACTCAAAGCCAAGAGATATTTAGAATTAGGAAGTGAAATGGTCAAATTGTGCTTTAGATAACTCACTCTGGTAGGTGTATCAATCATGTAACTAAGAGAGCAGGCAGCAGAGCACAGAAACTCGCAGGGTGGTTATTTCAACAGCCCAAGTAAGAAACTATGAAAGACTAAACTTGAAGAGTCATAGTAGGGTTGCCAAGGAGGGAATGGACTCCCGAATATTTTGCAGGTCAAAATTTTAAGGATTTAATAATCAGTTAAATGCAAGCTGAGGATTGGGACGCCTGGGTGTCTAGTCAACTAAGCATCTGACTCTGATTTCAGCTCAGGTCATGATCTCATGGTTCGTGAGTTTGAGACCCACAGTAGGCTCTGTGCTGACAGTATGGAAACTGCTTGGAATTCTCTGTCTTCCTCTCTCTCTCTCTCTCTCTCTGCTCCTCCCCTGCTTGTTCTCTCTCAAAAACAAATAAATAAACTTTAAAAACAAATAAATGCAGGCTGTAGATTAAGGAGGAATCAAAGATTAAGACTATGGGGTGCTTGGGAGATACCCAAACAGAAATTTCCAGCTGAATTTGAATTATTTGAGTCCAAAAATAGGAAAATTAAAATTTGGGGGTGTATTTAAAAGTTATAAAAGTTGGTAAGATCTCCCAAGGAAAACATGTAAAGACAAAATTTTTATAAATGATAAAATAAGAACTTCGAATGTCATTCAAAGAATGGAAAAATGAGTTAAACTATAGTCATGGGATGGAGTATTATACACCAATGAAAACAAATGCTACAGCCACTTAAAACAAATAACTCTTACTAAAAGACTGACAGGAAATATCAGGATGGAAAAATACATGACATAAATTATATAAAGTTGAAAATCTACAAAAAAATCAACAAATCATTAAAGGATATATAGGGAAGTGAATGAAAAACACAAAAATCAGAATAATGGAACCCCAAAATGGGCAGAAGAGGGAGTCCATGGTAAATAAATGCACAAAGGGCTGCCAGGGTGTTGCTATTTCTTATGATATGCAGAGGCTTCACAGGTATTAATATTCATAGCTCCTTTGCAAATTACATATATTATTTTTGAATATTTGAAATACTTCACAATACTTTTTAATGAACCAAGAGGTGACTAGAAGACAAAGAAGTAAAACTTTAAAATTACTCTTTCAAGTAGCTTGACAAAGAAGAATGAGAGTAGAAGGAGTTTAGGTTAGAAGAAGATATAAGATTGAGGATATTGTCTTTAGAATAATATCGATGGGAAGAGATGTTTAGATCCAAGGGACCAAACACAAAGGAAAGAGAGCAGCTCACATGCAGTGAAGAGACCCCGGGGAGTCCAAGAGGACTATATATACATTTAACATCACTAATATAAGTAATCATTGGATTGGCCCAGGAAACCTTCTGTTGTTAAACAGTTTAATTTTCAGGCAGAAACCTTATTTTCTGGGAGTGTCCCTGGAGTCTCCCTCTACCACCTCTCAGGAGTCATTTGTGTACGGTACCGTCTGAGCCCCCAGGATAAGACATGCCTGCATGCACAGCATGACAGTGACAGGAATAGGATTATTTCTCTCAAACGCCAGGAAGAAGAAAATACAGACTATCAGTAGTTGACCATATTACAAAATGTACAAAGTTTTTCAGCACTTTGACTCATCCCAATCATACTGGAATTATGTCATTTTGGTTTCATTTCAATCTCTCCTTTTGCTAAAGAGTTGGGAATAATCATCTCATTGCAAAGGACTCAGGGTGTCTGATCTATGCCTATGTCATTCGCCCCTCACCTGGTTATAGATGGCAGACCCCACTGCACTTACGTGGTATCCAGTTATCCAATTACAGGGGCTTTCTTGGCTTCAGTTCTCAAACAGCCACTTTGTACTTTGGGCTGCATCTCTTACTTAGTTAAGGTTATTGCTAACTTTCTTCTTTGAGCTTCATTTACTCTTCTCTCTTTGTCTTTTTTTCAGCTGACTACAGTATGCAGAAATATAGAATGCTTTATAGTATTCCATGCTCAGTCTTCCTTGTGTTTATTGCCCCAAGCTTACCTATCTATGCTCTCATCTTGAATTATTGCCTCTGTGGCTGGGTTACCCCCCCCCCAAAAAAAAAAGGAGAAGAAGGAAAGAAAGATCATCTATCTTAACAGCTGACACCCAAATTTGTCTTAAGGATAGGACTATTTTTATTTTGGAAAACACCATCAGTCACTTGAGGGTGGAAGGTAAGACCTTAAAAGGATGGGTAGGAATGATGCAAAAAAATGCTGCGAGGAATAGTTATCTTTTTATCATAACAAATGAAAAAGAATTTTCCTTATGGTATAAAGGCACACGCCCCTAACAAACTGACCCACCCACAGATAACAAACAAGAAATATTGAACATTTTACAAAAAATGACCACCTGAAGGCACTGAAAATGAACAAAAGCAGGCAGATTTTGAAAGGGAGACCAAAAAGCAGCTATCTGTCTGTCCTGAACAGCAAAAGGGAAGCACAGGAGCTACCCCAGCCACCAAAAGCAAAGAGGGACCTGGGAATGAGAAAAACACAAAAAAGAGTCCCGAATTTCTTACGTAAGCTTTGCCTGAGTTTCTGGCTGGTCCCTGACAAGTGCAGGTTTCAGCAGATTCAAAACAGCTTTCTGCTAAGGCTAAAAGATGTCATGTGAGCTTTGAGCTGCGCCCACTGTAGGTGAGAGAGAGCATATTAAGTCTGAATCTAATCAAATTAGTTATTTTCTAGAAAAAATATTAACAATCTTCAAGAAAAACTAATGGACTACAGAATTACCATAAAATAACGTTTATAAACTCTGGTATACTCTAACATTACTTGATTTAAAAAAAAGTGAGACTCACTCTCTAGGGAAAAAACATGGAACAGGGGCTAATCCTGAGAAGTGCCACATGTTAGAAATATCAGATAAGGATGTTAAGCCACATTATACATGAATATAACAAGGCAAAGGGAAATGCACGTGTAATGAATACAAAACAGGACTCTTAGTGAAGAGATAGAAAATATAAAAGAGAATAGAATGTAAACTCTAGAACTGAAAAAACTGCATCATTCTACTACATACCCATTTTAGTCCTAAAACAAAACAACAACAAGCCCCCTGCCCCAAAACCTGACACCGCCAATTATTGGCAAAGATGTAGTAAAACTACATCTTTAATACACTGCTGATGATGTCATAGAACATACACCACTTTGGCAATTTCTTAAGTAAAGCATGTGTTAATCATATGACCCAGCCATTCCACATCTAGGCATTTGCCCAAGATAAACAAAACATATGTCCACACAACGGCTTGCACACAAATGTTTCAGCATTTGTGGGACTTGCACTACATTAGTCCCAAACTAAAAACAACCCAAATGTTCATCAGCTGCTGAATGGATAGACAGAATGTGGTCTATCCATACAATGGGTTACTACTCATATTCTCAGGAGTAAATATGGGTGAATCTTGGAGTGCCTGGGTGCTCATTCAGTTAAGCGTCTGACTGTTGATTTTGGCTCACATCATGACCTCACAATTTGTAAGGTCGAGCCCCACGTTGGGCTCTGCACTGACAGCACAGAGCCTGTTTGGGATTCTCTCTCTCCCTCTCTCTCCATCCCCCCCCCTTCAAAATAAATAATTAAACATTAACAAACAAACAAAAATCATGGGTGAATCTCAGAATCATTATACTGACTGAAGGGAGCCAGGCACAGAAGAGAAATTCAAAATATTAAAATGTTTTTTAGAAAATTCTAGAATATTCTAGAAAATCCAAACTAATCTATAGTATCAGGAAGTCACCTGCATGTAGCGATTACAGGAAGCTTCAGGGAGAGAGAGGTTGGACTGTAAAAGGGGGTGAGGAAACTTTTGTGGGTGATGTAAACATTCTTCATCTCGATTGCATCAGTGGTTTTACTATATATACAATTGTCAAAACTCATCCGACTGTGTACTTTAGGTGAGTACAGTTTGGTTTATGAGAAATAAACTAATAAAGTTAATTTTAAAAATGAATGGTAAATCCGGAGTCAGAGCAAGGCAGAGGAGAGAAGAAGACAAGTGACATGGAAGTCTGGTAGAGTCCGGGAAGCATCGAAGGCCATCATTTCTTACAATCAGGGATGTTTATTCAGTCAGAGAGTAATTGGTTTATTGCAGCTTGACTCCGTCTCACCTTCTACAAAACATCTATAATTCTGAGAAACACACAACAGTCTGTGAGGGGTTTTCCATGAAAAATAAGGACAGGAACTTAGCTGTACACATGGTTTGATTTGGGATGCAAGTGGGAGGGCATGAGCTGTGGACTGAGTGGTTTCAGCAGAAGTTGAAGCTGAAGGCCAAAGGTCACCAGGCAAAAATCATATCCCTCAAATTGGAAGAACTCTCAGTGAGACAATGGTCTTTCTGTGGGATTTGTACTGAGGATTTGAGACAACTATCCAGATTTTTTTTTATTTAAAAGAATTTTTAAAAATGTTTATTCATCTTTGAGAGACTGAGACAGAGCATGAGCGGGGGAGGGGCGGAGAGAGAAGGAGACACAGAATCTGAAGCTGAGCCCAGGCTCTTAGCTGTGAGCACATAGCCCGACACAGGGCTCGAACCCATGAACCGTGAGATCATGACCTGAGCCCAAGTCGGATGCTCAACTGACCGAGCCACCCAGGTGGCCATAACTATCCAGATTTTAAAGGATGGCATGTATCTGGCTAAAAATCTGAGTGATATCTATAAAAGTGCTGAATGCTAAACTTCCCCTCTGGCCACCTGCAACAATGGGATGTGAATGTGGAGCCTCTATTTTTTTAAGGCAGTGATCCTCAGTTGGGAGAAACATGTAAGAACCTCATGGAGACTTTTTAAAAATTCTAAAAACAGTTCAACTAAGTCATTATCTCTAAAGTATGACCTAGGCATGTGTAATTGCTCTAAGGAACTCAGCCCTGGCCTCTGGACCACACAGAAATGGCTGGATGGTTCACATGTTTATCCAGATGTGACTTAACCGCTTTAAACACAGTTTCCTGACCTCACTGGGACCACAGGTCTCTGTGGTGGGCTGGCCTGAATCTTCCAGGCACACAGTCTGGGTCACTTCCTAATGAAAACTAGTCTTTACCCAGAAATCCAGTGGGCAGAGAAAAGATTTCTTCCAGGATCCACTGGAAAGCTATTCCCTAAGTAACAAAGCTACTCTGTTTCTATAAAGTGCTTCTTGGTGATTCACTTTGAAACTTTCTTTCTTCTGAATTCTAAGCCAAGGATAGAAAGGTCATGCTTCTAAATGTGCCAGCTGGATTCCTGCTGTCCTGGTAGAAATGCCTTTCCACACCTGTAAATACCCAGCTTCTTTCTGTCCACAAAATGAATCATACAAATACACAGAAGTGATGGATTTATAGAAGGAAAACGAAAGAACAAATCTGAATTAATGTACAATAACTATCTGCATATTTGTTATCTAGAATTTGACTGTTTTTTTAATGTGCAAAAATTAAAGGGAACTATTATTCATCTTGGCAAATAAGATAGAGGTTTTTTAAAATCTTTTCCAATTTTTTGCATTCTGAATATGATTTTAAATTATTATGCTAGAATACCTCATTTCTTTGCTACCACTACTTTGATGCTTCCTGTATACCATATAGTGTTCTACACTTTACATATATTAACGAGTTTAATCATCACGATCTCATGAGTTAGCAATTATTTTTTTTAATGTTTATTTATTTTTGAGACAGAGAGCTGAAGCAGGGGAAGGGAGAGAGAGGGAGACAGAAGATCTGAAGCAGGCTCCACGCTGACAGCAGAGAGCCAGATGAGGGGCTTGAATTCACCAACCATGACATCATAACCTGAACCAAAGTCAGATGCTCAACTGACTGAGACACCCAGGTATCCCTCTTCTTGCTTTACAAAAAAAAAAAAAAAAAAGGAAACTGAGACATAAAGGGGTTAAGCAACTTTCCAAAGATCTTGTATTAAGTGGTAGAGTGGAGATCTCAACCCTGGCAGTCGGATCCAGACACTGTTCAATGTTTAAATCATTATGCTTTGTGGGTTCTCAGGGCTTAAAACACTTCCTCTGTATCCATCATTCCTGCAGGATCATATGTGCCATATGTGCATTTGAAAACAGTCATGGAAATATCTGGAATTGTTTATTCAATTTTAACCTGCTACGGTATATATTATAGGGGTTAAATTGTTGAAAATGCATTTTGCTTCAAAAGTAAGTGATCTAAAAATCCATGCAAGAAGTTCTTAGAAACTCAAGACTAAAGATAATCTTTGTTCAACATAAAAAAAAAAAATTGTATATTGTGATTGTTTCCTATGCTCTTTTTTTTTTTTTTTTTCCTGGAACATGAAGAAACTCTTACACTGTAAAACAATAATTCAAAAACATGGGTCCTTTTGCCAATAGTATTTGCTCATTGGGCTTGCTTTCTCATTTTTTTCTCTATTTTTACTGATGTGACTTTTTATCTTATGTATTTCACTGAATTTACCTATCATTTTATGCTACTTTGAAACCTTTGTAATACAAGGGGAGTATGGAGTATAAAAATAGAAACTTTTTTTTATTAGAAATTTGAAAAATCCCAAAGCCTGTCAGATACCATATTTGGATTTAAAGAGAAAGAAATATTTTATTTTTCTAAGAAAGACTTTATCTAGAGCCAATTCCTAAATGAAAGAAAATCTCTTAAAGTTTCTTCTCCCATCTCCGTGTCCCTGTCTCTCCCCATTCCCTCAATTCCCTGCTTCCCTCCTTCCTGCCCTCCTTCCTCCCTTTGGTTAAAAATAACACTACAACTATTTTACTATTAAACACTGCTTTGCATACTCATGTGAATATCCCTTCAGAAGAAATTATTACAAATAGAATTAATTGAACTCCCATTTTGTAAAAGATTGTTCTTTCTCTTATCAACTTAAAATAATCATATATCTGTATATATAGAGAAAATTAATATTATATATAGAAAATTAATCCTTTATTAATGCATTGTAAATATTTTTCGGGTTGTCACTTCTTTTATGATTTGACTTATATGATAATTTTTTATCTTTACCTTAAAGGCATCAAAGAGATTAATTTTTGGTTAAATTTATTTTCAGAGAGAGAAAGAGAGAGAGAGAGATGTCAGCACAGATCCTGATATGGGGCTCAATCTCATGAACCATGAGATCATGACCTGAGCCAAAACCCAGAGTCAGTCGCTTAATTGACTGAACCACCCAAGTGCCCAAAGAGATTAAATTTTTAATGCTTGCCTGTTGTTTTTTTTTTTTTGTCATATCTTTCATTTCGCAATTGTGTAAAGAAATCCACATCTGTTTGCATCTTTTCACATTCAAATCATTAATAAATGTGCCACTAATCTCTTTTTTCTAAAGAATAACAGGTTGTCTTAATATAATTTCAATGATATATCTTTCCCCCGCTGCTATCTTTATCATTCGCAAAATCCGCAGTTACATTAACGTCTATTTCTTACCATTGTATTACAGTGTTTGGCCTCTACCCATCTATTACTGTGCCAATAAAAACATTTCGAAATTTCAGTATTCAGTAAAGTTTATTTTACTTTGCTATTCATCTTTTTTTTTTAAAGAGGTTATTCCTGCGCATTCAATTTAAAATATCATTATCAATTTCCCAAATTCCCATCTTGTTTTTGACTGCAATTTCAAATTCATATTGATTTAGAGGGCATGTATGCAGAATTTTTACATGAGTGAACTTTCTCATTTTGACATCTGCATGTCAATCTAATTAATATTATTTTATGAACTTCAGTAAAATTTAAAGTTTTCTGTATATCAATTTTACTTATTTATAAATTTAATTCCCAGATATTTCTCCTATATTTGATGTTGTTACTTGAAATGATGTCTTGTTTTTCTATTATACCTTATACCTGATTGCCAGTGGAGATAGATATAGATATAGATATAGATGATATAGATATAGATATATAAATTTTTAATGTTTTATTTATTTTTGAAAGAGAGAGAGAGAGAGAGAATGGGAGCAGGGAAGGGGCAGAGAGAGGCAGAGACACAGAATCTGAAGCAGGCTCCAGGCTCTGAACTGTCAACACAGACCCCAATGCGGGGCTTGAACCCACGAACCATGAGATCATGACCTGAGCTGAAGTCAGATGCTTAACCAACTGAGCCACCCAGGTGCCCCAATATATGTTTTTATATATTAATTTTGTAAGCAGACTTCCTATTAAACTTTGTTATTGCTTCTAATATTTTAATGATTATCTTGGATTTTCCAGGTGTACCAACCAAAAGCAACTTTAACATTGGCACTATTTCTCTTTTCTCCATATGTTGGATAATACTTCAGAATATTATTAAAAATGTGTTGATAATAGACATCTTTATCTTGTTTCTGACATTAATGAGAACTCAGTCTGTTCATCAAGTCTAATGCTGGCTTTTGCACATAACATCATGACAAGAGAATATTTAAATGGTTTTAATCATTTTTATTAATTTTTATTCCACTTTTATTATTTTCTCACTAGTAATGGTATTATATTTTATTAATTTTCTTTTTTAACGTTTATTTATTTATTTTGAGACAGAGAGAAAGAGCAGGGGAGAGGCAGAGAGAAACGGAGAGAGTCCCAAGCAAGCTCAGCACTGTCAGCACAGAGCCTGATGCAGAGCTCAAACTCATGAACTGAGAGATCATGACCTGAGCAGAAACCAAGAGTCAGTCGCTTAACCGGCTGAGCCACCCAGGTGCCCCTAAATACCATTTTAAGATCTGTTAAAATGACAAGTTATTACTTCCTTTTGCTTACATAATATAGTTGTTTAGATGACTAATGGATAAAGAAATTGTGGTTTATATACACAATGGAATACTACGTTGCAATGAGAAAGAATGAAATATGGCCTTTAGTAGCAACGTGGATGGAACTGGAGAGTGTTATGCTAAGTGAAATAAGTCATACAGAGAAAGACAGATGCCATATGTTTTCACGCTTATGTGGATCCTGAGAAACTTAACAGAAGTCCATGGGAGAGGGGAAGAAAAAAAAAGAGGTTAGAGAGGGAGAGAGCCAAAGCATAAGAGACTCTTAAAAACTGAGAACAAACTGAGGGTTGATGGGGGGTGGGAGGGAGGGGAGGGTGGGTGATGGGTATTGAGGAGGGTACCTTTTGGGATGAGCACTGGGTGCTGTATGGAAACCAATTTGACAATAAATTTCATATTAAAAATAAATAAATAAATAAATGCCATCTTGACCCAGTTTTAAGGCCCTTCCCAGAGGACCTTTGGCTCCCCTTCTTGAGTGGCTAATTAAGTCTGCATCCCCACCACCTCCTGTATGGGGGCTTTTACACTCTGGGCCATCACATACAGTGATTCGCCCTGGGACCAGGCACCAGAAACCCGCACACAGTCCAGACGCTGCAGAGCCAGCTGAGGTTATTCAAGCAGCCCGCCCCAACTCTGCCTGCCCTGCCCACTCCTTCCTGCAGATCCCACAATAAAGCTGCTTGCCCACCGGTCACTTCTGTGCCTTGTGACCTACCCAGGCCTTCCCCCGAGTGGCCTGATGAGTACGCTATGTTCCCCAGGGAACTGTGAGTTACAAAGCTGTGAAACTCTTGGGGCACCTGGGTGGCTCAATAGGTTGAGCATCTGACTACATTCAGGTCATGATCTCACGGTTCATGAATTCGAGCCCCATGGGGTCTGTGCTGACAGCTCAGAGCCTGGAGCCTGCTTCAGATTCTGTGTCTTCCTCTCTGTCTGCTTGTTCTCTGTCTCTCTGTTTCTCTGTCTCTCTCGCACGCGCAAAAATAAATAAACATTAAAAGAAAAAACACACATACACACACAAAAAATAAAGCTGTAAAACTCTTTCTCGTTTCTCTCCTGATCTTCATTTGGCCTCACCATACCTCACCTAAGGTAATATGGTAAAAACAATGTAGTGACATGGGGAACAAAATTGATAGATTTTATAATAGTCAAACCTTGACATTCCTTGATGTAATATATTAATCTTCTAATATGCTACTTGATTCTATGTACTAGCATTTTATTTTGGAATTTTGGGGTTTTATGATAAAAGCATAATCATAAGGTTGATTGGTGTGTGTGTGTGTGTGTGTGTGTGTGTGTGTGTGTTTTAACCATGTTTTATCAGGTATTATTATCAAAACTATGCAGGGTCTATAAAATCAGTTTGGAAGACTTCGTTTTTCTCCATGTGTTGCAACAGTATGAATAGTACAGGAATCACCTGCTCCTTAAAGGTGTGAAATAATTGGCCTGTGAAACATTTGGGTCTGAAGGGACTGAGGCTAGCAGCTGGCGTGTAGCTCTGGCAGTTTTCTTTCTTCTGTGGTAATTGTTCTGTCCCGATTTCCTATGTTTTCTTGGATATATTATTTTTATCATTTCTAACAGGTGCCAAGTGTGTATAGGAAGGTAGAGTGGCTCTGACACAGGCACCATGCTTTTACCCAGTTCCCCCATGCTTCCTGCCAGCCCCAAACTGCCCTCCGCATGTGAGACCCTTCCTGGGACTGAGGAGTCCATGCTATCCCAGCCAAACTTGCTGGGACACTGGGCTGATATTCTCTGATGTGACTCAAAAGCATCAAAAGCATCTGTTCACTGATGGTTGGTTTCATGGTGCTCACCTGAAACCCAAATGGATTATTTTTTTCTTATTTTTCCTGAGTCTGTAATGGTGAGGCCCAAGTGGCATCTTCTGTTGCCAGTACTCTCGTAGCTCAGTGCCACAGGCAGGGCATGAAGGATGTCTGAAGTGAGATAATATTCTTTCCAGAGTCTGAGACTTCTGTGTTGATGGCTGTCATCACCCCCTTAAAAGGAAAGTCCTGGAGAGCAGGGGCCCTGGAGGCACTCCCTCTAAGGAATGCTTAGCGCCTGGGAGCACAGTAAGTAAACACTTGGCACCAGATGTACCTTGCAAACACTGGATTTGGGGTGCCAAAAGAAGGAGAAGGAAGATAGCCTAGAGGAGAATAAGGGAAGGCACTTACTGCACATCAAATGCTTTGGAAAAGGTAGGGGATACCACAGTTCTCTGAGTGCAGAAAAATTCAGCTCTGAGCCGAATATTAGCTGATGAGACTGGCTCATTGGAATTTGATTTTAATTAGCCAAGCCATTATTTGAAATGAGGGTAGAATGCATCATATAGTTCATTATTCAGATGTGAAGCTAGACCTAAGACTTGGGTAATCAATCTTCTCTGTAAACGGACCTCTACCCACTGGGAACCCAAATTCTATCCCACACTCTGAATCCAACAACAGCATCATGTTCCCCAGCGCTGACTTTCCCAGTCACCATGATTTTCTAGAAGCATTGGGTAAGTGACTGAGTGAAAACAATGGGAAAGTAATGACTCTGGAAGGGCCATTTCCCTGGTTCAACCTAGTTTGGGGCTCACACAGAAGACAGCCTGTTCCAAGGGGGTAAAGAAGTAGAATATGGACAGGGACAGGGGAAAGGGCTTCTTAATAAAGCCTTCCACCCAGAGATAAAAGCTTATTAGTGTCTTACAAGGTGGTAAAATGTAGTTGTTTTCTATGTAATAAGGAAAGCAAATTGCAATCTAAAATAGACCCCAATAAACATTCTCCCATTACAGGTTGTGACTGTTACAATGGCATGTTAAACGTGCTAATCATCTGTGATCTCATAAAACAAACACACTTCTGCCAGTAAGGGACTGTTTGGACAAGACACAGGACTGTTGAAGGATCATCCCACATCCCTTCTCATCCTCCTCCACTACTGTCTGGCTTAGGAAAACCCAAATATAGTTCACACATTCCAGGGAAGTCATTTAAAAATATCAAACAGGAGGGTCAACTCAGAGTCAGGAGGCTGGCCACAAAGTGCCAGCAAAGCACAGTTGGAGCTTGGGACAGAGCTCTTCATGTGAGAAGAAAATTCCCTTTCTCTTAATTCTTAGTTTCTTAATTTTTTTTTTTAATTTTAGAGAGAGAGCATGAGTGGGGGAGAGGGGCAGAGGCGGGGGGTGGGGGGAGAGAGAGAGAGAGAGAGAGAAAGAGAGAGAGAGAGAGAGAGAGAGAGAGAGAGAATCCTAAGAAGGCTCCATGCTCAGTGCAGAGCCCGACAGGGATCTTGATCCCATTACCCTGGGATCATGACCTGTGCCAAAATCATGAGTCAGATGCTCAACCGACTGAACCACCCAGGTGCCCCTTAATTTCTTAATTTCTTAAGAATTTCTCTTAATTACCAAGATAAATCCCATCTACAACTTCAGCTTCCTAGGAGCATTTCTATCTTCTAAGGTCATGTTTTTTATTCTCCCTTTGGGCTCCACCTATGATCTTAGGGACAGACTTCTCTGTCTTCATAGTGTTTTCTGAGCAATTGATTTTTAGGGTACACAAAAAAAATCCTCATGTGCCTCCTTTGGACAAGCAGCACATGAAAATAGGAAAATTAAAGTCAAAGCACAAGTCAGAAGAACGAAGTTGTGGTTCTAGGTCTAGGAATAGCTAATTGAATGACCTCGGACTTGTCATTTCTCTGCTATAGGCCTATGTTTGCTCACCTATTCAATGAAGGTTTATTCCATTAATTCAAGCAGAAAACGTTTTCTGAGTGTCTTTTATGTGCCAAACACGGTAAAATGGAACACAGGAAAATGAAGGTGAAAGTTCAATCCCGATTTCCAGGCAGCAGCTCATTGTGCAATTTTTCCTACAGTAGGATATATATTATAATCGAAGACAGTGCAATGATTTTCTTTTGGAAGGGCATACAAACATTTGGAATAGATAATCCCCAAAGTCCTTTTATTTAGGTGTAATTTTCAAAATATTGAACAAAGTGTGAGAGATTTCACTGCCAAAAAAACACATCGGCATTACCCACCAGCTGACTATCATCAGCTCTGCCTTCATGCACTGTTATTTGCCTACATTTCTTCTTTGCCAAACATGTTCAGTTTTGTTCAGGTGGCAATGTACCAGGTCTCAGGAGGTGAACTGTGGTTGTTCTTAGTCGAGCACTCAGGACCCCATCCCCTTCATCAGTAGTTGATCTAGGGATAGTATTGGCCTGGTTCAGGCCAGAGAAATGTAAGGTGATGTCTGCTGGGAAGTTTCTGGATGATTATGTATGAGATGGTCACAAGCAGGACTCTGTCTCAATTGTTCTCTTACTCCTAACTCTCTCTACCTCTTTCTCTGTTGCTCACTGACCTGGCCACCCTCCTAATTCCTACCCTGGGGCATAGTCATACAAAGAGCTACTATCTGAGGCTGAACTAGCCATTTGGCAACATTACAGGAATGCTAAGGAAATCTTATACATATCCACCAGGTCTAGGTTGGAGCTGCTATATCAACCTAGAAACCAACTGCCTATAGGTTTATTATTAAGTATAAAAAATATATATATGTCATATGATTTGAGCCACTGTTAGTCAAATTTTTGGTTTTATGCTGTTTAATGCATTCCTAATTCATACAATGATGCAATACTTTCTGCTGCTGAACTTCCTATTTATTATCAAGATAATCTTACACAAAGTGGGGATTATAACTGTCTTTCAGCCATACGAAGCCCAGAGGTTCCCCTGGGCTGGAATACTTGGAATTTTTAACTTCTTTAAATAAATCAATACAAGAGAACACCCTTTCCCTTCTAGGAAGAAAATCATTCTGCCCCAGTTTCTAACTCAGGACTCCTCTAGAAACATGATCCCTTTATGTCCTATGAAAATACAGTGTCAAAACATCTCCCTCTTTGTTCATAGGTGGGATTTCCAGGCTCAGGAAGAGACACAGTAATACAACAGAACACAGTTCTCTGTCCCCTTCTTTCTCTACATTTCTTTCCCATACTGATCTCATGTAGAAGAGATTAGTAGATTTTCAAAATTATGCTGGCAGATGGTAAATATCCCACAAAGAATTTGTTTTTAGTTTGTGTTACTTCAGAAAGTAGAAGATCCATAAGTAATATTATAAGTCTGGGGAGAGGACCCCAACCCACATCAGATTGAGACCTATCTTATTCAGGGTATTTGTCTGAAAAATGTAGGACAGGCCATCCATACTGTGCTTGAAATACCTGAAACCCATAAAGCTTATGAGTTTGGAATGGGAAGGGGTAGGGTGAGGGGAGATACTGTAGGTCCTAGTAGATAAGGAATTTGAACTATGGTTTAAATATAACAGGGACAGGCTCCTGTCACGTTCAGTCGGTTAAGCATCCAACTCTTTATCTCGATTCAGGTCATGATCTTATGGTCATGAAATTGAGCCCAATCAGGCTCTGTGCTGACAGCATGGAGTCCGCTTAGGATTCTCTCTCTCCCTCTCTCTCTCTGCCCCTTCCCCACTCATTCACACTCTCTCTTTTTCAAAAAGAAATATAGATAAAGAGATAGATGGTAGATAGGTAGATAGATGATAAATAGATAGATAGATAGATAGATAGATAAATCAAACATGGATTGAGAAAGGAATAAAATGTCTCTGAGGTTAGGAAATGCAGGGAATTATTGGGAGTTTAGAGGTGGCACATGGAGTAAAAGTCATGAAACTCAAATAGCTGCATGCTCTGGAGCAACTCTTTGGCGGATTAGAAACTGCTGAGGCAGCATGTGCTAAATTATTGACCACCTGGCAGAAAAAGGAAGAAAGGACTCCCAGTTTTTGATGAGGCTAGAATTATTTTTACATATGACATTCAAGAGAAGAGGGGGATGTCACAAGGTGAGGTTCCATGAGAATTTCAAAAGTTCTGGTGGAAAATCCATAATTATCAGCTCTGCTGACCAATCTTAACGACTCTGAGAGGTCTGAAGGATTCACCCTGTCATATCAGTTGATTCAGGTGGAAGAGAAGAACGTGATGCTGCCCACGGTCAGAGAAACCAACAGCATGGGTGCCTGGATTGTGAAGAAGCTGTGATGGAGCAAATTTACAAGCTTCTACTTTCATGATTGAAGAATAAATGTCTAGGCATATTCATGGGCTCTCCTTTGTCAAGGGAGGCCCCATCTTCTACTTCTAGTGAGGGAGAAAGCACTGCTGGCAGATGGCATTGTAGAAAAGTCAGAAGTTCAAGTGCAGTCAAAGGCCCTGGGGCCACATGTGAGAACAAACCTCAAGGAACTCTTCATTTTATTCTATGTGTCTGCCCCTAATCCCTTCCATCAGAAAGGATGTAAGCCCCTTCTCCATGAGGTTAGTGGTACCTCATGCAAACAGAGGGAGAGGTATGCCAAGTAGTCCTGGACACCAAGTATCAGGTATTTACAAATACCAATCATCTCTGATGATATCTGTGCCACAGTGAATGATCACATTCAATGGGGCCTCTATGATCTGAGCCTAGAAAACTATGTTATCTGGCTCCCTCCCTACATACACTTTCATACAATATTTCACCTAACAAAATACTCGCATGTTTAATCCATCTTGACATCTGCTTCTCAGAGGGTCCAGACTACTATCTTCCCTAACTGATACAAGAATTTTCTAGACTATGCATTCTCAATGTGGATAACAACAATCCCAAGAAAATGAAAATTGGTTCATTGATGTACGAGAAAGCTTTGATATTGCAATTGTTTATGGACAGTACATAAAGAGATATATTGTATCTGTGGTATTAAAATTTCATGGAGGAGAGACAATTAGGGAAAAAGAAAATCTACAAAAAACTCCCTTATTATTTATTTTAGAAAGACAGAGAGTGAAAGCAGGGGAGAGGGGCGGAGGGGCAGAGAGAGAGAGAGAGAGAGAGAGAGAGAGAGAATCTTAAGCAGGCTCCACACTAAGCACAGAGCCCAATATAGGGCTCAATCCCATGCCCCTGAGATCCTGACATGAGCCAAAATCAAGAGTTGGGCACTCTACCAACTGAGCCACCCAGGTACCCCAAAAACTCCTTGTGGAAGAGCAATAATTTTAAAAAGATTAAGAAATTTGTCTAGATGAATCATTCTGTCAGAAAGCAATGATTTCAAAGGTCATATCAAAGACCTCTTGTATTGCATTAGAGCCAAACCTTAGAATCAGTATGCCTCTCCCATTTGTGATGTATGGATTGAAGGACACCAAACAGATGAATTCCGACTGATTCATACACCCTGCCCAAAGTTCAGGAGGCTTTAGATACTCAGTATGAATCCAATGGTTCTCAACATTAGGCCTAAGAAGTAAGAATTTCTTAACATGTTTGTTTCTCTCATTGTGCTCAAACACATCCCACTACTAACCTCTGGAGGTCTCTTCCTTGGTGGAGATCAGCACAACCCCAAGTCTATAACCATCATCATCTGGCTGGCCAGCAGTACCTTGAATAACTGTTGGAAGATGATTCTCTCTAGGTGTCTTGTATCTCTGTCACATCTTTTGATGAAGCATTGACAGCTTATTTCTAAACTATTTTCCAAACTATATACAGCGAACCTCCTTTTAGCTTAGTAATAGTGTCTTTTTTTTTTCCCAAGGAAGAAAGAATACCTATTTCCTGACCAGCATAATAAAGAAAATATCTCCTCCAGGTTGGGCACCTTTGCTAGAAGCCTCCTTATAAGATTGGAGGTTTACTAAGCTTGAGGATCCTCAGCTGAGACAAACCTGTTACATGTGCTGCATCCACCTGGGCCCATCAGCACGTTACTCACATCTGACCTGGAGTTAAGAGGAAGCAATGTGAACATGAAGCTCATGCTGTTTGCTGGGTCATGAGTAATAAAATCCTTAGTCTCTGACCCAGGAGTCTTGTGTCTTTTTCCAATATCTGTAACATGTTGGCTTTCAAGAAGAGCAAAAGCTCAGATCCTACATGGTCCTTACCAGAAGCATAGCCAGGGTGGAATTTCATCCTTTCCTCAGTGTGAAAGCAGTAACTGGGCAAGAATATGTAGAGAATTGACAACCCCCTTTTTAAGAGACACTGGTACTCTTCCTTCTATAACACCAGAAAAGAGGAAGCCACTACCCACACACCTGAACCTAGGAGGCTTAGAATGTCTTGCAAACCCCAGATGCTGTGTTTAGGATGAGAACGTGGAGAAGATAGAGCCTTGTCTCTGCTATGTTTCCCATGTGGCTGATCTTGCCTGACATTGAGGATGCTCTGATATAACAATCCTTCCCACTCAGCTCTGTCTAGTAACTGCTGTGAGGCAGAGTCAAAGTCCATGGTTATAAAGCTCACAAAATTATAGTAGAAGGTTACAGTGGAAAGGTCACCCTTTATACCCTTCATTGCGTTACATCCTTATTTGAGGAAAACTGTTTTTTTAGTTTAATAACATATTGAAGTTATTCTAAGAGAAAAATCCATAAACAAAGGAAAATTCTGTCTATCTTGCTGATGTTCCATGCTAAAGAATCCCCTAGAGCTGGGGATTGTGGCAGAATAAACCTGAGTTGATGGAAGGAGGGAAGGAGTAAACCAAAGAGAAAGGGACCAGTGGGGGCATCTGGGTGTCTCAGTTGGTTAAGTATATGATTTCGTCTCAGGTCATGATCTCGCAGTTCAAGAGTTTGAGCATCACATCGGGCTCTCTGCTATCAGCACAGAGCCTGCTTCGGATCCTCTGTCCCCCTCACTCTCTGCCCCTCCCCAACTCAAGCTCTTGCTCTCTCTCAAAATTAAATAAACATTTTTTCAAAAAACGAAAAAAAGAAATCTTTAAAAAGGGGGGGTGGGGACCAGTGGGGTGGACACCTTGGGCACCCATCCAAGTTTTATCCCACTGCATTTACTAGAAATCCAATATATATTAACTCAGTTAATCTCAATAAGAGCTTGAATTCGGACCATTGTTCTTCTCATTTTATAGATAAGAAAATAGAGTCACAAAGGTAATAGATAAGTGACATGCCAAAAGTCATATAGTTAATTAACTCAAATCCAGGCAGTCTTATTTCAGAGTTTGCACATTTGACAGCTACACTATGCAGTTTCTCTAATATTCTATTTCTCTCTCCCAAATACTCCTAGGCCTCTTGTTATCGTGGATCCCAAAGTAGTACCACCAGAAGAGAAGGTTCTGATAACTTACTAATTCTTAAAGACAATACCGAATCCCCTTGGGGTGTCTGGGTGGTTCAGTCGGTTAGGCGTCCTACTCTTGGTTTCTGCTCATGTCATGGTCTCGCAGTTTGTGAGTTCGAGCCCCACATCAGGCTTTGTGCTGGCAGTATGGAGCCTGCTTGGGACTCTCTCTCTCCCTCTCTTTCTTCCCCTCCTCTCTCTCTCTCTCATTCTCTCTCTCTGTCCCTGTCTAAATAAATAAATAAACTTAAAAAAAAAGAATGCTGAATCCCCTTAAACTTTTCTTTATATTACATAGGCATCATGGTGAATCCCAAATACCCTGATATCATTCACTGAAACTTCACAGACAATTCAGTTGAATGGGGTATTTTGCCAGCAAACCAAGACAGCTGTGCTTGTTGTTCAGTGTCTGCTCATCTGGCAGTTTTTTCTCGCCTTCTTTTTCATTAAGCTGATCAGTATCATTTTTGTTGTTTTGATCCATGTAACATGGTTACGTGACATGTGAGCATCAGGGGAAGCTGGGCGAAGGGTATATGAGAAGTCTCTGTACTTTATTACTCTTCTGTAAGCCTTGAAGCATTTCAAAATAAGAGGAAAAGGCAGAGACCAAATGTGAATGTGACTGTGACTATGATTCTTGAGTCATTGCTTACGTTTTCCTCATCTTCAATAGGCTCACAGGATAACAATAGTTATATACGGTTATTTTGTGAGGATTAAATGAAATAATGCAAGTATGGGCTTTAGAAGACTGTCTGGTAAGTTCAAAACTTGTAGCTCCAACTGTCCTTGTTATGACCATAAGGAGAGATCCCTGCCTGAGTCCATGGAAGACTTCAGAAAATCTGTAAAACCCCTAAAGCTGCACATAAAATTTCCCGCATAGACTCCTATGCATTTTTTCTGGATGAAACATCCATGTATTTCATTGGATTCTCAAAGAGAACCATTGCCAAATGGTTTTAACTCTTGCTCTAAAATAAAAGGTTTGAAGATTCTGAGGCAGGGAGGAGGGGACTTAGCATCAAAATACACTCAGTGTTTTTGTTGTGTGTGCTTTACACGTGGGTGTGTTTTCTCAGAGACCGGGCTGCTCAGGTTTTTTCCACATGTAGATTTTTTTTTAACGTTTATTTATATGAGAGAGAGAGAGAGAGAGAGAGAGAGAGAGAATGCGCAGGAGAGGGTCAGAGAGAAAAGGAGACACAGAATCCAAAGGAGGCTCCAGACTCTGAGCTGTCAGCACAGAGACAGATGCAGGGCTCAAACTCATGGACTGTGATCACCACCTGAGCCAAAGTCGGATGCTTAACCGACCGAGCCACCCAGGTACCCCTCCACATGTAGGTTTTGTTTTGTTTTGTTTTGTTTTGCTTTTTCCTCACAACAGGTTTTGCCTGAGGAAGTGAGAGAGGGCCCCAGGTTCCTGAAAGTGCAGGGATGGGCGCACATGGCCCCTCACAGCCTCTAGGACTCTCTATGACACACGTCCTTCATGGTGTCTATCTCTGCTCTCCGTATCTACTAGTGCATTTGTGTACAGTCTGTCCCCCCAGACTGCACATTAGGAGAAGTACCTTCATTCACCACGGCCTCCTCAGCTCCTAGAATACGCCCTGGCATGTGATGGGCACTTAGTAAACATGAATTGAGTGAATGAAGTTGACAGAGTGCAGGCTGGAAGGAAGCAAGGCCTTCAGAAAAGTCAGAATGGGAGCACCAAGCTGTCCATGACCATGTAGGGTTTCTGCAGGAAGCTGAGCCTGCCAAACCTCACTACTCAGACACTGCCCCAGTCACATTGCTGTTGCTTTCACCCTTCTCAGCTTTCCACGAGGCCTCTAGAATTTTCAGAGACCACCTGAGGCCTCCTTGGAATGCTGCCCTTTCTCAGCAGTGTTTGTGAGGGAGGCTCAGTCTTCATGGGGCTAAAACCACAGAGGGGTGTTGTTAGATGCCTTCCACCAAATTCATCTGTTGATGTATTAATGTCTAGAACCCTAGAATGTGATTGTATTTGGAAATCTTAAAGAGAGAGTTATATTCAAATGTGGCCATATGGGTGGGCCTTAGTCCCCAGTATCACTGCTAACAAAAACAGAGGGAAAACCATGTGAAGACATAGGGCAAAGTGGCCTCTACTAGGCATGGAGGGAGGCCACCAAAGAAACCAGCCAGTTTCCAGAACTGTGAGACAATGAATTTCTGTTGTGTAAGCCACCTGGTCTGTGGTACTCTGTCATGGAAGCTTGAGTAAACAAATCACATATATTAGTATTTAGGGTTCAATTCCTCCCCATTGTTGTGTAGACAGTGGTTCTCAAAGTATGGTCCTCAGACTGGCAGAATTGGTATCACCTGTGTGCTTGTTACAATACTAACTCACAGGTCCTATTCCAGATCCACTAAGTCAGAATGTCTGGAAGCCCAGGAAACTGTTTTAAAGAGCTCTCCATGTGACTCTCAGGCCCATGGATGTTTGAGGATCACTAGGGAAGAAGTGGTAGGGTATGGGTTTCATCACCATGACCTGGGCTCAGCCGTTTCCCCTCACATTGCTATAATTCTCTTCATGCATTGCAAGGGGTAAACATAAGAAGAGAGTTGTGATTGGTGCCTTCATTTAAAAATTAGAAATCCAAGGCTGTCTGGTGTTGAGGAAAGACAATGAACCCACCAGGAAGCACAATGACTTTTATATATATGGAAGCAATGGGCCTGAGAAACCACACTGCTGGCAATTCAGTGAAGAGAATAAAAAATAATTAGCCTTTTCCTAAAGGAGATCGATAAAAAATTGAGTCCCATTGCAACAGAATATTCTAAAAATCTCTGGTGCTTCAAGCCTTGTCTAATTGCAGGACTCTCACTGGGTCTCATTGCCCAAAGAGAGCTCCAGTTTCCTCTGCCAGGGAACATGCATTCGTGTTTGAGCCTTCTTAGACATTTCCCTCTTTCTGGATGGGCAATTTTAATGAGTGATTATGCTGATAAATTTTATAATTCCTGGAAAGGTGAAAACTCCAGTGCAGCTTTTTGGCAAAACTTTGCAAGTGGCAAAGTTTGAAAATGAAAGTTTGGAGTCCCCAGCATTACACAGTTACCCCACCCTCAGACATGGATTCTCTTTTTTTTTTTTTTTTGCATAATTTTTATTTTATTTTATTTTATTTTTTATTTTTTTTAATATATGAAATTTACTGTCAAATTGGTTTCCATACAACACCCAGTGCTCATCCCAAAAGGTGCCCTCCTCAATACCCATCACCCACCCTGCCCTCCCTCCCACCCTGCCCTCCCTCCCACCCCCCATCAACCCTCAGTTTGTTCTCAGTTTTTAACAGTCTCTTATGCTTTGGCTCTCTCCCACTCTAACCTCTTTTTTTTTTTTTTTCCTTCCCCTCCCCCATGGGTTTCTGTTATGTTTCTCAGGATCCACATAAGAGTGAAACCATATGGTATCTGTCTTTCTCTGTATGGCTTATTTCACTTAGCATCACACTCTCCAGTTCCATCCATGTTGCTACAAAAGGCCATATTTCATTTTTTCTCATTGCCATGTAGTATTCCATTGTGTATATAAACCACAATTTCTTTATCCATTCATCAGTTGATGGACATTTAGGCTCTTTCCATAATTTGGCTATTGTTGAGAGTGCCGCTATAAACATTGGGGTACAGGTGCCCCTATGCATCAGTACTCCTGTATCCCTTGGATAAATTCCTAGCAGTGCTATTGCTGGGTCATAGGGTAGGTCTATTTTTAATTTTCTGAGGAACCTCCACACTGCTTTCCAGAGCGGCTGCACCAATTTGCATTCCCACCAACAGTGCAAGAGGGTTCCTGTTTCTCCACATCCTCTCCAGCATCTATAGTCTCCTGATTTCTTCATTTTGGCCACTCTGACTGGCGTGAGGTGGTATCTGAGTGTGGTTTTGATTTGTATTTCCCTGATAAGGAGCGACGTTGAACATCTTTTCATGTGCCTGTTGGCCATCCGGATGTCTTCTTTAGAGAAGTGTCTATTCATGTTTTCTGCCCATTTCTTCACTGGGTTATTTGTTTTTCGGGTGTGGAGTTTGATGAGCTCTTTATAGATTTTGGATACTAGCCCCTTCAGACATGGATTCTCTTAAGGGACCCAGGACCCAACCCAAAATGGGACCTTGTATCATACTATGTGACATCACTGTGTGCGTACACAAATGAGCTGCATGTCCAAAGGAGTTGAATAATTTTGCTTCTACTTCTCGATGACAATAGAAAGGTCTGATCTCTTTTCCAGACCAATAGGCAGAAGTCAGTATCTCCTCCCTCTCTGGTCTCTTGGACAATTCTGACCACTTCACTCCCGTAGTTTGGTTCAACCTTGTATCTTTAGCCCTGAACTTCTTGATCTATTTCGTGAACCAGTTCTGATGATCTCAGTCTGAATATCTAGTAAGGAACTTAAATTCATTATGTCTTAGACTTGCACACAGTCAGCAACTGCAACACTTCCATAATTTCAATGCCAAGTGGCACACTGTCCATTCAGCATTTCCTATTTACTTACTCCCTGCAAGCCTGTCATATTTTTAGTCTCTCTTTACTCTCCTGTCCTCCTTTCCCTACTAACCCAGTTTGAAATAATCCCTCCCTCCATTGACCTTCCACTGCCTTGACCCTTTGTTCCATTGTCGTAATCACGTTGCTTAAAACCTCAACTTTTGTTAAAAAATTCAACTCACCTCCATTCGGCACCTGCACCTGGTCTCACTTTAAATTTATGAGCACAGACATCAATGTGACCCTTAGTGTTGTCTAATCATACTGCATTTTATTCTTCTACTTGCTGAGATGACTATTTAATTCCTTCTCTCTCCTCAAACTTCTAAAACCTCCTCCCTCTTCCTGCTGATCAATTGGTTACTATTTGCCATTTCACTGAAGAAAGAGCAGAGAGAACTTCCATAATTTTCCACCTCTCTCTGTGGGTGCCCATATGCCATGCCCTTCTTCCTATTAATGAGGACAAAAAGTGCCTGCTCCTAACTAAGCTTAACTGTCCACTAGTGTCCATGATCCCATTCCTTCTTATCCACTCAAAGACGTGTATCTAGAAATCACCACTTTCTACTGCATTATCCAATGTTCCTACTCTTCTGGGGTCATTTCCATTTTCCTATACACATGAAATTATTTCCCCATCGTAAGAAAGAAAAAAAATTTTCTCCACTTCCTGCTACAGTTATAGTCCCCATTTTTCTTATTTTCTTCAAGAAAATTCCCAGAGAGTTACATATACTCACCATGGCTCAATCACCCCTTCCTCTTATCTTTTGATCTCATGCCAATCAAGTGTTCATCCCCATTTTCTACTCCACTAAAACCTTAAAGTGTTCTCATCAGGACCACTGTGACTGCTTAAGACAGCTGATCCAGTAGGTAACCAGTCTGTCCTCACTACCTGCCCCTGAAGCATCACTTCTGAGGCACCAAATTCTTCTAGTGTTTCTTTTACCTCCCACTTCTCACATTCCTTCACTAGTTCCTCCTCGTTTTCTGACCTTTTCACACTGGAGGGCTCTAAGATTGGTTGGTTGTCTTTTGTTGGTTTGTTCTGAGGTATAATTGACGTATTACATTTACATTTGTTTCAGGTATATAATACAGTGTCTCTATATTTGTATATATTGCAAAATGATCACTACAATAAGTCTAGTTAACATCCATCACCACACATAGTTTTTTTTCTTATAGTGAGAGCTTTTAAGATTTACTGTCTTAGCAACTTTCAAAGATGCAATGCAATAGCACATTGTAGCTATCGCTTACAATAGCCATAGTCACCATGCTGCATGTTACATCCCAGGATTTATTTATTTTATAGCTGGACGTTTGTACATTTAGATTCCATTTACTCATTTCACCTACCCCACCCCCACCCACCCCCACCTCTAACCATGAACAATCTGTTCTCTATATTATTTGTGAGTTCATTTTTTATACTACATATAAATGAGATCATATGGTATTTATCTTTCTCTGCCTGATTTATTTCACTTAGCATTACACCCTCAAGGTCTATCCATGTTGTTGAAAATGGCAAGATTTTTTTTATGGCTGAATAATATTCTGTTGTGTGTATATATATATATATACACCACATTTTCTTTATCCATTCACCCATCAACAGACACTTCGGTTGTTTCCATATTGTGACTCTTATAAGTAATGCTGCACTGAATATGGGGTTGCATATATATTTTCAAGTTAGTGTTTTCATTTTCTTTGGATAAATACCCAGAAGTGGAATTGCTGGATAATATGGTAGTTCTATTTTTAATTTGAGGGTGGAGGGAGACCTCTGCATTGTTTCCACAGTAGCTGCTCCAATTTACATTCCCACCAACAATGCAAAGGGCCTTCTCTTCTCTATGTCCTTACCAGTACTTGTTATTCTTTGCCTTTTGGATAGTAGCCTTCCTACTAAGTGTGAGGTGATAATCTCACTGCAATTTTGATTTGCATTTCCCTGATGATAAGGGATGTTGAGCACCTTTTCTTGTACCTGTTAGTCATCTGTATGTTTTCTTTGGAGGAAAATATGTCTATTTAGATTATCTGCTTGTTTTTTAGATTTTTTTTTTTTTTGGCTGCTGGGTTATAGGAGTTCTTCATATATTTTAGAGGTGAACCCCTTATCAGATAATATGGTTTGCAAAGATTTTCTCCCATTCCATTGGCTGTCTTTTCATTTTGTTGATGATTTTGCTTCAGCTTATCTCCTACGACTCTCCATTTACTTCACTCTGTCCACTATGTCTTCCTCCTTCTTCCTCTACAGGCCAAGTGCACCTACACACGAAGGTCTTTGCACTTCCTCTTCCTTCTCCTAGAACTTCTTCCTCTCTGGGCCATTCTTTCATCTTCTGGGAGGTATAGGGTCAAAGGTCATTTCTCCATGAGGCCTCTCTTCCCCACCACCTCCACCCCACCCAATATTCCCAATTTATGTTTCTTCAGAGCCCTTACAATAACACATAATCTGCATTTTACTTAGGTTTCTTGTGTAGTGTCTGTCTCCCTCCATTATGGTATAAACTACATGATGGCAGAGTTTTCATCTGTCTTGTTCACTGCTAGATCTTCAACATCTGAATTAGTGCCTGTCAAAGAGTGAACAATTAGTAAATGGGAGTAAAAAATTTAAAATAATAAACAAATTAAAAGGTAAATTAATATTATTTACTATGTTAAAATAATAACACAAAAATACATAATATTTGTTGAAAGAATGAATAGGTGGCAAAACAAACCAGTATTCGTCCAACATGCTCCTCTGTAGTCCATGCAGAGCTCCCAGTCATCCCAGAATCTAGGAGTCCCATGTTGTTCCCCATCTCCCTCACTCAAAGCTCCCAGGCAGTCACCAAGTCCAGATCAATTCTACCTTTTAATATTATTGGAATACATACCTCCTGCCCATAACCTCAGTCTTAGTTCAGCCTAACAGAATGGTCAACTCATGGCTAAACCTTAGGAGGCAGTCCAGCGGTAGAGGCAACAGGAGGGGTGGTCAAGCACCTGACCTGACCAGCTTCCTCCTGGCTGGCTGGGTGGGGACTGAGATAATGTCGGGGCTACTAGCCAGCTGGACATCCTGCCTTCTTGGAATCACACACCCTTTTCTTAGTGGAAAGTAAGTATAGTATTTTGAAACCTGGACATTTGGGCTACAGAAACCATCCAGGAAAAGAGATTTGCAGCTTTGGAAAGATAGAGCCTGCTCTAAGAAGCTGGCTGCCCATTTTCTGTCACTAATTAAAAGCAAAATTCTGAGGCCTTTCTCTGAGTCTCACGTGCAGAGTTGGACATGCCACAGTCTCGTAAGAATAAGAAGCAACGATCATGGAGTTTGCACTTACCCCTCCTTTCCAGCACCCTGATAGGGAAAAATTGATAGTGAGAGTAGCATTTTAGATATCCTGTAAATATTTTAAGGGGGAGAGAGAGAGAGAGAGAGAGACAGAGAGAGCAATGGTTGGAGCTAGGGTCACAGTCAGTGACTTCACTTGCTAAGGGAACTTGAGATACCTTCAGTCAGTGAGTGGAAAGAATTCTTCGTGTTGTTTTCCTGAGGGTGCTTTGTGGGATGGGGTGGGGAAACATCTGGCTGACAGCAATATGTCCCTGGAGTCCAGCTTGTATGGTTTTAGGGTTGGAGTGGATAGTTCTCTATCTAATATCACCAAGCAATGTCTACCAATGAAGAGAATAGAGAAGGGCAAGAAGCCAAAATTCAGTTCACCAAAAGAGAATTTCAAAAGTTCTTCAGTGGAGGCAGCCAGAATCAGTTAGCAAAGCAGGAGAATGTGGCCAAGAGCTGCTGTGCCATGGAGCTAAAGAGCAAACAAATCATGGCTACCCTCAGAGGGATCTAGGACAATGACCCGGTACTGAGTGTTGCTGTTGACAATGCCTGGGCATTGTTTGTAGCTCAGTCTACTGATTTTAAAAACCTAGGTAAGGAGAGCCCCTTGACACACAGTGTGGGCACAAAAGTACTACCTCCTGCCCTCTCCACACTATTTCTACTTTTTTTCTTCCTCTTGGCATTGAATGTGGGACATCCAGTGCCACCAAAGCAATAATTTTAAGTAAATAAACTTAAGGTGATATGCAGCAGCAGAAGGCCCTCAGAGACACTGGGAAGGTAGTTGCCCTCCCTGCTGGCCCTACCCAGCAGCTGTTCATAGTTCTCCAGAGCCACCGGGCATTGACTGAACTGCAGAACTCTCCATCAGGAAGCCAAGAGAGCAATAATTCAATTTGATTCCAGTGGATCTTTTTCAGTGATTTTGTGTCTAATGGGGAAATAATTTGACCAGAACGAATGAAGATTTGTCTCCAGATGTCACCAGGAGCTGTAGAGGAAACATACTCTCCCAAATCCATTAGTTACTGAATGAAAAGAATCCCATTTCACAAATGAAGATCAATCCCTTGCATCTCTACTATTCAGGCTGCAGTAAAATGAAGAAAGAATGGCTGTCAATATAAAATGGGCCTATGACTTTTAACATTATTGGCCAGTGAACACATGGAATTGTGACTAGAGAGTCGTCTTCAACAGCTATTGCATTCCACCCAAGCGCCTAAAATAAAAACGCAGCAACTCATACTCTTTCACAAAGGCCCACTCATGTAACAACCCACTTACTTAGTACCTCATTAGAAGATACACTAAATGCCAGATGCAAAGAGTTGGTGCATGTTTTGTTGGGTCTACATCATTATTACCTGGTGTTGGGTTAGCTGAAAGAAGGTAAGTAAGATTTGAGAGAGCAGTGATACTCTCTCTTTTTAATTCACAGATCCTATTTAGTGACTGAGTTTCAAGCCAAATAAAAGTTATCAAATTAGTCTTGGACACTATATGAAATAGAACATGGAGTTTTTATCTGACTATATCATGCACCCCTCCCACCAATATTAGCAGTGATTGTCTCTGGAACTTGGAAATTTGGCTGATTTGTATTTCTTTATATATTTTCTGGATAGCCCAAATTTCCAACTAATAAATATACATTATTTTATAATTTAAGAAACTGTTTATTTTTTAATAAAAATAGTGAGGAAGTAAAAGAGGAAGTGAGAAATTTCTTCTCAATAAAGAAGAAATTGACAAGACATTGCCACAATTGTTGGATGAAGGCCTAACAGCGCAAAAATGACAGACCATGTTTTTTTTTTTTTTTTAAGTTTATTTACTTTGAAAGAGAGAGAGAGAGAGAGAACATGAGCTAGCAGGGGAGGGGCAGAGAGAGAGGGAAAGGGTGAATCCCAAACAGATTCCACGCTGTCAGAGCAAAGTCTGATTCAGAGCTCGATCCTGCAAACCACGAAATCATGACCTGAGTGGATATCAAGAGTTGTATGCTTAACAGCCTGAGATACCCAGGCACCCGGCAAACCAGGTTTAAAGCCAACTTCTCACCCATGTCTATGGTCTTGTGATTTGGTCCTACATTTTCTTGCAGGTCTTTGAGGTGCAATAGCTTCTGCTTTCCTTTATTTGCATTATCAGGAGAAGACAGAAGGCAAGGGGTGATTGGCAGAAGAGGAGATTCTGGAGGCTTCCGTTCATCCCCAGGGCCACTTCACAGCAGCCATGCATCCTCATGAATTCCTGCCTCAGAAAAGACAGGTGTTCATTGATGGGTGTGCCAGTTCCTAAAAGAAAGCTCTTGGCCAGTGGCACTGCATGAATGTCTCCCAACTGCATAGAAAATGATTACATCTAGACCAGTAGATTTGGTGTCTATTAAAGCAAGCTGATGTTTCTTGCTTCAGTTTTAACCTCCTCACCCATCAAACTTTTCAGCCTCTAAAACTCTCTCCAGGTCCAAACCATCCTACCATCATGCACAGAACCTTGTACCTGAATAAACAAGAGATCCCCTTTGTAAACACTAACTATAGACAAAACCAAAGACTTCAGTCTGATTTATATGCCCCTTCACTATTTATCCTCAATTTATGATTTCAGCTCTACCTCTACCTAACTCATGACAGTTCAATTTTACCAGGCTAACATCTGCCTGACTTTACCATGTGCTTTCACACTTTTATCTCTGTTTACACGTTTTTGCTCTGCCGATAATATAATACCTTTGTGTTGTCATTCATTTGGAAAATTTTTACTCAGCCATCTGTACCAAATATTCTCAGATGTCTCTCAGACCCAAAGAGAAAACCCCTTCCCACCACCTTGTACCTGTATATGGATTATCACACTTCCATCTAACTGGTGGTTTGTGTGCCTTCTATATGTCTAGACTTCACAGAAGAGAACTATTCATTCATCACTATGCTCCCAATAACCAATCACATAATAGCGGTTCTCTGAATGCTTGATAGATAAATGAATGGTTTCTTCTACCAGGCTTTCAAATGCCATGTGATCATGCATTCAAACAATATGGAATTGTTTTTCGTTTTTATTTCTTTGTTTTAAATGTCTTCCATTGTGACTTGATTATTTTGGTTTTGTGCTTTATTTAAAGGAGTGAATGATTATAAATTTAAGCAAATAAATAAACACCATCCATCAACAAGCATTGAAACCTTATTTGAGGCTAGCTTTCTATTATGTGCTGAGAAGACATATCTTAGTAGGTAAGAAAGAGAAGGAGCATATGCGCTAAGTGGGGAGACAAAGCTGAGTACACTTAGACATGTATTTATTTTGGTTAATTGAAATTGATAATGTGAGTCTGATTTACATTATATGGCAGTAGTGCCTTTCAATAAGTGCATCAGTTCAGGGTTAAAAGGTAACACTGCACAGGAACACCAGGAGAAAGCCGATGAAGAATGGTGGGCTGTAGCTGTTTCTCAAAGGATTGAGTCTTGCACATGTGCATGTGTGCAGAATCGTGTGTGTGCCTACATTTCAGAAGGAGAGGAAGCCTTTATTTTCTCTGTGATGGGCTGCCTTTTACACATGTGTGACACTTTCTGTTCAGTAAGTTCATTTTCTATGGCAGGGGTCGCCCACCTCAGCACTATTGACATTTTTGGACAGGTTAGCTCTTTGTTGTGGAAGCTGTCATGTGTCTTTACAATGTTGAGCAGCATCTCTGGTTTTTACCCACTAAATGTCACAGCAACCTACCCTGTCACCTCGATTATGACAATCAAAAGTGTCTCCAAACATTACCAATTCTGCTCTGGGAGACAAAATATCTCAGGGTAGCTACAGTAAATGTGCTTTCTTACATTTTTGTTAGAGTTCTTTCAGAGAAAGAGAGAGAGAGAGAGAAATCATGTGGGTTACCAGGAAGACAACTCCTAAAGATTCAGTGTTTTTGTTTTGTTTTGTAAATAGCTAGTATTAGGAAAATGAGGAAAACACACACTATTCACTGTCTATTTCCTAGTGTTTATTACTCATCCAGGATGAACTGATAATACTCCAGTGATATGAAAATGGTGCCCAAGGCTATTGAATATGACTTTGAATTAAGTTTTGAAAATATTCCTAGCAACATGTTTAATTAACTAGGATACTTGGTTTATATTAAATCCACATAAACTAATATTAAAAACATATATATTGAGGCTTAACAGCTTCAGAAGGGCTCAGGATCTGATTGTGGTGTAATTCATTTTCAGTGTACAGGTTCACTGAATCTTTCCAAATTGAGCATTGGGGACTGGAACATTACCACCGATTTGGTAAGCAAAGTGGGGAAAATTAAATTCTTGTGTGTCAGTGTTTATATTTCCAAACAATGGGTAGAATAACCTTTAAAAAGAGGTTGGGAAACCTCTCTTCATCGACTGCAGTATGCTTCCTTACACCTCAAAATGTCTGGGTCCCACTTCCTTAAACAAATGCAGGACAGCCGTAGTGATAAAATTGCTATGGGGAGTGGCCTTCCCTGTTTATAGGAGGAAATCTTGCCCTTCTCTGGTAAAGTGTAGTTCAATATCCATGGTCTTCATTAAGGCTACTCTTGGTTTGACCTGAGCCTAGAGGGAAAAAAAAAATAGACCAGAATCTGGAAGCAATTTATCCCTGCCTAACCATCCAATGAGAGGAGATAGGCATTGGACAGGAGGATTGGAGAGGTTACCAGGACAGGGAGGATGGTGGTAGATGCAGAGAAGTGACAAAAGAAGGTTCACTTGATGTTTTACCCAACAAATATGATGGATCTCAGTATAGGTAATCTGATCCATAAAATACGGTTTTATAGTTTAAGCCCTCTTACAACAGAATTCTTTAATAGTTTGCTTAATGTTGTAACTTTAGCTGTCTTATTCATCATATTCATATCTTGTCGTCAAATGCTCATTAATAGTTTCTTGTGTTAGCTTTGTCATCTCCAAATTATTAGAGTCCAAAAGACTGACTTAGAGAAGGGAGCAGAATCTTCTTAGAAGGAAATCTCAGCCCGATTCCTGTTTGGGGCTCACTCTCAAGAATCTGTTGACTCTGCATGTTGAGAATAGCCGCAGACCTGCCACAGTCACCGATGTGGGGATCTATAATGGTTTCTGGGATCTTAGTGCCCATGCTGGTCACTAAGGCCCTGTTTCTTGGCCTGTATCCACTTACATGAACCTGAGAATGTCAGAATACTGTGATATAGCAAAGGCCCAACACCATTCACTACATGTAACCCTACCAGCACGCTGGTCCCATTCCCTCACCAGGAGCCTCTGAGGGTATTTCCTAGACCTGGGCCACTCTTTAGACTCTGACAAGCTACAATTTTTTTTTAAAGATAACAGTTGTGGGATTGTCCTCCTAATTATAAGAGACAAAGCATTTATGTGTCAATAAATGACTATGAACCACAAGATCTATCTGCAATTTTTATTACTGAGTAATACTGTCACTTCCCTACTCATCAATCAGCATTTTTGACTCAGCAGACTCTGCATGGGATCAACTATGTGTGGGTTTGGTTGCATCGCGAAAACATGCAAGTATCTTCGTGCTTGCCCCCCAGCCAGAAGGGAGGAGCAGAATGGACTTCTATTTCCTTTTTTCTTACTTTTTAAAAAAAGAATTAGCCAATACTTTGGAGTCAGTGTAACTCAGTTGAGCCTGATGGCAGTAAGCAGAGAAGAGTAAAGCAATTGGAAAAAGGTAGAGATACCAAGGGAATTTAACAAGAAAGATTGCCATTGTCATTATCATATCCTAACAAACAAGACAAATGTCCCCAGTGTGGGATTCTAAGAGGTTCCTGTCCACTTTAAGATCTTATTTTGGCTGAGACTCACCTATCTTGTTTATTTCTTTAACTTGATGTTTAAAAAAAAAACTTTGGATAAAAATCAGAATAAGCCACCTTATTAGCTGGACTCACATTTATACCTTTCAGCTCTGGTTTCATGATGCAAACCTCACCCAGGAGTGAGGCTCTCAGTCTTTGTTCTTGAAGCTTGCACTTTCCCTGGTTTTAGGGCTGAGCAGTGGACCACTAGGAACACATGGTGCAAAGTACAGAAGGTGATGTCACTGAGGATAGGACACGATCATAGACAGGGACAGCCCACAGGCATAGCTTAAGGAGCACCTAGCAAGTGTTTTGCTTTCTCTGTCCATTTTTTCTTAATGCTCCAAAAACATATTACACCTGCATGTGACCTTCAGAAGCCCAAAATTCTAACGAAATAGGAAGCTCTGGGCAACATGTCCTGTTTGCATCCTAACAGGATTTCATATTGCACAGGTAGTCATTTTAACATTGGCTGCAAGCAATAATCCTGCCTCATGGGTTGTTATAGAAGCAGAGCTCCCAGCTCTGTCCTCCCTCACTGCAAGGAAACTTAAGACTTCACCAAGAAAATTGACATGTATGTGACAGGTACAAATATATTTTTCCTCTCTTTTCCTTTTTCTTAATTAATTTCAACTCCCAGGCTTATACATTGAGATTACACACAAGCACACAAGCACAGGTAGGTGCACACAAATACAGAGATACAAAGCTACCATCAAAAGGAATGTGTATTTATGTGTGTACCCACTTAACACCCACTCATTAAAACTAGGAGAAGTCAATCAAAAGTTAAATCCCTTTTTATAAAGTGAAAGAATTTGAGCCTGAATTTGGCTGATACAGCACACTGCATGACTCTGTGTATACCACGACACTCCATACTTCTGGGTATTTGTACGTGCTGTTCTATCTGTAACGCTCTCCCACCTTTAACCATCCAATGAAAGGATAATCATGTCTCCCAGCTCACAAAAGCCAAGACCACAAAGGGAAGCATATATTAGTAACTGGGCAGGAATTCACATTTGACCAGGAGCAGAGTTGTATATAGGTCATTTCCTTCTGGTTCTCTGGGAGTCATGGGCCTTCTCCCATGTGTTTGCAATTTTCCTGTCCTAGATGCTATGGCAGTCTCTTCCTGTGTGCCCCTGCTGCCATTCTCTGCTGTTCCAGGTGAGGCTGGGGTGAATTCTGCAGTAACACTCTCTTCTGTCCTGATGGAGACATACTCCTCCCTGGGAACTGACAAGTCTTCAGAGCAGAAGTGCCTTGGGCTCTCTGCCTGTAAATCAGATTTTAGTGGTGCCTTGGTGTTGTCAAGGTGCCCTCTCTCTGCTACTGTTCTTCCTCTCACTCTCTTGTCCTTCAGGGTGATTCCTTGCCTTGAAGCTTCTCTCAGACGACTGAGGAGCTCCTCTTAGGAGACTGCCAACAAAAACCCTTTCAGAACAGCCACATTCCTCCTCTGTTGGGCCACATGGGACTTCATCTCTCCCTCTTCCATAGATCTTATCAAGGCATAGTGTGCCTATATATATATGTCTCTCCAAACCATGAGCGTGAGCTTTAGGAAGCCAAGTCTTATTCATTCCTGTGTACAGATTTATGTATCCAACTGACTCTCTCACATTTTCATTCAGATATCTAATAGACCTCTTAACGCAACTTGTGCAAAATTCAACTTCTGATTTTCCCCTTAGACCTGTTCCTTCCCAAATTTTGGTAACTCAGTAAGTGAAAACCCTATTATCCAGCTACTCAGGCCCAAACCTCTGGAGCCACCCCTCACTGCTCTTAATCTTCATAACCTATGTTAGCAGCATAGGTTCAGCAGCAGTTCCCTCCAGTTCAACGTTTAAAATGCACACAGAATACTGACAACTTCTCATGGCCTCTACCACAACTGCCTAGTCCAAATCACCACCATCTCTCTCCTGAACTAATAAACAGCTTCTTGAGAAGGGCCCTTGCTTACTTGCCCTCTGAGGTCTATCATCCATGCAGCACGCTGTAGAAGATTGGATGATGTCCCCCAACAGGATATGTCCATATGTCTTATTCTCTAGAATCTGTGAATGTGATCTTATTTGGAGAAAGGTCTTTGCATATATAATTAATCTAAGGGATCTAGAGATTCAATCATCCTGGATTATCAGTGAAGCCCTAAACCCAATGAGAAATGTTTTTATAAGAGATATTCAGAGAAGAAACCTTGGGAGGAGAGATGGTGATGTGGAGACCAGAGCAGAGACTAGAAAGATACAGCCACAAGGAATGCCAACAGTCACTGGGATCCAGAAGAAAGGAAGAAATATCCTCTGTAGTTTTTTGGAACAAGTACAGCCCTGTCAAAACCTTGATTTCAGACTTCTAGCCTCAAAAAATATGAGAAAACATCTTTCTATTGTGGTCCCAAAGTCTGTGAAAGTTTGTTATGGCATTCCTAGAAAACTTAACACAGACCAAGGAACACTTTAGGGTGCCATGCCCTCTATGTTCTACCAATATCTTCAATCCTAAGCTTGAAAGTAATTTTCATCTGGCTTCCTTTTTAAGAAATTGAGACGAAGCCACTCTTTAAGAGAGCCCAATACTCATCATAATACCAGTGGGAAGTCCTTTCTATCTCCTGATAAAGGCAGCATCTGCAATGTCATGGGTACCAGTGCCTGTCAGCTACTCAAAGAGAATCATCAGGCCAACAATGGCAGGTCAGAGAGTGTCAAAACCAACATCAGATGTTTCAGTGGCAATGTTGGTGGAGTAAGGATGGAAAACTGAAGGGCAAAGAACATTAGCTATAGCAGCACCACACCCCTGTCCATGGAGGGAGACAATGATGGCTCCATCCCAGTGATTCTGTGACTGAACACTCATGTTATTGCATGCGCTTCTTGAAGATTCTCCCTCAGGCTTGTGTGGACCAGGGAAGGAGGAGAACTAGGGATTCCACTCTACATCTACAAAGCCCTTTACTTTGTATTAATTCATTTGAAACTAACAGCTACTGAAGAATGATGATAAAAAGGTTTTTTGTTGTTGTTTTTTGTGGAAGTGTTTGTTCACCTCAAACTTGTCTCAAATTTATTTCTTCAAGCCCATTTGAGGCTTTATTTTTCAAGTAGAACAAAGTAAGCAAATAGCTTGAGATACTCGGAGTCAATCTACCATTTTGTTGTTGCTCTTGTCCTGGGTGAGTTAAATATTCATACTAAAAATTGAAATGTCCTAATTAAGAACATTTTTGATATTCCACAAGAAACCCTAAATACTAACCATACTTGTTTTGTTTCTGTTTTTTAAATGTTTATTCATTTTGAGAGACAGAGAGACAGAGCACAAGCAGGAGAGGGGCAGAGAGAGAGGGAGAAACAGAATCTGAAGCAGACTCCAGGCATTGAGCTGTCAGCACAGAGCCCAATGCCGGGCTTGAACCCACAAACTGTGAGATCATGACCTGAGCCAAATTTGGATGCTTAACCAACTGAACCACCCAGGAACCCCTAACTATGCTTCTTAAAGACAATACTGATTTTCACGGTCAATGAAGTAGAATACTTAGGTACTGTGGTTGGCCCAGTTGGAAAACTTTTCACTATGAATTTGTACAATTTTTCTGGTCAGTCTAGAGGAGAAAAATGCACTTGGAAAGAAAAGGATAAAAAAGAGAAATCAATTGCAAATCATTTTGCAACTTTTAGAAGAGTATACATGATCAAACTGGTTCTAAATTATTTTGCTTATTTTTAACCTCTGAATGAAGGGAGAATGGGCATAGAAGCTAACATTCTTCTATGTTCTAGAATCTTAGTGCTTAGTAGGGCTTTGACTCGTGTAGTCATTTCATTGAATCCTCACCATGATCTACCTGGTTGCATTACTTACTACTTGTTATATATGAGTTTCTTGTCAGGAGTCCCATTTAAGGTTTCTATGTAGGAAACATTTGTTCACAGACCATGTGACCAGTCATTATTATCGAGCAAACATCAGCAGCATCTAAATCTTGAGTGGTATCTATGAGACATAAGACTGTGCCAGCTTTATTAACCCTGTTTGCATCAGGGTTCTTCATTAACCTGCCAATAAAATCAATGACGGAGAGCCCTGTTGTTTTAGAAATGAAACCTATTGGGTTACTTCTTCCTCCAGGCCACTTTCACCATTTGAATTCCTGGGAAGTTTGAATCTGAATTCTCAGACCTCCCTACTGCCATTTGTGCTTTAGAAAGGCCCTGGCCTGGTACTTGCTCAGTTTATCAAATTTTCTCATGTATCAACTCATTCAAACCTTTGACAATCCTAAAGCATATATGAATCTATTCACTTTCAAGGTCAGTAAACCAAGATCCACAAAATGTTAGTAATTTTCACAGAATCATACAAGTAATAAAGACTCAAGACAGGACCTGAACTCACGTTTTTTGACCTTCATTATGGTCCCCTTCACTGTAATTGTCTATCAAATTCCTTGGGCTCCTGAATATTATGGATACTGGAATGCAGGCACAGCATTCTCTGAAGTCCCACATGGGCTTTCTAAGAAGAATATTAGTGGGGCACACATCCTATGGGGTCAAGTTTAGTGCTAGACCTTGCCATTTATTCATTCCCTCAACCTCCTTGAGACTTCCTTTACTCCTAGCCAAATTAAATAACTCTATCCCATCCCAATTATTTTCTATAGTTTTTCAACAGAATCCCAGATTGGCTCTGAAATAGAGAAGTTCAGATGCTTTCTTTTGACTTTTCATCTGAAGGTGCCTGGTTCCCTGGGGAGTTAGAACTCTTCCTCATACTCCTCAGATCTGCATATCTATATATCCATACTTCCAGACTTACAACAGATCTGCTCTTTTAAGTCTTTATCTATTAAACCTATCTTATCAGAAGGAATTAGAATCCCTGGAGAATATGCTAAGGATTTGGTATTCCACCTCTAACACTGAAAAGTAGCTTCCCCATTAAATGGCAAACCCTTCATGTCAGAGGTTGAATAGCACAGCACTTAAAAAAGACTTCCAGCTGGTTACATTTAAAGGGCTGGAAAAAAGGCCATTCCCAGAATATCTACTGGCTCGAAGCTGTGATGTATTTTTGTTTGATACTAAATTGGAAACATTGCACTTGTTCTTTCTCCACCATGTGATCTGGTCCCGTGGACGCAGCACATGCGCACGAAAGCAGATGCCTGGCGGAGGCACCCCTGCCATCACACTTCCACCAGACTCGTGTTCTCTCAGGGCAGCTACTAGGCTGAGAGGGCCTCCTGATGGACCCCTTGTCTGAGAAGAAACATGTAAAACCAAAGGCTGTTTCCCTACATTATTTGGCTATCACAGATTCTTCCCCTGCAAGAATAGGAAAGAGTAGGGGCACATGGGTGGTTCAGTCAGTGAAATGTCCAATTTTTAATTTCAGCTCAGGTCACGATCTCACAGTCATGGGATCGAGCCCCACATTGGGCTCTGCACAGGGCATGGAGTCTGCTTGAGAGTCTCTCTCTCTCTCCTTCTCCTTTTGCCCTGCTTATACTATCTCTCAAAAAAAATAATAATAAATAAATTTTTTAAAAGAATGAGAAAAAGCACAGCCTCTCTGGGGATTTCTGTCTCCTCAATACCCCTTTGGGATTTGTCACCTCTGACCACCACAGCTTCACCCTCTCTTGTCTCCCTCGTGTGGCTCTGCCATCCTCCCTCTATGACCTTTCTATTCTTTCTCCTACTTCCCCATTGGTAGACTTTCTCAATGTTCAGGCTTTTAATCTCTAGTTATTTTTAAATCTCTTTTTCTCAAAAAAAAATTGAAGAAGAAATAGTGCTCTGTCTTCTCCCAAATATAGCTGCTTTTTCCTTTTAACAATAGTGTCTTATTTTTAAAAAGACAATAAGAATTGGAGTGTTTCTGGACACAAAGTTTTGCTGTTAGTGCAACTTGCTGACTCATTTTTCCATGTGTATCTGACTCTTTCTTCAGTAAGGAGCCATAATTATGTGTTTATCTTCACATATGATTCCAAAATCTGGATTTCTAACTCTGGCCCCCTTGTGTCAGCTTCAATATCTTATGTTGAACTACCTCCCCAACATTTTAAATTGTGAATCACCCCTTTATCACCAACTGTAACTAGGGGAACAGCCTCAGTCAATCATCTTACTAGAGTTCCAAGAAACCAAGCAGTGAGTTTGTTCAGATACCAAAGACAAAAAGGGCTAATTATCTCTGAAGAAGAAGGACCAAGGCTGCAGCCTCAAACTCATCCCAAGCTGGTGTCTACGGTTAGAGATCTGGTTCAGGTGAGAACAGAGGATTGAATGGCAGCAGTTCTCAGAACCAGGGAGACAGCAGAATGTTGAAGTAAGTAAGCCTAGGTGAAGCAGAATGAGGCAGAAATCAGATGTAACCCTGGGGAAAAGGCAGCAGAACCTTGGCAAAGGGTCACTGAGGTGAACTTGGCCTTAGATATGAGTTCTAGACCCAATGCAGACCTGACATAGGAACATCAAATTCTGATTGTAGGTGATCGGGCCATGCAGAATGGTTGCAAGATGTCGAGGCTGTTGGTAGAGGCCATGAAACTAGCAGACAATGGCAAAGCCTGCTCCCTGGAAAGAAGGGGCTCCAGGGGAGCTTTAAGTCTGGATTCTCTGTGGTTCAGGAATGAGGCAGGACTGAGTTGGCAGGACTTTGTGCTTGTGGCCAAGTAAGAGCAGGGCATGGAGGAACACTGATGAATGGGAACATCTGCTTGAATCCAAACACCCAAATGGGCTTCCTATGGTGATAAACCTATACCACCATTTTCTCAGACATCTGAAACCTTGGTTGGATTTGACTCTTCACTCCTCGCTTCTTCATATCTAAGCTGCCATTAAGTGCTAATAATTGTACCTCCATTTCATTATTAGTACCTTTTCTTTCTCCCCAAAAGCTTTTGCAAACATGCTAGTTAAGCTCCTGTTGTTTCAAAATAATGTATCATCCACTTAAAAGTTTTTCTCGCTCCAGCTTCTGTCCCATCAACCTATCCTGTATGGTACCAGTTTTGTTTTCTTAAAATCTGAAAATCTTTATTGTTCAATCATGTTATTCTCCTTTCCAACAGTCCCCAAGGACTTGGCACTATCTATAGAATTAAGTCCTTTCATTCAGCTTTTGAGCCATTCCATGATCTCTTCCCCCCACATTTTTCTCTTTTCATGTCTCAGTCTTTTTAAAGTTTATTTATTTTGAGAGAGAGAGAGAGAGAGAGAACACACAAGCACAGGGGAGAGGCAGAGAGACAGAATCTCAATGAGGCTTCACACTGTCAGCACAGAGCCCATCTTGGGGCTTGATCTCAAGAACCGTGAGATCCTGACCTGACACAAATCAAGAGTGAGATGCTCAACCGACTGAGCTACCCAGGTGCCACAATCTCTCACTCAGTCTTAACAGAACTCTCTGTATTGAGGTTAGTTTGCCCACTATAAATAATTTCTACTAATTATCATCTTACCACTTCTGCCATGTGTTGCACATCTTTTGGGCAGCATTACCAGCCTGCACTCTTCCTCGTTGCTCCCAATAACATCCTGCTCACATCTTCTCTGAATTTCCATTAACCATCTTCACCCACAAGGAAAATTCCTAGAATTTCCTGCCTATTCCTTTATTTTGGTACACTTAGTTCCACTTCTCTAGTATGTTTCTCATACTACATCCTGGTAGCTAAGTATCGTTGGAAATCCTACCTTGTGATCATCAATTTCTACCAGAGCACCTACATCCAGAGAAGGTGAGTAATAAATATTTTCTCAATAAATAAGTGTTCTCTTTTTAAATACAGATGTTTACACACTGTGATGTCTGCTATTACATTGAATACCCACAATGCCGTGATCAGTTCCATTTTCCCTATACACGAGTAGTATTTTGAGTTACATTCCTTCTGGTGGGAATGAATTTGTGTGGATGCATTTACACACTTTCATGAGGTTCCCCTGTGACCGATAAAGTGGATTTGTGAGATGGCCTAACTTCTCAAAAGAGGTTTTTGCTTCTTTAGAACTAACTAAACATAATGGGCTTTGAACCCACAACTTTGACTTCTGTAACAGCATGCTTTAACCACCAGAGGCCTATGGGCCCTGGTTTATTTCAGTTTGGTTCAGTTATTTTCTGTGTAAATTAGCCAAATTTATATAAATGAATCCACTATGAGTGTGGGCAATCATGCCCACAAATACACTCAATACAGGCAGACAGCTCATTTCTGTTACTCTATTCTGTATTATTATATTGCATATAGCAGTTCAGCCCCTAAACTTCTCTAGCCCCTTGAGGTGTTCCTTTGTGGGGTGCAGGGTTACAGGTAAGCCGTGAATACCCATGAATGGTAAAAGTCAGAGGAAGGTCGATAAATAACACTTGTTTTCCCCTGTCTTAGTTCTGACCCAATTAAACAGTTAGGTAAAGGGAAATTGCTGCCAAATATCAACTTTTTAAGGATAAAGTCTAGATGGAGAGCTATGAGTTTCATTTGTGGGCCTGTAGGCTTCCTAAGATTTGAGCTTGAATCAGACAGACTCCCACACGTAGTGATGGCCATGCCAGACGGGAGTGACCCTTGATACACTAAGCTGTACCGGCTGCCCTGCTAGGGCAGAGACCAGCCCTGGAAATAAATCATGAATATGGGAGGCGATGAAGTAAGCAAGGCAGTTTATTTTTCCCAAAGGTTCTTATCAGGTTAGTCACTCCACCTTCCCTGCGGCAGAGTAAGTGAAGGAGCAGAAAGGATCCAGGAACGTTCTACTCCATAAGGTTCCCCACATGGAGGGAAACGTCAGGTGTAGAAATGAAACACCACATCCATAACAGGGCATGTCCTCATGCCTGCCTGAACCGAAAGTCTGAATCTATATTGTCCCCGCTGAGGTTCAGGACACTCTTAAGACACTTTTTTCTTCATCTCCCCAACAATTTGTTATTCACTGAGTCAAGGTCAAAGCCATATTCAGTTTAGGACTGGAGGCTTGGAGAGAAAATACGTGCTAGATTCCAAAAAGGGGACTAGACAAAAACATGAATGATCCAACAATTCCATTCCAAATTCTGGAAAGCAGCTTATACAAACATATGGCAATAACTCAATAAGATCTCTTGGAATTTGAATCCTACACTATAACTACATGCATGTATACAAAACAGTCAGGCTTTGAAAGTGCTAATTTTGAAGCACTGGAACTAGAGCAACTGACTGTGTCAGCTCCAGGCTGTGACTTAGTGCTAGGCTAGGGTTTTCAGTTTATCTAAAGGCTAAAGCTTTCTAAATTAGTTTGAAGAAGTAGGAAATAGGATATGTATCACTACTTCTTATCCAATCTGTGTGTGTGTGTGTGTGTGTGTGTGTGTGTGTGTGTGTTTATTCTCAGGTGTCTGTCTATAGATCCGGACATGAGTGTGGTCCTTCTTATTCTCAGAGATCGAGCCCTTCTTAAGTGCCAAGCATTGTTCACTAGAAAACTCTTGAAAAATGAGGACAATTCCCAGCCGAGCATCATTAAAGAATTTCCCCAAATTGGGGGCTCCTCGGTGGCTCAGTCGGTTGGGCATCCGACTTCAGCTCAGGTCATGATCTCATGGATGGTGAGTTTGAGCCCCGTGTCGGGCTCTGTGCTGACAGCTCAGAGCCTGGAGCTTACTTCGGATTCTGTTTCTCCCTCTCTCTGTGCCCCTTCCCCACTCACACTCTGTCTCTCTGTCTCTCTCTTTCAAAAATAAAGATTAAAAAAGTAATAAAAAAAAGAATTTCCTCAAAGTCACAGAGCTGATATGTGTTAAAGGAAGGATTTAAGTTAATGTCTTACTGATTCCAAACCTGTTTTCTCACCTTGTATGGTCCCAACCCCAAGAACATAAGAGAAAAAGATTGGCCATAGGAGTCCCATCCTGCCATTAATGTAATGAAAGGCTCAGGGCAGATCACTTCTCCACTGAAGTCCTATTTCTTTATCTGTAAAGTCCCTGCCTCACCAGGCTGTTGAGGGGAATAAAGGAGATCATTTATGTGAAAGTGTTATAGGAACTGTAAGGAAGCAGAGGATTGAAGAGATTAACCAGAATTTTCTTCACTACCTGATCCACACACCTCAGGGTGCTGGTTCTGGATGGCAACTCATCAGTTCCTGTGTGGCTCTGTCACCCAACTCCTGTTGGCCCCGGTTCTGGTTCCTTCTAGCTCTGTGTGCCCTGCCTTTCTCTTTCTTGCTATTCCTTCTCTCTGTGTTGGCAAAGCAGGTGGGGGAAGGCTTGGCATTTGACAAGTGTTTGACTTGTAGGGGAAGAGAGTGAAACCGAAGATTCGGTATAAATAAATGATCTTAACTTTTCCATGGAAAACGAGTGATACGGGCAGAGGGAGGTCAGAATGGGAAATAACTCAGGGAGATACGACACCCAAGGTAATGAATTCATTGTCCTCATACAAATAAATCAAATATAAAATCCCTCCTGACTTGGGTGTTGGTCAAGTTACTCCCACGTTTGCCTTTGTCTTGGTTTCTGGATATATTTCCTCGGATTAATTTCCTTTCTAGTTGGGTCTTAAATAACATGTTTCTGATCCTTAAATCCCAGGAGAGAAATAATTCATTTAGAAAGGGAAAAAAAAAATCACATGTGATAAAAAATATACAGTGCCAGGAAATTCAACAGCACAATGGCTACTGAGTAGCCCTGGGGAAGACATGTTATTCAGATAAACTGAAGGGTCTCCTGAGGGGAGGCTAAGATACTGAAGGTGACGTGAGAGGGACTGTGAGGCAGATGGTGTGGGACTTCCCCACAGGATGGGCGCAAGCCTTGAAGTAGGAGAACTTCTAAATATCTCAGGTTGAGTTTCCTGTCTGCTTGGTAGGAGGAAGCTGGGAGTCTAAATTAAACAAATTTTATAATTAAAAAAAATACAGGGTCGCCTATGTGGCTCAGGTGGTTAAGTGTTGGAGTCTTGATTTCAGTTCAGGTCATAATTTTATGGTTCATGAGTTCAAGCCCAGAGTTGGGCTCTCTGTAGACAGAGCAGAGCTGGCTTGGGATTCTCTCTCCCTCTCTCTCTGCCCTTTCCCCACTTGTGCTCACTCTCTCTTAAAATAAATAAATACACTTTAAAAAATACAATATTCTCTGCATGCCTGGGTTTGAGAACTGAGATCCATATCCATTCCACACTCAAACAGAAAATCAGAAGAGTCCCACAATTATTTTAAAATGGAAATGAACCTGTATGAAAAGTTATATATTACATAAATCAAAGGTGGGATAGAGAAAAGTTCCTTTAAAGACCGAAAATTCTCAAGTGCTGTTTGTAAACAAGGTAGGTATTGAGGGGAGATGCTGTTTTTTTGTCTGGGATTTTTAGATTTCTTCGTTTGTTTAGTATGATCCGATTTTGCCCAGTTACTGGGCTTCACCTGGTGTTTCTGGCTCTGGTGTCTGGCTGAGTAATGGAGCCAAAAAGCCCCTAGGGGGCAACAAAGAGACCTGGGTGCCATAAGATGTTCTAAAAGAATGGCCATCAACAAGACACAGGGGTGGGGGGGGGTGGGGGGGGTGACGGTGGTGGGGGTGCTTCATTTCCCTCATCAGTAAATGACAGACTTGAGTTCATTCACGTTCATACAACTGCACCTCAAGGCACAGGCCACCCCAGTGGGAGGAATATTTCATCACTGGCATTGTTTAGAATTACTGGTGCCTGGATAATAAAAAGCAGACTGTTACTCCCTTTTTATTGTTTGGAAGTTCTTTCCAGATAATGTACACCCTTATTGCCCAAGAGGCTCATACGACTCCTTCTGTCCCCTCTTGGTCCACCCCTGCTCCAGAGACTTTTTCAATTCCTAAAGTCTATGCTGCTTTCCTTTCCTCATCAACACGTAAAGGTATCTTCTGTTTCTCCTCTGCCCTCCACCCCCCCTCCAGTATTTTCTTGCTGGACTGGGAGAGATAACAAACCAGGACTGTGTGGGTTACCAGCAGACATGATCTTGCAAATTGGCAGGGAAGGAGGCATGCTTTAGCCTGCCAAATGGTGAGTGTTATTGAAAGATGTAAAATACTCCATGACTTTGATAATGTGGAGAAATGGCTTGACATGAACTCTAACTGCCAGCCAAACAGAGGAAGTGACAGCTGATCCATTAGGCCTTCTTAGTTTCCAGGCATGAAGTTTCTTGTTGGTCCCCTGTGGCTTATTCAGAATCTGGCCTGAAGTATTAATTTGCAACCTGCTAAGAGAACAGTGAACTTGGATAAATACAGATAAATACAAGTCAACATGTTTTAAAAAGCTTTTTCCTTGTTGTGTTGATTTTTTTCTCCAGTGGGCATAGTATTTCCAAAGAGCTATAAAGTTGCTTCTTGCATTCCTTATGCATGACTTTTACCAGCTCAAAAGCCCCTGAGAGTGTCAGGGTGGTGACACTGAAGCTTTAGCTGCTGAGGCACCAGAGAATGGGGAGTGAAGTGGCCCAAGAACAGAAACCTCAGAAGTGAATGATCTCGTGTCAATCAGTGCCCACATTCACCTCTTCTCTGGCTCACCCCAGATCCTGGCAATGATTTGCTGAAGGTTCATTGCTTAGAGAAGGGAACAGGAAGAATAAATGGGGAGGAAAACTCAAAACCCACTCCCCAATACTTAACCTCCCATCTAGCTGTTCTTTCCTGTTTCCTTTTTCATCTTTTGGGCATATTGACATTTTTTGGCTTGGGAGGCTGGTCTCATTTGCCTTCCAGGTCATTCTTAACCCACCTATCTTTTGTCTATCTCTAAGTCCTTACTTTTTTTTTTTTTTTTTTTTTTTTTGCTCAACGCTCATGGTACCTTTCTCAGTTCCTTACTATCTCAGTCTCAAAGTTCTGAGACACCTTAGAGCCCATGGCAAATACTTACATGTTACAGTGGGACATCACCGCTGGGCCTGTGATGCCAGGAGCCCAAGGGAAACCTGGAGGATGTAGGATTAGAGAGGAATAAAGGAAAAAGAAGGAGGAAAGATGGAGGAAACACCTCAGAGGGTAACTCCCCTCATACCCTAGGAACGAAGCTTGATGTAAGATGGTGGCTGGAACTCCCAGGAATTTCCACAGGCTCATGTGGTTTGGAGAACAAACAGTTCTTTGGGAAAAGGCTTTACAGGCAAAGAATCTTTACACAAGGTAGCATTCATATTCAGTTCATATTTTTATTGAGCTTCCATGATATGTCAGGCACCACACAGGCAGAAGGTTGAACATGATGATCACGGCTCCTACTCTCATGGAGCTCACACTATAGTGCAGAGGACAGACAGTTCAACAAGCCATTGACTGCAAGTGTGATACGTATTACAAAACAGAAGGTACAAGAGTCTGTTGGAGCATATACATTTGGAAGAACATTTGACCTTGTTAGGAGATTAGGAAAAAGCCCTAGAAAGTCCTTCAAGTGAAAGCGTGGGGTAGAGTAACAAACGATTTAAATCTCACCAAAGCCACACACTCCATGGCTACTAGAGGCCAGGCTTGCCCTAACAACTAGCCCTTGGTTGGGTCAGTCCTATCCAGAGGCTGGTACTACTTCCATGGTACATAAGTTCGGTAACTTCTACCTACATGCCTTTTCCTGACATCCACGTGTTCCCATTCTCCTGCATCTAATTAAACCCAGACCAGTGCCACCTCTTACAATATTATCTCAAGGGTAGAGGTTGCAGGCAACCGACTGCCTACAAACTCATTTTAAAAAAGTCAATATAAGCCTTGTTTGCGGCATGACATTGTTTCAAAGTAAGTGTCCCATTAATGATTAACTGCAGCACATGAATAATGAAGGATGGAACCATAGTACTGCTGCTGACTCTCCCCTTTCACAGAATCACAGAATGCCAAAGCCGAAGGGGTCTTAAGGAGGGATTTAGTCCAGTGGTTCTTGCCTGGGGAGGGGTATTCTTATCTGAATGGCTGGCAAAGCTTTTCACATCCTGCCTATTCCCCACTCCAATTTTGATACATTTGGGTTGGAATGAGGGAAGGAGGCTGGCATTATATTTAGAACATGATCCTCAGTAGATACCAGCAAGTTTCTGATGGTCCCTTCCCTTTGCCCCCTCCTGCATGGAGAACCACTGATCTAATCCAGCTCCATATATTACAGACTGTCAAGGACCAGAGAGGTTAAGTGTCTGTGTTGAACTTTATTTAATAGTAAATCTGGAACTGGAACACAGCTCATAATATTTTTATTGTGTTTCCATGCTTGGGGTTCTAAAAGCAGGAGCAGCTCTGAGGCCTGCCATCTCCTGCCCCTGCCAGGCTTGACTGCCAACTGGTATTTCTAGTTACAACGGTGAACATGGGGGATATTCATGGTCTCCTCAGTGGTCTGGGCCCAGGAACAGGAAGGGTATGACCCTCATATCCTGGCCTGTCTTAATACTGCTGAAGCCATGGGTCTTTGTAGCTGGAGTGGAGTGACCACAACCCCTAATATTTATTATGTGCCCTTTTACAAAAAAAAGTTAAGTTTGCTGGTCCCTGATATACAGAAAAGACTGAGATATAGATAAAAGTCATAATGGGAGGAGGGTTTGTCTTTATTCCCCTGAGGTTGGGGTGTAAAGAAGGGTCTCTCTAGTAGGACCCTCAGGTCTAGTCTGTGTGTCTCCAGTATCAACCTTTGCACTGCATGCTCTTTCCATCTGACAAGCGGTGGTGACATCAGTTTTTACCACTGAAACAAAAGAGAAAGGAAGGCTGTCTTAATGCTCACAACTACACAAACATTAGGCACTCAATCTTATTGTCGGGAAACAGTCCTACCTTTGCATGAGAATTCCTCAGTGGGCCAGTGAACCGGGCTATTTTGAATATATTCTGATTTTCTGTAGAAAACAGGAGGATAAGCATGAGGATGGCCAATTGACTACTTAATTAATCCCACCTTATCTCCAAGCTCTGACCTCCTACCAATCTTCAAGTCCCTGATCATCCACATATCTCTGGTTTAGTGCTGTAATAGGTGATTTCGACTGCATCAGGTGGACCAGAGTGAGCACAGGACTGGGAAAAAGAAGATGCACTTTGATACTATGTGTCCTTGAAAATGAATAACTGCCATTATAATTGATATTCTTTGTCCAATGACCACTAAACTCGTTATTTCATAAGAATCCGATAAGGCAAGTATCATTAATCTCATTTTAAAGATAAAAAAAACTGAGGCTGAGAATCATTTAATGTACTATTTAAGATGACCTTTCACTGCCTTCCTAACAAGTGATGGAATCCAGGTTTATTCAGTTCCAAGAACTGTGCTCTTTTTATGATAAAAAAAAAAAATACCTTGTTTCCTTTCTGCTCCTCAGTCTCCTTATCTGTGAAATAAGATTATAGCAAATTCCTTTCAAGATTCTGTCAGCAAAATAAATTCTGTTGATCCCAAAACCCCTAAAAGTTCTATTTGGCCACTTAGTAAAGCATGAAGAATTTTCTACAGGTTGAAAGAATCCACCGAGGTCCTGGGGAAGGAGCAGTGAGTAAACTGGACACCACTGCCTTCATGAAACTTTGTTTAGTCCACGCTGGGTCCCTCCCTATATGCTGTACTGGGGCTTCAGATAATTCTTCTGCCCAATGGAGTAGAAAGAAGTTTTATTTGAAAGCAAGTAAAAACACTCATAAAAGAAGAGATGACTCCAAAATTGTACTTTCACTTATTAAATGAATGTGTTCGCTGTTGTATATTTTCTGAGCTTCCAATTAGGTATTATGCCAGAGGAGACGCATATCCTGCAGGGACCCTAGAAAGCTGGAGACAAGGAAGGGACAGAGAGAGAAGAAATGAAAAGAGCAGCACAGGAATTGGCACCCAGGGGCGGGAGAGGGTTGTGGAAAGCCAAGCCTGCATAAGCACCCTCGGGTGAAGACAACCTCCATTCCAATATTTTTTTTACCCTTCTCTACCTTTCCACTGGAACAACCTTTAAAACAAAGAAGTCAAGGGCGCCTGGGTGGTTTGGTCTGTTAAGTGTCCTACTCTTGATTTCAGCTCAGGTCATGATCTCATGGTTCCTGAGTTCAAGACCCGCTTTGGTCTCTCTGCTGAGAGCACAGAACATGCTTGGGATTCTCTCTCTCTCTCCGTCTCTCACTGACCCTCCCCCACACTCTCTCTCAAGAATAAATAAACTTTAAAAAAAAAAAAGTCAAGTTAATTTACAGTCTCTCTGGAGGTAGGAAAATTGGTGATGGTCTTGTACTGAGTAAAACATAGGTAAAGCTTTGAGGTACAGCAATTGACCATGTAGACACTGAGGCAGCTTTCATTATTCCCACTGTCTGTCCCTTCTTAAGATGCAAGGGGCCTTTGTCAACCATAAGGCCAACAGCTGTGCCTCTAATATGAAGCAACTATTCTTTAGTGGCCAGGGGCTATGTCACTCTTTCATACCCACCCACCCATAAATGCATTCCCCAACTAGTCTCTCTCTCTTGGAATCAGTCTCTCTTAGCATATTTTTTTCTGGGAATGAAATTCCCAGTAATGGGCAACATGGCAAGTAGATAAATGGGAACATTTCACATCCTGGAATAGTAAGGATGTAATAAAAGCTGTGGGGACAGAAAGAACAGTGGGAGTGGCTGTGGAGTGTGCACAGATGAGCCTCACTCTCTAGCACCACTGTCAAATAGAAATTTCTGCAGTGATGGAAATGTTCTGTGTCTGCATTTAGTGCCTATTAAACACTTGAAATGTTTCTAGTACAAATGAACAACTGCATTTTAAAGTTTATTTAATTTTATTTAATTTATAGCTGCATGTGCCCAGTGACTCCCATATTAAACAGGGAAGGTCTAAAGGACACACATTGGACAAATAAATGCCAGGCACCAGAAATTCAGCTAAGGCTTCTAAACCTCAATATTTCCTTCTGTTTGAGATCTAACATGCAAATTCAAACTGGTAAACACAGGGGAACTAAGAAATTCCATTATTTTTGAAGGCAAACAACAGACCCTAAAGCCTCTTGCTCTGTTTAAGGATGAATAGCGCTAAAAAGAAAATAAACATTAGGTCAAAGAATATATTTTGAGTCATAAAAGCACAAACACATAGTTTTCATCTTGTAGTGCAGGAAACAAAAATATATTTTGGAAACTATTGTTTAGTGTTGCTTAAATTCTCAATAATGTTCAAGAATAGGAGCACTCACTAAAAGGAAAGTTGAAAGATGAGTTGTTGAGACAACAAAATGAGATAACAAAAAAATAGGCAGCTGAAAAATCAGGATTGGGAGATTAAAAAAAAGTCAGGTGAAATAAGGAAGGATTATAAACCATCAAAATACAGTCATAGAACTACAATCTGCATGAGAAGTCCCAAAAGACATAATCAATATTGTAAAAAATCAAAAGAGCAATCTGGAGGATGTGCTTTCAAAGCTCCACATGAGTGTAGATCCAAAAAAAAAAAAAAAATGCAAAGGGATGCAAGCAACTAAAGTTAAGATGAATAAATGGAACAGAAGCAATAATCAAATAATCAGAGGAAAACATTCATAAATATAGAGACCCAAGGCACAGATTGAAAGAGGCCATTGAAAGCTAGCTAAACAAGTGAAAAGAAATGAAGAGGCACACATACATTTCATAAAAGGTTTGTATTTCAAGAGTTAGAAACTATGAGAGTGTTCAGACAGGTACGTCTGTGTGGCTCAGTTGGTTAAGCCTCCAACTTTGGCTCCGGTCATGATCTCATAGCTCATAGGTTCGAGCCCCGCGTCAGGCTCTGTGCTGACAGCTCAGAGCCTGGAGCCTGCTTCAGATTCTGTGTCCCCTGCCTCTCTGCCCCTCCCCTGCTCATGCTCTGTCTCTCGCTCCTTCAAAAATAAATAAACATTAAAAAAATTTTTAAAAATCGTGTTCAAACATATCTCTCTTTCCCCAAACCCAAAAGAAAAGTGGATGACAAATGAAAGAATGACCCAGTTAATTTTTGTAACATTCCTTAATATCACCCTTGGTAGTCAATTGCATATATGCATATCCTAGCTACAGAGCTTTCACTTATCCTCAGTCTTTTCCTCAATATATAGAACAGAATCATTCTTAAAATAATAAAAATATTTTTAAATGTTTATTGATTGATTTTGAGAGAGACAGAGAGAGAGAGAGCGAGCACAAGCAGCAGGGGAGGGGCAGAGAGAGAGCGAGAAGAGAGAGAATCCCAAGCAGACTCTACAGAGCCTGATGCAGGGCTCGATCTTACTAATCCTGAGATCACACCTGAGCTGAAATCTAGTTGGATGCTTAACTGACTGAGCCACCCAGGTGCCCCAATAAAAATACTTTTAAAGTGATAATTTAATAAGGTAATTAAAATGCTAATATACTTGAAAGGATATTAATTTTTTTCTCAATAGTCAGTATTTCATCAATATTGTTGGGGTTTTTTTCCTTGTTCAGATATGGACGGTATCGTGTCTTCAGTATTTATCTCGCAGACTATTCAAGGCAATTACATTTTGAACCCTCATAAAACTATATTTTTACCAATATTCAGAAATTGGTCCAAAAGAGGCTATAATTTTTCATAGTTAATGCCTTTTACAACTGTTAAAACTGTTACACTTTTATGTATCATGATAAAACTAGATCAGAAGATGCTTAAGGTGAAACCTTCCATGGTAATCTTGCTCAGAGTACACACGTGCTTTACATGTGCTTTGCGCATAGTAGGAACTTCATAATAATTTTAACATGCCCTTATCATCTGCATTTTCAAAGTAACAATGCACAGCAATACACTGAATTGTGTTTATTTTCAAATATCTCTTTCCCTGAAATACTTCTGAATTTAAGTTCAAATGCTGTGCCTCCCTGACAGTGGTAACCATCTCTCAGCACTGCTTTAAGCTGTCTCCACGATTTGCCCATTCTCCTTCATCCCACAGACTTTCCCTTCTGAACATCAGATCATAGGAGTGAGCAGAGCCAGGCCTCACCAGTCCCCCAGAGACTGTTTATAAAAACATTACATAAAGTGGGGAAGGAGAAATTCTGTGGGGGCTAACAGCCAACTTCCCGCTTCCTCCCCAAAAACAGACCTATGACCTATGTGCAGCTCCTCCCATTTCACCCGCCCCCCCCTCCAAACACACACACAATGTTACCTCTACCTCGGGACTTTTTCTCAGTCCTGGAGCCCAGGAAGTTCAGCTGATTTAAATTAGAATTCCACCACTTGCCACTAAAAGAGACCTGAGAAATCACTACATAAATAAATACAACTGAAAAAAAAAAAAGTGTACATAAATTTAGATTTTTAAGCTTTTATTGGTTAGAAAGAGGTACCTATTGTTACAGTTTAATTTACTATCTATGCTGCTAGGCAGCTAACACTGCACTTCCATACTATTTTATAATTATCTGTTTATATGTGTACCTCTCTTGGTAATCCATTTCTGTGTAGCAAATTATTCTCATATCCAGTGGCTTCAAATAATCATTTTAACTCACAATATAATGAGCCAGGAATTCAGGCAAGGCTTGCTGAGTGAATCCATGGCTCCATGTGGCATCCACAGGGTCACTTGGTAGTATTCAGCCTACAGCTGGTCCAGTCCGGCAGGTGCAAACACTTTCACACACAGGTCCACTCTTGGTGGCGATGACGAGGCTCAGCCAGGTTCCTGTTCCTCCCTGTACAGATTCATGGTCTCCCATCGACTACTCAGATCAGACTTCCTCCATAATGGGCCAGGCTGCAAGGAAAAGGACCTGGAAAGTGGCATTCTGCAGGGCCTGGACTGCAAACTGACACCTCATGGCACCTGCCATATTACAGTGGTCAAAGCCAGCCCAGATCCAAAAAGGGGGACAGTGTCAAAGAATTTGTGGCCTCTTTTATCCTCTGTACCCAGTACTCTCTGAGCGCCCTGAGAACAAGGTATGTGCTTTATGGATCTTTGTATCCCTAGATAAAAAATTAGGCCAGAGACACAAGTAGGAAAGCTAGAGAATACAGTCAGAATCTAGACCCTTGAAAACATAAGTAGCTGCACTAGCCCTGGACTGCCCCCCCCCAACTTCCTGATCCATGAACAAACAAACAAGCAAGAAAACCATGTGTTTAAACTATTGTTAATAAAAGATCAGACTGGACTTAATCTTCCTCATCTATATTAGATCTCAGAATACAAGTATACTGCTTAACAATGTTCGCAGTAGGGTTTTCTTGGAGGGGGCAAAAAAGATCGAACTTACCTAAACCATGTTGATTTCTTAATTTCATGTTAGGTAAAATTGATTTTTTTAACATCAAAGATTAAGGAAATATACTTTTGAGTATAGGATTAGAAAAAATTAAAATGTATCATTGCAAAATTTAAATTTTATTTAAATTAAAAATAACTAGAGGAAAAGAAAAGCAATGCAGCACATGCAACTCAGGGAATACAAAGGAAACACACAAAACACAAAACAAAATGACCTCAAGTTAAATGCCCTGGGACCGCCAAAATATATAATGGTTTAATTCTTCTGGTAAAAGACAACGTAAATTAAAAAAAAGAGAGAGAGAGAGAACTGAATCCCATAGTAATACACTTTTTATAAGAGACACAACTAAATAAGTAGTGGGGTGGGGTGGGGTGAGCAAAAATAATCAGATAAATTAAAATTAAAAGAAAGAAAAGTGGGACAATTTTCATAATAGAAAACAAAGCCTGACATATTAACCAAGATAAAGAAGGTTAGTTCATAATGTTAGCAATGTTAGAAATATGATATGGTAAAATATAACATAACATAATATCCATGACACTTATATGCCAAATCATTTTGAAATGCTTTTGGTAAGAATAGAATACTAAGCACATTTACAAGTACTGTCTTATTGAATCTTCGCAACTGTTCTTTAAAATAGGTATCATTGGGGTGCCTGGGTGGCGCAGTCGGTTAAGCGTCCGACTTCAGCCAGGTCACGATCTCGCGGTCCGTGAGTTCGAGCCCCGCGTCAGGCTCTGGGCTGATGGCTCGGAGCCTGGAGCCTGTTTCCGATTCTGTGTCTCCCTCTCTCTCTGCCCCTCCCCCATTCATGCTCTGTCTCTCTCTGTCCCAAAAATAAATTAAAAACGTTGAAAAAAAAATTAAAATAGGTATCATTATACCTAAGTTCCAGATGTAGAAATCAGCGATCCTGGTCTTAGATGACAATATGGAGGTCAAACTTTGGAAATGCAAATGCTAGATGAAAAAGCACACACAAACCTGGGCAGAGCTGGGGTCATATTTTGAATGCTGTCCCAAACAAAGGAACCTGCAGGAATAAAGCCAGGTGCCAGCTTTCATTTTCATGGCTGTTAGGGAGGGTGAAACCTTGTTTGAAATGGAATACGGAAGCCCTGAAGGGGGCGCTCTCATGCAGGTACTCCTCGGTGCAGCAATGTACCCAGCGAGAGGAAGGAAGGTAGAGTGATTTGGACAAGGGAAGACATTTTTCACATAGGAATTTTATGTCCTGCTTTTAAGAAAAAGAAGGAAGATTCCTCTCTACCCCAACAACAGCACAGTAACCATCACTTGCAGCCAACCTTGAACTTGTGTTCTTCCCCAGTGAACTTTCGTTCAAATCAATCCTCCTGTTTCCTGCTAAAACCTAATAAAAGCTGACCTTCCCTTTGTCTTTTTGGTCTTGCGTACGGTTTGCCATAGTTTGCCTGTCTCAAATTTTGCAATTCCCCTGCTCTTCCGAAATCAATTCATTTTGTTTGTAAAAGAACTGGAGAGTTTATTTTTAAGGTTGACAGGAGCATTCCCTTTCTTCCTGCACACTCCATGGTGGGGAGGATAACAAAAGATTCCCAGGCTGCTCCAGAGGCCCAAGAGCTAGGGCATAGGTGGCTGGGTGGGAAGTGGGCAGTCCCACATGTCCACAAGAGGAGTGCTTAGCTGGAGAAGGGGTGGGTAGACTGCTGTTCTGACCTACTACTCTATTGCTTGTTGCAGGACAGGGTCCCTCTCTGCTCATGAGGAAAATCTCCCAGGTGCTTAGATAGGCTGAGGACCAAAAGCATTAAGATTACATTCTAGTACCAGCTGCTGTGCTGGTATCCTGGCCCCAGATAGTGCAGTTTGAAACAGCTTTGCTTATTCTTTAAACAGCTAAAAAATAGCTTAGAGCCTTTTTTTTTCTTTTTTTTTTTGCTTCTTACATCTCAGCTACTAAAGCTTTTCTGCTTACAAACCATCAAAACACACTCAGAGGAGCAAGTGGGGTTACACACTAGAGCAAAAAACCATCAATTATGGTTACCACCAAAAGGTGCAGTCTTGTGCTCATACAGCCCAATCATTGTCTTCAGTTGGTTGGTTCAGTTGTGTCTGGACTTTTTATTGAAGTGTTTGACAAACATCATTAAGCTCAACAGGTGCAAAAAGTAACCAGACGTGTTGAAAGCACCAATAGGAAGAGACATTCCCCATTTGATTCAGATGGGGAAGAAAGTAAAGATAATGCAGGAAAAAATGAAAAGTGAATTTCTAAAAACAGCAAATACCACATATGATTTCGCTTGTGGAAATGAGCCATTGGGCTGTTGCAACGATTCTGCACGACAGAACAAATCGTGCAAACAGCAAGCATATCTTACACAGCAATAACCAGGAAAAGTGGAAAAAAGTGACTGGCCACATGGTGCATTCCTTTGGTCAGTTTGGATGAGTAGGAGCTGTGGGGGGGGAGGTGCTCAGTATAAATGTGGGAAGTGCTACAGAAGCATCACTTGTGTGAGCCCCGGCAGCCTGGAGGTTTAAGGTGAACCTTAAACGTTGGGGATCATCAACACATTGCCAGTGTGCATAAAACTGCCATTTTCTAGGAAAAGGTGCTGGATATGATGTGTACATGAGGAAGGGAGGGAAGTCCCCACTGATGTCAAATCTTTAAAGGGTGGTTTCTCTTTCCTTTTTGTTGGAAAGATGCCCGGGGCTACCAGTTAAATCCTCTCATCATTGCTTAGGGATTACAAACATTTTGGAGCTTGGCATATTCTTCCAGGTTTCTCTTTGGGGCTTGTTTACCACATTCTCAATCCTCAGGGGGAGCATGAAGCATTCTCAGTGCCCGAGTTGTCACAGAGGCTGAGGCGACAGCCTGAACCGTTTGCTGCCCTTGCCCGAGCTCTGGTTTGGGAAGCACCAAGCAGAGTGACCACAACACTGAGGTTCTGGCTCTAATTCTGCCACTAGTCGCTGGGGTTTTGGACGAGTCCTCTCTCCTCTCTTTGCCTTATTTTACTCAGGTGGAGAGTTCCAGCTGTATACACTCCAAGAAGTCTACAGTTGGAAGGGGACAGGAATGCCACAAGGAACTGGTCCTAGAGAAGGATGCTACAGACTGCAGGTGAGGACATGTCTGCGAACACATCTCCATTTCTCTCTGATTCATTTTTAAGAGACTCTGAGCAAGTTCAGTGGACACATGTTAGTTATGGTCTTGTTAATTACTTCTCCCCATCTATCATCTGTTCTCCGTGTCTGATGGCCATCATGTTTCCAAGATGACAATTACTCCACCAAGTAATGGATGAAAATAACTGGTTTCCTGCCTTCAGCCTCTCATAGAAGTCATTTCGCTTACTTTTCGAACAGGATTAATGAGGTCTATCTAATTTTCTTTTGCCAAAGTTACTATATTTAACAGACTTTCCTCATTGAAAGAGCACATGGATGATCTATAGCTTTCTGTAAAAGTGTGAAGAACTAACTCATTGCCCTACTCCACCGATTTGATTTCATCTATTTCCCCAAATTTGGGGGAAAGTTTTTCAGAATGAGAAATGGTAAATAACCCAAAACAATGGTTAAAGTTTTAAGATACTTAGGGTATTGCCTGATTCCTTTTGATGTCTTAAATTGGCCTTGGATCTTTCATAAATCTGTCACTACCAGAGAAAATTAACATGACAAGTCATTTTTTGTGAACACCAGAACACATTGGTCTTTAATCAAATAGAAAGCATTTCACTAATGTGTTCGAGAGCTTCACATTAGCACAGATCTGTTGGTCTCTCGGTACAATAAGCAGTTATAATCTCTGTGTATATAAATTCAAATACCAATTATGTGATTAGCAATTGTATTTCTAATTAGAACTTTAAGTTTCTGACCATAAAACCCAGCTTTCTATTTAACCTGTGAGAATGTTTCTATATTGTATTTTTAGCCTCTGAAGTACATTGATAGAAGAATTACAATAGCACAGAATGTTACCCACAAAAAGGCCAATCTTTAGGTAGTCATTTGAGAGTCAACAAAAGAGCCTCAGCACCTATAGGCAGCTGTTATCCACCTGTCCCTCTCAGATGCCCTAATTCATCAAGGTCGTCCCTGGCAGGGCACTGATTATCAGCAGCTTTGCCTCCGTGGAGGCAGACCTTGCCTTGTCTGTGTGTCTTGCCCTCTGAGCACCTTGGCCAACCTGATCACCCCACCGGCAATGGACTGGAAAAGAAATCTATCATCTACTCACCACACACAGAGGCAGAGACCCACTAAGTCCTGGGGCAAATTCCCTCAGAAATATAAAGAGAAATCTGAAATAAAGTTGGAGGCATATCTAACTACTTGGTAGAATTGTTTAGATGTTTTGGGGAACTGGTTCCACTCTTGGGGCTCCTGCTCTGGACGCAGCTCACTTGGTCTCTTTGGTGCTGCCTCTTGGTGCCCTCCCCCCACCCATTAAGTTCTGTGCCTATTCTGTTTCCTGTCTTCTGACTCTGCATTGTCTCCACATCTGTGTGCTCTCTCAGCTCTCACCCTGGCTTGGCTGCTCTGTCTGGGGCTGCAGACTGTAGCCACCTAGTCCCTGCTGCCAGCACCAGGTTCACCCAACTTGGGTTTCCCTCTTTGGAGCCCTCCTCAAGCACCAGCTGAGGAGCGACGACTGACCTCAACACCTGTTACCCAGTTTGTTGTTGTTTGTTTTTCTTTTGTTTTGTTTTGTTTTTGTTTTTCACTTAGAACGCTGAATCCCAATCCCTCTCTTTCTAGCCCCTCTCTGGCCACTTTGGATCTGCTCCTTGGTCTTTGCCACACATACACGTTCAGTCTGTGCCCTCTGGATAGGAACACTTTTCCCAATGACGCCTGAGTTTTGCAAGGTCGTCTGGAAATTTCATAATGGCCTTTCAAGCAATTGTGACTGCAGCAAGCCTTTGTCATCTAGTCATTCTCCTCAGTCTCTGCACAGACTCCACTGAGATGTGATGCCGAGGTCCCTGATGCCTCATGTGGGAGGGCACCCAAGATGTGATGACCCCACATGGTCAAGGCAAGGCTGCACTGAGACAGGTTTCCACTGCAGACCAGCAACAGTGGGCAACCAGACGCTCCTTCAGCCTCTCCTTTTCTAAAAGGCCTAGATCTGACAAACTTTGGCCACATGGGATAGAAAGTTAGGCTCAAGCAGAGTGAGCTGTCCCTTGCTTTGTTTTGCAGAGAAGGTGGGGATCCATGTGATGGTTTCTTGGTGCATCCAGAGAACAGTAAGAAGCATGGGCTGGTGTGAACTGACCAGAACCAACACCTACCAGGATCATCTCCTAGCAAGCCTACATTGTACGGGCAAGAACAGTGAGGCTTTAAGAAGGCCTTTGCGAGTCTCAGAGTTGGCAGCTAGACCGGAACTAGAATGCTGGTGTCTGAGTCATTTATAGACCTTGGGGGGGGGGGGTGCAGCTCAGAAGATGACCCATAGGCCCTGCGTGAACTCTTGGCTTGTCCCCATTTTAGGTGACACTGGGGAAGGTCAGTTTTCAGCTTGTCCTCTTTAGCAACAAATTGCTAAAGAAATTTCTGAAAACTCACATTTTTCTCCTTTCCTGGAGCCCTGATTTTACATGAATTCTATTTTCCTGCCCTTCTTTTCCTTCTCTGTCCCCCCAAAATCTAGAACCTTTATGTAGCTACAGTGATTCTGCAGAAGCCAGCCCTCCCTCCTGCCTGGGAAGTAGAAACCAATATAGTGCCTTAATATTCCTAGGGAACATTATTATCATTTGATATGCCAATGTGATAATGGGCACTTTGCCAGTCTTGTCATTTTAGAAGCAAATTGGCTTAAGTAATCACCTAAAGCATCCTCTTCCAAGGGACTTCCCCCCTCCCCCCCACATAGCAAATAGCACCTGTCACTTCCAACTGTGAGGCACAGAGAAAATATTTCCCCTCTTAAGTAATACAAGGGATTTGTCTGAAGCTTTTGCAGGCCTTCCATTTAAATAAAGCTCTTTTTTAAAAAATAAAAATTCAATGCACGTTCACAGGATTTCAGTGTTGTCAAATATTCAATTTAAACTCTCTCTTATTTACATTCTCCGTCTGAACAACTGGTATTTCACAGGAGAGTTTTTTTCCCTGCAGAGAGCATTCATGCAACGTAGTGCTGGTGTTATTACCCAAGTGATTCCTGTCTCCTGTATGCTGTGTTCCAAAGCCTTATCTCTATTGTTCCCTTTGTCCCTCCAGCGCTGAGTGGGCGTTCTCCACACAGCAGTGATTTTCCGTCTCTCAATAGCCTGATTCAAATGGGATCGATCGGAGGAAGCCACAGCCGGAGAACCACTGCAGCTGTGCTGTGCCCAAGGGTGTGAAAGGTCCCTGCTCCCCGGCCCTGCTCTCACTGCGGCTTCCGATGTGGCAAGTGGCCTGCCTCTTCCCTTTCTCAGGCATTTCCTCACGTGCCTGTCACCAGGCCAAAGAATTCTGCCTCATTTCTTCACAAAGCACTTTGGTGTGTGCTGTTTCTTTCTGACTTGGGGGCCTGGGAGCAGTAACAGAGTATTCTGTTTGGCCTGCGACAGGCAGCCGGTAACGGGATGGCTCTTGGAAATGATTGATAGCAGCTACACATCTGTGGTTTTGACACCTAGGCTGCAGAACATTCTAACTGTCACTGCGGCTGGGATGAGACTTTTCCTCCTGCTGCCCTTGAGCTGCCCATTGATTGGATCTTGGATTCAAGGCTCTTTAGTTGTTTTCGTTGCTAGAATTTTTGACATATTTGGTTATAAAACTAAGGTAGGTCTTTCTCTGTAAGCTGAAGCCAGGGACATATTGGACCATTACACAGTCAGGAAAATGAAGAATAAATGAGTTAGAGCCGTATCATGTGAGAAGTAATCAGAGACACCCCCCACCGCCTCCCAGGCCACCAACCTGTTACTGCTAAGGGCACAAAGTAAAATGCCAGAAATGCTCTGGACATCCCTGGGAGTTTATGATAGTATAATATGCTGGGCAAAGCAATTGCAAACCCCATTTAATGATACAGGTGACATCCGTTTTAGCTTCATGGGATCTGGTCATCTGAATTTTTCCGAGTTGCTTTATTCACACACCTGAAGACTGAAACAATCTTGAAGCAGGAGACATTACTTCATTATGTGTACAAACAGTAAAAATGCAGAGTCATGTTCTTTAGTATTCCATTGACTTCCCCAAGTTATATGGTAATGGGTGCCATCTAGCCCATGACCATCCCTCCCAAGAAAGCTGGGCCTAGGGAGAGGAAAGTAGCTTCTTTATGAAAGCCTATATTTTTCTCCTGGCAGAATATGGCCAAACCTCCTGCCTCCTGAATTTCAACTCCCATGTTGCTACTGCACATTGGTACCTCCTAATTCATAAAGTTTCAAATTAAATTCACGATTATTTATAAAAGTTACCTTCTTTAGATAATCAAACCAATGAAACACTATATATAACACCACGTAAATGCATGACTTCTTTCTCCCGTTCACTTGTCAGGACTATCAAGGTCCCATCCAGTGATGATGAGGCTAACAGGAAGAGGGTTCTAAGCTAGGAATGGCTCACTCAGCCAACCAGAACAGCAGGACCCAACTCTTCAAGGGAGGAGTCAGTAATATGAGTCATCAGGACTGAAAGGGCTGGTTAAATAAAAACCACTTCTATGTGGGGACTGGGCTTCAGGAATGAGGACAAAGGAGCGGATTCTGGACAGAGCAGTCAGTAGCTAGACACACGAGGACCGCGCAGAGAGACACAGCCTGATATTGTTGGAATGTCTAGTCTGGACAGCTCAGGTCCACCAGGCCCCAGGTAGAAGATAGTGGTATATTCCCAAGCCTCACTCACTGCTATGCAGGGCTCTCATTGGCTTGGAGACTGGGTCATGTGGGACCCTTAACCCCATCACATCCCCAACCGGACTGGGAAAAAACAAAGTGGCTCCCAACCATACAGGATTCCACTCCTCCACTCCCAGGGATGGGTGTTTTGGCTCTGCATTAACACCTGCCTGTGTCTCTAACATCCATGATATGGAGGACTTGAATCATAGGGCAGATTTCGGTATAGGGAATTCTAATCCATTAACAATGAAGAAGAATTTAGGGCACCAAAGGGCAGACGTGGTTAGAGAGCTGGGAGATCTTTGAACTTCATGTCCATTGTAGTAAGCTAACTTTTGGAGTGGGGGGGCTCATGTCTACTAAGCTGATTTATGTAGTGGGTTAGGCTCAAACTCACAAAGTTTATGACTCAGCAATGTCTGTCTGACATTTATTACCACTCGACAGACTGGCAGTCATAAATCCAGCTTCATTTTTACAGCTAAATAGCTCCTATCATGAGACAAAGGAACAAAGGGAAATAATCCACAGCTGTGCTATTCATCCTGCATCTTATCAAAAAATAGGAAAAAGTATAGAAATGTATAGGTCATGTTGTAATAGTCATATTTATATGCACACATGCAAGTACACTGTGTACAAATACTATCTAAATATATGTGGTAAATTACGCCTGATGCCGACGCCCTGCCTATGGAAACATGGTGAGGAGACGCATGTCTCATTTCTCTGTGTTAGTGCAAAGCCAGTCATGGGCTCTCCTTGCTAGCTGAAAGTGTCAGGGTCCATGTGCTGAGTCAAAGCCCAACAGAGGGACAGAGCTCAAGCCTGGGGTGGAGGTGAGGGCATGCACAGGAAGTGAAACAGAAAAAGGTGCCCCATGGGAATTCACATAGCTTCTGGGACACTCTGAGCTCTGCTCTGCTGGGAAGCTGTTCTTGGAGTTACACCAGCAGCGACCCTCTCCCACATAAGGTTCTAGTTCACGTATTTTGGTTTTCTTTTTTTGTTGTTCTCTTTTTTCTACAGCACATAATTTTTAATGCTATACAAATAATACGTATAAGTGTATATATAAATACGTACTGTATCATACATATTCTCATATTCTTTTTTCAAAAATTTTTTAATGTTTATTTTTGAGAGAGACAGAGACAGAATGTGAGTGGATTAGGGGCAGAGAGAGAGGGAGACACAGAATCCGAAGCACGCTCTAGGCTCCTAGCTGTCAGCACAGAGCCTGACATGGGCTCGAACTCACGAGCTGTGAGATCATGACCTGACCTGAAGTCGGATGCTTAACCAACTGAGCCACCCAGGAGCCCCACATATTCTTTTTTTTAATGTTTCAAGTTCTTATTTAAATTCTAGTTAAGATATAGTGTAATATTAGTTTCAGGGGTAGAATTTAGTGATTCATCACTTTCACATAACACCCAGTGCACATCACACCATGTGCCCTCTTTAATGCCCATCATCCATTTAGCGGATCCCCCTGCCCACCTCACCTCCAGTGTGTTCTCTAGAGTTAAAAGTCTGTTTTATGATCACCTTCCCTCTGTCTCTCTCTCCCTCCCTCTCTCTCTCTCACACACCTTCTCACTCTATTTTTGAAATGAGAATGAGTGAAATGAGAGATACAGGCAAGACAATTTTACAGGTATCTTCCAGCTCTCACACTGAATGGCTCTATTTTACATTGAACAATTAGCTAATTGGATGGTGGAAAAAAGAGGATGAAATGAAGCTGTCATTTGTTTAAGTTTTACAAAACTATAAGAAAAGTATCATTAGTCCCATTTTAAACATTGAGAAACTAATGCTCAGAAAACTTACATAACTTGCCCCAGATCGTAGAGTAAATAAATGCAGAACCATATTCTAAGTACAGGTTTGTTTTAAATCAGATATCATTTCCCCAATAGCATACTCTTTGTCTGAAATTTTGCATTCAATAAATAACTACTAATTTAATGTATTCATATATGATAAACTTAACACATACAATTCCTCAGCACTTGTTATAAACTGGATTACTAGAGTTTGCAGAAAAAGATAAATCGGTTTTGGTTTCAGTTTTTCCCTCTCAAGGGTGCCTATCACTTCTCTCAAAAGAACTTTGGCTAAAGAAGGTCACTGCAGGGGCACCTGGGTGGTTCAGTCGGTTAAGCAACTGACTTCAGCTCAGGTCATGATCTCATGGTTCTTGGGTTTGATCCCTGCATCAGTCTCTGTGCTGACAGCTCAGAGCCTGGAGCATGCTTCAGATTCTGTGTCTCTTTCTCTCTTTCTGTTCCTCCCCTGCTCATTCTCTGTGTCTCAAAAATAAACGTTAAAAAAAATTAAAAAAAGAAGATCACTGTAAAGGAGAAATGATTTGTTTTCTTCAAATCCCAGCAGTACTTCAGAGAATATCCAAAATTGAGGAAAAGTAGGAACCAGACTACCTTGTACTCAATATCTATAGAGATAAGGCTCTATGGTGGCTGAGAGACACGATTACTATGCAAAAAGGGATAAGGATTGAGTTTAAGTCCTCCCAGAATGGCTTACCATTCATCTGGGAAGTTGGACAGTTTCTGAACCAGTGAGTGCCTTGGGGGGAGGGGGGGGAGTGCCTTGGTTCATTTACACCTCAAAACTATCAAAGAAGAAAATGGCTGATGCAGTCGCCCAGGTGGAAAGCTCTGCTTATTACATACCCCCACGGGTAGTTTGTAAAGGGTAGTTATTAGCTTTCATCACAATTAAACTCTCTACACCTAAAGGACACTGAGAGATGCTACCTTATATAAAGAGGTGGGAGATGGGCTTCTAACTGGCCTTAAGTGGTAAAGAAGAGGATAATGAAGACAGAGTCTTCAAAAAAGATACCTTGTCAAAAGTAGAAACTTGCTGAAATGGCAAATAGTCTCCATATACTGACTGTATTTTCCCGTTACTAATCACTTTTTAAAAATAGCAGCACGTTCTAGGTAAGCAAAAGGGTGGTGGAGAAAAGCACAAACCATTCCCAAGTTCTGAATATGTGCTCCTTAGAGCTAATCAACATGAAAGCCACACAGCAAATTGACAAGTGACAAGAAGAATTAATTCAGAAGAAGAAAGGGAAAACTTGAACCATTCATTAATGCTCCTAAAGCCAACTGTGGACACCTACAGGACAGGGGCGGTCTCTCTAATGTTCTGATAGTTCTGTCTAGAATCAGAGTTCTGTAGATTGCCTTCCTTCCTTGATGACTTTCGTTCCATTGTTTTCAAGCTCAAAGAGATTATGTTTTTGACAAAACAGGGGAACATCCCTACTACTTTGTTTATGCATATGCAACATTAATAATTTCCTTGGAACTAACACCAGGGAGGCTAGTCACTTCCTCCCATCCTGAGCTTCTTGGAGCCAGAGTAGTGGACTGATGGGACATGGGGTTGCCCCAACATGGCAACTCTTTGGACTCTCAGGAATAAAATTATGAACACTAATGTTGTTATTCATGTACGCTGATTAACTCTCCACTTAGCTGTGAAGACGACTTCAAGAGATATGAAAATATACATGAAAAACTTTGACTTCAAAGAACATGTGGTCACTGAGTTGACCAACACAAGGAAATCTTACCTTACAATCATTGGTCGTCTTACAGTCAGACTTTTAATCATTTGAAGAGTGACAATTCAAGTAGAAAATGTGCTAAGAAAATAGCAAGGATGCAAAACAGGAATTCATTATCGTGTATATCAGTTTCACTTTTATTTCTTTAATTAAAAAAATGAATAAGTTTAGCAGCCAAATGTCCTACATTTGTACATTATTTAAACATTCTGAAGGAGAAACAGTCTCTGCGGATCCTAGTGCCCACCTGTGCAATGAGGAAATTTGAGCGGGACTTCAAATAACCACAGATGATGTCAAAGTTTGGCGCGTAACAATAGACTGTTCTTCAGAAACAATGTAAAGTGTTAGTGATAGCTGGAGGTGGGGTGGGGGTGGGGACGGGTAAAATAGGATTTTTTTTCCCTTACTCATATAATTTGAAGATTATAGAATGTGGTTTTTAAAGGTCAAAATGAATTGCTAATTAAGTTGAGGCATTTGAAATTAGCAAATAAAACTGCTACTCAGAATAGTGACTAAGGAGTAATTAATCATACAGGAAAAAACTGGCACCAAAGTAGAGCCAGCAATAAAATTAGCTCTTAAATAGTTGCCATAGACCCTTCAGACAATGTTACTAAGAAACTGTGAGATATTCATTTCTTTCTTTTCTGTTTAGGCTACACCCTTTCAAAAAGACTGTGTTCAACATTTTTCTAGAAAGATACAAATCAAAACAGATGTCTAGCCACACAACCTCTCTTGTAGGTATTCAGAAATATCTGAACTAGTTTTGACTCTTCCCTCTATGTTTTACTCAACATGTGAAGTAATGAAGGGTTATGTGATCGTAAGCATTACCTTAAACCCACTCTAATTTTTAAATATAAATCACTGACAATTTTTGGCATTTTAACGATTATGATACAAAATTACTTAATACACTCTTAAAAACCAGTGTTGACCACCCCCACCCCCAACCTTTGAGAACGCCTGCTTTAAAATCTGCTTAAGAAAAACATTTTGGTTTTGCTTGTAGGTGCTTTTTGTTTCCTTAGGTGCTACATTTGCCAGACTTGAGTTTGAGTCCATGCTGGGACTCTCAGTTTCATTTTACATCAAGATGTTCGTATATTAAGTTTAAAGCCAAATTTACCAACATGAATATTACAATGAAATACCTAGATAGTTAGTTTGACATGCAAATCTTAAACTAGAAAGCAAACTAAGGCAGCATTTATATAGAGATTTATATTTTTAAGCACTTGACATTTATTTATTAGCTAATCCACACCACAAACCTATGAGGTAGTTTAGCATGACTTTAGTATGAATAAAGTAGGTAAGAAGACAAAAAAAGAAAACAAAATCTGTTCCCACAGTAATATGTTGATCAAACCCTCCTCATTCTGGTCATAAAAGGGCAACAATCAATTCTTTGTACAAGCTGGTCAAACAAACAATGAATATTCAGCTTGGATGGAATGTAGAGAGGGCAGTTATTTCATTTCCTGACAGTTTAGAAAGTTTAGTTTGTTATTGGAGTTCTAATATTCTGTGCTCACAGTGACTCATCCATAACACCTCCCTCAAAGATCAGCTTTGGAAGAGGTGTGGCCACGGCCCCTCCCCAGGGCTCAAATTTGCCTCTGGAAGTATTAGCATTTATCATCTATCCCTATTCTTCCTCTCTTGGTCTGAGTGGTCTAATAAACTCACTTCAGTAGGAAGGTATAAAGACTCTTGCAGTTCCAATTTATGTTTATATATTATCTAAGAGACAAATGAAAAACAAACCTACACTGGTCTTTGTGGTCAAGCAATTGCAGATGAGAGATTTATTACGATTTTTATCAGCAAAAGGGATCACTGCGGTCCTCTGTACTTAGCAGATGGTTTTATGATAATACATATTAGTGCACCGGGCTGTGGAGGTTATATATAATGAAAACTCGTTAATTTGGGTTTCACTACCATGGCATTTGTGGCAACTGGTACAGGTGCTAGCCAGAAGCTGACCTCTGTACTTAAAGAAGAAAAACCCTTCGCCAAGTTAAGTGAATTGCATGACCGGGTCTGTAGGAGTATTTTGTCTCTATAAGAAGACATAGACAATTTCAACCACCTAGCCAAGTATCCTTTTAAATACAAAGGAAAAAAAAAAACCCTCTAATATAAGGATGCCATTAGGCTTGTGTGTTATTTTAGTTTTGCATTATTTTTGCCTCATTGGAGCAAAATTTTAATGTCAGTACTTCAGTTGACGTTACTCCAAGTACTCAGGAACAGTGAAAGTACTTTAGGTACCGATAATTTGGATAGTCTCTTTCAAACATATAGGGTTCTCCCCTAGGTCCCCTGAATTGAAGTTTTACAGAAAACCCCTGGACTCGTTCTTTTCTCTCCAGGAATCTCTGCTGTCATAGGGTGACTCTGTCAGCGCAGCTCCACAATGGCCAGGTCCCCCTGGGTGTCTTCCTCTCTGCCAGAATTAATTTGGCTATTTGAAAACATTTACCTTGCATCTCACTCCCATCTGTTCATGATGAATTGGAACGTAAGACATGACCTAATAAAACAAATTTAGTCGTTCTACTACTACCACTATTGCTACGAATGATAAATCAGAACAGAAAGAACAATAAACAGCTAGCTTTCCAAGGAAGGTTTTTTCCGTCTAAGACTTCCCAAAATATGGATAACATTCATGGGCTCTTCCTGTTTAAAACTTAGTATGTCAACTCCACGGTACATTGGAACAATAATTTCCCTTATTTATGCAAAAATAAATAAAGAAATTTGAAAACAAACAAGCAAACTCTCTGGCAGGATATTCACTTTCACTTGACAGGTTGCCAAGGAGAAATAGAATTTGGATGAGGAATTCTGAAGTAATCCGATTATTATATCCAGAAGCTGATCTGTAAAGGGTTTGGCATAGCTCCTTTGTATATCAAGAGATCTATGTTCATGGGCTCATCTATATTAGGTTATTAAAAAAAAAAAAAAAAAACAACGCTTGAGAGTATGAGCTCACTCATTACACACAGACAGAAACAAAGTTGTTTTTTGTTTTTTTTTTTAACTTGGCCAGTGCTTATTTTACAGCAGAATAGACAAAAAAAAAAAAAAAAAAAAAAGCACTATTTCACACATTCGCAGACAAGTCACCATTGGAGGTTTGTAGCTCTGTTGTGTGCTTTCCAAAATAGATTGCTTCCCATCGGACCCTCCTTCCTTCCTGTGGGACAGCACGTGGCTGGTGGAGCAGCTGGTCTCTGTAGGCACGGAAGCCGGCAACCCAGGTCCCTCCTGAGTGGGCCCTCTCAAGGGAATGGGACCAAATTTCAAACACCTCAATAACAACACTGTGCGTTTCTAAGTCATTTCATTTATTGCTCACTGAGTCGTAACCACCTCAGCTCTTTGTGGAAAAACAATGGATGTCCAGAAAATCCTGACACCAGGAGACCCATTGCCTGCATGGTCACAATGTACAAAGGGCAACCCCAGCCAGATAACTGAGAAGCATCATGAATAAGAAGGTAAATGTCTGGCTTTGCGGCCATCCTACAGGACACCAGATCTGGTCACGAAAGAGAAGAATGAAACCCAGAGAAGGCTTTCTAATTTATACTCAGAGGCATTCCCCATCAGAGAATAACAGTTTTCCAGTCTGCCAGTGGTGTTCTTTCTGAAGTGATTGAACCTTGGCTCGGCAAGAGGACTCCAGTGAAAAACAGGAATAGGGAGACTCGCCACACCCAATTTACTCAGTTCGTCCCAAATCGCCAACACCCCACGTCAAAACCCACAATTCAGGCCAACTTCATAAGAAATGTTCATTTATTTCCCTCTCATTCTAGGGTTTGTAATTCTTCTCTTGGATGCCTTTGGGAAAACATTTCATCAAGGTCAGCTGCTATTCAGACATTTTTGCCTAAGAGGATCATCATGCAGGCAAACGAATTCTCTTCCTAAGCTATTATTTTGGCAGCTTGCAAAGAGAACTTGGCTTAACCTTGAGAAACTGTTCTTTGAATGATCAGAAAAAAAGGATGGGGATTCTTCCTTTATCCACCCTCTTTATTCTCGTTCAGATGGCAAACCCGGCTCGCAGTTTTGAAGGTGAAATGAAGGAGGAGTATTTATGTCCGTTATGTATCTTCTACTAACAGTGACTCATTCTGTTTCTGTTCATGTTGCTGCCAATCATGTTCAGCATGATGAACAAATAATGTTTCTTTCTTGATGGAGGTGCTCTACATCTCAGTCATCAAAGATTTCATGGAATATTTATGTGTTGAAGAAATCTAGAATAAATTGGACATTTAGATTTTCCCACTGTCTTCAAGTTTGAATGATGTTCCCACTGCTTCCTATAGGATTATAATTTAGAACATGTACTAAATAGATTATCAGGAAAGAATTTAAAAATCCATCCAGATATCATAACTTACCACAAAATTAAAAGAAAGAAAGAGAAAGAAAGAAAGAAAGAAAGAAAGCAAGCTCATTCACTTCCAAAACCAAGATTAGTCATATGTTAATTTGTGAATCCTCATAAGAAATGTTCATTGTTCAAGAGAGAATCCTCCTCTGGTAGTTGATAAGCAATTCTCCACGGCAGAGAAATCCTGACATTTTTTTCTCATCTCTTGATTGATGTTTTCACTACTTATTCTTCAGGCTATAAGACAGAAGGGAACACAGTCTTACCTTCTTTCATAATTACATATTCCAACCTCCCTCTCTCCTTCCTCCCCCCTTTTCTCTGTCTCAATCTCTCCCCCACATCACTTTAGCCATCAAATTAAAGTAAAGCTGGATTTGTATGATGAATCTTTTATATTCTAAATAACCTGTAAGTATAATAACTCAATTACCAATGTCATCTCCATGTAGGTACAAGAAAATATATGCCTCAGTCTTGTCAATCCAGATACTACATTCATTCTGTAAGTTCTAAAGATGAAATTAACCAATTGGTTTATATTTGTGATGGATTGCATATACCCATCTTTAAGTTTCAGATAGAACGACCTGTAGAACTCTCTTCTTGGGAGGGAGAACAACACTATAGCATTTGGATTTCAAATTACTATTATAAACCTCATTCTCAATTCATTCAGAATTTTCCCTGATAGATATTGATAAACAGGAGAAATGTTTTCTGGTTTTAGTCTCAAAAAGTACTGATTTAAATTAAACAGCCTACTAATTCTTAAAGGTTTTGGGTTTTGTTTTTCTTTATGATAAGAAGATACTACCATTTATTGCATGCCTACCGTGTGTCAAGAATTTCACACTTATTTTACTTCTAACTTAATCCCCACCTTTAATTTGGATGTCATTTCTTCCCATTTTAATGATGATAACACTGAGGCTTCAATTGGCTAAGTGAATCACACATGTTCATACAGCTGCTTGCGGGGGGGGGGGGTGGTGCTGAACCCCAGGAAAGATCAGAATCAAAAGGCAAAAGGCTTGTTGCCATCCTGTGCAGGGAATTTCTCTCACAGCATTGAACATGTCCTCTGGCTGCAACGAGGCTGCCAGAACAGTCTCGGCCTGTAGTTTACAATTATCCCTAAAGCTGTTTCTTAGAGGAGATGGTGTCAGAAACGCTGGAGCAGGTTAGAATCCTTGCATAGATTTTCCTATCCCTCTTTATTAAGAGCTAAATATGAGAGTGGAAATCAGGTAAATGAAGATTCACAAGCTACAAAGGAAAATTCTATCACTCACCTAGAAGCACACGGCATATCGTGAAATTCTATTTTCAAAAAAAAAAAAAAAAATGCTGTCATAGAACATTCTTAGGATCCGAATAAGTGTTTGAATGTTGTTGTAGAAGACAGACCAAAAGAAAATGGAAACTACATGTATTTCTGGGTAAAAAAAGATAGCTTTGGAATTTTGCCTTGGAATGACCCTGGTAAGCACAGCCACTTTTAAATGGTTGTTATAAAAAGAAAAATCTTGTTTTGGAATCTCATATTTGATATCTGCACCATCTGGTCATGACCTGAGGAAATTCTACAATCCTTGTCATTTTCATGTATTAATGTGACATAAGGTTGAAAGTTTTCACTAAGCAAACAAGCATAATCTCATTTTTATAAACTGCAAAGATGAACACTTTTCAGAATAAAATGAGTTTGAAGTGCAGCACCGCCGTGTAATAGTGCAAAGACCAAACACATACGCAGCTGAGCGGCCGTAGTTATGATTACATCATTAAAGGAGACTAGAAGAGACGTGGGTGTTTTTTTTTTTTAAACTTATAGTAAAAGTGGTATATTAAGAACTTAATCCCATAAGGAGCAAAAATATCCCCTCTTCCTTTTTATAGTCAGAATAATTATTCAGACCCTCTCTGAACACAGAAGTAATGACAAATTAAAATGTCTTTCAATTCCATATAGCTTTTATAATTATTCATCCGTTACTCTTATTATTGCTGAAAAGCCTCCTTCATATTTTAGACAGCATCCCATTTGATACAAAAGAACACGGACAATTTTACTGCTATTAATAAATATGCAGCCATCCAATCCAAGATGAAAATTCTTTTTCATCTGAGAGATAAGCTGCATAATTCATGTATTTTCAGAAATTTCTTTAAATAGAAATTGAAGAAAGGCATAGGGAAAAAGAATTCATTATATAGTTGCCATTTGTGGTGAGGGACAGTGTCTGTTCTCACAGAGTCTGAGAGTTAATTCAATTTGAAGAGAATTTCAATTGCCCTGTATATGTACCAACATACTCATAGAGCCGACTTTAGTTTTGACATCTATCATCATAAAAATGATATAACATAGCTGCCACTTGACTTAAAAAAATGTAACAGAAGATTACTAGGTACTTTTCTTCAGGTCTTGGAATGCAGTTAGAAAAACTTCACAGCAATTTGGAATGGGTGCCTCGCTTTCCAAAAAGAGAACTGTCCATGTCAGTGAAGCATGGGGCTCCATCTGACTTCCGTGAGTTCCAGCCCCTGTAGGAAGGAGTTCCTGACACATGGAGATGGCCTTGCAGGGTAGGCCCGCATTCCCAAGACCCCATGCAAATGAGAAGCACTCTTGCAGGACCAGTTAAGTAAAAAAAGCTTCTGTTTGTACTAGTTGTCTTTTTGCCCATTCAGACCTGGAAGGTTCAGAGGGGGTGGTGTTCCAGACTGGGTCTGAGTGTAGCCTTATGTACACTGGTAAGGATTTCTTTCATTCTTTTGTTTTCATGTGAAGTATAGTTGACACACAATGCTACATTAGTTTCAGGTGTACAACTTAGCCATTCAACCCCTCTCCACATTATGCTACGCTCCCCAGCTCCCCACAGTGCAGCTACCATCTGTCACTGTACAACGCTATTACAATACCATTTACTATATTCACCATGCTCTACCTTTCAGCCCCATGATTTATTTAGTCCATACCTGGACGCCTGTATCTCCCACTTGCCTCCACCCATCTTGCCCCTTTTCCCTCTACCTTCCCCTCTGACAACCACCAGTTTGTTCTCTGAGTTTACGGTTCTGCTTCTGCTTTTTAAAACATTTCTTTGGGGCACCTGGGTGGCTCAGTCGGTTAAGCGTCCAACTTCAACTCAGGTCATGATCTCACAGTTCATGAGTTCGAGCCCCACATCAGGCTCTCTTTTGTCAGCACAGAGCCTTCTGTCTCCCTCTCCCTTTGCCTCTCCCCCACCCATGCACACACACACACACACACACACACACACACACACTCTCTCTCTCTCTCTCTCTCTCAAAATAAATAAACATTAAAAAATATTTCTTTGTTCATTTGTGTTTTAGATTCCACATATAAGTGAAATCACATGGGGGTATTTGTCTTTTCTGTCAGAATTATTTCAATAAGCAATACCTCTAGGTTCAACTATATTGTCACAAATGGCAAGATCTCCTTCTTTTTACCTAGAAAAGAATTTTCAATACCAAAATTGAACTGTTCTCACTATGGAAGATGACCAGAAACATGTGCAGTCTTTCTGAGATGTTATCAAGGTCAGGGAAAGGGGTGTGGAATGTGTTCTGAGCAGTGTTTGGAGATGGTTACTGGAGAAAAATTGATGTGACTACCTCACATGAAATGTAAACTATTCAACAAACCAATTAAAAAACTAAGCAGAGTATCCTTAGTCATAATGAAGCCTGGTTTCTGACACCTAGACAGCAAGTTTACAGGGAAATAAGAAATGAAATCATGAAATCATGGACCACGGCTTCTACAAAATGATGGGGCCAGAATGAGTTAGGTTTGTTGGATGAGGAGGAGCTATGTTCCAGACATTTTCCACACACATGTTGTTGAATAATCATGACTTTGATATGCTGCCTGAGATGTTCAATCTGCGGCCTGAGATGTGCCATGAATGACATCTGAGCACTGTCAACTTTGCTCAGTTTATCACCATAGGGCAAAGATAAACCAAATTAAACTAGATTTCCCAAATCAAGCCTCCCTCAATTTTGATTCTTTCCTTTCTTGCATTCCCTAACTTGGCAAACAAGAACTCAAGGAGGAAATTCAGTGTCTCCCTGGCCCATTTCTTTTTCTCCCCCACCCCATAACAAATCAACCACAAGTCTTACTGGCCTCCTATTTTACTCTGAAATATGGCATGTCCTCTGCACCTCCCACCCATGGCCTCTTCCGGGCCCTTGACATTACACTCGGCTTCTATCTGGCACCTTTGCAACCAGCTCTGCTGTGTCATCACACAGGTGTTACAGTGTTTCACTAGGTTCCTACTGGAGAAAAATGTAATAAACAAAAGTCATTTGTGATATGGCCAGGGCTTCTCCTCCAGCTCGATCTTTTCATCAATGACCCCGTAATCATTCTAAAATCCCATCACGGACGTTTCTGAACCTGCCACACTCCCATGTGCTTTTACAGTTTGTATAAGTGCTTCCTTCTGCCTGGGAGCTCATCCTTCACTCCTAGCCTTGCCCAGATTTCCCCATTCCTTTTAGTGGAAGCATGCTTCCTTTAAATATCCTTCCTCTAACTTACCCTGCCCCAACCAAATGCATTTGGAATATTTTGAGCCGCCACTAGGGAGTAGAGAACAAAACCTCAAGAAAATGCCCAAGCCACAGCAAGTGGTCAGTAAACTGCTGTGCCAAAGGATGCAGCGTGTCCTGCTTCTGAGAGTCGTGAATGGCAGGGAATGAGGTGGGTTGCAGAAGAAAGAGGAGAAGAGAAAAAATGTGGGAGAAAAGATGAAGCATGGAGAGAACGGAACAAGGAAAATGGACTTTTGGGCATGGTGCTACCTCTGTGTGATGCCCAAATCTTTGAAATTTGTCTAAACAAATAAAATACTTGCAAAATGTTAGTTGTTAGTGGAAGTTTATGTAGTCTGAGTGATAGGGGTGGGGGTGGAGGGGAGAAGCACTCAAAGTTACAGGGGGAGAAAGATGTAGAAAGACCATAAGACACCAGGAGTTAAAAACACTGGCAGGATGAATTTCTCCAAATCCTTCTTGGAAAAACAAATCCTGTGTATCTATAACCCACTGAATAAATAAATCATTTAAGATTCAAGAATCAGGCTAATTCAGAGAAAAGTCAGCTATTACGAACATTCAAGAAACTGTGAATATTCAGAAGTACAGGATATTTAAAATGAATGCAGGTCTATTACTTCCTAATACACATAGACTAGCAAAATTGACAAGAATGATTTGTAATTAACTTACCAAAACACCTAAGAAAACAAGCCTCCTCTGTTTATATAGAATTTGCATTGTTTATATGCAAATGAACGCTCCCGAAGTACTTGAGAACAATTTATTCCCTTAAGAAGGCAAATATTCTCTCTATAATCTTGTTTACACTATTCATTTGCTTTGCAAAACATTTTTTATGAAATCACAAAATAATGAAATGTGAGAGTTCGAAGGACCCCAGGGATCATATAGGAAAATCCAAAGTACTCATTTTATAGATGAAAAATTCAACAGAACCCCTGACACACTCATTTACCCCTAGCATTTCTGAGGCCTGCATGCTCACATCCCAATCCCCCTAATTTGGGGGACTCCATTCTTTCTACGATGGGGTGCTAGCCACAACTGAGGCAGATGCAAGAACAAGGAAGTTACAAAGTGTTAGTTAGGCTTTCGGGCATCACCAGGACCCATCAGCCTCCTAGATCTAGGTAAGAGTCCAGTACCCCTTTTCCATTCACTTATAGATTGGGAGGCCTGGTTAGTCTCAGTTTGCTTCTAAGCCTCACTAAGCTCCTACTCTGTCTCCTGCAAGAAATCTCTCCTGACTCCCGCTTCCCTACCCATCCTAGTTAGGACCCATCCCAAGTGCTTTCTTCTATTGTTTCTGTAACCACATCATATTGCCATCTTGTGTTTACTATCTGTCCTCCCTCCAGAGAAGCCTGGGACTTCTGTATTTTCAATGCTCGCAATAAGTGCTGACAAAGTCAAAGCTTATCCTTCTCCAAAGAAACACATGAGACCAGAGAAGGAATCAATTGGTACATTGGGAAAAAGCCTAACTCCCAGCTACTACATTCCTCAGTTCCTGCTCTATCTTGGGCAAATCCATTTCCAGCCTTCATTCACAGATAAGAAAAACAATTAAGAATTCAAAGCATCTCTATTCTTATCTCTGTCTTCTAGTCTTACAGGTTCGAAGGGCTTGTGATTTAAAGTCAGAAAACTTGATTTTAAACTCCAACACTATTGCTAGTTGGATATTTATGTACTGTGTTTTTACGTTATTGGTTTCAGTTTATCCATCAATAAAACAAAGACATCCATAATATCTTTCCTATAGGAGTGTCATGAGAACTAAATGAGATAATACATATGAATATGTCCAGTAACTACAAAAAATTTAGAGATTTTTCTCTTTACCCTTGCTCCTAATCACTTGAAAATAAATTTCTGATGTAGCTGCTATATCTACTATATAATAAGAAATTGTTTGTTTGTTTGTTTGTTTGTTTTTTTGTCCCAGCTTCTTGGGGTGGAGATTCAAAGCCCTTGGAATTTTCCACTTATTAGGAGTACCTTTGGTTTTTGGTTTTTGGTTTTGGTTTTGGTTTTTAACATTTACAAAGTGACATTTGGCTTTTTTCCCTGTGTTTATTTATTTTTAATTGAAGTATAATTGATGTACAATGTTATATTAGTTTCAGGTGTAAAGCATAGTGATTTCAGCAGTATATACATCACGAAATACTCACCATGATAAAAACAGTTACCTTTTGTCACCACATAAAGTATACTCAACTAATGTATGACAAAGGAGGCAATAGCATTACCGTGGGGAAGAACAAAGCTGGAGGTATCACAATTTCAGATTTCAAGATATATTACAAAGCTGTAGTAAACAAAATAGTATGTTACTGGCACAAAATATAGACACACAGAGCAATGGAACAGAATAGAGAGTCCAGAAATAAACCCACACTTATGGTCACTTAATCCATGGCAAAGGCGACAGGACATATAGTGGGAAAAAGTCTTTTCAACAAATGGTGTTGGGAAAACTGGACAGCTATATGCAAAAGAATGAAACTGGACCACTTTCTTACACCATACACAAAAATAAACTCAAAATAGATTAAAGACCTAAATGTGACACCAGAAACCATAAAACTCCCAGAAAAAAAAAAAAAAAAGGCAGTAACCATGTTGACATCAGCCATAGAAACATTTTTCTGGATCTGTTTCCTCAGGCAAGGGAAACAAAAGCAAAAATAAAACAATTGGGACTACATCAAACTAAAAAGCTTTTGCACAGGAAGAAAGCCATCAATGAAATGATAGGAGTGCCTTTGTTATTCTTGGTGGGCTCTGACAGCTCATGCTAATGAGGTGACTCATGGTAAGTCCCTACATAATTTTAAGATGAAGGCTGGCCATGCCGGAAAGATCCACCATGTGATTAGAGGGGTTGAGGCTTTGAGCCAAATGATATTGTCATGACCTCTGCAGAGGGGAGGAGGACTGTAGAGTTCAGTGATGTGGCCAATGATTTAATCAATCGTGTCTAAGTAACGAATCCACAATAGAAATTCTGGACACTGAAGTTGTCAGAGAGTGAGCTCTACCATCAAATGACAGACCTCAAATCCAAGATCTAGCACTTAGTAGCTCTGTGGTCTTTACTTCAGTCTCCTGATCCATTAGATGGGGATGATATAATAATAGTAGAGATTTCACAGGCTGCTATGGAGATGAAATGAGTTAGTACATACTATATACTCGTCCATATGGAACAACAAATCAGTGTTATCTCTTACTATAATTATTAGTACTAGTATCACTTGGCTACATGGGCCTCTGCATTAGGCTAAGTAGATTTCTGTATCTTCTGTAATTGGCAGAAAGAAAGGATGTTGAAGTGAGATATGCTTTCTCACTACCTACCCAAGGGCAGCTTTAGTTCTACATGTTTCCAGGTGAAGAATCATGGAAAACAATGGCATATAGCACAAAGATAGTGGGGGTGGGATGAATGCTAATATTTGATGGGTGCACAATGTTCCCTCCTGCCAAAAAAAAAAAAAAAGGCTAAGATTGTGCAGACTATACTGTCCACTATCATACCCAGTCTACAGGTGACTATTTAAATATAAAATAATTAAAACTGCATACAATTAAAAATTCAGTTCCTCAGTCACACTGGCCACATTTCAAGTACTCCATAGGCACACGTAGCTAGTAGCTACTGCACTGTATAGAATAGATACAAATCATTTCCATCATCACAGGGGATTCTACCAGACAGTGCTGGTCTAGAACCACCAAAAGTATTTGAAATCAGATATGTTTTGAAATACAAACCATATTTCTTTTATATGTTCTTTTATGTATATTTATATATAGATACATATATACACAATTATGTTATATATATTTTATATAATTGAATTATAATTAATATACAGTAGTATATTAGTTTCAGGTATACAATACAATTCTATACATACTCGGTGCTCATGATAAGTGTACTCTTAATCCCCCTCACCTATCCATCCATCTTCTCACCCACATCCCTCTGGCAACCACCAGTTTATAATCTATATTTAAAAGTCTTATTTTTTTTGTCTCTGTTTTCCATTGTTCATTTATTTTGTTTCTTAAGTTCCACATACACATGAAAGCACATGGTATTTGTCTTTCTCTGACTATTTCACTTATGTAGCATTATACCCTCCAGATGCACCTGTATTGTTGCAAATGACAAGATTTCATTCTTTTCCATGGTTTTGCATCTTCCTTATCCATTCATCTATGGAATTTTTTATTTTTTATCTTTTTAGGAACCTCCACACTGTTTTCCACAGTGGCTACACCGGTTTACATTCCCACTAACAGTGCCTGAGGGTTCCTTTTCCTCCATAGCCTCACTGACATTTGTTGCTGTTGTTATTGTTCCTGTGTTTTTCATTTTAGTCACTCTGACAGGTGTGAGGTGATATTTCATTGTTGTTTTTATTTAATGCTTATTTATTTTTGAGCGAGTGGGGGAGGGGCAAAGAGAGAGGGGACAGAGGATCCACAGTGGGCTCTCTGTCGCTGACAGCCGACAGCCTGATGTGGGGCTCAAACTCACAAACCATGAGATTATAACCTGAGCTGAAGTCATATGCTCAACCAACTGAGCCACCCAGGCACCCCATTCATTGTGTTTTGATTTGCATCCCTGATGATTTAGTGATGTTGAGCATCTTTTCACATATCTTTGGTCATCTGCATGTCTTTTTGGGAAAAATGTCTATTTGTGTCCTTGCCTATTTTTAATTGGATCGTTTGTGGGATTTTTGGTGTTACTGTAGAAGTTCTTTGTATGTTTTAGATATTAACCCCTTATCAGATATGTCATTTGTAAATATCTTCTCCTATTCAGTAGATTGCCCTTTTGTTTTGTTGATGGTTTCCTTCACTAGGCAAAAGCTTTTTATTTTGGTATAGTCCAAATAGTTTAACTTTGTTTTTGTTTCCCTTGCCAAAGGAGACATATCTAAAAAAAATGTTTCTATGACTAGTGTAAAAGTGGTTACTGCCTATGTTTTCTTCTGGGAATTTTATGGTTTTGGGCCTCACATTTAGGTCTTTAATCTATTTTGAGTGTGTGTGTGTGTGTGTGTGTGTGTGTGTGGTATAAGAAAGTTGTCTAATTCTTTTGCAGGTAGCTGTCCGGTTTTCCCAACACCATTTGTTGAAGAGAACTTTTCCCATTGTATATTCTTGGCTCCTTTGTTGTAGATTAATGGATCATAAAGGTGTGGGCTTATTTCTTGGCTTTCTAATCCATTCTGTTGATCTATGTGTCTATTTTTGTGATAGTATCATACTGTTTTGATTACTACAGCTCTGTAGCATATCTTTAAATCTGGAATTGTGATACCTCCAGTTTTGTTCTTCTTTTTCAGTATTGCTTTGGCTTTTTGAGGTCTTTTGTGGTTCCATACAAATTTCAGGATTATTTAGGTGTGCCTGGGTGGCTCAGTCAGTTAAGCTCCGACTTTGGCTCAGGTCATGATCTCACAGTTCATGGGTTTGACCCCCATGTCAGGTTCTGTGCTGATAGCTCAGAGCCTGGAGCCTGCTTCAGATTCTCTGTCTCTCTCTCCTCCTGCCCCTCATCCACTCATGCTCTGTCTCTCTCAAAAATAAACAAACATTAAAAAAAGTTTTTTTAATTTAAAATTCAAATTTCGGGAGTCCGGAAGATGGCGGCGTAGGAGGATGCTGGGCTCACCGCGCGTCCTGCTGATCACTTAGATTCCACCTACACCTGCCTAAAGAACCCAGAAAACCGCCAGATGATTAGCAGAACGGAGTCTCCGGAGCCAAGTGCAGACGAGAGGCCCACGGAAGAGGGTAGGAAGGGCGGCAAGGCGGTGCGCGCTCCACGGACTGGCGGGAGGGAGCCGGGGCGGAGGGGCGGCTCGCCGGCCAAGCGGAGCCCCCGAGTCTGGCTGGCAAAAGCGGAGGGGCCGGACAGACTGTGTTCCAACAGCAAGCGCGACTTAGCGTCTGGGAGGTCATAAGTTAAAAGCTCTGCTCAGAAAGCGGGAAGGCTGGAGGACAAAGGGAGGGAGAGCTGCTGAGCCCCCGGACGGCAGAGCTCAGCTTGGCGGGGAACAAAGGCGCTCGCCAGCGCCATCTCCCCCGCCCATCCCCCAGCCAAAATCCCAAAGGGAACCAGTTCCTGCCAGGGAACTTGCTCGCTCCGCGCAAACACCCAACTCTGTGCATCTGCGCAGCCAAACCTCTGGCAGCGGATCTGACTCCCTCTCGCTGCCACAGGGCCCCTCCTGAAGTGGATCACCTAAGGAGAAGTGAGCTAAGCCTGCCCCTCCAGCCCCCGTGCACCTTGCCTACCCACCCCAGCTAATACGCCAGATCCCCAGCAACACAAGCCTGGCAGTGTGCAAGTAGCCCAGACGGGCCACGCCACCCCACAGTGAATCCCGCCCCTAGGAGAGGGGAAGAGAAGGCACACACCAGTTTGACTGTGGCCCCAGCGGTGGGCTGGGGGCAGACATCAGGTCAGACTGCGGCCCCGCCCACCAACTCCAGTTATACACCACAGCACAGGGGAAGTGCCCTGCAGGTCCTCACCACTCCAGGGACTATCCAAAATGACCAAACGGAAGAATTCCCCTCAGAAGAATCTCCAGGAAATAACAACAGCTAATGAACTGATCAAAAAGGATTTAAATAATATAACAGAAAGTGAATTTAGAATAATAGTCATAAAATTAATTGCTGGGCTTGAAAACAGTATACAGGACAGCAGAGAATCTCTTGCCACAGAGATCAAGGGACTAAGGACCAGTCACAAGGAGCTGAAAAACGCTTTAAACGAAATGCAAAACAAAATGGAAACCACGACGGCTCGGCTTGAAGAGGCAGAGGAGAGAATAGGTGAACTAGAAGATAAAGTTATGGAGAAAGAGGAAGCTGAAAGAAAGAGAGATAAAAAAATCCAGGAGTATGAGGGGAAAATTAGAGAACTAAGTGATACACTAAAAAGAAATAATATACGCATAATTGGTATCCCAGAGGAGGAAGAGAGAGGGAAAGGTGCTGAAGGGGTACTTGAAGAAATTATAGCTGAGAACTTCCCTGAACTGGGGAAGGAAAAAGGCATTGAAATCCAAGAGGCACAGAGAACTCCCTTCAGACGTAACTTCAATCGATCTTCTGCACGACATATCATAGTGAAACTGGCAAAATACAAGGATAAAGAGAAAATTCTGAAAGCAGCAAGGGATAAACGTGCCCTCACATATAAAGGGAGACCTATAAGACTCGTGACTGATCTCTCCTTTGAAACTTGGCAGGCCAGAAAGGCTTGGCACGATATCTACAGTGTGTTAAACAGAAAAAATATGCAGCCGAGAATCCTTTATCCAGCAAGTCTGTCATTTAGAATAGAAGGAGAGATAAAGGTCTTCCCAAACAAACAAAAACTGAAGGAATTTGTCACCACGAAACCAGCCCTACAAGAGATCCTAAGGGGGATCCTGTGAGACAAAGTACCAGAGACATCACTACAAGCATAAAACATACAGACATCACAATGACTCTAAACCCGTATCTTTCTATAATAACACTGAATGTAAATGGATTAAATGCGCCAACTAAAAGACATAGAGTATCAGAATGGATAAAAAAACAAGACCCATCTATTTGCTGTCTACAAGAGACTCATTTTAGATCTGAGGACACCTTTAGATTGAGAGTGAGGGGATGGAGAACTATTTATCATGCTACTGGAAGCCAGAAGAAAGCTGGAGTAGCCATACTTATATCAGACAAACTAGACTTTAAATTAAAGGCTGTAACAAGAGATGAAGAAGGGCATTATATAATAATCACAGGGTCTATCCATCAGGAAGAGCTAACTATTATAAATGTCTATGCGCCGAATACCGGAGCCCCCAGATATATAAAACAATTACTCATAAACATAAGCAACCTTATTGATAAGAATGTGGTCATTGCAGGGGACTTTAACACCCCACTTACAGAAATGGATAGATCATCTAGACACACAGTCAATAAAGAAACAAGGGCCCTGAATGATACATTGGATCAGATGGACTTGACAGATATATTTAGAACTCTGCATCCCAAAGCAACAGAATATACTTTCTTCTCGAGTGCACATGGAACATTCTCCAAGATAGATCATATACTGGGTCACAAAACAGCCCTTCATAAGATTACAAGAATTGAAATTATACCATGCATACTTTCAGACCACAATGCTATGAAGCTTGAAATCAACCACAGGAAAAAGTCTGGAAAACCTCCAAAAGCATGGAGGTTAAAGAATACCCTACTAACGAATGAGTGGGTCAACCAGGCAATTAGAGAAGAAATTAAAAAATATATGGAAACAAACAAAAATGAAAATACAACAATCCAAACGCTTTGGGACGCAACGAAGGCAGTCCTGAGAGGAAAATACATTGCAATCCAGGCCTATCTCAAGAAACAAGAAAAATCCCAAATACAAAATCTAACAGCACACCTAAAGGAAATAGAAGCAGAACAGCAAAGGCAGCCTAAACCCAGCAGAAGAAGAGAAATCATAAAGATCAGAGCAGAAATAAACAATATAGAATCTAAAAAAACGGTAGAGCAGATCAACGAAACCAAGAGTTGGTTTTTTGAAAAAATAAACAAAATTGACAAACCTCTAGCCAGGCTTCTCAAAAAGAAAAGGGAGATGACCCAAATAGATAAAATCATGAATGAAAATGGAATGATTACAACCAATCCCTCAGAGATACAAACAATTATCAGGGAATACTATGAAAAATTATATGCCAACAAATTGGACAACCTGGAAGAAATGGACAAATTCCTAAACACCCACACTCTTCCAAAACTCAGTCAGGAGGAAATAGAAAGCTTGAACAGACCCATAACCAGCGAAGAAATTGAATCGGTTATCAAAAATCTCCCAACAAATAAGAGTCCAGGACCAGATGGCTTCCCAGGGGAGTTCTACCAGACGTTTAAAGCAGAGATAATACCTATCCTTCTCAAGCTATTCCAAGAAATAGAAAGGGAAGGAAAACTTCCAGACTCATTCTATGAAGCCAGTATTACTTTGATTCCTAAACCAGACAGAGACCCAGTAAAAAAAGAGAACTACAGGCCAATATCTCTGATGAATATGGATGCAAAAATTCTCAATAAGATACTAGCAAATCGAATTCAACAGCATATAAAAAGAATTATTCACCATGATCAAGTGGGATTCATTCCTGGGATGCAGGGCTGGTTCAACATTCGCAAATCGATCAACGTGATACATCACATTAACAAAAAAAAAGAGAAGAACCATATGATCCTGTCAATCGATGCAGAAAAGGCCTTTGACAAAATCCAGCACCCTTTCTTAATAAAAACCCTTGAGAAAGTCGGGATAGAAGGAACATACTTAAAGATCATAAAGGCCATTTATGAAAAGCCCACAGCTAACATCATCCTCAACGGGGAAAAACTGAGAGCTTTTTCCCTGAGATCAGGAACACGACAGGGATGCCCACTGTCACCGCTGCTATTTAATATAGTGCTGGAAGTTCTAGCATCAGCAATCAGACAACAAAAGGAAATCAAAGGCATCAAAATTGGCAAAGATGAAGTCAAGCTTTCGCTTTTTGCAGATGACATGATATTATACTTGGAAAATCCGATAGACTCCACCAAAAGTCTGCTAGAACTGATACATGAATTCAGCAAAGTTGCAGGATACAAAATCAATGTGCAGAAATCAGTTGCATTCTTATACACTAACAATGAAGCAACAGAAAGACAAATGAAGAAACTGATCCCATTCACAATTGCACCAAGAAGCATAAAATACCTAGGAATAAATCTAACCAAAGATGTAAAAGATCTGTATGCTGAAAACTATAGAAAGCTTATGCAGGTAATTGAAGAAGATATAAAGAAATGGAAAGACATTCCCTGCTCATGGATTGGAAGAATAAATATTGTCAAAATGTCAATACTACCCAAAGCTATCTACACATTCAATGCAATCCCAATCAAAATTGCACCAGCATTCTTCTCGAAACTAGAACAAGCAATCCTAAAATTCATATGGAACCACAAAAGGCCCCGAATAGCCAAAGTAATTTTGAAGAAGAAGACCAAAGCAGGAGGCATCACAATCCCAGACTTTAGCCTCTACTACAGAGCTGTAATCATCAAGACAGCATGGTATTGGCATAAAAACAGACACATAGACCAATGGAATAGAATAGAAACCCCAGAACTAGACCCACAAATGTATGGCCAACTCATCTTTGACAAAGCAGGAAAGAACATCCAATGGAAAAAAGACAGTCTCTTTAACAAATGGTGCTGGGAGAACTGGACAGCAACATGCAGAAGGTTGAAACTAGACCACTTTCTCACACCATTCACAAAAATAAACTCAAAATGGATAAAGGACCTGAATGTGAGACAGGAAACCATCAAAACCTTAGAGGAGAAAGCAGGAAAAGACCTCTCTGACCTCAGCCGTAGCAATCTCTTACTCGGCACATCCCCAAAGGCAAGGGAATTAAAAGCAAAAGTGAATTACTGGGACCTTATGAAGATAAAAAGCTTCTGCACAGCAAAGGAAACAACCAACAAAACTAAAAGGCAACCGACGGAATGGGAAAAGATATTTGCAAATGACACATCGGACAAAGGGCTAGTATCCAAAATCTATAAAGAGCTCATCAAACTCCACACCCGAAAAACAAATAACCCAGTGAAGAAATGGGCAGAAAACATGAATAGACACTTCTCTAAAGAAGACATCCGGATGGCCAACAGGCACATGAAAAGATGTTCAACGTCGCTCCTTATCAGGGAAATACAAATCAAAACCACACTCAGATACCACCTCACGCCAGTCAGAGTGGCCAAAATGAAGAAATCAGGGGACTATAGATGCTGGAGAGGATGTGGAGAAACAGGAACCCTCTTGCACTGTTGGTGGGAATGCAAATTGGTGCAGCCGCTCTGGAAAGCAGTGTGGAGGTTCCTCAGAAAATTAAAAATAGACCTACCCTATGACCCAGCAATAGCACTGCTAGGAATTTATCCAAGGGATACAGGAGTACTGATGCATAGGGGCACTTGTACCCCAATGTTTATAGCAGCACTCTCAACAATAGCCAAATTATGGAAAGAGCCTAAATGTCCATCAACTGATGAATGGATAAAGAAATTGTGGTTTATATACACAATGGAATACTACGTGGCAATGAGAAAAAATGAAATATGGCCTTTTGTAGCAACATGGATGGAACTGGAGAGTGTGATGCTAAGTGAAATAAGCCATACAGAGAAAGACAGATACCATATGGTTTCACTCTTATGTGGATCCTGAGAAACGTAACAGAAACCCATGGGGGAGGGGAAGGGAAAAAAAAAAAAAAGAGGTTAGAGTGGGAGAGAGCCAAAGCATAAGAGATTGTTAAAAACTGAGAACAAACTGAGGGTTGATGGGGGGTGGGAGGGAGGGCAGGGTGGGTGATGGGTATTGAGGAGGGCACCTTTTGGGATGAGCACTGGGTGTTGTATGGAAACCAATTTGACAGTAAATTTCATATATTAAAAAAAAAAAAAAAAAGAGATATGCTCAACATAAGGCAGGATGAAACAACACTGGATGTGGAATTTGTTTTCAAATACTTCAGCAAAAAAACCAAAAAACAAAAGAAACAGAACTAAATGGAAAAATCTTGGTAGTCTTGAATTTGGGTAATGGATCTAAAAGGGTTTATTATATAATTCTCATTACATACATGTGTGTGTTTATAATGGCTCATAAAAATTTTTTTTTAAAATAAAGCCTCTTGAAATACAAAAAAAAAAAATTCAAATTTCATGATTATTAGTTCTAGGTCTGTGAAAACTATTGTTTGTATTTTTATAGAGATTGATTGCATTAAATCTATAGATTGCTTTAGGTAGTATGGACATTTTAACAATATTGGTTCTCCCAATCCATGAGCATGGAATATTTTTCCATTTGCTTATATCATCCTCAATTTCTTTCATCAGAGTTTTATAGTTTTTGGAATACAGGTCTTTCACCTCCTTCGTTCAGTTTACTCCTACATATGTTATTCCTTGGTAGTTCAATTGTAAATGAGATTATTTCAAAATTTCTGTTACTTTATTAGTGTATAGTAATGTAACAGATTTTTGTATGTTGATTTTGTATCCTGTGACTTCACTGAATTCATTAATCAGTTCTAGCAATATTTTAGTGGAGTCTTTACGGTTTTCTATATACAGTATCATGCTATCCACAAATACTGAAAGTTTTACTTCTTCCTTATCAATTTAGATGCCTTTTATTTTTTTCCTGTCTGATTGTTGTGGCTAGGACTTCCAGTACTATGTTGAATAAAAGTGGTGAGAATGGACATCCTTGTCTTATTCCTCATCTTAGAGGAAAAGTTTTCAGTTTTTCACCATTGAGTATGATGTTAGCTATGGGTTTCTCATATACGGCTTTCATTAAATTGAGGTATGTTCCCTCTAATCCTACTTTGTTGAGAGAGTTTATCATGAATGTATCTTGTACTTTGTCAAATGCTCTTTCTGCATCTAGTGAGATATTCATATGGTTTTATATCCTTTATGTTGTTAATGTGATGCATCACATTGGTTGATTTGCAAATATTGAACCACCTTGCATCCCTGGAATAAATCCCACTTAATTGTGGTGAATGATTTTTTAAATGTATTATTGGATTCGGTTTGCTAATATTTTGTTGAAGATTTTGCATCTATGTTCACCAGAGATATTGGCCTTGTAGTTTTCTTTTTTGTAGTGTCTTTATCTGGTTTTGGTATCAGGGTAATGCTGGCCTCATGGAATTATTTTGGAAATTTTCCTTCCTCTTCTAAATTTTGGAATAGTTTGAGCAGAAGAGGTATTAACTCTTTAAATATTTGGTTGAATTCACCTGCAAAGTCATCTGTTCCTGGACTTTCATTTGTTGAGAGTTTTTGATTACTGATTCCATTTTATTGTCAGTAATCAGTCTGTTCAAATTTTTTATTTCTTCCTGATTCAGTTTTAGAAGGTTAAAGTCTCCAGGAATTTATTCATTTCTTCTAGGTTGTCCAAACATTGACATATAATTTTTCATGTATAATGCATAATCCTTTGTATTATATATAATCCTTGGTATTGCTGTTGTGTTGGTTGTTATTTCTCCTCATTTCTGATTTTACTTGAGTCTTTTCTCTCTCTCTTTTTGATGAGTCTGACTAATGGTTAATCAATGTTATTTATCCTTTCAAAGAACTATGTCCTGGTTTCATTGATCTATTCTACTGTTGTTTAGACTCTTTTTCACTTATTTCTGTTCTAATATGATTTTAATCTTTTCTGATTTTGTTGAGACTTGTTTTGTAATCTAACATGTGATTTATTCTGGAGAAGATTCCATGTACATTTGAAAAGATGATGTATTCTGCTGTTTTGGATGGAATGTTCTGAATATATCTGTTAGATCCATCTAAACCAAAGTGTCACTCAAAGCTATTGTTTCTTTGTTGATTTTCTGTCTAATGATCCATCTACTGATGTTAAGTGGAGTGTTAAAGCCCCCTACTAAAAGTATATTACTATCAATTTGTTCTTTTATATCTGTAAATGGTTGTATCTGGGTGTTCTCATGTTGGGTGTGATTGTTATATCTTCTTGTTAAATCGTTCCCTTTATTATTGTGCGGTGTCCTTCTTTATTTCATGTTACAGTCTGTTTTAAAATTCATTTGCCTGATATAAGTATTGCTATACTTATACCTGGGTTTCTTTTTGCTTCCATTTGTATGGTAAATGTTTTTCTATCTCTTTACTTTCAATATGCAAGTGACTTCAGGTCTGAAGTGAGTCTCTTGTATGCAGCAGAGATGAGTCCTGCTTTTTTATCTATTCAGTCACCTCTGTCTTTTGAGTAAAGCATTTAGTTCATTTACATTCAATGTAATTATTGATAGGTATGTACTTACTGTCATTTTGTTACTTGTTTTATGGTTGTTTTTGTAGTTCCTCTGTTCCCTTCTTCTCTTACTCTCTTCCCTTGTGGTTTGATGGCTTTCTTTAGTAATATGCTTGGATTACTTTCTCTTTATTTTTCACATATCTGTTATAGGTTTCCAGCTTTTCATCTGTGGTTACCATTAGGTTGACATATAACATCCCATGCATATAGCAGTCTATATTAAGTTGATGGTTGCTTAGGTTTAAACCCATTCTAAAGCCCTACATTTTTACTCTCTCCTCATGTTTTACATATATGATGTCATAATTTCTATCCTTTTATTTTGTGAGTCACTTGATTGACTTTTATACATATAATTGATTTTATTCCTTTTGTGCTTTAATCTCCATACTGTTTTTAAAATTTTTTTAACGTTTATTCACTTTTGAGAGACAAGAATGCAAGCAGGGGTGGGGCAGAGAGAGAGGGAGACACAGAATCCGAAGCATCCTCCAGGCTCTGAGCTGTCAGCACAGAGCCTGATGCAGGGCTCAAACTCATGAACCACAAGATCATGACCTAAGCCGAAGTCGGGCACTTAACCAACTGAGCCACCCAGGCACTCCTCCATAGTGTTTTTATAAATCATTAATCTATGACTTTTATTAAGTTTGTATTTACCTGTGAAAAATTTTTTCCTTTAATAACTTGCTCTTTTTTTAAGTGTATTTATTTATTTTGAGAGAGAGAGAGAGAGAGAGTGTGTGTGTGAGCAGCCAAGGGGCAGAGAGAGGGATAGAGAGAGAGAATCCCAAGCAGGCTCCACACTGCCAGCACAGAGTCCAATGTGGCCTTGAACTCACAAACTGTGAGATCATGACCTGAGCTGAAACCAAGAGTCAGACACTTAACTGACTGAGCCACCCAGGTGTCCCCCTTTCATAATTTTCTCACTATTTTTCTTTACACTCAAAGACTTCCCTTTAACATTTCCTGAAAGGCTAGATCTATTTTTCTATTCTGAACAAGAGCCTTATTGGGTGAAATATTTTTTTTGCTGCAAGTTTCCTCCTTTCATCACTTTTAATATATTATGTCATTCATTTCAGGCCTGCAAAGTTTCTGCTGAAAAACCAGCTGATAGTCTTATAGGGTTTCTCTTGTATAAAATTATTTTCTTTTCACCCATTGCCTTTAAAATTCTTTTTCATTACTTTTGTCATTTTAATTTCTATGTGTCTTGGGTGAACCTTCTTGGGTAGGTTTTGTTGGGGCTCTCTGTGCTTCCTGGATCTGGATTTCTGTTTCTCTCCCCAGATTAGGAAAGTTTTCAGCTATTATTTCTTCAAATAAGTTTTCTGTGCCCTTTCCCCTCTATTCTTCTTCTGGGATCCCTATAATGCAAATGTTATTATACTTGATGATGTAGCTGAGTTCCCTTAATCTATTCTTGTTTTATTAATCTTTATTCTTTTTGTTATTCAGCTTGGTTGCTTTCCATTACTCTGTCTTCCAGGTTGCTGATCTGTCCTGCTTTCTCTAGTCTACTAGTTATTCCCTCTTGTGTATTCTTAATTTCACCTATTGAGTTCTTCATCTCTGATTGCTTCTTTTTTATATTTTCTATCTCTTTGTTGAAGGTCTCACTGAGGTCCTCCACTCTTTCCTCAAGTCCAGTAAGTATCTTATGACCATTACCTTGAACTCTCTTTCAGGTAGATTGCTTATTTCCATTTCATTTAGTCCTTTGCTGTGATTTTGTCACACTCTTTCATTGGGGACATATTCCTCTGTATCTTCATTTTTTCTAATTCTCTGTGTTTGTTTCTATGTATTAGGAAAGTCATCTACATCCCCCGATCTTAGAAGTAGTGGTCTTATGAAGAAGAGGTCCTGTAGTGCCCTGCAGTGAAGTGTCCCCTGTACACCAGAACCAGGTGACTCAGGGGTGTCTCATATATTTTGTGCACCATTATGTTGTGATTGAAATGCTTTTGCCTTCAATCCAGTCATCTGCAATGGCCCCCTTTGCCTGTTGCAGAACGGGTTTGGTCCTTGTGCCTTAAGAGACCAGTCTGGGTCTGCCTTGGTCTTGTAGTTGGGTCAGATCAGATGTCTTCCCTCAGTCTGTCTGTTGGGGTTGCAGTGACTCCAGACTACAGGGTTCTCTTATTTCCCTGTCCCCTGTGAGGTTTTTGTTGGTGGGAAATGCCAAAAGTGAGGTCAGATGTCTGCCACTAACTCATTGCTAGGGGTACAGTCAAACTGATGTGTGTGGTTACCTTCCCCTCTTCCTAGGGCAAGAATCATGTTGGAGTAGTGCTGGCCACTATTGGGGCTGCTTGTAGAATTTCAGGTGCCATCTTGGAGGGACTCCCACCAAGTGGGGCAGGTTGGATGGGACAGATCTACAGGAGAACACACAGGCAGGGTAAGCTGTTAGCAAGCTAGGTGTGAGTGTTTGCACATTGGTTCTGGCAGGTTTCCAGGTATCTAGGCTGAAGGTTGGGGGGTGAGGAGAAATGGCACCCGCTAGCTCTTTTGTTCTTGGAGAAGTTTCATAAAGATCCTCCCCATCCAGTGCATGTTCTGAGATCAGTAAATAAATATCTTTCCAGTATACCCCAAGTGTTTTCAACTGCTGCTTCTATGCTGTATCTTCACAGGATTGTTTGTTATACTGGCTGTTTAAGTGCAGGGACTCAGTTTCCTACTGCTCTGTGGCTCTCACAGAGCTAAGCCTGCTGAAATTTAAAGTACTCAGAGTTAAGCCTCACTCATTGTAAAAACTCACATAGTTAAGCCCCTCTGGTTTTTGATGCCAAATATTATAGGGACTCATCTTCCCAGTAGAGGTCTCTCTTGTCTGGGGTACAGGTGTGTGGTCTGCTCCTCACCCTTCTCTGTGCTCTTGGTGTCCCTCCTGTCTGTGGTTGGTCTCACAGGGAGTTTGGCTCCTGAATGTGTCTCTGTTCCTCCTACCATTTTCGATGTGGTCTACTCTCTATGATTAACTGCAGAGAGTCTGTTCTGATAGTCTTTCGGTTATTTTCTGGGTTAGTTACACTGCTGTGGCTGTGATCTAGGTGTACCCATGGGATAAGGTAAGCTTAGGATCCTCCTACTCTGCTATCTTCCCAGGCTCCCTGCCAAATTCATTTTTTTAAAAGTCCTACAATCATGTAAATTCCATTAATTTTTCTCAAAATGCAAGATAAAATGAAAAAATAATGGAGAGAATGCTTGCTATTATGCTCAAATAATGTGTAGCCTCTCTCAAACATTTTAGTGACTGTAAGTTTAGGAATTAGGAGAGAGGAAATGTACAAACCCTTGAGATGCTGTCCTCCTTTCCTTCCACTCATATGCAAATGTCCTGGGGTATGTGCCTTTTGAGAACCTGGAGGCCAACAATTCCAAATGACTCTTAGTATGCCCAGGTCAGCAACTGTAGAGGTGGAAAGCCACTCCTCAAGCTGGCCCTTGGGCAGATAGGAATTGAAGTCCGTGAAGCAGAGTAGTAGAAACAAAGGAATGAGCTGGCAGAAGCATGTCTTGGTGGGGTATGTAGGGAGCTTATGGGAAAGGGAAGGACAGGGGACTGAAATGATAAAAACAGAAAAGAAATACTGTGTGAGGCTGATTGCTAGGAAGGAGACTGGAAAGTATGGTGGGATGAGATGTAGCCAGTTTTCAGGGAGAGATGCCAGGCTGGGATGGAGAGGAAGAGGTCTAGAAGCTGACAGAGGAGGCATGGGGTCTGTACCAATGCAAGAGTCACTGAGGGGTCAGGGAGGACTCAGGTACCCTGACTGGCCTGCTGGTGGTAAAAATAATACTACAATGATAATGAAATTTTCATACTAGTTATTTGACAATTATTATATTATTATCAAAACCCCAAAACAAGTGAACTCAAAAAGAGCCTTCAATTTAAAATCTAGGCCTGGAATTACAACTAAATGGCTATGTTGAAAGTGTAGCTTCATCTGGGAAACCTCAACTTCTTCAGCTATTCAATGGAGAAATGGGCAAAGCCATTCTCCAGGATCTTTCACCTCCAACATGCTGAAATCCTGGGGCCAGGCCAACGTCGCTGCCATGGAGACAGACTCAATCCTTTAAGACATTCAATTCCAAGTTCAGCAGTATTCTGTCAGCTCATCTAAATTATAGCAAACTCCAAAATGACAAATCCACAGATAAAGAGGATTCTGTACTAATTTTCTTTTCCTTTCTCCCCCCCGCCCCCTTCAGGCTCAGAGTTTATTTGTTAACCAGCACCAACTATAAACAGTCAACCCTTTCAGAAGATGCTCAAATCCACTACTGAAAGCTGTCAGTACATTTTGTAAACAGAGCAAAACTCTGTATTATACATAGGCCAAAGAAGGGGATCAAGAAAGTCAGCACGTGCTCACAGAAAGTCTCTGGGAGGCCGTGGCCTGATGCAGCATCCTCCAGAGCACCTGGGTTGGTTCTGGACCAAAACAACAAATCACAGACTACAAAAGTCCTTGCAGTGTCTATAATAGGTAAAGTCAATGATGTAGAGAGAATTGAGGCACATGTAGAAATCCTCCTAGTAAAAGGATCCTCCCATCATGATCCCCACTCCAAATAACTATATCCTCTATATTGTCCCTGCAGGACTTCTATGATGCAGAGTAGGGTACACTGGGGTAGTCTGGAGTCCTGGTGCCATGAGACACCATCTAAATCATGCAACAGATATAAAATGACTCATCTTCCTTGAGCCCCAGGTCTCTATTCTCTAAACTGAGGTTAAGACAACTCCTGCATAGGACTTTGGTGACAAATAAATGGATTAATTAAAGCCCTTTGTAAATGGTAAAATTAGTGGAAAAACTATTCAAATGTAAATCATTAGAGTTATAACTTTATATAACCATATGACTTTAATACTCTTTAAAGTCTATGGTGTATTTTTTAATTGAGATAATGTAGTGGGAATAGCATATTAGCTAACTATAGCATTGTCAATGGTTTGCTTGTAAGATGAATCTATCACTACAGACCTCTAAGTGTCCAAGGACTTGAATCTAATACTTGAACTATTGGAAACAAGATGTTTGCCAGACTGGGGGTTCTAAAAACATAGGAACTACAAAGGGCAATGAAGTCAGAGGGGGTGGAGAGTGGGGGGCGGGGAGAAGAGCAGGGAGATGCCACAGGGAGCATATGTATTTATTCCCAGGGTTTGGGGAGAGGGACGGCTGTTAAAGTACATATTCCACCTGACAATTTTGTCTTGACCAGCACTAATGAACTTGGTGATCTTGCCCAGGAGATTTTCAAGCTGTGTTGCAGCCTCTTCTTACTGCTTACAGTAAACTGCAAAAGTGACAGATTGATGGAAGAACTGTTACACAAAAAGGAACCAAGATTTGATGATTTTTAAAATTCTCAGCTTCTCTAGATAGCAAAAGATGCTAAAATTAAGAAATGGCTTCCAGGTTGCCAGGAAAATGTGGTCTAGAAATAAAGCTGAATGAGACAGCATTGCCCTTGGTTAGGACTTCAAAAAGATCGAAGGATCAGACCATTAGTGGGTCCCACACAAGGGGCTGCTGAAGAGAGTGAGGGCACTACATACAAGTTGTCTCGGGAACAATAGGACCCCTGGGAAGTATGAGGACTTTTGTTTCAGCCTTCTCAACAAAATCCAAACTAGAGAAAAGCTTTTCTCTAAGAGATTTCAGGATGTGACTTTTTTTTTCTAGTACAGCAAACCCCAATAAGATTCACAGAAATCTCTCAGAGTTTTTGAGAAAATTAGATCAGTAGAAACAGTGGTATTTTGGATTGAAAGGAGTAGAGACAATAAAAAATGAGGTTGGCCGACCCTAGAAAGTCTACTGGCAAGAAGCAAGCCCACCAAACTAGCTGGATACAAACGTGCACAGGCTTTCATGAAAAAGGATGGCCCAAGGGCAGACCAAGGTAAGCAGCATCTGAGAAGTGCTTTCCAAAGATCCTTGCATCCTGGTATCCTTGTCCTGTTGAGATCCCCTCCCTTTGAGTGTGGACTGGATCCAGTGACTTGCTTCTAACAAATGGAATATGGACAGTATTATTGCTAGATCAGGTTATAAAACACTGTGATTTCCATCTTGTTACCTCCCACACTGTCTGTTGCCATGTTGCTTGTTCAGATTGTTATGAGCTATCCATGCCCAGAAATGCCTCTGGCCAGTATGTCATAAGGAATGGAGACCCTCATTCCAACCACTCACCAGGAACCAGATCCTGCCAACAATCACCTGAGTGAGACTGTAGACAGATTCACCCCTAGGGCAGGCTTGACTAAAGCTTTAGAAGAAACCCAGAGCTAGAGAACCTAGATAAACCATGCCTAGATTCTTGTCCCACAATCATTGTGAGATAGTAAATATTTAGGGCACCACGTTTAGGGATAATTTGTTAAGCAACAACAGATAAAAATGGTCAGTGTTATGGACTGAATTATGTGATTCCCATTCATATGTTAAAGATCTAATTCCCAGTATTCAGAATGTGACGTTATTTAGAAAGAGAGTCATTGCAGATGTAACTAGTTAAGATGAGCTAATACTGCAGTAGAGTTAATCTAATCCAACATCACCAGTGTTCTTCCAGAAAAGGGAAATTTGGACACAGTTATGTCTATCAAGAAAACACCATGTGAAGATTGGCTTTAGGCTACCACAAGCCAAGGAACTATCAGAAGCTGGGGGAGAGGCCTCAAACATCTTTTCCCAGTACCTTCAGATGGAGCACGGTCCTACTGACACATTGAGTTGGATTTCTAGCCTACAGAACGGTGACAGAATAAACTTCTGTTTTATAAGCCACTCAGTCTGTGGTGGTTACAGCAACCTTAGCAAACTAATACAATCAGTAAATGGGAGAAGAAGTGTTAGGGAGTGCCAAGTAGAAAAGAAATCAAAGAATGCTTTATTCTGATTCCAGTAGTCCTGTGAAACACTGACATCCCCTCACTACATCCTGGAAAACAAACAACAATCAATGTGTGCCTATTCAAATGCCATCACCATAGTCTTTTCCCCTCGGAGAAGTTATGGGGATGCAATGAGTCACACTCATGTGAACATGCCCCTGACATCACAACCTCCTTCACCCACCTCAGAAATGTAAACAGGGTAGAGTAACTAGAGGAAAACAAACCAGAGCAAAGCCCTGAGGCACACGGTAAGAAAGAAAGGTCAATATAAGGAGAATCCACCTGTATCTCACCTCTGATATAGATTTGTTCCTTTAAAAAATAAATAAATAATGAGAGAGGATTCGACTCTCTTTTGTGTAAATTAATTTACAGCACAAGTTAACCCATTTAAAGAACCACACAGTGAATCACTTCAACAAGAAAAAATCATCTTCTAATGTACCTCTTACATAAGTTTGGGCTCTATGGAGAAGCACACACCAGCCAGGTTCTGAATGTGAATGAGTAGTCTCCTAGGGGTCAATATCCAGCAATTCTAAAACCCTATACATATTGGCTTTCAATTAATAAACAAAAAGCAATTGATTATGGAAAATTCAGGGCTGAAAAATAGACATTGTGATTAAAATTCATGGTGACTGCTCTCAATCAGGGCTGGCAAGTCCTGATGGGGAAAAAAATCTTTTTTTTTTTTTGTTGTTGTTGACTTTGTTAATACCTGAGAAGAAAGACATGAGAAATGAATTACATTCCAAGGGTTCTAAGAGGGAAACACTGATTCCTGAGGCAGCATAATTATCTGCTTCCAGCCCCTGACCTTTACTCCCTGATGACTGACAGAGAGGGAAGGGAGAAGGGAGCAGGGCTCTCCGGGGCTCTGTGTGAGCTAGAAGTGCCAGGAATTGCTCTGCTTCTAACCGATTGCTATAGAAATGTAGGTTATGCGCAGCACATAAAGCTGCACTGAAATATGGTTCAATACCGTTTCTGCCAGATCCTCCAAACAGACTCAGATGCATCCTGCCACCAGGGGCTGGTGTGAGTAGTGTATAATTTCTAAAAGCATTTCATACACGCACCAAACATGGAAAAAATATGGAAATGCAATCATGATAAGGAGTGACATTTCTCAAGGTGCGCCATTTGCCATATTTTGATTAACTCCCATTTCTGAATGGCAAAGCAGCTTCTGTTAATAAACAGCAAGCTTCAATTAGACATCTGTGAATGCAATCTACATGGAACTCTTGGCTGGCACGTGTGTGTCACCAGTTTTCCCACAGCCTGTGTGCCTGTGATCCAGACTGGGGGTGGGGAAGGGTGTTTCCAGCGATCTCATGAAGTGCTGGGCATTTCACTCCTGTGAGCATGGAGAACCCCTACGCTAGTGTTGATGTCATTTCTTTCCTTTCTTGGCCTTTCTCACAGTCTGACTCCCTGACCAAGAATTCAGAGTCTAGAGAGTGGCCATTCTCTGAATGGAAGCCATCCCCTGATACTAGGAAAGTATTTAATTAGCAATTTGGAAAGGAAAGAAGCCACAATGTGGAGAAAAGAATGTGGATCCTGGGGCCAGACCAATCTGTGTTTGAATTTAAGGCTTCACTGTGTAGTGATCATGTGACCTGGGAAAGTGATCTCAGTGTTCTCAGCTAAGTCACCCCATCTATGAATGGGGATCATGAAGAATTGGCCCTTTAGAGCCAGGCACTGTTGCAATGTGATGATGACACCGTGGGAAATCAAAGCGGCAAAACTCCATGCCTTACAGTTTAGTATGAAGACATTGGCAACACATGAAAATAACGAAATTGCACGGTGCATGGGAAGGTGATAAGGACTATAAAGAAAAATAAAACAGGGCAGAGGATGTGGATGATGTGGGAACAAGAGCTGCAATTTTGAATGGAGTGGTCAGGGAAATTGCCATTTGTGTGTGCTAGGAACTTGCCAGGTGACAGGTGGTTGGGAGGAAGAGGGATCAGCAAGCACAAACACTATGAGGCCAGAGCACTGCTGAGGGCTCCAAGAGCATCAAGGAGGCCAGTGTGGCTGCAGCTGAGGGAAGGAGGAGGAGAAGCTGGAGGAAGCAAAGAAATAACTGGAGGTAGGAGGGTTTGGTGTGTGGGGGCCTTGTAGGCCAATGTGCAGGCTTGGGTTTTTATGATGAACAAGAGGGACAGCCATTAGTGTGTTTTGAACTAAGAAGTGGGCTGATCATTAAGGATTCTGTGAATTAAAAGAAGATGAAGATAGGGGCATGTGGGTGGCTCAGTCAGTTAGCCATCCAACTCTTGATTTTGGCTCAGGTTGTGATCTCACGGTTTGATGAGTTTGAGCCCCCATATTGGGCTCTGTGCACTGACCACTCAGCCTATTTGAGATTCTTTCTCTCCCTCTCTCTCTGCCCCTCCCCTGATCATGCTCTCTCTGTCTCTCTCAAAATAAATAAATAAACTTTAAAAAAAGAGAAGATGAGTGGCACCTGGGTGGCTCAGTCGGTTGAGTGTCTGACCCTTGACTTTGGCTCAGGTCATGATCTCACAGTTTGTAGGCTCAAGCCCTGCACTGGGCTCCGTGCTCAGTGCAGAACCTGCTTGGGATTCTCTCTCTCTTCCTCTCCCTCAAAATAAGTAAATAAAGTTTAAATTTACTTAAAAAAAAAGAAGATGAGATAAAGATGAAGAAGAGGAGAAGGGGAGGGGGAGGAGGAAGAAAAAGAGGAGGAGAAAAGGGGAAGGAAAAAATGCTATGAAGTACTTTGCACATCTCCCAGGGCAGGTAGTTTTAAAAATGAGATCTTAAGCCCTTTTCACATCCCCCAGAGAATCACACTGATCTTTCTTTCTCTTCTCCCTTGCCCCAAGATTGTGTGATTTATGCATACAATTTTGGTTGGCAATTTTTATGTTGCCTGAATTAATGGCATGAAACTTAAGTAATAAGAAGGAGGTCTGGAAGCAAAGCACATGTTTTATCAGAGATTCTGGCGATTTCTGTTGGTGATTTCTGCCCTGCTGGGACAAGGAAGTCAGATACATTTGGCCACCCATCCATCAGCAGCTGTCCAGAGATAGGGGTGCTCTTGACCAGTGTCTGCAGATTCACTCCACATATCTGTTTGGAGAGTGCAAGGCTGTGTTCTCCCAAAACAAAGAAAGACAAAGACAAGGATGGGGCTGATGGAGTACCTGTCCATTTGGGAGAAGTTAATTCTGCAATTTCATGATCTCATAGTTGTTACATTAATCTGTAGCTGTTTTTCTCTTTACTAACTTCTGCTCAGAAGACAAAGGTCAAAAGGGAGACACAGATGAAGAGAAGCAAGCTCACTAACACCCTCTCCTTACAAGATTTGAGGCAGTCGGCCAACTGTGCTGTGTCATTAAAATGTCTCCTGAGAAAGAAAGGCTCACAACTCCCCAGCATGCATCTCAAGCCTTGAGTTCTCGTCTCAGCGCTGGGTAAGACAGTGCTGAGAGACCTCAAATGCCACACTGTCCAAGACATTTTAGCTTCCCAACCAGTGTCTCTTTACACAGTCCTTAGCTGAGGGAATGGCTCCTCTGTCTAGAAATCTGGGAATCAAAGACTCCTCACACATACTTGGTAATTGAGTGATCTTCATTCTACTTGTCAAGCAACTCCCTGAGCTAGTATTTCTAATGTGGCTATGATAGTTCGGAATATAAGTTGTTTGACCTCCTCTCCCTGTTTCTTATCATATCTTCTAACCCATCCACTGATTTATTAAAACCTGATTAGGTCCCTTCCCTACTTAAAATTCCCCAATGTCTCCTCATTGCCCAAATCCCTTAGGTTTACACACTAGACTCTGTAATTTGGCTACTGACCCTCTCCAGTATTTTTTCTCAATACCTGCCCTTCTTGCTTCCTCATTTCCCCAACCAAAATGCACCTTACTCTCCAGCCATTTTGAGTTTGTTGTTCTCCTAAAGTGTACTAAGCTGCTTTAAGCAAATCCTTTGTTTAATCTGTCCTCTTGCCTGGAGTTCTGGCCTCACAGTGACAAGGTGCCTCCCAGACCTGCAGCTACAGGGAACAGTATCGACCAAGAGAGACAGAGATGCAAGTTCTGACACTGAGCTCTGATTACTTCTCCTGGGCTCCTCCCAGACCATGCCTGAGGGCAGCAGAGATGTTAAGGCAGATCTTTTCTGGAAGGTCGGGAGTTCTTCTGAGGCCAACTTTGGCTCCTTTTTCCAAGGACCATACAATGGTCTAGGATACTTCCACCTGACTTTTCCCTCCCTCTTTCCCTTACTCAGGGCCAGACATGTGGTCTAACAGCTTTCCCAGTTTCTTCTGCATCACATTGCACTTTCTCTTTCACTTCTTTCCCCTAATGATGTACTTACACATGTAATCCTCTCTTGGCAGCTACATCTCAGGGGATCCAGTCCCAGACTAATGCAATGACTGTCTGGTGAAAGCCTACTTTTTTTTTTTAATTTATTTTTGAGAAAGATAGAGAGACAGAGACAGAGCATGAGCAGGGGAGGGGCAGAGAGAGATGGAAACACAGAATCTGAAGCAGGCTCCAGGCTCTGAGCTGTCAGCACAGAGCCCAACATGGGGCTCCAACTCATGAACCCCGAGATCGTGACCTGAGCCGAAGTTGGCCGCTTAACCAACTGAGCCACCCAGGTTCCCCAAGCCTACTTTTTATCTGACATGGTTCTCCTCTATCTTATGACCCCTAGGCAAAATGATATATCATATGTAATAATAGTATATTATATACTGTAAATAATAATGGCACTATTAATATTAGAAATGTAAATATTCATACATCTCCACTGTATCCTACCTGAAATGCCATCACATCTCCTGTTATGCTGCATTTTTCCATTAGAGTGGTGGTGTCTTACACAACATCTCTGCACCCACAGAGCCAAGCACAGTGGCTGGCTCACAACCCACAATGGTTCATCAGTGACTAGAAAAGTGCTTAGCACATAGCAGATGTTCAATAAATGCATGTTGAAAAAGTGAATGCATTTTACTGGCTAAATGAAGGAAGGCCTGGATGAATGGCACACAGGCCTGCAGGGCAAGGGTAGAAACCAAAAGTCTTAGAGAGACAGGAGGGAGAAAGAGCAAATTTTTTTTTTTTCCCTGAAGGAATAATGGTGAATGAGCAAATTCTTACAGATAAGGTTTATGAAAAAGATATCAAATTACTGACATTTTAATTAAAAGTCTAATTATAAATCAAGTATTTGAAATTTTGTAATTTTAGGTTGCCCTGTTTGAGTATTTAGGCTGTCATTAGTTGTTACATAGTGGAAGATGCATTGGGATTGGGTATAGCCTGAATGTTCAATAAGGGTGGGCAGTTTGCTGTGGGAAACACACAGCCTCATCTCTGAATGAGAAAGATATCAATGCGCGGAAGAGATCTGAAAGTCATCACCCTCATTTTGAACTGTGTTGTCAAGAGCAAGGTACTCTTCATGGAACAAGGCAGATACCAGTCTTTTAGTTAGGGAGATACCACGTTTTAAGAAATATTTTTTAATCCCTGATATGTCTGCATTTGCAATTTCTCATTTAAGAAATTAAAGCTAATAAAGTTTAAACAACTTGGATTCAAATCCCAGTTTTTCCCTTTGCTACCTGTGTGACTTTGAACAAGGAACATAACCTTCCAGAGCACTAATCTCCTATAAAAGGAGAATAATAATTAAACTTCCCATACAGTGTTTTGGAGGATTGAATGAACTGATAAATGTGTATGCCACAAGAACAGCATCTGACACACAATTGCTGCTCAGTAAATGCTGGCTGAATTGACAGCCAGGGCTGTGGTGGCATCTAATGCATTTTAAATGTCTGAGATGAATTTACAGCTTGGTATTTCTCCAAAGTTGAAATCTACTTGGAAAGGTTTCTCATAATAACCCTCTCTTACTCTTGTGAACCCACTCACTCTTTCGGGCTGTATTCCCAGCTCCGGTTCTGAGGAGAGAGCTCTTCTTTTGCAGGGTCTGAGGAACATTTCCAGTATCGTTACTACTTTTTTAGGTCATCTGTCCACCAATCGAGCTGCTGCTGCTACTGCCACTTTTCAAAGAGTTTAGTCCTCCTCAGGCCTCATAGCCCAGCTCTCCATAAACACATGTAGTTGTAAAGCTGTGCTTTTAGGGGCTAATTCTCTGTCCTTCTCCCACTTGGCCACTCCCCCATCCCTGTACTTACTCTCCAAATCCTCCCTAGTCTACTTACTAAAACCCATCTCCTGGAAAGGATCAAATAAACCATTTACACTAGAGATCTTTCAATAAATTGAACTAATATTTGTATTAGAATAAGTCTCCTCATGCTAAATGTATCACTGACCAGTAAGGCAGCCACACACTCCGCTGATGCCCAAGGGGACTCCACATGATCACTCCTTGACTCTATGAAAAAGTGTGGTGGCTTTAAAATATGTCCACAGATTCTTTCATATTCCTCCTTTCAAGGGAAGGAGACTAGTCTCTACCCCAACTCCCCCTTTACTGTGCCTGGACTTAACTCGCTTCTTGAAAAAAAATACAGTTAATGGTGTGTGATTTTAGACACTTGGTTGCACAAGGTACTGTGTCCCCCTCCTTGTTCTTCTTGGATTTCTCACTCTGGATGAGAAGAGAGCCCTGTGGGAGGAACAGAGGCCTCTCGCCAATAGCCATGTGGGTACACCCTCTTGAAAGCATACTCTTCAGCCCCATTCAAGCCTGAAGATGTCTTCAACTCCAGGCTATGTCTTGGTATTCCTGATTCACAGAAACTATGAGATAGCAAATATTTGTTGCATAAGCTACTTGGTTTTGGGAAAATTTCTTATACAATAGCATATAGTTAATACAGAGGAAATCTGGATGTTCTGATGTTTTGCAGTTATAATAGGTGATACATTGTGTTTCAAGTAGGCTGCTGAGTTTCTTGTGCCATCACAGAAAAATGGGGCCTGAAAATGCTAAAACAAATTCCAAAGCCATGATGTACTCTCATCCTAAGATAAGAATGCCTTTCAGGTGGTTTTAAGGACCAAACTAATGGCACCTTACATTCAGGTAGCATTTCATGTCTGATCTCATTTGATCCTCACAATAATCCCATTGGGAAAGTAGGAAAATTACTATTATACATTTGGTAGATGACTTAAAGTGAACTGCTTAAAGTTTCATAGAAAATGAGTAATATGGATGGCATGAGAATTCAGGACCCCTCAATTTCAATCTAACATCAGTTCTTCTATATTATACTCTCTGCATGAATCCATTCCCACACCAGTGACTGTGTTAGCTAATATGGGAGAGAAAAGAAATACTTCCTGATTATTCATTCTGTGCCAAGGTGTACACCAGGTATTTCACACACTTCATTTCATATAATCATCATATCCAATTGCACAGCACTTGTTAACATCAGTTTTCATAGGAGGACACTTGAAAGTGAGGGAAATTAACGAAAGCATTGCCGATGGCCACTTCTGCCACTCAGGGGTATAGGAATTACAGGTGTTACATATATCAAAGTCACTACTATTCCATCTTAGTATTTCATTCCCTAAATTTCCTTATAGTTATATAACCTGACATGAGAAAAGGTAGGATCATCCCTAAGTAATTTTGTCACTTAAAGGCTTTCATAATTGGGCAAAAGGCAAGGATAGAGCAGGCTTCCATTAGAACTGCAATCAAACTACCAACTTCTGCTTCTGCATTCAACAATTATAAACCCATCACTGTCTTTTAAAACAAACAGAAATTAACTAAACAAATGAATTGAGATTTTGGAAATACATCAGTGAGAACATTAGACAAACTTCTGCCTCCACAGAGCTCACTTGAAAATGTTAAACAATCATAAATACACTCAAATCTTTGGGGGAAAGGTTACTCTGCCTCATGCCACTTCCTCATCCATCCCAGCTGGGTTACCAATAACATTTGCCTATCTTTTTATTTGTTCTTCATCAACTACCTCTCAAATCCTTCTTAGTCACCACCTCAGATATCCCCTGCAGCCTTCACGATCAACAGTGACAACAATAGCAGCAGCTAACATATACTGAGAGCTTGCCTAGATGGAGCACTGTGCTTAGCTTTAGGGTAATGATCTTATTTGATTCTCATAACCCGATGAGATCAGCACTGGTATCCCCATTCTACAGATAAAGAAACTGAATCTTAGGGAGGTTAAGCTACTTTCCAGACATCACACAACTAGTGAGTTATGTGACAACTACTAAGTGTCAGAGCATGTGTTCTTTAGAATGAAATATACAGCCTCTCCTCCTAATCAGTCCTTCCTCACTGATTAGATGGAACTCATGCAGCTGAAACTCCCCCTGCCTCCTTCCCTCCAATAAATAATGTACCTATGATCCCTCTGTTCTTCCTCCAGTCTCAGAGTGTGGGGCCCTCCTTCTACTGGAGGACAGGATCTTCTCTTTCAAGTCTGGAGCTCTCTGGTCCTAACTTCTCTAGATTTTCTCACACTCTTTGAAAAGTTAAGTCACCCAGTGAATACTCTATTCCCTCATCTTCCCTTTCTCACCTCTCACTCACCCTTCAACACGCCAGTCAATCTTCTTTCCTGACCACTCCACACGTTGCGTTCCCTAAGGTTATCAAAACAGCACACTCCAGACTATTCAGACAACACTTAGACTGTATCTTACCAGATTTCTCTCCCTGCATTTGACTCTGCCTATCACTCCCTCCTTCTTAAAATCTGGCCAGTGTTCTGAGATACTAGCCACATGACTCCCCTACCTCTATAACTATCTCTTTCTGATCTCCTTCACATAATTTCTCCCACCCACACTTAAAATTTTGCTATTTTCCAAGGTTTCATCCTTGCTTGCCTTTTATTCTATATGTCCTTTTATTCAATAGTGCTTTCGCTCATCGTTTGAATGAATACCTCCAAGAGGATTCCTAAATCTGTATTTCCACTCCTAATTTTATAACCCTCCTGTCCCAACTTATACATTCAATTTTTATTGGAAAATCTGTCTCAATCCTACACAGACATCTCAAACTTAACATGGATAAAACTGAATTCATGATTTTCCTCTTTCTCTCAAATCGACTTTTCCTCTTTTATTCAAGTGATGCCACCAGTCCATACCGCTCAAGTCTGAAGTCCAGGCCATTGCAGAGTCCACCTGCAGGTGTCCTTCCTTCACTGCATGGCACCATTAATGTCTTAGATGACACCCCCTAGCCCTTCTTCCACCCAGTGCTCCAAACACCCTTCTACCTCAGGAGCTTGGCACCTCTTGCCTGGACTACCTTACTAATCTCTTAATTGTTCTGTTTCTAGGCTTTTACAATCTGCTGTCAGAGTAATATTTTTAAAATCTTTCAATGTGGGGGCACCTGGGTGGCTCAGTTGGTTAAGAGACTGACTTTTGGTGCAGGTCATGATCTCACAGTTTGTGTGCTTGAGCCCGCTTCGGGCTCTAGGCTGACAACTCATAGCCTGGAGCCTGCTTCAGATTCTGTCTCCCTCTCTCTCTGCCACTCCCCCATTCACACTCTGTCTCTCTGTCTCTGTCAAAGACAAATAAACATTTAAAAAATTAAAAAAATAAATAAATCCTTCAATGTGATTCCACTACCTATAAGTATTGTCTCTCTCTCTCTCTCTCTCTCTCTCTCTCTCTCTGCCTCTCTCCCCCTCATTCTCATTAATGACATTTAGGACTACTTACTCGAGCTCTTGTCTCCTGCTAATGGCTCAGGCCTATTTCTCTCTCTCTTCACCAGGCTCTTTTCTAAAGATCCAAATCAGCCTTTACATTAGTAAAGTGGTGGTGTCACTTCTTAGACCAACATCCTTACCTTTCTTGTACATCTACTCATTAAAAACTCAAGTCAAATACCACCTCTTCCAGGAAGTCTTCTCACAGGCTGGGTTGGCTGCCCCTCTTGTGCTTCTATAGCACTCTCTGCCTTCCCCTAACATGGCATTTCCCATATTATAATAAATTTATCTGTCTCTGTCTTTAATACTAGAATGTAGTTCAGGTTTTCTGTGTGCTGGCTCCTCCTGGACACTGGAGATACAGCAAGGAACAAGATCCAGAAAAATCCCTGTTCTTCTGTAACTTTTATCCTATTTATGAAAGCATATGTGGATAGGTGGATGGATGAATATATATAGAGAGATGATAGATATAGATAGATTGATAGATAATAGAAAGAAAAGAAAGAGAGAAAGAAAGAAAGAGAAAGAAAGAAAGAAGAAAGAAAAAGAGAGGAAAGGAAGGAAGAAAGGAAGGAAAGAAGGGAGGAAGGAATAGCAGAGGGGAATAAGTGCTAGGTAGAGAGTTAAAATAGAATTATGTGACAAAGAACACCTAGGAGACATTTAAGCTTAGAGTTGGTTGACAAGAAGGAGTTAGTCACATGGTGGTTGCTGGAAAACACACCAGGAAGAGATTCCAGCTAGTAAACACAAAGTTAAGGCAGAAAAACATTTGGCTGTTTGAAAATCAGAACAAAGGCTGGTCTGCATTCCTAGAGTACAGTGGGCAGGGGGAGGTTGGTGTGAGCTAGCACAGAGAGGTGGGTAAACATGAGATTGCACTCAGCTGTGTGAGCCAGCAAGAGGAGTTTGGATGCACTTCTGAGTTCAATGGGCAACCTTCAGTGGATTTTCAGTGGAGAGGAATAAAATCTAGATTGCATTTGTGAGAGCTGACTTTGGCTCCTGCGGAGGAATGGCACAGAGAAAGGAAAATGGGCCCACAGGCAGCAAGTTAGGAGGCTGATGCAGGGACGCCAGAAAAGATAAGAGACCAGAGGCTCAGATGTGGAGGTGGAGGGATGAGATACAGAGGCAGTGTCACAGGACTGGCTGATAGATCTAACATGTAAATGGAGGGAAGGAAAAGGATCAAGGTTAGTTTGCAGACTTCTGCCTTGAGCAACTGGATAAATCGTAGTGCTGTTTAGAGATGTGGGGAGCCTAGAGAAGACAGAGGTATAAGGTCATGGAGGGAAATCGAGTGTTCTCTTTTTAATCATGTTACGTTTGAGATGCCCGACTAGAGAGTCTGGAGTCAGGGCTGGATTTGACGGTATGTATCAAACGGGTTAGATCTTTTCTGGAAAGTGTGATGACAGAAAAGAATAGAGCACCAAGAAACGGTCCCTATAAGCTCCTCTGTGACCAAACCCTTTGGCCATCTTTCCTAGTCACGACTCTTAGAGGTGCTGGGCTGGGTGACGACTCCATATCTGTTGTAAGGTTTATACATTTTAATTCCCTGATGTTTGTCCAATTCTCCAATTAACTCTTGTCCTGGTGTTGGCCTCAGTAAGTGGCCTCCTGCCACTGACAACGTTTGTGCCACCTGATGCATCTCCAGCTCCACCTATTACAAAGTGGTGAAGCTATTTTCTTCAGAATGATTTTTCACAACCCTGTCAAACTTCACACACATATATAGAAAGTAAAATAGACAATTTCACCAAGGAAATTGGATATTTTATCATAACTTGTTGCCTTGAACACATTATATAAATAATAATGTGTCCAACCACAGATGGTCCGTTTCCCATGAAAGCTCTGCAATAAATCCCTAAGCCATAGCCCTAGCAGAATTTTCTTTCGGCTCATCAATGAGAAAACAAATCATGGTATCTCTCCCTTCAAATTAATCTCAGTATGCTGATAAAATCATGTATTCTCCAGGTGATATTTTAATTTTTTAGTATGCTGGGTATAATTCATTCCTACGTGGATATCAATTTTCTGACACATGTGAGTCTAAAATATTTTCATTAAAGGCATATGGTTCAGTTAAAAAATAAAAAGAAATGGTCTTCTCATTTATAATTTTTATACATAGCTAAAGCAAAGAGATTCAGAATGGCACTCATTAATAAAACAAGTTTATCTTCCTGAGAAAACTGGAAGCCTTTGAAGTCACTCTAGTTTTGGTTTGTTTAATTTTTTTCAAAGAGAGACAAAATGACTTGGCACTTAATGTTTTGGCCTCTCATTTGGCATTTGACTATTGTGTCTTATATTGTTATGTAGCAGTTTTCTTAGTGTGCCGTGGTGGTTTCATAGCATGGCTACAAAACACGTGTGCTGCAGAGCATGGCTAAGCTGAACGGCGTTTCCTGGGATTCCCTTCCCTGTCCATTTCTAGTTTTGTCTCTTTACACTCGGAAGGTCAGTGCTTCTGTAGCTCACACATGTAAGTGTCACATCCTCCTGCAGAACATTCGCTCCACTGAGGTTGAAGGTGGTGAGCATTAACATGGTTTCTGTCCCCCCATACAGTTCCAGCTCCTGCTTGGGAATTCAAGTTTGGCCTCGCTCTTCCCCACTTTATATCCATTGCCCTAACAGCCTGTCCTGCATACTTCAGGCTCTAGCAGCAGAGGTAAAGGCAACAGTTTTAGACAGTGCTTAACCGGCTCCCACAATTGTCTAAGGTCAAATCCCTGTGTGTGTGTGTGTGTGTGTGTGTGTGAGTGTGAGCGTGTATGTGCCAGAGTATGAGTCTGTGTGTATGTCTCTCTATGTGCTTGTGAGACTGTGTGTGTGAGTATGTGTCTATGTGTGAGTGTGTCTGTGTGTGTGTGAGAGTGTGTATCTGTGTGCGAGTGTATGTGTGTGTATGACAGAGGAGGGCAAGGGCAGAGGGAGGCACCTCCTAGTGGTTTTGCTTCTCCGATTGAATCCTGGCTAATACAATGTCCATGGTGCTGCTTTTTCTTTCTGCCCTTTCTCTACTTTGGAGGATACACCTATTGTCCAGGCTTAAATTTCACCTGTCTAGCGGACTCCAAAATCTCCATTTTTAAGCCCTGACTTGTATCTGCATACCAAGCTTGCTTCAGGACCACCCTACTTGGATAAAGTACCATTACTTCAAAAGCAATGTGTCTAAAGCTTAACTCACTAAGGCTCTTCCAGTCTATCAGAATCGTGTCCATATCCCAGGCTGGAGACCCTTTCCTCTGTTGTCCTGTCAACAATGTTATTAAATTGTTCTTCAGACCTCCAGAGAACAGTAGGGCCCAGGGGAAAAGTTTAGTGGGTGGTAGTTTTGACCCTACATGTCCACTTCTAATAGAGCTCTGTTTTTATGAAACTCCACATACTATTTATTTTAAAAGAGGGTTCTTCTATTTAATTTTTAGTTCTCATGCAAATCCTTCCCCCTCTGCCCTTCTCATTGGGTCATCTCTGAGGCTGCAGGGCCCTTTCCCTCACCCAGTGAGAACATTGGTAAGGAAATCCCTTACTTTGTTCTTACCCCAGCCATTGTGGTCATCACAGTGTCAAAACTTCAGCAAGACTCCCTGGCAAAAATCAACCACTACCTCCTGATTGGCAAAGTCTCTGGATTCTTTCAGTCCTCTTCCTACTTGACTCGTCCGTATTTAGTTAATCTGAACAACACTACCCTCATTCTTGAAATGTGTTTCCTCCTTGGCTTCTGAAGCACTAATCTGTCCTGTTCTCCTACTTAGAAATATTATTATTTCTAATATTAGGTATATTATTAATATATTTATATTAAATTATGTTAAATATTACTAATATTCAATATAAAATATATTAATGTTTAATATAAAATAATATGGATATACTAAACATTATATAAATTAAATTATATTAAATATTATTAAATAACATTAGAAATATTAAATGTGTCATGAAAAAAAGTACTGACTTCTCTTCCTTTGTCACCCTGTATGTGCGTGTGCATGTGCACACGCATGCATGAATGTGTGTTTATCCTTCTTCTCTACACACACTCCTTGAATGATCTCATCTATTACCATCTCATCTACTTCATTATCCTGCTATGAGCTAATGACTCCCAAACTGTTTCTCCAGCCATCATTCATTTTCAGAACTCCAGACCCATAAGCCTAAGTACCCACTGGCATCTCCATTTAGATGCTCCTAAACTCAGCCCATTCCAGACTGATCATCCTTGTTCCTCAGCCCAGGCTCATCTCATCCAAGCACATTTCTCTTGTTATTCATGTCTGCACTCACCTCTCCCTTCTCTTGATTCTTTGCATGATGTTACGTAAAATCACAATCACATATGAGCATTTTGATGCTCTTTTATTATGTTTGTTAATTAGTTTTCTTAATTAAATTCTATGCTTCTTGAAGGCAGAGATCACACTACTGGCTGGTCTTATATCCACATGATATCAGACACTGAACTCGACATCAAGCAAATATACAGAACAGAACTGAATCATTTTCAAGTACCATGGCTCTAGAAAAGGAGGACATGCCAGAAAATCATGACAACATCTGCTGTCTAAATCCAAAGGTAATGGATGCAATTTACTGTCTTTGAACACTACTAGAGGAGAAATAATTTTAAAGTAAAAAAAAAAAAAAGGAAAGGAAATATTCTAAACTAGATTATAAAATTTGACTTAGAACTATGCTTTAAAAATTTTTTGGTCTGCATAATTCTGCATGACATCATAATATATTTCTCTCCACCTCCAAGTCTCTGATTGGATCCATACCTATGAGATGATATGAACATGATTTTTTTTAGTCTATAGTGGCTCTGTTCCTTTGACTCTGAAAACCAGAAAGAGACTGGGGTTATGGGGAGGATGCTCAGAAGCAGAAGTGGGGTTTCATAGCCCCTTCCAGCTCCTTCCATGGTCAGACTATCCACAGGGCAGCCATTCGCCTTACATTCAATGGCTGACAGAGGAGTTCCCCACTCTCTCATACCAGGCTACTCCGACTCTCTCACATATCTTCTATCTAGCCACCTCTCTCTGACTAAAAATGATAAAGGAGCTACTTATTCCCTCTCTTTCAAAGGGATAAAAATGGGTGAGTTGTGAGGTCAGTACATCTGTGTTTTTTTCCAGAATAGTTGAAATCTTTGCTTTATGAGCACTAAGCTAGAGAAACCAAAGAAATCATAACAGACAAAATTATGATGGTAAGGGAATCTAGAAACATGTTTGCATAGAAAAAATATTTAACTCATTCAGTGTTATATTTCCCACTTGTCTTTCTATAAGTCAAGAGTAGAAGGAGCAAATATTATCTCTTCAAGCTTCCCTGACCCTGGACCAAACTGGCCAAGTTTGTTCTTGCCAGTCTCATCTCCTCCCTCTGCCTTCTCTACCCAACTCAATGATGCCCTTTATATTTCTATCTCAGTCCCCTCCCATCTAAACTTCTCACAGGTAAGATTCTGACATTTGTTATTTATACATCCCTTTGTGCCATTATCCCTGGGACTTTTATAGGAAAGTAGACAAAATAACTTTTTTCCTGTGGAAAAATATAATTTGGCCATTAGCTAGCATGTGTGTATGGGGGAAAGGGTATCACTGTGAGAGAAGAAAACAACTCCCTGAAATCACATCAGAAGGCAGGCCCAGTGTTACAGCCTGTCACATTCTCCCCTGCGAATGAAGAAATTATTCATAATTAGCAGAGAATATTGTGGAATGATATTCATGATATTCATTGACTTTAGTCATTCAAATCCTATGCTGGCCTCAACTCTAATTAAACAGTTGAGAAGAGAAACACTATTAATTATTGTACATCCATTGTGGGCCCAGGATGAGATAATTTAATCAAAAGATCCAGGAATAATCCTACTTCTAGGTTAAAAGAAAAATTACCCACATGAAGAGTAAAAAAAAAAAAAAATCTGCCTTCAAACAATGAAGCAGTTCTTGTTATGAAAATCTGACTCAGTCTTACTCTTTTATCTGTGCACTATCTTATAGGAGCTAATCATTTGCTATCATTTCCTAGAACCATACACTAGAGAAAGTGTTATGAGCATGAAGGGAGAAAGAATAATTAGAGTGGCTTCTAACAGAAGTTGGACAGATAAATGTCTCTAATCATCATTCTTTGATCACAGATGTCATTTATTCTTAACTTAATTTCCATTCCTGGTTTCTTCCCTTACTTAATAGCATTGAGAATATCCTATTAGGTGTTACAAGATTTAATTCACCATAAATAAGTAATGAGGGCTCTTCAAAAAAAAAAAAAAAAAAAAAAAGAACCCAGAAAATGTGACGTTTTGAGCGAAGAAAGTAGTTTGGGGGGTAAGGCCTTACAAGTCCATACAACAAAACAACAAGCACTTCTTGGTAACTCATCCTGTTTATACCTGACATCCCTCATGGCTCCTGCACCTGCCTTCTTTCTTCACTTCATAACTCAGGCTTCCAGGCTACCTTGGGCACTAAAACCTGCACTTAAAACCTACATTGTTCTGGGAGGCATGGTCCATGTTGTGCCCAGTCACTCAGCTCCCTTCACTGCCAGCTGTTTGGAGAGCTCCCCAACGTTCACCATGGAGTGGAGGCACCAGTGTCCTCTCCTGCAATTTCAATGGACTCAAGAGTCAAGGGATCTATCTAGAATCACAGAGCTTTGGGGTTTAGGCATTTATTTATTTTGAGAAAGACAGAGACAGTGCAAGGTGGGGAGGGGCAAAGAGAGAGAGCCAGAGAGAGAGAGAGAGAGAGAGAGAGAGAGAATATCTCAAGTAGGCTCTGTGTTGCCAGCACAGTTTGAAGTCACAAACCTGAGCCAAAACCAAGAGTCGGTCATTTACCGACTGAGTCATTTGAACATTTAAAAAATTACATTATCACTTTAAAGACAGGAAATGTAAGTTATTAATTTGTTATTTTGTACTATGTGACTTAGAATCCATCACATAGTAGGTCACTTATTTGTTAAACCCTTGACCCAGTCAGTGAATGTTCTGGTGTTCTTTCACCAATGTGTCATAATACTGAAAATCTCCAGATCATGAGTGAACCAATTCAATCCACAGAAATGAACTCTCTAGATTCACTATAGAAATACCACTTGCATGTTCTAGAAGGTTGACTAATTAGGTACCTGATACTGGGTTTCTTGAGAGTTAAATTTTAAATGAAAGATGCCTCTTCAATGTATACATACACTGCAAAGCACTGACATATCTTTTCCTTGCACTGATGTTTTCCTGACATACTGGTGTGAAAGAGCCTGGCCTCTTTCCTGTCACTTTTTTAAATGGGAACAATAGATGTTGGCTACTAAATTTCCTGGCTATAGTGAGCATCTCTGATTACATTTTACCTGGTCTATCCTTTCCATGGGAGGCACACTTTTATCTTCAGGCCCTTAGTTAATATGGAATAACATAATTATGACATCTGTTCCAAGATGAAGAAATTGAAACCTGTATAGTTGACTTCCAAACCTTCCAAGTATGGAGGCTGCTGAGAAATCTGAAGAACCCCCAACTCACAGCTGCCCCGAGTAAGAATTATGTTGATCCAAAGCTGGATTTAAAATGAGCCATGTTAGAGCTAACCCCATCTATGGCAGACACTTAAGGTATCCTTTTCTGATATAGATACTCAGGGACATAGATTCTAATTTAGTAAGTTGTCTGACCATGAAAATCTTACTTATTAGTAAGTTTATCTTAGCGCTGAAAAGATGTTAGAAAAAGAAATCCATTATTTCAACTTTATCCATTGTCAAGGAAACAAAATTAGAGGTCTGAAACTCATCTACTTAAAGGTTATTATATGATCTTTTTGTTAGAACAGAAATAAGTTCGGTGGTTATGGTTTTAGAATTGAAAAAGAGTAAAGTGCACATGCTAGCCTATTAGGTGTCTTTAGAAGAAAGGGCACTTAAATAAGGAAGAGAAAAGACATGTATCTCTGGAGACGATAATAGCACCAGAGGCTGTGGGTAGAGCTTTGAACTACTTGTGTCCTGAGCTTGAAATATCACCAACATTTCTGAAAGCTAGCTTTATAGATTTTGATTTGTATTTGACTACTCAGCATGAAATGGACTGAGATTTTTCTGTGACCCTAAAAGCTATAGAAAACCACGCATTTTCTATTTGTTGTTAAAGACTATTAAGAGTGGCAGATATATATGACTATAATGATGGTTATGTAAATTTATATTCTGACTGAGGTCCAGATTCTGGCTATATCTGGCTATTCTTAGCACAATACAGAATGGTCCAGATAATATTAACTCAAAGAAAAGAAACAAAATATCTTCAAAATGTTTATCATTAAGTTATAACTTAAATAATAGTGGCCAACACTTAAAAAGATGTCACCCTTATACACAGAGTTCATTTGTTTTTTTGAGAAAACCCTTCCAATTTTGGAAGATTTAGGCATTTATCAAACACCGTGACTCAAAGCTGGATTTAATCAGTTAATGTTGAGATTAGCCAGATTCTAGTATGAGCTGTAGGTGTTTGAGAAAAAAGAATACAAATACTCTTTTTAAATGGCAAAATAAAAAGTGCAAATGGGAAAGAAAAATAAACCCCTCTAATCAAAATGGTAAAGATACTCTATCCAGAGAGTCTCAAAGAATATTGGGACAACGATTTTAGGAAATTCAGCCAGGAGGATTGTTCAATTTATTTTATTTATTTTCAATGTTTATAATCCATGGTCTTTGGAGAAAAATGTGTTAATAACAGATGTTTGACAAAATGCAACTGGTTATCAGAGAGCTGGGTAAAGCAGAAAGCCTGAGTAGGAGCTGGGGTTTAGAGACCACATGTAATTGGAAATGTGCAGAAAATGTTCTTTCTGGTGTTGGAAGATTGAATATCAAGCTTGAAATGTTGTATAAAATGAGGACTTGGAGCAGGTAGAAAGCAAATGACTGCAAGAAACTCAAAATGAGGACATTCTTTGAAGGCCTCTCTCAGATCATTCTTTTTATCTAATTGTCTGATTAAGGTCAGTTGGGTTCTAAACACTGAGTAGACCTGAGCTTGTGTGTGATTCCAGAAGCCCCAACTTTGGGCAAGAAACTAGAGTTTGCTGTTAAGAATTCTGGGACAGTCTTGCAGAAGAAGTACCTGGAACAGAAGTATTAAATGTTACCTCAACATCCAGCTACCTCTTCTTCGAGGTACATTTCAAATGCAATTTCATTACTATAAAATAATAATTAACACCTATTGAGAAAAAACTTCATGCCAAGTACTGTCTACACACTTGAGTATTTTTTGCTATTATTGTTTTTATTGTTCTTAAAACTTAATTCCCACTCTAATCAGTTTTAAGTTTTGTAAATAACCTGCTATATTTTCCTAATGTGGAAACGAAGTCACAGAGAGGCCTTTAAGTAACATGCTCAAGGACATACAGTTAGTAGATGGTAGAGTAAGGATTAAACCAGACATTTTCATTCCCAAACCGTTTTACTGCACTCACTTTACAATAGTCTTTTCCAATGATCCCCAACCAGATGCAATTATTTCTTCCTCTGAATTTCAGCAACATTTTGTACTTCTTTTTTTTTTTTTAATGTTTATTTATTTTTGAGAGAGACAGAAACAGAATGTGAGTGGGTTGGGGCAGAGAGAGAGGGAGACACAAAATCTGAAGCAGGCTCCAGGCTCTGAGCTGTCAGCACAGACCCTGACGCGGGGCTCAAACTCACGAGCTGTGAGGTCATGACCTGAGCCGAAATAGATGCTCAACTGACTGAGCCACCCAGGTGCCCCAATATTTTGTACTTCTTGAACTTACCATATCCTATGTTGATCTTAATTGTAATTACTTGACTACTTTTTGCATCTTCTCTACATTATAAACGTGTAGAGAGGTATAATTATCTCTGCATCTCCTTCTGTTATCCTTAAGGCCTGTTTAATGTCCTACACGTAGTAGATGTTTGATAGATTTTGGTCGTGGGATTGAATTAAATGTGGTGAGGGGCTGATCTGTCCAATCATTCACCACTACCCCATCCACACTATGGAAAACAGAGCCAAATGGACCCTACTCAATCTTCTCTTCCACCCTTCAGAGAGGTGATAGAGAACTTGAACTCAGTAAGGAGACCACAGGCAGATTTCCATTTCCATCTCATCTCCTCTCCCCACTTCCCCAACAAAACTGACCTAAATGAAGTGAGATCTTTCATTCGTTTAATTCAATTCCCTGGCATTTCATGTTCCAGGATAACCTTTAAGAGATTAGACAAATGTTGGCAAAGCTCAATATTCTACTTAAGTCTGATTGGACTAAAAGTCAATGGCAGCTAAAAATAGTTTACAAATGGACATACCCTCATTTTTAATGAACTCTGGTGAAATGTGAGAGAAGTGCTTATGGTAACTTACAGAAAACCCAGAAAGAGTGCAAGTCCAGAGGCCTGACCTGCTCAGGTGAGGGGCCAAAGTCTACCTTAGAACCCTCCCAATTCCCTCCTACCTATTCCTGTGTGCTTAAGAAGGCACGAACATTAGGTTCTGTATTCATAGCTTGGAATAAAGTTAAAAATAAACTTCTTTACCTTTTACACAACCAGCTCTACTCCTTTTGCCCCAAATCATAAGCACTTGAAAAGCCCCTTTGCCTTTTGTTTAAGGACAGGCCTCCAGGATACCTCTCCTCTCACAGGACTAACGCTTAAAGGACTGGTCAGCTTCTGGGCCACCTAGCAGCAGAGAAGTAAACACTAAGGAAGAATTATGTTTACAATCTTCATCCAGCTGAAAAATATTAAAGAGTTAAAGAAGGTAAGCCTCAAAGTCATAAAATTAGAGAATGTTAGAAATAACACAGACTTTGACTACCCCATTTTCCAGCCCCTTCATGTTTCAATGAAGACGCTGAATGAAGCTCAGTGAGGGGACACAATTAGTTGGAAACCACGTGGAGAAAGAAAGAACTACTGACACATGGAATAAAGTGAATGAATCTCCAAACCATCATATTGAGCTGAGGCAAAGAAACCAGACCGAAAAGGATACCTATAATATTATCCCATTAAGTTCCAGGACAGTCAAACTAAGCTATGGGGACAGAAATCAGTGTTTGGCTGGAGGTGCGGGGGTTGGGGTATGAGCTGAAAAGGGGGTCCAAGAGAACTTTTGGTGGTTATGAAAATGTTCTGTATGTTGATTGGGCTGCTAGTGACATGGTGGACACCATCCCACTGTGCTGCTAAAAGTGACCTATCTTGTTGTGTGTAAGTTGAGTCTCAACAGACTGGTTTAAAAAATTATTTTTTGCTCTGAAAAGCTGCACGGGGTGTGAGAAGTGGTGCTGACATGTGCCTCCTCCGCCAAGCCTGTGGGCATCCACAACCCTCTTGCCATTTCTTTTCCTTGATGCAGATGCACTCTTCAGAACCAAGCCTTGGTGACTGGTCCTGGGTGACTAGCTGAAGCAGCATAACAAAGAACGTGAAAGGTGTTCAATGTGGTCCACAGTTAAATCTGAGACATTAAATCATCAGCTCACAACTACTCTGGAGACAGCCATGACTCATGCAAATTTCAAGCAAGACAAAATAATGATTACCAGCTCCCCCCCCAAAAAAAAGGGGGGGGTAGTAAATGAGTGAGCTAAAGAATATTAGGTGCCATTGGTAATTCTGGAAGTAATATGAAAGAATGAAAGTGCTCCCCATTTAGTTCTTCTCAAGCCTGCAAAGGCCTAATCTCGTCACATACTATGATTATAATGTATCCCTAGGTATGGCATATTTAGCAAAAGCATGCAAGTGAGACTTGGAAAAATAGAGCTGTTAGGATTGCCTGTGCATTGGTGCTATATATAGAGAGATGTATAGCTTTGCTCTGGCTTCTCTGGAATTCTTCTCTCTACAGGCTGTTTTTCCTTTGAGAAGTTGAACTCTGCTTCATCAGCGGCCTTTCTCAAAGAAGCGGGGGCTCTTGACAGTAGCGGACTTGAATGTTCTGCCTATTAAAAACAGAGCTAAATAGAGAACACCCTCTGACCTACAGGCCCTGCCACATCCTTGTGTCTCATGCCTACAGCAGGCACCCTATTTACAGCACCTAGGATTCCCCTTGGCTAGAAAGACTTGGCGACAGTCTGTAAGCCTACTTCTAGAAAAGCCATTTTGCACAGCCAGAGTCAAAATGCTGTTGCCTGGGGTTCTAGATTTCACCCTTTATTTCAAGACTTTCTGAGCAATTTACAAAGTATCAGCTGAAGAGAAATGACCTAATGCTCTTCAAGAAAGGCAGCTCTATTTTAAAGCCTGTCTTATGCCCTGCTTATCTCAGAATGTCACTGATGACATATATATTCTGTTTTTCAGAAAACAAAACAAACCGAAAAAACTTTTCTGTTGAAAAAATATTGCACAATACCAAAGTCCCAACTCTTTTGATTCTTGAAGTTCTTGGATATGCCAGTAAACCATATTGAAAATTCCACCAAAAATATCTAGATCTTTAGCCTTTGAAGACGCCCATGCATTGATTTGTTGCTCGTTGGTTTGTTTGCTTCCAAATATTTCTTGGGGCTTTAAACTACTTTTATTTTATTAAAAGTACAGATGGTTCTTTTTTAAAATTTTTTTAATGTTTATTTATTTTTTAAGAGAGAGAGAGAGAAAGAGAAAGCAAGCCAGGGAGGGGCAGAGAGAGAGGGAGACAGATTCCAAGCAGGCTCCTCGCTGTCAGCACACAGCCTGATGTGGGGTTTGAACTCACGAACTGTGAGATTATGACTTGAGCCAAAACCAGGAGTCAGAGGCTTAACTGCTGAGCCACCGAGGCACCCCTAAAAGTACAGACAGTTATTGATGGTTGGTTTCTTTGCAAAACTATCTTATTTATTATTGTATACTCCTCAGATAACTAACTGCTACCCTAAACGTAAGAACTGAACTCCAAGGTATTTAAAACAAATGAATACATTCCAGCTCTGAAAATTAGGCTAAATATCCATTCAATCATTTAAGAAATAAATAAATATAATGGAAAAATGAATGATATGAAGACTTTGTCTGGAGGATTCACACTAGTCGGGAAAAACTGTAGAAAAAGCAATGGATATCACCATTTAAAGTTTCTTCTCAAAGGAAGAAGTACATTTAGAAATTACTACTAACTTTTGGTCAGTCTGATTTATTCTCGTAGACACTTGTGTCTCATTTTCAACCAACTGAAGTATCGAAGTAAGTAATGACAACTTTTATATCCATTATTTCTAGGTAATGTAATGTCCTTGGGCTTGAAGTGTTCCCTAAACTCAAATTTAAGTACATTATGGTGGAAACGTTCATTAGTCTATGGTATGTACCCATGTGCCTTTAAATTTCATTCTACTCATTGGTACTAATTGACAGACTATATCCCCTGGAAAGCCTGAAAAATCTACTAACAGGCAATTGCTTTATATGTCAATGTGATCATTTGCATTTCTAAACCTTTAATCTCATTAGATACTTAATATTTCTCTTGTTATTTAATAATGGAGCAAAATTTGACTGCCATTTTGCTGTTTATGACATTTGCCAAAAAAACAAAAAGGCTCTTTACTACTAGGAAAGAGCAATATGTTAATAATGGTATTATTTAAGTATTATTATAGCAGTGATAGTAATGATGGCCGATACCCTGACTTCTGCCCTTGGGTCTGACAACCAATTATTTTTGGGGCCTTGGACAAGTCACTTCTCAGACTCTTAATTTTCTAACCTATAAAATGGAGATGTGAACATCTGGTCAATTACAGGGATGCTGTGCATATTATATATAATAACACTTTCAAAGTGTTTTAATTTGTTGTTATACTCCAATTATGCAGAAGTTTCCTCCAGTTAACAGTGGTGGCATCCTCACCATGTACATCATCATCATTGCTGTTAGTACTGGCATAGACATAAGAAGGAGATGCCTAGAAAACATAACTAAAAGGATACTTGTGGAACAAGGCAAGTATGTTTCACAATGCATTCATTTCCTGGGGCTCCCCTAAAAAAAGTACCACAAACTGGGTGGCTTCAAACAATGGAAATATATTCTCAGCTCTAGAGAATATATGCCTGAAATCAAGGTGTCAGTGGCCTCTTCCAAAAGCTCTAGAGGAGAATCCCTCCTTGCCTCTTCCACACACTGCTGGCTCCTGGATTTTCTTGGCTGGTAGAAACAATCCTAATCTCTACATCTGTCTTCACGTGGCCTTTTACTCTGTGTGCCCCAATATCCCTTTCTTCCTCTCATAAAGACACCAGAATGATTTCATCTTGAGATTCTTAACTGTTTACATCTGCAAAGACCCTATTTACCAAAAAGTTCACATTCTGAACTTCTGGGTGGACGTAATTTTGGAAGACATTGCTAGCTCCAGTAAAATAGTAGAGGCTGACTGGGGAGAGAATGTTAAGGCTGAATTCAGTAGCAGCAGGAAAGAATACCAGGATCGTGAGCAAGGTATGGGAAGTGGACATGTACTTGTCCTGTTCTTGTCATCACTAATCACTTATCTATGAGGTAACAGAGGCCTAAAGGACATTTGTTACTGCCCCTGGTCACTCAGTGGTGAAGTGGCACATGAAGTAAAATCCCCTGACTCAAAATTCAGTGTTCTTTCCACTACACAACCCATCTGAACACCTCTCTAGAAGTTATTACTGAAAATATAAATAAAAGTCCTTGAAAATTACTGACACCTTAATATTTATGGTGATTTAATCGGTCAGATTAGAGTCGTTAAGAACCATTTGGCTGACTTCCAATTTCAGCTCTGAGAGAGTAATTGGTATCATACTAACCTTCCACCTGAGAACAAAACAAAAGCTGGCTAAAATTTAAAGGAAAAACTTTGGAAGCTCTGAAGAATTGGGGTAGCTGATGTCAATGTACTCTAATAACAGTGTTACTAGTCAAAGGACATTTCATGATGACAAAAGGGCCAATTCCATAAATATTTTTAGAAATTCTTAAATTTGTAAGCATCTAATAATATACCTTTAAACATATAAAGCAAAGAAGTAGAATTAAAAGGACACATAGACAAATCCATATTTTTAGTCAGAAGTTTTTTAAGTACCTCTATTTCTCATGGATATAAAAACAGACAAAAAATCAGTAACACAGAAGATTAAAAAATTTGATTAAAAAACAAGATTAATAAACTTGACCTAATTGATATACAGAACCACTTACTCAATTACTGGAAAAGACACATTCTTTTCAAGGGAACATGGAGTTTTATCAAAATTGAACATTTGCCTGGGGCACAGAGCAAGTCTATCCAAATTTCAGGAGACTGAAATCATTTGGAGTATGTCCTCTGACCCCAGTGAAATCCAGTACAAATTAATCCTCCAAAATATAAATAGAAAAATTCCCCACATGTTAGATTTTAAGCAAAGCACTTATATATAACCATAAGTAAAAGAAGAAATCACAGTAAAAGTCAGACAATAAGTTGAAATACATAATAATTAAAATACATATAAAACCTCTAGGATACAAAAAAAAATAACTTGTGGAATATAGCTATAACAGTTTATTGAGGAATATTGAGAACCTTAAATGCATATTTTAGGAGAAAAGGAAATACTTGAAAATGGATGATCTACACTTTCCTATGAAGAATCTGATGGAGGAAAATGAAAATTAAATACATAGGGACTAGAAAGAAAAACACTTTTTTTTAATGGCAGAAAAGAGCTGTATTCAGAAAAAAAGTCAACAAATCCCAACATTCATCCCTCAAAAAGATTCAAAGATGGATAAACTTTTAACAAAACTATAAAAAAATGTAAAAGAGAAGAGACAAATAAACAATATTAGGAATGAAAAATATCCCACAGACATTAAAAATAAAATCAGGAGATACCATGAACAACTTTATACCAATACATTTAAAAATGTAGATAATATGGGCAAAGCAATTGAAAAATAACTTATTAAAACTGATACAAGAAGAAATAGAAAATATGAACAGGGCTTCATTGAAGAAATTAAATTTTCAATAAAAACATTCCCACAGTATAATCTCCAGGTCCAGATGGCTTCCCTAATGAATTCTTCCTAATATTTAAGTAAGAAGTGACAACAGTTCACTACAAACTCATTCAGAGATTAGCAACAGAGGGCAGACCTCTCACCTTGTTTAGTGAGGTCAGCATCAACTTGATACCAAACCTGACAAGGGGATTGATTACAAAAGACTCATGGAACAATCTGTCTTGTAAACACACATGTGCGCGCACACACACACATGCACACACGCAATATCCAAATTAGGTAAAAGGGCAGATGAAACAGTCACATAGGACAGGGCTTTTGCAATTATTCCCCTCATGTTTCCCTCATTGCACTCTTTAGAAGAACAACCTTGTACTTCTGAGGTAGAGACAAATGTCTTTTTTACTGGAAAGAAATCATGGTAGGAGATATACACTTCTGAAGTCACATTTATTTATTAAAGCCACTGGGAAAGGAATGCTCTCTTTTTCAAAGTTCATCCTGGTACTCTCTATTGGCAGTCCTCACTGTGGTAGTTCAGTGAGCCTGAGTCAGACACTACTAGGTTCAGCCCTGGTTCTGTCATTTGTTGGCAAGGTGATGCTTTGGTCCCTCTGAGTCTTAACTTTCTTGTGTAAAATAATGGGTTAATGACATTTATCTGAAGGTAGTTAAGGGGATTAAATGAGATGATGGGTGTGGAAATGCCTAGCACACTTTCTGGCACATGAAGTTGTATAGGTACACATAGAGATTTTCCTGGAGCTGGAGATACTATTTGCATTATTTATTTACCTAATTTGTGCCACTTAAAGTCACTATTGTCTACCATTTTCTTTTTATTTGTTAAGAGCAATAAATGCATGCCTCTAAAAGATGATCATTTATTGTTGCAGCTGCTTGTAATGTGTCTTTGTGTCCATCAGATGTCATGTTGGTAAGACTGCATTCAGTGCCTGTCACAAAATACTAGTTAGAGACACACTGAGTAAACTGTTAGGGGAAGGGGGGGAGGTGTCCAGTAATCAATACAAGTGTCCTAGGTACTCCATCACGAATCAGAGACAGTCTTTTTGAAGAATTACCTCAACAAAACCCTCTGGGGTAGATCAGAGTAAAGCAAGTCATGAAAGGGGATTTGACTCAGGAGACAGCGCCAATTGAGGGAATACTGAGAGTCCTAACTCCAGGCTTAAATTTCCTTACCAACACCAGACCCCTGTGACCTACATCTTTATGATACCTTTGCAAACAATAATAATAATAATAATAATAAAGTCCTTGACTGTAATGCACTTTCCTCATGCCCCTGCCTGGAAAGTTGTCACTCATCTTTTAAAATCACACATCCATTCGATCAAAATGTTTATGAAGCCCTTCATATGTGTCAAGTGCTGTGCTGGGCAGTGAGGTTATTATGATGGTGAGTAAAATCAGACCACAACCTCATTTATGTGCCCAGGCTCTTCGCCGATGTCCCTGTCAAACTTGGCCTGGTTGTTCCCTCTTGGGTACCCAAAGCTCTGGGTGTACACATCCTGGTATTAGAGAATAATCCCTGTGTTCACATGGCTGTTTCCTCTGCCTGGCAGGGAGCTCCACAAGAGGAAGGCCTAATTTGATTCATCTTTTCTTCCCTGGGGCACACTTTGAAATCTGACACATAGTGGGTGCTCAATAAATGTTTGTTGAATGAATCATTCATTAATCACAAGGCCTTGATATAGTTAAATTTGTTAAACAATTCTACTAATGAATAGGAGTGAAATTAAAACAATTACACTCAGGAAAATTGCATATTTTTGAGATATTCTTTGCTTTTTTCCCCTATTTTATTAGATTTTATTAGCAGTCCTGGCAGCTACTTTAAAAATGCCTACAAAGCTAATGTCACTGTTTTTTAAAAGATGCACAGTATATTTATACTGGGAAATATGTAGGTGAAATTATGCCCAATAGCCTTTTCTGGCTATCTGAAATTTGGGAGAAAAATGAAATGAGCTTCCATTTAATTGGAAAATAGCTATGCATGGGAATAACTTAATATAGCAGGGGATTTGTTGGGTTTCTATACTAATCAACAATATTCATCTAGAAATGTTAAGTGGTAGAAGAAAATCATAGAATTTGACTTCACAACACCGAAGTCTGCCACATCCTCCAAACACAGATAAAATTGTTTATTTAGAAACACTTAGTATATCTCTAAAAGTTTCCTGAAGTTTGTGAAAATATGCTGAGCTGCTCTTAAAAAAATTAAAGAATGAAAATAAGCAAACAAAAAAGCCTGTCATTACTTGTGCCAAAAAAGAAGAAGCCATTCTTTAAGTTGTGCTAGGTAGACCCTGGAGGCTTCAACATAAATATCAAGGGAAATTTGAAGATAAAGAGATCCTGTTTCTATTGACTTATTTTGAAATAAGTAAAATGTTAGCCTTTTTTCACCATGCTATAAATTATACACAAAAGGCCCGAAGAGTGAGAGCATGAAAGTACCTACTTGGTCTGGTGTTTAGATCCTTTCAGATGGGCATGATACTGTTCTATGGAGTTTAGAGAGACACTGCAGATGGTACATCTGTAATTGCGCCTCAGACCTGTGGACAACAGACAGACTTGATTAGCTGTGTCCTTGCCATCAGCTACCTGAATGCATCCCAGAATCTTTAAAAGTTCAGGACAGAGTATTAGAGGCCATCTGGTCTACCACACCAACATTTCAATTCTCCTTCCAGAGCCCAGCCAACACGTCCCTTAGCAGAAGTTAGAAGCAGGCTGCTCTATTTCTGGATAACTAAAAGTATTAGAACATGCTTCCTTGAGATACAAGGTTTCTGGACATATTTTGACACAAAGGATGCATTCTACTTTTTCCTTAAGGCATGGAGACAGGGTAACCTGTTCTCTCTGCAATGAAATTTGAGACTCCAGAGAAAAACTCTGTCTCACTTACTCTTTCAACCCTATTCCAATGGTAGAATCAGAAATTTAGCTTTAGACCTCATTCATTTGAGTTCTTCCAGGGTCATCTTATAAAATGTAAATACCCAAGAGAATGCTGATAATCTAATTCACATAAAAGTTTACATTCCACTAAAGAGTTTAAAAGAAAGTTATTCATTAATTTGCTTATTAGTTTAATTCATTCAATCCATTCATTAATAAAGTATCAACTTTGAACTGGGCTCTAGGGATTCTTTTTTTTTTTTTTTTTTTCAACGTTTTTTATTTATTTTTGGGACAGAGAGAGACAGAGCATGAACGGGGGAGGGGCAGAGAGAGAGGGAGACACAGAATCGGAAACAGGCTCCAGGCTCCGAGCCATCAGCCCAGAGCCTGACGCGGGGCTCGAACTCACGGACCGGACCGCGAGATCGTGACCTGGCTGAAGTCGGACGCTTAACCGACTGCGCCACCCAGGCGCCCCTGGGCTCTAGGGATTCTAAGATGAATAAGATGCTCTTTGCTTTCAAGGATGTTAGCAAAAACTTTGACTTCTTTACAATATTGATTTATCTAGAGTCAAACATGTTAGAAAGTAGCTTTAACCAAAAAACTTTAAACATTTGCCACAGTTCAGAGACCCACATTAAAGATATTCCTTCTGCTATAATGTCCCATCAGAGTAGAGAGAAAAGCAAACTTGAAGGCAGGATCTAAAATTTTGGATTTAAATCCTGGCTCCAATTACTCCTCGTTGTATGATCTAGAGGAAATCACATAATTTCTTCCTGGCCTCAACATGGAGATAAAGCCATTCATATCACAAGGATGTTCTAAGAATTAGGTGAATAAAATATATTAAAATGTTTACCAAGTGACAGTTACTAATTTTCTCCAAAATTCTACGTCTTACTATCAAAAGAGCCAGAATTATAAACAGCTGTAGCAGTTTTTTTTTTTTTTCTGATGAATGCATACCATTTTCTTTCTAAGAGACAAAATCATTCCCATTTTTCTATAAGGAAAATAATGCACAATGTCAGCAGAATTTTGTAACCTGCAATCTGGTGAGTTTACATGAATTATTTGACTTCTCTGGATTTCTGTTTCCTTAAAGTATTTTGGGAAAGACAGAGTGAGATAAAGCATGTATGAAAGAGTGTCTGGTACATAAGAAGTGATCAATATAAATTAACTACTATTATGATTTCAAAGAGATGTTAAAATGGAACACTTTTTTTGCCAATGTCCCAGATGAAGCCCTAAGTTGAAGCCCTACACCCATATTACTAAAGTGAAGTATGAGAACCCCATTTCAAAACATCCAAAGAAAAGAGTCAAGAACCAGTTTCTAATCCCCAGCTGACCACCCACCACCAGTCTAAAAAAGAGGTGGAGAAGAAAGAAAGAGATAGGTGGAGGATTTCCTAAAGGAGACATATTGAACTGTAAGTTTTACTTACCCTCGTCCATGTGAATTGGGGGTGTCCTTCTCTCTCACCTCAAACCTATGGGAAAAGAATTCAATGGAACTAACTCCCTAGAGAACTTTAGAAGTGCCTCCTTGCACTCAAGAAGCCATGTACTAGACTCTATACCACCTGCAAGATCCAAAATGCTAGAGTCTGTGGCTGGTTAGCCAGCCACCTTGATAGCAAAGCAAGAAAGGTGGCAAGATTGGGCATGGCCTGTATTCTCACAGCTTGTCAGAGTAAAAGGTATGTGTCAGTTTCCCACAGACCATGTGTGTACTGGGTATTAGTGGGGCTAGTTTGGTGATGTCTTGGATATTGGAGTTGGGGACAATAAGACCTCATCAGAAAGAGGTTAAGAGTGTTCAGCTGGCTAACCTGGAGCTTAAAGTGTCCCCAGAGGAGATACTTAGCCCATATCGAGTAATGCTGAGTTCCTGAGAAAGCCAAGAAATTGCTCCATGAAATGAAGAGTCTGTTTGCAGCCCCCGCCAGATCTGGCAGGATCTATACCAGCTTTGTATGCATATCTATCAAATCAACTCTTATCCCTTTCCCCTTCTTTAATTTTTTTTTAACTTTTATTCAGTTTTTGAAAGACAGGGGGAGACAGAGCATGAACGGGGGAAGGGCAGAGAGGGAGACACCAAATCTGAGGTGGGTTCCAGGCTCCGAGCTGTCAGCTCAGAGCCCAACGCAGGGCTCTAACCCACAAACGGTGAGATCATGACCTGAGCAGAAGCTGGATACTTAATCAACTGAGTCACCCAGGCACCTCAATCCCTTTCCCCTTCTAACCTGACACCCTGCATCCCTCAGCTCTGGAGGAACCTGAGGCAGCCTTCTGAGCTAAAGGGATAAAAGCAAAAGCCCTAGAAGACAAGCAAAGGCCCTGAGCAGAGAAAAAGAAAGGACCCTACTGAACTGTCTTTTTTTCACAGCAAATAGGCAGTCCAAGCAAAATCTGAGCTGAGAGAGGGGGGGGAAAGTAACTTTTAATAAAGTTTGGAGATATTTATTTATTTATTTATTTTAAAGTTTATTTATTCTGAGAGTGAGAGTGAACACGAGTAACAGAGGGGCAGAGAATGAGAGACACAGAGAATCCAAAGCAGGCTCTGCACTATCAGCATGGAGCCCAATGTAGGGCCCAAACTCATGAACCATGAGATCATGACCTGAGCTGAAACCAAGAGCCAGATACTTAACTGACTGAGCCACCCAGGTACCTGAACATTTGGAGATATTTAAAAATTATTTTTCTAGGGGTAGCTGGGTGGCCCAGTTGGTTGAGCATCTGACTTCAGCTCAGGTCATGATCTCATGGTTCACGAGTTCAAGCCCTGCATTGGGATCTGTGCTGACATCTCAGAGCCTGGAGCCTGCTTCAGATTCTGTGTCTCCCTGTCTCTCTGCCCCTGCCACTCACATTCTGTTTCTCTATCACACAAATAAATAAATAAATATTAAAAAAATTTTAATTATTTTTCTATCCTGGATATATCAATTAATGGCATAGAATTTTTATGTATCTAGGAATGAGAGTAAATAACTCTTTCCAGCTTAAAAGTGTGTAAAAAATTCATGAAGCTTACTCTACTTTTATCCAAGGAGTAGGGAAGCATTAATCCCACAGAGACAGTTTGAAAAGGCAGCAGAGGGCAAGAATAAGGTTGGTCTCTGATAACATCCCTTGAATCCTGCTGACAGAATATTGCAATATCATTAGTAACGTGAAAAACAGCAGAAATTCCTGGAGACTTTCAAATTCTTAGGGTCCCCATGCATGTTTCTGGGAAACCTATCTGTCATGTCATATGATAAGCCAGACTGGCCAACGTAAGGACTAAATTGTTTTTGTTTCAGTTTAATTACATAACTGGACACTGATTTATCTAATTGTGATTCAGGTAAGAGTCAATTCAGTTATGGGAAAAAAAAACCCAGTATAACCACAGATCTCTAGGATCTTCCTGGGAAGCACTCTAAGGGACTAAAAGCTTTCCAGGCACAGGCTGACAGTTCAGAGGCAATAGACAACTGTGGACTCTATTACCTCAAGCAATGACTCCCAAACTTCTGAGTCTGTATGCATCCTCCAGCTATTGTGCTCAAAAGCAGATTCCCAGGCACAGATTCCAGAGATTCTGACTCTATAATCTTTGGATTGGGCCTGGGAATCTATCAGAAGTCAGAGCTGTAACCCAACCCCCACCACACACACACACACACACACACACACACACACACACACTTTAAAAAGTACTGGCTCATTATACTCATACTCCCCTTGGTCACTTAAATTTGTTAGAACAATACTGGGTCTTAAAATAATAATAATAATAATAATAATAATAATAAAGCTTCCATAAAGAAGAGCTGTACTTACATCACCTTTCCATTTCATAGGTGTGCATGACTCAGAAAGATGACCACAGTCCCTCAACCCAGAGACTATAAGTTATGACAACCAGCATGTGAGCTGGTTGAATGCTTACCCAGGGCTGATCCATTCTTTCTTTTATGTATGGAATCAGAATATGAAAACCAGCATCAGGCTCTCCTCTCTCCTGAGTTTTCCACCAATGCTGTCATAATAAATGGTAACTACTATTTACATGGGTCCTCTTCAGACTACAGACTAATCAAAGTTCTCCTCATAACAAATTGAGGTTCAGCTTGGCAACAGGCATAAATATTTATGTTTAAAATGGGCATTTTAAAGATCACCAACAAATCCGAAAAATATTCTGATCTGTGCTTTCCATTACAATTCTCATGCTCTGTCTTCCAACAGAGGCGTGGGCAGGAAATAGCTGGTACTTTATTATGATGTAAAACTACAGGAAGCATAAACTAGACAGGCACTGGGTATAAACAAGAACAAAGGCAGAGAAGGGGCAGAGGAGTCCTCCCCCACACATTACACAGTGTCCTTGGTGGGAACTTAGGGCTTTATTAATGCTCAGTTGAAATCCTAATTAGTTTGGAATTATACAGCTTCTTTTTCCTCAGAAAACTAGAGAATTTTATTAAACAAAAATGCTAACTTTCTTATTCAATTCATTTTCACTACAATACCATATTAAGAGTATCCTGAAACCTTTGCCTACCTGAAAGTTATTTCCATAGGATTGCCAATATGTATTGGAAACTATAGTCACTGCTGCAAGGACCTGACAGTCCAGTTGGAGAGAGAAGATATGTATACAAATAGCAATCGTGCAAGGTAAATCATAAAAAGTACCACAGTCAGGATGAGTGGAATGGATGGGAATAGAGGAGGAGATGGTTTCTAACTCAGAGGGTCTGGAAAAGCTTCTTGAAGATGCATCACTTTTGTATTTATATTCCTAGCACAGTGTGTAAAACAGATGGTCCTGGAGTGTTTAGCAGTATGGGAATACTCAATGTGTCTTTTCAAGTCTAGCAAAGCCAGACTTTAGATGCCCTGCAACTTCAGTTGTATCCATTTTATATTAGAGAAACATCATTGCACCTTTATTACAATGCCAAGCAATTTTGCTGAATACCAAGATTGTAGGAGAGAATAAAAGAGACAAAATAATTTTTTGATGGAGCTAGTCAGGTTAAAAGACAAGAAACAAGTAAGTGAATAAAACACAATTAAAGATTGTGAAGGTGTCACACAGGATGTAAACAGGATAATGAGAGGGAAACAGGGAAGAAGAGTGATTTTGGACAGAATGGTCAACAGAGTTCTCTGAGAAGTGTGAAATGAAACCAGAGAGATGAGATTTAGGCTGTGATGTGAAAAACTGATTAAATCTTTAATCAAGGAGGAGAATGAATAGCAAGAAGAGAGGACTAGGAATGGAACCATCATGTTGTATTGTGAATTGTGGTGTTTATTCATCTAAATTTATTTGAAGACAGAAAACAATTAAAAAAAACATAATGTTGTATTGCGAATTGTGGTGTTTATAATGCATATATGTGTATAATATATGAAACCAGTAGCACAAGAATGTATAGGGGCAGAATATTACTGTTAAAAGATATATTTTACACAAAATGGTAAATATTAGTTCTAAATAGACAGTGGTCATTTAAAGATGCATATTATAATCCCCTGGAAACAAATAAAAAGATATAAAGCTAAAGACCCTATAGAAAAAATTAAATAGGAAAATAAAAAAAAATATTTGATTAACTCAGAAGGCAGGAAAGGTGTAGGAAAATAGAAAACAGATGGAAAAAAAATTGAAAATAGCAAATGGTATAGTGAAATTCAATTATATCAATAATTATATTATATGTAAATGGACCAAACATTTAAAAGGCAGAAATTGTCAGTGTAGATAAAAACCAAGATCTAAATATATACTATCTTCTAGAGGTATACTTCAAATACTTATATGTTGAAAGTAAAGAGATAGAAAAAGACATACCATGCAAGCAATAAGCATAGGAAGTGGAGGTGCACATGTTAATATTAGGCAAAATAGATTTCAAGACAAGAAATATTACTAGATATAAAAAGGATGTTTTATAACGACAAAGGGAGAAATCCAACAATTCTACATGCAGTTGAGATAATGATAAAACTTATGGATACGTGAGACAAGAACTGGTAGAACTACAGGAAGAAATAGACAAGTCTATAATAATAGGAGATTTTAACACTCCTTTCTCAGTAGTTGATAAAGCAATAAAACAAAGAAATCAGTAAAGTTAATTAAAAGATCTAAATAAAACTATCAGTGATTTTGTACTAATTGGTATGTATAGAACACTACATTCAACAATCGCAGAATACACAATTTTTTCAAGTGTATATAGAAAGTAAACTAAGATAGGGAATATGCTGAGCCTTTAAAAAATTGTACTAAATTTCAAATAATTATATTTTGTAGAGTGTTTTTTTTATTATAATTGAAACAAATAAATAATAGTAATATTTATAAAAAATAACTAAAATACTTATAAATAACCTGTGACCAAAGAATAAATCCAAATGGAAATTAGGAAATATTTTGAATTGAATGATAACGATAATACTGCATATGAATCAATCAGTTTTTAGAGGAAGACGTATAGCTTTATATCAGAAAGGAAGAGAGGCCCAAAATCAATGGTCAAAGTTGAAATCCTATGAAACCAGAAAAATACAAGAAAATTAAACCAAAACCAAGTAGAAAAAAAAAGAAATAATATAGAGAAGAAATCAAGAAAATAGAAACAAATTATAAAAAAAAATAAGAAACCCCAAATCTGCTTTTTAGAAAGGATTAATGCACAAATTAGCTTGTAACAAATCTGATGGAGGTCATTAAAACAAGAAACTTAAATTATAAAAATAAAATAATTGTTATTAATACAGATCCTATAGGCATTTTATAAGGATAATAAAAGAATATCATGAACAATTTTATGCCAAAAAATCTGACAAAGCATATGAAATAGACAAATGTCTTTAAAAATTCAACTTACCAAAACTAACACACGGTGAAATAGAATATCAAGATAGCCATTTATCTATTAATGAGATTGAATTTCTTGTCCAAAATTTTCCTACAAAGAAAGCTTTAGACCCAGAAAGTTCCTTGGATAATTCTATCAAACATTAAATGATTGCATAACATCAACTTACACAAACTATTTTAGTTAACAGGGAGGAGGAAATACTTCCATACTTGGTTTGAACCAACATAACACTAATAAAAAAGTTTGCATACTCTAAAAGACAATAAAATGGCAAACCAATATTTGTCATGAATATGACCCAAAAATCTGTTAAAAATTAGCAAATCAGAAACACATTACAGATATAGAAGTGTGTGTATATATGTGTGCATATATTCATATATCAGTTCCATCATAACCAAGTTTGTTTATTCCAGAAATAAGAGTAGTTTAACATTTAAAAATCAAACAATATAATTCAGTATATTCACAAATAAAATGAGAAAATAATATAGTCTTAATAGATACAGAAATAAGCACTTAACAATTTTAATATCCATCAGTGATCAAAATTCTTGGCACAGTAGAAAATAACTTTCTTAATTTAATAAAGAGCATCTATCAAAAATTTATAGCTAATTATATTAAATGGTGAACTATTGAACAGTTTCCTAAAATCAGAAAAAAAAAAACAAGAATGTTGCTCTTGTCATTGTATATAACCTTGCACCAGAGAGATTCTAGGCAGTGTGGTAAAAAAAAAAAAAAAAAAAAAAAAGAAAGAAAAATGAAAGGCTTACAGATTGGAAATGAAGAAGTAGAATTGTCCTTATTCATAGAAGATATGATTGTTTATATAGAAGATCTTAAGGAACTGACAAAATAACTCTAGAATAAGTGACTTTAGAAAGGTCACAATACACAAAGCCAGTTGAAAATAAAAATTAAAAGTACCATTATAATAGTATCAAAAATATTTTTAAAAAATTGTTTTAAAGTTTGTTTTTGAGAGGGAGACAGAGACAGAGTGTAAGCGGGGGAGGGGCAGAGAGAGAGGGAGACAAAGAATCTGAGGCAGGCTCCAGGCTCTGAACTGTCAGCACAGAGCCTGACGTAGGGCTCAAACTCACAACCTGTGAGATCATGACCTGAGTCAAAGTCGGACGCTTAACCAACTGAGCCACCCAAGCGTTCCAGTATCAAACATATTTTAAAACACTTAGGAAGATATTTAACAAAGGCTGTACAAGACTGAGAACTACAAAACATTATTGAGAGAAATTAAGAACTACCTAAATAGGGACAGAATACACCATATTCATGAACTAAAAGAATCATTACTGTTAAGATATCAGTTCTCCCATAGATTCAATGCAAACTTGATCAGAATTTCAACAGGCTCTTTACAGAAATAGACAAGTGGTTTCTAAAATCTGTGTGGATATATAGCACAATCCCTATCATAATACCACCAGCATTTTTCACAGTTAGAACAAACAATCCTAAAATTTGTATGGAACCACAAAAGACTCCAAATAGCCAAAGCAATCTTGAAAAAGAAAAGCAAAATTGGAGGCATCAAGATTCCAGATTTGAAGCTATATTATCCAATGGAAAAAGACAGTCTTCTTCAATAGATGTTGTTGAGAAAACTGGACAGCAACATGCAGAATGAAACCGGACCACTGTCTTACACCATACACAAAAGTAAATTCAAAATGGACAAAAGACCTAAGTGTGAGAAGGAAACCATCAAAATCCTAGAGGAGAATGCAGGCAGCAACCCCTTTGACTTCAGCCATAGCCACTTCTTACTAGATAGTCTCTGGAGGCAAGGGAAACAAAAGCAAAAATGAACTAGTGGGATTTCATCAAGATAAAAAGCTTCTGCACAGGGAAGAAAACAACAAACAAAACAACAAACAAAAAAATTTTAGTATCCAAAATCTATAAATAACTTATCAAACTCAACACCCAAAAAAGAACACAAATAATCCAGTAAAGAAATGGGCAAAAGACATGAACAGACACTTTTCCAAAGAAGACATCCAGATGGCTAAAAGACATGAAAAGATGCTCAACATCACTCATCATCAGGGAAATACAAATCAAAACCATGATGAGATACCACCTCACATCTGTCAGAGTGGCTAAAATGAACAACACAAGAAACAACAGGTGTTGGCAAGGATGCAGAGAAAAGGGAACCCTCTTGCACTACTGGTAGGAATGCAAACTGGTGCAGTCATTCTGGAGAAAACCATGGAGGTTCTTTAAAAAGTTAAAAATAGTACTACCCTATGACCCAGCAATTGTACTACCAGGTATTTACACAAAGGATACAAAAATATAGATTCGAAGGGGTACATGCTCCCTGATGATTATAGCAGCATTATCAACAATAGCCAAACTATAGAAAGAGCCCAAGTGTCCATCAACTAATTAATGGATAAAGAAGATGCAGTATTTACATATACAATGGGATATTACTCAGCCATCAAAAAGAATGAAATCTTCCCATTTGCAATGATATGAATGGAGCTAGAGTGAATTATGCTATGCAAAATAAGTCAATCAGAAAAAGACAAATATATGATTTCACTCATATGTGTAATTTAACAAGTAAAACAGATGAACACATGGGAAGGGATGGGGGAAGAGAAGAGAGGGAAACAAACCATAAGAGACTCTTAGTGATAAAGAACAAACTGAGGGTTGATGGAGTGAGGTGTGGGGGATGGGTTTAGATGGGTGATGGGTATTAAGGAGGGCACTTGTGATAGGCACTGGGTATCATATATAAGTGATGAAGCACTGAATCCTACTCCTGACACAAACATTGCACTATATGTATGTTAACTAGAATTTAAGTAAAAAAAAAATCCATGTAAAAAAATAAAATTTGGTGGAAATTTAAGTAACTAAATGGCCAAAATAACTTGAAAAAAGAAAGTTTTCAGGACTCTCACTTATGGATTTTAAGATTTACTACAAAAGTTGATGTAATCATAACAGTGTTCCATTAGCATATGCATGGAAAAAGTGTATGAGTGGAACACAATAGAGACTCCAGAACTGGATATACACACATAGGGTCAATTGATTTTTTCCAGTTTTATTGAAATAAAATTGACATTCAGCACTACATAAGTTTAAGACATACCCCATTATGAACTGACATACATATATTGTGAAATGATTACCACAGTAAGTTTAGTTAACATCCTTCATCTCATATAGATTAAAAAAAATTTTAAGAAAATAATATTTTCCTTATTGTGAGAATTTTTAGGATCTACCCATTTAGCCACTTTCAAATATACCATATGGCAGTGTTAACTACAGTCATCATGTTGTACATTACATCCCCAGTACTTATTTATTTTATAACTGGAAGTTTGTACCTTTGGACCACTTTCATTGATTTTCAATAAAGGTGTCAAGGCAATTCAAAGGGGGAAAGAAAGCTTTTTCAACAAATGGTGCTAGAACAACTGGATAAATGTCTGAAACAAAAAATGAATATCAACCTATGCCTCAGAGCACACATTAAAATTAAGATTAATTATAAATTTAAATGTAAAAGCTAAAACTATAAAGTTTCTAGGAAACTATAGGAGAATATCTTCATGAACTTGGCATAAGTACAGATTTCTTAGGGAACACAACACATTCAACATAAAAAAAATGATAAATTGGATTTTATAAAAAATAAAACCTCTGTCTATAAAAAGACACTATTAAGAAAATAAAAGGTAAGCCACATCCTAAGAAAAAAATATTTGTAATATTTATATCTGATACAACAGTTTTGTCCAGAAGATGTAATTAATTCCTACGTACATGTCAATAATAAAAAGATAACCCAATTTTTCAAAGGAAAAATACTTGATCAGATTAGTCATAAAAAATGATATAAAAATGATCAATAAGCCCATGAAAAGGTGCTCAACATCATTTGTCACCAGGGAAATAAAAATCCAAAGAAAAACTAAAAATTATTTCATGCCCACTACAAATGCTAACATGAAAAAAACAACAATACCAAATGTAAATGACCATGTAGAATAACTGGAATTCTCATACATTCTGGAGGAGATTGCAAAAATGATAAAACCACTTGGGAAAACTGTGAGTTTCTTCCAAGTTAATCAGGTATTTACCCTAAGTCTCAGACATTCTACTCCTACACACTTATCTCAGAGACACAAAAACTTAGTATAAAAAAAGAAAAAAAACTTACAAGAATGCTTATAGCAGCTTTATCCCTAATAGCCAAAACCTCAAAACAATCTAAATGTTCATTAACACAAGAATTGATAAGCAAATCATGATATATTTACACAATGAAACAATACCTAGAAACCAAAAAAACAAAATAAAAAGAAAACCTGATTTATGCAACATTAATGAATCTGAAAACGATAACATTTTGGTAAAGAAGTCAGACACGAAGGAGCATATACTGCATGATTTCACTCATATAAAGTTCAACAAGAGCAAAGCTACTATTCTCTAATAACAGAATTCAGAAAGGTGTTGTCTTTGGGGAGTGGGGGTTGACTGGAAAGGGATACAAGAAAATTTTCCAGAGCAAAGTACTTGTTCTATATCCTGATTGGGATGGTAGGTAAGGGTATATTCATTTACCAAAATTCATCAGATTGTATACCTAAGATATGTATATTTCACTCTGTTAAGAAAAGTTAATGGATGTGATTCTACATGAAAACTTCAGCAAGACTTGAGTTTTGCCAGTTTCTGTTCCTCCTCATTTATACCCTCCACATTCCACTGTTTTACATTACTAGAAAGTAAACTTCATTTTCATATTTATGCTTTGATAACCTTGCAACAGGCAAAGAAATATTTCCATATGTTCTATACTAAAGCTAGGGCCATTCTGAAAGATTATCAATAATATAAAAGTAAAAACAATAAGACACTTGGTTTTGAATTATTTCTTTCTCCTCCACTTCTTACACATGCATTAATCAAACAGTCCTCTAAATGGATTTGTCATTTTCCAGTATAAAAAATAGTAGCTAATACTTACATTACATATGCTATACATAAGCACTGTGTGTGCTCACTTTACCCATTTACTCATTAACTCTTTGCAACACCCTATGTGCAGACACTATTGTTATCCTGATTTAACAGATGAGGAAATTGAGGTACAGAGACTTACTTACACAAAATAAGAGCTGGCTGCAGACACAGCTGGATTTAGAACCCATGCATTCTGTTCAAGATTCACACGTAACCACTATGCATACTGCCTCCCATGACAGGTGACTAGGAATGGAATCACAGAAATACAAAAGGCTCTTAAGGGCTCATCTAGTCCAGTGGTCCTCACATTGGCCACTGGAGAATCAACTGAAATTTGTTAACAAAAATCCCAGGTTACTGAATCCCAGATTCAGTAAATCTAGAGTGCAACCTAGAAATCTACATTTTTTAAAGCTCCCCAAGGTGAAAGTTTTGGAGAAACCACTGGTATGGTCCAAAACCTCATGGAGGACACATGAAGTTTTTACAAGTAGAATTGTTTTTAAAGGCTTGCACTTTTCTAAATATGGCTGAATTCCACCACTGGCCTCAGTTCTGCTTTGTGCACAAGTTTATTAGCATCTCTCCAAATACATCACATTCTTGAGGAAAGTTATCACGTCCCCTAAGGTTCTATTTACCAGGCTGAAAGTCATTGGCACTTTGACAATGTTCTTCATTATAACATAGGTTCAAGTCTCCTGTATCAGCTCTATCATTACCTTCTGAGTGGCATTTCCTGTTTGTTGATAACATTCTTAAGATATGACCCTGAAACTGAAGGCCAATTCTGTAGTGTGGTTTCATGAGTAAACAAGGCATAGCAGGGGGCGCCTGGGTGGCTCAGTCAGTTAAGCATCTGACTTCGGCTCAGGTCATGATCTCACGGTCTGTGAGTTCGAGCCCCACGTCAGGCTCTGTGCTGACAGCTCGGAGCCTGGAGCCTGCTTTGGACTCTGTGTCTCCCTCTCTCTGACCCTCCCCCATTCATGCTCTGTCTTTCTCTGTCTCAAAATTAAATAAAAATTAAAAAAAAAATTTACAAGGCATAGCAGGACTGTCACAGCCCTTGTGCACCATTAATTCTAACAATACATTTAAAGCTTTGAGAAAGAGAGAGAGAAAGAGAGAAAGAGATAGAGTGTATCTAGAAACGCTGACCCCCTGAAATCTGCACTTACATTGAACCCACTATCAATCAATTTTAAGTCTTTTCCACACAGGTTTCTGCTAAGCCACATCTTCATTTCCTCTAATTTTATATTTGATAACTCAGATATTACTGTTTATCTCCATTAAGCTCCATCTCAATGAATTCTACCTACTCTTCTAGGGATAGCAAATATAATGCAGTTCATCTATCAATTCCGATTGGTTGGTAGAGTGCTATGGCTGCCAGAGTGCCAGATGATGAGCTCTCCATCCAGGTGATAGAGAAAGACTGCCATCATCTGTTAGTCATGTCTATCGTTGGTTAGGGGTAGAGTGCCAGTGGCATGCTTTCTATGTCTGTGTCATTCCAGCTCCAGCACACTAACATAAATCACAGAAAAGTCAGGGCAAGGAATATTCTGGTAATTCAGAAAGTCATTGAATGTAAGTGGTAGTTAAAGCTGTAGAAATGGTTAGATCATCTATGGAGATGGTGTAGGTAAAGGGAAGAGAGAAGAGAAGTTAGTACTTCCTGATGTCAGAGCATTGATGATCTGTTCTCTCACCCTGATGCACTGGGTAGAAGCCAGGTCCATGACATATCCTGTTCTCACTGGATCTCCACCTTTGGTACTGCTGAATCCTGGGCCAGTTGTGAGTGTGGGAAGCTGGTTCAAGTTCACCCATATCCCTGAAGCTGGGGCACCAACACTTAGACACAGTCTTCAGTTCCAATTTTGCCTCCCAAGTAGTTTGTCTTCACTCTTCCTTGCCTCACAACCATTTTTCCTTCCTGACCGTCGGCCCTGATAACTTCAGGCCCAACACTAGGTACAGAAGAAATGGCAATACCTAGACTGCCTTACTAGTTCCCATAATTGCCTAAGGTCGGATCCTTATAATAAGTTCCTTATTCTATATTAGTCATGGTGGTTGTATTCCTCTGATCAGACCCTAACTGGTAGAGGTGGTATTGAGGAAGCAGAGAGAACAAAGCTTTTTTAGAAGAATGAAGGAATCACTACTATCATATTTAATCCTTATGGACATTATTAACCCATTTACACGTGATAAAACCATGGTTTAAAGACATCGAAACCACAGTAGTAGCAAGGCACCTGGGTAGCTCAGTCAGTTGAGTGTCCAACTCTTGATTTCGGCTCAGGTCATTATCCCAGGGTTGTGGGATGGAGCCCCATGTCAGGCTCTGCACTGAGTGTGGAGCTTGCTTCAGATTCTCTTTTTCTCTCTCTCTCCCTCTGGCTCTCTCCCCCACCTGCTCGCTCGCTCTCTCTCTCTCTCTCTCTCTCAAAAACAAAACAAAACAAAACAAAACAAAACAAAACAAAACCCTACAGAATTAGCAAGTGGAAAAGCTAGATCTGAATCTATTTCTGATTTCAAAGCTAATGATCTTAATAACTACATTAGGGCTTTTAATAGAAAAATGGGAGTGAGGGAAGGAAAGTAGAAGAAATCTGTTTCCAAAAAAAACCTTAATTTGAGACTAATATGTGAAATAGACAAGGCATAACTGCTCTCATTGAAATGGGGGTTAGAGGATTCAAACATCACTCAGTTTCCCATCACACTTTAAGCATAGCACTTAGGCTACCCCCAGTAAGGGATTGTGGGCTCTGCAGAGCAGAGTTTCAAAACCACTGAATTTTGTCATGCTACCCCTCCCAAAGATAACATGAGGAATGCTTATATGTCTAGTATTAGACTTACACTATGGAATATCTCTTCCCTGTGAGTTTAAGTCAAGGTGACCCCACTAAGATCAGGGTTTGTTGTAGTCCCAGTTAAAGAAGAGCCTGTATTCCTCAATCCTAGGGTCCTGACAATGTACAGGATGCTTAAATGCTTAGCCTTCTGAATTCATCCCACTGCCTATGGGCATAGACTGCGGGGTACCAAACAGTCAATTAACAAAGAACACACATTATCTAAAACAATTCTTTCTCTACTTAAATAGTATATATGCGCAGCCTTGAAAATGGAATCATGAGGCAAATAGCTTTGCGTCTTCAAAAGCTATTTCCAAACAAACAAAACCTAAAGCTATGGAATAAATTTATTCTCAGTAATTAAAAGACCATTTCAGCCATGTTGGATGCCTGACCCAAGAAAGGACTGGAAAATTGTCACCCTACTGAGAAGACTCAGAAGGGACAGAGTAATTTATTCTTAATATCTAAAAAGCTGCTTCACTGGAAGAAGGTTTAGACATATTCTACATGGCGGAGAATAGATGACACATTTTCATGCTTTGAGCAAATCAGCCCCATACAACCTTGATTTTAGCCTTAGAGGTTATCAGTACTATTATGGTAATATCCAAAGGATTGAACTTATTTTTCTTTTATTTTTATGAGTTGAATTAAATGTTAAGAAAACAGAAATGAAATTACCCTGAAACAATCCATTATTTGAATTATACACAAGTGATTTTTAAAAATATAGTAAATAACCACTTACAACCAAAATGCCTTCATCCTGGTCTGGATATTGATGTGGTACAAATGGAAATTCACAGAACATGAAACGTGCTCTTTCCTTTGAGTCCCACAGCAGTGCCATCGATCTCTATGGATATAAACAACTAATAACATAGCAGGGGATTTCTTTTATGTAAAGTGTTTTCAAAAAAAATATTTTTTTCTACAACACAATTGCTGATTACAGATTCCATTATGCCTAAACTAGACTACACTCCTAACATGAAGTTGTGGGCTGTGGCATCAAGTTAAACAATGGGTTAAATTAAGGCTCAGATAGTTGTTTGTTACCCAATAGGTGTGTAGGAAAGCATAGATGCATTTCTCTGTCTTGCGGTGGTACCTCTTCAGACCATCTCTCGTGTCTTCCCAAGGGCTAGGGATCACAAGCTGCTGTGATTTCCTTCAAGAACTGTCAGTAGTGCTTTTAGGGCCACAGCTGTCAAAGAATTGTGGCATTGACCTTTAAGTTGCATCAGCTGAGGACACAGTAATTGTCACCTCTTTTAGACATCTGCTGAAAGTCCAAATGCATCTTTAGCAATCTTTGCTATGGAGCTGTACCAGCTACCTGGTCAATCAAAAAGTCCCAGGAAGCAGGAGAAGCATTAGTGGTAATTTTTAAGTCTAGCCCAAGAAAGATTCAAAAGTGAAATACAAACAGCAAAAATATCCTAATTGTCACTATCTCCTTGTAATCACTTTATAAATGAGACTGTGCTCTTTCCCTCTCTCTATCATTCACACACAAACCAACTGTTAGGTACATGAATATAACCTTGGGTGTCCTTCTGGTTCTTTTGTTAGTCCTTCTGGACTGCCTGTAGACATCTATCTACTATGGCCAGGTCCTTACCTTACTTTGAGCAGACAACCTGGCAAACTCTGTGTTAAATCGTGGCTATAGACTGCTTTCCTCCAGGACTGGCCTTTTAATATGGATGTTTGAAATTAAAAAATCTTCAACACTCAAAGAAACGAACTTTAAAGGTGGAGTTTCAGGGGCACCTGGGTGGCTCAGTCAGTTGAGCGTCTGACTTCTGCTCAGGTCATGATCTCACGGTTTGTGAGTTCAAGCCCTGTGTCGGGCCCTGCGCTGACAGCTCAGAGCCTGCTTCGGATTCTGTGTTTCCCTCTTTCTCTGCCCCTCCCCCACACACTCTGTCTCTCTCTGAAAAATAAATAATAAACATTAAAAAATATATAAAATAAAAGTGGAGTTTCAGGTTTGGCCAGATGGGTGGGAGAGAGCTTTATGAAGTCAGTAGTGTTCAAATCACTGCAGTCACATAGCGGCCTGTTCTGCCTTCCCCTGGCAGACACCCTGACCCACATGGCCCCCCTGCAATTTGAAGAAGTGACTTTTCTTTAGGACACGTGGCAGGAGATTTCCCTATTTAATACCTATCCCAGCAACCATACCTATTTATAGAAACATGCCTGATCTTGTTTGATTTACAAGGTAACAGAATAGCAAAATGTACAATTTACAGATAGAGAAGAAATGTGATTCTAGGAAAAGAAAACATTATAAAAAATCTAGAAAAGATGGACTCAATAATTCTCAAATATATTGGAGACTGAGAATATGGGAAACAACTGATATGGAAGAATCAAGTACCCCTTGATCATATTCAGGGGGAGAAACCTGTATTTTTCCCTCTTTCAAACTATACTTGTTTTTTAAACCTCCACTCCCTAATCCGTAGATTGAAAATAATAATTTTACCTATTTTTGAGTTATTAGGAAAAATCAAAGAGTTAATATAGTTGAATAACAACCAAACAGCTCAATAAAGGTAAACTACAATTGTTATTTTTAATAATGATGATCCTTTGCTTTGGACAAAAATGCAGACTGAACTTATGAATAGGAGAGTCAAAATAATTTAATATTCCAGAATAAATTCTCTTTTTTAGCATTCTGAGGCATATTCAAATTATTCTGGCAAGCTGCCTTCTCTACAGATGCTATTTATACACATCTTTTTTGACAGGTCAAATGCTTCCTTATATACTAATCATCCTATATATTTGCTTGGCATAAAGTTGAATTGAAAATTATCTCTATTCTTCATTAAATTTTTTTTTTTAAACATGGAAGATATGACATTACATGAACTGCTTCTAAGAAAGCTGTTGACACAGTGGATCTCAATATATTTTGTCTGCTTTGTTCTTAAATTGAGTGATTGAGGCTATTGAATAGGTAATTAGCTAAGTTCATAAATTAGATAAAAAGGAAAATGCAGAAGGGTATATTGGAAGTCATCTAATTGCATCTTCTTTATTCTTAAGGAGCACACTCAAGGATCCATCTGAAGACTTGTTTTTTTTCTTCCATTAGCAGTCTCTGTTAACAATGCCATTTATTCTCTAGAGTCCTTATAAACACTGAGCAGGCAGCGGCTCTGGTGAGAGTGGCAATTCCTATCCAATTGCTCAAACTGACTTCCCAGTAGACTTTGATGTATCTAAATATCTATCTATCTATCTATCTATCTATCTATCTCTCCATCCATCCATCTACCCTCTATTATCCATATATCCTTATATGATATATAATACAATACGACATGATATATGATATTGTTCATGGATTCATATTTACAGAATTATCTACTTGCTAAAACGTATTTGTAATTCCTGAATCAAAACTCATGATGTTTTGTGATCATTCCCAGATATGTACAGAGCAGCCCACATGCATGTTTCTGCCTTCTTGTTTCAGCTTTCAAACAGAGATGACCAGAGGATGGAGATGGGAGGGACTAGCCAGTGTAGTCCAACAAATTCCAGCATTGGGGCCAGTTGATGATATTTGAATCCCAACTCTGGCACCTATTAGTGGGGTGGCCTCAGGAAAGTCACTTAATGCTTCTGAACCTCATTCTCTTTTTCGTAATATAAAGAAAACAGACTCTATATGTATGAGTGGTTTGTTGAGAAGATTATAATCTTTTTTTTTTTTTTTTTTTTGAGGGAATGGGGGGCGGTGCAGAGAGAGAGGGAGAGAAAGAATCTTAAGCAGGCTGTATGCCTAGTGTGGAGCCTGACAACAGGCTCAATCTCATGACCATGAGATCATGGCCTGAGCTGAAATTAAGAGACACATGCCCAACTAAGACACCCAGGCACCCCAAGAAGATTATAATCTACATGAGATGTGTATACAGACAACTGTACATATTTCCTCTAAGAACAGTGGTCCAGTAGCAGCTCAGTCATAAAGAGGGATTTATAGAATAACTAGCGTAAATAGAGAATCCACTGCATATATTTGCAGTGGGAGGTTGAGGCAGTGTGAGGATCTGAGGGCCATAAGTCATAAAATGCCAAAAATAAAGTTAGGATATTACCTTCTCCCCCTAAAAGAAGAAAGGCAAGAGAGATTTAACTGAAATGTCTGCATTCATAAAACCAAGCTTTTTGCTTTCCATTTGGAATCATTCCTCCACAGTGCTCTGCTCTCCAGGCTACCCAGACTCCAATGTTAGAGCCAACCTCCAATCCTCTTTCCACCCTATCCAGCTCAGTTGGCTCCATTTTCAAAATACATCCAGAATCTATTCTTACATTTAAAAATGCAAATTGTTTTGATCATGGTGAATACAAGTAACATAAATTTGCCAACTTGACCATTTTGAGGTGTACAGTTCAGTGGCATGAAGCACATGCACACTGCTTCACTGCCCTTGACGCCCTCCACCCATGGGACCCTTCTCACATCACAGAACTAAACTCTGCACCCATTGAATGGTAATGTCCCCTTCCCTTCTACCCCCAGCCCTTGGCAACTGCCATTTTACTTTCTGTCTCTGTGAATGACTGTTCATATGACTGGATTCACACAGTATTTGTCCTCTTGTGGCTGGTTTATTTCCTCTATAGTCATGTCCTCAGGTTCATCTATGTCAGAGCATGTGTCAGAATCTCCTTCTCTTTTTATGGCTGAATACTATTCCATTTGTGCATATTGCCACATTTTGTTTTCCCATTCACCCACTGACAGAAACAAGTTGCTTCCCCCTTCTGCCCATTGTGGATAATGCTGCCATGAGCATGGGTGTGCACTTCTTTGCTTGAGTACTTGCTTTCAGTTCTTTTGGGTATATACACAGAAGTGGGATATTTGGATAAAATCAATCCAAAATCCATTCTTGACACCTCTGCTGCTACCACCCTAGCCTAAGCCCTGCTTGTTTCCCATGTGAATGATCTCAGTTGGAGTCTACATCCATCTCCCTGCTGCTGTTCTTTCCCTCCCGACTTAGTTCTCAACACAGCAGTCAGAATGACCCAGTGAACAGGTCAGTCCAATGGCTTCCCATCACACTCTGATTACAAGTCAGAGTCATCACAATGGCCTCACACCATCATACTGGTCTGACATCCCCCCTTGTCTCTCAGCCTCCCCATTCTCCACCCTCACCCCATGCTTACCCCTCTGTCTGTTCATTGCCAGATCTGTGCATAGCTTGTCCTCAGCAACTTCAGATTGTCATTCAAAAGTCACTTTCTCTGGAAGGTCTTCGTTAACTGTTCTGGTGACACTGCAAACCCCCTCACCTCACTCCCCTCTTTTTTCCCTTCATCTTTCTTCTAGCACTTAGCAGAATCTAACATATTATATATTTTACTTTTTAAAACAACTTTCTGGGGCACCTGGTTGGCTCAGTTGGGTAGGCGTCTGACTTGATTTCAGCTCAGGTCATGATCTCACAGTTTGTGAGATCAAACCGCATGTCGGGCTCTATGCTGACAGCTTGGAGCCTGCTTGGGATTCTCTCTCTCTCTCTCTCTCTCTCTCTCTCTCTCTGCCCCTCCCCCACTCATACCCTCTCTCTCAAAAGAAATAAATAAATAAGCTTAATTTTTTTTCTCTAGAATGCTGCATTACAATCTGTGTACCAAGCTCTGGGGAGCATCTGATACAAAGAGGCACTCAATAAATATTTGAATGGATAGATGTATGGATGAACAAATGAAATGAATAACCATTTAAAGGTAATATTGATAAAAGATAAATTGAACACTGAAGAAATAATTAATCTTTAGAGAAATATCCGAATGGTCCTTTCCTTTTTGGTTACTTGGATGGGAATATTCATTTAACTATTATTTGAATTTCATGGCTATTTAAAAGCAATGTTTGTGAATGGGGGAGGGGGTGTCAAAAATGACTACAGTGTGGGGCACCTGGGTGGCTCAGTCGGTTAAGATTCTTGATTTCTGCTCAGGTCATGATCTCATAGTTCATGGATTCAAGCCCCACGTCAGGCTCTGCTCTGAGAGTGTGGAACCTGCTTGGGATTCTCTCTATCCCTCTCTCTCTCTGCCCCTTCCCCACTCGCTCTCCCTTTATCTCTCAAAATAAATAAAAACTTAAAAAGATAAGTTTTCCTCCCACCAAGATTCCAATGTGCCTTTCCAAAAGGAAGTGTTTGAAGAGACAAAGAGATGTGTATTTTTAAAAACTCCCTGGATTTTGTGATATAAGATTAAGCTACAGATTGGGAAAAAAAAGAACACACAATTTTTTTTCATATGCCATTATATGATATGCTTATTTTGAACATCAAAGTAAATCACAATGTATGTTATTAAAGGGTATAATGAATTTATTGTGGAATTTTTTGTGAACATGTATAGAAAAATAAAATATTAGGCCTGCAATCCCATGAGATAAAATCCCAATAGCTGCAAAATACTTTTCTGATGCTCCAACTGATTGTTTCTAGGTATAAGTATTACCAGGTATGTGGAATATCACAGGATTTTTCCTGATCAGACAATACAAATAATTGATCTTTAATCAATAGATACAATGTGGTGGGGAAATCGGACTAGAAAATGGTTAATTCAATAAGTAGACAAGTCAAATCAATCAAAACTTCTTAACAGAAATTTTCTCTCATCTTTTTCCCTCCTCTTTTTTCCATTGCATTTTAATTATCTAATGCTCTGACTTCTTGTCCTACTTGGTTATAAGTCCCTGGAGAAGAGGGACTCTCTGATTTATTTATGTATTTCTAACATAAAGCTCTACACACAGTAGGTGTTCAATTTAGGTCTATAATTAAGGTTAATCAGGAGGGCTTTAATTGTCAAATATACACACAAATATATACAAACACACACATAAATACATACACATACATACACACAAAGACATACACATATAGACTTAAATGTTTTCTACACCAACTTTAAGGAAGTTGAGGAGCTAAATTTCCAAGATAAAGTTGAAGGGCTTCACCAAAGGAACCCTCCCCTAGTATAAGGGTCTTCTCCACTAAAAGCCAAAATTGTCTTTCTTTCAGTAAAAACTAGGTTAACACCTCACACACAATGATATGCCTTCTTACAGAACCAGCCACTTGCTCTGAATCTAAGAATTGGAGTATGGTGAGGGCTCATAAGTGTGTGGCTGTGTGGTAGTCCAAGTAAGGCTTCCTCTCTCAGGACTGTGCCTAGAGGCAGGTTGGGGATGGGGTTGGAGACATCTGGAGGAGGGACGTATGAGGATGGTGATTGCTTAAGCATATGCTATATAAAGGAGAAATGTGGGAAGGGAGAGAGGATCCCTATCATTCAGTCCAACTGAGCCTTCAGTTCTGGGGCCAGTCCTTTCTTCCTGTCCTTCTTCATGGTGCACAGTGCCCAGGTCATCCTCTGGATCCTTGGACAGTGATTGTCTCTACTAATCATGCAAAGTTTGCAACTTATCTTGGTCCTGAACTATTCGAAGTAGTACAATTTAATCTTTCCTATGTTTGAATATCCCTATTAAAACTAAAAGCTGCTTCAAAACAACAATGGCATTTCGATACAGTCATCTTTTTGCTCACCCCCAACACCTGCCATGAGTTCTGCTCATAGAGCGGCTCACTAAATAGCTGTTTAGTTGGATGGTTGCGGAGAGGGCGGGTGGAGAGGGAATGCAGGTGATGGAGAAAGCTCTCTCTCTCTCTCTCTTTTTTTTTTTTTTGCCTTATTTCCATGAATTAGAGTATCTGTCATTCCTCCTAGGGCAAAAGCAACAGATAAGGAAGGTAAAGTTTCCCCTGAATTCAGATTTTCTCTGTTATTCTGACCTAAGCCTAAGCCATGTTAATTTTCATCTCCAAGTTCTACCAAGATAAATCTGGACTGACTAAAGCATTCCTACACAACTCAATATGAATTGTGTAGAAAGTATAGGAAGTTGGCAGAGTCCTGCTTGGATCCCAGCCCACATATATGATTTCTTCCTTCACAGGTGGCCCAACTGCCCTTAACCACAGGCAAATACACACACATACCTGTAACACCCAACCTCCCCTCTTGTAGTCACTAGATAGAGCCCCTCTCAACCTCAGGCAGGAGGAAGTGAGCAAGTTCTAGTCCCACACCTCAGGACTGAGCAGCTGGTCACACTCATTGTAATCTGAACTTGCTATGGTGCCCCACACAGTGAGGCTTCTGATGGGGCTCCCAAAGTCTAGACTGATACATCTCCCATCATGCCAAGTCTAGAGACCAGATTCTTGCCTTGGCCGTGATGTCTGAAAAGTGCTTACGTCCTCATGACAGTCCCCACTGCTGTTCCGGTGCCATTCCAACTGTCCACAAAGAGACACACAAGGTGCTCTACCCTTCTCCTCAATTACAGTACTCCAACACAACAGAACAGAAGTCACATGTGTCCCTCTGGTCAGGTGAGTTTGGAAATCTACTATTCAGTCTATACCTGAGCACTTAAATTTCAAGTGTATAACATAGACTGGCAGCAGTATAAAACTCACCCACATCCCTCAGCTTAAAAATGGCTGTCATTTTTAGCACCCCTTAGTGCTTAAATATATTCAATTGTTGAAGGAAACCATTTAAGGGATGCAAATAGAACTAAAAGGCTTTGTTCAGCTGATGTGCTATCAGGGAGCACTGAAGACCAGTGACATCCAGCTGAAACACGGTCAGAATTTATAGGGCAGGGGAAAGTTGAGTGTGTATCCTTGTAGTTTTCACTTAGGTGGCCACTTCTCAATGTTATCCAAAACCTGCAGTCTGGGTACCATAAGCGCAGTATTTTCCAAGAAGTGCTTCAGTAAGCCTTGTGATTTATCAGGTCTTTAAAGTTCCCAAGGAGGGGAGGTAGACAGCAGAAAGAAAGAAAGAAAGAAAGAAAGAAAGAAAGAAAGAAAGAAAGAAAGAAGAAAGAAAAGAAAGAAAGAAGAGAGAGAGAGAAAGAAAGCAAGAAAGCAAGCAAGCAGGCAAAGCTAGAAGGCAAGGAACAAACTGAGACCTGCTGAGTTCTGTTTTATTTCTCTTACACAGTCAGTGCTTCTCCAAATATCTGTGGTAAAGGACCAGATTTTTTTCATTTTTATTGACTTTTAATTTTCAATATGTTGCAGACCACACTTGCGTAAAATCCAATAAAAATTAAATTAGTGGCAAAATAAAATAAAAAACAAAGACATGGAAGATGCAAGTCCCAAGTTTTATTATCAGATCTAACAGACTTAAAATTACTCTATAAAAGTTACAGTAAAAGTTTCTAAATGTGGGGCGCCTGGGTGGCGCAGTCGGTTAAGCGTCCGACTTCAGCCAGGTCACGATCTCGCGGTCCGTGAGTTCGAGCCCCGCGTCAGGCTCTGGGCTGATGGCTCGGAGCCTGGAGCCTGTTTCCGATTCTGTGTCTCCCTCTCTCTCTGCCCCTCCCCCGTTCATGCTCTGTCTCTCTCTGTCCCAAAAATAAATAAAAAAAAAAAAAAAAAAAAAAAACGTTGAAAAAAAAAAAAAGTTTCTAAATGTTTACTCTCAATTTCTATCCTTGCCTCATTACAGACCCGAAAAAATCAGTTTTTTTGGATCAGCACCATGAACTATGTTTTGAGTAGCACCGCTTTAACTGAATGAAGTGTGCACATTTCCTCTAGATCTCGAGGCCACGCTGCTCCTGCCCACTGCAACACTCCCCCACTTCACATTGGCCATCCCTGTGGCTGACTGTGTGTTTTACTGCCAGCAACATGCTGACCACTGCCCCAGGGTTGTTTGCCAGCCTGTTGGTTACCTGACCACTGCCTGAGGTTTGGTTATTTGCTTTTAAGCAAGAACTTCATCCCCAAAACCACAGTTTAGGCTCTGATACTGGCCAATGTGACTTACTATCTGCCTTTTGAACTTGGCCAAACCAACATTCAGTATGACAAAAGAGCACTCAGATTTTCTTTTTTCTGGATACTTCTCAATATTCTTCTCACATACCCTCACTTTTTTTGATTCTTTGATGGGTAATCGATTTAAGGTCCTTTGGTCTGTCACCCCTCCAAATTTTTCCCATAGCGTTGAACCTTAGCTTCCCTCAAGTTTTCAAGCCCTTTCAGTTTATTTTTGAGACTCTCCATGTTCCAGCTGAGCCCACAGACTGCTAACTCAGAGAAAATACAGGTCACATAATTTGCGGTGTCAATGGTCAAATGTAGGCCTTAGTCCCTTCTTTATTCTAACCTGATGTAGTTAACCAGTTCCAAGGTAAGCCAGCATCTTTAACTATTATAGTTGTTACAAGATTAATCAGTGCACTGCAATTTTAACAGATTCCAATTGGCAAACTGGACAGAGTTTGTTTAAAGAATAAAAACAAAAGTATCTCCCAATAATACCAAGCATTGAAAGCAAAAGTACAAAGAATCCACAAATAAATCCCCATTGATTATTGAATCCGGGGCTTGGGAAGCTTCCATTTTATACAATATGTCCAGGAAACTGAGAAAGCATTCACAGAAACACACATAAATAAATTTAAAGAATACCACTGCACAAAAAAACAGTGTATTTTTACTTATCCTAGATCAAACAGGCAAAACTTTGTAAGCATGTTATGCCTTAGGTAGACACACTATTACAAAGCAAAAATGGGTTGGATGAAGAGCTATGCAGGGTCATAATTCATCCCATGAGGGGATATCCAAAGAAAATCACACAAAAAAATATCCTAATCAAGTGGATGATCCATCAAATTATACACATTTTTTTTTATTGCATCTGTCTGGAAAGCTTGATTGCCAGTTGAATGACTTAAAGGAAAATGAGTCGTCTGCTTTATTTAGATGAAAAGCAGGAACAATTTTTTCACAAATGGCATGAATACAATTTAATTCTGTTATCTTTTTTGCTTGGGAAAAGTGCCTGGATTTCACACAGAAATAAAAATTTGATGTTTGTATGTTTGCCATGTTTTCCTTGAGACTGTAAATAAGAAAGAGATGGTGCGTCATGCACTTTTGAATCTTTGGATGTGTCTTTGATTCAAATCTGCAGGCTCCATAAACAACAAAAAGGTGGGCAAGAGAGAAATCAAGCTGTGGGTAAAACCACAGGAGTTCTAGACTAACTTTCTCCTATTCTCAAACTAAGTAATCAGATTTACTCTCTTACATCACTTGGCTTGTCTTGGCTCGTGTGTATGATGTCTGTTATGGAGATTTCTCTTCATCATCACATAGCAAATATAGAATTATCATTTTCAGAAAGACCTAGAATGGCACCTGCACTCTCCTTTGAGTTCTGAGAACAGTGGTCTGTGCTTAATTGAAAAGTTCCTTTTGCAAATGCAAAATTTGTGGAATCTTGTGCTATGGAGAGTCACTTAAAAGTAGTTTTAATGGACCATGTAATAGCTTATTTCACTATGCTCTTTTATTTTAGCATAAAAGCATAAATATTCCATTCAAATGTTGGAAATCTATTCAAGGAAAAAATACAGGCCCAGCATGTCAACTACAGCATTATGTCGGTAGTGGTCCACTTAGACTACTTCTGTGTTTCATCATTAATTGTGTCTGCCTGGAATGTTTACATATTATCTGTGGAATATATCTAATCTCTAAAATTCACACTTCAACGTATTGTCTGGTGCATGTAATCACATTTAAAAAAACATTATTCTCTCCTATACCATATCATTGTAGGATTTCCTTCTGGAGAAAACGTTTTGTATGATGTTCATTATTCTGAACACTAGTGAGGGGGATCAGTAAAGATGAAAAGTAAAAGTTTCAAATGTTCAAATGGTTTCTCAAGAGAGGTTAAAAATAAAATTTTACTGTCATCTATTTTAGTTTTACAGACAAGCAGCTTAAGTGCGGCACTAAACTGGAAGTAGGGTCTGGAACTCTCACTGCAATCCAGAACTGCTTTTTCAGCAAGATTTTTATGGCCAGATGCCCATTGTCATGGGTGAAAGGCAAAGGTAGTCCAGTGTAAGGAAAGTACATGGACTTTGAGTTCAAACAAACTTGAGGCTCCAATGTCAGCACTATTACTAATGTCAGGCCCTGAGGCCAAGTTTCCTGCCTTGTAAGAATGATAATAATGACCCACTCACTTCATAGGATTATTGTGAAGGAATGAAAGTGGCACCATATATCAAGTTCCCAACATGGTTCATGATCTATTATAGACACTCAATGCATTCTCATTTACATTCTCTCTTGCTTTTTCTCTCTCTCATGAGTATGTGCATGCTAACTGAAAGCTTAGGGTGATATTTACAGACCCAAAGATACATTTCTGTGTCCACACAAAGAGTGGGAGTGCAGGTTCCATGCCAAATAAGTTACTAGTGACACCCACAGGAAATTTCTAATTCCATATCTCTGACAATTCTTTCTAAGTGTCCCTTATTGCCAACTCTTCCCATGCATACACAATATCCATTCCTCACATGTTGATATTCCTCAAGTTCTTGTGCTTGGCTCACTTTTTTCCTTGCTCTTATCACTAATTTTATTCATTCAAGGATGTCAGTACCCCCTCCATGCTGATGATCTGAAGTCCATGTGGTTAGTCCGGGCTTCACCCCTAAGCTCCACTCACATATCCAATCCTGCAGGCACCTCAACCCTAACATGTCTAAAAGTGTCCTTGCTACTTCAACAAACTCAATCCTCTTACCTCCCAATAAACGGGTTTCACTTATTTTCTAAATTCTTGTTAATTGTATTTCTACCCAATTATTTAAGCTAGGAATTCTTCACTTACTAATTTAAAATGGTTAAATAAGCTTTGCCCTCTTCCCAACATTCTTACATTCACTACTCTATTAGCTATGGAGTTTTATTCCCTCCTGACTTTTTTCCACCCTATGCCTTTAACATGTTCCCTACTTCCTTATCTATTTGCATGTCAAATGCACATCTCATCTGTCATCTTGAATTTCTTCAGCTGACCAGTTTTCTGGACTTGATGCTACCACTAGGGGCCAATAAGTCACTGGGCCTTAGAGCTGTGGGCCAGGCACATGAACTGAGTTACTGGCTCCTTCAACAACTTCCAAACTTGAATGAAACATCACACTGCAGAGTATGGGATCTGGCATCCCAAAGCAGCCTCCAAAAGGCTTAGAAAACCTACTCTGGAAGTATGAAGGAGTTAGCTTTCCATGGGACCAATTTTGCCCCAAGGAAAATCAGAAATGGAATGAATTCTAGACAAAAGACTTCCCCCTTTGTTCCTCCCTCTAATGGGCTTATCTAAGGTAAGTCTCCCCCTACAGAGAGTCCAGAAGGATCCACATATTGAGTGAGAGCCCTGCTGGATCACCTCTGTGTCCCTTCACAGCTCATCATGAAGCAGCCGCCCACACAGTGATGTATCACATTTTATTGCCTCATCTCGTTCTTTGCATTCCCTCCATTTTTTCCTCACTTCTGCTGCCCTGGGTTTGCACCTAGCAAACAAGCATCAACATTTAATCCTTGCCTCAAGCTCTGTTTTCGAGGGAATTCAGGACTGAGAAAACTTCTAAAAAGGATTTTATGCAACTTTAAATAGAAGCCTTTTTTCAATAAGATAAGAACCTTTGGCTCATTTTCCTTTTTTAAATCAAGCCTTAAAGGAAAGGAAAAATGAATATTTATAGTTTAAAAGCCTATTGGAGAAAAGCGACAGTAATGTCATAAAATTTTGGTTCAGTTTTTCTAGCAGCCAGAACGAAGAAAGAAAAATAATTGGTTTCATAAGTGAATAATAACTGGAAGTAAACTTATCAAGAAAAAAAATCTGAACTATTACTAGACCCTGAGCTTTGGGAGATATTTCTCATGATGTCACAATGATCTGTACACAAGGATCATAAAGTAATGTAGTGAATCATATCCTTTATATTATATAATTTTTTACAAAAAAAATTAAAAACACATAGAGTGTTCCTCATGGTTTTTGTTTTGTTTTGTTTTGTTTTTTAATACTAGGATTTAGGGAAAAGCAATAGCAAGATTTTAGGGGAATGGTTGTAAAACATTGATATACACAAGAAGCTTCTTAAAAATACATATATCAGGGGTGCCTGGGTGGCTCAGTCGGGTTGGGCGTCCGACTTCAGTTCAGTTCATGATCTCATAGTCCTTGAGTTCGAGTCCCACGTCTGGCTTTGCGCTGACAACTTAGAGCCTGGAGCATACTTCAGATTCTATCTCCCTCTCTCTCTGCCCCTCCCCTGCTCTCACTCTGTCTCTCTATCAAAAATAAAATAAAAACATAAAAAAAATTTTAAATACATATTTCAGGGCCCTATTTCAGACTCATGAACCAGAATTTCCAGAGCTAATATCTAGGCATCTGTATTTTGGACAAGATGAATCTAATGTTCACCAAAGGTTGAACATTGCTAATTTCCAACTGTTCAACCTAAATGTTATCTAAAACATTGTTAGCATTTTGTAGCAGAGGCAGCTTCTGAGAATATATTCTAAACGATATCATAAAATGGAAGATCACCACACAAATAGACACCATCTTTTGGATTTTTGGAATTTCAGAATGTGAATTAAATTAAAAAGAAATGGAAAATTATGGAGCAAGAACATTATGAATATTCTTTCAGCAAATATCTGTAAAACATCCTCTGTGGTTACAATGCCTTAGTTAAGTAAAATAGCATGATGTGGAATATGGGATACTTAAGAGAAGCAGGGTTCCCACCATCAATAAACTTATAGCATAATTCCGAAGAAAAGCCACACAACTAAATATTGTTATATTTAAATATATTGTTAAATATCACTGAGGACCCAATGATATACTGTGAGCTATGTCTACAGATAGAAACTGTTTACTGAATATGCAGTCCACTGAGGTAGCCTAAGATCAGTCAAATGTTTTCCCTTTTCTAAAAGGAAGTTTCTCTTTCATAGGTAGTTTGGCTATGGACCATTGGTATGAGATTAAAAATAAAGCAAATAAGGCACATGGCACAGATCGGACCACTAGAATTTTCTCTCAAATTCCACCCCACTCTCCACCTTTAGAAGGTACAATTGAGATTCCTGGATGGTGGCTGTTGAATCACGACTGTTTTTTCACACTAACCTGTAGGCACTAGGTTTCCAGTCTGTGTGTGTTTTAACAAGCTTCACAACCTTTAGAAACCAATACCATCTTAATCTGACTTTTCACATTTGGTATTTAGAAATTTTTAAAAATATAGTCCAATTAGAACAAAAAGGAAAAAAAAAATCTTTTCCTGGGATATCCAGGACAAAGGCAATATGAGGCAGTGTTTTTCTTTGTAACAGAGAGTCCCGCAGGAGCCATTGGTAGTTATCTCCTATATCACTGCTCTAAGAGGCTAAACGCTTACAAACAATTCTGTCAGAGGGTTCTGGGAAAAAAAGCAGGCATAAATAATACTTCCTGACATCAAGTATATTTCATAGTGTCTAACCAATGCTCCTGATTTAAAAAATGAAACCATGGTTTAAATATCTTTTAAGAGGATGCAGTCTGTGTTGACAGAAAATCAGAAACTGCTCAGTACAAGGTTTTTAATTGTCCTATAATACTTTTAAATCCAAGCTACTCACTCATTTGTTTAATATAAAAATTGAAATTACGTGGTCATTATTATTGAGCATATTACATTATCCTCCTAGTAAAAGAAAAAAAATACAGGTTTTAGAAGTCAGATCCGCACAAAAGATGGAAAAGGGAAGAGAAGCAAAGGGCTGGCTCATTCATTAGTGTGAAAAATAGCTTCCTAAGTCATGTCCTTACTTAGTATTGTTTAAACAGCTTCTTAGTTTAGGTTTCTTCAGAAGTGACTGGTTCAAGGAATTGAGTGCAAGAAGTCTACTCTGGAGGCAATTCCGAGAAACCCTAATGAGGGAGTGGGGAAATAGGCAGGTAAGGAAAACAGCTGATGAGGGGTTTGTTTTCTAGTAGGTGAGCTCTAAGAACACAAGTGACTCCCACTGGGGACTCGGGAGCCAGTACAAAGTAGAGTGTTGCAGGGCAATGTCAGCTGAGGGGTGAAGGTCTTATATACCAACACTCGGTCATTGAGATAGGCTGCTGTGGGGAGGGGCAGGGGATATTAATTATCTGATGCTTTCAGCCTACCACAGGGACAGGAAAGTGAACTCTGGGGACCAGAGAAAGCCCTCAGACAAAGAGATGCTGGGGGTAACAGTGTTAAGTCAAGTTGATGTTCACTGAGAGGCATGGGGGTGGGTGGTAATATGGGCAGAGCGTCAATGGGATTGTCCCCACAAGGGCTCACAAATGGACAAATGCCCATTAAAACTCTCTGGAGTTATCCTAGTTCAGGAAGATGTCTCGGGGCATGGAGAAGGCAGTAAAAGAAAAAAGGCAAATAAAATATAAAATAAAATAAAATAAAATAAAATAAATAAAATAATAAAATAAAATAAAATAAAATAAAATAAAATAAAATAAAATAAAATGAAAGCACAAATAATTTGGATTTCTCTACATGGGTGGAGCACACTTAGCACCTTCCATGCTTAGGCTGTGCTGGGTGGGATTCAGGCTGCTGTCAAGCAGCTCACAGAGGTGCTCCTAAGGCAGACACTGACAGGAAAGCTACGAGTCCAGAAGGACACAGTCAGAAGGGACAAGCAGGGAAAGAGACTGCAGAGGAGCCTTTTTCTTGGTCATGGGGTAGCAAAAGGGGAATATGGCCAGCAGAAACAAGGTCCAAGTTGGCAGGTACCAGAGATAAGCAGGGGCCTGGAGACAGTCAGCAACATCTAGAAAAGAGTACTTGCCAGTAGCTATTTTATCTCACCCATTTCTTAGCACCAGCTATCCACTGCTTATATTTCAATAACAGGCATTAAAATGGGATTCGGCCATTTTCTGCACTCCCCTGAGTGAAGAATCACGTCCTGCAGAAAGTGGGGAGGGGTCCCTGTAGACCACATCCACCACACACAGCCCAATGCATGCTCTCCAACTGTGGATTAATGTGTTCTCCCTCCTTGAAGCACAGCTCATGACCAGTGACCAGAGATACCTCATTCTCGCTGCACTGAGCGAATCACTAACTTGCAAGAAGAAAGCCCACTAGAAATATTCGGTTCCACAACTTTTAGGCCACCAAACAAACAAAATCCCAGCGTATGGAGGGTGTTTGACACGAATTTTCTCGCTAGCTGTACAGAGTTCACAGAGATCTCAAGATATGAGAGTGTCTCAGCTTATTTAGGAACGCAGCAGGCTAAGAATTTCTAGAAGGCGTGAGTACTGACCCAGCTTGTGATAATTTCACCTCTGCCACTCTCCATCCTGAAAGGACAATGGCAGAGGCTAACTTTAAAGCAAAAAATAAAAGTCTGGACAAGTTAAAGCAATAAGAGAGTCGATGCTGGAGCAAAGGTTGATGTGGGAAACATGTCAAAGAGCTCCCTCCTGTACCATTCCCCAGAGCATCGTGGGACTGATGGCCACAGGCCACAGAACCAGGACAAAATGAGGTCTACCCTGCCCAGGGCTAGGAGATCCGTTATGTAATTAACATCACCTTCACTCTTCTGTTAAAGAACGTTTTTGTGGCTCAAGATCTTTCTATAAGATCCAGAAAACCCATTTAATAGCAAGGCAAGGATTTTGTTCAAAGGGAGATAGATTCATTTCTGATTTTGAGATGCTCCCAGTGTCAAATCTATCAGACATTATTATAACATAAATTTTCTAAACCAACAATTCTTCACTCCCAGTTGCTCGTTTCACAGATTTTATCATTAAGGTCTTGATCTAGCCACTTGGCTTCCTATTGCTTCTATTTGAGTCATCCCATAATAAATGTCCCTGCTAGGTTATAATTCTGCTATTATGGTGTCTAATACAATCTGTATGTGAACTGGCACAAAAGTGTTGAGGAAGATCTGTTTGTATTTAGTGGGACTTTCAGACAAGCCTTTTTGTTGCTCCCGCTCTTTTTAAGCCCGCGCTATACATTTATTTTTCAATAGAGGCATTTGATTACATATCCCCTGCTGCTTACTCATTTGCAATGCATCTTAGACCATTTGGAACACTAGTAATGTCTTGACAGAATTATTTATATCCTAATATTATCAATGTTCTATTTCAAAAAAATGGGACCTATGTCATTTTACTAGAGAAGTGACAGCCATGTTTTCTAGTGTCTCTAGCTTAATATGAGTGGGTAATGTATTACAGAGGACAGTGGACTAGATGGAAGGAGAGACACTGTGATTCTAGTCTCAGCCTTACTAGGGAGGGATTTGGGGCACTTTGGGAAAGTTACTCAGTGCCAGACAGAGCTTGTTCTCGTGAGATAGGCCAGCACACACAAGGACGACTTGTCTGGGAAAACCCACCAGGCAGAGGGATGGGAGGATGTTGGAATATTCAGGCCAAGCCAGATCTTGCTTCACTGAAGAATGAATACAGATGCAAGCGACTGAAGACAGTCCCAAACCAGTACTCAAATCTGGAGGGAATGGCTGGAAGCAGGAAATAATTCCACTTGCCCTGAAGTGAGTCTAAGTCTGAGCAGCTGGTAATCTGCAAAGATTCAGGCGTTCATGAGTTGGAACAAATAATAAGGACAGGAAGAAAGATTCATCCTGGTGGTACCAGGCAGGGCCAGGAATTTAAAGTCTCAAGATTAGAGGTGAAAGAAGCAACAATAGTGATGCATGTGACATCATCATTAAGTTAATGGCATTAAGTCCTTGAACCTTGCCCTTGGACATGCTTCCTACTACATCTAGAAGCCATCTAGAGGCCTCAGCTTTCGAGGTCACTGGAAAATGCGATGGGGAATCAGGAAAACATTGCATGTCTCCTCTTTGGATTTTCCCCTCTGTAAAATGAATGACTTGGACCAGATGTCTAAGCATCATGCAGGGTCTAAGACCTAATTATTTTAATGATTCTTTCATACCATCTATGAATTGTTCAAGGCAGGTCAAATCATATTTTTAAAGCTTACCCATTGCTTACCTATTCACTTGTGTTAGAGCTAGTACGTCATTTACAGGGTCATGGAATTTATTTAAAGGGCACTATACATATTGAAGCTTTCACTTAATTTTAGTAAAAATAGAAACTCCATTCTCATTTACTAGAATAAGTTATCATAAGCTTAGTAGCAAGAGTTTGTGCAAAGGAGGGGCAGCTGGGTGGCTCAGTCAGTTAAGTGTCCAGCTTTGGCTTGGTTCATGATCTCACGGCTTGTGAGTTTGAGCCCCGTGTTGGGCTCTGTGCTGAGAGCTCAGAGCCTGGAGCCTGCTTCAGATTCTGTGTCTCCCTCTCTCTCTGCCCCTTTCCCGCTCATACTCTGTCTTTGTCTCTGTCTCTCTCTTTCTCTCTCTCGAGAATAAATATTTTTTTAAAAATTAAAAAAAAGAGTTTGTACAAAGGAATTAATAACGTGCATACTGTACATCAGCAATAAGTAAAACTACAAGGGAAAGTTCAGTTGATAAATGACCTGGAAGTTCTTTTTACTAACCGATTACTATGCTTATCATTTAAGTGTATGAAACATAAAGGAAACAAAATAATTTATCTCAAATATCCAGAGTTTATACTTGTATCTGCTAAAGGAAACAGTGAAGAGAGTGAATATATGTGTATGGTCCACAATTGAAGGAGCCTGGGAAGGACCTTTTCTCCAAATACCCATCTCCTTAAACACATAAGAGGAGGCCCTTCTGAGGACCTGGTGTGGCTGACACAGGGTTATAGAGAGGAAGGAACCTGGACTGAGAATCTGTTCTCTTCTAAACAATGGCACTCAGGGGGCACCTGGGTGGCTCGGTCGGTTAAGCGTCCGACTTAGGCCCAGGTCATGATCTCACGGTTTGTGGTTTTAAGCCCCGCATCGGGCTCTGTGCTGACAGCCCAGAGCCTGGAGCCTGTTTCAGATTCTGTGTCTCCCTCTCTCTCTGCCCCTCCCCCACTTGCACTCTGTCTCCCCCTGTCTCAAAAATAAATAAACATTAAAAAAAAATTAAAAAAAAAAATGGCACTCAGGGTGACCTTACACAAATCCTTCTATTCTCTGAGTTCTGTGCCTTATTTGCTAAAGAGGGTATTTAAGGCCACCTCAAATGTTATGATTCTAAGAGATGATATGGCATTGACACTTTATTTGACAAACACTTATTGCCTCCCAACTATGTGTCAGACTCTGTTAAGGGCTGAAACACCAAGACAGATAAAACATCATCTGAGGTCTCTGAGAACCTTCCAGTTAGCTGGGAAACTAACAAGGACACTGCTAACCACTGAGCAGAATGAAGACTGGAGAAGGCAGCACAGGTTGCTACCAAGACGGAGAAAAGGTCACTTGATTAGTGCCTGGTCATCCCAGTGCTTGGCTTCATGGCAGCTGCAGGGGGACAGCATGTGACACTAAGACAATATGGCACAGAGGAAAGAGTGCTAACTTGGAGTTTGCTCCAGGCAAATGCTGTCCCTACTCTAAACATTCTTCCATGAATGTGAGAAACCAGATTAAATACTATTTTTCTCACCAGCTAAGATAATGCATAAGAAAATACTAGTAGGTGCCTCGTATGATTATTTTACCTATTTTCACTTTTACCAAAAGGCAACTTACTCAAAAGAGGTGCCAAGAAATCAAAAAGACACACTTGGCAATTTTGCCTTAGCTTGGCCTTGCTTAATCTGGCTGGATGAAGTAATCATCGCTGAGCCTGTAGATTCCCAGTTCTATCTTACCTCTGATTTGGGGGAAATATCATGGGCATAAAGGACTGCATTAAACATTCTAGCAACAACCAGAAAACAACAATTCTCTCAGTTGTTGGAAATCCATCATACTGGGGCATGAGCCATGTAGAGGTCTAGAAACCACAGGGACCCCTGACAGGTCACATCAATCCTAAAATGAAATACAAGACCCCTTCTTCCTCCAAGTTTTAGCCCTGCAGTAATAAACACAGAAATAACAAAGTCTCTGCCTGCCCCATCCAAACAACACAGTGCTGATGTGTGGATTCTAGACACTTTTGGTGACTGAAGGCCCTTTGTCCCCTGTGTCCTACAGACACTTGAGACTTATGAGGAACATTAGTTCACCAGGCTCTCATCACTGGCCCATGCCGACTCCTTTTGGGAAGCATCTGGACCAGCTAACCCCTGTTCACACTGCCTTTTCTTGCTTGTGCTTCATAGCATCCCATATTTCCCTCTGCTGGTGCCCTGCAAGGACCTGGGTATGTGTTTGCTATGGAATGAGTTGATGTCCCCCCACATTCATATGTTGGAGCCCTAAACCCAGTGTAGCAATATTTGGAGATGGGGTCTTGAGGAAGAAATTAAAGTTAAATGAGGTCACAAAAATAGTGTCCTAATCCAATAGAATTGGTGGTCTTACAAGAGGAAGAGAAAGAGAAATCTCTCTCTCCCCTTTGCACACTCACTGAGGAAAGGCCATGTGAGGAAACAGCAAGATGGTAGCCATCAGCAAGCCAGCAAGAAGGCTCACACAAGAACCTGACCATCTAGCACCCTGATCTTGGACCTCCAGACCCCAGGACTATGGGAAAATGAATTTCTGCTGTTCAAGTCACCTCATCTTTGGTATCTTGTTATGGAAGTTTGAGTTGACAAAGACAGTGTCCATTTTCTTTATCAAACGATAAACTCCTTAAGGGTAGAGATCATGATTTACCCGCTTTTGTTGCCTAGCTTCTATTGCCCAACACGCCTCTGATCCCTAAGAAATGTTTGTTGAGGGGCGCCTTGGGTGGCTCAGTCAGTTAAATGTCTGACTTCGGCTCAGGTCATGATCTCGTGGTTCATGAGTTCGAGCCCTGTGTCAGCCTCTGTGCTGACAGCTCTATACCTGGAAACTGCTTCAGATCCTATGTCTCCCCATCTCTCTACTCATGCTCAGTCCCTCTCTCTTTGCTCAATCTCTCAAAAGTAAACATTAAACATTTTTTAATTAAAAAAGAAATGTTTGATGAATAATATTTGATTAAAAATGAATAGCTGTAAATTTATTTCAAATTTCTTCTCAGATCGCAATACACATTCTCTTCCTACTTGACTCAGGGACTGAACTAAAGGGACTGGATGACAGAAATGAGATTCTCACCTATGAAGGGAACTTCCATTTTTTCATCTAGTTGCTGAAGATGCAAAGCAGTAAGAGCTGGTCGAACCTAGTGGTTAATCAGTTAATCAACAAATAGTGACTGTGTATATCCTCTGGCCAGGCACTGACCCAGTCACTGAGGATGTGGCCATGAAGATATGGACAGAGTCGTTGGCACAAAGAGCTCATACTCTGGTAGACAGAAACAGATAGTGAACATGTGAGAAAAAATAAGATAATTCCAGATACTGCCAAGTACTCTGAAGAAGTTGAAATACAGTAACACAGCAGAGCATAATAGAGCAGGAGCTGCCTTTCCCAGAGTATTGAGAAACATCTCTGAAAACAATGACATTTGAGTTCAGTGTGCATAATGAGAAGGGGACAACCATGAAGAGATCTGGGGAACAGAATTCCAAGCAGTTAGGAACAACAAATACAAAGCTCTGACAATGAAACAAGCTTGATGTATCCAGTGTGCAAAAAATCAGCAGCTGGAGAATAGTGAACAAGGGAGAGAGTTGAGGCAGGGGAAGGCAGGTTCCCAATCATATGGGCCTTATAGGATTTTATCCAGTTACAATGGAAAGTCATTGGAGATGTTTTAGCAGGGGTGCTTAATAATTTATGCTTTAGAAATACAACCCTGTCCTGCAGGATAGGAAGAACATGGGGGTTGTGGCTGTGGTCAGGGAGAGTTAAAATAGCTTAAACTAGGGTGGTCGTGGTTTATAGCCAGATTAGGGGCACCTGGGTGACTCAGTCAGTTAAGCATCTGACTCTTGGTTTCAGCTCAGGTCATGGTCTCACAGCTCGTGAGATCGAGCCCCACATCTGACCCTGCACTGACAGCACAGAGCCTGCTTGAGATTTTCTCTCTCCCCTTCTCTCTCTCTGCAACCCCTGCAACTCATGCTATCAAAATAAATAAACATTAAAAATTTTAAGAAAAAACATGGCCAGATTATGGGTATATATTTTGGAATAGAGAATCCTGAATTTATGGATGGATGAAATGTGGGATTTGGGGAAAAAGAAAAGAATCAGCAATTACTTTTATCAAGGTTTTTAGCATGAGTAACTGCATGGATATGGTGATTGGTTTGTCTGAGGGGAGGGAGGTGATTGGTTTGTCTGAGACATGTTAAGTTTAAATACTTATCAGACACCAAATGCAGATACAGTACAGGCAGGTGGATACATCAGGGAAGAGGTTAGAGTAAGATAAATGAATCTGTCAGTCATCATTGTAAAGACAATATTTGAAGCCATGGGACTAGGTAAGAGCATTGAGGGAGAACATACAGATAGAGTAAAGAAAATGGTGAGGATAAGGGCCTGGGGTACTTTAATTTCTAGAATTGGATATGCAAGAAGAAGACAGTCAGGGAGCCTTAGAAGGCACATCTATTGAGGAGGAAAATCAGGTAAGTGTGGTATTTCAGAAACCAATAGGAAATAAAAATGTTCCCAGTTGAACAAGATGAAGATTCTGACAAAGTTGGAATTTGTGTAGCTACTTTCTAGGAATAGCAGCATTAGAAGACATTTCAGTTCTTAAACAGAAAAAAAAAAAATCTCCAGGGATATACAAGTCAACTGTGTGTAGGGCCGAGACTAGCCTCCCAAGATGAAGTTTACCTGCTAACTGCCAATCCTGCCTCCTCCACATGCCCCACCTGTCCCATCAGATGTCACTCTGCCCACCACCTGTCATCAGCAGGAAATACACAGGGCTTGTGAGGAATGGTAAGCTGGTTGTTTAAAGATCTATTTGTGACTGAGCTCTGCACCTAGCACATTGTCTGAGAGGACAGATCTTCATCCTGCTGGTGTCAAGGCAGGCAGGCGTCAGACTGAGAAAAAAAAATGTGTGCCTTTCAAATGAAGAGGGTGCAAAGTTGCAGGTGCTAATGAGAGGTGTTGGATGGACAGGCAGTGAGCAGCGCAACGGAGGGGATGAAAGAGCACAGAGAAGAGGTGGTAGGCTGGAGCGAGCCATTTACTGCTGGCCATTTACTCAAGCCCTCCACAGGAGAAGCCACAATGCACCGGCTTTGGCATTTTGGTAAAAGAAGAATAGAATGAGGAACTATGGAATTACTCAGTTGATGAACTAGATTTCCAAACCAGAGTTTAGGCATATGACCTTGTGACAATTTCCTGATAACCCCGTCTGAATTGTTTGTTCCCTTTGCAGTTTTCCTGAGTAATTCTGTTTATAAAATTGTATTGCTCTTATCTACATTTGCACCCACCTTCCCTGTTGAACGGTGCCTGGTCTAGCAGACAGTCAATAAGTGATCGTTAAGCCAATCAACAATCAAAGAACTAATGGGTCAGGATATCTGAAACTTGGTTTGTCCTGGAAAATCTGAAACACATATTCCTCTTAAGAATATTGCTGTGGAATATTCTATCAGAGAGACAGATTTTCAAGGGTATTAAGCACACAAAGAATGTTATCACCGCAATATGTAACTAGAACATTTCAGAATCAGATATATGCTAACAGCATAGTCAAGCATTAGAATCTAATGCTTAGATAAACAAAGGACAAACAAGAACATATATGCATACATATACACACTCACATATACATATAAACAAAGTGTATGCATACATGTGTGTGTATATATAGACAGAATATTCATTGTTTTACTGTCTCCATGGACCAGAAAGACATATACACTCCTAAAATTAATATTCATTAACATTTATTAACAATTCTATAATTCAATTTATCATTTGTATTATATTTCTTCTACCATTTAAAAATTTTCAACTATGTATGAGCAAGGAATATAATTAAAACATCTTATACTTGTGAGATTTAAATACTTTCTAAGCTAATTTTACATATTTGAATTATTTCAGCTTACTTATTCAGACTTTAAATGCAGTGAGAGAAGCATCTTTTTTTTTTTTATTTTTACATAGCAATAAGCACTCTCTGTGTTCAACAAATACGTCTGTTAATAAGGCTTTGTAATTGATATAGCTCTATTTCTGAACGAATCCTTTGAGAGGATGGGGGAAGGAGGTAAAAGTAAGTCTGTAGATGCGGAGGCAGGAGGCCATGGGATTTACCGCTTGAAGTTCTCAATTTTGTCTCTGTAGGACTGGGGCAGCCCCCTGCTGAGAGAGAACTTGGTAGAGGCTAAAGACTTCAAACAAGTTGTCAGCCTTGAATTGTCTGTTCACAAGGAATGAGAAAAAATATGATGTAAGTATACACAAAATAACTGAGGTCTGACTTAGGAGCTAAGGAAGGAGTGTGTTAATTTGTCATGGCCCAAGTTTTAGGTGATTTTTCCCATTGGAGCCTCAACATCCTGATCATAGCAGAGGAGGTGAAGGCCACTGGATGGCTCCAGGTTACAGCCTGTCTGAGGAGGTGTAAATACAAAAGGGCAAGGGACCCCAGGGTATAATTAGAGATGTACTAAAGACTAGGAGATATGTCCACATCTAGGCTAAATAAGAAAGGAAATGAAGATAGGAAAGACTTGTTAAGATGATAGTATATGGATTAAAGGACAAAGGTCATAACACTGAATAGCACAATTTTTGGAAGGTTCATTATGCACCAACTATGATGCTAAGGATTTCATACACATCATTTTATTTCATAATAACTATTAAGTATGCACTATGCTTATTGCTGTTATGAGCTCAGAGAAGTTAAACAAATCATCCAAGATCATATGACTAATAAATGGTGGAGCTAGGACCCAGCCCTCTCATCTGTGACGTGACAAGACCACATGCAGAACAGTTATAGGAGAATTAAAGTTTAGAAAGCTATGGTTCGGGCATGAAATTTTGGATGGAAAGGGGATTGCTGGAGGAGGTGACAAGAAAGTCTAGAAGTTGGTAGCTAAATGACATGAGACTCAAAGGAACTTGATTACTAATTTGGAGCAGAGAGGTGGGAATTTGGAAATGACATTAATAAACTAGGATGTCCATATTGTTCCTGGGTTCTTTGGGATTTAGAAAGGATAAAACTAAGAAGTAGCCATGAGAGAAAATGCCAACACAAATCTATGCTATACAGAATCACTACTACTTAGAGTCTAAATATGGTTGTAAGGAAACACCATACAGTGGAAATAAAAGGATTACATTTCTATGAAAGATCATGTGTAAATATGTTTATAATGTCTACTTGAGAAAGTCTTACTCTCAGTCTTCCTTTCCAATGTAATTCTCTGTACTTCCTCTCAGAAATCTTATTTTCAACACACACTTGATGACTGACTGTTCCATAGGGAAAGTTTCATGTCACTCGTGTCGGTTCCTCCATTTGGAATATCCAACCCTCACCTGCATTTAGGTAAATTCTCTCTTGCCTGGACCAAATCCCACATTGTACACAAAGCTTTTCTTCATTTTTCAAATGGAAGAATATGCTACTTATTCTAAAAAATTCCTAGGGCACCTGGGTGGCTCAGTCAGTTAAGCGTCCATCTCTTGATTTTGGCTCAGGTCATGATTCACAGTTCATGAGTTTGAGCCCCATATGGGGCTCTCTGCTGTCAGCACAGAGACTGCTTCAAATCCTCTGCCCCTCTCTCTCTTTCTGCCACTGCTCCACTCTCAAAAATAAAAAAAAAAGAAACATTTAAAAAATAAAAATAAATTAAAATTCCCAGCATTTTTATTTGTACTTCAAATGCCTATCCTGCCTACGGGATTATGGGATATATATATGATATATACACATATGTATGTGATATATATACATATGTGTATATATCACAGTTATATCCAAAATTAAAAAACAGTAGCTCATATTCATGGAGATTACCTGCCAGGCTTAGAACTGACCCCTTTTAATGAATTATCTTCTCTAAACCTCATACATAGTCTATGTAGGAGATAACTGGTACCAGTTCCATTTTATAGATGAAGAAACTAAGGTTCAAAGAGCTTAAGTTACTTGCCTAAGTTCACACAACCAAACAGTAGGAGACCTAGTATTAAAACAAAGGCATTGTGATACTTACTATTTATCTTGTGCTCACTCCTGTCATAAACTATACCATATGTACAGATTGACATTCCATAAATCTTACGTATTCCCTAAAGAATAAGTACAGGTTGGGGTGCCTGGGTGGCTCAGTCAGTTGGGCATCCAACTTTGGCTCAGGTCACAGTCTCACTGCTCATCAATTCAAATCCCACATTGGGCTCTGTGCTGACAATTCAAAACCTGGAGCTTGCTTCCGATTCTGTGTCTACCTCTTTCTCTGCTCCTCTCCTGCTCACACGCTTTCTCTCAAAAATAAACAAATGTTAAAAAAATAATAAGTACAGGTTAAGATGTGAGTCTAATTTATCTTTGCATTTCCATGAGTGCCTATGACAGTGCTTTGCCTATAGTGGGCTGTACTTAGCTACTGAATGAGATGATAAATTAATCTTATGATATTTAATAATGAAAACTTTTTTTTTCTGAGAATGTAAGTAATTGTAGGATAGTATAAATTATCAGCAGAACATAGGTTTAGGAGTGAGGAATAATTGGTGATGGGAGAATAGAGAGGAAACGGGGCTGTCGGTGGTATATATATCACAGATGGTACGGGGAACTGAGTCAGAGCAGGGCAACAATACCATCACTGCCCTTCAGTCACTGTGAATGCATGCATGTTGTATGAATGTATCTGTGGATATGTTCATGAGGTCATTTTATTACCCTTAAGCATTTTGGGGGCACCTGGGTAGCTTGGTCTGTTGAGCATCTGACTCTGGATTTCAGCTCAGGTCATGATCCCAGTGTTGTGAGATCAAGCCCTGTGTTGAGCTCCACACTGAACGTGGAACCTGCTCAAGATTCTCTCTCTCTCCCAGGGCACCTAGGTGGCTAGTTGGTTGGGTGTCCGACTTTGGCTCAGGTCATGATCTTGTGGTTTGTGAGTTCAAGCCCCACGTCGGGCTCCGGACTGACAGCTTAGAGCCTGGAGCCTCCTTCAGAGTCTGTGTATCCCCCTCTCTCTGCCCCTCCCCTGCTCACGCCTGTGTCTCTCTGTCAGTAATAAATGTCAAAAAAAAAAGATTCTCTCTCTCTCCCTCTGCCCCTCTCCCCCACTCATGCTCTCTATAAAATAAAATGAAACAAAATAAAATGAAATGAAATTCAAAATAAAATGAAATTCAAAGTAAAATAAAATAGAGTTTGATTATTTTTTCATTTTAATTTTTTTCTTTTCTCATTTCCTTAATACCTTAACAATAACCTGTCAGTGGCATGTATTATTTTTTTCCAAAAGTTAAGTAATGTTTAAAAAGGTAATCTATATAAATACATAACTTGTATTAGGTCAAAGCCTTTATTTTTCTAAATTGAGTGTTTATAACCAACTGGTAGTTGTACTAGATCACCTGATAGCCAAGAAAGGGGATAAAACATGCTTTTACAGTAACATTGTTTATTCGTTTGTTTATTTTAGAGAGAAAGAGGCTTGATTTGGGGAGAGAGGCAGAGAAAGAGACAGAGAATGTCAAGCAGAGTCTGCACTCAGTGTCAACCCCGACGCAGGGCTTGATGCCATGACCTTGGGATAAAGACCTGAGCTGAAATCAAGATTTGGATGCTCAACCCACTCAGCCACCAAGGCACTCCAACAGTAACATTGTTTTTTAAAAGATGCCTTGTGTATATGTATATGTGCAGGTAGTTATATGCATACACATGCAAATTACAAGCACAGGCAGCACATGATCACTGTATGTAACTCTGAACATATAGACCTTCATCTCAAAACTGTTTTGCATAGATCTAGAACAGCACTATACAACAGAAATTATATTGTGCTCCACATATGTAATTTAAATATTCTAGAAGCCACAGTAAAAATATACAGCAAAATAGGTGAAATTAATTTTAATAATAAATGTTATTTTATCTCATATATCCAAAAACTATCATTTCAACATATAATTAATATAAAAACATTAATGAAAAATCTATATTACTTTCATATGTATATTACTTTCCCTACATGTGGCCAGTGGCTATCACATTAGACAGTATCAAAAGTGGAAAGTTAGAGCTAGAAAGGCACACAGGGATTATGAATTTGAATTCCAATGCCATTATTTTATAGATTAGACACTATGGAACAGAAAGTTTGAGTGATTTGTTTAATTCTGCTTAGTTATAATGCAAGATAATTTCAATTTCCCTTTCTGGCCTATTCTGTCAGTGTTTCATATTTGAATGGAGGCATAAGGATATAGGTTGTGACAGTCAAATCATAGTCATTTAAACTTCCAGATATAAAAGGAGCATAATGGTTCCATGTAGTCCAAATCTCTTATTTCACAAATGAGAAAGAGGAATGGAGTCACTTTTTTTTAAGTTTATTTATTTATTTAGAAAGACAGAGAGAGAGAGAGAGAGTGAGTGGAGAGAGAGGGAGAGAAAGAATCCCAAGCAGGCTCTGCACTGTCAGCACAAAACCTGATGCAGGGTTCAAACTCATGAACCGTGAGATCATGACCTGAGCCAAAATCAAGAGATGGATGCTTAACTGACTGAGCCACCCAGGCATCCCTGGAGTCACATTTCAAGAGAGTTTCATGTTGCAAGATTTGGGGAAACAAATCTGAGGCTCTGAATGGGGAGATACCCCTTAGAAGTTTCCTGAACCTAAGTCTAAGCTGGCACCCTAACCTTGAGATGATGATGATTAATTCCTCAGGTCAACAGGAATGCTCCTTCTTCAAATTCAAAAACTGAACCTCTTAAGTCAATACTGCCCTGAAGACATTTTGTGCCTATAAGTAACAGGACTCGATTTCCATTCACATCTTCTTTCCAAGTTAAATGGCCACAGGGAAATCTCTTCTGCCTGTCCAGCTAGTTAAGTAGAACCAAGAATTACTGTGATTCTATTGATAGGGTTTAGTGGTTGAACAGACAGGGCTGCAAATTCCTGGGGTGGAATATTTGATCCTTGATGTATTCAATACCAGCTCTACAGAGCTCATTTCTAGATGCAAGAATTGATGTAAAAAAAGATGGCCAGGCACACAGAATTTCTTGAGGAGAGGCAGGGAAAAGTTTAGAAAAAGGGAAATTATCTAAATAACAGAGTTTTGTTGATTTTTTGAAATCCATGCTATCCATGCTAATTGATGGTGGTTTGAATAGTAAGTAGCCCTCAAAAGATATATCTACCTAGAATTCCAGAATGTGAGCTTGTTTGGAATAAGGGTCTTTGCAGATGTGGTTAAGGTAGGGATATCAAGATGAGATCTTAAATGTTCTTGTTGTTTTTTTACTCCTCAGTCATCCTGCCTTCCTAACTACCCCTTCAAGGTAGCATTTGGGTGTATATAGAAAGTTTTGGTTCATGTAAACTCATAGTCAAGAGGAGGTCCCTGGGCTCAGGGTCCTTTAGCAATGCTGACCTTCAAGGTGATGTCTTTCAGCCATTTGGTTATTTCCCTGATGGCATTTGCAGCGGTAGCAGGGGTAACTCATGGTCTAGCTGCTTTCTGAGCATGGACAGATCATAGTAGCACTCCTGGCTTACTTGGACTCACTTTAGCAACCCCAGATACTGGAGACATCTTGAGACTCTGACAATGACAACCACTTACTCCTGCCTGGGTGAGCTGTTTGGAAGCTCTTCCTATAGAGCATTCTGCCCCTATTTTGGCAATCCCTTCTGGAAGCTCAGGCTTGCCAATATTTCTGGGATCTGCATATACCACTAGTGAAGGAAGGGAAGCTTGGAGAAGTGAAAGCTTCAGGGCCTCTTAGCTTGCTTACACTATACCTAAATCACTTTGATGTTACTGCACCAGGCTTATATGGAGATGGCCCATGGGGTGGTAATGAAGTAGAGAAAACCCTTTTCTGCATTAAGTACCACTCTCACTTAATATACTTCTGCCCAGTGGTTGACTAGTTCTTTTCCCTACACTATATTCTCTCTTTGTCAGCACACATCATGCTTCACTGACAAAGGTCTCACTATTGGGGCAGAAGGGATATTGTACCCTAGTAGAACTCTGAATTGAGTTGCCCAGGCTTGGCCTTTTATATACTCAGTAGGGTAGATTTGGGCGTGGACTTGTGGGCAATGATAGAGAAAAAAATGGAAGGATTTTAGACATTAGCCTAGCTTTCATGGCCATTGGATTACTGGACATATTTTGAATGTCAAAGGGTAATGTTAATTATCTTTCTTTGCATTTCTTCTGCAACAGATTGTAATCTGCTCCCCATTATAACACAACTCTCCCAACCCGGGGAAGATTCTTAGGACTAAATGGTTGAAAACCATACCCAACAAAAAAAGGGAAGCCCCATGACAGCAAGTGCCCACTGAGTATGCTCAATAAGTAATAGCTGTCCTTCCCTTTTTACTGGAACCTATACTATAACACTACTGTGTCAGATATGTGTGCACATGACAATTACAGAATGGAGACAAACATTTGATGGGTTATGGGTTATAGTGGTGAAGTCATTTCTGGCTGTATTCATTTCCTAAGGTTGCTATAACAAATACTACAAACTGCATGGCTTAAAACAACAGAAATTTTTCTCTTGCAGTTTGGGGGCTATAAGTCAGAAATCAAAGTGTCGACAGAGCCCCATTCCCTGTGAGGCTCTAAGAGAAAATCTTTCATTGCCTCTTCCAACTTCTAGTGGCTCCTGGTGGCTCCTGGCATTCTTTGTTTTGTGGAATACATAATTTCAATCTTTGTCTTATCTCTTATCTTCAAATGGCTTTCTTCTATGTGTTTCTGGGTTGTTTTCTTCTGTCTCTTACAAGACTTTCATTACTGGATTTAGTGCCCATTAATCGAAGATAATCTCACTTTGAGCTTACACTGTAAACTACATCTGCAAAGACCCTTATTCCAAATAAGGTCAAAGGTCTGAGGTTATAGGTGGACATGTCTTTGGGGACTATTCAACCCACCATAATGATATATTGTTCTCTTTTATTATCTTCTTATTTCTATGTTAGTACTCTTTTTACATTATCAATTGGTAATAAGCCTGAGAGAAAATAACATGGCTTTTGAAAAAAAAATCTATAAAATTATTTGACTAGAATGATTTTCTGCTGTAGACAGGGGTAAAAGGAGGGGTCGGAACAAATACCGTATAAGTGGAGTGTTATCTAAAGGCTGTTCAAATATCAGATACAACTATGCTTTAAATGCCACTGGACTGAATAAAGTTAATTTCTTTTTGGCCAACAATAATTAGAAGTACATGGAAAAGACCCGATAGGTTTAGACAAACAAAAGAGCTTCCTTCCTCTATGCAGCTAAGAACTGTGTAAATAAACTTGCATTTACCCCAGGTTTACCCCTTTAAAGAGCTGGGGAGAAATATCTTCTATTTTCTGTCACCTCTAAGAAATTATCTTTCACAGCCCAGAAACACTCTTAATAACACCAATCCTAGAGAAAGATTATTTCCACATCCTTAATTTCACCCAGAAATTTAAAAGTAAGCCAAAGCAATAATGTTATGCATCAAGCAGTCAGTCTACATGTATTAAGAAGCTCTAGAAGTTCTCATTCTGTATGCAAGGAGTAGGGCAGGAAAAGTGCACTGTTTGCAGCTAAACGTTTCCTTTCCAGGGGAATCATTCAGCACAGTGATCTTAAGCTCAATTGCCTTCTTTGCATTCCTAATACCTTCTGATAACTTTACAAAAAACAACTCAAACATCAATAATCTCACACGATTAACTTATGCGTAAAAGCTCCTAAGGAATGGAGCCATCCACACAGTTATGGGAAAATACTAATGCATGATTTATTTTGCAATCTAACTTCTTACAGATTCTGAGGAGTCCGTTCCCCACATCCCTTCGGCGCCTTGCGCATCATTTGCAGTATATTAATCTGCATACATTTATAGAGGGTTTCTAGTGATATTTTTAGAGTCCAGTCATATGTTTCGATTCTGTCTCCCCATCTAGATGGTGGATGATCTTCTCAAAGGCAAGGGCAGCGACTTCCCAGCGGTCCACGTGTAAACTGCTCAGCCACTCATACAACTCAATTCTCCAACATCACATGAACAACAGATAGTTTTCCTAGGTTTTCTCTCCCAAATGGAAATGCTGTACAAAGCATTTGCATTTGTATGAATCCTGAGAGGCCCCCTTCACCAAGGAAGCAACTTGGCTTGGGAAGTGATTTTCTATAAAGCTTGATCATTACTTTCTCTGGGGACCTAAACACAAATGGTAAGAATGACTAGGTAAAATTTGTTACCGCTTCCTTCCATCTTATTCTGTGCCCTCTCTTCTCCTAACCCCTGCTGCCTCCTCTGCTCTCTGTGACCTCTTTCTCTTTAAAGAACACCTCTACCCTACCACACATACTTCAGCCTAGCACCCAGGCTGACTTATGTCCCAACATATCCTGTCCTCTGACCAAGCAACCAAAATCCCATTCCCTGGTAGTAGAGGTTCACTAAATATTTATTTAAAGGAATTTCCATTGAAACAGTGGCTGCAATATTCCCGAAAAAGCACCAGAATTCAAGTTGAAAGTCCTGGGTTTGCATTCTTGTATCATTTACTAATGCTGTGGCCTTGAAAAATCACTCTGAATCTTCAGTGACCTCCTCATTAACTTTGGTGTCATGGCCATGAAAAGATGCCTGAAAATATTTACTATTGTAGACCAAGTGACTCATGACCTAGCCTTTATGCATATGTTCTGAAAAGCAATGTTTTCAAAGGAGAGCTTCTTATGAAGTCAAATAAACTGTAATTTAATTAACAAAAAGTTTGAGGAGGAAAGACTATATTCTGAAACATTTTGGGGACCCCATCATCATTGCCTTCCAGAAAAAATGTCAGTGGTTCAGGCCCTTTTCTTTTTTTTTCTTTTTTTTTTTTTAATTTTTTTTTCAACGTTTTTAATTTATTTTTGGGACAGAGAGAGACAGAGCATGAATGGGGGAGGGGCAGAGAGAGAGGGAGACACAGAATCGGAAACAGGCTCCAGGCTCCGAGCCATCAGCCCAGAGCCTGACGCGGGGCTCGAACTCACTGACCGCGAGATCGTGACCTGGCTGAAGTCGGACGCTTAACCGACTGCGCCACCCAGGCGCCCCAGGCCCTTTTCTAAAGGTTACAGACATTTGAGTAAGCTTCTTGGCTGACTGCTGTAAGATGTGTTGTGCAGAATTGACATATTCCGCAATCAAAATTGGGGAAACTTCCAAAAGAGCCTATGATTATTATTTTTTTTAATGTGTATTTATTTTTGAGAGAGAGAGAGAATGAGTGGAGGAGGGCAGAGAGAAAGGGACACACAGAATCCAAAGCAGGCTCCAGGCTCCAGGCTCCGAGCTGTCAGCACAGAATCCAATGCAGGGCTTAAACCCACAAACTGTGAGATCATGACCCGAGCAGAAGTCAGATGCTTAATCGACTGAGCCACCCAGGTGCCAAGAACCTATGATTATTCACACTTCTCAATATGCCATTGCGTTTTGATTTAATGAACATAAAATTCATTAGTAGAAATTCAGGTGTGCAAACATGCACACACCTTCTGTGCGCCTTTTCTTCTCGAGAAATATGTTTGCACTCACAGAACTGATTGCACTTGAAAAACCAACCCCACCAAGTAGCAGGGGCACAAAAGCTTTCAGTTTGGGAAAAACCAGCGTCTCTGACACAAAGTCAAACAGTTGCCTTGAGTCCCGCACATATCCTTCATTTTTTTTTATTTTAAGCCACTGCTCAACTTATTCTGACAAACACCATCAAAATTGCCTTCCAGTAGCTGTTCATTTAGGGTTTTTTTTGGTGTTCGGAAGGTCAGCTTTAAATGCCTTCATATTTCTTTGGCTGCCTTCTATTATTCTTTCAGGAAAATAAACAGCACCTTAGAAAAGGAGGATAATTTGCCGTGCCTGCTAAAGCTTCTTGGGCTGTAAGAGAAGAACAGAGGGCGATTGCAAGTGGCACAGCCCAGAGGAGCTCATAATTAAATCGTGGAGCTTACGGTACCAATGAGGAACCACTGACAATGGATCAATGGGCAGGGAAGAGTCTGTGTCTCAGACAATCAAGTAGCAGCCTAACAGGTACATTTGGGGCACTGAGGAATCTTTTTATGAGGGACTGGGGCCCCGAGATCAATTTTAATTTCACCGAATTCATAAGCTACAATTGCCAAGTTTTTTAATGAAAACCTTTCATCTTTTTAACAAACACCTCCCTCCAGAGGGAGTCACAGTACCTTTTTGTGATCTGAGAGCTGCCAAACTCAGAGCTACGTATCCTTAAAAAGTAATTGCTTCTGTAGCTGCAGCTTCAATGTGTAGTTCCTGAAAAAATAACCTCCTTCAAAGGTTCCAAAAAGAGGAAGACAGTCTGAGTCTCAAATATAAAAAATAATGAAATAGATTTAAAAACAAAAAAGACAACAACTCTGCAATCCCCATGAGGGTGTACAGAACTCGTGAAATGCCTTCTCTGTCTTGAAACTACATTTCTCAGCCAAATTGCAAGTATCAGAGAAGGGCTGGGAGAGAGCGCCACAGTAATATCACCAAAATAAAATAACATGAAATTAGTTTCAGATTATTCTCAGAATGGAACCAATTTTAGAGAGACAATAAAAGTCAACAGTTATCATGGGAATTGCTGAACGCCAAATCAGAATTAATGACAATGAGGCTGACAGTACCAGTAAATGTGTGACTTCTACATAGAAGTCTCCATATCACCCAAGGTCTGGATAAAAAAAAAAACTTTAAAAAGGTGTTAACATGCAATTCCTGAAGGTTATGCACCCACCACCCCCTGTCTCCCCAAAAAGAGAGAGATTAATAGACTCAATAAGAGAATTATTAAAATAAAATTTTAATAAATCCCCTAATTGCCACATTAAAATAATTGTTAGGTGGGTCACTTGCTGCAGTAGAAGCTGTACACAGAAATAGCCACCAAGACAGTCCAGGCCATGACAGCATCGTGGGCAAATGGCTCCTTGTGAGAATGCCTGAGCTACTCACATTGCCATCATATTGTGGCGGGGGGGGGGGGTCCTTTCTTTCCAGCCCCACCATGACACTGTGTACCAGTCCCTGGGAGGTCTGTGTGTGGAGTAGTTTAGGGATGTCACAGTTTAGGGGGTGCTGGGAAGATGTTCACATCAATGACAGCAACAACAACAAAAACCACAAATCTTTGATTTGTCTTTATACTCATTGAATGGGAGATAGTCTTAAATTTTTTTAAAGTTTATTTATTTATTTGAGGGAGACAGAGACAGTATGAGTAGGGAAGGGGCAGAGAGACAGACAGAGAGAGAGAGAGAGAGAAAGAGAGAGAATCCCAAGCAGGTTCCTCACTGTTAGCCACAGACCCCGACGTGGGGCTTGAACTCATGAAACCATGAGATCATGACCTGAGCCAAAGCTGAGTTGGGCACTTAACTGACTGAGCCACCCAGGTGTCCCTTCTTTTTATAGATTTTTAAGTTTATTTATTTCTTTGAGAGAGACAGTGTGAGTGACGGAGGGACAGAGAAAGAAGGAGAGAGAGAGAAGAATAGGAGATAGCCTTTCATTGTACAGCTGAAGTAAGGGCAAAAAAGCACCTCTCGTAGGAGGAAATCCACTGAGAGTCTGTTTGGCAGTACAACTTATTGCCTACCGACAAGAGAATACATGTGTTATCAGGAACAATGTGGGGAGAGTTAGAAGTATGGGGAGCAGAAAGAGAGGTACTGTAGGAGAGGTTCTGCGAGGGCAGAGAAAGCATCAGAGAATCAAATCAGAGCATTAAAGTCAAACTTCACCCACTTCTCATTTCTGCATTTCTCAGGCTGTGCCTGGATGTCAAGGCCTCCGAAAAAGCTTCTGGTGCTTTGGAGAAAATTTGCATCAACAAGAGGGTCCGCGATGAATATATACACTGTTTGGATTTCTATTAAACAGGGAAGCACTGAGTAAATGTAGAAGGTTCATATTTGGAGGAATACAAATGATAATAAATAGAAGGCACATTATAAAGATTAAATGCAAAAGAAAACCTTTTAAGGGTTCAGTCTATTACATAGTTGTGACAAGTCTAATACGTAACTGTTAAGTCATTATATAATAATGGAATTACTGCCAGTGGCAGTAAGTTCCTTCTCCTCCTTTGGCATGCTGTGTTGGCAGACAACAGGGCAACCCCTACTGCCATCCAGCATCCAGCACTATGACGGTGGGGCCTGGGCTTCCTGCTTCTTAAGCTGAGCAAAGCCTGAATGTCGTAGTGATTCATGCCATGGACAAGAGCATGGAGAAACACTGGCACCCATCACTCTTTAAAGGGGATTCCTGCATTCACCTTTCCTAATCTCTTTAACTTTATTTCTGGTCTCTGACTGCTTAGATCTACATGGAAAAATTAGGGATATCAAACTTGTACCCTGGTAAAGTTTCCTATGGGGTTTTGAACAAGAATGGATATAGTTTGTGAGATGGCCAAACACAGTTGGGGCAAATGCACCCAGGCTGGCTCTGAGCCCTCAAACCTACGTAAGGTTACCAAACCAATTCAGGGATACAGCTCGGACAGTATTCTTGAGCTTCAGAGTTTCTACCTCTCTTGGTCACAGGGATTTTTCTAATGACACTCTACAGAGGTGGAATAGAAAGACAGAATGATTCAACCAAGGTAAAGTTGGATTTTCCCAAAAAACTTTTCCTACAAAAATAAAGAGGGGGAGGGGAAGAGTGAGAGAAGACAGACACACACACACACATGCATTGATGAAATTACCTATATCTGCATCCCTGGGTCTAACCCTCACAGCTTTCAGGGTGAGTGCTAATCTCAAACTAACAAAGGATTTTATTATATTCACACATATTTTTACACAACATAAGGATCAAGGAGAGGACTCAAGTGAGAAGAAGTTTTAAAAACAAAGAAGAAAAAATGACAAGTTAACACAAGTCATTCCCTTACTCTGATCTCTGTTTTTTCCTTATACTCATCTTTTTTAAAAGTTTATTTATTTATTTTGAGAGAGAGAGAGAGAGAGAGAGATTGTGTGCACACATGCGTGTGAGTGGGGGAGGGCAGAGAGCAAGGAAGAGAGAGAATCCCAAGTGGGCTCTGTGCTGCCAGTGTGAAGCCCAACATAGGGCTCCATCCCATGAACCATGAGATCATGACCTGAGCTGAAATCAAGAGCTGGACGCTTAACCAACTGAGCCACCCAAGTGCCCCTCCCTCATACACATCTTAATGTTGGTGGAAAACTTTATAGAGCCTATGAAGGCTAGGAGGGTGGCTCAGCAGAATTCAATATGTGCACATATTAAGTGATACTTGAAGAGGCACAGTTATGAAGTTTTCCAACAATCACTCTACCTTGATTGCATGGAGGAAGCATCTTTATCTAAGAGCTGCTTCTTGTTTGTATGGATCTTATCACAAAGATGGAACAGTCCATGCCTGCTAATAAACAACTCACAAAAGCATTTTTTCTTTTTATATCTAGGCTTGGTTTGTTGCCAAGTAATTTTAAAGATATATCAGAGGCTTTTCTTGGTACTTCTGCAGAGTTCTTATTTGGAAAAAAAAACAAGCTTTTATTAACTTAATTCACTTTTTAAAAAAGACAGCATATATTGTAACAGCAAAAACAAAGCAGAATACACATGACTTGCTTAAGAATTCATAAACTTTTCAAATCAAACTTTTTAAATATTTAAGAGAATGGCTAACGTTAGCTCAGTCCCAATAAGAATCACTCTGTAAATGTGTTAAATATTTCCAATATCTCTGGAGCTCTGTGTTTATATGGCAGATAAAATAATCTATCTGAAAAAAAGCAAAGGTTAGTAACGGTCAAAATTGACATTGACACCCTTCAAAAGAAAAGAGGAGATGGCAAGGCTTTGATGTCACAATTTAATGGAAAAGAAGTAAATTTGATGTGGAAAAACATATACATTTATTTTGCTTAGGTCATTTTTCAAATCTTGTTAGAGGAATAGGAATGTAGTAAAAGCTCAGAAATGTTTACATACTTTAAACCCCCTAATAATTTGCACAGAAATGAATTATTTAAAAGAACAGTGTTGGTAACTTTACTTTTTTCTTCAAAATGACTTTGCAAATTTTGACATCCCAAGACGCCAAAACTGTTGTTGTAGAATTGCAGTGAACCCATTTTCCTCTTCTAAAATAGTCCTTTATTCTTTGATTGAAATTCAAACTTTTAAAGATATTTTGGCCTGAAGGATTAGGCATAACATTAAGCTAGTAAAAAAGCAGGATGCTTGGTTAAATTTGAATTCTGGATAAACAAAATATAATTTTTTAGTATAAAAATGTCCCAGATACTACATACTTGTATATTTATATTAAAAATATTTGGTTATATGAAATTCAGATTTAACCGACCATCCTATATTTTTTCTGTCAAACCTAGTGACTAAAAAAAAGGTCATACCTGCACCACATGGTCCACTGTTTCTAATGGATGAACATTAAGTAATATACAGTACTGACAAAATAATTTTCCTAGGTTCTCAAAGATAAAGAGTAGGAGAAAAAAAATTAAACCGTCATCTTAATCAGCATGGCCAAGAGGGACAGTACAGATACACAATCAACCTGGCTTCTAGGAGACTAAAGAAACCAAATACTTTAGTGTATTCACCTGTTCTGTCTTCCTCAATTGACCATACAGAGTAGTCCCTTTAAGACAAGTACATCTAGTTAACTCCACTTAAAACCAAGGTGAAAGACTTTCCTTCCAAATGTGATGCACAGCATGATCTCCTTCATGAGAAAAGCTTGGCAAAGTTTGGCAGGTATAGGCTTTCTGCTGGAAAAACTATCTGTTAGTAGAGGGCTATTAATATTCTCTCCATTTTGCCATTGAAGGGAGATCTAAATTAAGAGAAGAGGGTTGAAAGGAACACCTGTAATATACTATCAGATTTAGAGGAAGAGCATTGCTGTGCATATGTTCAGAAGGAGTAGAGATCCTTTCCATTCGAGTAGCTCTGGAAAGCTCACATTCAAGCCATATTTTATGAGAGCAAAATGATTGTCCTAGTTTCCTAAGGAAACATATTTAAAAGATACCAAAGTTTTCTGTGGGCAGAGCAATGGCAAACTGTATCTGTTTGTTCTTTTGTTAGAGTCTTTGTGAGTGTGTACCTGTCAGGGTGAAAGTGTAGAAGTTTCGGAACTTATCTGAAAATATCTTTGAGACCATGTTCTATTCTAAGCCATGAGGTGCAGGTATAAATTTCTTGGCAGCTTTAGAATTCCTGTTCATTTCTCCATGGCTGGTTTCCCAGTCTGTTTAACCAAGCACATGCCCACACACTAGATTAGAACTGATCTCAAGCAGCCCAGAAGCTGCACTCTGCCTTCTGTTTGTATTTGGAAATGAATAACAAAGGAAGCCAGAAATTCTGCCTTATTATGAGTAACAATAGACTGGTTGCATTAACTGTTCACATCTTTCCATTATGGAGGAGATGTCTCACATACTAAGGGATACTCTGCCTACAAAAATTCATATACACCTAACACTTGACCAACCATATTCCTTTGGAAATACATCAGCGACCACTATATCCTTGAGAGCAGCACGAGAGGAAAACCCTCATGAGTCACTTATTGATTCACTAAACAAATGCTTCTTTAGTGTATATGAAGTGATAGACATTTGGTTGTGTTAATAATACAGTGATGAAACAAATGTACAAAGTCCCTACCATTACATAACTTTCTGTCTGGAGAGAAGAGACACGTGAAAAGGTGACTGTCAAAAACTGTGATGAAGCTGCAGCAAGAAACCCAGGTATTGGTTCTCCCTGTGGGAGAAAGCAGTTAGGGAGCCCAGCCTGGATGCATTTTAGAAAAAGCTTCCTAGAAGACAATCATCTAAGGAGAGATCTGAAAGTTGAGGAAGAATCTAAACAAGGAAGTGTGTGTCTGTGTGTGTGTGTCTATTTTGGCAAAAAGAGATGAGTAAGGGCAGTGTTCCAGGAATAAAACTGTGCAAGGCTTATAAGCAACTAAAATTATTTTAGTATTGTTTCAGTATAAACTGAGGTTGAGAGTTTTTAGAGGTGAAGTTGGAGAGGAAAACAGCAACCAGATCCCAAAATTCTTTCCAACAATGTTAAGTTTAAACTTTCTCCTGAGGGCACTGCTGAGCTTATGAAGGTTTTTAAGTAGGGTAATGTCGTAATGAGATTTGTATTTTATAAAAGTCTCTCTGGCTGCCAAATGGGAACTAGATTGAAGAGAGAGACCATGTAGAGGAATGATGCACTAAAGGGCATAGGTGGAATTTAGAAAAAAGAAAAAAAGAAAGAAAGAAAAACATTTGGAGAGAAAAAAATTGATTAGATAGAATAAAAGGTTAAAATCAAAGTAAACAAGAAACCTAGCACCAGATCTTAGGATCTTGTTTTCTAATGTCATTCTCCTAAAACAAACAAAGAAACAAAGAAATAAACAAACACCCCCCAAATCAGAACACCTTCCAGAAAACACTAACACTGATACTAGGACCAAGGTAGGAAATTTAAAAGATAAGCCTCACGCATCTTGTTATGCCAGCAAGTAAGGAGGTGTAAACAAAACAAAATAAACAAATAAACAACAATAAAATAAATAGATGCAATAAAACTCCCAGCAATATATAAGTATGTGAAAGAGACATAGGAGCTAACTAAAAGAGCCCTTAAGATGATGAAATCTAGAACAATTTGAGCAACAAAATAGAGTAGAATTGGATTATAGTCAAAAGTAAAAATAAATATATCTACCAGTTTATAAATAAATAATATGAATAAATGTTTGGATAAACAAGGAAGAAGAGACAAATCTTTCCTGCAGAAGAATTCCAATTTATTTGCATAGATATTCCATTCATGAGTCCTTGGAGGAGAATTCTCTACTCCTCCAGTGTGGGCTCTGCATAATGACTTCCTTCCAAAGAGTGCAATATTAGCAGCAGCATCATTAGCAGGTATCAAGATTAACATTAACAACTGTAAATCATATTTATATTATGTGCACTTAATATGATGTGATAAAGAATGGCACTTTATTATCATGGTATTTGCCTCAAAAACCTATAACCCCAGTTGAATTATGATGATAACACCAATCAAGAGGTATTCTCCAAAAATCTGACCAATTTCCTCAAAACTGCCAAGATCATGAAAAATAAGAGAAGTAGTAAGAAACTGTCCCAGCTGAAAGGAGCCTAAGGAGACATGATTAATAATTATAATGGAATACAGGATTCTGGAACAGAAAAAGTATACTCAGTAAAAATGAAAGAAATCTGAATAAATTGTGGACTTTTGTTAATAATAATGTATCAATATTGATTCACAAACTGTGACAAATGTATTATACAAAATAAGATGTTGATAATGGGAAAAAATAGGTGTGGTGTATACGAAAACTCTCTCTACTAGGTTCACAATTCTTCTGTAAATCTAAAACAATTCTAAAATAAAAAAAATAAATAAACAAAAATGGAGATAGGAATAAAAATCATGAGTTACTGAGTTGAAAAAGAACCTAACTTTATTTACTCAGCAACTAGCATTTGAAGCTACACATAAGGTTTTAGGGAGAGCTCCGACATAATAAATCTTTTGCTTTGACAAAACTAGGGGCACATAGATGGATTAGTGGGTTAAGCATCCAACTCTTGATTTCAGCTCAGGTCATGATCTCACAGTCGTGGGGTCAAGCCCCACATCAGGTTCTGTGCTGGGCATGGAGCCTGCTTGAAATTCTCTCTCTCTCACTCTCTGCCCCTCCCTCACTTGTTCTCTCTCTCTCTCTCTAAAAAAAGTTAAAGTAAATTAGATGGATTAGGGAGAATATAGAGTCAAATAGAACAGATGGGAAATGTAGGTCCATTGTAGTAAAGGTCTTTATTTGGTTAAATGTCTTTACAAATGGAGGAAAAAAATATCAATAGGAAAGAATAGGTATATGTCTACCTATGTTCTTGCTTGGGGAAAAGAATTCTCTTTAGGCCAGTGGATGGGCTATGGAGAGCCTTAAGATAAAGATACTAGAGAAAATGCCTGCTTACAGTATGATTGAAATGTTTCAAGTGTGGCAGTAAGATTTCTAGCACTGGATAGATGTTCATACAAGAAAGGTGAACTAAGTACAGTTCAATGACAACTCAGGAAAGACAGTTTCCATATGAAACAAAATACATTAAAACAAAAGTTGCCTTTGAACACCCTTAAATCATTCATAAAGTATACTCTGCACGGTTGTATGATATATAGAGCTATATGGAGTAATATGTATATAGTAATGTAACAGAAATGCAATAGGGTAATTTTGCAGTAATATATGTATTTTACTAGTAGAATTATAATCTTCTTACTGTGAGTTATTCACACTATGGTAGATAAACATCCTCTCTGGAATAAATTTACACAGTGTCTCCATTTTAAGCTAATAATATTTAGGTCTTCACTGGTTTGGTTGAAAACATCCATCTTTTGATACATTCCGAAAATATCCATCTTTTGATCCATTTACATTTAATGTAACTAATAAGATAGTCAGATTTGGGGTCCATTTTTACCATTTGTTTTCTGTTCATCTCATCTATTTTTTCCCACCTATTTTTTGTTTCCCTATTTCTTTCATGTCTCTTTTGATTTAATTGATTTTTTTTAGAAGATCATTTTAATTTATCCATTATCTTTTAGTTCTACCTTTTTGTATTTTTTGGTGGTTTCTCTAAAGATTATTGTACACATACTTTAATTTTTTATTGTATTTATAATTAGAATTGTATCAGTTCACATAAAGTATTAGAAACTTACATTTCCATTCTTTATGCTGTAGTTGTCAATTGTATTTAGTCTAAATATAGTATAGAAACAAAAAGGGACATTTTATAGTGATAACATAGTTAAACTATCAGTATGATATAACAATTATATATGCACCTAGCAATAGGGCCTCAAAAGTACACGAAGCAAAAACTGACAGAATTTTAGAGAGAATACACAACTCAACTTTAATAATTGGAGGTATCAATATCTCATTTTCAATATGTATAGAACAACCAGGCAAAAGGTCAAGAAGGAAATTGAACACTTGAACAACACTATAAACCAAGTAGACTTAAGAGACATTTAGAGAACACTTAGCTCATCCACAGCAGAATACCTATTCTTTAAGTGCACACAGACCATTCTCTAGAACAGACCATATGTTGGCCCACAAACATATCCCAATAAATTTAAAAGGACTGAAATCATGCTAAGTATATCCTCTACCCATCATGGAATAAAATTAGAAATTGGTAACAGAAAGAAACTTGAAAAATTCATAAATATATGAAAATTAAATCACACGTTCAAATAACCAATGGTTTAAAGAAGAAATCAAAATGGACAACAGAATATACATTGAGATTAAATGGAATGAAACCAAGATACCAAAACTTATGGGATGAAGCAAAAGCAATATTCAGAAATTTATAGCTATCAATACAGGCCTTAAAAAAACATAATAAAGATCTGAAACCCATAATCTAACTTCCCACACTAAGAAACTAGAAAAAGAATAAAACAAACCAAAAAGAGCAGAGGGAGAAAGTAATAAACATTAGAGTGGAAATACATGACACAGAGTATGGAAAAACATTAAAGAAAATCAATAAAACCAGAAGTTGTTTCTTTGAAAAGATCAACAAAATTAATAAACCTTTAGCTAGATTGACCAAAAGAGAGAGACAGAGAGACAGAGAGAGACAGAGAGAGACAGAACTCACAAATTACTAAAATCAGGAATGAAAGGGAAGATACCACGAATAATTTCATGGAAATAAGAAGGATTGTAAGTGAATATTATGGACAATTGTGTGACAACAAATAAGACAACCTAGTGAAATTAAATAAACTCTTAGAAAACTACAAAAACTGGTTCAAGAAAAAAACAGAATATATGAAATATACCTATATCAAGTAAAGATCAAATTAATAATCAAACTTTCCACACAAAGAAACGTTCAGGACTAGATAGCTTCAATGGTAAATTCCACTAACCATTTTAAGAATTAGCACCAATCCTTCACAAACTCTTCCTAAAAACGAAAGTGGAAAAAAACCACTTCCTAACTCACTTTATCAGATCATATTATATAAATGAGCCAAAGATAGCTCCTGTATATTAGCCCTATATTAATGTATTAGCTCAAAGCCCACCAAAACTAATATTGAATTTATACACATCTAATTATTTTAAACAGAGCTCAAATAAGCAGATTTTAGGCACTTAGGACCTGTCTGTTTTGCACATCCCATGAAACGATACCCCAAATCTGCTAGACACAGACAAAATAAATCTTGCAGCTATAAAAGACCTAATATTAGCCATGCTGCCTTCAGAGCTCTTTGATCCAGGGACACCCTGCCAAACCACCTAGAGATATCACTTATACCATAAGTCCCTTCTCCAAATATTTTTTCCCCTATTAGCTCCCCTCACCTTCTCTTTTTCTGGGTAGTAGTCCCTGTGCTATAACCTCTGGATGGTCTTATATTATGAGGGACTTTCCCAGCATGCAAACCTGACAAAGCATCACCCAAATAAAACTCCCATGTGCTACTGTCACCTAGTGGTCATATCTTTTTCCCTGATCAGTCCCCAGATTCCTCAACCTCAATGTCACTACAGGCCCATACAGTACCCTCTCACACACACATACACACACACACACACACACACACACACACACACACACACAGACAAAATCATAACAAGAAAGCTACAACCAGTATCTCTTATAATAAAAGTCCTCAATAAAATACTTGCAGCTGAATTTAGAAAAAATAAAAAGGATTATTCACCATGACCAACTTAAAATTATACCAGGAATGCAAGGTTGGCTCAACATATAAAAATTTATGAATATAATTTATCATATAAATGGAATAAAAGGCACAAATCACATTATCATCTCAGTGCATGAATAAAAATCATTTGATAGGGCACCTGGGTGGCTCAGTTAAGCATACAATTTCAATTCAGGTCATGTTCTCGCTGTTCGCAGGTACAAGCCCCACATTGGACTCTGTGCTGACAGCTCAGAGCCTGAAGGCTGCTTCAGATTCTGTGTCTCCTTCTCTCTCTACCGCTCCCCACTCACTCTGTCTCTCTGGCTCTCTGGCTCTCTGGCTCTCTTTCTCAAAAATAAATAAACATTAATTTTTTAAAAGCATTTGATAATTCCAAACAGTCTTTCATGACAAAAACATTCAACAAACTAGGAATAGAAAGGAAATTCCTCAACCTGATAAAGAGCATCCATGAAAAGACCACAACTACCATCATACTCACTAGTGAACAACTAAAATCTTTCTTCCTATGATCAGGAACAAGACAAGTATGCCCACTCTCACCACTTCTATCAACAATGCCTTGGAGGTTCTGGCCAGGGCTGTTAGTAAAGAAAATGAAATAAAAATCATCCATATTGGAAAAGAAGAGAGAACACTCTCTTTTTGCAGATGACTTGATTTTGTATATAGAAAGTCCTACGGAATACACACACACACTCACAAACTACTAGTGTTAATAAATACGTTTTACAAAGGTGTAGGACACAAGATCAATATAAAAAATTCACACAATTGTATTTCTATGCACTTGCAATGAATAATCCAAAAACAAAATTAAGAAAACAATTCCACTTATACTTGTATTAAAGATAATACAATATTAGGAATAAGCTTAACAAAATACATGCAAGACTTGTACATTGAATACTGTAAATTATTATTGAAAAAAATGTTTAAAAGACCTAAATAAATGAAGAGTCATCCTGTGCTCATCGAAGACTTAATATTGTTAACATGGCAATATTACCCAAATTAATCTACAGATTCAAGACAAGCACTATCAAGTTTTAGCTGTTATTTTCAAAGAAATTAACAAAGTGACCCTAAAATTCATATGGAAATGGAAGGGACTCAGAATAGCCAAAATAAATTTTGAAAAAGAAAAATAAATTTGAAGCACTGACACTTCTTGATCTCAAAGCTTACTGCAGTGCTACAATAATCAAGATTGTGTGGTACTGGAATATAGATAGACCTATTGACCAATAGAATAGAATTGGTAGCCCAGAAATAAACTCATAAATTTATGGCCAATTGATTTTCAGCAAGGATGCCAAGACAATTCAATAAGGAAATAGTCTTTTCAACAAATGCTGCTGGTAACACTGGATATTCATATGCAAAAGAATGAAGTTGGAATCCTACCTCAAACCATATATAAAAATTAACTCAAACTGGACCGAAGTCCTGAATGTAAATGATAGAAGAAAATTTGGTGTAAATCTTTGTGACAATTAAACAGTAGTCCTTTAGAAAGGAACAAAAATATAAACAACAACAAAAAATACATACAAATTAAACTTATTCAAAATTAAAAATATTTGTACTTCAAAGGATACTACTAAGAAACTGAAAAGATAATCCAAAAATGGAAGAAAAAAATGCATATCATATATCTGCTAAAAGTCTAGTATCCAGACCATAAAAATCTGAAGACAAAAAGACAACTCAATTAAAAACTTGACAAAGGGGGCGCCTGGGTGTCTCAGTTGGTTAAGCGTCCGACTTCAGCTTAGGTCATGATCTTGCGGTCCGTGAGTTCAAGCCCCGCATTGGGCTCTGTGCTGACAGCTCAGAGCCTGGAGCCTGTTTCGGATTCTGTGTCTCCCTCTCTCTCTGACCCTCCCCCGTTCATGCTCTGTCTCTCTCTGTCTCAAAAATAAATAAATGTTAAAAAAATTTAAAAAAAAATAAAAACTTGACAAAGGATATGCATAGAAAATACACAAACATGTATGAACATTCACAAATGTCCAATAAACACATGATAAGACACTCATGTAATTAGCCACTAGGATAGTTGGGAATTAAGAAGATAGATAATGATTAGGGTTGGCAAGTATGTAAAGAGATTGGAATACCTGTACATTGCTGATGGGAATATAAAATAGTACATTTGAAAGCAGGTTTATAGTTTCTTAAAATATTAAACATAAGAGTCATCATATACCCCAGCAATTCTAATCCAAGGGAACTGAAAACACATCTACACATCATCTTTTACATGAATGTTCAAAGTAGTATTATTCATAATAGTCAAAATGTGGAAACAACCCAAATGCCCATTAACTGATGAATGGATACACAAAGGGTGATCCATAGAATGGAATATAATTCAGCAATAAAAATGAGTGATGCGCTGGTAGAGTACATGTTACAACATGAATTAACCTTAAAAACAATATGCTAAGTGATATAAGAAGGCACATATTGTAGGATTCCATTTACATGAAATGTTGAGAACAGACAAGTTTAGAGACTTGTCTATTCATGGTTGCCAGGGTCTGTGGCAGTGGAGAATGGGGAATAACCACTGATGGTACAGGGCCTTATGGGAGTGATGAAACATTCTAAAATTGATTGTGTTCATGGTTACACAAGTTTGTGAATATACTAAAAACCACTGAACTGTATACTTTGAAATGGTGAATTATGTCTGTTTTGAATTACATCTCATTTTTTTACAAAAGAGGCATAGGAAAGGATCATATGTATTTCAAAGAAATTAAGAGAAAAGAAAGCCTGCTATGCTAATCTACATATTTATCATGCCTGGTGATTTTCCTTCCTTCGTGAAGATCTGATTTTCCATCTGGTATTTCTGGATAGCCTGAAGAACTCTTTAGCACTTCTTGTTGTGCAGATATGCTGGCAAAAATTCTTCAGTTTTTGTTCACTTGAAAATGTCTTTATTACACCTTTATTCTTGGAGAATATTTTCACCGGTCTACAGGTTTGTTTGTTTTTGTTTCAGTACTTTGAAGAGTTTCACTGACTTCTGAATTTGATTTTTTTGTTTGAATGAGAAATCAGCTGTAATTCATATTGTTGATGCTTTCTTTGTAGTGTGTAATTTTTCTCCGGCTGCTTTCAAGATTTTCTCCTTATATTTTGTTTTCAGCAGTTTGACTATGATGGCATGATGATTCTAGTGTGGTTTTCTTTACATTTATCCCACCTAGGGTTCATGAGCTTCTTAAATATGTAAGTTTTTGTTTTTCACATATGTTCTACTTTTTGACATTGTCACACACTGTTATGATGGTTTTTAAAATATTTTTTATTTTTTTAGATCAGGTAATTTCTATTGATCTAACTTTAAGTTCATTGACTCATTAATCCAATTAATTATAAACACATCCAGTGATTTTTTTTTTTAATTTTGACTATTTTATTTTTCAGATCTAAAATTTTCACTTGGTTCTTTTTGTTTCTATTACTGATTAGATTTTCTGTTTCCTAACTCACTGTGAGTATATTTTATTTTATATCTTCAAGCATATCCATATCATCGCAGTATTATCTCCATTGATTGCATTTTCTTTTGAGTATGGTTTACATTTTCCTATTTTTTCATATGCATATATTAATATTATATCTGGACATTATGAAATGATTCATTGTGTAAACTCTAGATTTTGTTACATTTCTTCAAAGAGTCTTATTTTTAAAGCAGGCAGTGAACTTAGCTGAACTCATACTCCTAACTCTGTCTCCTTAGTAATGTGTGTGTTGGGAGGGTACAGCAGCTAAATTTTCTTCTCAGTACTTTTAGCCTTAGCTAGGCTGTTTGTAGTCGGCATCCTGGATGTGTTGCTTAAGTATCAGATACAAGTTTAGGAAGCGTATATACTTAACTTTGAGCCATATCCTCTGTAGCTTTCTCTTTTCTTGAATTTTCCCTCAACTTCCCAGTTGTATGGCCACTTGGCACTCTTTCCTCTGTTCTTAAAGCTAACAAGACTATGGGTTTTTATCTGAGTTTTAGCTAAATAGCTTGGTGCTGTCATGGGTCAGCCCTGAGTTTAAAAGCTATAAAAATTGGGAAAACCATTCAATGTTGTTTCCTTCTTCCAAGTATTCACTTTCCTCAAGTTTCTGCTTGTTTTTGAATATTACTCATTGCCTTAAAGCAAACAATTTTAATGTTTTGACCAGAGTTTATAATGTTCAGTAGGGGTTAATCTGATAAGAGTTACTCCATTATTACCATAGTGGATTCCATGACTGGGTAGCAACAATGGTGAATTCCATTCACATGACAACCACATTTGGTGACAGTGAGAGACAATTATAAACAATATATATGATTAGCAATCATGTTTATATGTGTGGGTACATGTGTGTATGTGTGCATGTATGTTACAGAGGTCAATGACCACTGATTCCACTGAAGAACTTTTATGTCTGAGAACTAAAATAGGGAACTTACAGATTTGCACTTGAAATTAAGAGAGGGCTATAGAAGAGAGACCAGATAAAGGGATGGTTAAAAAGATAAAGTTGGCATTGTCTTTGAGGATTAACAGTAAGTCTCAGGTATGAGGAGAATAACTTCAAGTGTCTCCTCTGTTTGTTTGCTTAGGACTACAAGTCAATATTCAGTCTGTTCAGACTCAAGCTAAACAGAAATCAAAAGCTTTTTGGTATGACCACATACCTGAATCAATTCTTACATTGTCCCTGGACTGTGGAAATCTATAGGTGGTCAAAGGAATAGAAAGGGGACAAAATAAAACTCTTTCTTATGGTCCCAAGGTAGGATCAGTTCATCATTAAAACTGGGCTTGGGTCATCTGATATAGCAAATCCTATCCTGGAGGTGAAACTATCCATACCCCTAGTAGGCAGACTCACAGGGAAGGGCTCCTCTGTGGTTCACACTGACCCAGATGGAAACTAAGTAGGAGACAATGTGAGAAGAAACACTGTGGCTAACCCAACCCAACACCTTCATTTTATAGAGAGGAATGTGAGGGCCAGCCAGAGAGGTAAAGTGACTCATCAAGATCTATCTCACAGCTACTTGGTAACAGGACTTGGGACTCACCTCCAGGGTGCCTGACTCTGAGTCCACTGTACTGAACCTTAATGATTCACCAGGATTTTGTGAAACCATGGCTACCCCCAAAAGGGTTCATATTGAGCAATAGATGCCTCTCTTTCACATGTAAAGGCAAAGGAAATCAAGACTTATTTACAAAACAGCAGTGCTTGATAACTCATTTCAAATCATTTAACAGATTTCCAGCTGGTATCTGTGAAAAGCTATGCTACCACTTCACTGGTCCATTAGCTATTTCAGTAAATGTATCATTATTTGTCATACTTTGTAAAAATAGACTCCAAATTCAAATTATTGCATATTTTTGTTCATTATTCAGGTCTAAGAACCCACTTAACTAATGTAGGCATCATACACACCTTCCAAATAAAAGATCTGTTTTGGTAAATAACGTTTTTATGGCAGCACACCACCAGCTTCTATATTTCCAAAGAAATCTTTAGTTTTATTGCTGTATATTTTTTAAAGACGTTTTTCCAAGATTTTAGAGGAAAATTTTCCATTTCTTTCAGTAAAGACATGTAAATCATTTGGGGATTTTAAACACAATCTTTAAGTAATATTAAAATGCTTGCATTTCCTACTAGCATAAAAGTTTCCTGAAGGCAAGGACTATGCTTTCTTCAATATTGTATCTCCAGCATTGAACATGATTTCTATAACATAATAATCACCTAGTAAGTATTTGTTGAATGACTAATGGGTGAATAAAGAAAGAGATCTTTCTTACAGGTGACTCCATTATAAAAAACATCTACAGGATTGAATTTCTCCATTTTATGTAGCAGCTCTGGTCCTGGGCATACAGCCATACAAAGGTTCCAAACACAATTTATCAAGATGCCTGCTGATGCCTTCCTTACTTCAACCTCAAATATAAAATCTCCATTTTCTTGGGGAAATAGTCACAGGATATGATAATTGTCAATAGCAGAATCTCTTTGAAAAATAGATTGAAAGTATAGAATGGACTACACTTTTATCTGTTTCTTTCTTTTTCATGAACTATTAATTTACATACAGAAGATACACCAAAACCCTTCAAATAGAAAGCTTTTTGCAATATTTCACTGGCCACAGCATTTGCCATGTTGTAGACTTCTTGAAGACAGAAGAATGTCTTCTTTCACGTTCCAGGACAATGTCACCTTTATATTCCAGTGTTTATCAAAATGTCTATCACATGATAAGTGCTCCTTAAAAATTAGTCAAAATAAGATAGTGAACAAAAACACCAATAGGTAGGTTCTACTTTGAGTAAACCTGACATTTATTTCATTTGTTTTAATATCAACTTATAACCAACTTTATAGAATCCCATCTACTGCAGAAAAATTCAGTCTATCTGTAGCACCTTTAAAATAAAAGACTTAGGACCACTTTTTTGCATGGAGTCAAAGCTATGATTTTAGAAACAAACAAAATAGTTTCCTGTTTGTTGAAGGACAGGTTTCTCCTGATTTTGCATCTTTTCACAAACATCCCTCCTTTTGTCAAATGAATGCATGCTACTAACAAAGCCCACAGCTATTAAGAGCCAGCGTAACAGATACACATCCCTAGAACCTTAGGAAAACATTGTGCTGAGCCCTCACAAAATACTACCCTAGTTTTTGAGCTTAAACTAAATAGTAGAGACCTTCAATCAATACTGAAAAAGGACCTTAAGTTACTGAGAAAGAAAAATAACTTCACATAATACTGTCAGCTTCCTCAATGTAGCCCAAATTGGCACCTATGGATCAGTTAAGTGACTTGGATTTTGGTGGGTGTGTTTTGATGTTGCTTTTGTCCTTTTCTCATTCAACATCTCACAGCCAAGGACACTGGTTCCATGCATCAAGTCTGAGGCTGTTTCTAATGTATTAGCCAACTCTGAAATTAGAAATCCAAGTTGGTACATAGTTTTCTATTTAATGAGTGTGCCCACAATGCATAAATGGAGGCGGAATGATTCCATTTTAAAAGCCAAGCTCATCTTTTTTGAAACCTGTGATGATAGTCAGTGATGATAAAGAGTTAACCAAGCTTATTTAGACAGTGTTCCATTTATTAGTTTCATTAATAACAGTAATGGGTAAGAGTCTGTCTCAGCTGAAGAAAGAATTGCCCTACAGGATGTAAATAGACTACTGTGAATGTTCGACCACATTCCTTGTTGGATTTGAGATTGAGCACAAATTTAAGTTATTACTCATATTACTCATTAAATTTATATTTTTTCCTATTAGTGTTCCCAAGGCCTTGCCAAGGTGTCTTTCAGAATTCTAATGCTCCTGCTGTCTTGAATTTTGTTGAGGGGAAGAGCATGCTGACTGCTACAGAGAGAAATATATCTTTTACTGCCCTCCTTCCCCCCCGCCCTCCAGTCCTCTCCAGGCCTTCACACAGGCCTCTGCATTAGTCCATCTGGTTTCCTGGCCTCTTGAATCTCCCCACTCCAGTCCATCACACAGTAACCCCCCTAAAGCACACATGAAACCAGCCATTTCCCTACTTAAAAAAAAAAAAAAGTTTGTGGCTATCAAAAAAAGTTCAGGTTTGCCTGACATGCAAGGCAAGGCTATTTATAATTTGGTTTTGATCTGTCTTCCCAGCTTTATCTCACTTACACTTTATACTCACTGAACTTGATTGCTAATTTTGCTCACATTTTCCCCACCTCTCCGTGCCTTTGGTCATGTTGATCTCTTGGCTATAAAGAACCTGGTCACCGATTTCCACATGGCTGATGTTAACTCCAAGTTGGAAATCATTTCTGCTTGATTTTCAAATCCCTAAGCATTGGGATGAGGTAACTCCTAAGCTCTCATTTCTTTTTCACATTTTGTGTTATATTTACTTCCATAAAGGTATTAGTTTGCTCTCCTCCCCTTCTTCAGACTCTAAACCCTTGAGATTTAGAAGATGAGTCAGACATTTCAATATTCTGGATAATTTCAGGCACAAAGCCAGCACATAATAGACATTTAGTAACTGTGAATGAATGAATGAGTGAATGAATAAATGAAAATGATCTCTTCTACATCACACTATTTTCCCAATTCAATAATATGACAGGAACATGAGCCATTTAAGCAGTTTAATTATCTAACCCAAAATGTGGGCTCTGAAGATCAAAATGAATCTATATGCAACAGCTGAAGTGTCAAAACACATTAAAAATAATAATGCAAAAATAACCAGGTGTAATCTAAGCTGAGTATTTTCTTCTGGCACCTCTTCCCCTACCATTCAATTTAGAATTGTGTTCTATAATTATCATATCTGCTTAAAGGTCCTATTTTCTGCTGATTCTTAACTAGCTAAAATACATACAGTTTTCAGAGACTGAAAATATTAGTACAAGGAATGAACTAATGTTTTTGTTTGAACTTATTAAATGCAATAAAAATGCACCTCACTTAACATGGTAATTTTTTTTATCAAATACTCAGCACTGTGAAATGTTCAACCATCAATTTGAGACCCATAATTCTCATTGTACTTAGAAATTGGAAAATATGGAACGTAGTCTTTAACTTGGTTAACCAGGTAAGACCATTCAAATCCCTGGATATTCATGCAGGACCTTCTATCAACAATATATTGTTTTAGATTCTGTCAGTGAGGCAAAGAATAAGACATGGACCTACCTGCCCTCAAGAAATTTTGACAAGACCAAAACTGGGTTAAAATTATCAGGACTGATAACACCCAGTGCTCAGTGCTTGGATTCACACTTCAGAAGAAGGCTCTCACAGTATCTAGCATGTGGCATGGCAAGTTTAAGAGTAAATCACGGACAGGTCCTGTGTCTATGCCAAAGGGGCAGCTGTCAGGGGCTGTGAAGGACCAACTGTCCACCAAATTCCGCTGAACTCACATCCATTTTTTTTCTCATTTTGTTCTGTTATGCTCACTGTTAGTATTTTGTTTAATTCAAGTTAGCATAATTTCTCACAGGAGTAATTAATAGCCTTCCAATATATCTCCCCATCTTCTGTCTAGTTCCCTTCTATTCCACCCTCCACACTGCTGTCTATAGAGACTCCTTTCAGAAATACAAATGTCCTGCCAAAAATCTTGAAATCACTCCCACAGCCTTCAGGGTTAGGTGAAAGCATTCAACTCCTACCATGATCTGACTCTCTTTCTCTAGCTACTTGTCTCATTATTCCCAAACCTGGCCTGAAGTTCCAGCCACACCATACCTCTCCTCAAAGGGACCCCACAACCTTTGCTGCCATGCTTTTTCATAGCTCTGTCCTCAGCCTGTGACTTTGTCCCCTTCAGCCGCCCAAACTGATTATCTTTTAGTTGTCTTTCAAGACCCACCTTACTCTACTGATCTCAAATTCTAGTGGCTCCACTGCTCCATTCCCACTGTCACCTTCACCTCTCCTTACTTGAGCAGTCTGGCTCTTCTACTTTCCCAATTAGACAAGGCTTAATCAGTGACCAGAAACCTCTGCTCTAAAATGAAGACATCAGTGGATACTTGTTACGTCCATCTTCTCATGAATAAATTGCCCCTCACATGGTCAAAGGCACCTAACACATTCCCATTTAACACCCCAGCTACCCTGCAGTGGCCAAAATGCTGCTCCTGAGCTTAGTTTCCTCCTCAACTCAATGACCGTTAAGACACTTCTCTTCTCCAAAGCACTCACTCACCCACAGCCATGAAAGAAACCATGAAGGCAACCCATGTCAGTTCTTCTTACCTATAAACATTAAAGGGACTCCAGGATTGTGTTTTGTTTTTGAACCCTGAAAACCATGAATGAATGATGCATCTCTTACCAGAAAGTTTGCCACCCTAAAACTCTGCTAGTAGCATGAGAAATGCCTCCTTGAACAAAGGAAATATGTAAAGGGTGTATTTGCAGGAATGACAGGAGCAACACCAGCAGGTCTTAGAGGGAAGAGAGGTGACCTAGAGTGGAAATGAACCAAGCCCTTCAGGAGAGAAAAAGTAGAGCATGTGGCTTCACAAGCAAGAGGAGCTGCAAACCCCTCTGTGCATTTAGAATAAATCAAAGCCTCTCAATGACCTATTAAGATCTGCACAGTGTGACTCTAGCTAAATCCAATCTCACTGTTTACCCTTCTTAGTAGCTTCAGGCACTCTGCCTGCCATCAGTCCTCAGATGTGCCACACCCTTTGCCCCTACACAGGGCCCTTTGCACTTGCTAGTACCTCTGCAAAGAATGAGCAGGTGCTTCATGTCTGGATCCTCCCCCTCAGTCAGGTCACAGTTCAATATGTCAGCTTCTCTGAAAGGCTGTCACTAACCATCCCATTAAAGAACCTATCTCCTATTTCATTATTTATTATATCGCCCCACTTTTTTTCCCTTTAGCATTTGCCATAGGCTAAAAATGTTTTGCTTCTTTACTTTCTGTCTTCTTCCCAAGAAAAGGACCTTTTTCTTTCATTCACTGTAGTATCTCCAACACTCTGTGCCTGGTATTAGGTAGGAGTTCAATATTAGTAGATAAATCAAAAAATGAATAAATAAATGAGTGAATGAGTCAGAGAGGAAACCAAGCAATAACATATAACAAGCTTTTTGTTCCTAAAAACTTGACCTCATCATCTGATTGGAACTTCTGTTTCTATGAACTCACGTGGGGATTGGGAGCCTACAATCAAGTTGTTAACTCCAATTAATTTGGTCCCCAAATCTTTGGAATCCCTTAGGCATATTGGATTGGCCAAGCACAAAGGGATTATGGTTGTTGGATGAAAAAAGGATTGTTTAAAACTAATATGGATATTCTCAAGCAAACCTCAGATATCTGGCCATGACACCCATCAGGCCAGACCCAGACCTTGGGCAGAGGATCACAGACTATTTGCTGTTGGTTTGGTTCCCATGAGGATAGGCAGAAATCTCTGTTAGATTTTAGTTTTTTTAAAAAAATGACAGAATGTCATAACAGAATGTGTTGCAGGTGATGCTATGTGACCCTCAAGCATTCCACCTGATCTGTTTCAGGAAGGGCTCACTCTGTGGGAAGCCAGCCACCATAACAGAAGTATGTTAAACACTGGGAAAGGACCACAAGGAGAAAAACTGAGGCCTCCTGCAAACATATGAGTGAGTCACCTTTTCTTTCTTCTTTCATTCAACTTTTTACATTTTCTGGAATCACCCAGCCAAGCCACTCCTAAAGTCCCCCCACAGAAACAGAGAGATAGAATAAAAATTTATTGCTGATTTAGGCCTTTATACTTTGAGATAATTTTTACAATGGCAATAGTTGTACTGGTTGCCTTTGAAAAGTATTTATTTATTTATTTATTTATTTATTTATTTATTTATTTATTTACCTAGCATGCCTTTCTTTCCACTGGAACAGACTTTGGAGCAGACCCAGTACCCAAGTCCCCCTGCACAGGTATCTTAGGTAACTGAAGGTAGAGGAGTGCCACTGAATGAGGTGGCTAGGCTATCTATTATCTGAGCTATGAGCAAAAGCCAAAGGAAGATTAAGTGGGACAAAATCTGAGACAGACAACCCATTATCACCCAAAAGACCACAGCAGAAGTAACTCAAAGAGTAAAAGTCTCTCACTCCAGTGGTCTGCTTATTTTGAGGTAGGTCTGCTCTTTCGGATTCACGTACTACTTTAATGCTTTGAAGTCATATATAAGCTTCTTGTATCCCTTGGAAATTAATCTCCATTCCCACTAATAAAGGCAGAAGCTGCATTATAGAGAGAGTAATAAATTCTAGTGACCTCTCTGGGAGTATGTTTTCTCTTCACAGAACTTTGCTTTCCAATACCAGGCCCCTGTGAATAGTAAATATGATTTCTTTGCCTTCCTATATTCACTCCAGCTGAGATAGTGTTCTGAATGTGGGGAAAACTCCTTTATTAAAGCTATATAAGGCATTTTGTAAGTGATTCATTCCCAGAAACCTGAGAGTTGACAGTGCCCATTCTGTACTTGAGTTCTAAGCAAGTTTTATGCATTTAAAAATAGATAAGCCCCCAAACTCAACTGTTTTTTTAAGTTAATTATTAAGAGTTCTAGTTAGTCAATGATGAGTCACTAGAAATTGGTGTGCACAGAATCGGGAGTTGTGGGTCTAGCCATAACTTAGAAGGGAAACAGTCAAGTCACTTCTCTGAACGCTGCTCTATTAAAACAATACACACACAAGAGAGTATAATTTGATGATGTTTGATGTCCTTCCCAATACTATCTGCTCATAATGCTCAGAAACATTATTAAATTTTCAAATGAGTTCCTTTGCTCTGTGTCTTCGGAGGAGAATCACACCAGATTTCTAGTTTCCTCTGAGACACTGAAATAACTGCGTTTTTCCATTCTACAACTTTTAAAAGAATAAATGATAGAGATCTGCAAAATGTATATTCTATGTCCACCTAACTATAACTTCATAGTTTTTGCTGTCCACTATTTCCAAATAAGAAACTACCTAATATCTGTGTTTTATGCTAGCAAGAAGAATTTAAACTATAAAATCCTCTGAAGTATTTTGTGATCTTTGAATTTTATAATTTCATAATTCAGTGACTTCTTTTGTTTTTTACATTGGACTCCATATTCAGAAAAAGATTACTATTGTTCTTAAGTTAAAACTCGGAAGTAGAGACATCTGTTTTCTGAAACAAATAACTTTAAAGTTGAGTTAGTAACCAGGTTATGCATACTAATAACCATTTAGGCCAATTCCGTTTAAAATTCTTTCTTAATGTATGAAAATACTTTTCTTTTTTAAAATTTGATTTCCTACCTGAAGCAAAGGAAGGCAAGAATTCTAACACACTTCTATAGTTTTCAATGGCTAAATAGTGTGAATACCAAAAATTAAAAAAGGTGTAATTTTCTGTGCTATTAAATTATATACAAATAATGGGTGGAAAGTTATGTGTAGGTTACAGGAATCAAGATCAATGTAGAAAAATCAACTACATTTTCTATATCAGTAATCAACACATAAAAATAAAATTTCAAAAAATAATTTATATTAAGTGTTAACAGAAAATACTTGAGGAAAAATTTTAAAATAATGTGCTAACCCTTTAACACTGAAAACTATAGACTGTTGCTGACAGAACTTGAAACAATCATAAAAAAATAGGTATAGATGTTCATGGATTGGAAGACTCAATATTGTGAAGAAATTAAACAAATATCCCCAAATTGATCTATAGATTAAATTCAGTCCCATTCAATATTCCAATAAGCTTTCTGTGTAGAAATTGAAAAGCTGATTTTGAAATTTATGTAGCAAAGCAAATGATTTAGAACAGCCAAGCAATATTGAGAAAGACAAAGTTGGAAAGCTTGAATTACCTGGTTTCAAGACTTTCATAATGCTAAAAGAATCAATACAATGTGATACTGGCATAAAGAAAAACAAATCAATGGAACACAATAGCTCAGATACAAAGAGACTCACACACAATCAATAGATTTTCAATAACGGTGCCAAGATCATTTTGTGAGGAAAAGAAGATATAGTATATACCTGCCTTTCACGGTATATTTTATATAAATACTGTATATATATAAAATATACTGTGAAATTTTTAAAAATTAGAAGAAAAAAATCATAAATAATTTCTTGTAAAATTTATTCAGTCAGGATCCTTTTAGAAGTAAAAGTGATTATTGGGGTGTCTGGGTAGCTCAGTTGGTTAAGATCTGACTCTTGATTTAGGTTCAGGTCACAACCTTGCATTTCTTGAGTTCAAGCCCCGCATTGGTCTCTGTGCTGACAGTGTGGAGACTGCTTGTGATTCTCACTCTCTCTCTCTTTCTCTTTCTCTCTTTCTCTCTCTCTCTCTCTCTCTCTCTCTCTCTCTCTCTCTCTCTCTCTCCCTCTCTTTTTTTCTCTCTCTCCACCCCTCCCCTGCTCTCTTGCATTCTCTTTCACAAAATAAATTAAAAACCCATTTTAAAAAAGAAGTAAAAATGATTAAGAATGTAGGCTTTTAGGTGATTTTTTTTAAGTTTTTGCTACCTCTATTTATTCAGCAATGATTGAGAACCTACTAAGTGTCTGTCATCATTCCAGGCATTTTGAACACATCACTGAGCAAAACAGACATAAATCCCTGCTTTCAAGTTGCTAACAATCTATAGGAGTAGGGAGGAAGACAGAAAATCAGGAAAACCCTAATAAATAAGTCAGTGTTTTAGTGTTTTAAAAACTGAGAAGTTCTATGAAAGAGAGAAAGCTTGAAACACTGCCATATTGTGCACTAGCTGTATCACACCACTTTTAAAAAAGCTATGGGTATACCTACATTTACTAATTAGTAGCTTTGTCCTTAGTAATTGATCGATAGTGCATTGGCAGTATTCCAGAAATAGGGGTTTGGAGTGTGTGCATGTGTGCATGCATGTGTTTGAAAGTGATGGTTTATCATCAATGCTTTATTCTCCAAGCTTTGCAATATTTAACGTCTGAATAAACATATATCAAGATGTCACCTGGGGTGGGTGGAAAGGTTCATTTCAAGGACACTGTATTCAAAGCTAATCTCCTCTCATGTGCTACTGAGTCATAGTCACAGTGAGTTATCAAGTCAAAGAGCAGCCCTTTTTGTCTTCTGTATAAAAGACAAGCTGCTCAAATGTTACAGAATTCAGACGCCCAAGTCATTAAGATGTGGTTGTACATAAAAGATGCAGCACTGATAATTCAAAATAGACAAGAAGAATGTGCTCTAGAAATAATTCTTCTACAAGTCATAATATCTGGCACAAAACATAAATAAAGCCCTATTTTTCTCCTTCAGTGCCCTGCTGTGAAGGAGTCACTGAGCCAACTTGTTATCTGCCAGTAACAGTGAGTTTCGGGAAGGCCTTCAGCTATGAAGAGACTCTGTATTTTTTTAACAAGACATAGACTGAGGATACAAGAAATCCCCCCCCAAAAGGCAATAGCACACCAACAATTCAAAAGCCTCTGAGATGAAATTATCCAACATTCTGAAACACGAAGCCCCATGTTGTTTTTCTATAGCTAAAAACACACCCCACATAAAGTGTTTTTCATTTTTGTTCTTGTTTGCCATTCTTAATTACATATCTTGGAAAAATCCATCTCTAATCAAGCTTTATAGATGTACTAATGGACCTCCAATCCTAAATCTATACAGCATTAGAGGATCCTTCCATGATGACGTGTTTATTTGCCAGCTACAGCTTATGTTTTCCTGTCTCTTTGCCTATACATATAGGTATCTGCTCACATGGAAAGCCTGCTGCAATTCTACCCATATTTCCACTTCCCACTCAAATCCCTTTCCTGGGTGAAGTCTTCCTCAACCAACAAAATCAGAAGTGACCCGCCCTCAGCCCTCTTTATGCTCACACAGCGTGATCTTCAGTCCCACTACTTATCTGCTCTGGAATTGTACCAGGGCATTTCCTGACTACAGTGATCTCTCTTGGAGGCTCATAGCCCAGTTAGGGAGAGAACTGTAGGTTCCACACAAAGAACCCAGATTAAATGCAGATTGCATTCTCAAAATTCTCAAAATTGAACTGCAAATTTTGTTTTTAGAGCTATTAGGAACAATGATTCTTGGCCAGCCCATCAATGTTCACCTAACCCATATAGCACTTGGAGTACAGTATTAATAGCACCCTTTGCAAAATTATTTTTCTGAGAAAATGTATTGTCTCAGAAAAAAGTATTGTATGTGATTCTGTCCTACCTCTACACTGCCAACATCAATTGATCAAAAATGTTTAGGTGATCAAAAATGCTTAAATAGTTGTTGATGATATGCTATTAAGTGCCATGAATTGTTAACTGTCTTCCTAAAGAACCCGCAGGAATGATCCTCATCCTGTGGTTCCCAAGTCTCCACTCAGCAGCTTCTGTGAAACCCTATGTGAATTTCAAATGTTGCATATTTTCCATCACTTGAGAAAACATCTGCCAAAGTGCAGTGGGGAAGCTGGGTATTGGCCATATGGTGGCACGTAGAACTGTCTTACCTCAGCCTCCTAGATATTTCTATTAAAGGAACTTGGGCTTATTTTAAGCTATGAAATAGAGTCAACAGGTTGCTTTGTTTGGGTTGGATTCATAAAACACAATAGTTAATAAGATAATGTTATTTGGTCTTTTTAGCGTCTTCTCTCATACGGCTCATCTACAAAAGCAGTCATTAGCAAAGAGAGTTAAAGATAAAGCAGAAGAAGAAAATCTGCTTCATATATGGTTGGCTTCAATCTGAAAAACAGTCCAAAAGTTAAGCTAGTTTTCTACTCATTTCCTTTGCCTTCTATTCCTTTTAGATGAGCCTAGATTTTTCCTTAGAAATCAATGCAATTTGTGAAAACACAATCTTTCTCTGAAAGCCCAGTTCTGTGGCAGAAGTTGAAGGAGTTTCTCTTACCTCTTAGTTCCCCCATATCCAGAGTTGTCCCAAGCTGTTCTAATAGAGCAACTCTTGCTGCGTTCTTTTTGTGTTTCTTGCCATCATAATGTTGCTGGGCCATCAGAGGATTGTTAAACCAGGCTGCACAGAGCCCACAGTATCTGTCTGAATCTCTTCTTTGATAGGGAGATGTGACCACTGGAGCAGCGTCCACCCTTGGAGGCTTCAGTGAGTTCAGGGGTGTTGCTGTGAAGGAAAACAACCAGAGGGACACACAGGCCCGGTTAGTCCATTACTGAGTACGAGTACCCATGTCTTCAATATCTGAAGGGGGAAGGGTCTCATGTTCATTCTAGAGCTCGAATTCCAGAGTTGACTGAAAGCAGGAAAATGATCTTTGCCAGCCTTCATTTTTGAAGCTGGGATACAACCGAAAATTCCTAATTTATTGAGATCAGATTTCTCACGTTGTTATGCTTAAATCTGACCGTTCAGAAGACCATCCCTTATGAAGAAAGAAAGATGTTCAAAAACAAACTCTTGGAGGTAAGGGAGGGATCCATTAAATCGAAGCCAAAACTTGGAGGAAACGTTGAACAGTTATGGCTTCAAAGATTTTGAATGAATGAATTTGACATGTGTGCTATAACTAGAAATAACCAATAAATAAAGGACTTGCCCAAGTGATAGAAGTAGATCTTTTCAGTTACAAGGACTGTACCAATTGACAAAATCGTGCTCATTTTATTGTCAGTTTCTTCTGTTTACTGTGATGGGTTATTTTCAATCCATACCTGCTAAAATTGATGTTGAAAGTATAATATTGTTTTAAAAGACCAAAAGACAAACACTATAGAGCAGATGTTGCTTTATCTAAACTGAAAAGGCATAATATCACTTGAGATTGCACAGCCCTAGCTATTAACTTAACACATTCCATTGTGAGCCTTCAGTTATTTTTGGTCCAGAAATAAAAAAAAAAAAAAGAACCTAACTTGAAGGAGTTTACCAACAGAAAGTAAAAATAACTTTCTTCTGTACTACAACATACAATGTGCTTTCATCCTCCCAATAGCTATGACTTGAATTACTATCCCATTTCTCACCTGATGGACCTCGCACAAGCCACATGATTCACTGACAGTGACATTTCTAGTTATGGGGAAGGCAAGACTCCAAATCAAATCCTTAATTTCCAAGGTCAATGTTCCTCACAATACCTCTAAAGACTCTTTTTATACTTCTTAATAAGCAATTTTATAATAAGCAAATTTAGATACTTTTCTAGACCTCAGTCATCTTTGTTTTACATAGGATTTAATTTAAATTTGGAAAAAGGTTCTAATCCAAATATTTTACAGAAGAAAAAGAAATTTAAATTCTCATATGCCCCATTAGTCATAATGCAATATAGCAGTACCTTCTGTTCATTCTTTGCTCCTGTAATATAGAGTAGACTTGGAAAAACCAAGAACATTAGGGCCATTCCAAAGAAAAGCTAAAATCTGGAACCTCAATAGTAAGTAATACTTAATCAGCTCCCCAACCTTTCAAATCAGTTTCGTGTGGGCTTTTTTTTTTCAGATTAAATAACAAACATGCAAATAAATACTTGCTAAATAACATTTTGATTCAAGGAATGACTGTATTGTGGCAAAATCTTGAAAAAGTCTTTTCTTCTCAACCCAGAGATTTCACCAGATGGGGAAGTTTTAGCTAGCTTGGATGAAACTTAATGGTATTATTTCTGTAGGGACTTAGAGAAATAGGATGTCTCTTAAAGGCCTCATTACCAGATCAGTCATATATCACCATGTGAAAATAAAGCTGAAAAGTGGGCCATACCACACCAGCTGTTACCCAGTATCATTCTGTTGTGACTTAGAAATGCTAATAAAAGCTACAAATACTCAGTTGACCTGTATGTAAAAGGACTTCTACACACTTTTCAGAAGGAAATTGGATCTTGCTTCCAAAGTTTCCTGCAACCCTATCAATTTCTGAGGATTTATATCTATTGTTTTTTTTTTTTTTTTTTATGGCAAGGAAAACATATCAAATGCTTGCGATCAGAACGAATATTGATTCTTAAAGCATAACTCACTTTTCTCTAAACTGGGCCCTAAAAAAACATCTGAGCCAATTTTATCTATTGATACCTCTTATACCACTTTCCAGCAGGAGTGATGCACAACAGAATGTCCATCAAATAAGATAATCTTATCTCTCACACAAGAAAGTAGGTTAACGCTGCATCTGTATTATAGCTTCTCCTCCTTAATAATTCCACTACCTGGTGTACCGCTGCAAAGTTTAATTTTTCTTATGCTCCTATTACCAACTGTCCTCACCAATCCCAACCCAGTTTATATTTCCTGTAAAGGCAAGAAAAGGCAGCAGCGTGAGAGAGTGGAAACCGTGTGGGATCAAAGTCAGAAATCAAGGTTGGATTGGATTCCATCACCCCCTGAGCTGTGTCACCTTTGGCAAATCTCTGATGTCTCTGGTTTCCACAAGGTTAAAATTCAGGGTCACCATCTCTTTAAAGCCCATAGTGTGCAGATGGAACAAAATTGTACAAGCTTGCTCTTTCTCTTTTATGGCTTTGACTGAATGCCAAATAGCGAGGTTATATGGGAAGAGAGCAGTTTCCAGATCATAATGCTAAATCTATGTGTGAGCATGGACCATAACATCCATAGTTCTTTGGCAAAAGTATGTTATTCTAATAAAATGAATACAAATAGGGTAGAGATTATGGTTTGGCTTGAAAACATGTTTATAACAAAACACTTTAGTTGATGTATAGTTCATTTTTATTTAAATTTCATGCTTTATGTTTTTATTCTAATTGCAAAAATATGTAGCTAAATACTGACTTCACCTCCTCTATGTACAACTTAAAACCAACAGTTCATTCATCAAAACCAGTAGTTTTCAACCTTGGGCGAGTATTAGACTCAGCAAGAGCTTTAAAAATCTCTGTGTCCGGACTGTTCCCCAGACCAATTCTGTTCAATTATATCTGAATCTCTGGGTAGGAGCCAGGAAGCAGGAGGCTTTAATGTCCCCTTCCCACACCACCTTGATCCATGCTTCCAAAGTACAGCCAATGTTGAGAATCACTAACACAAATATTGCCAAATTTTGTTTGAAAGTGACTACACAATAGTCTTCCTAGATCTTCACATAAAAGAAAGTCACATACTACATCCCACAGCAATAAAGCCAATTATTTTGTAGGCAGTAACTGAAATGCCACATCTTTATCTATGAGGAAGAAGGAAATAATAATTACTTGGCATTTTTTAAACCCCTAATCAATTTCTCCATTTCGCCAAGATATAAAAGTTTCTCCAAAATAGCAGCTAATGTTATACATTTATATTACAAAAATTAAATAACAATTCCGATCCCTTGTCCCAAGCAGAAACTCATATATACATTGAGTTGCTGAGACACAGCACCGCCTAACTTTGGCAGTCCCCCCAGCCTGGGCCACCATTCCTCTCCTCCTGGCTAACCACTGCCTTGCAGGGTGCTGTTCGGTTCCCTCTGCTCTGTGAGGCCTTGGAAACCCAAGTAAGTGGCTCTCCCTTCTCTAAACTCAAAGCACTTACTAACCACGCAATTCATTGGACATTTCTTAAACAGCGCCTTATAATCTTATTTGTGCGTGCACGCTTGTGTGTGTGCATGGCTAAGGGAAATTAGATCATAACACTTATACATCAATAATGGACACTTTGGTGTGTGCCGTATTCTCCAATACAGGTCTGTAGTCCCTTGTTTCTACTCAGAAAAAATAAAAAACCTCTAAAGTTCAAATTTTTCTCCATGATTCATTTTTTATTAAGACATGACAAGAATTCAGAAGAGGTTATTTGTCATCTTTATATAAATATATATTTTCATATAAATTTATATATTTATATATAATATAAATGTAAATTTAAAAATAAATATACGCGATATATGATATATATAATCACTTATATAAACATACATACATGTTGCAATAGAATGATTAATGTCTCTAAGTATAGAGTGCTTAGATCTGCTAAAACATAATATATAGTATATGGACCTAATTACATAGTTAAAGTCTTACTCTCATAACACATTCAGCCCCCAGTATTTTGAACAGAAGATCAGGATCTGTAGCCAGTTCAGAGTAACTAAAATAAACTCAACTTGTTCTAATGCTTGAGACAATTGAAACAACTCAGTCTCCAAAACTTGATTTCTAAGAACCACCAGACATGAAAGCCATTTTCAATACCCCCTTTATGTCTTGCATAATGTTTGTCAAAGAGCAAGTTCTCAGTAGCTATTTGCAGACTGTTGGCTAAGTTGTCCTGAGTAATAGTTTGGAATACTATCTCTCTCCTATGTTTGCTTTTATCCTGGTAGAATAACCACAGGTGATCTAAGGACAAAAGTATTTTCAGAGCACCCTGTGTGCACCTCTCTCAGCACACCTCCTCACTCTGTAACGTAACATTGTATACGACCAGACTCTCCATAAGTCGGCACCTTGCCTGATGGCACTCGCGCAATGTATATCCCATGCCTTTTGCTAAATAAATGAATGGATGGATGGATCCTCTTTGTATTAGAAGTGAATAAAGTACTGGTGACCAAGAGTTTTCTTATCTCTTCTAAATTGTATCATTTAGGGCTTGAGTGCTGTACCAGTCAATATAAATATAAGTATTAGAGAATCACTGGCAAGATTCTGAGTGGGGGTGGGGAGGTGAAGCCTAAATTATAGAAAGGCAACCTGTCAAAGTGGAGACACACAGCCCAGTCTTCCTCTGTCTTTTGGTTTCAATTGGATATAACGGAAGTTAGTATTGTAACCAACTTCTGTCTGTTTGCCAAGGTGGCCTATTTCTGTACATTTTAGAGAGTTCAAATTATGCACATCATCCTGGAAATTTTACTTTTAAACAGGAAGCCATTTACTTGGATTCATTTAACACGGCATCTAAACCCTCACTCCAAGTTTCTGGCATGGTACCAACCATCCCAGTTTGCCAGGAACTGAGAAGGTTCCCAGGACGTGGCACTCCCAGTGCTAAAACAGGGACAATTCCAGCCAAACAGGAATGAGTTCGTCATTCTAACTTCTGGGGTCACACCCGATTTCACATCATACAGGAGAAAGCAATTAGTAAAAATTTTGGAAATAACTGCTTGGGAGATTAGAGCAGGTACTTTCTCAACCAACCAAACAGAATTTATCAATAGATCTCAAAGCTTTACTTGTCAGATCACCATGTGGGTATCCTTAGCCAGAAAAGAGGATAACACAGTCAGCAGGCAATGGTATTCTTACCTGCCTGTCTGCCTTCTGGGTCACGGCACAGGGTGCTCTTCAACCCCCAAATGTGCAGCTTTCATTGGCATCCCCTTCTCTCTCTCCTCCGTTACTCTCCTCTTCCTTCCTCCCCTGTCGTTTCCTTTCTACCTCTTTCATTCATTCCTGATGCTTTCTAGGCTTTAGGACTAACAAAACTTAGTCCATCCTCACAAAGGACTTGGAGGCTATTGAAATATTTTCTGGAATTTACTTCTTCCAAAGTATGTGGCTTTCTCACCTAAGGTGTTCTTATCCATAATACTAATTCTTCAGGTTTGTTTGACATTATGCAGTTTATTCCATTCTGTCTGTTCCATGTATTTTCTTCCTTAAGCTGCCCCCAAATCCTGTTTGACCAATAAGGTAGCTTTAAGTTCAGGGAGATAAGTCAGCTATCACAGGGTCCTCTAATAAGTGGCAAAGACAAAGGCAAAGGCCAGATCTTTTGAGTCAAAGACCAGCACCATAGTTTAATGCCAACTAGTTTCCAATGATGCTGAGGGAGCAATAGGCCAAATAAACAGTCAGAACACTTTTCCTGGGCTTCAACATCTGTTCTCAGAAGGGATTATTTGGAAATATGCATTTTCCCTAAAACAATTTTTTCCAATTCCCAGTGCCTATGATCATCTGCCTTTCCTTTTTCTCTTTTTGTCCCACCCTAAATCAAATTACTAACAGTAGGAATCCTCCAGCAAGTATCACTGTTTGAGGGCGGGGGGTGGGGGGGGGCGTTTTGTTTTTGCAAATGCTATTGACAGTTAAATGTGCCTAGGCCTTTCAGCAGCCTGGCTGAGGAGACAGCTGTCAGTGTGGATGGACAACTCAGTCTTCCAGTCTCTTCTGCAGGTAAATGCCTCAATTCCTGCAAACCAGGCAAAGGCAAGGCTCAAAGCGTATCTCTCTATGCATCTCTCCCAGAGGACAGGGCCTCTTGTCTAGATGGTACATGCTCAACCAACATGATCAATAAAAGAAGAAAAGGACTAGTTAATTTCAGGCACAATCACCTGGGTAGATTTTCACTTTTTCCTAGATGACTCATGATAGCTAATTTTAAATATTGAATGATTTTGTTAAACTTTACAGGGTTAAAAACAAGTGAGATGTTCGTATTTGGGGAGAGATTACATAAATTGTGGGCATCTACATTCTGAAATACAATGCAGCAATCAAAAACACATTTTAGAAAAAAAATTAATATTTAGTGACCTGGAGAAATGCTTAGGATATAATGTAAATCAAAGATGTGTTTATATGTAGGGTGTAAACCAAATTACTTATTAAATTATACACACCCACATATTTAAAACTATATAAAGACTTAGAAGGCTATAAATCAAGATCTTAGGAATGGTTATTTGTCAGTTGCAGATTACGGTGATTTGTTTTATTCTAGTGGATATACACTCCTTGATGCAGAGGGAAAACATTTTTATTTTACAACTTACATACAGGCCACATTTCATGCTAACTTGTTTTAGTGCAAAGTGGAGAAAACACTGCTTAGGGGATGTGTGGCACCATAACCAGGTCTTAAATTGCAGAAGATTTTATTTGTGGTGATTTATTTATTAATTTATCGTTGATTTGGAGGAAAACAGGTTGGGAGAAAGCTGGCTCAGTCAGAATATGATGTAAAGGCCCCAGCTTCTCGTATTTCTCCAAAAGATACAGGGAAAAGCCGTTTTCCCACTGAATAGCAGATCCCCAAAATCACTCTCATTACTTAGATAAAATGAAGCAACTCTCTTCCTTTTCATATATGTTTGGAAGTGAGCTCCTCTATCCAAGGCTGCAAGATAGGAAAAGCCATGTGCCATTTCTTGTATGCCATGAATGAAATTAAAGAACACTATAAAACATTTCATGTTCCAAAATATGTACCAATAAACATTTCCTGAGAAGAAATAAAGGCGAGGATGGCTTATCACAATCATTATTCCAATTCAATTTTATATCAAAACTCTAATTATAATCAGCCTATTAACAGGAACTGCTTCCTCATCCACACTACATTCATATATCATGAGTCTTCATTATTATAGTATTCATAGATCATTGATTTTCATTAATATAGAATAATTCCCTCTAGTTGCAGTCACTGATTGGGTTCTAAATATCTTAAGTATGCCTGTTTCCTACAGAAACCTAATCTTTGAAAATAAGCCATTAAACAGAACTTTAGAGGAGATGAAAGTCCTTTTATAATTTTCTCATGTTGTTTGACAAAAGAATCCTAAGTCTGCGATACACCACATTCTTCTGTGTGTTGAAAACAGGGGGATAGACTGTAGGCTCCATGAGGGCAGGATCTTTATCTGTTTTGTCTGCCACTGTACCCCAGGTACCCAGAACCAGGTAGGGCACATAGTATGTGTTAAATAAACCCTTGTTGAATAAGGGCAGCAGTTTATTCCCATAAAGCTACCTGTGTGAGAAAAGGAATTTTACTTTAGGAAATTCTGCTAGTAGGAAGGCATCCTTCCAGTCCAGACTGATCTTAAAAACACCTGTCGCATTGTAGGTATAATGCATTCACAGCATTTAGACTTAGACACCATTCAGTAAAGGTGCTTTGCTTTTTCTGAGTTCAGTGTCAAAATCTTTGGTTATGGCCACAGTTCCCAAACTCTGTGCAGAGGTGCCCTGGGATGATGCAGTCAACATATAGGAAAACCATAGGATTATTTAAAATCCTAAGAAAAGCATAGAGATATCCATTAGACACCATGGCAACCACCCTCCTGAGGAAGTTCACAGCCTGAACATTGGATGCTACCACCCTTTGAATGAGTTCATATTCCTGTGAACCTGGATTTTTGGAGACTGCTGTCCACCTCCAATCTATCTAGCCAACCTGTGAGGAGCAAAAAACAAAGGTTAACAATGTCCAATCTAATCTAAAGGTTTGAGAAGCTATGCTGTGTCCAACAGGCAAATGCACCCATTACTGAATGTGATTATTTAAGGATGAAATGCAAATATTAAATTTTCCTTCAATACATGCTGGCTGAGTTATTATGACACAAATACTTATTGTTTGGATACTAGGAGTTATGACATCACCCTACTACATACTTTGCTTATTGCTTACAAGAATCAATGACCTGCTAAGTGGGCACTGCTGGAAATGTCTTTCCTCATGAACCTGAGACAAGAGGCAGAGTCCCAGAGGGCAGAGTGGGTTTCCTTGATGGGGACTCATTGACTCACTGGCACCCCTATGCCTGTGCCAGCAGATGCCATCTTAGAGCGGGGAGCTGGAGAGCATCACCCAGATCCCAGGCAGTGTTGCCAGAGGCTGGAGACTGGTGAGCTGAACCCTGAGGACAGGTCCTAGCTCCTATTCTTTCATTCCACTGCCACCATCCCCGGCTTCCCTTAATCCATACCCTGTGCTCACGGATGGGAATGATTTACTTATCCACCAGCATCAGCTATTCAACTAGAGAGCCAGCTTCCTGGATCATTTCTTATGTCCTATGAATATTTATGGAGGATTCAAAGATGAGAAAAGTGACTGGTGCCAGAAACACAGCACAGATAAAGTACAGGCTAAGTTCAGAGGTAGACACAGAGAGAGGATAGCCTTTTGGTGTGGGCTGAAGGAAGCTGAACCCTTAGGAATAATTTCAGAGAAGTCAGTACTGATATTGTTCCCTGAAGAGAATTCGTGTATCTATTTTTCACCCCCAACCAGCATGCTTCCCCCAATCAGGTTTCTCCACTTCACCTCTGTGCTGAGCGACCTTAAGCATATATCCCTAAAAGTCGAATTGTCCTTAAAAATCCACAGTTTGCAAGTTAAGAAAATTGCCTCTACTTCATATTTAAAACTAACTGAATATGAATATTAGCTATGCATATATTTTGCATGTATTTCTTTGGATTTAATCTAGAAATAAAGTACTTTTATTGGAAAACTGGAAACTGCTACATCTGAAGGTTTGATGCTATTCTAGGTCAGCTCTATCAGACTTCGAAGCAACCCTAGAACTTCTTGAGGTCTTCTGAGACAGATGGAGACACTCTGCTCTCTCATGTTAGGTATTCCCAACACTTGGATCAAGAGAATCCAGAGCATCAAATGCTAAAGCAAGAAGGTCCTCCAATCCCTATAAGTTTAAAGACCATTGCCTTATACCACTGCTTCAGATATTGAGCAATGAAGTTGGTGGGCAGGGGATGATTGCAAATAAAGAAGAGGTTTTAGGCTACATAAGACTTTGCAAATCAATGTTAGAAAATCATTAGCTTAATTTAGTCCCTGGGGGAACAGAGGCCAAGCTAGAGCCCGAATTATTTAGATGCATCATCCATAATCATTCATTTAACTATGGCTTGACCACAAATTGCATACTTCATTGTTGCCATGCAGACACAGTTAAAAGGGAGTGCATGAGAGAGAATGTAAATGATTTCTATTGAAGAATTTTTAGAACAAGGGTGCCATTAACAGCTAATGAAGGTGATGCTGCTTAAAATTTGCAACCCCAAGAGTGCTCCACAGACCAAGATCATCAACATCACCTGGCAGCTTATTGGAGATGCAAATCTCAAGTCCCAACCTGGACCACTAGATGAGAATCCACATTTAGGAGAGCTTAGGGTGACTGATAAGCAAACTAAATTTGGAAAGCCCTGGGTTAGATCAGTGTTTCCCAGTCTGGTAAGGGTTAGAACCACCTGTAAGACATTGAACGCTTATGGACTCTAGGCCCCACCCCAGTCCAATTATATTAGAATCCCTGAGGGTGGGGCTGGCAACAGCTGGTTTTAAAGCTTTGCAGGTGCTTCAAGTGTGTAGACAGGGTTGGGAAGCATTAGACTGGAGGGACAGCATCTGGCATGGGCCTTACTTTCACTTCAATCTTACAAGGCATCTGTATTTTCATGTTTCATTCATCCTACTCTGCATTGGCATCAGGTTCCACATTAATATACAACACCACCCCAGCCCTCATGCAACTTGAAATCTGGAATAGAAATACTTTTAATTAACTCACAGAACAAGTATATTAAGTTGCACTCATTCAGAAGCCTATTTATTCAAAAAAAATCATAAGGGGCAACAGATATAAAGAGAATAAAAGTTTTGAAATAAAATTAAACTAGATTCACATGGCAACTCAGGATGGAGTTACTTTAACTATAGTGAGAATATTTCCTAAAATAAGATGGGGTAACGGTTCAAACTCATGTCTTTGTTGTGCCTGCTTGATAAAAGTTAGTTCCTAGACATCCTGGCCATAGAGAAAACAAAGACTGTAAGCCAGATCTCCTAATTCCTACTCCATGTTTTCCCATGTCCCACACTGACATCAGTTCTACCAGGCAGACACAGAGGCTGCCCTCACAGAGACTGGGAACGTGGTGAACATGAGACAAGGGAGTGTTTGGAAAGAGGAAGTCAGAAATCTCACTTACTGGTCATGAGAGGTTCATGTATCTGGTCATAAGTTTGTGGTTACCACAGCAATCTAATATCCTTTCAAAGCCATATGGGATGGATTGTAGATTGCCAGGAAGTGTAGGAAAGATCCAGAGAGGTGGCTTAAAGAATAGAGGTGTATGAGTAATGGTTAAAGGATGTAAGATTACTTAGCCAGAAGACGAGAAGCTGAAGCATTACTTAATAACACATGAGACACATAGAGGATTGTGGAATTTAGACTGATGGCCAGCTGTTCTTCCAAAGATTCTAAAAAGGAAAAACAGACTGAGCCTGAACAGTAGGCCTTTAGAAGACAAGGAGCTTAAGAGAACATGATGCATGATGTTAAGACACATTTACTGCCCATAGGGTGGGTAGCTGAGGAATGTTTATAGAACGAGAGCATTATTAATACCCAGTGGTGAAAGGGAGAGCATTTAAACCATGCCAGATGATGGGACTTAAGACTTAAAGGGAATCTTGCTGGAAACAGAGAGATGAATAAGATGGTAACTCGGGATTCTATGAATTTCTAGGTATAATTCACTCTCCATCCTAGGCACTGGATGAAATAACATTTTTTTTTAATTTTTTTTTAACGTTTATTTATTTTTGAGACAGAGAGAGACAGAGCATGAACAGGGGAGGGGCAGAGAGACAGGGAGACACAGAATCTGAAACAGGCTCCAGGCTCTGAGCTGTCAACACAGAGCCTGATGCGGGGCTCGAACTCCCGGACCGTGAGATCATGACCTGAGCCGAAGTCGGACGCTTAACCGACTGAGCCACCCAGGCGCCCCTGAAATAACATTTTTTAAGGCAAAACTCTTGAATATTAAATCATCAGGGTTAAGCAGACTTATGGACATCTTTCTTAATCATTTTCACTAAAAATGATCTCCCCTTTGTGTTAAGAAAAAGTAAAATGTTCCCATTTTGCCAGAGTTAGTTCTTGCTTCCCCTGTCCAGCAGCATTCTTGATTATGAGTTTTACTAACTGAAAATGAAAGGTCCAGGTATTAAGATTTCATCAGCTCTGTTGACTGAAAAGCAAAATGAAGATGATAATCATTAGCAGTTTACACTAATCAAGATATAATTACAGTGGGAATTCATGAGTGCACCTTCAATCCCAGTCTCATGCTTCTTGGTTGTGAAACCTCAATAGGTGGTGTAGACAACAACCATGCATAGGTTGTTGACTGACTGAAGACTCTCAGTTTAGATGATTACACTCAAAACTCCCAGACTATGTCTTTAGCCAGTATCACCCACAATAAGAATGGCTGCAATTCATAATACCTCAAAGTGGTCAAAGTCCTCTTGAAAACCTAGATGGATTCATAATTAAAGCTATAGACTCAACAATGTGTGTGCCCAGCAGACAATTACTAGAAAACCCACACAGGAGAAGCCGGCTCTCTGAAGGCTGAGAGTAAAGTAAGAAAACACAAAATGTCATATTTCTAAGCTTTCAAGTAAGTAAACTGGCTTGGTGTCAGTGTCACATAACAAGTTAGATAACAGAATAACCTATTGAGAAATTAATTAATTGCCTTATATTCCTATGGACTCACTTCATAAAAATGAAAGGTATTTTCCACTTCATTCCAAAATGAGGCCTAAGCCTTGAAGTCTGGTTTTTAACATGCCAAGCATGGAATGAACAAAGGCACATCAGGCTATCTGAATAACAAGGGGGTCCGTGTGTCAAAGAAGTGTGTGCCTAACTAATATCAGGAAAGGAACTAGCTTGTTAGGAGCAAGGGAAAAGAGGGTTGCAGTAAGGCTAAAGACCTGGGCATATTAAAAGCAGTGTGTCTCAGGTGGCAGGACATCCCTCAGAAATGTTCATAATGGAGTTTTGGCCTTCCTTTCCATAGCATCACTTGGCACAAAGGAGATGAAACCATCAGTGGAAGTCACCGACCTGAAGGAAGACAGGAGAGGGAGACAGGCCTGAGAGGGAGACAGGAAAGTGAGATCCACTTCTGAGGAAGCCCTGGGACTTCACCTACAGCCTGTGGCCCAGAACACAGCAGCATCCTAGATGACCATAAAGTAGCCAGAGTCCACAGGCTGAGATCTCTTTGAGGATGTCCACATGCCTCTAGGCCCTTGTGTGGCCCTAAAGAGCACCCCAAAGAATGACCAAGATGGATCTTCTAACCTGTCTTTAGGGCTAGAGGATAGAAGTAATTTACACTGATTTTTAAAAGGTAAAGAAATATGGGGTGCCTGCGTGGCTCAGTCAGTTAAGTGTCTGACTTCGGCTCAGGTCATGATCTCATGATATGTGGGTTCCAGCCCTGCATCAGACTCTGTGCTGACAGCTCAGAGCCAGGAGCCTACTTTGGTCTGTGTCTCCCTCTCTCTCTCTGCTCCTCCCATATTCAATGTCTGTGTCTCTCTGTCTCTCAAAAATAAATAAATGTTAATAAATAAATAGATAAATAAATAAATAAATAAATAAATAAATAAATAAATAAATAAAATGTAAAGAAATATATTTGTTGTACTCAAGGGAAATCCATTAATTCATTTATCATAATCCAATAATCCATTAAATCTGATTATTCAACCAACCTGAACGTTACACAAGACTTTTGACACTGACGTTTAAATAATACAGATATTACAAAGGATGAGAATACAGTCTGGGACACTTACTACCAATTATTTTAGGTAAGATTCTTACTTTACACGTGCCTTCTCAATTTCATAGACTAGACAGTTTTAGGGTTCTTTAATAGTTGATTTAAGAGTAGTTGCCAGAAAATCTCTCAGAGTTTTTTTCTGAATAGTATTGCATTCTGTGTATGGATTCCAAGCCCTGACCACATCTTCTATTGACAGTTTTCAGCTTAAGCACAGGAAACTGACAATTTTATTGTTCTACTCTATTCCTTCATAAAAATGTGTTAAAGAACACTTTCTGGAACAAAGGTATAACCACATCATAAAAGCTGCTGAAATCATCAACTGTCTTATACCACTATTTGATCATCCAAAAAAGAAAAGTGAGTTTATGCTATTTAAAAGGATTTGTGAAAATCACCTAGGCAGTAGTCTCATTGTTAAAATCTTTAAATCCATCCAGTCTTTGATCTTTTGTTTCTCTGGTCATCAAATATAAAATCAAAAGACAGCAGCCTTGATCGAATCATTGCTCCAAGCCACTTGTGATCCAGTGTACAAAAGTCATGGCCAAAAGAATTTAGCTAGCCTCACACTGCTTATGCATTTAAACCCTATTCGCTGTACTACAGTCAGTGGCCAGATTGGTATGTTTTCTCTTGACAGCTGACATCATGGAAGATTACTGCAAAACAAAAGAAAGCTCTTTGCCATCAACCTGGTATATCACCCTGGGCAAATGGCTTTACCTCTCTAGGCCTGTTTCCTCATCGGGAAAATGACATGGTTGGGAAATAATGATGGGTAAGCACCTTCCAGGTCTGCAATTATATGAATCTATTACTTGTTGCATTTGTAAGAATTAGAAAAGCCAAAGACATCATCAGAACAAATGCATCGATCTAGAGATGACATCTTAGAACATGCTACCTTTTCCAATTTAAAAGAAAATGCACTGCTATGAAGATCCTCTGGTTTGACAAAGTATTGTTTGCATCTATTAAAACAAGTATCTAGACAGGCTATGTTGGCAAACTGAATAACCTGATTCAGATGATAGAACTGCTGCAGTATATAAAATCTTATATGCAAATCTGAGGTGCTGATTGAACCTGGAGTGCATATATTATTTAAAATTTGAATTTATGTAACTTACAAACAGATCCAGAACACCCTGATCTTTATTCATTCAACAGAGAACTCAGATAAGCAACTCCGTGTCTGGCATAGAAATTTATGGAAAAGTTCTGAAGCTCTGTCTCACTCATTTTCCATAGAAAATAAGGAAGGAAAGGAGAGAAACAACAAGATTGCAGAAGAGGAATATATGATAAACACACACACACAAACAAGCAGAGTGGACGAGATCATTGCTTATCTGTTCTTTTCCCCACATTGCTCACTGTTCCTACAAATGAGAAATGCTTGATTTAAAGTTTATACACATATCTTTGTGGCTTTGCTGCTTCCAACCATCTTAGTGAGAGCCTTAGAGTGTGAACTCTGCTGTTCATTAGGGGAGCAAAAATCTGGAGATCATTTTATGAAGCATTATTTATCACTACCTGGAGATGAAGGTCCTGAAACATGGAATCAGAGGCCCTGAGTTCAAGCTCCCGTTACATTATTTCACTACATAACATCAGGCACGTCACTCTGCCTTCAGTCTTACTTCCCTCTTTGGTAATATGGAGATAATTATACTTTAGATCTCATGGTTTTTATGAAGAGTAAGTAAAACAATGAATGTGATGTTTCTGATAGAATGTCTTTAACACTATCAGTTATGATCTTTTTATGTATTTTTTACAGAGAGAGTGTGAGGATGCAAGCAGAGGAGGGGGGCAGAGAGAGAGGGAGAAAGAGAATCCCAAGCAGGTCCCATGTTCACCACAGAGCCCAACATGGGGCTCGATCCCATGACCATGAGACCGTGACGCGAGCTGAAATCAAGAGTCAGACATTTAACCAACTGAGCCACCCAGGCGCCCCTGTGATCATCTATTATTAGTTTAGATTCTGCCCTCTGAACTATAGTTTTACTACACACTAGGATCTTTAAAATATTATATCTTTTTATTCAGTTTTTCGTGATGAACAGACTTCTTGAAAAATTTTATATAAATGTAATGGACATAACTTTTGACATAGTCAATTCTTGTTATTCATAGTTAGTTATGTTCTTCATAAAGTCTCCAAGAACACTGAATTAGCAAAGACCAAACCATTGCTCCTTAGGATGAATTCAGGGTTAGGTTACTGTGAGTATATGGTTACATTTTGACCCACTGATCAATATAGATCCTTGCTTTATGTGTGCTTCTGTTTAAAGATACCTTATTTAATATACATTCTTGATTCATTAACATGTAACTCAAAGTCAACAAGATACAACTCATGCCTAAACTAAGCTAAGTTAAATGTATGTATTCTTGCCATAAGTCACATCCCAGCCTTCTTGCATTTAGAAACACTAGACAGCACTCCAGCACTACCTTTGGGGGGCATTTTAAATAATAAAGTCACCAACAAAACCCACAAAAATGTGTAAAACCTGGCACTAAATAGATTGCAAAAAAAGACATTTATTTGCAGTATGAAATTTGAAACAAAAGGCCAAGGATTGCCTTATTCATCTTCAGCTAAGAAAATGCCCATGGGGCAACTCAAATTTTTCACCATTTTACACATGTCTACAAACAAACATTAATGTGCCATGAGTGTTGATTTTGTTGTTACAAATAAATCTTAGTGAGTGGGTGAATTCACAAATACAGAAGTTGCAAATAATGAATATCGATTGTGTGTATGTGTGTCCCTACCTACATATATTTACATACAATAATGTACTCATTCAACACTTACTGGTGTGGCAGGCGCTATATTAAGTATTACATATACCGTCTCCTTTATTATAATAATTCTGGTATCTAATTATTACCATCATCTTTCCAATATGAAATGGAGGGCTGGAGAAATAAAATAACTTGCAAAAGTTCACACAGGTATACCGATTGTAAAACTGAGTCTGACTTCAGAGCCTTCATTTATATGCTATTTAAAAGGATTTGTGACAATCACCTAGGCAGTAGTCTCATTGTTAAAATACATTACTCTGTATTTCACCTATTTTTACCAGGAGAAAAAAAAATTCTTTCAACGAAGCAAGTGGACACTCAAGACACTTCCTATAAAGTTAGAAAACCACTGCTTTTAATCATTATATTTAACTGAAATTTAAATAACCAAGGTAACTTACTTTGAAAACAAAGCTATAGAATTTAAATGCCTATCATTATTCTTATGTATGCTTCCAATTTCCACTCATCTAACAAATATTTATTAAATGCCTATTATGTGCCATGAAGTGGTCTACATGCACTCATCATCAGAGCCATTATGCTGTAATGCCTCTGGAACACACTTCAAAACTATTCTCTCAGTCTTCTACTGTTAAGACATACACACATCACAAGAACTTCAAACTCTTAAGGGCCAAAATGAAAGAAAGTTTACTGCTGAGTCTAATGCCATTTCCTGTCAAACCAATGATGTCTGAGAATTACATAAAAGAGAGTGCTCAATATCCATTTTTGCTAAGAATGATAGATGTATTCATAAAAGTTTATATGTGAAACAGTAACTTTAAGGGACAATGAATCAACCAGGATAGATTAGGCTCTTCTGCAATAACAAACAACCCCAAAGTATCACAATAAAGGCATCTTTCTTGTTCTTGAAAAGTCTAATGTAGGTTGAATGGCCCTCCTCTGTCTTGTAGCCTGGTCTTAAATTAATGCACATTACATCTACACACGATTAACTCAAAGTCTGGGGAATGCAGGAAGCAAATGGATTTTGGATGACTAACGTGTCTACCACAAATGCAAATTAATTTTCTTGTTAATCCTAAATACAATACCTAACTATTGAGATTACGGATAATCTTAAAATTTCACTTTGATTAATGCTAGATGGTGGGGGAATACTTGTGGTTTAAACTTTTTTTTTCCTATGCTTCGGATTTCTACTACACAATTCATATTCTTTTGAAAACAAAATTTTAAGAACAGCTAAATGATGTCTTCTTTAGAATTTTGAGTAAGAACAAAGTCCCATTCTTGTTTCAATTATCTTGTTTGTATGGGTTTATCATGAGAAGAAGGGGAAAAACACTAGCTAACAAGCATAATATTAGGGCCTGTGACCTGTGTCATGTACCATCACTTAAAAGAAGTTGGCTTGGGTAAGGTGTTAAATAGTGCCCCCCCCCCCCCCACATTTCAAATTCATGTCCACACAGAATTTCAGAATGTGAACTGATTTGGAAACCAGGTCTTTGCAGATGTAATTGGTTATGCTGAGAGGAGGTCATAGTGAATGAGGGCGGGCCTTACTGGTGTCTTTAAAGTAAGAGGAAGGACACAGAGATATACAGAGAGGATGGGCATATGAGATTGGAGCCACAAAGTTAGAATGCCAAGGGAAGCCAGCAGCCACCAGAAGGTAGGAGGAGGCAAGGAAGGAGGTTTCCCTAGAGCCTTCAGACAGAGCACAGCCCTGCCCACATCTTGATCTTGGACTTTCAACCTCCAAAACTATAACAGAATAATTTCTGTTATTTTAAGCCCCCAACTTATGATAACTTGTTGCATAAGCCCTAGAAAACTAATATAGGTTGGATGATAGATTTCAAATAAGTACTAAAACTCAGGAATTACAACTATATTAGGATGTTGGCAAAATCTGGGTAATATTCATCTGTTTAGTTTTCACAAATATCTTAGAATTTTAGACCTATTGGAGACATTAGCTGTCACTCAAGTCTTATAGCTTCTCTGGAGACCTTTCTTGCTCTCAACAAGGGGAAGACCCTGGGTTTTCTTCATTCTCAGTTCTCGGAGTACCTCCCCAACGTAGAGGTCTCAAACATTCCTCTGCCCTCAGTCACATCTATCCATTGATCCCTGTTCCGGTGCTTCCCCTGCTCCTCACAGGTGTACAGCCCAGGAAAATGCTGGCATTTTGTGTATAAACCCACACCAGCACCATTTTCTCTGTGCTGCCTCTTCCTTGAGATCATTCACTGTCAGGATCAACAAACCTTTTGTGGAAAAGACCACATAGCAAATATTTTAGGCTTTGTGGACCATATGTATCCTGTCACAACTATTCAGCTCTGCCAGTGTAGCCCCCAAATGGTCTTGACTGAAGGTAAGTGAATGTGTATGGTAGTGTCCCAATAAAACTTTATCTATGGACACTGAAATATGAATTTTATATACCTTCCCTGTGTCACGAAATATGTTTTTGATTTTTTTTTAAACCATTTAGAAACAAACATTTTTGGCTGTCAGATCAGATCAGACAGTAGGCAGCAGGTCAGATTTGGTCCTCAGGCCAAAGTTTGCTAATCCCTGATTTAGATCAGTGGTTCCTGACTAGAGTCAGATTTGCCCACTAGGAAGCACTTGGCAATGTCTAGAGACATTTTTTTTATTGTTACAACTAGTGGGGCTCTTCTGGAATCTATTGGGTAGAGGTCAGGGATGCTGCTAAACAGAACAGCCCCTCCCCCAACTGAGAATGTCATACTGCTGAGTGAGAAACCCTGGTCTAGAAAAAGGATTCCTTTGAGGAATTGAGACCTTTCCCTAACAATCCCCACTGGTTAGATGGTTATTAAGGCCTTACTTAAGGTCTCTCCTCATAAATTCTTTTCAGACATCTCCAACCACAATTAATTTGACCTCTCTTCAATATCCTATTGTATTTGTAGACATTCACACTGTGTCATATATTGTTTTCCAGTGCCTGTGTCCTCTCCTACTACATGGGGAGCCTCCAGAGCACAAGGAGTGTCTTATTCACTTTCTTATTCTCAGGACACAAGATGTTTGTTGAGGGGAACTAAGCTAAGAAAATAATGAAATGAAATCTCCATATTATGGGGCATCTGAATGGCTCAGTTGGTTAAGCATCCAACTCTTGATTTCAGCTCAGGTGATGATCTTGCATTTCATGGGTTTGAACCCTGTGTCGAGCTCTGCACTGACAGCGTGGAGCCTGCTTGGGGTTCTCTGTACCTCTCTCTCTGCCACTCCTTGCATGCTCTCTCTTCCTCTCTCTCAAAATAAATAAACTTAAAAAAAACCCTCCATGCTATGAATTCTCTTATAGCAGATACCCAAAGAGGGAATTTCAACTTTGACAGAGAAATTACTTCTGTCCCTTAAGGTAGAAATTTTCTGTTTGAGAATTCCAGCTTTGTTGGGTGAGTCAATCACCAGCAGAAGGACCCACGCTCCACATAATATGAACTACCTTTGGCCAGAAAGCCTAGAAGGACTGGAGCTGTCTGAACCTCTACTCAATGAGAAGCTCCACTGTGAGCCAGCCAAGACTTCCCACAGCCACCTCTTGAAGCATCAGTGACAAACCTACAAGCATCTGTTGAGCTCATGCACTGCCTTATATGAGGCTAGGGCAATTGAGGCCACAGACAATGATGGATTTGGCAGAGTCACCCAGCCCTGAGTTTGCTCTTCCTGCTTGTCAGACCTGACATGTCTGATGCCCCTTGGATTCCCAACTCAACTTTCCTCCCCACCTCCTGATCTTCCCTCATCCTTACCTTGAGATCTTCAGGGCTCACAGCTCATATCTGCCCCCACTCCCAGCCTCTGCACTGGCTGTGCTTCTTCCTAATACCACTGCTATCAGCTAGTCCACACCCTGGACAGCCAGGACAGCACCTTTATTAGCTCCCTCCTAACACACATCCAAAGCCCCCAGCACACAATCCAAAGCCCAGTGGCCAGCCTTTTGGGAATTCAGACTATTTCTCCCATCCTCCAATTTAACCTCTGTTCAAATCTGGTCTCCTGCTTACTTCTATTAGCTCTACCCTTCCTCCTGTCTGTCCAATCACACTGGATTAATGTTTCATTTGGCAGATTTCTGTGGCTGTTTTGATTCCTCTCTTCCCCCAGGTTTCTGTGACCTCATACCCTAGCCCATACTTGTACGCTTGTACTTGTCCTCAAGCATGGACTGAACACCAGGTTACATTTTTCTGTCACTCTCTGTCATGGAGAAGAACATGGCAGACAAGCTTGTGTACAGGAATGTGGCAGAATTCAGAATAACTGTGGAGATGTGGTTCCTCTGTGAAGAGTGCTTATAGACCAATGGGTAAAGAAAACTCACCCAAGGGACACGGCCTTGGACAGTGGACAGTAAGATATTTTAAGTGCAAAATTATATGGCACAGAGTTCAGAGGAGAATAAATAAAAATAGCTCCATTTCCTCAGTGGACAGAGCTAAGATTGGTTGAGCTCTTTGTGATAAGCATTTTATATCTATTAATCAGCTTGTGTAATTATCACGGAAAACCCTTGACGTAAGTAATAGCATTATACCCACTGTACAGATTAGGAAAAGGAGGCTGAGGCAAGTGAAGTCCTCTGCTAATAAAGGATGGGACCCAGATATGTCCAACTTCAAAGCCCATGCCATACTTGTATTGCCAGCAGCCGTGATAGATTTCAGAGACGGCATGAGACCTTAATTGAGCCTTGGAAGATGAATGTACTGAGATCTACAACAGGTAGAGGGAAAAGGGCATCTTGGATACAGGACGGTAGGAGGGAAGACACAGAGGGCTGATGATACAGGAGACCTGTTTGGCCTGTGTGTAGAGAAGATAGAAGAAATGAGGTTGGAGGTATAGAAAAGCTAACTTGTACAGGCTCCTGCACGCTAGGAAAAGAAATTCACCTTGGGGCCCCTGGGTGGCTTAGTCAGTTAAATGTCTGACTTTGGCTCAGGTCATGATCTCTTGGTTCCTGAGTTCGAGCCCTGCATCAGGCTTTGTGCTGACCACTTAGAGCCTGGAGTCTGCTTTGGATTCTGTCTCCCTTTCTCTCCACCCCCCCCAGCTCATGTTCTGTCTACCTTTCTCTCACAAATAATAAACACTAAAAAAAATTATTAAAAAAAAAGAAATTCACCTTGACATCATAGGAAATAGACCAGAAGTTTTGTACAGTTTAGTATTAAATTGTGTTTCGGGAATAGACCCTGATACAAAGACAGACCTTTTGCCCCTCAGGCAATCCCCTGACAAGAGTTATGTGAGCGCTGTCTACATTGCACTTGAGGTTCCCCAAGGTGGATATGTGAGAGGTACATACGGAAGTGCCTTCTTTGGCCAAGGGCTTACTTAGGTCAGTGTCTATCCTGTGGCTGCAGTTAACAAACTACCATAATTTTAGTGGCTTACAACAACCTTATTACATTATCATTCTAGATGTCAGAAATCTTAATGCCATAGGGAATTTTAATTTCTCCTTGCTGTGTAACGGATATTCATAGGTTCTGGGGACTGGGACGTGGACATCTTTAGAAACCACTGTTTGGTCTCCCACAGTCAGTGATCTTGCCCTGGGGGCTTGATCACTGGCAGATCTGCAGTCATCAAACATACCCTTGTAGGCCACCCAGGCAGCCACGTGGGAAAAAGTACAGCAAAGTGCATAGGACCCCAGAATGAAGCTATCAGGCAGTGCATGGCTCTGTCTGGTTACTTGTCCTCCTCATTCTGTTGGAAGTGCTCACTTTCACCCACAGACTCAGCTCCCTGTGAGGGGCTTCCAAGGCCAGATCCCAGCCTTACAGATGCAGAACTAAAACAGATGCAGCCTGACCTCTAAGGTTTGGCATCAGCCTCTGGCCCTTTATCATTTTGCATTTTGCTTTGCTAACAGAGCTTCTTCCACATCTCTGAGATCTATGCCCTCTCAGGGCTCTCAATGGGGTGTCTGGTTCCTCCTTTTATCCTCCAGAGATCTTGAGTTCTCATCCTAAAAATGATTTACTATTGCATCTACTTGCCGGTTACCAGTTCCAGATCCAGGGTCCTGCCCCCAGCTTAGTGATGGGGTCTCTCTCCTCAGATAGCTCCCCTTCCCACCCAGCAGTCTCCTCAGCTCCATGGCCAGCCCTTCCCCCCATGCCCACCAGCGCTGCTTCACTCCAGTGGGCAGCTCCTGTGCCAGGCCCTGCTTCGGTTCATGGAACTCATCCCAGAAAGACTTGCCTCCAAGGAGACACACACAATGTCCCTGTGTGCTGTTCCCGAGGTAGTATTTGAACAACCCCACATTAACCAGGAAGTCAGTCTTTGGTAGAAGAAAGGAGTTGGGCTGCACCCCCATCAACTTATTTACCACATGTTCACCTTCTACTTTCCAAAGCTCTTTAAATCTATTGTTTGCTCTGCAAAAGGGCCTGTGAGGTAAACACATCCAGTGTTAGATTTAAATGACAGATGAGAAAACTGAGGTTGGAAAGGAGAACGAACCTAGCAGAGATCACACGGCACCTTAGGCCAAGCTGGGGCCTGGGATCCTATCTCCCGACTCCCAGGCCAAAATTCTTTCTGCCTATCAGCTCAGTGGGTCAAGCCTGCAGGTAGCATCAGGCTGAGAATCTGGTTGGAAGGATTTTAAATGTCATCTAGGCCAATGTCCTGGGCTGGACCCCCCTGAGGAAATGCCCTGTGGAGTATCAGCCAGCTTCTGCTTCAACACCCCTCCCCAACCCCCTGTCACCCATCACACCCCAGTCCTATGTCAGCTCCAGGACCTGTTACTCTGGGAGGGGCAGCTTACACAGAGTACCTGAGCAGGCATTGCCATCTCCGCCATCCTGGCTCGGTTGGTTGGGTTTCCTTTTGGTTTCATTACAGAAATCTAGTATCTCTGAATCTTAATAATCTTTTTCTTATCTTGAGCTCAGATCTGACTCCTTAATGTTCTACCTACTCATTAGGTACATTTGTTGCATCCAAGCTCACACACACACTCCCTCACTCACACACACAGTCACATTCATGCACACACACATATACACAAACACATACTCTCACATATTCTCACAAATTCTCTCACACTCATGCACACATGCAAACACACACTCTCATATGCTCACAGTCTCACACTCACACATGCACAGACACTCTGACATAGTCTCACACACATTCACACACACACATATCCTCACACATTCCCTCACATACACATTCACACATTCTCACGCTCATACATATACACTTTCTCATATTCTCACAAATTCTCTCTATACTCCCACATGCACACACATATACACACTCTCAGTCACACACACATATTCTCACACACTCACACTCATGCACACACTCATATTCTCATACACAGTCACATGTTTTCACACATTCTCTCTCTCTCTCTCTCTCTCTCTCTCTCTCACACACACACACACACACACACATACACACACACAAACACCAGAAATCTCTTTTTTCCCATGATGACTTTCCAAAGATTTGCCCCTGATTAATCTGTTTTCCATGGTAAACCACCCCTGTTTCCTTTATTCTCCCCCTAAAGAGAGGATTTTCATGACCTTCACTGTTCTGGCCTCTGACCTACACCTCCTCTAAATCCTTCTCACAGTGTGGCAAATGACCTGACTACAGCAGGTAGTCAGCCTCTGATTTGGCCAAGACCTCCATGCTGAGGTCCACTGACCCTATGAGAACAGGGTGGGCCTAGAATTCTCCTCAAGCTTTCATCTTGCAGCAGGACCTAGAAAAGCATGAACAGGAAAAGAGATTCTGAAACGCACTAAGCAACAAGAATGGGAACTGGTATTTGTCCCAGCAGGTCTGTCAAGCTTTTCAGAAATTCTAGTAAACATGCTCCCATGTGGAGAAGACAACTCAAACTGCAATAATTCTGCAGGATATCCAGTTGATGCTTGATCAAAGCACATCTTGCGTAGGCGGAAAGGTAATGATTCACAGATACCGATTGCTCACCCTCATCAGACGGAGTAGCTGGGGGAAGCAGTGACTTGTGCTTCAATTATCCCTACCCAGAAATCGCTCTGGTTCAAGAGCCTGTTATTCTTGGAGGGGTAGCTTACACAGCATCCCTGAGCAGGGGACTTGCTTCTCTCTAGCACCTTAATTCAGTTGGTTGGGTTTTATGTGTTCTTTTTTTTTTTTCCTTTCGTTTTCATTACAGAAATAATTTCAAGCCAATCTGATGGAGTAGGCAGAGAAGTTCTTAGATGTGCATCGGGCAGCCACAGCTTCGAGGGTGATGTCCTTCAAGAATGGCCACTGGGCTTGGCCTCCGGCAGCAAGAAAAAACGTCAGGCAATCCTGACTCTATTCACAAACTGGAGGGATTGAGCTTAGTAGCTCAGGAAGCCCATGACTGGATATTCTTTTCTGGTGCCTCTAGGTCCTTATCCTTGCTTGCAGTAACTGAATTTGTGTGTAAGACCAAGCCTCAACCTATATATTCTTGGTCTGGAAACCAGGTTCCTGATTTGTTCCTTATACTTGACTTCCAGCTCAGTACTCTTGTCTTAAATAATGGTGTCCTGTCACTCTCTCAACAGCCTTTACTTTCACCAGCCTGCAGCCAGGGCCCTGCTACCACCTGCCAGACTTTCCCGATGCTGGTATCCAGCTTGGGTCTCTGCAGGATCTCTGTATCCAGATTCTCTGTTGCTAGGTTCCACTCTCCTATTAAGCCCTCAAATCCTTATCCTGTGCCACACCTCCCAATGCCTACTCTCTGCTTATACTTGTACCTAATGACTCATCTGGCTCTAGAAGGATACACTGCTTCGTCTGCTCCCTGCCAGCAGCTCGGTTGACACTAACCCAAGCCTAGGGACCAATTTAGCCTCCCAGACCCTCTAATTATGTTTGGTGTTGCCATCTTCCAAGACCCTTTCTGCTGTAAGCAGCTTCTGAGAGAATGGGTGAGAGCCTGAGCTACAGAAGGGGATGTGCAGCCTGAGAACCATGAGCTAGTTGAGAAAGGGAGATGCAGGCATAAGGCAACTGAAATCTGTTTCCTCAGCCCCAAGCCACAAGTGGATCAAGCTACTTACCCCCCACCCTCCCTCCCTCCCCTTCTTCCCTAACTGGCAATGTGATTTTGCTCATACTGAGGATTGGGCCAGCTCTGTGGACACCAAGACAAAGTCATTGAGTAAAGGGTGCAGTTTAAGTGCTCCTGATTTTTCCTTGGGAATATACTGTTGGGAACTACCAAATTACCCCCAAGTTATATTTACCAGCTCGGAGGGTATTTGAATTCAGAAAAACAAACTGGTACTTGCTTATCTGGAGGATGTATTTAAATTCACAAAGAACCATTTGTGCCATGTGGTGTTTTTTTTCCTCACAGAAAGAATAACTCTCCCCCTTGCTAATTGACATGATAAACAAAGATCCAGCTTCTCCTCTCCCATCACTACCTCCAAAATTAAATTTAACAGCAATTCTCTGCTTAGGCAGAAAGAACAAATGGGCTAGTTACTCATTCGTGGAAAACAGGTAGAAATTTTCCAGTGACGGTTTCTTTGAGGTGTCTATTTTAAGAAATTTGTTGGGGAGTAGGTTACAAGGTGAATATCCAACCTTTTAGAGAGCAAGAATAAGGAGTTTCAACTGAGTGGCTGCTTATACAATGCTAACACACGGAGTGTGCCCAGGAACAAGCTGAGTTCGGCTCCAGATTTCAGGTGTTTCGCAACTCCGTCCTGTATCTGAATGTCATAGCCACCTTCACAAAAACAATATCCTTCAGTTAAACTAAGTAGAAAAATATAGTGAAAAGATTCCTTGCTATTCTCTAGGTGAAAGAAGATATTTTTCTTAAGGAAAACACTGGCGAGAATAAAAGCCAAGTATTGTTTTAGGCTCTCTCCAATCTCCAAAATACCATTTAAAACATAATTACTCCCACGATTTATGCATGATTCATTAGACAAAAAGATAAAATGCACTGCTAAAATTTAATTGCATTGGATGAGCAGACATCATGAAATATATCCCCAGCTTCTTAGGATTATAACCCAGGCTAGTAACATCCTCACCATAATTTAAACCTTGTCCAAATAATCTAACTTGATTCAACATCAACAGTAGTTTAGTTTCATAATTTGATACACTTACGAAGAATTATTTTAGTTAAGCAATTACAGGGTCAAATGATCTTTTATCAATAATTAAGCTTCTTCTTGTCGAAGTTAATAGGCTGGAATCATAAACAAAATGTATGTCACCTCGACAGGGGGGTGGGGGTGGGTGGGGTGGGAATACCTTAGTTATCTGCAAAGAAGCATTTTAAAGACCACAGTTTTCCTCCTCCACACCCTCACCAAGATAAGAGCAGGATGATATCCTGCATCATACTGGAACAGACAGTGAATATACCCACTCTACACAATACACTACCCATTCCATACGGATTACACACTGAAGCTAAGAAGAATAGCATTCCTTACATAATAGGTATAGTATCTTATATAATATATGATAAATATGATAGACAACATCTTGCAGGATGTAAACAGCCTTGCAAAAGATGCCAGCTGCTGAATTATTAATCTGAAGGAGCCAGAGTGAGAGAATGAGAATGTGCAATTATATATAACCCTCTGATGACAGCAAAGTCTGCTGTCCCACCCCTTTAGGTTTTGAAGGACATCTACCATTAGGTTCTATTCAGGCAGCCTCTTCTGAAGAAGAAGCACAATTAATGGGACAGGCATGGTTCCTGGACTTCAGTATCTCCCATGATCATTCTCATACACATACCTGTGGTCTTTAATGGGGTTTTCTCTCCTAGCAACAGTTTTAACCTTTTGGCATGGATTTTGCCTTGATAATGTGAGTCAGCCACCACTGCCGAAGTAAAGGACATGTTACAGAGTGTACAGCACTTATTCTTATCCACCATATCAGCATCATTTCCCTGCAAAGAAGAGAGAGAGAAAAAAAACATTAGCGAGAACCTGAAATCTTAAAATTTCTTTTTTTCCCCATTCCATTCTGTTGCAAATGAGATGTACCAAAAACTTTCTTATTGAAATGTCTAGTTTTTGCTCTGCAACCTTTTTGTGTTCATGATAATCATTATCAAACATTTTCAGTTACTGACTTCAACCTACATTTATTTGGTGGCTACTCTTGCCAGACACAGGGAATGTAAGACACATGCGCAGAGATGAGTTGTCCAAAGAAAAACAGGGCCCACAATTAGGTGAGAGCACATTGTGTCTGGCACCATGAGGGAAATGGTCTCTAATTGCACCCATTATGCTCATTAAAGTAAGTAAAATATCAGAGTTCAGATGACCTGAATTATTTAGCAGAAATTATCATTTGGCATTCAGCTCTGTCTTTCACCAATTTTAGCCTCACCAGGATACATGGCCACATGTTCAAGATTTTCTTTTTTAAGATTTCTTTAGGAAGTTGAACATTTTTCATAATTAACTTGAGTGTATATCATAAAGCTATGATGACCATGCTGGCTGAATTTTCCGGGAGATTGTGTGTAATTTCCTTTTCTTTGGGAAAGGTGATTAGTTAAATATGGCACAGAATACTTAAATCCAGCTTGATTTTTATTCTTTTGTAAGACAATGGAAATGAATCATGATTCAGAAAAAATAAATCCTTTGTCAGATCATGTGACCTGGTTATTGTGCACAAAGATCACCAATTGCCTATATTATACAAGGGGAAAATTAAAATTTGGGCTCTCCTCCTGTCTAGAGACTGAGAGAAAGGCAGACTCAGATAAGGAGTTAATCTAATCCTCAGTGGAACAGTCATAGCAAAGCATCTTTTTGTTAAAGAGCAGCCTTGGATGAGGATCTGGCCCCACAATAGCCCCTTCTCTTATTCCAAGCAGGCTCAAAGAATGCAATGTAAAATAGCATGAGGAGAGGATGAAGGTGGGGCTAGGATGGGAAAAGGGAATTATATATTTTCTGCAGAACAGTAAGATGTCCAGACTGCTAGAGAGATGTTGCCTTGCAAATTAAGTGGCAGTCAGAAAACTAACTCCTTCCTCCTTATGGCATTCATCGGTAATAGCTCTCATAATTAATGTTCGTCTTTGGGAGAAATGTAGTCAGGGGCGTGGGGGGCACCTACTGCCATTTATTCTCTTGACCTCAGATTATTAAATCTTAGTGTGTCTCCCCAACCCTTTTATCAGAGTTAATGGGTGAGATTTAAGAAATGTTCCGTTCGGAGGTGGGGGGCCATTGAGGAAATAGATCCTGTATACAGACGAGGAGCTCCCCTAAAGGTCCTTTCCTGGACAGAGAAAACACTTAGGGCAAGAAACCTGGGTAAGGCATGAGGCTGTGTCCATTGAGTGATCCTTGCTGATGATTTAAAGTTTTGAGTTACTTTGAGTTTTCCCCTTACACTCAGTTAAAATTAAAAAAATCACCAACACTTTTACACCTTTGTGGTGTATACTGTGGGAACTAATTGGACGAAGCAGTACAGGAAGAGTTGGTTTTTCGTCACCTACTTCTGCAACCAGGCCTAGGAGATGCCACAGCACCCATGCAGGGGGTAAAGCCCAGGAATATCAGGAAATTACAAATCAGGAAATTACTGAAGCGTTTGAGCCCAGTAAATAAGGAGTGGATACCTCATGAGGGCTGAAAGACCCAACTGGTACTTGACCTTATATGTTAGAGGATATTGGCCTTGCATATAAAAAAAAAGAAGAAAGAAAGAAAGAAAGAAAGAAAGAAAGAAAGAAAGAAAGAAAGAAAGAAAGAAAGAAAGAAAGAAGAAGAAGAAAGAAAGAAAGAAAGAAAGAAAGAAAGAAAGAAAGAAAGAGAGAAAGGGAGAAAGGTTGTCAAAGTGAAAGTGGATACTTAAATTACTCATTTTTCACCTTCTTGCACATAAGTCAAAGCACATCATTTTTCTTAAAATTAGGAACAAGATCATAAGCCAAAACTTAACCTACACTTTACACCTATTTACAATCTGTGCATCCCTTCTGCGTTTCTATAAAAAGTGTCAGCCAAGCCTAGCCTTTCTCCCTGTAGTTCTAAGATGTAGACATTTCCACAGAAATGCTAGAAACCCAAAAAAGTGGCTGGTGTCAGTATGTGAAGTGTACTCAGAAATAGTTTCTAGGGCAAAGAGCTGAATTTAAATTGGATAATGATCAATCGATTTATGATATTCCTTCATTCAACACATTTTTAAGGACCTGCCATATATGTAAGATGCTGTGCTATATGAATATGACTCTCTTCTCTCTTCTTAAGGAGGTTGAGACCAGGAGAATTGAAGAAGGTACTCAGAAGATAAAAAGGAAAATAGTATACTCAAGAAAATATAGTCTCCTATTAGACTCACACTCTCCCAATTGTAAAGTAAAACAAAACGAAACAAAACAAAACAAAAAACAAAACAAAATAAAAAAAAGCACTAACATAAATTAAGCCTATTTGTGTAGATTTTCATCAACAAGCCTTTCTCATGCCTGGAATGCTTTTTCTCATCACTTCTTGTCTAATCCAGTCTTTCTAGAATCTGCTTCATGGCTCAGTTTAATCATCACTTCCTTGAGATGAAGCTTTTTCTGCCTCCCTCTGTTGTCCTGCAAAATTGAGCACGACCTTAGAGTCCTCTATGTGTCCTGTACGTACTTCTTTTATAATAAAACACTAAAGTATTACATGTATCTTTTTTCATATTTGATCTCCTTACAAGCCTACAAAACTTCTTTAAGATCAAGGAAATCATCTCTGAAGGTACTGAAGCCCCAGCACCTGGCACAATGCTTGACACCCAGGGGCACCTACAGATGTTTACTGAATAAGCAGGACTGAGTGTTGGTTTGTAGGATTAATAATTTGCATGATGTGAAGATCAGAAGAGGAGACAGATAATGCAAGGATGTCACGTTGTGAGCCAGAAACTTTCAGACTGTCAGGAAGATGGCCATAAAAAGAACCAGAGGAATTAGCAATTTATAAAGTAACTTGTGGGTTCAAGTAGGGGAACATTGTGTCCTAAAATTTGTTAGTTTCATCATAGTTTTAATATATATTCCTAGCTTTCTGCTCTCCTGGGAAATCTCATTCACATAATCATATAGTAGAATCAAATAAGAATAATAGAAGAATAATAGAAGAGAAGAACCAATGGTTAGGCAAGAAAATATCAGGAAATGTAGCTATGCCATAGTTGTAGAAGAAGGACCAAGAAAGGGTAAGTGTCTGACAATAAAGAAACTGTAATAGTACCCTGAGAAGTCAAGCAGCCTTTGAGGCCAGCAGGACATGTTTATTGGATATTTACTGAAGGATCCAATATACCTCACATAAAGCAACCGTAAAGACCACCAACTCTGACTATTCTAATGACTCTGGTGGAGACACAACTACCCAGAAAGAATCTCAGTACTAACCAAATAAATGTCTGCAAAGTGCTAGAATTTAATCGTGTATTCTTGGCTATCTAAATCCCAAATTAATGGCTTCTTACAGGTACAGATCATATCATCTTTACTGGAGTCTCCCATTGCACTCTGAGCAATATGGATATATGACTCAGGGCAGAAATTCCATAAAGTTTGATGAAATGACCTCAATGAATACATTTAGAGTTTCTAGCTTAAAGAATTAAAGAATTGGCCCCAAGCTATCAAATAAATGAAGGGGAATCTAATATTGTCCTAAATTATGGGTTTCAAACTGGAGGCAAATTTCAGACTTTTTTCAATGTAATGTCTATATTGCTGAAAGAAAAAAAAAGTTTGTGGAGTATCCTAAGCCTGCATAGTTAAAGCATTTTGCAAAGGTTAGAAGTTTTCAGGAGGATTCAATCAAGGTGGAAAACCCTGGCTGCCTGTGGCCAAAACTCAAGTCTTGAAAGTCCTTTTTATGTTTTATAAGTTTTTTTGACTTAATTCAGATAACTGTCTTCATTCTCCTTCGGGTGCATGCAAAATCTTAACAGAAGGACTTTCACCTCCAGAATGTCAGAGTGAGAAATTCTGTACAATTACTCTCAGCAAAACAACCATAAATGCTAAAGATTATTTTAAAAAATAAAAATAAAAACATTGTTGAAGTCTCTGGAAATTATACCAAGAGCAAACAGAAAATTAAGAAATATTTATTCAAAAAATATGTAAGAATAGCAAGAGTCTATGGCACTTTAGAAATAACCCTCTCCTTCCCTACCAACCATTCAGGTAAGCATGATAGAAGCTCCATTCTGACTGACTGTGGTCAAGAAAACAGGGCTGCCTCTCCTATCAGCTTCCAGTTAGGCCATATCAGGAAGGCAGAACACCAACATTAATACCCTTTACTTCCAAGACGCAGAAGATAAATTCTTCGCAATGTAGCCAAGAGATCAGATATTTTCTTCCCCCTACCCACCCTCATTCCTAGGACAGAAGTTCTCTACTAGGCATAGCAGACCAAGAATTTTGGGACCCTGACTACAATTGCTTCAACTTGCTTGTAGGACAGGGGTTCAATGTCAGGAGAGACAAACTGATAAGACTAGACCCTGCCATTTCTGCCTAGCTAATAAAGCAAGGTTGTCATTCTGGTACAAATAAGCCACTGTCCCTGTTCCCTACTCTGCAGCAAAGGCTCAGAAATTTTTCCATAAGAACAGAAAGTTCCTAAACCCTCTCCAAAGGAACTGACTTTGTTTGAAATAGAGTATTAAAAGGTTTAGGCCTAAGGTTGCTCTCAAAAATAATGGAGACTTTGGTGGTAAGCAATTAAGAGAAAGCTGATAGCTCCATTAGAGCAACAAGCTAAACCATAGGCTCACTAACTTGCCAGAGAGAACCAGGGAGATAGCTCAGGGGAGGCTTTCTGGAGTCAGAACAAACTTCAAAGACTTGACTCAAAAACTAGCCTCACAAAAAATACAATATTTAATTAGATCACAGTGTGCAGCATTTACACTCCAGGGCATTGACAAAAACAATAGAGCAATCATCCAGCAATTAGCACAGCCTAAAAGATGGAGTATGATTCCAGTAGTGGCAGGCAGCTTAATAGAGATCAGAAAAAGAAACAGTCAAAGAGAGTCCTATACAAATCACTGCCATCCCACAGTGACTGTCTCATTCTTAAGGCTGAGCCTCTGAGCAGTGACAGTAATGGCTGCATATCATGGGAAAGTATACACTATTAAAATAGTCTAGCCAAGACATCGGACAAATAAATAAGCAAACAACAACAAAAACAAACCCTGGAACAGGAATGAATCAGTATCCAGCATCACTACAAATATATAAACTAAAATATTCAGTTCTTGACAATAGCAACGATTATAAAAAATGCAAGAAACCTACACACATGAAAACAACGGTAAGGGCTCAGATGTTAAATTTAACTGGCAGAGACTTCAAAGATTTGAAACAATTACAAATGTGTTCAAAAAATTACAGGACATCATGCTTAAGGAAGTAATGGAAGGTGTGATGACGATGTGTCATCAAATAAAGAATATCAACGAATGGGGCACCTGGGTGGCTCAGTTGATTAAGTGTCCAACTTTGGCTCAGGTCATGATTTCACAGTTCGTGAGTTTGAGCCCCATATCAGGCTCTGTGCTGACAGCTTGGAGCCTGGATCCTGCTTCAGATTCTGTGTCTCCCTCTCTCTGCCCCCTCCCTAGCTTGCGCTCTATCTCTCTCTCTCTCTGTCAAAAATAAATAAACATTTAAAAAATTTTAATAAAAGAATATCAATGAAGAAACAGAAATTACATCAAAGAATCATATAGAAATTCTAGAGTTAAAAAGTACAGTAAATAAAATGAAAAATTCACTACAGGGGTTTTGTAATAGATGTGAACTTACAGAAGAAAGAATTGGTGAACTTGAAGATATATCAATAGAGATTATGAAATCCAAGAGGAGAGAGAAAAAAATAAAGAAAATTGAATACATCTTCAGAGAAATGTGCAACACTATTAAGTATACCAACATGTGCATAAAATAGTAATACCAGAAGAAGAGAAAGAGAAAATAACAGAAAAAAAATATTGATAGAAATAATGACTGAAACCCTCCAAAATTTGAAGAAAAACATCCATATACACGTCGAAGAAATGCAACAAAATTCAAGCAGAATAAGTACAAAATTATCTATACCCAAAAACACACAGTAAAAATGCTGAAAGCCAAAACTAAGGGGAAAGTCTGAAGTATCAGAGTAAAAGAACTCATCACATACAAGGGAACCACAATAAGAATAGCAGCTAATTTCATATCAGAAACACTAGGCCAGAAGTCAGAAGGGTAGCATATTCATAGCACTGAAAGAAAAAGAAATCCATCAAACAAACAACAAAAAAAAAAAACTTTCAAAAACTTAGGTGAAATAAAGACATTTAGAGATTTTTTTTTTTTTAACTAAGAGAATTTGTTATTAACAGATCCACTTTATGGGAAATACTAAATCAAGTTCTTCAGGCTAAAAACAAGTGACATCAGAAAACAATTTAAATTCTTATGAAAAGAAAAGAAAGGCAACTATGTAGTTATAAAAAAACAGTATAAATGCAAATCTCTTCTTTCTTTTATTAACTATTTGAAGAGTATATATGCAAAATATTTATTTTTTATATTTGGGCCAATAACATATACAAATATAATGTACTGATAATAGCAACACTAAAGAGAGTAGGTGGAAGCAAAGCTGTGCCAGAGCAAGGCAATGACACCATATTGAAATTCTCAAATCCACAGGAACAAATGATGAGAATCAGAAAGGGTAAATAAGAAGGTTAATATAACAAACGCTGATATCTTGCTCATGTTGTTTTTCTCAGCTTCTTTGAAACATATAAAATTGCATAGATTAACAATATTACAATATAATGTTGGGTTTATAATAGAACTAGATCTAATTTGCATAATAATAATAGCACAAAAAGGGGGAACAGAAAAAACAGCAATACAGGAGTAACATTTCTATATCTGGGTACAATTAAGCTAGGATAAATGTCCGATAAGTCAAGATGTATAGGGTAAGCCTTAAAGCAACCACTAAAGAAAAAGTCCAAAATAATATATGGAATAGTCACTAAAACAGTTAAAATGTGGCAGTACAAAATATTTTCTTCAGGCAAAAGAAAGTAGTAAAGAAGAAATAAGAGAACAAAAAAGACACGATTACTACATAAAAATGAAAAGTAAAATGGTAGACATAAATCCAACTGCAGCAAAAATAACACTATATTTGAAAATAATATAAATTTAATCAAAATATAGTGATGATAAGATTGGATAAAAAGGAAAATATGACTAATCTATATGTTTTCTAGGGGAGATAACACTTTAACTTCAATGATACAGATGGATAAAAGTTAAAAGATTTAAAAGCTATATCAGGCAAACAGCATCCACAAGAAAGTTGTAGCAGCTATACTATCAAACAAAGTATAACTTTAAAACAAAATTTATACTAGCGATAAAGAGGGACATTGTGTAATGATTAGAGTGCTGAGCCATCAGGAAGACGCAATAATTATATATATATGCATGCATATAACAACACAGAAAATTCAGGAAGCAAAAACTGACAGAAACAAAGGGAGAGCTAGACAATTCTATACATGTTTGTTAGGTCAAGTTGTTTTATGTCTTTTCAGTCCTTCTATTCCCTTATTAATTTTCTGCCTAGTCATTCTGCCCATTATTGAAAGTGTGGTACTGGTCTCCTTACTTTATTTGAAAATAATACAAATTTAAAAGTTTGCAAAGGATCTGAATAGACATTTCTACAAAGAAGATATACAAATGACCAGTACAACATAACAATATGCTTGACATCATTCACCATCAGGAAAATGCAAATCAAACCACAAGGAGACATCACTTCACAACCACCAGGATGGTGAGAATGAAAAAAGCAGGTAGTAAAAAGCATTAGCACGGACATGGAGAATTAGGAGCCCTCACACAGCTGGCAAGAATGTAAAATTCAGCAGCCCACACTGGAAAACCATCTTCAAAAGTTGAGACATAGAGTTACCATATGACCCAAAAACTCCATTTCTAGGTATAGTCAACCTTTGTCATTCACACATAGGCATTTGTTAATTTACCTACTTGCAAATACTTATGTGTGGTTACACAAATCAATACTTAATGGCTTTTTTGTCATCATTCACGGGCATGTGTGGAGAGACCAAAAGTTTGAGTCACCTGACATGCATGATCCCAGCTGAGGTTGAACAAGGCAATGCTCTGCCTTCTTATCTTTTATATGATAAACAAGTGTTATTTTCATGGTCTATTTAGTGCCACATTTTTTGCATTTTTGTGCTTTTTGTTGGTGATTTCACTGCCTAAAATGATCCCCAAGAGTAATGCTGAAGTGCTGTCTAGTGTTCAGAAGCACAGGAAGATCATGGTGTGCTTTACAGAGTAAACACATGTGTTAAATAAGTTTCATTCAGGCATGAGTAATGGTGATGCTGGCTGTGAGTTCCACGTTAATTGATAATACTGTACATCCAGAATAAGGAAGAGGAAATTTGCTGATGTGAATGTAAAACCACTCCAGAAAGTTCTATGACAAAGCTATAGGAAAGATGGAAAAGTGGCTAAATTTGTGGATTCATGAACTAATAATGGATAGTGAAAGCATAATTGACAGCATTGTTATAAAGCTAAAAGCCAGTGGGATTTACCATCTTACTCAGAGTCAGGAAAGTGTAAGAGTCTTCTCAGCTAGGGTTTTATTGCAAGGAAATAGTACACATAATCAATCATTTGTAAGGAATATATTAAATAAGGCATCTTTAAATAGAAACACACATAAAACAAGTTTATGTATTGATCCGTGGACAAAAGTCTTGTGACCAGCAACTTGCAGGCACTTAACCCTGTATTCCCTCTAGAAGCAATGGCTCAGTATTTACTCATTCTGAGTTGGTGACTTTATACAGCATAACTACCATGAAAAATGAGAAATGAATGTATATTCCATTCAAGAGAAATAAAAATACATGTCTACCTAAAAATTTGTACATAAATATTCATAGCAGTATACTTTATAATAGCCCAGAAGTGGAAACAGCCCATGTGGCCATCAACTGAAGAACAGGTAAATAAAATGTGCTGTATCCATACAATGGCATATTAACAGGAAAAAAAATTTTTGAGTGCTGACACATGCCCGCAACACATGAACCTTGAAAACAGTATGCTAAGTGAAAAAAGCCAATCACAAAAGATCATATATTGTATGATTCCCTTTATGTGAAATTTTCAGAATAGAAAGATCTAGAATTCAGAAAGTAGATTAGTGACTGTCAAGGAGTAGGAGAGCAGGGAGGGAGATGTTAGGGAAGATTGGGAGTAAACACTAAGGGGGTTTCTTTCTAGTGATGATGATGCTCAACTTTATTTGGTGATAGTTATACTACTGAATATACAAAAACCCTTGAATTGCACACTTTAAATAGGTGAATTCTATGATATATGAGTTATATCTCAATAAAGCTGTTATAGAAAAAAAAACCTAAGAGATGTCATTTAAATGATTTCAAAAGCCTAAAGAAATGACACTAGAAACCTTTTTTTTTTTTCTGGGCATTTTCTGCTTGGAGGAAGATCCATTGAGAAAGGAAAAAATAATGTGAATCATTTTGTTCATGTGGGCTCCCTTTGTAATACTTGGAATTCCTCTGAGTACTAGCTGGCTACCCTTGGAATGCTGGTCATTGATGTTTATTTTGGCTAAAGGCATTTTAAGGCTATCATGGAACTCTACCTGCAGCTGCTATGAAGCTACACCTTCAGGCAAGAGCCATCCGAAAGCCCCTGCTAGAGGCAGAAGTAACTGAACTTCTCAGTGCATGCCCTGTAGTATGATGAAATGTCTAACACATGAAAATATTTCCAGTGTGATGCATGTTGTTGCATATACTCTGATATTTAACTTTGAAAAGAGGCAGGAATAGGAAGAATGTCTCTTTCCCTTCTCTCCTCCTTTATGGGGACCTAAAGACCCAGCAGTCATGCTTCTTGCCTGACTGCAGGGTCTTGAGCAATCTTGTCTTCCCCTGTCTCTCCCATGTGTCCTGTTCCACTCCATTTAGGTCATGCTGTTCTCTCTCCTCCCAGTCTATTTCAATCACATCCAGACGTCAAGGTCCATTTTATCCAGGAGCCCTTTCAAGATTTCTGTGAACTTCGCCTACATCTTCACTGTTGACGTCTCCCCATCCTTATTATCTGTGCTGTAAATTTTGATTAGATCTTGGTCTTTGTTTTTTGAGTATTTTTTTCTTTTTTTAATGTTTATTTATTTTTGAGAGAGAGGGAGAGAAAAAGAGTATGGGTGGGGGATGGGCAGAGAGAGAAGGAGACAGAGGATTTGAAGTGGGCTCTGTGCTGAGAGCTGAAAGTCCAATGCAGGGCTCAAACTCACAAACCATGAGATCATGACCTCAGCCATGGTCCAATGCTTACCTGACTAAGCCACCCAGGTGCGCCCCTTATTAGTGTTTTTTAGAATCATCTCTCCAAAAACATCTTGCAGACAAGATTAATTTAGGAATTATACTTCCCTCCATATCCATTGTCTGCCATGGGTCTGGATACATACAGGAGACTTGATAAACAAGACATTCTCAAGTTGCTGAAGGAATGATTTGAAGTGACCATCCATTAACCAATTCTACCTCAGTCATGCAAATCTGTATCCCACATAAAATAACCTCCCCTTTGCTCTTTTATCAACATTATTGCTTTGTCTCAGGAAAAGACAAATGTCACTGGGCATAAAGTTCATACCCAATACTGATATGTATATAGTGGAAATGACATGTTATAGTGTGACTCTGCCCACATAAGGATGTGTTCTGCTGGCTAAAAGTGGGTGGTGTCGGGATAGCCCATGGAAAAGGTGCAATGTCCACATCTGCAGAGTCCACTTTAAAGCCAGCATGAGTGTTGTTTTCCACCATCCACCATTAACTAGAAAGATACATACCCTGTCACTTGGATAGAAACCACCCACTCAGTGGATAAAAATCCTCCATTTCCATGGTACTGGTGGGAAATGGTCATTTTGACAATAAAAGAAAGAGAGAAGGAAGATTTCTACTCAGGAAGGATATAGAATTCGCTGTGTGCATTTGGTATTTGGAAGGCATTGGTTTGTTTTTCAGTCACTGAAGAAATATTTAAACAGATGGTAACAGTACTTATAAGACCCCAAAAGGGAGAAATTAGCCAGGGCTCCTGAGAGAGGATAAATACATGTTAGATAAGCCCCACTAACAAAGAGAAGTAGCTAACAAAATTGTTACCAATCAACAGATGTGCCAGAGAGAACAAAGATGGCGTGAGAGGCAGTTGGGAAGAGAGAAGACAAATGTCTAAAAACACTGGACATATCAAAATCTACCAAATGAAAAGTTTTATTGCCTGTTTGGGACATCACTTTAATATTTAGATGGTGATGAAGCAACCTTAAAATTGTAATCGAATCCATGCCAGAGAGATCTCCTTCATGGTGGCACTATTCACCATCATCATGAACACCTCAGACTCCAAACATCAGCACAGCTGCCATTTTCTGAGAGTCATATGTTGCAAGCATTATATTGGGTGCCTTATAAACTGTGTCACATGTAGCTTTCATAATCATCCCCAGATAAGTTTAAGATTTATTCCTCTTTCCTTTTCCCTCATCTCCTAAACATAATGTATCCCCAAATCTGGTAACCTTGTCCTCCAAATTACATCCCCAAACTGTCTCTCAACCCACTTTTATGTTCTTTTCCCCTTTTTTCTGTTCAAGCCTGAGTGCCTCTCCACTGCATGCCCCTCTTTTACACTCTTCACAACACCTATTTTGCATTCTAAGATTATATGGTTTTGATATTTAAAATCTCTTATTTATTATCTGTCTCCTACCACTAAATTATTCAATGCTATATGCCCAGTATCTAGAACAGCACTGTCATAGAGTATATAGTTTAAGCCATAAATATGGTCACATTTAAATTTTCTAATAGCCATATTAAAAAAAATTTAAAAACTACTGAAATTATTTTTAAATATATTTTTTATTTAGTCCAATATATCCAAATTCTTTTTCTTTCAACATGTATTCAACATAAAAATTTTTTTATTTGGGGTGCCTGGGTGGCTCAGTCAGTTGACCATCTGACTATGGCTCACGTCATGATCTCACAGTTGATGTGTTCGAGCCCCGCGTCAGGCTCTGTGCTGACAGCTCAGAGCCTGGAGCCTGCTTCAGATTCTGTGTCTCCCTCTTTCTCTGCCCCTCCCCCACTCATGCTCTGTCCCTCTCTGTCTCAAAAATAAATAAATATTAATTTTTTTAATTTATTATTTTATTTATTTGTTTATTTGTTTTTAAATATAATTTATTGTAAATTTAGCTAACATATAGTGTATACAGTGTTCTCTTGGTTTCAGGGGTAGATCCCTGTGATTCATCACTTATACACAACACCCAGTGCTCATCCCAACAAGTGTTCTACTCACTGCCCATCACCTATTTTCCCCTCCCCTGTTCCTCACCCTCATCAACCCTGTTTCTTCTCTGTTTTTAAGAGTCACTTATGGTTTGTCTCCCTTTTTGTTTGAAACTATTTCTCCCCTTCCCTTCTCCCGTGGTTTTCTGTTAAGTTTCTCAAATTTCATGTATGAGTGAAAACATATGACATCTGTCTTTCTCTGACTTACTTATTTCACTTAGCGTAATCCAGTTCTATCCATGGTGCTGCAAATGACAGGATTTCATTCTTTCTCATTGTCAAGTAGTAGTCCATTGTTTATGTAAACCACATCTTCTTTATCCGTTCATCAGTTGATGAACATGTGGGTTCTTCCCATAATTTGGTTACTGTTGAAAGTGCTGCTATAAACATTGGGGTACATGTGCCCCTATGAATCAGCACTCCTGTACCCTTTGGATAAATTCCTAGTAGTACTATTGCTGGGTCATAGAGTAGTTCTATTTTAAAATTTTTGAGGAATCTCCACACTGTTTTCTAGAATGGCTGCACCAGTTTGTATGCCTGCCAACAGTCCAAGTGGGTTCCTGTTTCTCCACATCCTTGCCAGCATCTTTTGTTTCCTGAGTTGTTAATTTTAGCCATTCTGGCTGGTGTGAGATGGTATCTCAATGTAGTTTTGATTTGTATTTCCCTGATGATGAGTGATGTTGAGCATGTTTTTCATGTATCTGTTGGCCATCTGGATGTCTTCTTGGGAAAAGTTTCTCTTCATGTCTTCTGCCCATTTCTTCACTGGATTATTTGTTTTTCAGGTGTTGAGTTTGGTAGTTCTTTATAGATTTTGGATACTAACCCTTGATCCAATATGTCATTTGCAAATATCTTCTCCCATTCTGTTGGTTGCCTTTTAGTTTTGTTGATTGTTTCCTTTGCAGTGCAGAAGCTTTTTATTTTGATGAGGTCCCAATAGTTGATTTTTGCTTTTATTTCCCTTGTCTTTGGAGACATGTTGACTAAGAAGTTGCTGTGGCTGAGGTCAAAGAGGTTGTTGCCTGTTTTCTCCTCTAGGGTTTTGATGGTTTCCTGTCTCACATTTAGGTCTTTCATCCATTTTGAGTTTATTTTTGTGTATGATGTGAGAAAGTGATCCAGTTTCATTCTTCTACATGTTGATGTCCAGTTCTCCCAGCACCATTTGCTACAGAGACTGTCTTTTTCTATGGATACTCTTTCCTGCTTTGTCAAAGATTAGTTGGCCATACATTTGTGGGTCCAATTCTGGGTTCTGTATTCTATACCATTGGTCTATGTGTCTGTTTCTGTGCCAGTACCAAACTGCCTTTATGATTACAGCTTTGTGGTGGAGGCTAAAGTCCAGGATTGTGACGCCTCCTGCTTTGGTTTTCTTTTTCAGCATTACTTTGGCTATTTGGGGTCTTTTGTGGTTCCATAAAAATTTTAGGATTGTTTGTTCTAGCTCTGAGAAGAATGCTGGTGCAATTTTGATCGGAATTACACTGAATGTGTAGATTTCTTTGGGTGGTATTGACATTTTAACAATATTTGTTCTTCCAATCCATGAGCATGGAATGCTTTTCCATTTCTTTGTGTCTTCAATTTCTCATAACCTTTCTATAGTTTTCACCATATAGATCTTTTACATATTTGGTTAGGTTTATTCCTAGGTATTTTATGGTTCCTGGTGAAATTATAAAAGGAATAGATTTCTTGATTTCTCTTTCTGTTGCTTCATTATTGGTGTAGAGAAATATAACCGATTTTTGTACATTGATTTTGTATCCTGTGACTTTGCTGAATTTATATATCAGTTCTAGCAGCTTTTTGGTGGAGTCTTTTGGGTTTTCATTCAACATAAAAATTATTAATGAGGTATTTCATATTCTTTTTCTCGTACTAAGATTTTAAAATCTGGCATATATTTTATACTTACAGCACATATCAATTCAAATTATCAACATTTCAAATGTCCATTGGCTTCATGGGATAGGAGCTACTAGATTGGACAGAGTAGCTCTAGAATATAGTAATTATTAAATATTATTTGAATTTAAAAATGAATGAATACACGAAGTAAAGGGTTAGTGAATAAATAAATGAATTCCCATTTTTACAGATCAGGAAATGAAATTTGCCAATCTGTGATACTTTTAGAATGTGGGAGAGCTGACTTTTGAATTCTTGCCTGGCTAAATTCAAAGTGGTACTATTTCCATCATACTGCACTGGCATCTTGGGTCTGTCTTCTCATCAAAAACTTTCAAGAGCTCTTTACTAAAGAAAAATAAATTCCTTATCATGACATTTAAAGCACACTACCAAATAACTCTCAATACACTTTTCTAGTCTTTCTCCCCAGCACTGCTTTTCACACGTAATATGCTCTAAGAAAACTGATTTCTTCAAGGTCAGGAACACAAAGGACCTTGCCAGGAGGGTAGCTCAAAATCTCAGCTTTAAATTTCTCTGCTCCTCAGCTCATAGCTGCTTGCCCATGTTGCACACTGCAAGTGAGTGAAGATTTGATCCATCAGGTCTCATTTTTGTATCAGGTTAAAGAGCAATACTCTTGCTTACTAGACTAAGCTCTTTTCTTATCTCTCCTTATATCTCTCCCCCAGCACAGCACCTGGCACTTAGTAGCTACCAAAATTGTTGAATAAGTATATGATGGAAAAAATAAGCCAATAAATGAACTCTAGTTATCCTCCAATTATATTGAGTACATCCCTATGTGTCCTTGTTCATACGGCTCATCCCACCCAGAAATCCCCCACTTTCTCCACAGGTAAATGTTATTCAAACACCATCTCCTTCATAAAGGCTTCACCAGTACTCCCCACCACAGAAAGGGAGACCTCATTCTTCCTCCATGCCTGCAGAACTTCATTTAACCCTCTCCCCACACACTAATACCATTAGCATACATCTTATTATCTCTTATGGAATATTAATTCCTTTGGCTAAAAATGTCTCATCCCAAGCCTCCAGCACAGTGTTTTGTGGCATGTGGTATGAAATACATAAAATATTAAATTGGAGAGGAGCAGATGGTTTCAAAAGACACCAGATTAGGGGCACCTGGGTGGCTCAGTCGGTTAAGAGGCCAACTTCAGCTCAGGTCATGATCTCATGGTTCTTGAGTTTAAGCCCCACGTGGAGCTCTGTGCTGACAGCTTGGAGCCTAGAGCCTTCTTTGGGTTCTGTGTCTCCCTCTCTCTGTCCCTCCCACATTCATGTTCTATCTCTCTCTCTCTCTCTCAAAAATAAATAAACATTTTTAAAAAGATACCAGTTGAAGCCCTGTCTTTAAATGTACTGCATGTCACTTACAATTACTGAGTCTGAAATGTCTCCCTGTTATATGGGAAACAAAATCTACCCTATCTGTGAGGTAAAAGTCAGAATAAAAGAATGCAGTATATGAAAACATGCTTTGTCGTTTAGAAAGTACTATTCTAATGATATACATATATATATACACATATATATATGTATATATATATGTATATATACATATATATAGTCTAGTGATATAACATATACATATATATGTATTGAAATGGACTAAAAATTGAGTACATATTACCTTTTTGTATCTTCTTGATGGAGCTTAATTATACCTGACAATTTTCTCACTTTTTTACTGGTGAACATGTGTAATGCCTATCTTTATTCATTATAATATATGCTTCTTGAGGGCAGGAATTTTGTTTTCTTCAGAGGTATATCCTCAGGGTCTGTAAAGGGACCTGTCATAGGTCATTTAATAAATATCTGATGATTGATGAAAATATATATGCAAACAAAATAAAATGAGGATTTTGAGATGTTGGCAGTTTTTTTTTTTTAATTTCTCTAAATCCCCCAATAAAAACAGAACTGGATAGACAAAGAAGAATCCCACAAAAATATTCATTACAAAACTAGGTGACAAGATATTTCTATAAACCTCAAAATGCAAGGGTAAAATAGAAACCAACAAAAGTTATAAAGACATTGTAGGATACCGGCCTGTGTGCAAGAACATAAAGTGAAGCAATGGGGCACCTGATGGACCTCAGAGCACTAAAACCTCTAATAGCCAGTAAGTGCTCATGACAAAGTCACCTTCCATTGCTTATTTCAAAGAAAATTAGGAAACTTCCAGAAAACAATACGAGAGATGAAAGAGATGAATGAGAAAATTCACAAGGGCAGTATAAGAACCACAAAAACAATTGGAAATAAAAGAATAAATCATTTGAGAAATAAAGACTAAACAAGAAGAAACAGAATATGAATACACATAATGAATAATTCTATAAGAGAAATAGAAGGCAAAATTGAGGAAAATATTTAAAATTTTTAAAGAGGAGATATAATGAGATTCTATAGTAAATCACAAATTAAAGAAAGACAAACATCATTCAATATATCAATAATAAAAATCCTTGAAAAAGAAAGCCAAAGAAAAGGGAGAAAGCAAGTACACTGGTATTTCCTAAAATTAAAATTAAGAAAAGTATACATTAAAAGAGCATACCTGAAGGTTGATTCAGAATGACTATTGAATTTTAGAGTAACATTTTTAAAGTTTAGTTGAGCCTCAGAGAAAATTACTTATTCATAGAAAAATAAAATTCAGTCACCCTCAGACTTTTCAACTGCAATGTTTTATTCCAAAAACAAATGGGGTAATATATTTTACATTCTCAAGAAAAGAAATGTGAGCCTAAGTTTTTATATCCAGCAAAACTGACATTTAAATATAAAAGGCCAAAGTGAAAACAGACAAGAACTCAGGTAACATTGTTTTAATGAGCCTTTCTTGTTGTTGTGCCCATTGGAATATGATTCAAATAACCAAAATGACTAGAGAGACATCAATATAAGAATTAATGATAGGGTGATAGATATATAATGACTGAAAGAATCAAGATGAATGGAGGTTCGTATATATAATTTTGTTTAATTAATTTATTTATTTTGAGAGAGAGAGGGAGAGTGCAAGCAGGATAGAGGCAGACAGAGATGGAGAGAGTGAATTCCAAGCAGAGTCCTCACCATCAGCTCAGAGCCCAATGTGGGCCTTGACCTCAGGAACCTGAGCCAAGATCTGAGCCAAGATCAAGAGTCAGATGCCCAACAGACTGAGCCACCCAGGCATCTCTGGAGGTTCATATATATAAATGAACGTTGGTATATAGTACGTAATCCCTATATGCTCAGATAATGTAGATATAGTTTTACAATTTAAAAATAGAGAGAGTGTGTGCTGTGAAAATAGATTTATCAGTTAGTATTAATATGGTTATTTTGTAGGATGTTAGATGTGTAATATTAGATAGAGTGAGTACTTTTGGGATATTCCAATTTTTTCATTTCCTGAGTCTTTGACAATCAAGATGCTCAACGTGGAAAAAGAGTAAACAGAAGAATATGGGAGAGTAAGCACAAAAGTGTAATCATGATTGAATTGGAAAAATCAGTATTTACTCATGAGGTAGTGTGTAAATGTATATATAGTTCTCAGTTCTACCCATCAAAAAGACTAAAAATGATTACAAACTCAATACAACACCCCTAGCATGCAGAAATCCTAGCAATCCTGAAATACCATCACACTAAAAGAGATTCTGTCTTTTAGGGAGAAATAGGTAATTCCAGGAAGTATGTTAAATGAGCCTGGGGTATCCTGTCATACTAGCTAACAAGGAAGCTATCAAAGATCACTACTACAGTTGTGACACAAAGTCTGGGGGCAACTTGAAGAGGCTCCCACTGGCAAAACATGAGACAATTTGAACTTGAAACTAGGTAGTAATTGCAATTGATCAAAACCTATCAAATATGTTAAATCTCCACATTAATAACAGTATTTCTTAAAAGCCTATTTGGTCACCTTTGCAGAAAGACAGGAAATCAATCCCTTAATTGGAAAATTAGTAAATAAAAGGACAGACTAAAGCAATTTTTCTGCCTTTTCTAAAAGAACTATAGCACAGAGTATCAAGCAGTAAATGAGAAAAACTGCTTGTTTAAAATTACTTCAATGAATCAATGAAAAAGAAATGATAAAAGAAAACAATTTTGCAACCTTCAGTGAATTAATGGATCTAGACATTGAGTATCAACAGCTGCTATCATCACAGAGAGAGAGAAATTAAGATACTATGCACCTTTTGATGAGAGAACTCTACACCATTTTAACTCTTGCCAAATGCGTCTATCCTAAACCCTATCAAGTCTCTGGATCCACCTGCCAACTGGTAAGGAATAGAAAGAATAAAGTGTTAAATGAAACCACAAATACACAATCAGCACAACCTGCACTTTAGATTTTTTTTATGTTTATTTGTTTTTGAGAGAGAGAAAGACAGAGCATGAGCAGGAGAGGGGCAGAGAGAGAAAGAGAGAGGGAGACATAGAATCTGAAGCAGGTCCCTGGCTCTAATTGTCAGCACAGAGCCTGACATGGGGCTTGAACCCTGATATCATGACCTGAGCCAAAGTCAGATGTTTAACCAACTAAGCCACACAGGCACCCCAAAACCTGCACTTTAGAAAAGTCTATGGGTCAAATGACCTTGTGTTCTCTTAGGGGTAATTTACAAGGAAAAAAACAAATGTAGAAAAAACCTATAAACTCAGATAAGTGAAAAAATACATCAAACTTTTAAAAATTGGGCAAGATAAAACTTTGGTAATTAGGAAGGCACAATTTGCAATCTAACTATACAAAAACCTGTGAAAATGGTTCTGGAAAAGTCAGGATAGCAGTTACTTTTTGTGGGACAAAGAGATTCAAGATAGGGATGAGACAAACAGAGAAGCCGTGGGAAGACAGGCTAACATCTATTTCTTGACTTGGTGGTGGTACAAGGGTGTTTGCCTTAGAATTTATTAAGTAATACATCCTTCTTTCATAGAATTTGGTATCTCTGCTTTATTTTTAATACAAAAAAATATGAATCCCAGTTTAAAATGCACCTAGCTGGCAGCCCTAAGTGCTTCCCTAAGTAAAATTCTAAAATATTAATGAAGGCTGAAAAAGATGGAACACACACTAAAAATTAATTTGATAGACCACCTGATGCCAGGATTTAAAGTGAATTTCTGCCTTCTGTAAGGCATAAGGAGTTCAATTGAGATAAGCTATAAAACTAGAATAATAATAAGATTTCCCTCATAAGGTACTAGTGAGGATTAAATGAATTTATATGTGGAAAGTACTTAGAATGGTGCCTGACCTAGAGCAAAAGCTATATTTAGAAATAAGCTATTTTTTATTATAAACCTATCCAGAGTTGCATCTCATAAGAAATAAACCCCTAAAAAAAGACACTGTCTGCACCCCACTGTCCTTCTCCAAAACTCAGATCTGTACCAACAAAAAAGTCATCGAACAGCTATCCTTTATCATGTGGTTTCTTGAACTGATAAACCATTTACTGGTTGTCGTCCTTCTGCATCTATTCGGTGGCATTCATTCCTAGCTACCAGCTGGGGAGGAAATGCAAACTCACACATATACACTGGTGGACACAGGTTCCCACCTCACCAGCACAAAGATGGGCTACAGAGGCAGCCCCAGGGAGGCCACAGTGACTCAGCATCTTGGGAACCACAGCTGTGATGTGAGGCATTGACTTCTAATGTTGGAAAACCAGGCAGCTAGGGTAGGAAAAGGTGCTGCTCAGACAGACAGAGAGTTACTGTGAACTTGAAGAATCTGCAGAAATTACGAATTGCACATTGAGTCACATTTAATAATGGCTAAAAAAAAATGGTTTAGATAGTTAGCTAACTGGACACCAAGAGAAGTCATTTCTTCTCAAATTTATCTACAAATTCAATATAAGAATTTGAAAAATGAAAAAAATGAAAAAAAAAAGGCAAAATAATCCTGAATTTCTTCTGCAAGCCAAAAAAAAAGAAGAAAAAAAAACAGTAAAAAGTTGATATAATTTTAAAAATTAAAAGTAATTTAGCCTCAGATATCAAAAATATATTATAAAACTAATAAACTTTAAGGTGGGTTTCTGCTACAGAAAGGTGCAGGTTTATAAAACAAAATAAAAGCAGGAACAACCAAAGAATACATTCAAAATACCATGTAATACAGGGAAATTTCCAGTCAGCAAGGGAAATGACATTATCAAATAAATGGAAATGGAAGATTTACAACAATTTAGGGAATGTTAAAGCCATAAAACAACTAGAAGAAATAGAAATATTCAGATAATCTCAGGATGAGTTAAGCATTTTAAACATAAACAATAGTTTGAAACAAAGATATACATATCCCATTCCGTGAACATTAAAATGTTCTGCACATCAAAAAGTACCATGAAGACATTTAAAGAGGCAAACCAAAAGAGATTCTTAAATACTGTGAACAAACTGAGGGTTTTTGGAGGGGAGGAGAATGGGGTATGGGCTAAATGGGTGATGGGCATTAAGGAGGGCACTTGTTGGGATGAGTCCTGGGTGATATATGTAAGTGATGAATCACTGGGTTCTACTCCTAAAACCAATACTACACTGTATGTTAACTAACTTAAATTTAAATAAATGAATAAAAAGAAAATGGTAAACAATATTAACCATATGCATTTTAAAAATGCTTATTTATATAAAGAGCACCAGCAAAGCTGTAAAAGAAAGCTCACCTACCTCAATTTAAGCAGAGAACACAAACTGAAAATGTATAAAGGAAATGTACATGTCCAACGAAAATATGAAAAAAAGATCAATTATACTGGTAATGAAAGAAATATAAATTTTTTAATGTTACTATTTTACCAATAAAGTTGGGAATATTTTTTTAAATATCTAGTATTATCAAAGGTGAGGAGAAATGAGCTTTGTAGATCACTGCTTTGAGAAAGATACAGCCTTTGTGGAGAGTGAATTGAGAATGTGCATTTAAAAACTTAAAGACACTTTCTTCTTGACCAGAAATTTATCCTAAGGAAATTATTAAAGATTTGAGTAAATATATACAAAGTTGTTTGGTAAAGCCCTGATTATTGCAGCCAAATAAGTAAAAATTTATATACTGAATTGAGGATAATATTCAAATGATGGTATATTAGTTATTCAACTGATGTTTAATAAACTGTAGTGTATTATATATTGGTGTAATGGAAAGAAAAGTTATTAAATGAAAACAAGGGTATTCAAATCATGATAGAAGATATTAATGGACATGGAACATGATTCCCGATGCATTGCTAAATTCCTTCCTTCCACATGTTAAAACAAGTATTCACGGAGTGTCAATCCTGGACTGGAGACAGTGCAGGGAACAATGGAGATGACAGTTCCTGTCATGGAGCTTATATTCTAGTTGGGGAAGCTGATAACAATTAAGATAAATAAGTAAAATACATAGTATTTTAGTCACAATTGCTCAGGAGGAGAAAAAAATAAGGGGAAAATGAGCTTTGTGGAAGAAGTATGTGATAGTTTTTTAAAATGTTTATTTATTTATCTTGAGAGAGAGAGAATGCACCAGCAGGGGAGGGGCAGAGAGAGAAGGAGAGAGAGAATCTCAAGCAGGCTCTGTGCTGATGGATGCCACTCAACACAGGGCTCAAACCCACGTACCGTGAGATCATGACCTGAGCCCAAATCAAGAGTTGTATGCTTAACCAACTGAGACACCCAGGCGCCCTGGAAGAAGTGGGCCAAGAAGACCTCACTGTTGAGAGGACTCTTGATTAACAACCTGAAAGACATGAGGAACTGGTCATGCAGGTATCTGGAGGAATAGTGCTAGGAGCAAAGGGGAACAGCATGGAGAAAAGGACTGAGCATGAGGGGAGCCCATGTGTCTCCTGCCAGCCCCATGTAGCTGAGCAGAGTTACAGGAGAGGCAATGAGCTCAGGGAGTGGGGGACAGGTGGGAGTGGGCCTAGTGCAAATCACAGGTCGGAGTAAAGACATTCATTGGCCTCCAAGCTGAATGAGATGCGCAGTCATCTAGAGACAACAATCGGCATGGTCCACATGCTACCACAAAACAAAAAGTGGCATTTGTATATGCATGCTTAGATTTTATTTATCTTAGGTACATAAGATGGGGGAGAAAAAAAGCAAAAATAAAAAACTAAAAAGATGTGCCTTTAAATATTGAAAAGATTATACCTATATGATTACATAAAATGTGTTTTTTTCTTTGCCCTTTATAAATTATCTAGACATTCCCTATCAACCACGTGCTCCTTTTTTATCTTGAAAAAGAAACAAAATTTTTTAAAAAAAATTTTTAAAAGAGTGAGCAAATCTTGATTCCCACCATCCTGGAAGTTCATAAATGGAACGATCACGCATGTTTAGATGACATTCTCTTTCAGCTCTTTGGGAGGAAATCGAACACTGGATGGAGCAGATCTTCAGGGATGTCTCTGCTGTCATCCACAGTATGACACACTCTAATACCTGGGTCCCCTACCCATGGCCCCTTGTCCAACAGGTTCCCGTGTGGGTCAAATGACTTACCCACGCAGACTTCTGAACACATTGTAGGGTCTGCAGCACCCTCACCCTACAAGCCCTGAGGGAAAATGCCAAGGCAGCAAGATGTGGGGTGCCCAAATCTAAAATACCCATGGTTTGTAATCTTTACCTCCCTAAATGCCACTTCCCATCTTCAGTATCTCTAGAGAGGACAATCAGAAACAGACACATGGACTCCAATTTCTGTTGCTATCTTTATTGCTACAGCACCGGGGGAAAGAAGTAAAAGGATCCTAAAGAAAAGAAAAAAATATATAATGGAGGGTTTTAAAACAAAAATAAATAAATATATCAACTGGATTCACTATGAATACTCAGAAAGAAAGTCTACATTTTCAAATTGTGGTAGCCAGATCTACAGCATCAACATCGCTGGAGAATAGGCTGGAATTATAAATTCCCAGGGTCCCACCCCAGACCTGCTGCATCAATAATTCTGCCAGTGGGACCAAGCTCGGGTGATTCTGTTCTATCTACAGAATGCTCTGAGTCCTCGGCAGGAATTGTTTTCTCAGACTCTCCTGCCCTTTACTGAAGGGAAAGACAGTTTCAATGGGGGTTCAGAATGTCTAGTTTTCCATTAGGAGCTCTTCATTACTGCTTTTTGCTCTGTGGGGATTTCTTTTTTTTTTTTCTTTTTAATTTTTTAAGTTTATTTATTTTGAGAGAGAGAGAGAGAATGAGAGTGGTAGGAGCAGAGAGAGAAGAGAGAATCCCCAGCAGGCTCCATGCTGTCAGCACAGAGCTTGATGCAAGGGCTCAAACTCACGAACAATGAGACCATGAGACTGTGACCTGAGACCAAGTCAAGAGTTGGACACTTAACCAACTGAGCCACCCAGGCACCCCCTCTATGAAGGTTTCTAAAAGCAGGATCTCCTCAAGATATCAACACCTACCAAGGCCCATTTACTTTCTTAGCTAGTTTGACTGGGCTGTAGTTGAGTCATCAACACCTTCTCTAATGCAGCATGAAGAGACCACATGCAGCTCTACTTTTTTCCCTTTATTCCCTCAACTTCTAGCATATCTATCGTTGAATTTGTTTCACTGGTAAGTTAATCTCTCTGGATAATACACACTGTCCTCTTACAAAACGTTCTAGGCACTTTCTTTTAATAAGGAGACTCGCTGAAACATTCTGTATCTCTTTTATAATCCTGTAATTTTATCTTTGATTGCTCGGTAATACCTTCTTTTCCCAGCAGGGTGGCATCATGTCTTTGCTATTAAACCTTGCACACGCTGAAGGTCCTTAAGGCCCCATGTGAAGGGGCCAGGTGGAAGGTATTCTGAGATTCTCATTTACCATTTAATATATATACTTGGTCTCTGATGCAGACCGTACAAAAAGGTCAGAACAAATCACATACTCCTTTCCGTGTCAGTTCAACTAAGCAAGCCATCCAAAGGAAATACCTTTCTAACAGGAAATATCCAAAAGAAAACATTCAGTAAAAATGTGTATTCCTTGAAAAAACTTATGTAAATTATGTAGTCATCATTTCGGAGAATCTTTCACCACCAGCCAGAGACCGAGTTTAGCAAAGTAAGGTTACTGTGAGCTTGGGTGGTATGTGTCTTTTTGTTTTATTTTTAAAGAAACTTTTTATTTTGGAATAGTTTTAAATCCACAGAAAAGTTGAGATGAGATAGTACAGCAAGTTCCTATATACCCTTCACTCAGCTTCCCCTTATGTTAATATCTTATATAACCATGATACATTTTTCAAAATGAAGAAATTAGCACTGGTACATTACTATGACCTCAACTCTAGACTTAATTCGGCATTCACCAGTTTTTCCTCTCATGTTCTTTTTCTGTTGCAGGATCCAGTCCAGGATACCACATTGCACTTAGCATGTTGCTTTTTAGTTCTCTTTTACTTCTTCCTGCCAGCTCCTGGATTGGAACTTCATATAGAATAGCCACTTATAAATAGCTGTTAATTACTAACACAGCACCCCGTGTTTCATAACTGGTTGCAATTCTGCCCTACACATGAGACGACCCATCGCGCAGCATCACGAGCCTGCCTCAGAGGTTCAGCTGGCCTTACCCAGACTTTGGCACCCTCCTAGCTATGCCTGGGATTGGAGCAAGAAATCTATTTTGGGCCCACATAAACTGGACAATGTAACCAACCCCTACTGATTCCTATCCTTGAAGACAAAAGTAAGCCAGTTTATTGGGAGGGCAATTCTTTGTAACAATACTCCCAGAATGAGTACAATGACAAATGGTTTAGGAGACGATAGATATTTTTTTTTAGTAATTCCCAGTTTATTCAAAGTCTACAGTATGACAAAGACCTGGGTCAAGGTGGGGAAAAAAATCACCCATGATGCCTTAGATAGGACCCTCTTGACAACAGTTACTGTGAAGTTATCTCCTCACTGGCCTCCTACACCATTTCCTCAGTGGATTCACCTCTACAACAAGGAGGGAATAAGAGACACATGCAGAGAAAAACAAACAAACAAGAGTTTAGTCAAAAGTGAAGTTAGCAGACCCACACCACGGTCCTTAAGGCAGCTCTAAAGATATGGTTTCTGGGGGTCTAAGATAACAGCTTCCTGAGCAGAAGCATTAGTCTCCACATTCCTGTTAATTCAAGTTCTAATTTCTAATGATATTCTTCCTCTAAGTCTCTGACATACACACACTTCCTAAGGTTCAACTGTGGCATTGAAGCAGAATCTCTGGGACCCTTAGAAATGGAGGGGGAAAAGCCCACAAATACTCAGGTCTAATTCTTGGAGGCACTCAGTACTGACCACCCAGGTGAGAAATGGGGTGGGGAACAGAAATAAGCCTGGAGGGCCCTTCTTAAATGCATTATTCCAAAGTGATGTTTTTCATTTTTTCTTTTTTAAATGAATAAGTGGCACAAGAATTCAATGAAAACACATTAGAGAAAGCAATGAAAAAAATGCAATTGAACACATAGCAAGATACTCAAAGCCTTCTTATGTACTGTTTTTCCATGACCCAAGGAGCACAAACCCCCACACTCCTCAGCAGCCGTATCCTTCCTCAAGGCTATTTCTGGCCAGGTGTCAAACCTTGGAGACAGTTCTGGTATGTCTTCCAATAGCAAGACCAAGCACCATCTCTGTAATCCTCTGCCTCTCATGAGTTTAGGTCAACAATGGATTCGCCTTTCCATAATTCCAAAGTAAGGAGGAATGTCTGCATCTGAACATACTTATCAGCTTCTTGGCCATATTATTTAGCTTCAAAAAGTTGTTTGAAAACAGCAGTACCATTAATGGTCCAAATGAAAGCAATCTCATTTGGGTGATTGTTGTTATTATGGATGGTGTCAATCAGCATTGTTGAGTATGAATGGCACTAGGATTAGTGCAACATTTGGGGAAAGTGTCCCCAAACTTTCCCTAATATATTTTTTTTTAATTTTCTAGAAAGTGTTATGATTGTTTTGTATGAATACAAACATTCGTCTGAGGTCAGAAGCACTTGCATCATCTCCCACCCCTGCTGCCATCATCTATTTGAGTTACAGGAAAAGGATGACAGGGAGTGTGACATCAATGGCCAGCTAGGTCATGGGCCAGATAAAATTTCAGAATCATTGGGTAGACTCTTTTAGAAGTCCCTGTCTCCTGACAGCACAATCTGAATGAGGGGAAGGGGGTGGAGAGACAGACTTAGAGGCAGAATAGCAAATGTCATGAGAAAGCTATTTTTAAGCCTTAAGGTGACATTGAGGGTAGAGGTTTCCTGAACTATAGAGCTTTATCTTAAAGCCAAACCATGTGTCTGCATTTTAGAACTATTATCCAGAAGCATTTTAGGGGGTAGGAAATTTGTGTTTATAACCCGGTAAGTACACAGTCAGATCACAAATATTTTAATGCCACTTCCCCATCTCTCTTCATATGCTTGGAATGTTTTGGTAGCACTCTCTGCTTTTCTTTATAAAAAGCCCTAAATGAGTCCATAAGTAAAATGTCATCAGATATAATAAAGTCATATGCAGATTATTCTCAAAAAATTTAATAATATTTCCTTTATTTTCTGTAGTACCCCAAAATAAAACTATGTGATGAAACCCCAAGAGGAAAAGCCAGACTTGGAACACCAACAAACAGCCCTCCCTGGCCAAGAGCGGCCTGAGAAAACTAGGGAGAAATGTCATAGACTGAAGGAAGTACCAATGGAATGATGGGAATCTGCATGTAGAAACAAACTGGCAAATGGAGGCAAACACTGTTTCCACCCAGCTCTACCTGTGAGCCCATGCATACACACAGACACATGCACACACACTTGCACACTCATATACTCATAAGCTAGTCCTCCCAGCCCTCAACATACACACTCTCAACACAAGAATGGCCCACATAGAAGAACAGGTTTTCCAGAGTTGGAGGCCCCACTCCACCACTGGGACAAGGCCATTTCTTCCCCCACCTGACTGACCCTGCAAGTTCATTTTCGCTGTGGGAGAAGATAGAGATGGAGAAGGGTCTCCTCTGAATGCAATAGCACAAGTGTGTCTTGTCAAAATCATGGGAAACCATTTGATGTTCCAGACCATGGCCCGCAGAGCATTTCCTGTGAATACCAAGGGCCTAGAAGCCTCTGAGTCAGGACAGAAAAGGAGGGGAGAATGAGCCTCCCTCTGTGAGTCCCTAGCTGTGCTTTCTCATGGAAATCATACTGTAGAGATGGGTTAGGTATAGTTGGAAAGGTTCTATTGATTCTCTGCCTCAGGGATATCATGGATTAATGAACCAGGTGGAAATCTAACCAGCTTTTAGAGTATTATTTCTATGGAGAAAAGTTTCCAAACCCCACACAACAGATTCACAAAGGAATTGTTGAAGCACAATACATTTGTGCTTTGGCGACTACTGAGGAGGGGCAGGGCAGGGGCTTGATTTCTCCCCTTTGTCTTGAAGAAAGGCACTACTGGTGGAGAAGGGGGGGGTATGCTCTGTGTGGGCAGTGAAACATCCTAAAATGCCATGTGATAAATGCCTCTCACCCTCCCGCATGCAGAGCAGCTTCCTAAAGCCCCTGTGGTAGGTGCCCCTTCACTTTGCACCCAGCTAAGATTGTTTCCCAAAGGCTAGGCTAGCTACCCTGCTTAGTTTATATTTCAGTTTTCTCTGTTCTGCGTTTCAACTTCTGAATACAAAAGCCACTTCCTCCCCGTCTCAGTTCTCTGCCCAGTTGAATCACCCTGGGATAAAGAACCACATGAAAACAAGTAGAGTGACCACACTCTGGGATTTCCCTTGGTGATGTAATCCAATTAGGACAGGAGGAGAACGGATGACAAAGCCAGGTGCCATATCTATGGTGGGTCTAAGTCTCACAGGAAGTCAGGATGTAAAATTACTTCATTGGCTTTGAGTAGGATTTAAAGCTTATTATCTTGCACACAGGTGATGTACTCTGTCAGCCTTCTAGGAAAAAGAAAAAGAAAAAAAGTTTGATTTTGTCCTAACCTGTTTTGTAGATCATTGGACAAAGTTTTAAGATGGCATCTAACTTCAGTTGTCTGACATGTTTGCAGCTATTTATTAATTTTCTACTATTGCTAGGCATCAAAGATGAATAAGATATAGGCTCTGACCTTCAGAAAACTGACAGGAAAGGAGAGAGAATGACACATAACTGGATCAGTTGATTTCAAAATGCGATATGTTCTATCATAGGCAAGGGGAGGCATGGCAGACAGAATAACTCTGCTTAAGAGAGCTGGGGCTTTCCTAGAGGAAGAAATATTTAAAATGCATTTTGGTTGGGTGTCTGAAATAAAAATAAGAATAAAAATAAATTTTAATATAAAATAAAATAATAAAATAAAATGCATTTTGGAGAATGGATAAGACTTTGCCAAATATGCGAAATGTGGAGATGAGAAAGGAGATGGCACCATCTGGAAAAGAGAAGAAATGCAGAGCTGGGTCCTCAAGGGAGAAAATGAGGTGGACAGGTAGACAGGAGCCAGGACAAAGAGAGGCTCAAGACCTAGGATGAGAAGATGGTACTCACAGCCCTCCATGCTTATCTGTAAAATAGCTGTTCTCACTGAAGGATCACAAGTCAAGACTGTACTTCTTGTTTAATCCATCCATATTCCCACTAATAAAGCTGGCATAACAACTGTTTTCCCATCTTCACCTGACTTGCAAGTGAGCCACTTTGCAAGAGACTGGCTGCCTAGCTAGGAGCCAGGCTGTGGGGAGCACACTCAAGAGGGAAGTCATTTCAGAATCACGAGGCATTAGAGTTGCACTTCCTGAGACACCTGTACGTGTGTTTATTCCTGCTCAGTCACCTGGCAGCAACTTAAAAGCACAGGTTTTTGAATTAATTGTAAAGTGGCAATCGGGCTGTGGGGAGAGCGATATGGAAGAGTTAGAGGGATTCATGTCTTGTAGGGGCTGTGTTCACTCAATCCCCAAAGAGGCAAAGAGGACCTAATTAGAAACAAAGCTAACTTAACACCTTTCCTGAAGTGCTTCTCACGGGGCAGTTTCTTTTGTTGTTTTCTTCTTGTGTGTGTTTGTATTCATCAGGATCCACTAAGGGGCTAGATATGAATAACTCATGTTAGCATGTATTAGTGTGACACAACATACACTGCTCTTCTAAATGGGGCTCAAGGAGCCATTGCTTGAAAGCACAATGCTTATTTAGAAATGTTCAGACTTCACTGATCCTGAGTGGCAATCACAGGGAAGGACCCATCCAACCATCCATTGGGAGGCTCTTGCTCTGGGGCTGTGTACATTAAGGAACTCCTTTAAAATCATGATTTCATTTCTACCTACTGTCAGAGACAGGTCTGCATTTAAAGAAACAGAGAGAATGAGAGATAAGAGAAGGACTTTATAAAATCAATGAACATTCTTCTGAACATACAATTATATAATCACATAATTTTTTAAAGGTTTCTCTCAAAATAGAGAGACAGAGAGCAAGCGGCAGAGAGAGAGAGACAAAAGAGAGAGAATCTCAAGTTGTCTCCGTATTGTCAGCATGGAGCCTGATGTGGGGTACGAATCAATGAACCATGAGATCATGACCTGAGGCAAAATCAAGAGTCTAATGCTCAACCAACTGAGCCACTCAGGTGCCCTTATAATCATATGATTTTGATAATGTTTATCATTATGCCACGTAAGAATATCCATTCTTCTTTGTCTTTTTTTTCAACAGATACCCATCTTGGAACTGTCTTAGATAAACCTTTTATCTGATTTCCACTACCCCATATTGGTTTTGACAGAGTTCATTATTACCTCAAGTAGTATGCTGGCTAAATGTGACAGACAAGTACTTTCAGAAATAAAATATTTCCTATTTCCCTAATTAGAACAACATTCTTGCAGACTACCCAGATGCACCTGCCCTTGTGCAAACTCTGAAGGCTAATCATGTTCCCTTTATTTGGTCAAAGAGGTTGCGTGTTAAAGGTGATGGACTGGAGCAAAGCTGTTCCAGATGTATTTTTTTCATTCATTCAGTGCCATCAAGTTCATGGGCTTTTCTAGGCAAACGGTTTCAAAAAATGTAGCCAACCATCAATTATTCAGTAACTGATTAAATAGACTGTCAATTATATGAATCTCTTATTTCTCAATTTTCTCTCTCTTGACTTTTAGCCTTTCTACCATCTTACTGTAGATGGCTCTTTCCCAGAGAACAGATAATGCAAGTGAACAAAGAGAAGATGGGACTCAGGCAGGCAGTCTCATAGTTAGCTGCTCAGGGCCGCATCAGCTCTGATCCTCCGTGGCCAGTTGAGAATGTACATTAGATCAGAGATTGACACACTATGGCCCTCAGCCCAAATCTGGCCCACTGCCTGCTTTTGTAAACAAAGTTTAATTGGAGCACGACCACACTCATTTGCTTGTGTTGTCTACGGCTGCGTTTTGGACTACAACAGCAATGCTGAGTAACTGCAACAGAAGTCATATGGCTCTCAAAGCTTCAAACACTTGGCCCTTTAGAGAAGCAGTTTGCTAACCTTGTCTTAGCTGCTTGGACTGGTGAGTTCAGTTTCTTAGAGCATGCTGTGATTAAAGTAAAGCCTTCCATTCTCTAGTCCATTTTCTGGATTTCACACTGGCCTCTGATAGGAATATTGTAAATGTTAAGGCCCAACAGAAATGTGAAAAAAAAAAAAGGGACACCTGGGTGGCTCAGTTGGTTAAGCATCCAACTCTTGATTTCAGCTCAGGCCATGATCTCACAGTTCATGAGATCGAGCCCCGCGTTAGGCTCTATGCTGACAGTGAGGAGCCTGCTTGGGGTTCTCTCTCTCCCTCTCTGTCTCTGCCCCTCTCCTGCATTCTCTCTCTTTCTTCCTCTCTCTCTCTCTCTCTCTCTCTCTCAAAATAAATAAATAAACATTAAAAGAAAAAATAATGTGGAAAAAGATATTTTGGAAGGATATTTTTAACTGCAAGTAAAACAAAACACTAAATCAAGGAATTTTTTATTCTAAGGGATTTTTTTTCTCATATAATAAGTCAAGCACCTGGGTTTGTTTTGTGAGTGGCTTAGCAGCTCAACAAGTACCCAGTTTATTTTGATCTTTCTGACTTTCCATGCTTAGCCTGTCTGATTTGTGCTTCAGGGTACCTCTTCTTAAAGGCCCTAAGGTGGCTGCCAGAGTTCCAGTCATCTCATGCTGACACAGCAACGTCCAGCAGCTATAAAACAATCTTCTTGAGGCTATTTTTAAGAGTGAGTGAAACTATTCTCATAACTGCCATCCCTACCCTCTAGCTTTCTTGCTTTGTATCTCAGTAGCCAGCACAATATCACAGGCTACCATATTAAACTGATGACTGACAAGAACACAGGTCACTGCTTACTCCAATCAAGATTGAGCCCTTGGAGGTGAGATGGATATCTCTCTCCCCTGAAGCTGATGGCTTAGCGACAACGGTGCGCATGTGAAAAACATTAGGGCTCTGCCAGAAGGAAAAAGAAAAGGGAAGATGGATGTTGGGTAGGCAACCAACAGTGTCAGCTATAGAATGGCATGAGTCCCTTTCCACCACTAGAAGAATAACTCACACAGTATGTCCAATTAGTGACAAACAAGTTGTGCGCCAAGTATAAAGTACAGAACTATATATATACAGTAGAGAATATTTTCTATCTTAAAGATAAAAACTGTTCCATGAACTATCACCATGAACTTGAGTACATCATTTTATCTCTCTGGATCTTAAGAGGTTAAGACAAGATGAAAGTCTCTTCAAGGTCTGGGCTACAAAAACCATTATTAATTCAAAATCTTGAATAAAGGAACACTGTGTATTTGAATAAATATTTTATTTATATGTTTTTTGTATTTATAAGCTGTATTTTTACACAAAGAGTAGGAGCTAACCTTAAAAAACCTAAATACCAAAAGGGAAAATAACTAGTCTTGGGAATTGGTGCTGGCAGAAAATAAGGAAAGGAAAACATTAAAGACAGAGGTAAGGAGAGCATGCAGAAATGCAAACCATATGTTCCTGGAGAGTTGCTGGAAAAGTCACCTAAAAATTGAGTTCTAAGTTCTCTATAATTTAAAACAAGAAGGGAAACACAGTGAGTTATAAAACTGACAACATCCACAAAATAAAATCACAATAATAGTTTAGAGGCAGCTCAGATTTTCTTGATATTAAGACTTCAGACAAATTTCATTCATATTCCTAATAAAGAGGACATTGCAATAAATATTGTTCTTAGTATCAACATTTCAAAGTATGATATATTAAAGTAATGCTACCCACTGAAACCAACAAACTCTAGTATTTCAATACCTTAACACAGTAAAAAATTATTTCTTGCTCATTTAACATTCAGTGCTAGTGTTTCAGGCTGGTGGGTAGCCACTGCTTTCCATATTATCCGTTCACCCTTCTCTAGGGACTCAGAGCCATCTGCACTTAGCTAAAGCAGAGTTGCTCAATTTTGGCACTATTGGCATTTTAGAACAACGTTCTGTTGTGGAGGGCTGTCCTATGCATTGGAGAGTGTTTAGAAGCATCTTGGGCTACTACCAACTAGATACCAGGAGCATGACAATCAAAAATGCCTGCTAATACTGTCAAATGTCCTCTGGGGGACTGGCTGGGGACTTGTGACTTAGAGTTTGGATAAAGAAAGAGTAGAGACTCAACCAACACATGAAAAAATGCTTAACATCACTCATCATCAGAGAAATACAAATCAAAACCACAATGAGATATTACCTCACACCAGTCAGAATGGCTAGCATTAAAAACTCAGGCAACAACAGATGTTGGAGAGGGTGCGGAGAAAGAGGATCCCTTTTGCACTGCTGGTGGGAATGCAAACTGGTGCAGCCATTCTGCAAAACAGTATGGAGGTTCTTCAAACCATTAAAAATAGAACTACCCTAGGACCCAGTAATTGCACTACTAGATGTTTATCCAAGGGATACAGGTGTGCTGTTTCAAAGGCGCACATGCACCCCAATGTTTATAGCAGCACTGTCAACGATAGTCAAAGTATGGAAAGAGCCCAAATGTCCACTGATGGATGAGTGGAAAAAGAAGATGTGGTATATATATATATATATATATATATATATATATATATATATATATATACACACATATACATACATACATACATATACACACATACACAATGGAGTATTACTCAGCAATCGAAAAGAATGAAATCTTGCCATTTGCAACTATATGGATGGAACTAGAGGATATTATGCTAAGTGAAATTAGTCAGAGAAAGATATATCATATGACTTCACTCATATGAGGACATTAAGGTACAAAATAGATGAACATGAGGGAAGGGAAGCAAAAATAATATAAAAATAGGGAGGGGGACAAAGCATAAGAGACTCTTAAATATGGAGAACAAACAGAGGGTTACTGGAGGGATTGTGGGAGGGGGGATGGGCTAAATTGGTAAGAGGCATTAAGGAATCTACTTGTGAAATCATTGTTGCACTATATGATAACTAACTTGAATGTAAATTTAAAAAAATAAAAATAAAAAATTTGAATAAAAAAAGAGTAGGGAAAACATATCTCCTTTTTATTGGTGTATTAATTATACACACACACATGATCAGATCTTAAGTGTTCAGTTCAACGAGTTTTGACAATTGTTACATCTTTATAATAATCACCAGCCAAAACAAGATGTCAATCAATTCCCATACCCAGAAAATTCCCTTGTCCAGTTAATCCATCATCCTCTCTCAGGCAACTACTTTCTGATTTCAATCACCGTAGATTAGTTTTGTTTATTCTCGGCCATAATATAAATAGAATTACAAAATATGCATTCTTTTGTGTTTGGCTTCTTTTGCTCAAAACAGTATTCTGAAACTCCCGCATGTTATTGCATGAATCAAGAGTTCTTTCCTTCATACTGCTAAGTAGTCTTCTACTGTATGGCAATGCCACAAATGTGTTTAATCTCTTAACTGCTGCACACTTTCTTTTTTAAACAATTTTTTCCTAAAAGTGATGTGTGTCACTTCTGTTCACAATTCATTGGTGAGAAATAGTATTATAACCTATCTGAATGTAACAAACCCTGGGAAGCGACGTCTTTACTGGGCAGACACTTGTCAGTGACAATTCTGTCCTCTGAAAGCTGGAACATAAATCTTGTAGGACAGTTAATTATCTCTGTCATATCTAGCATCCAAATGGGAGATCTGTGTATGGCTTTCTGGCCTTTAGGCTAGAAGAGGTAAAACCTACTAGAAGTTCTAGCATGACATAGATAGTAAGTTTTGAAATACACTCTAAAAAACTATCGGCTCTGGAAACATTTTACTAGTCAACCATGCTAAGTAACAAGATAAACTCATATTGTAGTTAATTATTCACCAGTTCTAACCAAATACTAAATAACCAATCAATATCCAAAGCAACAGAGAACTTTCAGCTAATGCATATGAATGCTTTCTTGTACTTTTTTTTCTTGAAGGCTCAATATTTTAAAAATAAATTGTTCTTGAATAGAACATGATTGACAAAGTATAAATAGTAGTATATTTGAATAACCATATTATGTTTAAAATCTACAGACCTGTGATACACAGAAGCCTCAACTTGAATTTCATATATTTGTTTTAAATTAAAAGAAAAAAGATGTCCATAATAATAGAAATGTAAATTGAATATTTATCATAGTTAACTATGAATGGAAGCACATATTCATGAATTCATAAATATTTTCAGAACAAAATCTTTCCCAGACCAAAAGGGCTGGGACCCTAAAAACAGTGAGAAAACACAGTAGTCTTTTCTGCTTGAGGAATGCTGAAAAGTAAAACAGACCAGCATTCTCTGCTTTATTTTTACTAATGAATAACATACACAAAAAATAAAAGTACATAAAACTGTGATTAAAGATGACTCGATATAAATATATCCCTCATTTCAAAAAATGAGCATATCTATCGCATCATATAAAAATAGACATTTTTTTTACATATTTGCATGAATATGCCATCATATGGTGATCACTTTTGAGTTACCTACCCTAACCTATTCACAACATTTCATCCTTTATTGACTTTCAGATAGTTGATTTGTACACATTGTATATTTCCGTGTAAGTGATTTTTTTAAATGTCTCCAACCTGTGCACCATAAAATAGTTCAGACCTAAGTATGTACATAGAAGGTCCGATGGGCGTAGGCCTGGCAAGAGTCTCATAAGGATCTAGGAAGTCCTGGGGAAATAGTGCCCGCTGAAGGAAGGGTCTGGATCAAAGATGAAGAGTCCTGATAAGTGTGTCTGAAGGAGGAAGGTCAGCCAGCGGCAGGCACTGGGAGGCAGGAAGGCCCAGCACGCAAGGGAGAGCAGGCTTAGGCATCAGTCGGCTTTAGAGAGCTGCAGCACACACAACAAAGATACGGGGGGATGCAGCGCTCAGAGGCCTGGGTGGCAGAGAGGCACCTGCCATTAAGACGGTAGATCAGTGGAAGCAAGGTCCAAGCCATTGGGCTGGATTTGTGTCCAGAAATCCTTTTGCCCAGGAGGCATGGATACTGACAGGAATGGGTTCCTGCCTCAGAATAGCAGCTAAGCCACCAAGACAGGACTCAAGTAAAGGAGGAAGGACAACGTAACACCTATCTAAAGTATCCAAGTGGCCCATGAGATCAGGATAAATCTTGGAGCAGGCATGACTGATGCTGATTTCAAGAGTCATGGGACAGACATTCATCATCCCTTCCCCAAAAGGGTTCTGAGGCTTGCATGCCTCACTCAGTCACCCCAGCTGTGGGAAGGAAAGGAATGTAGAATTTGGGAACCAGGGACACCCAGAAGCCACAAGCTGGGCGTGACCTTTTGTTTTAAAAAAGAAAAATCATGGGGCACCTGGGTGGCTCAGTCGGTTAAACATCTGACTTCAGCTCAGGTCATGATCTCCCAGTTTGTGAGTTCAAGCCCTGCTTTGGGCTCTGTGCTGATAGCTCAGAGCCTGGAGCCTGCTTTGGATTCTGTGTCTCCCTCTCTCTCTGCCCCTCCCCCATGCGCGCGCACGTGCGCGCGCGCGTGCTCTCTCTCTCTCTCTCTCTCAAAAATAAATAAAGATAAAAAAAAAAGAAAAAATAAAAATCTTGGGGCACCTTTGTGGCTCAGTTGGTTAAGTGCCGGACTTTGGCTCAGGTCATGATCTCCCCATTCGTGAGTTCAAGCACTGCGTCAGGCTCTATACTAATAGCTTAGAGCTTGGAGCCTGCTTCAGATTCTGTGTCTCCCTCTCTCTCTCTGCCCCTCCTCCCACTCTCACTCTCTCTCTCTCTCTCTCTCTCTCTCAAAAATAAACATTAAAAAATGTTTTAAAACATCTTAACACAGTTGAAAGAAATTGACATTCTTTCATAGGAGCCCGAGTCTACCTTTGCAGGAAGAAAGTTCACAGGAGTTCAGTGGGCAGAATAGACTCACTCCATCCTTGGACCTCCATTAGCGCTGCTAATGTCTTTCCAAACATCAGAAGCTCTGGTATATTTCAGTTCCAAAATGCCTTGGAACTCTCTTATGTTCTACATTTTCAAAAGTCTTTGCCAGAAAGATGGTAACTGTGTCTAATTTGTAATGCATGCCTAGTCATAATGTTAATTCGCAGGACTAGTATTAATAATATTATACACTTCAAAGTGAATCCTGTATATTCTACAGCATTAACTGGAGTGGTTCAGGCGCCTGTTAACAAGTTACTGAAATTCAGAAGCTTATGGGTTTGTTGGGAAGTCACAGCCTATTACAAGTTGTGTCAAGCCAACTCCAGGGGCAGGCAAAAAAGAATTGCTACTCTCTGCAAAGCCTTAGGCACTGCTTTTGAATTTCATTAAGAAGGACATATCCATGGATTCCAGATAACTATTATAGGTGGGCTTCATCTTAAGAAATACTAGTTATGAAAGGCAGCCTTATAAAATGTCTAAATTAGCAAGAAGTTATTTGCTTCAATAAAGGAGTTTCTATTTAATCAGCAAAAACCATCCATCCATTTGTTCGTTCATCCAATAAATGCAGAGCCTTCCCGTGAATGATATGCTATGAGTAAGACATGATCCCTGCCCTGAAGAAGCTCTCACCCCTGAAGGCAGATATTAACAATTAGCTACATCCAGGAGGTACCAGGTATAAACAAGATGGTCTGAACATTAAAATGAGAGAAGCCAGGGGCCCCTGGGTGGCTCAGTCGGTTAAGCGGTCGACTTCGGCTCAGGTCATGATCTCGTGGTCCGTGGGTTCGAGCCCTGCGTCGGGCTCTGTGCTGACAGCTCAGAGCCTGGAGCCTGTTTGGGATTCTGTGTCTCCCTCTCTCTGACCGTCCCCCATTCATGCTCTCTGTCTCAAAAATAAATAAACGTTAAAAAAAAAAAACATTAAAAAAACGTTAAAAAAAAATAAGAGAGGCCATTTCCAGCAGGAAATTCAAGGAAGGCTTTGCAAAGAAGATGGGAGAGACTCAAAGATAGCAGGATATTAACTGTTAGCGATTGCAGGTAGAAAAGATGAGCAAGTTAAACATGCATAAAGGAGTGAGCAAAGAATGAGAACCGGAAGCTATAAGGCATGTGTGAAGCATGGCAAAGAGATCTATTTGAGCGTGGATTTTGACCAAGAGTGGGAATTAGAATTGTAAAGGTAAGTTGAAGCTGAATCAAGAAGAGCCATAAATGCCAGGGAAAGGAATGTGTGATGGATTCTGTTCAGCAATCAAAAGCCGCTAAGCTTTTTGTGAAGAGAAAGAACAGAATTAATGCTTCTTTAATGAGAACAACATTTGCTTCTGAGATGCTGTGCATCTTCTATAGGGACAGAAGATTGAGAGCAGCAATATCAGATAAAAATATGTCACGAGAGTTTGGTAGAGAAGTGATAGGGGCCCGAGCTCTCATAGTGTTATCCACTCAGTGTGTTTAAGCAGTAATGTCACATGAACTGTTGCCTGGAGGATGTTCCATTGTGCTACACAAGACATGTCACAGAGCTGACAAAATTGAGTACTGAGTACAGATTTTTAGTTGAGACTTCAAAGAGAAGAAGGCTCTTCCTGCCAGAAGAGTTTTTCAGTGGCCCCATCATCAACTACCCTTGAGAAGATTCTGTGCATGCGCACACACATACACACACACACATACACTCACACACCAGGTTAGAGAGATAGAACTGTAGTGCAGATGCACCGGACCAAACCATGACCAACTTATTGATGAGGGTCTGAAGCAAGTACTGAACATTCCAGAGCAGACCAGACTCTTTGGGGCAAGAGCAGTGGGAGCCTCAGAGAAGATCAGCTTGGAAACGATTTCCTTGGATTTGCCAGTGAAGGTTACTCATCAATTCTTTAGGAAGGAGGAACTGCAGACTGGTCTGAAAATCCACTGTCTACTCTTATGCTTTGTTGCATGTAAAGCTATCCAGAAAACCAAATATTACTCCTCTTGGGTGTATAGATGGCACCCTCTTGTCAGGGCTGCAGAGTACCAAGAGGAATGATCACACTAGGACCCTTCTCAAATTTAAAGCCAGGATTCCTGTGTCAGAGAACATATGTTTGGAGGGGAGAACAAGAAGTTATGGCTTGAGGCTTGGATACATGAGGGAGAGGAGCGAGTATGACTGGATGTTTGAGCTTGGGTGACTGGGAGAACAGTGATACTCTCAGTCAGATGACAGGCAAGAAGGGGAAATTATTTGGTTAAGATGATCATTTCAGTTGAGAACATGCTGAGTTGGGGTGGGTAATCCAGAGCAAGATGCAGGCACTGGGAAGACAGGATGAAAGACCAGCAGAAAGTTTAGGACACAAGATCAAACATTTCTCAAAATAAATTACAAACCAATAAAAAGACACTCTTGGAGCAAATTATTCACATGTATAACTTTCTAGAACTTTCTCAAAAGTTTAAAATGAGACACACCTTTAATTACCTTAATAGCATATTTGATATTAAATTTAAATTCCTTTTATACATCTTAGAGTAGTAAGTAAAAAACCAACTATTTTTAAGGAATTGTATTGTTCTTGTATGTTCCTCACTCTTGGATTAGTCAATACTTTTCTTGAGATAATACTATCATTATGACACAAATTTTTGGATGCAACAATTGCTAGCAACTTAATCTTTAATAGAGGTAGGATGTCTTAAGACATTCTGAGCTTCAGGTGTGCTTTTGATCACAAATTAAGAATCCATAATTTGCGAAACATTGTTGGTGTTTATGATATTTGAAAATACAGAACTAAATTCTAATTCTAAGGATTAAGACATGTTTTGTTTTTCTGTCTTATGGATTTTTCACCCCCATTGTCCCCTAGATGTGCTGACCATTGGAGTTAATGACATTAAGTCCCTCTAGAAACAATTTATAAAGTGCTTCATACTGCAAGGCAGCCCACCCATGTCCCTTGAACTTAAGGCCATCTGTGCAATTGTTTTTCACCTCTGCATTCAAAAATAAAATAAAACACACCTAAACAAACTCTTGAAACCAAGGGAACACCAGGCCACTAGATTACTAAATTACTCCATTTCACAAGGACACTTTATTTATTGTATCCTCAATGGCTACAACACTGTCTGGCATACAGTAGGTGTTCAGTAAATATTTGCTGAATCAATCAATAAATAAATATCAAAGTTAAATTTTTATTTCTTAGCAGACACATTTCTGTCATCTTAGATGGGATTGTTCTCACCTGCGAATAGTGCGTTGCACATCGCAAGACACAGGATCACTGGCCATCTCCCTTTCAATGCCATTAGACTCCACTGTGACAACCCAAAACACCCTCCCACATTTTCAACTGACTCTTGCTAGGAGGTACTGGTTCCAATTTAAGATCCAATATGTGAAATGTGTAATTAATGACTGGCATCTGTCTATGAACCACAACCAATTTCATGAGACTCTGAAAAATTAAAGGAAACAAAATATGGAACATTTGGGAGTAGACTTTGATGATTTCCATATGAAAGAAAAATACCTCCTGCTAAGAAAGCACCCAGCATCCCAAATTCTGAATTAGAAAGGTACTACCAAGTGGAGATACAAAAAAGCAGGAGTGACCTGCTAGCATGATAGCATGTCTTACATTCAGGAAGACCCTGGCAAGCACCCTATCTCAGAAGAAAATATTCATTCATCTACTCCTCACTATCTATGGAAAAGCATTTTGAGGTTTATAATTAAAGTCAAAGGGGAAGTAGGATTCACTTTACATCATTCAGCAACTTTTCCAGAACACAATTCCATAGGACTACAGATAGCTACTCCAGAGGCCAACCTTGAAAGTCCCCTATCAAAAGGAATCTAAATTGTCCAAAATTTAAAACATTAATGTCTCTAAAGACATTAACACAGAAATTATGTTTTTGCAATAATGCCTTCTTATTTGAATTTTGCAACAAATATTTTTGGCTTTAGAATTAAATAAATGTACAAGGATTTGAAAAATACCCTGGGGTACCGGGTGGCTCACTTGGCTAAGTGCTGGACTCTTGATGTCAGCTCAGATCATGATCTCATAGTTCAGGGGTTTGAGCCCCACATCAGGCTCTGGGCTGACAGCACAGATCCTGCTTGGGATTCTCTCTCACTCACTCTCTTTTTCTCTGTCCCTCCCCTGCTCGCTCTCGCTCTCTCTCTCTCTCTCTCTCTCTCTCTCAAAATAAACAAATAATATAAAAACATTTTAAAACTTTTTTAAAAAGGAAAAATACCCTAAATGTATCATATGGGATCTATATCACTTTTTATTGCAAATAATACAATAAAATCAGTATCTATGTTGAGCTAATAATTACAGGGCTGGTTGAGTTTGGGTTTTTAACAACATAAACTATTTCTAGCTCTTTCTTGGGAGAACGCCCATGACTAGATGCCCGAAAAGACTGGTCTGAGGCACCGCTGACTCCACTTTTAACTGATGGAGCATGTGACAATCTGAACTGCTCGCCAAATTGGATGTTCTAGGCAGAGACTCTACCTTATCATTACTCAAAACTCCAGATTTCATATATCACAGCACAATAGTCAAGATGTATAAGTGGAGCCATAATAGCAAGGAACCCCTGGTGGCGATAAATCTGTGCATGAAGATACTAAATCCCTGACACTTAGCACTGTGCTTGGCACATATTTGGAGTTCAATAAATATTTGCCAAATAAGAGAATGAAAGAGATGACCTTAGTCACACAGGAAATTTAAGTTCTAATCAACATTTTCTGTTTATAGAGGATAAGATAATATTACATACATTTTATAAGGATTTCCACCAACATGGTTAAATATTTCTAGTGCTCACAAGGATAATACTCAATTATCTGAAAATGACTTTCATCTAGCATAGTCCATTTCTAGACAGTGCCAGATTTTTTAAAGATTCTATTTAAATCCCAGTTAGTGAATATACAGTGTAATATTCATTTCAGGTGTACAATCCAGTGACGCAACACTTACATACAACACCCAGTGCTCATCATAACAACTGCACTCCTTAATCCCCTTCATCTATTTCCCCCATTCCCCCCACCACCACCACCCCTCTGATAACCATCAATTTATTCTCTACACTTAAGAGTCTGTTTCCTAGGTGCCCCTGGCTGGCTCGGTCAGTTAAGCATCTGATTTCAGCTCAGGTCCTGATCTCGCAGTTTGTGGGTTCAAGCCTCGCGTCGGGCTCTGTGCTGACAGCTCAGAGCATGGACCTGTTTCACATTCTGTCTCCCTCTCTCTCTGCCCCTCCCCCACTCACACTCTCTCTGTCTCTCTGTCTCTCTCAAAAATAAACATTAAAAAAGTCTGTTTCTTAGTTTGTCTCTCTTTTTTTCCCTTTGCTCATTTGTTTTGTTTCTTAAATTCCAGTTAAATGAGTGAAATCATATGGTATTCGTCTTTCTCTGACTTATTTTGCTTACCATAATGCACTCTAGCTCCATCTATGCCATTGAAAATGGCAAGATTTCATTCTTTTTGATGGTTGAGTATTATTCCATTGTATGTGTATACCACTTCTTTTCCATTCATCAGTCAATGGACACTCGGGCTGTTTCCATGATTTAGCTATAGTGGATAATGCTGCTATAAACATCAGGGTGTATGTACCCTTTCGAATCTGTATTTTTGTATCCTTTGGATAAATACCTAGTAGTGCTCTTGCTGGGTCATAGGGTAGTTCTATTTTTAACTTTTTGAGGAACCTCCATACTGTTTCCCAGAGTGACTGCACCAGTTTGTATTCTCACCAACAGTGCATGAGGGTTACCCTTTCTCCACATCCTTGCCAACACCTGTTGTTTCATGTTTGTTGATTTTGCCATTCTGACAGGTGTGAGATGGTATCTCATTGCAGTTTTTGCTTTGCATTTCTCTGATGATGAGTGATGTTGAGCATCTTTTCATATGTCTGTTGGTCATCCATATGCCTTCCTTGGAAAAATGTCTATTCATGTCTTCTGCCTATTTTTAATTAGTTTCTTCATTTTGGGGGTGTTAAGTTTTATAAGTTTTTTTTTTTTCTAAATTTTGGATACTAGACCTTTATCAGCTATATCATTTGCAAATATCTTCTCCCCTTCTGAAGGTTGTCTTTTAGTTTTGTTGACTGTTTCCTTTGCTGTACAGAAGTTTTTACTTTGATGCAATCCCAATAGTTTATTTTTGTTTTTGCTTCCCTTGCCTCAGGAGACATATTTAGACAGAAGTGGCTACAGGAGAGTGTCAGATTTTTTTTTAATTACTAAAATACAGGATATGAGAAACTTGATAAAAATGTTTAGAGCTGGTTTTAAGGAGTTAACTCACTCTAAAGCCTGAGGAAATATATTTTTATTTCAGCCACTTTTCAAACTCTCCTCACAGAGAATGGACATTTGAGAAGCCAGCTACCATCACTGGCAAAGTGTGATGCTCAGTGCAGGCAACAGTGCTCTTAAAGCAGTGAGCTAAGCATCCCTCTGTTAAGACACTGCAAACAAAGGCATATGGGCGTTTAACTACAGGAACCACCAAAGTATCTAAAATCCCAGAACAGTGTGCCAGGATACAAGCTTGGAAGGCATCTTTCTTTTACAGAAAAAGAAACAGGCACAGAGAGTCTGAGGGACTTGTTCCAGGCCACATAGTAAGTTGGTAGCCGAGATGAGACTAGGAGTCAGCTCTTCGTAATAGCTAAGAATCCCAGATGAATTACAGAGAACAAAAAAGAGAAAGTTGATAAAAACATCACCTCTCAATGCAGAGCAGGAGAAACACGACAAGCTGTGCACCTTCTGACTGTTCAAACCTACAGCCCACCGGGTGGAATGAGGAAGAGCCTGACTCATCCACCTGTGTGCTAGGGCTGCACAATGGTCTCAGTAATAGGGGGGAAGAATGCCATCAGAGGAGTTAATTTGTGGGCTGGGGGCCTGAGTCTAAGAACACATATAAAGCCTACTCGTAAAAATGATGATGGCTCCTCTAACCTTTTCTGGTCTATTGCAAGGGGCCCACAGTGAAAATGCATAGAGGGAGGGACCCTCTGGACCATGTTATACCAATAACAAGGAGCCAACATCAGTCAGAAAATGGCAGGCACTTTCCCTCAAATTTGGATATTACCCAGAAGGCTTTGCTTTCCTGGCATTGCTATGTTTATATCTTCCAGCACTAAGTGTTAGCTAACAATCTCAAAGTAGCATCCTGTGATATTCATTCAGTAAATATTTATTGAGCACCAACTATGAGAGAAGTAGAGTACAAGCACTGGGGATACAGAGCAAAAAGGCATAGCAGCTGCTTAGGAGGAATGTAGTCAAAACTAGAGAAAAACAGTAAGAACAAAGAGACACCAAAGTGCTCGAAATATTTTGTAAGTACATGACAAGTTATTGAAGAGGAAAAGGAAGCAGTCCCCAAGGAGGAGAACAGGGTAAGACTGGAGGAAATAGTAGGACAAAGGAAAAGGTCATGAAGGAATGGGTTTTGAATTTGGAAAGGTCCTCTACCAGCTATGTGAAGGGTGAGTAGGGGTGAAGCAAGGAGGGATGCGGAAACCAGAATTACAGCGGTTGGAGGAAACAGGTCAGAGAGGCTTACGGGGTACACAGATGGGACTTACTTATGCACTGAAAGCAGCAGATGAAAACAATGACCCCAGGTTATCAAGCTTGGAGTCTCATTTACCAAGACTGGAAATGCAGGGAATGGGTTTATTTCTGACTGAACATAAGCCATGGCTCTGGGACTTCCAGATGTCCCATATGGAGAAATCCATGAAGCGTGTGGATATAGAGATCTGGAAGTAGGAGGGAGGGCTGAACATGAGTAGGCAGGGTGGTGACTGAATTCATGGAAGCAAGTGAAAGAACACAGATAGAATGTTCAGAAAGAGAAGACATGGGAGCCGAGGCTGGGACCTCTAAGTATATCAGAATTCAACAACTTCATGAAAGGCAAGTCATCAGAGGAGAATGAAAAAAGAAAAAGAAAGAAAAGAAATAGGAAATGAAAGAAAAGTCACAGAATCTGGGAACAAGTTTGTTTTAGTAATATTAGAAGTCATTGCTGTCATATGCTCAAATCAGGTGAGAAAAGAACTAAGAAGTCCCACTGGCAGTGGCCATTAACAGGCCACTGCTAACCTTGGCCAACATTGCCTGTTGTCCACGCATGGGTGGGAGGTAAATGAGGTGAGAAGCCATTGTAAACTTGCTCTAGGGAAGGAAGTGAAGTCGAGGGGAGATCTGATTGTTATCTATATATTTATAAGCATAGCTATGGATACGCATAGATTTCTCTAGAAATCTCTATCTAGATACAGATTATGGAGAATGACAAAATGTCAACTCTTTAACTTTTTATTTCATCTATTTTATCCTCAGGTTAACTTTTTTAATGGACAGAATAATAGTACCCACTTCAAAAAGTCACAAGAAAGAATGCATGTAAAACATTCAGTTGAGAGTCTGGCACCCTGGCTGCACTCGGTAAAGCTGGTCACAATGTCACTACCACTGTCACTACTGTAGTTAGGACACTGCAGGTCTGGGAGAACACTGAAAAAAACAAAGCTAAGGGTAAGTGCTGGATGGGTTGGAAAGGAAAGAGCGAAGGGGCTGGAAATCTGGGTGAGGTAAAGAGAAGGTAAGAGAAGGTGACTCTGCAGTTAGGAGCTGGAGAGTGAGAGGAATGGGAAGTTGTGACTAGAAGTTCCCATGTTGCATTTTTAACACTTCAGAAGAGGTTCTGTGCTGGATAATAACAAAGGAGTGGTGAGGAAGGCAATGGGGGGCTGAACTGGAATGGAGACCAAGATCATTCATTGAGAAGACCTTACAGGATGGCTAAAGGAGAGCTAGAGGCTGATGGTGTGTGGCTGGAAAGAACTTGGAAGGAGGAAGGGGTTTTGCAGGATAAACGGAAGAAGTTAGGTGCTAGGAATGGGCTGAACTGCTTGTAGGCCCCCGGATGGGGGAACCAGCAGCATCTGCTCCTTCAGACAGTGGCCAGAAAGTGCCTTCCACATGGAGAGGGAGTTTTCAGTTGAGCGAAGGCAGTGGAGGAAGTGTTCTCTGCAAAGGCTGAGTGTAAAGGCTGAAGGCTCGCTTGGGGCAGCACAGGACCCCACTGGCTGTACAGGCAGGCCTCAGGGCCTAGGTCCTTCCACCACTTACAAAACAGACTTGAAAAAATCAGCTCTGAAATAGGAAAACAAAAGGGCAAAATTGATATTACTAAATGTTTAATTAAATGTACATAAAACGTATCATTATGTCAACTTCATTAATTGTTAAATTTAGTGCTCATAAAAATTTCATTGCGTGTAGAAAACAATTTGTATGTTGGATTTTCCTGCTTTGCAAGAACCCCTGAGTAAGCACAATGGCTGTCAAGAAATCGCAGTCAGTTGTAAATTAAATTAGCTCCTTATAATCAAGTAATTTAAAAAGTAAAATTACTATAATTCTTTCGAATGTTTATAACAAAAATGAATTTAATGTGGAATATGGGTGGATGCTAATATATTTGATAGAACATTTGAAAAGCTTCCAGGGGCCCACAACAGGTACCCCGGAGAGAGAGGAAGGATGCCAGAAAGCAGGAGTCAGGAACCCTAAATATTCATCAAGGAATAAGTTAGAATTTTCTAGTAACTTTACCACTCTCTCCAGCTCAGAGATTCTTAAACTATATGTGCCTTGGATGCCTTCAATAGTCTGATGAAGCCTAGAGACCCCTTCTCAAAATTATGTTTTTAAGTGTATAAAACAAAACACACAGGATTACAAAGGAAACCAACTGCAGTAAAACACAACTAGCAAAATATTTAATGTGTTTGTGATTAAAAAAAGAGTAATATATATGCTTTTTTATAAAATAACAAGACGGGTTTCATTTCATAATAGTGATCTGCATAAACGATATTGCAGGATCTCTTCAATAACAGCGTGTGATTTTAATTTATTTTTTTAATATGAAATGTATTGTCAAATTGGTTTCCATACAACACCCAGTGCTCATCCCAACAGGTGCCCTCCTCAGTGCCCATCACCCACTTTCCCCTCCCTCCCACATTCAATAATAGCATGTAATTTTAAAGTAGTGGTGGTTTTTACTGCTGTCAGCTGTCAGGAGCTGCTAAAATTACTACGGTTTGTTGCTCACATTTATAGTTGAAAGAAATACTAAATTTCAAGACATCACTGCACATAAAGTCATAATTTTTTTCTATCTAAGTTTACAAATCTCTATAATTCCACCTGTAAATCCCTTGGAAGTTCATGGAACCCAGGTTAAAAACTTTAGCCCTTGGGGCACCTGGGTGGCTCAGTCGGTTAAGTGTCTGACTTCAGCTCAGGTCATGATCTCACGGTTTGTGGGTTCAGACCTGTGTCAGGCTCTGTGCTGTCAGCTCTGAGCCTCTGATTCTATGTTTCCCTCTCTCTCTGCCCCTCCCCTGCTCATGTTCTGTCTCTGTCTCTCTCTCTCTCAAAAATAAACATTAAAAAATTAAAACAAAACAAAAAAAAAAAGAAAACACTTTAGCCCTTCTGTAAATCAAATGAACAGAGCAAATGAGGAGCAGGAGCAGAAACATGCCAGCTGACTCACAGGGACCTCAAACTCAAAGGCACTCCCTGAAACTTCCATTTCCTCTTTCTCATCTACTTCGTACATTCTGGCAAAGTCTGTTTCAGTTGGTTTTGGTTTCATCTATTTTAGCACAGCCTCATCCAAACTGTACTGGCCTTTGACAAATACACATACACATGCACACACACACACACCCCTCAAAGTTAGAAGATAATTTCCTAAATGGTGGGGAGGGAGGGAGACAAAGAACAAAAGTAAGTCAGTAATTAAGGATAAATGATATAATATAAAAATTGGAAAAGGATGAATTTTTAGAAAAGATAAACATGCACAGCACATGATAATCAACCCTGCTACTATTTAAAGCTGGATCCACAAAATAATGAAATCTTATTAATTAATACCTACCAAATTAGCAAAGATTAAAAAGATTAATATCTAGGGGCGCCTGGGTGACTCAGTCAGTTCAGCATCCAACTCTTGATTTCAGTTCAGGTCATGATCCCAGGGTCCTGGGACTGAGCCCTGTGCTGACAGTGCAGAGCCTGCCTGGGATTCTCTTTCCGAAGCTCTCTCTGCCCCTCCCCCCTTCACGTGTACTTACGTGTGCGTGCTCTGTCTCTCAAAATAAATCCATAAACATTTTTTAAAACTTTAAAAAATAAATGTTAATAATATCTAGTATTTTTGAGGATGAGTTAAAATGGACATTTTCATACATTGATAGTGAGATATCAGTACAATCTTTTTGGTGGGCAATATGATTTTATTATATCATATTTATTATATTATTTATACATATTATTTATATATATATTTATATATAAATAATTTGTATATATTATTTATTATATATATTTATTATATTATATGATTTACATATATATATCACAAGGCAATGATTATATATATATCAAAGGCAATATGATTATATATATACATATCAAAAGGCAAAATGTTCATACACTTTAACATAACAATACCACCAGTAGGACTTTATTCTAAATAAATACCTGTACAAGTGGATGAAAACATAATTAAAAAGTTCACATAACATACATAACTATTAATAAGAGATTGGTCAAGTAAGTTGCAGAATATTCATTCAATATGGTATTAAAAAGATAAAGGATTGGGGCGCCTGGGTGGCTCAGTCGGTTGAGCGTCCGACTTCAGCTCGGGTCATGATCTCACAGTCTGTGAGTTCGAGCCCCGCGTCGGGCTCTGTGCTGACAGCTCAAAGCCCGTAGCCTGTTTCAGATTCTGTGTCTCCCTCTCTCTCTGACCCTCTCCCGTTCATGCTCTGTCTCTCTCTGTCTCAAAAATAAATAAATGTTAAAAATAAAAAAAAAATAAAATAAATAAATAAATAAATAAAATAAATTAAAAAAATTAAAAAAAGATAAAGGATTAAAAATGATAAGATGTACATATTAAGTGTTGGTATAGAACTTGACTAAACTGTTTTATTACACAGAACATTATTATGGTGTGATCCCATTTCTGCCAATACGTATATATGTATATAGTTAATATATAATTATATATAACTTATATCTAAATGTTATATATGTATACATACGTATAGAAACATAATGATCAAAATGTTATATATATGCAACATATACATATATATGCAGGTATGACCCAAGTAAAAAAACCAGAAAGGATCTCTACCACACTGTTAACAATGATATCTCTCAAGAAAGAGATTTTCATTTTTAACTAAAATAAAACAATATAGGAAATAATAATCATTGTATATCATTTTGTAATCAGAAATGGAAATAACTAAATAGTTCTGTTTGACAAAATGGTAACCTGGTTTCTGCGTCTGCAAAAGGGAGACTTGTTTGAAAGGAGCCTTTGAATAATTGAGCTTTTTCTCTATTCCACAAGAATTCAGGGCTTTAAAACACTTGCTTAATTGGGTCATTTCAGTTAACACCTGAAAGCAGTAACCCAAGATGACAGCTGAGCAGGGAGCTTTCATCCTGATTATTTCCTAACAGTCCCACGATGTCAGGCAGGAACCCCAGACAGCTGATTCGAGGTTGCCCGCTATGCATTTCCTAAGAACCAAAAAGTCCACTTTAAAAGTAATGACATTCTACACCGACAGATGTCTGGCTGCAACTCAAGGGCCATTCTGTCGTTCATAGATTCACCCACCCTGTATGCACTAAGTACCTCCACGAAAAAGGACTAATACAATCCTTGCCCTCTGGATCTTATCATGGAGAGAGGGGAGCCCTTGGTATACAGGAAGCACACATACATACATAATGCAAAACAGAACGCTGAGAAGGGGTCATAGATCATGGTGGTCTTCATGATGCAGGTGCTATTCAAGCCGGACCATGAATGAGAGGTGGGCTTCTCAAGGTATAGAAAGGGAAGAACAGGCACTCATTGTGGGAGGGTGAAGAGCTTTAACAAAATGAAACAAGGTTAATGGTGAATCTTTCCAGGGATGGGGAGTATCTGATTTGACATGATCTTAGGGCCCATCTGAGTAAATGCCAGGAATGGAGTCCACAAGGTTCACTGGGATGGAATAATGAAGGCCTATAAAGGGAGTCTTTGGAGAAAATCACATACCTGGGACCGAAGGTTCCCTGGCACTGCATATTAGATGTCTCTTGAGGGAAGTCAAAGGGATTGATTCACAGATTGTGTCTATCGTCCTGGGTTCTTTGCCCAGATTCTCCAAGAACTCTGGGCCCCTGGCCAGCAGACATAGAAGACAGCCCTGCCCAAGGGTGGGAACTGGGTAGTGGGGTAGAGACATAGAGGAAAGGCCATGTGGCATGACCTATCTGTAGCCCCCATCTGGTTGAATCATAATGCTTGATTTCTTTTATGTTTCTGTAAAACACAGGGACATCCTGCTCATCAGTGTCCCAAGGGAGGTAAAATCAATGTGATCAGATATATCCAAGGGTCTGCCATTTCTGTCCTAAGTAAAAGAATACATGGGTTCTCTGCCACTTCCAACACCCTCTGTCGTGTAGTCACCTAGAACTGTTTCATTCTAACTCACAAGCGTCCCTCAAATGAGTTACTGAGCAACACCAGCCCTGGATATAGGTCCCCTGCACAGTCCCAGAACTGCATCTTCAGACAGACACAAAAAACTACGGACACCACACGCGGCTGGGAAATCCTTGGGCCAGTCTTTGCCCTTGGTATCCTGCAATTCCTATCTAATTTAAGCAAAAATAACAAGTAATGCAAGCCCTCAGAAGAGGCCATGGGTGCTCTGTCATGAAGTTTGGGTTTTATCTTATAAGAAAGTGCATCATCAAAGCTGTATAAAGAGGATGGGGACAAGATCAGATCTAGATACAAGAAAGGTAATTCCGGTGACAAAACTTCTAGGCTAGGTAGAAGACAAGAGAGATTTAGAACAAGGGTCAGGAGGCAGAGGCCTCAAGCCAAGTGGGAGTTGATGAAGGCTTGATCTACTTCTGAAATAGCAAGAAGGGACAAAGACGAGGTGAACAGGGTCAGACAGGGCAGAATCCCAGGATCAGGATGTAGCAGGTGAGCAGAGCCAAATGTAATTCAATAGTTTTCAGCCTGAGGAAATGGAGGAAGTTTGGTATTATGAAATCTTAAAAGGACATATAAGAAGGGAAACAGGTTTTTGTGGGGATAAAAGATAAGTCCACTGAAGTGTGGTTATTCTGGATTGAAAACACCTAAAAGTCCACAATTCTGGGTCCATAGGCTCTATTTTCAATATATAAGAGCAAACTGCAGAGTAGTAATCCAACTAAGTGGCATATGAAAACATCCTCCCTACACTCATATAATTGTATTTTCCACCCTCTCTCTCTCCCTCTCTCTGCCCATCCCCTGCTTGTGCTCTATCAAAATAAATACACTTAAAAACAATTGCATTTTCCAGAACAGAGAGAGATTTCTCATTTAAGATTTAATGTTTAAGATTTCTTGCTTAAGATTAAGATGCATACACACACACACACACACACACACACACACACACACACACAAACACTCAGAGGAATATTACTTTGCCATAAAGGAATAAATTTTGCTGTTTGTGACAACATGGGTGAACGCTGAAGGCATTATGAAGTGAAACAAATTAAAGAAGGACAAACACTATATGATCTCACTTGTGAATCTAAAAAACAAAAACATACAAAACATGACTGTAGATACACAGAACAGATTGGTGGTTTCCAGAGGTGGAGGGAGTGGGGGAGATAGATGAAATGGGTAAAGGTTGTGAAGAAGTGCAAACTTCCAGTTATAAAATAAAATCATGGGGATACAAGGTACAGTGTGGTGATCATAGTTAATAATACTGTATTGTATATTTAAAAGTTGCTAAAACAATAAATCTTTAAAGTTGTTACCACAAGAGAAAAAAAATTGTAACTATGTGTGCAGTGACAGATGTTAACCAGATTTATTATAGTGGTTATTTTGTAATAAATTTTGAATTATCATTATACATCTGAAACTAATACACTAGTCTATGTCTATTATACCCCAATTTTTAAAAAGTACAAAAAAAATATTTAGTGTTCTGAGCAAAACAAAAGACTTAGGCTTATCAGTCATTCACACCTTAGTATGAATTAGCTTATAAGGTCCTTTCCCAAACAAAGGCTTTGGAGGAGAGGTGAAGAGAGTGTCTAAGAGTCAAACACAGTGGCCCTGAGAGGAAATAAAGGTACTGAAAAAAGACTTCTGACTACCCAACTGAGCCCAGAGCATGAGCTGCTAGACAACATTGCCCCGCTTCCAGCTAGAGAATGGGTTTATCCTATGCTGTCTCTAAGGTCACCGGAACCACTCTCCCTCAACCCCATGTGTCAGAAAGTAAGAAAGCCAAGGGACATTTGATATTTGTTAGTTCTCATCACTCAACTCCCCTCTTGGGAAACAAAAATAGACCATTCATTATTGTGGTATTGAACATAATATAGTAAAATGTGCAAAATTTTGTTTTATAGCTAGTTTTATCCTCATTCATTACTTTGATAATAATCAACTACGCTTCCCTTACATAACACACTCCTGTTTCATGTCATCTCCTAACTGTCCTAACTGCTTCTCCAAGTCAACATGTCTAAACTAAACAGGCTCTCTTCCACAGTCTCCTCTCAATGAACAGCTCTTGTATCTACTGCTATGTAACAAACCACGCCAAAACTTAATGGTCTAAAACCACAACTGTTTGTTTAACTCCATGACTCAGCAGGTCGGCAAGGCAGGCAGGGCTCAGCTGAGTGGTTCTCCAGGTCCGAGCCAGGCTCGCCTGCTCTCCACGTTTGCAGTCAGCTGTTCACTTGGCTGACGCTGGCTAGGTTTCGAGATTTATGATGCTTACTCTCTCCACATGTTCTCTCAGCTAGCCCAGACTGGTTGCAAGAGTCCAAGTGTATCAAGAGCCTAAGTGCAAGGCCCACATGTTTTTCAAAACTCTGCTTGTGATGGGTTTGCTGCTAGCCCACCAGTGAAAGCAAAGTGCCTGGCTAAGCCCTGAGTCAGGCTAGGAGGATAATACTAAAGGGCCTGGACACAGAGGTGGAAACAGGGGCACCTGGGTGGCTCAGTTGGTCAAGCATCTGACTTCAGCTCAGGTCATGATCTCGCGGTCCTTGGGTTCAAGCCTTGCATCGGACTCTGTGCTGACAGCTCGGAGCCTGGAGCCTACTTCAGACTCTGTGTCTCTGTCTCTCTTTCTCTGCCCCTCCCCCACCCATGCTCTGTCTCTCTCTCTCTCTCAAAAATGAATAAACGTTAAAAAAAATTAAACCCAAAAGAGGTGGAAACAGATTAGGGCCTGTAGTGCAATCAGTTCTCCATTGATGATGTTAACTTTAAATTCTCTCATGTCTGCTCCCTTCTGATCTCTGCTAACTTCTTATTTCCCTAAATCTCTACAACAGACACCTAACAGGTCCACCCACTCCATTCTGGGGCTTCCTTTAGACTTTTCTATACATGGCAACAGAGTACTTTTTATTTTCATATTTATTTTCATTGAAGAAAAACTAACATATAATTTAATATGAGTTTCAGGTGTACAGAACAGTGATTCAACATTTGCATATACTACAAACTGATCACCACAGTAAGTCTAGTGACCATCTGTCACCATACAAAGTTAATACAATATTATTGACTGTATTCCCCATGCTGTACTTACAGCTGCATGACTTATTTATTTCTAAACTGTGGAACTCCGTACCTCTTGATCACTTTCAATCATTTTGCCCACTCCCACCCCTCCCTTCTGGTAATCACCAGTTTATTCTCTGTATCTATCAGTCAGGGTTTTGCTTTGTTTGTTTAGATTTCACATAGAAGTGAAATCATGCAACATTTGTCTTTTCTGTCTGGCCTCAAGGTCCATCCGTATTATCAAAAATGATAAGATTTTATTCTTTTTTATGGTTTTGTGTGTGTGTGTGTGTGTGTGTGTGTGTGTGACATCTTTATCCCTTCATCCATCATTGATGGACACTTAGATTGCGTCCATATTTTGGCTACTGTAAATAATACGCAAGAACATAGGGGTCAGAATAATTATTGAAAGCCAAATCTGATTATTTTAGTCTTCTGGCTTAAAACCTTTCAATAGACTTTGGTTGCACTTAAAATAAAAACCCAAACTTCTTAAAATGGCTTGTAAATAATCTTCCACCCTACATATTGAGTTCACCTGTTGTTCAGTTTCATTACTGTGAAAGTGCCCTTTCACTGTTACGTCCTGGTTTGGATGATAAATTACACTGTCACCCTCCCCCTAAAAAGGGGTCTGCCCTTACTTCAGGACCCTTCTAGCCTCTTCTACCATCACACTTGCTGTGTTCTGCACGAGTCCTGCTCACCTTCTGTCTATCCCCAAAGGCTGTTCCCTCTCCCTGGAATAGTCTTCCCTTACCTCTTTGTCCAGTTAATGCCTGTGCACCCTTCAGATGCTACTTAGGAATCACTGCCCAGAGAAATCCTCCCTCAATTCCCATACAAGTCACCTCTTCTGAACAATCTCTCTCAGCTCCATACCCACTTGACCATAGTATTTATCAGAATTGCCATTTCAACTGAAGGCAAGGACTCTGGGTCTGGCTTTGCTCACCACTTACTCTATGTCTGGAATATACACAAAGCAATTATTAATGGATTACATGCCTAAAATATTACTACATTAGAAAATAAAAGAAATATTTGAAATTATAAACAATCCACTCATCTCATTTATGAATCATAAATATCGGTTCCCAGAAAATATTTAAATCACAGTTAATTAAAATTGGAAAGCAGCAAGTGATCACTTAGTCCAGAGGAGGACTAACTTTCTTGGATTTCACTTTCTTGAAGTCCAAGTGAAATGCAGACAGGACTAACAGTTTTCTGTTTTATTTCTAGGTGACAAGACTTGCATTGAGAAGACTTAAAATCCCTTCCAAGCTCAGATATTTTGGTTACAATTTACTTTTGCCTTGATAGCCCTTTTTTTCTTCTTTTTCTCTTCCCTTTCCTTCTCCTTCTCTCCTTTTTGCATAATTAGCTATGAAAGCAGAGAACTGCTGTCCAGGACACTATGTCACAATGCAAAAAATATATAAAAATAAAAAATCTGTATGGAGAAAGGGATGGGCAGGAAAAATACATTAAAGACCCTTATTTCTTAGTCTCCAGGAAATTTCAGGTCATAAATCCATCTTGAATGTTTCCATCCCCCATTACAACAATGGATACAATGGATAATGAGAAATCAAACAAACTAATTTGTCAATTCTAGGACATGACATCATGACCATTCATTTCTGGGGTTGCTAATGCCAACCAGTGACCTTCTAGGGTTATGTACAGCTGAAATGTGAAGAGGAAATTTAATTAAAAAAGGTCAACCATCACTCAGTACACCAATAAAACAAGATTTTTTTCCTTTACAATAAAATCTCAAAAATTAAAAAAGAAAACCAACATCGTATCTTATGATATACATTCAGTGCTTATAGCCCAAACTATAATGACTATATGGATGATAACATTTGCTGAGCTCTTGAGTATCTAAAGTCATAGACATTCCTTTAAAGGTCAGCTGTAAAACCGAGTTAATAACTCTGAAGAAAAATGCCTTTTTCCCACCAGGAATTCACAATAAAAATCATCTCCTTCTCTACACAATTTTAACTACACTTGGCAAAAAGACAAAACTAATAGACAAATTAGACATGATTACAAGACTATTTGGCTATTCAATGTCACAGATCAAGAGGAACGGTTCCTGTTGCAAGCAAGTAATGGCCCTGGTCCACAGTCACTCACATATGCTCCATAGAGAGTTTCGATAGGGTTTAGAGAATGACACGCTCAAACAGCCACATTTTTAATATCTATTAAAGTCACTGTGCCATGACTGCATGATGCCACCTGTGAGCAGGAGGGAGGGGAATATGAGCAACAGCACCATGCATGTGACCGAGGGGAGTACGTTCTATCACCCGGAGCTGCTCCAAATATCTGACTCTCTTCCAGCCAGACTGAAATATTGGCATTGGATAACAGCCAAGTAATGACAAGACGTACGCGTTCCTCCAAGCAACACTCCAATGTGCTAATGCCAACACCATATTTTTCCCTCTTTGTATTAGTTTAGGTTCTTTAAAACAAGAATGTTATTGAACACTGTAATATTTTCAGTTTCTCTGGTTCCTTGGCAATTACTTAGGGCTTCTATTGAAAACATCTCTTTCAACAGCATTTATTTAGTCCTAGAATACAGACCTATGAATTTCCCCCGCCAGCTCACTCTAATCAGCTTGTTGTGTTTTCTCCCAGTCAAATATAGTATCAGAAGGAAATACAACCCTTACCCAGTGCATTAGAAAGGAGGAAGGAGTGTAGGGTGCCTGGGTGGCTCAATGAAGTGTCTGACTTTGACTCAGGTCATGATCTCACGTTTTGTGAGTTCAAGCCCCACATGAGGCTCTGTGCTGACAGGTCAAAGTCTGGAGCCTGCTTCAGATTCTATGTCTCCCTCTCTCTCTGTCTCTCTCTCTCTCTCTCTCAAAAATAAATAAACATAAAAAAAGGAAAGGAGGAACGAGTGACAGTTGTTGGGCACCCACCTCCCAGGCCCTGTGCTCCCTGCTTTGCATTTACATGATCACTTTCATCCTTCACAGTAGTCATGGATAAACGGGCTATTGCCACCATTTTTCAGATGACAAAACTAAGTCTTAGAAAGATCAAGGAACTTGACAAAGCCTACCCCACTAGCAGGAATTGGAGGCCATATTCAATCCCAGGGCAGTCCCCAACGCCTGCACTATTCCTTTACATGACACTGAATTGGGTGGCACCATAGTAACCACCTCTCAGATTTTCAATATGTCTGTAAGGCCATCAGCCCTCAGTAGGAACCTGAGAAGAAATGAACAGGATTAGGATGGCCCAGTGAATATTGTCCTAGCTCACTGGAGCCCTGAGCAGAAGAATTCATTGAGCCACTCCCATAAAGAGTGTCCTATAGGAACCTAGAACTACTAATGTCACTGATATGTGAAATGGCTGAGCCAGAAGTGAAATGCACCAAAGGCAGCCACAGAGATGTGGCTGGGTGGAAAAGGCCCTAGAGTTAGATGATCTCTAGTTTTGTATGCTTCTATTCCTCTCTGAACGTTCTTTATCTCATTTACAAAGTGGGCATTGGTAATGCTCACACAATAAAATTCTCTGAGAATTACCTAAGACCACATAGGCAGAGCTCCCAATATCGTCTGTGATCGGGGGCAGGTACATGAGAAAGATTTGCCGGATCCAAGTCCAAAAAGACATTTTACTTCAAATTAGTAGAACTCAGGGCATCATCCCTATTTTTCAAATGTATTTTCTCTAGGCTTTCTGGTGTGTATCAGGGGACATTCATCATTGTCTCAGCATTACCTGCACCAAATCCAGGTCACATGAAGTTATAAATGTATCTTGTATTCTAACGGCACAACCCTTGGCTGCTTCTAGGGCAAGAAGAAAAAATATATATTTCTAAAAGAACATATCAACCCAAACAAAGCCAAACAGTCACAAACCAGAATGTAGTGAAGGAAACAGACTTCTTTGTTCTGCAAGAATAATATTCTGAGCATGAGGAATGCCCATAGGTGACTAAGGAGAAACAGAGAGGGCACGTGGGGTCGCCTAATGGGAAGACAGCAGGCATGATTTATGACATAGCCTTAGAGAGTAAAGGCTCACTGTGCTGTGTAGGACAAAGGAAAGAAGGGAGGGAACACCCTCTCACACCCCTCCCTGTAGCCAGGGAAGAGATGGAGATAAATGGGCCCCATTTTAAAATGATTAAAAGTGGGTGGTAAAAGTTTTCAGGAAAGAGTTGGGATTTCAGAGAAGAACAAACTTAGGTTTTGTGAGACTCTAGGATGTGAATCAAGGAAATCTATGTATCGGGGGAAAATACTGACACAGGAAAGATAGCTTGAGAGGCAGACACCTGAAAAGAGGAAACACAGCAGACAGGGCAAAGAGCCCAAGAACCCAGCTGCCACATGTTCGTGAGGCATCAAGCTGCATTAAGCTGGGTAGAGGCTTCTGGAAACCCCTGCTGGCCCTCTGAAAGGAAACCCAACATATAGGCTGACATCTCAGAGCTGACATTAGAGAGGTCTGTCATCCCCAGAATTCCTTTATTAACTACCCTAAACAAAAACATACTTTGATTTGTGTTCAAGAGCCCATTTGGTGTGCAAAGTGAAAGACATGTTAAGGCATTTGACCTCTACTCTTCCATGTTTTGCATCATCCAGTAAGTATGATCCACCTGTTTACTCTGGAGGCAACACCAAAATATCCTACAGAGAAGAACTTCCTATCAGTTTCCTTTTTTCTTATGGCTGAAATTGGGTGGGGATCCGGGAAGGACATTTACCTCCATTAGCTACACCTCAACTTCTGCACAAACAGCCTTGATATGTGGTAAAATAGGGTCAAGCCTCAAGGGCAGACAAGAAAAGACAGACAACCGCTCATCTCAGAGCAGCCAGTGAGAAGGAAGCTAAATAAGTGAGCAGGTCTGCCAGGGCAGGGTGGTTACAGACTGGCCAGATGGAGCCTGAACATGTGGGTCCCCACCAGAAGCACCTGCTGGGGAGACCAGCCTGTGCTATGACAGCATGATCTCCCAAATCCTCCCCCTTTCCTTACGTGTTTCCTGTTTGAAGATCACCCACATGAGACCAAGAACCTGGAGAAGATTCTCATTGAAACAGTGTCCATAGTTCTCAGATTTTCTTAAACCCAATTTCACAAAATCTTCTTTTAACAAAGGCACTTTTATACGGATATAACCAAAATATAATTTCATGGTAATACTCTGTATGATTTTCCATACAAATGATAGTTTTTTTTAATTAAAACTATTTTTTAATCATAATGATTTTAAAGAAAAAAATAAGATAATATCTTATCATGAAAATATGAACAGTAATTTATGGAATGCCCCTGTGGGAAGAAGGGGTATAAAGATTAATAAGTTAAGGCCCCTGCCCTCATAAAGTCTAAAACTGTGGGTCTTACCATCTCTGCCTTTCCAACTAAGGAGGAATAGGATGGACCCACTGGGAGTCACTGGATCTAGGTCTTAAGACCACATCTGAGCTGTTCCATCTCCTTAAATAGCCCCGGTCTTCCTACTGGATGCACATGGTTTAACCACCAACAACTTCGGCATCTCTCTCTAGAAGTCCTCCAGGGTACTGATACTATCCTCTCCCCAGCCCTGGCACTTGGTGACAGCCTTGAATTCATTCAGCACACTGTCCTGACACTGGACAACACCTGTAGAGAACCACCTGTAGAGAACCTCTAGCCTGTGCCTCTGTGGGATCCAACTCCTGGCCTGGCCACTGGCATGGCTTCACCCTCCCCATTAGAAATGTAGAAAACCTCCACTGGGAAGAAACTCTGAAGACAAAAGTCCACCAGTCACTTGCTGTCCTCTACCCCTGCACTGGAGGCAAATTTACCTCTATGCAACTTCAGTTCCGCTCAGCCTGGATTAATATGGAACAACCTCGAGAAAGGGTTTTCCTCACATCTTTTCCCCATGCTCAGGTCTCCCTGCTCTCTGGCTCTTAAGGAGGAAGAAGACTACTGTGGCTGCAGGAGAGGCAACAGCCACCCAGTGCAAGTTCTGAACTGGAAGCCATTTGGAAACCTTCTTCTGCTTCACATCTATTATCCAATTGATCCATTTTTACTGACTTAATTATCCCTCGAATTTATGTATTTCTCATTGTTTGCTGCTGTCATTAGCCTCATCCTCAGCCATACTCTTGGTGGCCTATTGAAAGCCTGATGCTCAACCATTCACCTCTGCTCCTTTTTCCATTAATCCATTCTCTGCATCTGACATCACTGCCTGCTTCCATCTCTGAACACCAGCAACGCTGGCTTTCATTTTCTTCCTTAAGTGTGCCGTGATTTCTTTGACTGCAGGGCCTTTGACCATGCCGTCCCCTCTGCCTGGCATTCTTCGGCCTCCCGTTGCCTCTTTGACTAGTTAAACCATCCTCACCTTTCAGACACAGCTGAAGCATCATTTGTTCAGGGAGGGTTTCTCTGATCCCAAAGACCTATGATCTCCCCATTTTGTGCTTTTGTGTATTTGTGTATTTGTATGATTTTTAAAAAAAAATAATGGCCGTTTCCCCCACTACCCTGTAAATTCTGTCAATACCAACTGCATGTGTTTCCTTCACCATTAAATTCTCGCAATCAACAAAGTACCTGACTCTTAGTAGGAAGTCAATTAACATTTCTTTTAAAAAGGGAATAAATGAAGAATACATAGTAATATGGAGTTCTAGAGCCAAATCGTATTGTGTTCGAACCTTGGCTGTATCATTCACAACAAGGTCTGTGAGTTTACGTAAGATATTTGACCTAAGCTTCAGGCTTCACCCCTTTTAAAATAGAGGCAGTAAAGATTCCTACTTGCATTTGTAAAGTTCAAATGAAATATCTATCAAGTATTTAGTATCGGGCTTGACACATAAAGAGGGCTTCATTCGTGGCCAGCTAACAAGAGAATATATCCAATGATGTGTTAACAGTAAAATCAAAGACCGACTACACTACCTCTGTTGTGGGGGAAAAATTATTTTCATAGCTGCCTTTGGGGGAATCCTTTTTTTCCTCCCCTCTGGATCAGATTTTAGATAGAAGTAGTAACTATGTATATATTTTAGCATAAATGAGTTTCAGAAGCACAGTGCCAAGCTGGAGACCTAGTATGGGGCCCAGAGAGTCATGTAGAGCCAAGTGCCATACTGCACATTCACATTAATGAGCAGTTCTGGGTTGTTGTTTTTTTCCTTTAAATTATTATCTGTGTATTTGGAATCTCGATTCCACTTTTGGGTACAGTTTGGAGAGGAATTATTGGACTTTCCAGGACATACCACTGATTTGTAGTGACAAGAACAAGTATTCTAAATCAGGGTTATCTCAAAAAAGTCCAGAGTCTTGGGTTACCATAAGCTGGTGCTGCTGTGCCGATGGCATAAAAAACCAGGTGTCCTCATTGTGTCCACAGTGTTGCAGACTTCAAACAAATTCTTATAACGTAACCCCTTCCTAAATTTCAAGCGATCTGCACTGAAAAAAACCAAAGCAGAACAGCAAGAGTGTCAGTTCTCGCTCAGGAGTTTGGAATGATACTTCCTACTGGCCAAAACCTTCAACTTTCTGGCCCCTAATAAACCAAAACTCAAAAGGAACAGAGGGCAAGGCAGCTTGAAGAGTCTGGAATGACATAGGTCATTCCGAGCCTAGGTGGCTTGGTCAGTTGACCATCTGTGTTCAGCTCAGGTCATGATCTTGCAGTTTGTGGGTCTGAGCCCCGCATCATGTTCTGTGCTGACAGCTCGGAGCCTAAAGCCTGCTTCAGATTCTGTGTCTCCCTCTCTCTCTGCCCACCGCCCCCCCACCCCCGCTGCCCTCTCTCTGAAAAATAAACATTAAAAAAATTATTAAAAAAAAAAGAGTAAGGAATGACCAAAATGTGTCATCCCTGTGAGTAGACAGATGCACAAAAAGAGGAGTGATAATGCCCCCCTTCCTTCACCAAATCTGTCCACTTCATATGGGGGCCAGCAAACACTTTCTGTGAAGGGACACAGGGGAAACAGTTTAGGCTTGTGGGACATACAGTCTATCGCAACCGCCCAGCTCTGCCGCTGCCCTGTGCATAAAGCTGTAAAGGACTGAGCGTGGTCATGTTCCTAAGATTATGTCTATGGACATTAAAAGGTGAAGTTCATGTATTTTTCACCTGACAGTATATTCTTCTTTTGGTTTTTCCCCCAAACATTTAAGAATGTAAAAACCGTTCTTAGTTCACAAACTTTACAAGAATAGGCCATGGCTACCTTTGGCCAGCAGCTATTTTCTGACCCTTGTTTTAAGACACATCAATAAACACCACCTCACACTTATTGGTGCCCTAATCTTTCCTCAGGTGTTCTCCATGAACACAGCAGGCCTGCCCCTAACTGGACTAGAGAAGTTGTATATCGCACAAGAGACTAATGATCAGAACCAATAGACAAAAAATGTAAAACTCTATTAATGAATGCTACACACACACACACACACACACACACACACACACACACACACTTTACCATTTATCATGCGGCTCCACAAACAGGAAGCTTTTATTTGAGTCCCTGAACAACTCTGAGAGGTAGGCATGGCAGCGTTTATAGGCCCTGATTATAACCACGGCAATTAAGGTTTAGAAAGTCCAAAACAAAGTTGTAAAACTAATAGATGTAGCTGAGCCAGGGACAAAATCCCCACTTGTAGCTCTAAACACACAGCTGGAGGCCAAAGCACACAGCTTTGATGGGTAAATGCACCTATCTTTGCGAACTGCTCATGAATTTAGCTGCAGACCACTTGACAAAGCAGAAAATGTTGACAAAGTAAATGTTAATATTGTACACAGCAGATGTGCGGGCCTTTCCCCACCACCCCACGCTTCACTTTGGTCTCCATGGCTCTACTGAGTGCATTCTGTGTCCCCCAAATTCTTGTCCACCTCCAACAGGAGACATTTGAAAATAGGGTCTTTGCAGATTAATTACAATGAGGTCACACTGGATTATTATAGCAGCTGTCACTCGGATGACTGTCGTTCTTATAAGAAGAGAAGAGAACACATGAAGATACATGCAAGAAGGAGACCAGGTGATGACAAAAGTGGGCAGGCATGTTGCAGCTCAAGCCAAGGAACACTGAAGGCTGCCAGCAACCACCAGCAGCGAGGTGAGAAGCACAGAACCGATTTTCAATCAGACCCTCCAGAGAGAGGCCCTGCCTACACCTTGATTCAGACTTGGAGCCTCAAGGACTGTGAGAAAATAAATTTCTGTTGTTTTTAGCCACCCAGTTTGTGGTAATTTGTTACAGCCATCCTGGGAAAGTAACACAGCCTCCCACCGGCATTTTATACTCTAGAAATACCTTTGAATTTTGCTTCGCTGAAGACATTACTCATTTTGGCTCCACACTCAGAAGAGCACTTTGCCCCCCCATTCACTGGGCTCACCCACGTGTATCCCTCAAGAATCAGTTCAGCGTCACTTTTTCCAGGCAACTCTGTCCTGCCCCATCCCACCAGGAAAGGTTGGGGACCCCTCCAGTGTGCTAGATGACACCCTGGGATATGTCTGTGGGAGCACCCGTATCCATGGGAGCACCTGCACAGCCACCACACTGTCTTACAAAACATGACCACACATTGGATCACCCCCAACCTGAACTAGATCCTGATCTCTCCTGGGGAAGGGCCCATGTCCTTACTAGCTGATTACCACCTATCTCAGGAAGTGGCATGGTGAGCTAGTTTGCAGAACCAGAGGAATTTTCTTTCATTTTGTTTTGTGTTTCCCCAGCCTTGTCTTTGCCACTTGCCAGCGGTATGACCAGAGTCAAGTGACTTAATTTCTCTATTTCAGTTTACTTTTCTGTAAAGTGGGGATAATGATAGTTTCCACCCTATACAGGAGTGAGGATTAAATGTGTTAATGTATGTAAAGCATTTAGAATATAAGTAGGAGGTACCTGCTAAGCACCAGCTATTATTACTTTGCCCCAGAACAGCAGTGCTCTCTGGCTCTGGACCCAGCAATGGCTTCAATGTCTAAATATAAGACAGAATTTCAAGATATGTGGGAGAAGCCTAGGAATAGAACTTAGGGAAGCAGGGAGGGTCTCAGCCTCAGGCCTGACCAATTTGGGCAAGTCATGGTACTTCTTTGGACCTTTTTTTCACCTTCATCACAAAACAGTCGGATTAGATAGTCCTCCTGACCTGGAACCCAGGATTTTAGGGACCCATGAAACTGATCCTGGAGGTGTTCCAGCTCTGCTGAATATTCCAGACCTATAGGAAATCATGTAAGTGTTTAAAAGTGAGAAGCTTGATTACACCAACCAAATGTCAAGTTTTTCCACTTAGGAGGAATTCTATTAACTCGATGTAAAAACACTATGTTCTTAATACTGACTGGTGGTTTTTGTTGGCAGTTACTTATCCTTACAGAATAAAATTAAAGGTAAAATGAAATCATCCTTTTACTTAAAAATGTTGTTTCTTAAGTAGACATTTTTTTTTTTTCCAAAGCAAGTGAGAAGATACTAAAAAGTATCTTGAAAACCTGAGACTCTCAATGAACTAGATGTGCTCTACGTTCCTTTTTGGCTCTAATGCTCACAGGATTACAGAAAATTTCTCTAAGGCAATCAACTATAACAATTTATTTCGCATTTAATTTTACTCTGTGGCCTCAGGAGGAAAATGTCTTGCTCTAAGATTTCAGGGAAAAAAAAAAAAACATAGAAGATCCGAATGAGCATTTGAAGCACACGAAGGGGGCATTTAAAAAGCTGGAAGTACCAGGTTAGGAGGCAGAAATGAATTTTAAGTTTTTGAAAAGCAACAACAAAGTCAAATAACCTGGAGTAGAAATGTCAATTGACCCTGGGAATAATCATAGGCACTTGTGTTCATCTGTATGTAGATTTGGAGTTACTGCATATTCCCAGAGGGCTAAGAAGTAGGGAGGGAGGGATGGCTGCCATTACTTATCAGCCCTATCAGTTTTAGGGATCACTGTGGGGCCAAGGTTCAGGTGCATTCAGGGATTGGAGACTCAGAAACAAGTTTTCTCTGTTTTTGGAAGTCACTCACTTTGTTGGGTAGTCAGGGTGGCCATGAAACTATTTCCAGCCAAGACTGGGCTACAAACCTGTCACAGCCCCAGGAAGCAGGGCAGTGGGGAGGATGTGCAAGGATGGAGAGGCAGGTGGAACAGAGTGTTACATTCTTCTAAGACACAGGGTATTTGTGGAGAGGGAATCAATAATAATAATGCAGGTAGAAAGAGCTTTGAAAATAAAGTGCTGAATAAATAAGTTATCTTATTTGGGCCTTATGCTAAACCTGTACACTGATGCTATTTTTATCCCCATTTTATAGCCCTGTGGAAATAAACAAGACCAACCAAATGAGAAAAAGAAAGGCTATTTATTTAGAGCTTACTAGAGCAAGGATGTCAGTCACCATCACTTGCCTTGGAGAAGACTCCAAGGCAAACAGATAAGTGGGAAAGCTTTGTAATGGAATAAAGGGGAGGACTCAGGTATGCCCTGATTGGAGACTGCTTGTGTGCGGAAGCTGTAGGTAGGCGAACTAGAGGTGGACATCCTATGTGATTGTTTAGGAGTGCCTATTTGGTTTTCTCTGGCTGGTTCCAAACCGGGAGCAGGGACAAAAATTAGGAAAGCTATCAAGTATTAATCAAGTCCAGACCATTTGGGGCATATTGTTACAGGGGTTATGGTTTGGCTTCCTGGATTGTTACTAGAGATAACGGTCTGACTTCCTATAAGTTTAACTTAAGCAGGCTTCCGGGGCTGGTTTCTATATACTAATGGGTTGGACTCCCAGGATGGTTGCTACAGGTTATGGTTCAAAGTTCTATTTTCATTTATTTATTTATTTATTTATTTGTTTGTTTGTTTGTTTATTTTAGTTAAAGTGTAGTTGAAACCCAATGTTATATTAGTTTCAGGTGTATCAAAGTTCTATTTCCATATGGCTGGCCATTGTTTATTTGCATATTAAGCCTTTCAACCCTAAGGTATGAGTCAGTACAAAAGAAAGTTGGCCAAATAATTACCAGTTTCAACTTTCACAGCCCCAGTGAGGGACTGGGGTGGCTTCCATGCTATATCCAGCATGTCAAAATGCCTAAGGTAAATGATGTATTTACCTATGAAATGTATGCACAAACACACCCTCATAAAATCATCAACAATCTCTTTCAAAAAGTAGAGTCAGTATGTTGCTTTTCCTGCTTACTGATTTGGTCTTATACTACGATTACAGAAAGCTATAGAATATGATTTAATAAATAAATTGTTGGCAGGAATGGCTGGGTGGCTCAGTTGATGAAGTGTCTGACTCTTGATTTCAGCTCAGGTCATGATCTCATGGTTTGTTAGTTAGAGCTCCATGTTGGGCTCTGCACTGACAGCACAGAGCCTGCTTGAGATTCTTTCTCTCCTTCTCTCTCTTCCCCTCCCCTGCTTACACCCACACATACGGTCTCTCTGCCTCTTCCGTCCACTCTTGCAAAATAAATAAATAAACATTTAAAAAAAATAGACCATTAGTAGATCCAAGTTTTCAAAACTCAGGATATACCAGAGGAAAAAGTTCTCAAAGGGGTCTTTGGTAAAGAATCTTTGCAAATAATTCCTGCTCTAAAAACCCAAACATCTTCCGCTCCATAAATCATTCCCAGTGCTACTGGAAGAACCAGGGCCTGAGTGGGTAAATCATGGGTCTGACCAGAATGGCAAAGACCATGTCCTCAAGTAACACCAGTTGAGTCCCAGTGTCCCCCTTCTGTCTGCCCAGTCAAGCCCTCCCTAGGAGCTCAGACATAAGTAAGTACAACATTCATGATTAGAACTTGAGCAGATAGAAAATAATCTGTGTTCCAAGAGCTAATTGTCAAATGTATATGAACCCTATTGTTTTTGACTATTACGATAAGACATGAAAAAGCTACTGAATGAAGTGACACGGGCATAATTGCTGAATAATTTCAGAGAAAGGAACTAATTCTGTCCTCTCCACTAATGGAAAGATGGAAATCAGGACTCTGCTGTAGCTACAAGATTCTTAGACTACATGAAAGCCGGCTCAGGTCAACTCTCCTGAGGTTTAATAAGTTATTTTGATAGGAATACACCCAAGAATGCACCTGTCTCCTCCCCCTCCCCTCCAACTGGTACCATCCATTCAAGCCCAAGGTCCCCACCTCAAATGCCAACTCTCAGTAACACCATCCCTGAGCAACTCGTCCTGGCATGGATAACTTGCCCTTTGTCTCCATGGGATTTTGTGTAGAATCTTAAACACCTACATTGTGCAATTACAGCAATTTTTTTATACAATGTTGATCTCCCTCACTCCACTCTGAGTTTCTTTAAGGCAAATCTGGGCCTTATTCATCTCTCTTTCCTCAGTACTTTGCATATAACAGTACACCTCACAGAAGCCCAGTGAGGAAAGGGTGATTATTATAGTCTCATTGAGGAAACAGGTTGAGAGAGATCAATTATTTGCCCAAGGTCATAAGGCTAAGAGCTGACAGAACCAGTCTCTGTCCCACTTCTTAGCAGCTTGAAAAGTTTTTGTGACATCTTTTCCCTCTAATAAGCTCTAAATGCTGCTTCACCAAGGCAGTAAAGACAACTCCACAGTGTTCCAGATTAGCCTGCGCATGAATAGCTCGTGTGCGATGTAAGAGGCGTGCTTGGAATTCGTTAACACTAGCCCTGATGCTCACTACTCATGGTCATCCACAGTTCTCTTGTTCTCTCTTTTTCTCTTGTGAAGAACACACAAGTGTGGTTCTTGTCAAGTGTCTTCAATGATCATATATTAATTTTTAATAAGAAAAGAAGACTGTCATCTATAAGGCAGCAGAAGGAGAAAGGAATCACAAGCATAAGCAAGAGTGTAGGGCATAAATTCTATGCCTGCAGCTTCCTCAGTGCTCAAAGGACAAGCGATTTCTGTTTCATCTGCAGTGTTTATCACAGAGGACCTCTGCAATGGACGGATATGAATATTCCACTCATTAGGAAAAGTAAGCCCTACTGGGAGGAAGGAATATTTATTTTATCAGTCCCTGCTTTGGCCTGGCTGAAGTAAACCCTTTGCTCTGACCTTACATCCTCAAAGCAACTTCCTAATTGTCATTTTATTCCCAAGTAAATGTTCCCTCAGGGAGAGGGGCACTGATCAAAACCCTCAGTATTTTTATTTGCAAGATATGCACAGTATTTACAAAGGAACAAATTGGCATTCAGTTTTAGACACCAAAGAAAAAATAAAATATGTTAATAGCAAAGTATCTGATATTTCTGGCAGGTTTTCTCCTTAGGCCATCCTTCCTACTTTTGTTTATCTTCTGATGGCTCCTGCCTTCCCTCAGCCAGCTGCTCTCTGTTCCTTCTGTACATTCTTTCTTGGCTCTGCCCTAGTGTGGAATCATCACAAAGTTCTCCAACACCATACTGGCAAGTTTGGGCGGGAAAAAGGGAAAACACTTGCTTACATGTAACATTTTCTGTAGTATTTAATGAGAATAATTTCTACTCACTTAGCTTTTCTGCTAAGGTGGACATGACTATACTTCCTAGACTTGCAAAGTTCTTAGCAAATGGAACAAATCATCTAAGGTTATCGGACAGTGCCAGATACTCACATTTTCTGACCGGAGCCTCTTGGCAGGACACCCGCCATCCCTGGGGTGAAGCATATAATACAGTCGGACTTTGCTTGCATGTTTTCGACTCTGGGAAGGAAAAGCAGAAGCAAATACTATGAAAGAGAAAGCATTTTAAGCCCTTGGAAACTTAGCCAGTGACCGTAAGTGCAAAGTAGTACTTTCATTAAAAACACTTCCCCACGCTCCTGAGAATTACGTGGGGTGAAGTTTCACATAGGTTTAGTGACTTGCCCAAAGTTACAAAGCCAACAAAATTTCAGGATTAGAAAACACAGTTAAAGAAGAAAGTTAAAGTTAAAACGCTGGGATCTTGAAGCGTAGGGTGCGTAATATATTTAATTGTCCTCAAAATAAGAATGGGTCAGCAGAGAGAACAATACAAGGATCAACTGTGATGGAAATCTTAGATCCCCTGCCTTGTCTCACCCTCCCACTTCCCTGACATGAGGATCTTGGGACAGTGCCCCCCCCCCACCCCCTCCTGGGAGTTGGCACTCATAGTATCTCCAACAGAAGGCTTTATCTCTGGTTCTCCCATGCTAGATAGAGCCTCCTTAATAAGCTATCAAAAGAGATCTTCCCAAGTCAGATATCATAAGCAAACAAAAGATATCATATGCAAGCCTGAGGACTGATCAGAGCCCAAGTTGCATGCAAGCAGGCAAAGCAGTTGAACAAATAAAGCTCCACATCCTGTAGGATCAGCAGGACTATGGGTTTCTGCCTGTATTGAATGGTCCACACCCAGCGTGGAGAATTGAGCTCGTCTTCGTTCTATCTTTCTTCTACTACTTTGCTCAACAGGGAGCCCACCTGAATTTCCCACACCTTTAAAGAACCCTACAGTTTTAACTCCCAAGTTGCTACCTGTGGCAGGATGGTAGAGTGAAAAGAGCACCACCAGTCACAAGTTCAGATCCCAAGTGCAGCTCCACCACCATCTGGCTGTGTGATATTGAGCAAGTCAGTCTAATTTGTTTATAGCTAAAATGAGTTTCTTTTTCTCGGTGTACAAAATGAACGTGATATTTATTAGGGTTGCTGTGAGAATCAAATGAGGCAGCGCCTATGAAAAACTGCAGTCCGTATAATGCTTAACGTGTCTCACCAGCAAGTGCACCAATCCTGAACTCTGAATCTGTACCGCTCTGATGTGCATTCTCCTTGAATCTATCACTACCTAATTCCCATCACCTATCCCTTTCCTTTGCTCAGGGCTGATTTCTTTCTTCTCCAGGCATTGGTTCTGCTTTGCCTTTACTTACAGTTGGGGCCCAGCCAAGCTCCTGCAATGATAGTTTGCCTTCATGGATTAGCCACAAAGGCAAAATGATTTTCGGAGAATGCAAGGCAAATTGCAACTTGTTTACAGGATATGATATAAATCCCTCTGTCTCATTTTCCTTCTTTATCACATTTTTCATCCCCTTATTGTGCCCAAAGCAAGAAAACCATGCTTCTAAAACAGTCCTTGAACAATTTCAAGGCCTTTAAATGGGTTTAAAATTGTTAATGGAACATGAATGATATTACAGACATATAAAGGTACTGGAGTGTGATTTTGAAATACATTTGTAGCCATTTCCAGGTTGTATTATAAGTTTTAATCACGGGTTACCTGGAGTTTTGTTTGCCTGGGAGATTGGTAGGACAGTGAAATAGAGACCTATGTGGACCTGTGCCAGATGATTTCAACAGCATTGTTCAGCTGCTGCACGGTTCTGAGAATGATGCAGTGCAGACTGGTACAGTTTTTTGCAGATAAATATGTTGATTACTAAAATCTGTATACAGTTTCCAGTTTTGTTAGTTTTTTGGAGGTAAGGAGTAGTGGTAAAATTAAGAATACTGCTACATCAAAAAGAGAAAAAAAGAACAATTAAACACCTGCAGGATGCTGAATGTGGACACAGAGCCTGGGCTGGAGAAAAGCACAACAGACAGGTAATTAGTGAAAAGACAAAGCAGTACCAGTGTGAGCTCAAAGCCAGTGGAAGTGGGCTTTCAAAGTTTCATTTGTTCCCTTAGAAGAATGTATCACATTACCTACCACCATCAATCTACTCAAAGCCCTGGATTCCCAGACAACAAAATCACAGCCAAATTGGAAATCTCATAATGTGGCCTGTTTCATGGTTGGAGTTCTTCTCTTTGCTAAAATACTATATTTCTTTCCAAAAGATTCTTCCCAGCAAAGGCAGAGCTCACTGGATTATTTAATTGCAGCTTGACAAAACTAGTAAGAACCCATTAGCTAAAAAGAAAAGGGAAGCAAATGATAAGTCTGCTGTAAAGCCATTAGTGATGAGAGATGTTGGGATTTGAGTCTTATTAGCAATTTTCTTCATTAAAGGCCAGTTTTTCTCCTCAGCTCTGCCAGCCTCTAATTTTGACAGAAGGACTGACTGCCCTCCAGGTACTGTCTTTGTCCTTGTGTATGGGTGAAGAAAAACAGTGTTTTGGAAAATCCCACCTCATTCAGGAATGATGGCAGAGACATCCTAGTTCATCATTTCTCTGTTTCTCTATTGCCTGGTCTTCCTTATTGCCTCTGCCCTCCTGCAGCTTTTCCTGGGCTGCCTGAAAGGGGTCCAATGCCTTTCCCACCCACAAGCCAACCCTAGCTTCAGGCAGACAGTAAAAGCTCCAAAGGCAGTCCACTTCTCAGTGAGAAGAGTGTGGAGCCACCCTTCCAGTTAGACTGATTCAAACCCAACACCACTTCCAAATGATGTTGGTTGAGAAAGAGAAAGAGGCAGCTGCCAGAATGCTCTCAGGCCCCCTATAATTCCTCTGCCTCAGCTCAGGGTCTAGCCCTGCTAGTGAGTCCTCTCCTTTTTTCCTGGCATACTCACCTCTACCTCAAGGTGGGGCATACCGAGTAACCCACAGCGTCTTCCCCCACTTGGCTCCTCTCAACCCCTTACCCACAGAAATTGGTTGAAAGTTGACATCGTAACCTCACTCCTTTCAATTTATTCTAAAACCAAGCAAACAAAAATATTTCCACAAAATGTTAAACTTAGATTTGAGCAAAGATGTTCATTGCAGCATTGAGCTAGAAACAACTCAGGGAGGTAGCTACATGTTGGACAAGAGGCTGGTTAAAGTAGCCACGGGATGCCCTTATGTTCAGTTGGAGATTGAAAAAGTGCTTCCTACATACTGAATGTTGAACGGAAAATGCTAAACTGAAAATTGTTTGTGTACTGTGATTAAGATGATATAAATATTTGTAAGTATATAAGTAAGAGGTGGAAAACCAAGCATGGGTAGAGAAAGTATGGATGGTTTTCATTTTTTTATTTTTACAACCAATTTTCCCTTAACATAAAAGTAATAACTTCACAATGCTCAAGCCATTGTAATTTCTCAATAAGTATACTTTCTACTCACAATGATTGTAATTAGTAAAAAGCACACTGATCTGAAATGCTTTTATACTCATATATTCATATACTGGCATAATTGACCACATTTCCAGCTACCCGTTAACATCTTATCAACATTCAAATGCATGATTTTTTTCACTGCAATACTTGCTGATTAGATGAGACTACTTAGCCCAAGAGCAATACGCATTACTTTAAATATTAAAACTTTCTCTGGGAACATACAAATGTTATGGTAAATATGTGTCCTTTTCACAATGCGATCATTTCCACTTCCTGTGTACAAATGGAGTCTCTACGGAGACAGGGCACAAATGCCATCCAGACAACCAACCTGGAAGGAAAGTGACTTCTGAAACAGATTTATGTCATCCAAGTAATATGAACAACAAAAGCAAATCCTTATGACTTTTCAAATTTATTAATACCTCATACATGCACTGCTTTTAAGAGTTTAAAAAGACAAATTGCCAACTGCAAGGAAATGCAAGAAGACAAAAGGACCTTACATGTTAAATGTACATATGACAGAGTGTCAGGGAAGAAAAGGGCCATTTCTTTAAGGGAAAAGACATGAAAACGAAATTACAATCTCTTTTGCTTGCACCAAAAGTCAGTCCCTGGTTCTCGCATTAATATTTGCATTTTAAGTAAAAGTCATTACTTTCATTCAAACCACATCAACTTTAAGCTTCCCAGAGAGGTCAGAAATTACCAACTCTTCCATTTTAATTAAAGCCTTTGCCCCTGATGCTGGGCATTGTGCAGGGGGCAGACCTATCTGCAGATTAGTTTCTTTGGCTGAAACAATCTCTTGGCACTCAAAGAAATCATCTAAAGTGGAAATTCAGGCCAGCCTTCTCTTTGGGGGGATAAAGAACAAGACAAACCTCTATTTCCGATGTATTGTGTGAAAGAAGGGGGTGGACCACATGGAAATAGAATGGCTTTGTGCTTCACCTAAAAAGCCATCTCCCATTATCACATACCCTTAAAAAATTCACAACTCAAATTTGCTTCCAGCAAGGCTACTGATTTCTGGTCTCATAAAATGTGAAGATAACAAAGCAACTTAGTATTTGCATAATGCTCCAAACAGCCTTCAAAGCCCTTTGACATTTACCATTTCATTTTATCCTCAAATCACAGTTGTGAGGCTGGCAGGAGAGGTGTTATTTCAAATAAGCTTTAAGATCCATTCCTGATTCCCTAGTTAAGTCTTCACCATTTTATTTCATCATAGGTATCTAATTATACCTCTTCCAAAAACCAGCTAAAATAAGCCTTTTCCTAAAAGAAAAAGGGAAAACCTGGAACAGACTGATAATTACAGAGGAGTGATACTCACATGCCACCAATTTTAAGCTGTTTCTACTCATTCTAGGGTGAAGAAGAGCCACTTAAGGGAAGGACGACAAATACCAAGGGTCTAACTCTCCAGCTACCCAAGAATGACTGGCTGATGTGAGATGGGCTCCATCTCTCAGGAAAAAGGAGAAGGCAACCCTGGCAGAACCCCACTTAACATTCCCAGGTTGAGGGCCCCAGGGCTGAGCCCTGGAAAAGCTGGAGCACAACTTCACTGGGAAGTCAAGGTTCAGTACAGAGAAAACCACAAGTGTGCAAGATTCCCTCTGATGACTGGGACTCTTTCCTAGAGTGATGCATCTTTCCTTATTATCACAGAAAGGAGGCTGGATACAGAAACTCCCTGTACCTAGAGTAAACCAACTAAAATTCTCAGAAGAAATAAATAAGAAATAAATGTTCTCTGCTGGAACTGCCCAAGGACCCGGGTTATAGACCTCCTACACAGGCCACTGAAATGGTCCTACAAACGGAATCAGATCAGAAGATCCTGAAAGCTTTCAGACATACCATGAAAGGATCAAAGGCCAATCCTCACACACTAGAGACAAGTGACAGGCCCTCATAACCTCTGTTCACCAAGGATCAGTAGCACCTAGGAAATAATTCTGTATTGGAAAAAGAAGACTTTGGAAAAACTTCCAAGGAAAAGACATCAAGAAATTATTTGCAAAACATTTCCCACAATAAACAGAAGTACATTTTAAATGGCACAGTCTTTGTGCTGTTTAATGCTGAGGGTAAAAGCTAAAAGATGAGATAAGACAGCTGATTGAAATAAAGATGTACTGCCTGCATTAATAAAGAAAGAACATTAAAAATATCATGGCTTGATTTTGAAAGTCTTTTCACAGCAACAGGAGCAGAATCAACACTGCAGATCAGTGTGTTATTCAATATAGAGACACTTCTTAGAATGCAGAGGGATAGAATAAAGGAGTGGAAAATAGCGATACTGGAGATCTTACATATGAAAGATCAGAACAAATAGAATAAAAAGTCCAAGAATAGAACAAATAATTTGGAACAAAAAGAAAACTAGAAATATATATATATATGTATATATATATATATATATATATATATGTATACATATATACATATATACATATATATGTATATATACACATGTGTGTATATGTACATGTGTATACGTGTGTGTGTGTGTGTATATATATATACATATATATATGTATATATATATATAAACTTTGTAATTGGAAAGTTTTGTGAACAATGAAGAAAAAGAAGGACTGATGGAGCATAAAAAATAGGTGTTTTAATCTGAAATACATGTAAGAGGCAAACCATAAAGTAGGAAAAATATTTGCAAAAGTAAAATAAAATGGTTTAGTACCTAAGATAGAGCACTCTAACAAATTTATAAGAAAAATAGCTTAAAATAGGCAAAAGATAGGAATTGCAGAAAAGCAAACAGCTAAAAAAGACTTATAAAAAGTTCACCCAAATTCTACCTTATAACTTTTAAACTAAAAAATATATCTTTTTCACCATTAAATTGACAAATATTTACAAAACAAACATATCTATATTTATGAAGATACAGAAAAATGAAACTTCTTATACAGAGTTATTAAGCATGTAAACTAATATAAGATTCCAGGATGGAAATTTTGCAATATGTATTCATAAGGGAAAAAAATTGTTCAATCCAACAATTCTACTTCTATGAATTTATTTTAAGAAAGCAGTTATGTTTTGCCATTTATTTATAAGTGAAAGCGGGAAAATAAATTACGTATCCTAAGTGAGAGGGATAAACATTTTATCTGTGTGATAGATTACCAAACTGCCATCAAGAAATTATTGTAATAATATCGATGACATTTTTAAAAAATCTATGAAATCATACTAAGAAAAAAGGTCCCTCTGAAACCAGAATATAAATGATGCCAAGTTTTTTAACAATAGAATCTATCTACATACATATTGAGATAGATAGATCGATCGATAGATAGATAGATAGATAGATAGATAGATGTGTGTGTGTGTGTGTGTGTGTGTGTATTTAGCATAGACATAGGAAAAGTCTAGGGAGAAACATACCAAAGGATTAACATTGTTTATCATGGATCACAAGTGATTTCAATTGTTCTTATACACACTTTTTTTTCCTTTTACCATACAACACTATTACAATACAATTGACTATATTCTCTATGCTATGCCTTTTATCTGCATGACTTATTTATCCCATACCTGGAAGCCTGTATCTCCCACTCCTCTTCATCCATCTTGCCCATCACACTGTCCCCTTCCACTCTGGAAACCACCAATTTCTTCTCTGTATTTATGTGTCTGTTTCTGCTTTTTGGTTTGTTCATTTGTTTTTCTAGATCCCACATATAAAGAAATCATATATTTGTTTTTCTCTTATTTCACTTAGTATTTTATCCTCTACTTCCATCTATGTGGTTGAAATGGCAAGCTTCTCATTCTTTTTTTTGGCTGAGTAATATTCTGTTACACACACACACACATGCACACACACCCCACATTTTCCATTTTTTAATTCACATATAATTAACATAGAAAATTATATTAGTTTCAGATGTACAATAATTCAAAAGTTGTATACATTTCTCAGTGCTCACCAAAATAAGTGCACTCCTAATCCTCTTTATCTTTTTTATTATGTGTGTGTGTGTGTGTGTGTGTGTGTGTGTGTGTGTATAAATGCCACACCTCCTTTATCTATTCATCTATCAGTGGACACTTGGGTTGCTCCCCTATCTTGACTATTGTAAAAAGTACTGCAATAAACAGGGGTGCTTGTAATTGTTCAAATTAGTGTTTGCTAACATTTTGTTGAGGATTTTTGCACCAATGTTCAACAGGATTATTGGCCTATAGTTTTCCTTTTGTGTAGTGTCTTTATCTGGTTTTGGTATCAGTAATGCTGGACTCATAAACCATCTTTCCTCTTCTATTTTTTGGAATAATCTGAGAAGAATAGGTATTAACTCTTCTTTAAATGTTTGGTAGAATTCACCTGTGAAGCCATCTGGTCCTGGACTTTTTGAGTATTTTATTACTGATTCAATTTCATTGCTAGTAATTGGTCTGTTCAACTGTCCTATTTCTTCTCAATTCAGTTTTGTAAAGTTATATGTTTCTAGGAATTTAGTCCATTTCTTCTAGGTTGTCCAATTTGTAGGCATATAATTTTCATTATATTCTCATAATCATTTTTATCTGTGTGGTGTCAGTTGTTATTTCTCCTCCTTCATTTCTGATTTTATTTACTTGCATTTTCTCTCTTATTTTTTTGATGAGTCTGGCTAAAAGTTTATCAATTTCACTGATCTTTTCAAAGAATAAGCCTGGTTTCATTGATCTGTTCTATTGTTTCTTAATTTCTATTTCATTTATTTCTGTCTTAATCCTTATTATTTCCTTTCTTCTCTTGCTCTTGTTTGTTCTTTTTCTAGCTCCTTTATGTGTAAGTTTAGGTTGTTTGACTTTTTTCTTGCTTCTTGAGGTAGTCCTGTGTTACTACAATCTTCATTCTTACAACAGCTTTTTCTGCATCCCAAAGATTTTGGATCCTTGTGTTTTCATTTCCATTTGTCTGCATGTATTATTTAATTTCCTCTTTAATTTCTTGGTCGACCCATTCATTGTTTAGTAGCATGTTATTTAACCTCCGTGTAGTTGTATTCTTTCCAGACTTTTTCTTGTGATTGATTTCTAGTTTCATACCATCATGGTCAGAAAAGATGCATGAAATTATGTCAATCTTTTTAAATTTATTGAGACTTGATTTTCAGCCAAACATGTGATCTGTTCTGGAGAATGTTCCATGTGTACTTGAAAAGAATGTGTATTCTGCTGTTTTGGGATTAAATATTTTGAATATATCTATTAAGTCTATCTGGTCCAATGTGTCATTTAAAGCCATTGTTTCCTTTTTTTATTTTCTGTCTGTATGATCTATCCATTGATATAAGTGAGGTGTTAAATTCCCCCCAATATTACTGAATTGCTTTTTTACCTCTGTTAATCATTGTTTTATATACTTAGGTGTTGCTTTGTTGGGTGCAAAAATACTTACAATTGTTGTTTTGTCTCTTTTGGATTGTTCTCCTTATCATAAAGTAGTAGGCCTTGTTTTCTTATCCATTTAGTCACCCTATGTCTTGATTGGAGCATTTAGGCCCCTTATATGTAAAGTATTTATTGATAGGTAAGTAGGTAAAGGTAAAGTAGGTAGATAGGTAAAGTATTTATTGATTGCCATTTTGTTACTTGTTTTATGGTTGTTTTTGTAGTTCTTCTCTGTTCCTTTCCTCTCTTGCTCTCTTCCCTTGTAGCTTGATGGCTTTAAGGACATATGTGGATTCCTTTCTGTTTATTTTTTGCCTATCTGTTATAGTATACCACATTTTCTTTACCTATTTATCTATCGATAGACAATTGTGTTGCTTCCATATGTTGGCTGTTATAAATGATGCTGCAATAAACATAGGGGGCATACATCTTTTTGAATTAGTGATTTCATTTTCTTTGGATAAATACCCAGTAGTGGAATTACTGGATCGTATGATACTTCCATTTTTAATTTTTTGAGGAAACTCTATACTGTTTTCCACAGTGACTACATCAACTTACATTCCCAAGACATCTTTACCAAGTCTTGTTATTTCTTGTCTTTTTTTATCCCATTCTGACAGGTGTAAAATGATATCTCATTGTGACTTTAATTTGCATTTCCCTGATGATAAGTGATGTTGAGCCATCTTTTTGTGTGTCTGCTATCTGTACATCTTCTTTGGAATAATGTCATAAATATGTCTTCTGCCCATTTTTTAATTGGATTATTTGCGGGGTTTTGTGTGTGTTGACTTGTAGAACTTCTTTATATATTTTGGATATTAATCCCTTATTGGGTATATCATTTGCAAATATCTTCTCCCATTCAGTAGGTAGCCTTTTAATTTTGTTAATTTTTTAATATGTGTTTTTTTTTAATTTTCCAAATTCTTTAAGGAACCCAATCATTCCAGTAATTAGAGGGAGGGGGGAATCACAGTTTTAAAGATTCAGTCCAGCATTGATGATTTATCATTCTAATAGTCTTACCTTAAGATAAGTATAATAAGTCTCAAAAGATCAAGGGACTTGCTCAAGATCCGACAACTTATAAATTCTCAGAGAATAGGGATTATATGTGTTTTATTCATTGTTGTATTCTTATCAACCATCACACATAGTCAGTGCTCAGAAAAGGTTTGTCAGCTGAGTGACTAAAGGCATGAATGAAAAAAATGAGACAATCCCAGAACAAGAGCCAAAGACCCTTGATTAATCAAAACAATAGTTTGAAAGTGGTGTGTACATCATTGTTATAGATTCCCTCTATTCTAAAATGAAATCAAACCCATTACTCATCTGTTTCCATCTCTGTACCCCACTGCTGCAGTGTAGGTCAGAAAGAAGCAGGGAGCCTGCAGACCAGAAAGCGTTCTAAGTAACAACTCCTGCAGGCATTTTGCAGAGTGTGCACATTGGAGGAAAAACTCTCAGCAGGTGAATTGATGAAGATTGTGTATGAAGCATAAATGCTAAAGCAACTGAGGAATTGCTACAACTGGTCAAAAAGTCAAGATTCAGAGTAAGTCATACTGCCAACAACACCATGGCACATATAGATCCAGCTTGTTCAGGTAGAGGAGGTTTGGGACAGGACACAGTCAATTTCTCCACTATTTCTAAGAATTTCCCACTCACCAGATGCTGCCTTGGTAAAGTCTCCTTTAACCTGTGGTCAGATATGTAAGATGTTATGATCTAGGATAATATTTCTCTTAATTTTTAATTATAGAATCTTGGGCATTTATGCTGTATAGACTGAACTGTGTCTCTCCCGAAATTCATATTGAAGGTCTAATCCTCAATGTTACTCTATGTTGGAGATAGACTCCTTAAAGAGTTAATTAAGATTGAACAGGTTCAGAAAAGGTGGGGCCCTAATTCAATAGAACTGGTATCCTTTTAAGATGAGGAAAAGACACCAGAGATCTCTTCTTCTTTCCATATGCACAGAGTAAAGGCCATGTGAGGACACACCAAGAGGGCAGCCTTTCTGCAGGCTAAGAAGAGACACCACCAAAAAATAACCCTGCTGGCACCTCACTCTCAAACTTCTAGTCTCGAGAACTGTGAGAAAAAAAAAAAAATACCTGTTGTTTAAGCCACCATTCTATGAGATTTTGTTATAGTAACCTGAGGTAAGACATGTGTCTCCCTTTCAACCAGATGTTCTCTTGGAGTCTTTCTTCTTGTATACAGTAATCAGTCCATTTTTCAAAAGCAAAGTTTCTAGAATTAGGTAATTTCAATTTTTCTGAAATTTTTTTGGAAAGCATTTGAAATGAGAATGCTTATCTTAAACCAGTATTAGGAAAAATTAATTTTTGTTGGAGAAAAATGTATATAGTCGGATGTGCAATATACATGACTGTAAAAACATGTTTGCATTAAATCTGTACTTTTATCTGCCTACACAAGTGACTACATCAATGCATTACAATTTTAAATCAAAGTCTTGCAACTCAAAAAATTATATTACCACCAAAGTGCACAGGAACCATTTTTCTGTAGTGTGAGGATAGAGCTAAATATGTCTCCATTATGTCTGCGCATTTTAAGCAGAATCGCATGAAAAGTAAGAAAACACTGGAGAAATAATACGGCATACCTTATCTAGACCTCTTTTTTGCTGTTTGGGGAAAAAATGATATTTACCCACAAGCCCTTTTTAAAGAAATTAAAGTTAGAGATAAGGAGAAAAATAAAGCCAGTGTGATCAGTAATTAAAGTCAAGGAAGACTGGGTGATTTGCAGCAACAAAGCTATAAAATCCTTGTGAAATGTGAAAGCTTAAGCAACATGAGCTGATCTTGGACTATCATTTCCCAAGGTCTTTTGGTTTCTCATATAAAATTCATGTCTGGAATAAGAAAAAATTTAGCACTTTATATAAACATCACTGTGAAAAGTCTTCCAAGATTAACCCTACCACTACCATGGACATACACTAGTGTAGTCCCCACCTATTTATTTGGAGTGAGGTTTAGCCTTAACTTAACCAAGTTAAATTAGAGTCCCTGCCCTCATGAAAGGGATGACTAGCTGAGCAAGGCAGGACAATCACCCAGACAACCACAATAAGGACAGCAGCAGGAAGGCTCACATCTGGCCTCTTTACTCAAACATTTTCACATTAGATTCTCTTTTTACCCTATTATTTTATACTCCTAGGCATGTACCATATAATTACTCTCAAATAGAACTCTGTTTTTATGACTGAATCCTTAATTTCTTGTTATTTTTATAGCTCTGATCCATCCCCACAATGCACCTTTAAAAATCCTGCACAGAAGAGTTCCTCTACAAATGCTCATTAACTATTTACATAGTCAGGTAAAGAGAAGCTTTTTTGTTCTTTAGTCTCACTTGCTTATTTTTGCTTTTGTTGCCTTTCTTTTTGTTGTCCAAAATAAAATCATTGCCAAGACCAGTATCAAGGAGCTTTTTGCCTATGTTTTCTTCTAGGAGTTCTATGGTATCATGTCTTGTGTTCAAACCTTTACTCCATTTTGAGTTGATTTTTGTGTATGGTGTAAGATAGAGATCCAGTTTCATTCTCTTGCATGTGGCTGTCCAGTTTACCCAACACCATTTATTAAAGGGATTATCCTGTCTTCACTGTATATTCTTCACTTCTTTGTCATAAATTAAATAATCATACAGTTGTGTGTTTATTTCTGGGCTCTCTATTCTGTTCTATTGATTTATGGGTCTATTTTCATACCTGTATCACACTGTTTTGACTACTACAGCTTTGTAGTATATTTTTGAATTAGGAAGTGTGATGCCTCCATATTTGTTTTTCTTTCTCAAGACTGCTTCGGCTATTCAGGGTCTTTTGTGGTTCCATATAAACTTTAGGACTGTTCTTTTTTCTGTGAAAAATACCATTGGAATTTTGATAGCATTCACATTGAATCTGTAGATTGCTTTGTGTAGCATGGACATTTCAGCAATATTAGTTTTTCCAATCCACAAGCCCAGAATACCTTTCTAATTTTTTTTTTGGTGTCTTCTTTGATATCTTTCATCAATGTCTTGTAGTTTTCAGTATGCAGATCTTTCATATGTTGGTTAAATTTATCCTTAGGTATTTTGTTTTTTTCAATGCAATTGTAAATATTTTTTTTTACTTCTTTTTGATAGTTTGTAATTAATGTATAGAAATTCAACAGATTTCTGTATATTGATTTTTGCATCCTGCAATTTTGAATACCTTTATTAGTTCTACCAGTTTTTTTGGTAGTGTCTTTAGGGCTTTCTACATATATCATGTCATCTGTAAATCAAGGCAATTTTATTTCTTCTTTTCCAATTTGGATGTATTTTATTTATTTTTCTTGTCTGATTGCTGTGGCTAGGACTTCCAGTACTATGTTGAATAAAAGTGTTGAGAGTGGGCATCTTTGTCTTATTCCTGATCTTAAAAGAAAAACTTCAGTTTCTTACCATTGAAGCTATGGGCTTGTCATATATGGCCTTTATTATGTTGAAATACATTTCCTCAATACTCAGTTTGTTGAGAGGTTTTATCATAAATGAATGTTGAATTTGTCTAATGCTTTTTCTATATTTATTGAGATAATCATATGATTTTTATCATTCATTCTGTTAACATGGTATCACATTGATTGATTTTTAGATGTTAAACCATCCATGCATCCCTGGAATAATTTCCACTTGATCATGATATGTAATCTCTATAATGTACTGTTAAGTTAGGTTTGCTAATATTTTGTTGAGGATATTTGCACCTGTGTTCATGAAGGATATTAGACTGTAATTTTCTTGTAGTGTCCTTGTGTGGTTTCAATATTAGGGAAATGCTGGCCTCATAAAACAGGTTTGGAATTGTTTCCTTCTCTTTTATTTTTTAGAAGAACTTGAGAAGAATTGGTATTAACTCTTCTCTAAACATTTGGTAGAATTCACCAGTGAAGCTCTCTGGCCCTGAGTTGTTCCTTGTTGGGAGGTTTTTGATTAGTGATATAATCTCCTTATTCACAATAGCCAAAATACTGAAACTACTTAAATGTCCATCAATGAAGGAATGGATAAAGTAGATGTGGTATATGTATATAATGCTTCCATAATATTCCATATAATATATGGAATATTATTCAGCCATGAAAATGAAGGAAATTCTGCAATTTGTGACACATTAATGGACCTTGAGGGTATTATGCTAAGTGAGAAAAGCCAGACAGAGGAAAATAACTATTGTATGGTATCACTTATATGTGGAATCTAAAATAAATACATAAATAAAAACCCGAACTCATAGAAACAGAAAGAAGAGTGGTTGCTAGGGCCTGGGTAGGTGGGGGGGGGGGCTGGTAGGGAAAATTGTGAGAAGTTGGAGAAAGGGTAAAAACGCTCAGCTATAAGATGAATACGGTCTAAGAATCTATCTAAACTAAAGCACTGTGACTAAAGTTTATAAGAATGTATGGTATAACTGAAATTTGATAATGGAGTAGAATTTAAATGTTTTCATATGTATTATATGTATATATTATACTTATATGTATATTCACATAATATACTTTTGTATATTATATTTATATATAATGCATTATTAATTATATATATAATATGTAAGGTGTTAGATTATTAACTAGGTGGGGAAAATCATTTCACAATGTATATCAAAACACCATGATATACACTTTAAATATCTTATAAATTTGTCAATTTTACCTCAAGCTGAAATAAATAGGTGACTCAGACTATATAACGTGAACTCAATTAGGTCTCAATGTAAACACAGTAAAATAAATAAACAAACAAATAACAAAACAGTAAAATATCTGCCTAAGAGATCCCTTAACTTACAAAAGTTTTATATTTTAAAGTCGGGGGGTGGGGAGGCGCCTGGGTGGCTCAGTCAGTTAAACTTCTGACTCTTTATTTCAGCTCAGGTCATGATCTCATGGTTCCTGAGCTGGAACTCCATATTGGGTTCTGCACTTACAGTGAGGAACCTGCTTGGGATTTTCTCTCTCCCTCTCTCTACCTCTCTCTCTCTTTCTTTCTCTCTCTCAAAATAAATACATTAAATCAATAAACAAAGTCAGGTTCCTCTGGTACACTTGAAATATGACTTTATATAATGTCAAAAAAAGTAATCAGCAAATTTATTAGGAACATTTCTCAGAGTAACATAATATTCACAGAATAGCATATCCACTTCTCCCCACCCTAGTGTTTCCCACCATGTTTGGCTAAAGTTCTGCACATGAAATTAGCCCACTGAAGTGGGGGAGGGGTGGAAATCCTCACTACTGCTGAATTTGGAAGGGTCCAGCTGTGCAGCTAGTGGCTGGTAGCTTTGTTTCACCTAATGACCAGGAAACAGAAGTTGTGTTAGAATCCACAAACAGAGTCAAGTACCAGAAGCATATTTCATTTTTCCAGCAACAGTTGTTTTGTGTAATACCATTCTGCAGACCCTAAGGGGAAACATGCACGTGTCCACCAGCTGCAACTCTGCTCTCACCTGCTGCTCCACCACCACCTGATTTTCAATTTGCTTATTCTAAATCCCTGATTTTAGTCTGTTTTCTGGTTGTTTTGAACTGATAGCATGATTAAAGAAAAATTGGAAATTTCTCAGATAATCCATCCTCTTTAGGTGGGTGGTTCAGAGAGATACATGTGTTCAGTCGAAGATCATTTTATTCAATAAATACTCCCCAGATGTTCCCAGAGTCTTATTGTCACTCCTTGCCCTCAGCTAGAGGGGCAAGAGAGGCACACAGCAGGAGTTTACATTTCTAGACATTGTGGAATGCAGAGTGCCCCTTCTTGGGGATAACAAAGAGGAGAGTGCAGGAATTCCTAGGTCCCACCTCATTGCCTACCCATCTGCATAGGGAGTAAACCTGAAGTAGTCATTTCCCTTCCAATCTTTCTCAAAATTTGGTCTTTGGGTCACCTGATTCAGAATTGTAGAAAGTTTGTTTTCGGTTTTGTTTTTGAAGAAAGTTTCAGACCTTATAAGAATTTGCTAGGGGTGGGAACCTGAAATTAGGGTTTTCATCTGCTCCCCAGATGCTTAGAAAGCAAGTGGATTTTTGAAACCCACATCTTCACTTTCCATATTTCTCATCTTCTCTTCTCCCCTCCCCTTCTATGGCTGCTAAGCCCACCTTGAAAGAAAAAGAAAACAGACTGAAAAGCTATCTCCAGCTTCAGCTGGATTTCACTTCTATGGGTGACAAACTCAAGAAGAACCAGTCTCAAGGCCAATCTTCTTTCAAGAGCTGGAAAGAAGGCTGTTTGGGGCAGATGCAATGCTCTGACATCTCTCAGCTCTCAGATTCTGACTGCCAGTTTTCATTTCTCATAATCTCCTCATTCCTTCTCTCTCCCAACATCCACTGTCTTCCTAACTGCATTCAGAATGTTCTCCTTAGCTACATTATTATCCTACTCAAACTCAATACTTCCCAAGAGAAGTCATCAACTTTTCTCCTGGGTCTAGTTCCCTTTACAAGTTCCAATCTTTGTCTGGAACACCAGCACTCTTGCAGGCAGACACAAAACAAAGTGAAGAAAAAATATTGGAATACACAAACCAAAAATTTTAAATAAGAATGATAAATATTTTTAAGGGGTTGAGAAGATATTACCAATATGAGACAAAAACACAAAATCATAAAAAATAAAAAGCAGAACTGTGAGATAGGAGGATTATATACCATGACCATGTGAGGTATGTTGGTGTAACAAATGAAGATCCATCAAATTAATATACCTTGTTCACAAACACTAAGCCATGTGAAACTGATGTTCTTGTAAGTAAAAAAAAAATGACCAGGGGTACCTGGGTGGCTGAGTCAGTTGAGCGACTGATTCTTGATTTCAGCTCAGGTCATTATCCCAGGGTCAGGGGATCAAGACCTGCATTGGGCTCCTCACTGGGAGTAGAGCCTGCTTGGGATTTCCTTCTCTTTCTCTCTTTCTTTCTCTCTCTCTCTCTCCGACCCCCTTCTGTCCCTCTCCCCCACTCACTCTAGCTTTAAAATAAATAAAATGAAAAAAATATTAATGACCAAATATTGGTGGTTTCATATGGATCAACTTTTTTTCCCTTTGTTAATCAGAAAAAAAAAATTGAAAACTTATGTCCACACGAAAATCTGCATATAGATGTTTATAGAAGCTTTATTCATAATTGTCAAAATTTGGAAACAAGTTTTGAGATGTCCTTTAGTAGATAAATGGATAAATTGTTGTACATCCAGACAATGGAATACTATTTAGTTCTAGAAAGAAATGGGCTATCAAGCCATGAAGACAGGAAGGAAACTTAAATGCATTTTACTAAATGAAAGAAGCCAATCTGAAAAGGCTACACACTGTATGATTCCAACTATATGACATTCTGGGGAAGGAAAAACCATGGAGAAACTAAAAAGATCAGCACTTGCCAGAGGCTAGGGAGAGAGAGAGGAATGAATAGGCAAGGCACAAAGGATTTTTAGGACAGTGAAAAAACTCTGTGATATTATAATAATGGATATATGTCATTATACATTTGTCCAAACCCGTTGAATATACAACACCAATGGTGATACACTAAGGTAAACTATGCTTTTTGGGTGATTATGGTATATCAGTGTAGATTTATCAATTGTAACAGATGCACCAATATTGTGGGGGATGTTGATAATGAGGGAGGCTATGCTTGTTTGAGACAGGGTACATATTGGGAATTCTGGACCTCCCTCTCAGTTTTGCTGTGAACCTAAAACTGCTCCAAAAAGACAAAGTCTATTAAACCTTTAGGTAAAATTAATGAACTGAGTACAACACTGTGTTTTTTAAAAGGTAATGTGTCATGATCAATCATGGATTATCTAAGAAGTGCAAGCATGGCACAACATTTAAAAAAAATCGATGTTATTTACCACATTAATAGACTGAAGGAAGAAAAAATCATACCTCAACCAATGCAGAAAAATCATGTAATAAAATCCAACACCCAGTTATACTTTTTAAAAAGCTTACTGGGGCACCTGGGTGGCTCAGCCAGTTAAGTGTCTGACTTCAGCTCAGGTCATGATCTCACAGTCTGTGAGTTCAAGCCCTGCATCAGGCTCTGTGCTGACAGCTCAGAGCCAGGACACTGCTTCAGATTCTGTGTCTCCCTCTCTCTCTACCCCCCCACCCCCGCTCACGTTCTGTCTCTGTATCAAAAATAAATAAAAACATTAAAAAAAAATTTTAAATAAATAAAAAATAAAAATAAAAAGCTTACTAAACTTGGGAAAGATAGGAATATTCTTTTCTCCAATAGGTTATATGAAGAACCTACAACAGCCATTATACTTAATTTAAAAAAATTCTGATTATATTCCTTTAAAGACTAGTAACAACAAAAAATATGATCACTGTCACTGTTGCTGATGAACATAGCACTGGAGGTCCTTACTAATACCACTGGGGAAAAAAAGGAAGGAAAGAAATAAAAAGAGATCTAAGAATATGAAGGAAAGAGCTAAAATTCATTGTTTGAAAATATTAATAAAAACATTTATTTAAAAAATGTGAAGCAATCAATTAGAGCATTAGAACTCACAGGAGAGCTTAGTCATGTTGATGGACATGGAGATGCCACTCAGGTCACCTTCAATGGAGAATTTGTTGCTCCTGCTACTGGGAGTGCTGTCAGCACACAGCCCTCAGCTGTCAATCCTTTTGGTGATCATGTCAGCAACAGAGAACTGCCTTGCTGAAGGTTAAGTCCTTCCCAGTGTATGGGCATAAAAGTACATAAATAAGTAAAAAAAAAAAAAAAAAAAAAAAAAAAAAAAAAAGGAGAGGCATCTTGCATAGACCAATTTTGAGAATGCATTAAGAATGTTAAATGTGATTGATTCACTTATCCCTCCGTGCGTGATGCTAAATTAAATTTAGCTAGTACAAGGTTACACACAACTAGTGGGTAGTGCACATTCATTGGAGAGCAGGGATTTGAGACTAGGTTTTGTGATTCCAGAGACTAAGTCTTAACTACAATGCCATACCACCAGGATAATTTCCCCTTACTATTTATTGTAAGACCACAAAATGTACATTCCTGTTTCTGTGTTTGTTGATTGTCTTCCCAATTCCTGAGATACACAATACCTCCCACTGCACACTCACATGTAACAACCCTTTTATACCTGTCCCAAGACCGATCCCTCTATGAATTCCTTCCCAGTTGCTCCAGACACTAATTGCATCCTATTCTAACCCCTCACAGCTCTCATTGTCTTTATCATATATTTTAGCTTCTTTATTATTTTCATTTAAGCAATTCATAAAATACTCCCCAGTATATCTGATGCCTATCTAATAACTCGCACATAGTTCATGTGGCCCCAAACCACAACCACCTGCAAAGGGCAATATATGAATCTTCTAGATTCTCACAAGGCAGGATATACAGTCCAATGTTTCTTGATTTGAATTGATTAATACAGTGTATTAATTAGTCTTGCAGGCTTAAGGCTGAAATTAAAGCAAACAGAACTGTCAAATTCAGTTCTGCTTGTCTTCCTCAGATACTAGTATATAATTTCTGCCTTACCCTCATCATTCTTGACAATCCAATTTGATCCAGAATCTCTTCTCAAAAGTCAAACCATAGATAAATATGCATATATAAAGCTAGACCAAGACTACTGAGAAGTGTGTAACCAGTGTAATCATGCATGAAGGCTGGACATATTCTCATCCAAGGAAAATAACAGTGTCTTCATTGTAACGTTATTGGGTACCACACGATTATGCAGCACCATCATAGCCCCTTCCCTCCTGCCCCCTGCTCTTAACTAGATTTCAAGTAAGCCTGCCCCACTTCTTTTCACCTGCTAACTGAATTGCTTTTTCATATAAATGTACCAAAATTTTGAGAACTTATGAATAAGGATATATTTTTATGACTATTATTTTGTAAAAGGCAGGGGTAGAGGGTTCAGCTGTCTTCAGCTCCTCAGCAGCCCAATGCAGTTGTTTCTGGTTTATATGACAAAGCACAGCAGCCAAGGCGAGGCTGTGACTACTGGTTCCTTTCTTGTTTGCTGAATTAGGAATACAGCAGAAATTAATGCCTTAAACACAACCATCTCTTCTCCTCCATGTAGTCCTTTCTTCTGGAATTCAACAAGGGGTGATATGTTGATTCTAAGTCATGTTTAAATTCAATTCCTGGTATTTCAAATATTATTCCTCTCAGCTTAGAGTGCATTTATGAAATTGGGCCAACAGGAGAGAGGAAATTAACTAATGTTGGTGCCCTATTCACTTTCTAGTTTTCTTTTGCTAGATTAAATCAACTCTACACACACATACATACACACACACTCACTCACATACACAAAATCCTGTGGCATTTTGGCTACGAGAGGAGTTAAATGGCCATGGACTGATACAGGCAAATAGTGTGTACAATTACATGAAAATCATCCATTCATTTATTTATTCTCCAAAACCTTGATGCATATTATATTCAGACAAGGGTCAAAAATCAGCATAAGTCTTCTGTCATGTGGATTATTTTTGGTTGAGTTATTGCTACCAAATGAAAGTACAGCCAGCACTCACCATCTAGTTATTCTCTTGTGAAATCTCAACATCACCTTCCGTGAACATCCATTTATTTATCCTCCCCATTCAGTCCTTGTGCCTCTCAACCTATTGGCCAGAATTCACTCAGCCACTCTTCTTCAGCCTAATGTTTTTTGTCCTTGTTTTGGCTTTAGTATGTCTAATGGCACTCCCCTTCCTCGAGGGTCTAGGCCCCAGCAGGGATGTATACAAACACAGGTCATGGTAACAGAAGAAAATTGGAGCTGCATTTTAGCAAAGGCTACTCCAGGTCCAAGAATGAGTAGGTAGAATGTACTTTTAAAATCTTTTATAAAGATTAAAACGGAATAGAAATTTAAAGTTTGTTCCTGAGCATAAAGATAGGTTAACATTCCAAAACTGGTTTCACAAGAGAATGTTTTTGAACTGTTTAAACACTAATGGAGCAACACACATTGACTTTGAGATGATGGTTATGATTTTATTTTTCCTTATGCCACAGGATTTTGTGTATGTGAGTGAGTGTGTGTGTATGTATGTGTGTGTAGAGTTGATTTAATCTAGCAAAAGAAAACTAGAAAGTGAATAGGGCACCAACATTAGTTAATTTATGATTCCTTAACTATAAAATGCAAAGGTAGAACATGACCATTTTTAATATCCCAATCAACGCTAACACTGTGATTCATGATATAGAGAATTTGAAAATGCCATTGTAACTTTAGAGCACTAAATGCTTATATTAAAAAAGAAGAAGAAGAAGAAAGGTCTCAAATCAAGGACTTCAACTTCAACTTCTACTTTAAAAAACTAGAAAAGTAAGAGTAAATTAATCCTAATGAAAGTAGAACACAGGAAAAGATAACTATCAAAATGGAAATCAAGAAGATAGAAAACACAAACAAAAGAGAGAAAAATAAATAAAAGCAAAGGCTGTTTTTTTGAGGTGACCAGTAAAATTGATAAGCCTCTAGTCAGACTGATCAGCCAAAAAAGAGATAAAAGACACAAATCACCAATATCAAGAATGAGAGAGGTAACATCATTACAGAGTCTACAGATAACTAAAATAATAAAAGAATATTAGAATGTTATGCCAATTAATTCTACAACTTACATAAAACGAAAAAAAAATCCTTGAGAAATACAAACAGCCAAAGCTCACTCAAGAAGAAATAACCCAAATATTATATCCATTAAAGACATTGAATTTGTAGTTAAAAACCTTCCCACAAAGGCAACATCACATGCAGATGGTTGTAGTAGTAAATTCTACCAAACATTTAAGAAAAAATCACACAACTGTACACAAACATATCCAGAATATTGAAGAGGAGAGAATATTTTACAACTCATCCTACGAGGCCAGCATTATTCTGACACCAAAACCAAAAATATTATAAGGAAAGAAAACTCAACTAGTATTTCTCATAAACATAGATGTAAGAATTCTTAACAATTTTTTAGCAAATCAAATCCAACAATGTATGAAATGGGTAATACATCATGACCAGGAATGCAAAGTAGGTTTCACATGTGAAAATTAGTCAATGGAATCACCACACCTTAAAAAAAAAAACAGTAAGTAAAAAAAGAGAGAGAAAAAGAAGAAAACTCATATGAACATCACAAGAGAAGCAGAAAAAGCATTTGAGAAAATCTGACATCAATTCCTGATAAAAACTTTTAGCAAACTAGGAATAGAAGGGAACTTCTTCAATTTGATAAAAAAAAAAAAGCATCTATAAAAAAATCCCTAATGCTACCATTATACTTAATGTGAAAAACTGAATGGTTTCCCCAAGATGGATTAGGCAAGGATGTCCACTCTCACCTATTCTATGCAATATTGTACTAGAGGTGAGAAAAAGTACAAAGTGAGGAAAAAAAAATAAAATGAATCCAGATTATAAAGTGAAACACTAAATCTACAAATGGACAATGGCCAGACTGGATGTTAAGTATAGATCTCTAATACACAAGAGTAGCAACCAGTTCTGAAAGTCAACCTACTACCCACCATTACTGGTCCACAAAGTCAAAATTCTATTTGTAGCAACCAGTATAAGAAGCCAAACAGCAATTCCTGTAGCAATAGTCCCAAACTGTCAGAACATGATTAATAACTGAAGCTTCCCTAATAGTTTCCCCTGTTTACAGCTTAAGATCAACTGGAGAAAGACAAATACGTGTCCCAAACCAATCACATAGAATAGAATGCCCAATTCTGGTTAACCCACCTATAGTTTCCCATTGTCACGAGCCTCCAATTAGGGCGTACCTGAATCCCTACCATTTTTCAACTATTAAGCTGTCCCACTCTTCTGCCTGCCTTTGAGTCTCTGCCAAATGCAAGTGATGGTGGCTGACTCCTTAATTATAGCAAGCTATGAATAAATAGGCTTTGCTTGTTCTTATTTGAGTGGTCTTCATTTATTTCTGCATAATGAAGAAATAAAACTGTTTTTATTCACAAAAAAAACATGATTGTATGTGTAGAAAAAACTATAGAATCTTTTTTATTTTTTTAAAATTTTTATTTATTTTTGAGACAGAGAGAGACAGAGCATGAACGGGGGAGGGGCAGAGAGAGAGGGAGACACAGAATCGGAAGCAGGCTCCAGGCTCTGAGCCATCAGCCCAGAGCCCGACGCAGGGCTCGAACCCATGGACTGCGAGATCGTGACCTGAGCCGAAGTTGGACGCTTAACCGACTGAGCCACCCAGGCGCCCCTAGAATCTTTTTTAAAAAGCTCTTAGAACCAAGTTAGGAATGTTTCAGGATAGAAGACTGATATTTAAAAGTCACTTGTATATATACTACAACTAAGAAATCAAGAATTGATTTTTTTTCATTCACTATAACAGATCAAAAGCATGAAATATCTGGGATAAACCTGACAAAATATGTGTAGGACCCATACACTAAAAATTATAACACACTGAGAAGTTAAAGAAGACAAATAAATCAAGAGATGTACTGTGTGCATAGGTTATAAAACTCAACATTGTTAAGATGTCAGTCCTCCTGTAAGTGATCTGTACATTCAGCGCAATTCCAGCCAAATTCTGTGCAGTCTTTTTATTTATAAATACTGTTGAACTGATTATAATGCATATGATTTGCAATGTACTTAGAATAGTCAAAAATAATTTTGAAAACAAAGGGCAGAGTTAGAGGACTTACACTATCCTATCAAGACTTATCATAAAGCTACAGTAATCAAGAGAGTGTGGCATTGGTAGCAATATAAAAAAATAGTTCAATGGGACAGAATAGAGTGGTAGAAAGAAATAAACTCACATACACATGGGCAATTGATTCTTGACAAAGATGCAAAAACAATCAATAGAAAAAGGATATCTTTTCAACAAAAGGTACTGGAAAAATTGGATATCCATAGGTGAAGGGAGGAAGGAATAAGAAAGAAAGAGACAAAGAGAACTTTGATCCATACTTAACACCATATTAAAAACATTAACTCAAAATGGACCATAGATCTAACTGTGAAACCTAAAACAATAAAATTTCTGGGGAAAACAAGGAGAAAATTTTGAAACCATGGATGAGGCAAAGATTTTATACATATGACACAAAAAGTGTAATCCATAGGATGTGAACAAATGGACTTAGTTAATTGACCAATTAATTAAAGTTGGACTTAATTAGAATTAAGAAGTACTGCTTTCAAAAGATGTAGTTAAGAAATTTAAAAGTGCAGTCATCAGCTGAGAAAAAAAAAATATCTGCAAATCACATATCTGATAAAAGACTTGTATACAAATATGCAAAGAATTTTCAAAACTCAATAAGAAAACAATCTGATTTTTCAAACGAAGCCAAGGATTTGAACAGACATTTCTCCAAATGTCAAAAAAAGGCAGGAAAAGATGCTCAGTTGACACCATAAGGAAAATGTCAACTTAAACCATGACAAGACACCACTACACATACCTAATAGGATGCTAAAATTATAGTGATTGACCACACCAGTGTTCACAAGGATGTACAGCAACTGGAACTTTCCTATACTGCTGATGGAAATGCAAAATGGTACAACAACTTGGGGAAAGAGTTTGGGAATTTCTTAAAAAGTTAAACATGTACCACTGTGCTACTTCATCAAGGCTGCCATAACCAGTATTCCAGACTGGATGACTTAAAGGCCATACATTTATTTCCCCACAATTCCAGAGGCTAGAACTCTAAGACTGGCATGTTGGCAGCTTTGGTTCTTCTGAGGCCTCTCTCCTTGGCTTGTAGAAGGCTGCCTTCTCCCCATGTCCCACATGGTCATCCCTCTGTCTATACTGTGTCTTAATCTCCTATTCTTATAAGGACACCAGTTTGGGCACCTGGGTGGCTCAGTTGGTTGAGCATCTGACTCTCGATTTTGGCTCAGGTCTTGTTCCCAGGGTCGTGGAATCGAGCCTTGTGTCAGTCTCCATACTGAGCATGGAACTTAAGAGTCCCTCTGCCCTTCTCCCCCACTCGTGCATGCTCTCTCTTAAAAAAAAAAAAAAAAAAGGACACCAGTCATATTAGATTAGGGCCCACTCTAATGAAACCACTCTAACTTAATGATCTCTTAAAGGCGCTATCTACAAATACATTCTACAACACGAGGGGCTAAGACTTCAATCTGTAAATTTTAGGAAGACACAATTCAGTCCTTAACACCTGCCATATAATCAAACTATTCCACTCCTAGGTATTTACCCAACAGTATTGGAGCATATGTCCATACAAAGACTTATACATGAAGTTCATAGCAGCTTTATGTGTAATAACTAGAAACTAGAAGCGAACCAAATGTCCACCAGCAAGTAAATGGGTAAACAGATTGTAATACATTCACAAAATAGAATACTATTCCGAAATAAAAAAGACTGAACTTTTGATATTCATAACAATACATAAGATTCTAAAGTAAAAGACACAAGAGGAGAAAGATTATATATTATTTGATTCCATTTATATAAAATTTCCAACAATGTAAACAAGTGCATTATGACAGAGCAGATCAATTATTTCCTGATGCAGCTGAGGGTAGTGATAGTTGGGAAGAAGGAATTCTAAAGAGACACAGCAAACTTTTGGGACAGATAGATATGTGCCTCTACCTTAATTGTGCTGATAGCTTCACAAGTGTATACATATGTCCAAGCTTATCAAAATATACATGTTAAAAATATACACTTTACAGTATGTCAGTTATACGTCAATAAAACTGTTGAAAAAAAATTTCCATGTCAGGCAAGAAATGACACACCTTTATCAGAATTGTCCCCAAGTGATTACTAGTAAAAATTCTATAAGAAACGTGTAGACCCTTTATTCATTTATTAAACCAATGTCAATCCATGCTACCTCATGGAAAGATGAGGCATGTGCTGGACATACTTTACCCACCAAATCCACTTTCCCCTCACCCCCACTATTCTGTGGGCCCCAAGATGCTGATCTGTGCAAATTTCTCCTGAAAGGCTTCTTGTCCTCTGGCCTTTGGTCAGGTTCAGCCTCTGGGAAGCATGCAGGCAGTCCAGCTTCCTGGGTATGTGTTCTAAATATAGCCTATTAGTAGAAGATGTGAGTATAGTAAGGCCAACAGATCAGGAGACAACTACTTTTGAAAGATAGTCTATTATTCACAGTTTCCAGGAGGAGAGGGCACAGTACACCAAAGGGGTATTTAGGGTTTTTTTTTGGTTTTTTTTTTTTTGGTTTTTTTTTGCAGATTGGGGAGCAATGTCTTAATTTATTATAGCTTGAGGTCCAACCACATCTACACCCTCATGCTCTCTCAGTGCCCTCCTGAGTCCTTCTGGGTAGAAATGTAGGGAAGCCTGCAGGCCTTGAAGCCTAGGGTTTTGTGCCCTCTCCTGCCAGCAGCTCTTAGACCAGGAAACCTTCAGGAACCACACAAGGAATCCCCTGGGCAGTCATGATGTAGAGGGAGGGCAACTGGGGGCTAGAGACTTGATTGTGGTTTCCACAGGAAGGAATGGGTGAGGCAGAGTAAGCAAATTTAGAGTTGGCTTGTTTGACTAATTTCAGTATGCTCTGGGGCACAGAAGCTACCCCTAGTTGTCTAGTACCTAGCCTTGGGATGATTAGGACAGGTGTATACTAGTCCGGGGTAGAGCCCAATACAGGAGGTGTCAGGTATATGGACTCCAAATTGGATGGTTTGTATTTGAAAAGTGCGCCCCAGGAAGAGGAGCCCTCCTGAGGTCAGGGGAGGAGAGGAGGGAGGCGGGGGGCCAAGACAAGGTGACTCGGGCATATTCTTAGGTTGTCCAGAGCAAGGCATGTCCAGCCTATACATGCAGGGCAGATGTTAAAGCATGAAGTCTATAGAAACTAGAAACATAGTTAGCACAGTGCAGCCCACACAGTCACAAAGTCCATGGCACTTAGAAAGGCCTTGCACTTGGTTTAATACTCTGCTGTCACCATCTTGAAATTCTTAATAATTTTTTAATAATGTCTCATACATTGTATTGTGTAGCTGGTCCTACACGGAAGAGCAGGAGAGAAAGAATTCAGGGTATCTATTCCTCACTACCCACTATCTTCCTACTAGGCCATGCTTTTCCAGGGCATTCCTTTGTTCTGCCATTAAAGGCCACAGCTCCTGCCACCTGGCCCTCTCCAGCTCTAGATCCCCCAGGTTCCAAGGACCACACAGTTCCTCTGTCTCCTGGGGTGGTAAATTGAAGTTGTAAACCCCAGGGAGGTTCACTGCTCCTTGTTGGTTTTCCTAAACTCTTACCTAGCCTTTGTGAATCATCTTTTCAGCCAAACCTTCTGGGTTCCCTGTCTGCAGCCTGGCTGGACCCTGCCAGAACCCTGTGAGTAAATGGATGCACAAGAAGGGGAGAGGAAGAATACAGGATGATATCCAGAGAGCATGGAAGAAGTACAGATTTGATAGGTTCTAAAACCATACAACGGAATTAAAGGTAGCATGGAAGCTAAAAGGCATTAGGAGTTCCTATGGGCCTTGGCCTAGGAAAGCCCACCCTTTCCAAAGCAGAAGACAGAGTTTAAAAGCCTATAACCACAGAAATGACCTGGAGAGAGCAACGCATAATTTACAGAGTAATTCCAAATACACTAGCCCATCTCCTCTGATCCTCTAAGAACACTGAGGCTCAGAGAGGCTGAGTAGCCTGCCAAGGTCACATAGGCCCCTCATAGTGGCTCAGGCTGAATCAGGACACCTGCTCCCCTCTCCCCTCTCCTACATCCAGACCTCCTCAGAGTAAGCTCCTCGAGGGTAAGAGCTAGTCGGAGTCATTCATTGACTCTCTAGAACTCAAAATAACACCTGGCACATAAAGGCTTTTAATATTTGTTGACCAATGATTGACTCTGAGGCCAGTGTACCTTTCATGACACTGAACAGTATGTCCCACAAGGTTTTGTCTCAGCCTGAGTAGTCTATGCCCTGCTTCATATGCTATATACAGAGAAACTGTAGAAGGCCAGGCCTGTGTCTTAGTGCCTCCTGTCCATCTCACCTATGAGATCACCGTGAACATCAGCAGACTTAGCGGGAGGGTCATGGCACAGCAGAGAGATGACATCTCCATGTGGAGGAAGTGGCTTCAAAACATAGTAGTGTTCCTGCCCAGCCAAGATGTTCAATGAGTTCACCTCTTCTGGGATTAGAGAGAAGGTTCAGGCTTGAATGAGGTTTCTCTGTGTGAGACAAGTCTAGATGGACCCTGAGACATAATATACTCTTTCTGTAATTTTATATCCCTTCACCTGTAATAAAAATCCTGTTCTACTTTCAATTGTCTACACTTCCATATTTGAGCTATATCCTATGAGCATATATTATGTGAAACCATGTTAAACTGCCATCTCTGTAAGTGAGAAAGGTCAAATACTGGCAATTTCATATGGTTCAATTTTATATTTATTTGATGATCAGGAAAAAAATATTGATTTAAAAAAAAACTGAAAACTTATGTCCACACAAAAATCTATACACAGATGTTTAAAGCAGCTTTATTCATAATTATCAAAATCTGGAGGCAACCAAGATGTCCTTCAGTAGGTGAGTGGATAAATAGCCCATGATACAACCAGACAATGGAGTATTAGTGCTAAAAGTGAATTATCTAGGTATGCAAAAACAGGATATGCAGGAAACTTAAATACATATTACTGAGTGAAAAAAGTCAATGAGAAAAGACTACATACTGTATGATCCCACCAAGATGACATATCATCATTCTGGAAAAGACATAATGGAGACAATAAAAAATTCAGTGGTGGCCAGGGGTGGAGGTGGAGGAAGGGATGAATGAGCAGAGCACACAGGATATTTAGGGCAGTGAAAGTACTCTGTATGGGATGCTAATGATGGATATTTGTCCTTATACATTTGTCCCAAGCCATGGAATGTGTAAAACCATGAGAGGTAAAACTAGGTTTACTAACGTGAACTATGGACTTTAGGTGGTTCTGATGTGTCAATGTAGGTTCATCCTGGCATTGAAAACAAAAAGTACGGTTCTGGTGAATGATGTTGATAATGGGGGAGGTACGCACGTGTAGAGAGCAAAGTGGTAGGTGGGAAATCTCTGTACCTTCCTCTCAATTTTGTTGTAAATCTAAAACTATTCTTCAAAACGGTCTTTAAAAACAGCAGACTGTTGGAGCGCCTGGGTGGCTCAGTCGGTTAAGTGACTGACTTTGGGCTCAGGTCATGATCTCATGGTCTGTGAGTTTGAGCCCCGCATCAGCCTCTGTGCTGATAGCTCAGAACCTGGAACCTGCTTCAGATTCTGCGTCTCCCTCTCTCTCTGCCCCTCCCCTACACATGCTCTGTCTCTGTCTCTCTCAAAAACAAACATTAAAGGGGCGCCTGGGTGGCTCAGTTGGTTAAGCGTCCGACTTCAGCTCAGGTCACGATCTCACGGTCCGTGAGTTCGAGTCCCACGTCGGGCTCTGGGCTGATGGCTCAGAGCCTGGAGCCTGCTTCCAATTCTGTGTCTCCCTCTCTTTCTGCCCCTCCCCCGTTCATGCTCTGTCTCTCTCTGTCTCAAAAATAAATAAACGTTAAAAAAAATTTTTTTTTAATAATAAATAAATAAATAAACATTAAAAAAAATTAAAAACAGCAGACTGCAACATTTATATTTTTCCTGAATTCATCACTTTCTCCTATCAGTTTTAGCCATTCTAATATAATCTAAGGATTAAAAACCTCACCATCAACCACCAAGATACACTTCCATAGGTGAACAGATAAACAGACTATGGTACATCCAGACAACAGAACATTATTCAAAGAAAACAAGAAATGAGCTACCAAGCCATGAAAACACAGGGAGGAAACTTAAATGCATATTGCTAAGAGAAAGAAGCCAATCTGAAATGGCCAAATACTCTACAATTCCAACTATCTGACATTCTGGAAAAAGACACAGTGAAAAGACCAGTGGATGCCCAGGGCTTAAGTGGAGGGAGGGATAAACAGGTGGAGCACAAGGGGTGTTCAGGGCAGTGAAACCATTCTGTGTAGTTCTATAGCGGTGGATACATGGCTCTAAGCATTTGTGAAAACCCATAGAATGTACAACACAAACAGGAAACTACGGGCTTCTGGTGATAATGATGTGTCAATGCATGTTCATCGATTGTAACAAGTGTACCATACCAATGCAAGATGATAATAGGAGAAGCCGGGAGGTAAGGGAGTATATAGGAATAGTCTGTACTCTCTGTTCAATGTACATGTTTATCAGTGTCCGCAGAAGGGGCCCTCGAGGAGCTCACGCAAGTCCTAAAGACACGCTCCATCAATTTTCCAATCTGCCTAAGGCTGACCTTTCTTTCCTAATAAGAGGACTTAACAACCCCCTTAAAATCCTTTTGCGAATTTGCTGGTTCCTTTCGAGCATTACAAATTTTCCATTTGGGGGTGTTTCTAAAGCCCTGGCGATGTTTCATCTTATCTCCAAGTCATGCTTCAAAGTCCAACACTTGCAACCATTTCCAAGTAAAATGAATAGCTCGTGACAAACGGAGTCTCAATGTTTTTAAACCTGCAAGTCTTGCAGGGACGGAAGCTGCTCATTTTTATCTACCTCATTATTCTGGCCCCGAGGTTTTTCAAGGTTGAGGGGTCCCCCGAGATGTGACATCTGTAATTACAATCCATCTAGATTCCTCTCGTTACTTTCTTTAGGAAAAGGGTGACAGATTTGCCCCTCCTCTTTGCTATCTTGGTAGAAGCACATATTTGTGTATGTTCTGCTCCGGATCTGCAAGGACATCTGCAAACTTCCATCCATGGAAAACAAAACATGTTTATTTCTCCCCATTCTCCTGTGTTCTCATTCAGTTAAACAGAATGTCCACTTTCACTGAAAAAAGAATTTCCCTTGGAATTCGTGATCTGTGGGCTGATCTAGGAGAGGTTAAAAGGGGATTTTTATTTTTAGCTTTAAGAGAATTATTCAAACTAAAATATGAATATCATTAAATAAATCCCATTGGTCTATTCCTATTGGTATATAGCATGGCATAGTACTGGGGTAATGCAACTGGCCAGCTTTCTCCAGAGACCAGGATACGTTAAGGAGGGAATCATCCACGGTATGGATGAGAACTAGCTTGCTTGCCTGCACCATCACCTGAGGAAACTTCACTGGCATTGAGAGGCACTGGGATCTGCCCTGAGACACTGAGTGCTTAACAAACGTTCTTGTTCAACACATATAGAGCACTACATGTCTACACTGTGGATATTAACTCAGACCTGGAACACTTAGAGAGGAAATACACGCAGACTGTGTTGCATTTCATAAAGTATTTCACCAACCAAACGACCCCAGGCACTGTTTATAAGGAAGTCCGATAGTTAAGCTGTCTTCAAGCTTCTTCTTGAGGTGTTTACTTGGGCTTTTTACTCCCTCACTGTGGACCAGCTAAGTGACAGGAGAAACACAACTAAGGGAGAAGCAACAGGCCCTTCAGCAGGGTGTGTGGTTTGGACCAGGAAGGCACATGGTGACAGGGTTCAGATACTCGCTGTACCCTGCCCTTCCAACTCCCTTACCTTGTGGACACAGGTGTTCCTGCACCAGGTATATCCCAACCTTGTAGCTTCAGTCCCCTCCTCCTTGGGACTCTGTCTCAGCTGGGTACCATGGCCAGCAGTTATCACATAGGTGTGGTGCTATTGTGTGACAAGATTATATTAGTGGGGGTCAAGAACCTACAGATGGAGCAGGAGGGAAACTGGGGGATAGTGGCAAATGGAACCTCATCCTCCTGATGGCAGAGCAGAAATAAGGCTGTGGAAGCTCAGAAGAAGAGTAACAAAAGCAGAAATACTTGGTCTCAGCTTAGAAACTCAAGACAAAGCCATCCAAAGCCCCCTCTGGGCCTCTGCTTCCTAATCTGCTCACTAAGGTCTCATCTGCAATTTTATTTTATGGCCCTATCATAATGGTCATCACTTCTGAGACCCTTGTCCAATCACACATCTACTCTGGACTTGGCCTTGAAAGCCCTAACCTTGAGCCTATATTTATGGTCATGCCTCCCGTCACACCACCTGACTTGGGGGTGGACCTCCATGTGCAGTCAGAGCTAATGACTTGAACACCCCTACTGTGCCCTCCTGCAGAGAGGCCTTTATGCACCTGATTCCCAAATACAAAGACAGAAGTACCACTGCATCTGACCTATTGGCATTCAAAGGCAGGAACTGAAAGCTGCAAGGTATCCTTATGAAATACCATGATCACCAAACCATGAGACTGCTTTTTTAGTGCAATTTCTAGCCAACATAGTTAACTCTAGAATTTACAGTTACAGAAATTCGATTCAGAGTCTCGGCTGTCCCTAGGCTGAGGGGAGAATTTAGTGTCACACCTGTTTCCTCCCCGGGGGCTCAGTATTTGCTTTGACTGGCTGCACTGATACATCAATTGGGAAACTGTTCTCATCAGTGGAGTATCGATTTAAAGGTCTGAGGCTCTGGAACTCAGGGTATAAACCTTCCCCCCCAGATTTATTTTATATAACCCATTGCATTAATGCCGCATATAAAACTTTCCCCATACTTTACAATAAACATTTTCCATTCTGCAAATTGCCAACCGATGGCATTCTTGAGCACCCAAAGTGATGTTTGATATTCCATTCACTATCACTACAAGTATCTTAGGGTTTATACAAGATGGCACTTACACAGATTTTTGTCCCTTCCTATCACAAAATGAACCTGAAAAGCAAAAGAAGTGCTTAAAAATACAGCTGTGACTTTTGAATTTTCCACATTTTCTTTTTCTCTGTCCCTGCACCCCCCACCTCTCTTTTTCACTCAGTCTTAAATAGCAACCGGAACTGTGCAAGGAGATGGGGAGGTTTATGCTGTGATCCCTGTGTATCAGAACAACCTCACTCCCTCCCTCTCTGGCTGTCAGGGGTAGGGGTGGCTGTATGGAGATGGAAGTCTTAGGCCATATTTAACCTGCCTTGAAGTTTGGTCTGAGCAGAAGGTATGTATCTATAGGGGAGCACACATACCTAACAGAGGCTTCAGGGTGCAGTGCTTGAGAGAAATGTGGGGCCGACCACTGCTGTCCTGCCCCAAAGTTACACCAGCCTCAATCCTCCCCACCTTGCCCTTCAGAGAAATGTTCCCTGCATGAGTTTACTCTTATCAGCACTGAAAATGCAAGTAAGAAATTGATATTCCATCTCAGGATGTTTCTTTTTGTACCATTTGGCAAGGAGGACAGGAGGAAGAAAGGAAGTCAAAGAAAAGTGCTTAAGTCAGCAATTCACAAAGCAATTCACACAGTTGTCCGCTAACCACAACCCGTGAATTTCACCCGGCTCTTTATCATTGTCTCTGTGGTATTTAAAAAACAAAACAAAACAAACTTTCAAAACTGCAGACCTATGGTTCTGCCTTCCGTGCGCTAATTAGAATATCTCCTTCCCTCCCGGGCCCCACCCCATGCAGCTGCTACACAGACCTAGAGGTAAAGGTGCCTGGGTTTGCAAGCCTGAAGCAATTTTCACAGCATTTCCTTCCGCCTCTACATCAAATCCAAGCTGGAATTCTTTCCCCCTTCAGCCACAAGTCACCTTGTTTTCTCTCGTCCTTTTGGGTGTCAGGCAAGCTTCATGAAGTTCTAGGCCACATAGCCACTTGCCGTGTTTGGAGAGCTGACCGATACCCAGGCAGGATTAGCTTCAGTGCAGACCCTTCCAGCTCCAAGTCCCATCTCCTCTGGAGCGGACCTCCACCTGCGTGGCAGGGACAGGCAGGTACTGGGGCCATGCTAGGTCACGCTTCTCACTTTGGGCTCCAGCAGAGCCACAACGCACACCATTCCCACGCAACTCTGCTTTTGGAGCTCTGTGCCACCGGCGTGGAGGCTCCTTTTCCCATCTCACTGCTGGAACTTTCCTCACTCTTCAGAGCCTTGCTCAGCCCTCCTCTGTGAATCCAGCCTGATGATCTCCCACGCTCTGCTGCCAGCCCCACCAAAACATAGTGCCAGCCAACTGTCGGGACACCAGGGTGGCTCTGACCTAACACTGGGCGGCGACCTGAGGTATCTGACATTGGGCACACACTCGCCCCAGCCCTCTAGGGAACTCATGCAGTGATGGAGACAGCACCATTCATTCTGTGTTCTTGGGCCCTGGGCTCAGGGCCTAGCACATTCTGAAGGGACAGTACAAGTTTGCTGGATTCAACTGCATTGTCACCTGTCCCTTCTCAGACAGAGGAAAGGGGGAGTGTGACAGGACCAGACAAGGTAGTATTGGGGAAACTGCCTAAATAGTAGGGCCTGGGTATCACAGCTGCACAAATCATGTAACTTTTACTGCAATTTCTTCAAAGGGCAAGTGTAAAATCATACCTACCTTGAGAGTCAGTGAGAGAATGACATGACATGATGCCTATGAAGACTGGCACAGGGCTGGTTCCCGGTAAATGAAACTGTTGCCATAAAATAAAGTCTGAGGAGGAGAGCACACCTGGCAGAGAGTCAGCTGGCCAGTCACACACTCCTCCTCACCTGCAACATCCTCCATGTTGAGATTGCTTCGTTGGTAAATACACTAGAACAGGCACTTTGGACATGGGGTAAGACCCCTAAGTCCAGGCCAAAGCCCTCCATGGGCGAACACAAGGGTATCAAGGGCACTAGCAGGTCCCAAGAGAGGCAGCGTCATGGCCTTGATGGCCACCTGGCTTCATAGCAGGGCTGCAGGAGGACACAGTACACACCAAATAAGCCTCTACTACAGGCTGAGGGATCGGCTGCTCGTCCCCTGCCTCCACTCGGTCTGGGCAAGTCTTCAAAGAACTTTAAATCCAAGCATAAACCAAAGCAGCTGTGCCCAGAGACCTGATCTGCAAGTTAATGCCAACCCCCTCACTCCTCAGGAAGAACTTTCTGGTGTTCTCTTCCTCCTCCCCTTGCAAATATTTATGAAACCCCATAGTGGGATCTGTTCTTGCCAACCTGTGTGGCTGTGTTCCAAGGTCCTAACACCAGGCTGTTAATGTATGACAAGCTGCAGTGGGCAGGACATCTTATTTTTCAAACCCCGCTTGTGAGCCAGATGAAAAAAGATGTTCTGAAAAGCAGAAAAGAACACTTAGAAACCAATAAACCTCTCTACCCCCTGACCGATTCTACTTGAAGAGCTGCCTTGACTTTCCATATGCTGCATAAATCTACCCTATTTTAGAGCCACAGAGGTCCCTGCAGATGCTCCTCACAGTCCTAATCACCTCTAACTTCGGTGGACTCTGACACGGGAAAACTTCCCTGATAAAGGAGATAATGCGCACTTGCTTTCCCAAAGCAGCACTCGGTGGAGATTAATCTCCTCTTACCTTTACTGCTGTGGTGGCAATTTCTCAACTTTACTTCCCAGGGCTTCATCCCGGGCCAACACAATGTTTCACCAACGAACCAAACAGTGACTAAAATTATAGGCAGTTTTAGTGAAAGGACCTTCCTCCACCCCCTGCCCCCTCCTCCAGCCCAGGCTTCAGAACACTCTCTACCATGGAGCGGGTTTTTTTTTTTTTTTTCTCAGACCAAAGCCTCTTCAACTGAATGTGAATAGGACATACCCCTGCTCTGTCTCCCTTAGCATCTACTCCAGCTTATCTCTTCTTGTGTCTGTCTGTCTGCATCTGTCTCTCAGATAGATAGAAAGTAGAGGATGGATGGATGGATGGATGGATGGATGGATGGATGGATGGATGGACAGACGGACAGATGGATGGATGGATGCATGCATGGATGGATGGATGTATGCATGGACGGATGGACGGACAGATGGATGGACAGATGTATGGATGGATTGATGGATAGATAATCAAAAACTCTGTTACTCTAATATATGGAGAGAGACAGGTATATATTACATCTCTAATACATATGGACAGAGAGAAAAAGAAAGAATCAGACAAGAAGGGAAACAGTTTTTTCCTTTATTCCAAATATACAGATTTGTCCCCTTCACAGTGGAGTTTTCTCCTGAGAGCTTTCCTAAATGATTTTCAGTTTGAATACACAAAAGGGCAGCTATTCAAAAATTTTAAGTATAAGAATTTTCAAAACATCATCAACATATATAGAAAATTAATATAGTGATCATTAAAATGAATCAATCCAGTAATCATTTTAATAATATAAATCATTGCCTGACCAGCTTTGGCAATCATTGGCACAGAAGCAATGTAAAAATATTAAGCCCCAAAAGGAATGATCAAATAGTGAACTCCACTATGCAACATGATTTAAGTCAATCTTTCTCAACTATAAGTAATAAAAGATAATTCTCAAGTGTGGACAAGAATAAAATTCTCAAGGATCTGATGACTCCTGTCTGAGAAACAATCACTTCACAATCTAAAGTCCTATTTTATGAGAACGTCTTTTAATTGTTATCCCAGAAAAGAGGAATGTTTCAGCTTTATATCTGGTCATATGTAGGCATTAAAAATATCATTAAAAATTTTTGAAGTCTAAAAGAATATGCAGAATCTCAAGATTACATCCATGTGTGTGTATGCCCAGTTTGAGAAACACCACTCCCAAGGTCTTACACATGGATGATCCTCGGAGCTACAACCTAAAACTCTAGGGAATCAAACACTCCAAACACTGATTATCACTGTAAGGGTTGTGTTTTGTTTCTTTTTCTTTTTCTTTTTCTCTTTCTTTCTTTCTTTCTTTCTGTCTTTCTTTCCTTCTTTCTTTTTTTTTAACTCAGGGCATTAGAAATGACTTTATTTCCTAAAGACATGGATAAGTAGTTCCTTATGATCACACACAGGACAAATGTCCAAGTTAAAAAAAAAAAAAAAGCAAGCAAGATTTCCTGAAGCGTGACCTTGGGTAGCCTTAACTTTTAGAGATGTGCTGCTGTAACCAGGGGTTTGTTCTATATGCGAAGCAATCACATTTGCCCGTTTTAATTATTTAATATAATACCTATCTAGTCTACAGACAAGACACAGGCAGTTATTTTTATTATTTTCACATTTCATTAAATAGAGACAAATAAGTCAAGTTGTCTTTTCTTTCTAACCAAGTCATCTTAAATCTCTGTGATGAATAACACACCTATGCTTCTCTCTTGCGGCTCACCCCCTTCTCATTTGTATGGCTGTCATTTCCGTGCCTGCCTTAACTCCCTACCCGAAATAAGTGCAATCTCTTTGTCTTTTTCATCTGGGGATCCCCATAGAGCAAGAAAATGGGATCTATTATGGGGCATTCACAGAGTGTACGTGTTCAGGAAAATATGTTGGGAGAATAAACGCAGGCAAACATCAGGGATGTTCATCACCGCTCCTAACTCAGAAGAAAACATTCAGAAATAGCTGCAAGTCAGCACCTCAGAAGCCGGCACTAGTTGGCTGACCTACATATAAGCACATTAACCAGTATGTCCTTCTGCACACACCACTGTCACAGCACAAGCTGGAGACCCTTGCAGTTTCCCACATGAACATTCCCAGAGGGCAGGATAAGACCCTTCTGAATTCCGGAGTCGAACCTAAAAGTCTGAGTGTGCTGAAAGAGGGGAACAGGGTCACCTCAGGTGCTTCCTATCATTCAAAGATTCAGGGGATGGCCCTGGACCTCAGGACTCAGCGCTACTCTTTATTAAAAAGGGCATGTGTATCTCTGCCACATTAATATTTAGCTAGAAGATTGCTTTTCTGAGCAAACATGCTTTGGTCTTTAAGGTGCTAGTGTAGTAAACATGACTTTGTATTCCTTTATCAGAAATCATTTCATGAAAAATTCTAAATGCCATAAAGACCAAGCGACATCAGATTAACTTCAAAACTGCATTTCCTCCTCAACTGAATCAGAATATTGATTAGCCCATAAATATCACCCACCAGTGTCTTATCTCAGGCATGCCAAGCCAGTCCAAAGACATTTGCGTTCTTCAAGTACCAGAGCTAAGGGATCTCATGCTTCTTTAGTGGCTTCAACTTATTCAGCATTAGACTTTTAATGATTTCTTTCCAACGTAGTCTTGCCTTCTCACTGCACACAAGTCTCAAAGCACACTGACTTGATTAATTCCTTGCACAGTGACACAATCAGATTAAAACAGCTTTTAAGCTAGGAAAACCTCATTATCATATAGCTTATTCCTATATGCATTTGGATAGGGTACGGGTCAAATCATGTCTCTGGATCATGAGATTTATGTAGACTGAAAAGCAGACACAAGGCAGTAATAGTCAAAAGGGTGGGGGTTAGATAGGTCACTAGCAAAATAAAGAGGATCCACTATGATACTTTCCTTTAAGAAAATAATTTTTTTTCCTTTAGTTCAAAGGAGACTATTAAGGGATCACCTGAAACAATAAAAATTTCAATAAAGAATGTTAGAGCACTTTACAAAGAAAATGTGGTAATGAAAATGCAGCTTAAGGGTGAAATTGGAAAAAAAAAAGATAGCATATTTTGGCTTTTTATTACAGGATATTTAAGAGACAGCTTGGCAATAAATGTTAACATCTTTCTAATGGTTGGGAATGCAGTTGTATAAAGCTGAAAACTCACCTTGACTTATTGACACAGCAGAGTTTTAACTTACACTGCTCATCCCCAGAGGAAATGCACCACACTGCAAAAAAAAGTGCTTAGCCTCACTCGATAAATGGAGGTAGGTATGAGCTACTGTTACACAGCCACATTAGGCATTTTGACCCAGGGGAAGCAGATGGAAGGGGCAACCAAATCAGTAAAGAGGAAGGGAAGGAAGGGAAGGAAGGGAAAGAAGGGAAAAAAAAAAGTCAGAGGGGAAACAAACAAACAACCCCAGTATTCATTATACCCCTTTAGGTTGAAATACAGTGAAGAAAAAAAAAGAAATTAAAAGCATGGCCCTGTGGGGTGCCTGGATAGCTCAGTCAGGATTTAGCATCCGACTTCAGCTCAGGTGATGATCTCACAAGTTCCTGAGTTCAAGTCCTGCACTGTCAAGTCTGTGCTGACAGCAGAGAGCCCACTTCAGATCCTCTGTCCCCCTCTCTCTCTGTCCCCTCCCCTGCTTGTTTGTTCTCTCTCTCTCTCAAAAATAAGTAAATAAATAAATAAATAAAAAACATGGTGCTTGTCTTCAACATAATTACAGTTTAGTTGAAGAGCGATGATCAAACCTTAGCAAAAGAATAGGACTGAATATATATATTATTAAGAACTAAATTGCACAATTATATATGTGCTCATGTGCTAGATGTTAAATTTTTTTCTGAAATTTAATATGGAAATTGACTTAAAATGAAATGGATAGATATCCCTGCTTCAAAATGACCCAATACTATAAAGATACCAATTCTCTTCAAATTAATTCTTACATTTGATGGAATTTTGATACAAATTTCAACTGAGTTTGTGAATTTGTTCAAGCATCTATACAAACAACAAAATTATACACTGTGTAAAAAGCTAAGTCAACTCTGCAACAGAAGAGGAAAGATAGGACTTGTCACTCTCAGATATTAAGACATAACACCAAGGGATGGTAATTAAGTATAGCATGGGTGGGCCCAGATGAAGATAAATAGAACCACAGAACAGTATTGAAAGGTCTGATTTGGGGTCAAGTACGTGAAGAAAACTAACATATGGTAAAGTTGACACCACAAATTATGAGAAAGAAGGGGTTGTAGATGGTGGTAGGAAATCTGGTGAACTGTACACAGAAGAATCAAAGTAGATTTCTACCTTATATGATACATAAATGCAGGCTCCAAATACAATTAAAGATGTGAATATAATAAATAGAAGTGTCAAATTAATAGGAGCTAGAATATGTAATGTTTTTGTGATCTATTGATGAGAAGAACTTCTTAAACAACATGTAAAGCAAAAAGTTTGTTAAATTTATCACATAAAACTTGCCAAGCTGGGGTGCCTGGGTGACTCAGTCAGTTAAGCATCCAACTTCAGCTCAGGTTACCGTACATGACTTCGAGCCCCACGTCAGGCTTTATGCTGACAGCTCAGAACCTGGAGCCTGCTTCGGATACTGTGTCTTCCTCTCTTTCTGTTCCTCCCCCACTCACACTCTGTCTCTCTCTCTAAAATAAATAAAGATTTTATATATATATATTTTAATTAACAAGCTAAACAAACAAAATTTAAAAAGGATATCATGAACACTTTTAATAAGAGGACCGACTAGAAGATATTTACCATGCCTAAACCCAACAAGGAATATATGAGGAAATCAAAAAGAAAAATACTAGAATACCAATAGAAAAATTGATACAAGATATGAACAGAAATCACAAGAAAAGGAAAACAAAAGGACTAGAAAGTATACCAAAAGCTGTTCAAACTTTCTAATAATTAGAGAATGGTGATTTCAAATAACAAGATATCAAATATCAAGCAGATTAGAAAAAAAATGAGAAAGCTGAACACAGCCAATTACCGGCGGAGACGAGGATATGGAAGCCCTTATGTACTGACCTACCAGTACTAAACAAGGCTTAGACAAGCAAGTAATAATATGGCTTTTGATGCACAAGTTCTACTCTTGCCTCACATCCATCTCACATAAATTCCCACACAGGTTCTTTGGGAAACATTTTTAAGGATGTTTTTCACAGCATTGTTTTTATAAGGGGGCACCAGAAGCAATCTGAGTGTCCATCCCTGAAGGAATGAGAAATCAAAATATGATGAATGGAATGTCGTACAGCAATTAACAGCAAGAGGATTGACACCGTGTAGGAACATGGCATCTCAGAAACACACCATTGACTGAAATAGCCAGGTAAGAATGAGATTCACATCACAATGCCTTTTGTATACATTAAAAATACATGCCTACTCTGTGTATAATGACTTGCTTCCAAAGAGAAAAAAGAGTAAATTTACAGTGGATTAATCTGGCAAACACTACCTTGAGCTAAAAGATCAAGGTGAACATCAACAGTGATAAGTCATGTTGATAATACTACCCTTGATGAGATGTGACGAGAATGGCACTTCACCTCTGACAGCTTCCTCACCAAGAACACAGAACCCCATACGAATAGTGAGAAAAAATCTCCACTGAGGATCATTCGACTACCTGACCAGTAGTCTTCAAAATTATCAAGGCCATCAAACACAAGGAAAGTTTGAGAACCTGTCAGTCTCTGGGATCCCACATGTAGGGTGGAATCCTGGAACAGAAAAAGGACATTTGGTAAAAACTAGGGAAATCTAAATAAAGCATGAACTTCACACTTTATAATGTAGGTTATATAATAATAATAGTAATAATAAATATTATGATACATTACATATGTTAATAGCTGTGACAAATATGACATAGTAATGCAAGATGTTTAGGGGACACTGGGTCAAGGTTTACAGGAATGTTCCATACTATGTTTGCAACTTTTCTGTATACCTAAAACTAATCTAAAATGAAAATTAAAGTATACATGCCCACAAAGCAATACATATTTTAAAGAACACATATAAGTAAAAAACACATCAATCCTAATAAAAGGGTTACCTGTGGAGATGGGCATGAGGCATGGAGATAAAATGAGAGAAGACACTGAACGTTCTCATGTTACAGAAGAAGGAGCTATATTCTAGAAGGGTTAAGTTACTTTGCCAAGATTGTACTTACAACGTAGGCTTCTGACCTTGAATACAGCAGAAGCTCTTTTTATAACTCAGCCCTGCTTTGCCTACTCTGAGGAAAAGCTGAGAGTGAATTTACTCCACAGGCAGAAAATAAAGAGTGTAGCAGGTGAGCCAAAAAGGAGCGTGAACTTTTCCATAAAGTTGAAAAAAGGTGAAGGTATTTCTCTGGGGCTTAAAGCAAGTAGCGGCACCCCAAAGGGCTCTGAGGTTAAATGTGGGGGCTGGCTTTAGGGCCATAGAACACCAGGGAGTAATATCAAGAGGTATTGTTTAGGCAGAAACTGGAGAAGCTTAGTTTCCAGAAGATAGACTTATTAACACTAAGCGCAGAGCCCCAAAGAATTGATACAAACACGAAATGAGTAGGATTTCTTGGATCAGAATGCAGGGCAACATCTGAGGTCAGGGGTAAGGTTTGTGACTGCAAGGCTGGAAGAGGTCCTCTTGAGGCCCGGAGGAAGATGAGCAGCACAGATAGAAAAGAGTTTTGTTCTAGTTTTCCTATTTTCTTAGTAAAATCTAAAAACTGCCTGTAGGTTTTGCACAGTGAAGGAAGGAGTGTTTCTATATTTGAATCAGTAGAGAGTGGACATAAGATCCCTTTCAGCAGCCAGGCCTCCCAGAGACCAAGGATACCTGAAGGATTGAGCAAGGAGACAGGAGCCATAGTCACAGGAGGGAGCGATTTGGAGGTGGCATGGGCATTTCCTGATGAGATGCATTTACATCTTTATACGATCCTCAGAGAAAGTGATGGAAATCAAAGTTAGAAAAACTCTACCCCAAATTAAGTCATCTTAGTAAAAGCCTAAGAAAACTAATTAAATTCTCAAAATCACAGAGAAGGAGGAAAGCATGCTGTCCTCAACACCCTCTCCCATCATGAGAAGAAATACAGACAAAGACACAAGGCTTAGATCAACACTCAAGCCCACTTACTTAGGTCATTAGCCTTTAAGAATCCTCTGTCTGCTAATGTCTTTAAAAAAAAAATTAACAAGACCAGATGGCTTGGTGATGAGGAGGTCAGGAATGCGTATGTTTCCAAGTGAATGCTGGGATGGAAAGCTGGAGGAAAAACTCTCACTGTCAATAACAAACTAGTACAGACTGGGATCTGAAAATCAACAGACATGTAAGTGCCTCACTCAAAGAGCGTTCACAGGGAGAAAGTCTTTTTTATACCAGTTTTATCAGTGCTACCAAGGAGTCATCAGTCAATTCAGTAAATATTTCTGTACAAGTTATGACACATTCATGTAATGGATATCTATGCCCCAATTAAAACAAATAAAAAAAAAAAAAAACGGAGGGTCTAGCATGTCACCATTTGCAGAAAATATATCAAAGGAAAAATTAAGTTTTATCTATATGCATAGAATATTTCAAAGAAAATTGGCACACTTTTCAACTGAGAAGGATAATTGGGGAGCTAAGGAACAGGTGGGAGACTTTTCACATTACACACTCTTTCATGCTTCTTCAATTTTGAATCTCGTGAATTTATTGCCACTTCAAAAAATGAATAAAATGCTAAAATAAAAAGATTAAATATTTATATGTTTATACCCCACTATTTTTGTCTTTATTAAGACTTTAAGAATACAGATCAAGTAACATCTACATCTAATGCAAAAGAGTAAATAACTAAGAGATACAGATTAAAGTAAAACAAGGAAAAGAAAAGAATAGAATCCAGAGGTAAAGTGAGGACAGAAAAATCCTATCTAGAATACTGTCTAGAGGCACCTGAGTGATTCAGTCGGTTAAGCATCTGACTCTTGATTTTTTGGCTTCGGTCGTGACCTCCCAATTCCTAAGATCAAGCCCCACATCAGACTCCTTGCCAACAGCGCATAGCCTGCTTGGGATCCTCTCTCCCTCTCTCTCTCTGCTCGTCCCCTGCTAATGCTTTCTCTCTCTCTCTCTCAAAATAAATAAATAAACTTAAAAAAAAAGAATCCTGTCTAGTTGCTGGACATGGCCATGAATTTGGTGACGAAAGCAAAGCAGGAAACAAGATCAAAGAGTCCAGTACCAATAATAAACTAGCCTCTGAGCAGAGGAATGACCTTTCCTACAAGAGAGAGAACATGGAAATTTCTCTCAAACATCCATCTTTTAGAAGACACTGAGATACCACGCATTATGTCCTCAGCCTCAGCACACAACTGGACCCCTGCAGAGGCTGCTCCTGGATCACCTGTGTGTGGAGAGGGCAGGCCTTCAGACAGCTGAGGGATGCAGAATTCAGGGCCTGGCGGACCAGTGCCTTAGGCCCAAAATGGTAGAGCAGAAAAGAAATCCTACTCTTCTGACATGACACTCAGTACACAGGCCCCAAATTCCAAATGGAAAATCTCTGTGCTTGACCAATTAAGTCAGAGGAATTGGAGAGAAAATCCTTATCTGATAGCATTTTAGCCCCTGTCTTCTATTCATTTTTTTAAATATTTATTTTTGAGAGAGAGACAGAGTGCGAGCAGGGGAGGGTCAGAGAGAGGGAGACACAGATTCCGAAGCAGGATCCAGGCTGAGCTGTCAGCACAGAGCCCTATGTGGGGCTCAGACCCACTAACTGTGACATCATGACATGAGCCGAAGTCGGATGCTTAACCAACTGAGCCACCCAGGTGCCCCATATTCCCTTGTCTTTTAGACAAACAACATGTTTGTTTCTGTCTCCTACAAAGCACTGTGATGAATAGGCACCATCTTCATCGCAGCCCCCAGCCACTTTATTTCCAGAATCATTCCTGTTTCCTTGCCAAGCCTACCCCCTTTGGGATGCATGGGACTTCCTCTCTTCCTCTTTCTTCTCCACCCCCACATCATCCTCAATATCCCCAAAGCAGGTGCTAACCACCACATCCCCTGTAGTGTCATACACATAACATAGTGCACTGAGACAATGCTATGTGCTCACCAAACTGGCTCCCATTTCCTCCTGGGCACATAGCTAAGCTCATTTGCCAGCTCCCATATAGTCAGAAGAAAACACAATTAAGTTCTGGCTAGTGGAATGTGTGTGGACATGATGCCTCTTCCAGGCCTGGCCCCCAAAAATGTCCTGCACAAATCACTGACATTGCCCATCGTTTCCTCAGGTGCGAGCTGGATTTTGATACTCAGGGCAATGTCAGAAGCAAAGATGGTGGAACTTCTGTTAGCTTGAGTCTTAAATGATTACACAGTACAAAATCCCCCTCTGGCAACCCACAGTGGGCTATAATGTGAGCAACAAATCATTTTTATTTCTTTATTACTACCATTAGCCTACCTTGGCCAACATAGAAATGGAGGCTCTCCCATAACAAAAAACTTAAATATTTGACATTGACTTAGATGAGATGGATGGTAAGTAGGGAGGGTAAAGATATAGCAGATCCAGGTTATTCAGTGGCAAAACACTGGCAAAAACTATTGACTACAACACTGTGGAATGTAGACTACCTGCTTACTGAGCTTACAGTTCTTGGGGAACTAGATGGTTCTGTGCTAGGAGATTGTTACAATTCTAAAAGAACCAGAAGATGATGGAAAAACAGAATGCTTGCATATATGTTGTTGGCTACTAATTGTCTGTTATTGATTGCGGGTCAGGTTTTTTATGAAAGAATCATAAAATTATAAGAACTGTAATGTGTAACTGGCACATTAGCAGATAGAAATAAAAAAAGAGTTATTCTAGAAATTATGGACTTACTTAGAAAAGTCATTTATTTGCTAATTGCTTCCAGTCACCAAGAAATGAAAGATGTCCTATTAAAAGACATTGTGTGCTGAAGACCCAGTGAGACTTCTCAGTCGCACATTGTGACTCAGGACTTTGGCAAAAACTGGACTGAGGATGTGATCTTTCTACCTACTTTCAGATAACCTCAAGATGGCCACTATTAAACTGAAGAATAGAAACAGGCACAGAGACAAGGAAGGAATAAAACAAAGAAGACTCCTTGAAATTGTGTCTAGGAAAGAACTGTGTGGTGACAACACATGAAACTTTCTGAAAGAAAATAAATCAGAAGGCTTCTATATCACTGAGAGAATTGTATTACTAAAGCAATTATTATCTTGAATTAGAAAAGCTTTGAATATTCCATATGCCTTAAATCAGTCTCAGGAAGGAAGTGGGCTATGAATGCTGGCAGTTCCCAAAGATAGTATAGGACCCGGGATCCATTTCAGATGTGGTGATGACAATGGATGGTGAAAGAACTGTGGAGGGTAGATATAGGGGTCATTAAGAAAAATGGACAAGAAAGTCCTTCTCACAGAGGAAGATCAGAATCTATTCAGGGAACTCCCCCCACTCCTTGAAAAAAGACACTTCTTAATGCCTTCCCTGCAGGATGCCAGCTCTGCTATGGGCCAGTGATCAGTCTGGCTTCTTTTCTTCCTTTTTCTGAATCAGAAATGTTACCACTGTCCTCACCACTCTAAAGTAGGAGGAGGAGGGGTGACCTTCCTGTTTTCCTCACAGGCTGCTGAGCCCAGAGGAATCACATCGTATCTGAGGGAGAGATTTACTCCCTCCCTGGAGACTCTGAAATTTGAGCTGAACAAAGTGACTAGGTAGGGCTTGCGGGTGTTTCCATGGAGAAGGGACATGTACTCTATGTGTTAAAAGAAAAATGGAATGGATTTCTGGTGACTAGAGGAGTAAACTGTAACAGAGATAATCCTATGTGTTTGTTGAACTCATTTCATTTTCTTAAACATTTAAATTCTTTTTCCCAACTTCCCCTGTAGCTAGGTGAGACCATGTGATTGAGTTCTAGCCAATGGAAGACAGCCTGGCTCCTAAAATCCACCAAGCGATGTCATATGCTCTCAGCAAATGAGCACTCATGCTACAGAGCACACTCTACCAACCCTTAACCAATGAGCATTAAGCACACACCATCTGACAACGTTTCATAGCCAATGTGTGTGTTGCCCTGAGTTGAGAGTGTTCTTCAGTCTACTGTTGTTTGCTTCATGGTAGCCTCTCTATTAACCATTTATTTTGTGTTCCAGTGAACTATTTTGACTAGTAATAATTGATAAAAGATAAAATGACTGGACTTGCTGGAATAAAAACAATGGAAAAATATGAGAATAGTTAGAAACTTTACAGAAGCTCAAGAGTCTTCAATGAAATGGTCAAGAAACAGAGGTAAAGACCATTAGGCAATGGGGAACAGATTGAAATCCTCTGACATTACAGAGGGTAACAAAAATAGTGTTAGCCTCGGCAAATGAGCCAATAATGGTATTAACAGCATCTGGGAGAAATTAAGCATGTCATGACTGTAAGAGGTTTGGAGAGACTGAAGCAGTGATTCTCAATGCACAGTGCAAAGAAGCATCTCCAAGGGAATCTTGCTATAAAGATCTTTTATTGTCCTCACCCAGGTAGCATTTGCATCTCCAGGAGCATATCACCTGCAATACCCAGGATGGCTGTTGACCCAGTGAACCCAGACAGAACTCAAGTCCAGTTAGTATGGCTGACAGGTTGCAGAAACATAACATGATACTGACCAACTACTCTCATACATAGAAAAGGAGTTGCCCAGCCTGCATGCTTACTCAGAAAAAAAGAAAAGGAAAAAGCAAAGTTGAGAAGCTATGAGAGATGAAGGGAGAAAAGTCATTAAAGGCTTAGTAGTAGAAAAAAATCATGCTGCTTTAATCAGCACATATGAAGAACCTCAGTTTTTACCTTGTTATCACTAACCACAAAGCACTTACATCCCACCTACTACCAGATTTACAGAGACCAAAAGGTCATCCTTTGGTTATTCCCCTGGATTAAGTAGAAGTTAGGGTCATCAGTGTCATCTGTTGGATGACACTGAAAAAAAGTGAAATAAGAAAAATTGGTTTGTGTGCCTCTGTAGACTCTATGTGCCTGCTGTTTCCCTGACTAGAGAACAGTCCTGGACTCTGCCACTCCTGGGTGGCTTAATGGGGTTCATTTATCAAGACTGACATTACTTCAAGACTCAGAAATGTTTGAAAGGTTTTTCATCAATTTAGAGAATTGTCTTTCTTAGAACTACAAAGCCATCACCTATACCTTGAGCCCAGCTCCTGAGTACAGGTTGACTCCCAATGTATACCAATGCCTCTTCTGGCACACCCATCAATGCTTCCATTAAACTTAACCCACTGCTTCCCTCTACCAGTCCCCAACTTCAGCCTCTTCATCAACCTACAAGTGCCTACGAGCCACAATGGGTCAAACTCTAGGGTTGACACTGTAGAAGTAAATGAAGAAACTCAGTGCATGACTCTTGCCTGCCTTCAGGAAGCATACAATCTTGTTTGAAGGTGCCAGTATACCTGAGTCATTGATTTTGCAAGGAACAATTAATTACACAGGAAGAGACAAGCAGCAGGAAATGGCCCATTTATGCTGACTTCATTGATTCTGCCTGACAAGAGTTCTCTCTTTCCTTCTAGATCACTCATTCATATTTTTCCTTTAGCTTTACTCAAGAAAAAAAAAAATCCCTGTCTTTTTTAGTTCATTTCTCATGGCCTTCCGTATACAAATCCTCTTCTTCCTACACGCCAGAAAACTACTCACTCCTTCACTCATGCAAGCAACTCTTTCCTTTTGCAGAAAATTATTCTTTAGCCACTTAAAACTACAACCAACTGCTCAAGTGGCCTCACTAGAAAATTATTGCTAACCTCTATAACATCCAGGCATGTTGAAAGGCACACGTGAAAGCTTTCTCTTCCCCCTCTGTTTCTGTGCCTACTTGTTCTATTGACTCAGTGAGCAGAGACAACATCTAATTATATTTTCCACCCAAAGATTAACATGTTATTAATGCTTAGCAAGTAAGAAAAATAATAATGTCTTTATATTTCCCATTTTTTCCACTTCAGGATTTCATATGCAAAAAGAGATTTTAAAAGTATAGCATGGAAGTGTTTTTGGTCCATTAGACATATATTAGGTTTTTCTGTCCTCCTATACAAAGGTTCAGCCTTTTAAATGGGGCATGCAGCTATTAAGCATTAACCCATCTGTTGTGTTTTTCTCTTTTACTTCAAAAGGCTGGCACACTAGTTCCATAGCAAAAGTCATACCAAAGCTGTTTGTTTCCTAACAATACACCTTAACCACCACCAATGGACTGTCGTTCAGAAATGCTGTCAAGTTACCAAATGCTTAAGAGCCACAGGAAAGTACGAAGTCCCCTTTCCTTTACCTTCTGACCCCACGTGACCCTTACATACTACAGTGCACTGCCCTTCCCTAACACAAATCCTCTTCATAGCTCCTTGGAGATGCCTCTCATTCTAGCAACCCCTAAACTTAACCCATCCATCAAGGCCTAGATAATTCATGACATTCCCAACAAATCTTTCTTGGCCATAATAGCTCTTAGTGGTGACCTGCTCTTTAGAATTTGGAATATGAAAAAACCTAAAAAGTTAACAGCACTACATAGCATATATCAGAAAGTCAAAGGGGCAGAAGAATTAACACTCTGTTTAAATCACATCAGATCAGCAGCTCCTTCAAAGCAGGCAGCAGAATTCTACAGATCACATCCTCAGTATCACACACCTATTTATACCACATTGAACCACCCATGGCTTTTCCGCCCAACAAAGTTTATGAGCTTCTTGGGGGCAGAGACTGTTTCTCATAGAGCTTCAGAATTCCCTGTAATAACAAATACTAATAGTGCTGGACACAGCAGAAAGTACACAGTGGATTCTTTTTGATTTGCCCCGTAGGGAAGCTGGGAATATTTTCTAGTTGAGTAAAATCAAGCTAAAGCAATACATCAGTGATAGAGCATTGAGACTCAGTGTGATAACATTTTCAATGACCTGAGTGGGATTTCACACTCATAGAGACCCACTCTTCATGCAATTTCAGCAGAGAGAGTGTATGTGGTGGGAGGGGGAAGATGAACAGGGTCAGATTATCAATTCTCAAATGGCCTTCAAGATCATCGGATGGAAGCCATCATCCTCTTAGAGATGAAAAATTGGGGAAGCCTCCTAACGGAAGCTGGTAAGACCGGATTGCTCAGGAGGTGTGAACCCTGTTCACATCCCCAGCAGCTTTGCAACAACCATGTGTAGTGCTGTTTGTCTTGGAAAGAAGTACCCCACCTCTGCCTGGAAGCAGGGAGTGAACCATCACTTAGAGTCCCCATCCATGCTTAATGGAAGTGTGTTGAATGTTGTTTTGATGATGTGTAACACTGTTAATTGCAGATCTATTTTGACGGCTTTCTTTTCTCTATCTCATCTATGCTACATGCAACAAATATTAACCCATTCTCTAAACAATTAAATTGTGCCACAGCAAGGATACAGAGTGGTAACAGGAAAACCTGTGTTCAAATAACTAAACCCTTAATTGAGCAGCTAAGATCTTTTTCTTTAAAAAAAATTTTTTTTTCAATTTTCTGGCATTACTTTTCTAGTTCAGTTAACAATAAAGCAGTGCTGGACTGTGTCACCAAGGTATTTTTGTTAACAAGCACTAACTATACATCTGTGATGTGCAGGCACTATTCCAGGAATTATGGAAGAGCAAATGAATAAAACTCTGCTTCTGCCCTCAAGAATCTAGTAAGAAGATTAAAACTGAACACAAAAAGTCTAATAAAGGGAGAACATAAAGGGCTAATAGGAAGCTATGGAATTTGAGAGTAGGAATGAACTCCCTGATTTTCCTTAACTGAGGAAATCATATTAATAAAAACCATGTGTGTTTATAAAGCAATACCCACCAAAATTAGAAAGTTCTTAATATCAGAAGATGGATATCTTCCATTTTAGATCATTCTTTTGAGCTCACATTTACTTGTAACACTTGATTGCCTACTGACAAAAGAATATGCTAACTTTTTTTCACAGATTCTGATTTTTAAAAGTTTTCTCAGAAAAGCATGCTTTATTTGCCTGCATCAGAATATTGCTGCAATGGAGTTAATAATGAAAAGCAATATAATTTTGTATGTTCAGCACACTTTACAGCTTCCAAAGCATTTTCACAAATACTATTTCAATAGGTCTCATTTGGTCACCACAAAACCCCAGGAAGTACATGGGGTCAGTTTATTGTGTTTCTGGGCGTGTGCATGTGCATGTTAATTTTATTTTTTATTTAATTTTATTTTTTTATCGTGCACAGAGGAACCGGAGGCTCAGAGGAGTCTGGTGAGTGACAGTGACAACTGGCATTTGTCAGACTTGTCAGACAAAAAGAAAATTGCTGGCTAAGCCCTCCAATCTAAAATTACTCACAAGTTATTACACTTGAAAACTTGTGTTCCCACTGGTATATGTTCTCTCAGAAGGTGAATATGCCCTGGGCAGCACTCAGCATCTGGGGGCACCCAGCATCCCCTTGTCCCCATGTGCGGCACCTGGTCCCCACCCAGAACATTGGCCAACCCTTCTTCTCTCATTCTCTGTTCTCAGTAGAAGATTAAAAGGCAACTATTTGTTCTTCCACCCTAAAAAGCCAAAGCCACTGAATCATGTCCTTCAAAAGTATTTGGATTTTAAAACTTTGCTACAACTTTACAGGCAAAGCCCTTATGCTGATAAACACATGTAGGGCAGCAGCCATCGTGTGGAAGGAATTTGATGCTGAATCACTGATGCTGCCATCTCTCTGGACAGTGATTAACAAAAGGCCTCTGAGCTTATCTTCAGGGTCATAGAAGGAAAGAGAAGCTGGCACTAATGCATCCTGCCCTGTGTCCCTGAAAGGAACTTCAGGGATGAGCAATGACAGATTTAACAAGTAGAGAAAGCCCACTGAGTCTCCAGGGGCTGAGTCACAAAAAAAAAGTAAAAATAAAAAGACAGAATCTGGGAAGCAGCCAGAGTCTGAGACTGATGTCCCTAGGCCTCTGTCCCCACCCCACACATGCACATTTGCCCCAGCCTGATCTCAGAATGTAAAGGCTCAAGCCCTGTGGCTCTTGAAACATGCCCTGAGACGAAAAGGATCTGTCCTCAAGTCCCACACCAAGTCTGCACCACTCTTTCTTCCACTGAAAACATCAAATGGGAAAAGCCGTCCTTACCTCGTAATGAGCCACGCGCTGAGATTCGGATATCAGTTGTGCACTGCACACTTTGCAGTAACTGTCTGTAAATAAATCCTGATCGATATCGGAGGACTTCATCAGGCTAAAGGAGAATCAACAGAAGAAAAATGAGTCCACTGCCTTGATGTTTATGCAGGACATTAACTGTGTGCAAAAGCTAGGAGCACAGTAACAGACCCCATAATCGTAGCATTGGGGAGACCACCCTATACCTTAGGTGATACCATGTCAGTTAACCACAATAAGTGTAGAGTTTATAATTTTCTCATAAATGCCCAGCAAGACTGCTGGTACCCTACAAAATAGAAATGCACCTTTAATTTTCTCTTTCTGACAAATCAGATTTCTATCTAGTGCACTGCCAAGGATTTACGTGAGAGGATATTTTCATATGTGATTTATATTAACAAACCATTGTAAGCATTCAATACATGCAACATAAGAAAGAAGTTGAATGAATTCTGAGACATCCACATTCTAGAATACGATGTGCCTTCCAAATCCAAATGCAAATTAAATTCTTTTTTTTTTTAATTTTTCAATGTTTATTTATTTCTGAGAAAGAGAGAGACAGAGCACGAGTGGGGAAGAGGCAGAGAGAGAGGGAGACACAAAATCTGAAGCAGGTTCCAGGCTCTGAGCTGTCAGCCCAGAGCCCTACGCAGGGCTCAAACCCATGAACCGTGAGATCATGACCTGAGCTGAAGTCGGTCGCTCAACTGACTGAGCCACCAAGGCACCCTGAAATCAAATTCTTCTTTAAAGGAATGTTTAATGAAATAGGACAAAGTTTACCATTAACAACAAAACCGTTTACAACACAGTATGTACAGTATTATACTAAATTTGTTTTAAAATATGTATAAGTGCATAGGAAAGCATCCCAGGAAGTTTTAATAAAGTGTTAACAGCAGTTATCTTTCAGAGATTATAGGTAATTACTTATGTAATTTTATTTTTTTCCTACAATGAACATATATTATTTTTGTAGTCATGGAAAAAAGTTAGCTTTGTCAAGAAACTTATAGGCAATATAAAATTTAGTTTTGAGTTCGATAGCTATATTACAGAATTAAAAAATAAAATCAGGATAAACTGTAACTTTTCTTGCAAGCCTATACCCTGTAAAGCGAGAAGCTCTTATCATCCATGCTGACTCTTCCACATTTAGGGTTACTGATATTCATAAAAGCCACCTAGGCCATTACACACCACAATTGAGCCCACAAAGGTAAATAAACATATTGTCGAATCCCCAATCCTGAATCAAAGTGCAGCCAAGGGTCTCACACTTGTGAAAGTGATCTGTCACAAAGGTATCTCATAGCAGCTGTAGTGTGAAGTTACCACCGTAGAGACACATGCCAGCGCATCAGAATGCTTTCCTCCAACACAGAAACTCCATTTCATTTTACCTCCAGACAGAAAATATGGCCACGCCAATGATCAACTATGTGACTTCAAACACTCTCATATATCAAATGAGGGCATGGGAGCAAGATAAGCTCCAAGGTGCTCACCACATCCCTGTTGTCTGAAATCCTCTTGCCTCTCCATACACCTTGCTCTCTGGCATAGTCCTTACATTTTACCTGGCAGGTAGGAGGTAAAATGAAATTTGTAGTGTGGAAATTGGAGTCATGCATGACAAATCCATGCCAGGTCCAGTCCAGGTCTCATGCTACTTGCCAACCATGTGATGTTGGATGAGTCACTAAACCTTCCAGTCTTAGTTTCCCCCTACACAAATTAAGATAAAATATTATCCATGCCTTTTTAGAGAACCGTGGTGAAACTTAGAAGGAGAAATATAGAAGAAGGTACTATATAAACTGTAAAACTCTCTTCATTTGAAAGGGATCATCAGTACATTTTTAATAATATCCTAATGTTAATAAGATGCTGGCCAGGTCTTAACCAATGCAACAAAATAAAGGACAGTGGTTTAAGTGATTTTTGAAATCATCTAATTTTGTAGCTGGACTACAAAATAAAGTATCTGCCTGAATAAAAAGCTTCCTGCCTCAACAACTGCAAACTCACTTTCTATCCTTGTCCTTGGCTGTAGTGGCCCATTCGGGGCATTTGATTTCCAAAATTCAAGAAGATTCACAGATTTTGCTCCTAAGAGATGATGGTGACTCTGCTTTTTCAATGCCCTGAGTACCAACAGTAATGCCAGGTAGTAAGGACTATAGACTCTCATAGTTGAAGTGGATTGTTATTTCTGGAAGGCTCATTCCTGGCAGAAAACTCAGTCAGCCTGGAGTCTAGCACCTGCAGTGCCTGGAGACTCACTACCTAACATGGCAACCTGTTCCAAAGAGTCTGGCAACTCTAGCAGTTAGGTATTTTTCAGGTTGAATCAAAATCTGTCCCACTGAAGCTTTCACTCATTGATCCTGTCTTTGGGTACAACATACAAAAATTCTACTATCCTTTTTCATGAGATATCCTCTCTCAAGTACCTAAAGATAGCTCTCTTCTATCTACTCTGAACCCGTCCTGACTTACCATCTTGGTCTGTGTCTATTTCTTTATGGTCCATCTTCAGAGGCAGTGCCAAGAACAGAATGACCATTTCAAAGATGGTCTAAATCAGGCAGAGGATCACAAGTCCAAATGACCATCCAAAATATCCATCATCATGTGTAATGGTCTCTATTCACATCCCAGAATGCAAATGGAGAAGAGGTATTTTGATGATGGGAAAATGTAGTACAACATTTTGAAATGTCAAATGGGAAAAGAAAACTTACTAAGGTGTATTTTTTAAGCCAAGCTTCTATAAGTAGTTGTGTTTAAATATCATCATGTTCCCTGCTATTTCTAATAAAGAAGTGCACAAAAATAGATTCATGGGTGACCTGGTTAATAGGAATCTCCAAACTCACTGCACACTCCTTCCTCATTATACAACCGACTGCAGAAATCAAACACTGTGAAAGGATATTCAAGGTACGTGTCGGACCGAGTAGGGCCCGTAGGAGTCTGAGTCTCGGTAAAGCAGCTGTGCAGCAGAAATAGCTTTAAAGGCAGAATATAAAAATGTGTATACTAAAAAAAAAATTCAAAGGAAGAAGAGAATATCATGGCTTTTTCCACTGTTTTATATAAGAATATCGATTTGAAGAAGCCCATATGCAGTAAAATGGCAATAAAGACCCCTCTGAAACATAGGAAGCCCAAATGGAAAACCTGAATAAGTTAAATTCCAGTGGGAAGCAATTAGTAGGCAAGTGTCAGACTGGTTTGTGTATAAGGCCTTTTCCCTAAGAAAAGAGAACTCTCTCTGTGTAGGTCACTTTAGACAACTAAAGAGCCTGATTTACGATTCAAAGAGTGGAATTCCCCAGGAAGAGGGTTGCCATTTGTTCCTTCCTCTGGCTTGTTTAGAATAGAATTCTCAGCTTCTCTGGGCTTCAAAAGTACAGATGAACTGTTAAGGACAAGGAGGGAAAACCAGACTACCTTTCTTTAGCCTTGTCCATGGTCCTGAATCAGCAGCTAGAGCAGAGACAGCTGGGCTGTTGATCAGTTAGTAACCAGTCAGACCCACTGTCTCATCAGAGCCAAGGTGTAGTGACCTCCAACCTGAGGACATGCTGACTATACTACATTCTGAGGCCCTGGAACATTCTGAGGAGGGATAGAAGAGCAGGGGAAGGAAGCGGTTTGATTTCCTGGATTTGAAACTGATCTGAATGAAAATTTCCTCAGTGTTCCCCACCCAGGCACGTTCCAAAGCAAACATTGATGATTTGAATAACCTATCACTCTTCAGTATTCACAGAGGACAGTGCTACCTTTATTTTACTAAAGAAGCCCAGAGGGAAGTTGGAGGCAGTAGTAGAACAGGAGTCTGATCAGATTCTCATTTGCTGTCCTAGGTCTCTATACAGTAATAAATCTATTTACATCTGGTAGCAGTGACAAGTGTAAGGCTCAGAGGTATAGCTAGGCATATAAACAAAAGAAATATAGAGGGAGAGAGCTTTTGTTTGTTCAATAATTATTACTGAGCATCCACTATGTGTGAAGCACAGGAATAACAGAGGGCACAACTCCTGTCTTCCAAATCTTTATGAGCTATTGAGTGAGAAGAGATAGATGCACACAGAATATCTAAGGCACAGGCAGCAAGCGTAATTTGGCTGGTAAAAAGCGATAGAGGATTGGAGAAGACAAGGCGATTATAAGGAACTCTTTAAGAAGGCTCTATAAGAGTTAAACATTTAAGAATGAATAGGATTAGAGTAGAGGAGTAGGAAATGGGTTTAAACCCAATAGGTTGCAATTCTTTTTGCTGGCATGGAGAAAAATATTACTAGTTGGCATGAGAAGATATATACAAGGGGCTTCAGTGGAACTTACCTGGGAATGCAACATAAGGGAAGGAGGCAGCGAAATTCAAGGGAAAGAAGGGTACACAAAGCTCAAGACCCAGATGGAAGGAGGAGAGACTGAGGGAAAACAGCAGGTCCCAAAACATTTCTCAAGGTACAAGGAATGGCCTTTTTTAGGATCTTTAGATGCAGACATGAAGCCTTCCCCTCTGCTTCCTTCTGCTTCTCAAGCACAGATTTCAGGGACACAGCCTGAAAAGCTAGAGAAACCTGAGGTTTCATGGCCAAGAGTAATATTCTTCATTCCATTCTGTTTCCAATCATGCTAAAATAGCTTCTGACTCAAAGGTCCTAAAACCCATGCAGGGCTCTTCAGAGGAAAAAGAAATTAGTTCAAATCCATGTTTCGTTGCTTGCCAACTAGATTTTTGAGTGCAAAGTTACACATCCTCCCTGAGCCACCATTTCCTCATTTGTGTAACAGGGGAAACATGGTCACAGGTTCATTGTGAGGATTAGAGAGCATCTAACAAAGACTGCAGTATATGGCAGACACTGAAAACTGGATATTACCACCATTATAATGAATATTATTAATTTTGTGTTATCATCATTCTTATTTTCAGGAGGGATTCTGTCAATATTTAAGTAAAGAAATAAATAGAACCACATTAAAGACTAAAGGGAGAATTGGTGTGTGGAAATAATAACTTTGATTGTCATCACCAGCCTCCTCTTTTGTATTAACAATAGTCTCCACAAAAATGGCTCACTTCCACTAAATTCCACTGCCAGCTGATACTCAGGCCATATGCCCATGAGGACTCCATACTTCATAAACATTTAAATCCATTTTTGTTGCCAGTAGGTGTCGATACTGGCAGATGGAGCAGTTTGATGAGAACTCTCCCACCTTCTCTGTCACCCACCCAGAGCTCTTCTGGCTGTGACTTGCCCCCTGTGGGACACAAAGGAAAGCACATGCCATCCAAAATCTGAATTAGACCAGCTTTCTGGACCCACAGCCACTGACTGTGGTAGCTCTGAAGTGGCCACAGCAGTCCTGCTGCCCATGTGGCATCCTTCACCCCAGTCCCATGTTGAGAGGAGTCCTTGGCTTGGTGATCACCACCAGTGGGTGTCCTGCCATAGGTTTTGGCATTTTAACTATAAAACTCATCCATAAGGGGGAGCCTGGGTGACTCAGGTGGTTGAGCATCCAACTTTGGCTCAGGTCATGATCCCATAGTCTGTGAGTTCATGTCCTGCATCAGGCTCACTGCTGTCAGTAAGAAACCCGCTTCAAATCCTCTGTCCCCCATTTCCCTGCCCCTCCCCCACTCATATTCTCTCTCTCTCTCTCTCTCTCTCTCTCTCTCTCTCAAGAATAAAATAACATTTACAAAATATTAAAAGAAAACTAATCTATAACAACCTACTTTCCACCCATTTTCTCACCACACTAGCCTTTTTAAAAGTAGTATTTCAGACCCGTGGCAATTTCAACCAAAGATCTACTCTTGCCTATAGGGACAGAGTTCTGAATTTCCAAACTGCCACTCCATATGACTTTGTGGACTCTTTAGTATCAGGGACTGTGGCTCCTTTAAAGATGCTCCCAATAGCACTTGACCCTCATGAAAGCTCTGGCCCCAGAAGGCATAAATATTTTATTTTACTATTGTAAACATAGGGAGGATTGCTCCTGAGCCAGGCTTAGTGTTAATGGCCTTAACACCTGATTTAATTCCCATCAAGTGAGGCAGGTAGAGTCATTGGCCTCATTTTCTAGATGAGGAAGCTGAGGCTTAAGAGTTGAGTGATTACCAAAAGGTCGCAAGGCTCCTAAGTGGCAACCAGGTTGCCAAGCCGGGGCTGACCAAGCCCACTGGCTTAACCCTCAACTTCTGCTGACTCTCTGGGACAGAACTCAGTGCAGTGAGCCCTTCAGTTGGTTCCCTTACTGCCAGTCTAGGGAGCATCATAAAAGCACTTAACGTGAAAATAGAGGGCAGACATCCTCCTCAGAATTAACATGCTGTGGCCTAGAGATCCCCAACTGTCCAGGTGGAGCCATGCAAACTGTAACTCCTTAGGGCCCAAACTCTCTTCCCTGTGTTTATCTGAACCAAGCTGGGATGCATTATCAACCTTCTCATCTTCCCAGACACTCTACTCTGCTTCTGTCTGTACATCCAGAGAGTCTGTGCCTCTGCAGCCCAACTCACCCACAGATCTAGTACCTGCTTCTTTCCTCTCACCCTGATACCCTGAAAAAAAAAAAAAAAAAACACCACTCCCTTCTGTCCAGTCTGGCTGACTCCTCTTCACCCAGTCCAAGATCCTCACATGCCCACCCCTCACAAGGCCACCACTCTGGCAGCTCTGACCCTCTGCTTCTTGTGCCTAATGCAGAGACACTGGACCTGTCTTCTTTCAACTTTCATTAAGTTGAACAGTAGACAAAATGCCACCAATTAAAATGAAACCTCCCCTGGTTAGGAACGTGAAACAGACATGAGCCATGCCACTGCTATTTAAATGCAGCCATATTTTAAAATGACTAATATCCAAAGGGTATGAAAATTGTTCCTGCTTTGTTTTATCAATACTGGAGGGGATTCCACTCTGCTCAGAAAGGGGAAAGATAGGAGAACGAGAGCCGGCCCATTTTCAGCGCGAAACAGATAAGCCTTTGTGATCTTTCTGAGTTTTTACTCCACTTGTAAAAGGGCCCCAGAACCAGAAGCCACCTTGTGGCTGCAGCCTGGTCTCTACTCTGTTCTTGTTTCAGAACCTGCCACTGTCCTTTCCCTCTAGCCTTCCTGACAATAAAAGGACAAAGATTTGTGAGACAAACTTGTGGCTTCAGTCGACATCTCTACAGTGACCAACCACCCCCACTCAGGCCCAGGAACCCAGATGATGAGGTGGGAGCAGGGTCTGTCCTGTCCCCTTCACACCTCTCTCCATGAGAAGGGGGTAATGCAGGGCTAGCTGCCACGGCAGCAGACCAAGCAGCCTTAGAAGGAAAACAGACATGAACATACTCCAGAAATAAAAGTGTACTGGTCTTCAGTGAAATGACACTAGAGAAAGGGGGCAGGGAAAAGCACAGTGCAGCACAAAAGAAACAGATGCCCCAACCCAGCTCACAGGGCTTGCAGACTCCATCACACCCTTTCCTTTAATTTCCACACACCCTACAGATGGCCAGACAGGGGAACCTGGAACCTCCTGAGAAGCTGAGATCCAGTAAAGGTCAAAGACACAACCAGCCCAAAGAATCTTTGGATCCCCCCTTTCTGTGGATGGAGCCCTTTCTGGTCGATTGCTGATGTTGTTCACATAAAGGAATCTGGCAGTCCAGCCCTTCCCGTACTTCATCCACACGCAGGTGCAAGCTCTGCTATCTAGCTTGAGCTTTGTTTAAAAAAGAGTGAGAGAGGGAAAACTCCTCACACCACTTCTTTCCCTTCCCTCGAATTGCCAGAAGCTGCATCGCTGACTCACATCACTTGAATAATTGCCTTTTAATGGCACCATTTTCTTCACTTGTAAAACCAGGCTCTGTGATTCCTGACTCAGAGGCATCTGCCACTGCTGGGCACACAAGTGTCACCCTCAGCCCCGGGGGCCAGGGAACTGAATCTGTCGGTCTCATTTACATGTGGCACAGGCTAGCCCGATGACATCTGGGAAGGAGAACAGCAGTGTCTCCATCCTGGGCCAGTCCTATGGGCATGCACGTGTGCCTCTGCCGCATCTGAGGAGGCATGAATGCCTGGGTTCTTGCCGCTTCTCCCCGTATGGCCCCCTGTCCTTTGTCTGAATGTGCAAGTCTGAGTAGTAGGCTCCCAGGGCCATGAAGAGTCCAAGGCTTCAGACCCACTCTAGCCCCTCAGATTTTGTGAGGCAACTCACCAAGTGGCCTCTACCCAAGTCCTGCACATCATACAGGCCCCTGGGATTCCTCCCTCATTCATCATAGATTTTTATAGAGCATTTACTATGCATGGTGCTGTCTAGACACTAGGTTTGCAGCAGTGAACAACACCCACAAGGGTGATCTTATGGAAAAGGCTCACATCCTGAGATCCAGCATACACCATTCTACATAAATACAAACAGGATATCTGTCTCCATCTACACATAAATAAAATATTCATGCCCTTGCTGGTAGACAATGGTTCTTGCTCTCCCACTCCTAGAATCTCCACTCGCTGCACGGCTCAACGTCCTTGCTAAGATTCCAGCGTAGGACCTTTGCTTCCACCTAACAGTAGAGGCTGAGGATGTGCACAGAGGCAGCTGGGGCCAGCAGGTATTCCAAATGATGAAAGCCATTCTATCTGGGTTTCCAAAAGGCCCTTTCAAAGGCCTCTGGGGGAGGGCCTGAGGTGTCTGGCAATAACTCCACACAGCCGACAAGTCTGGGCAGCATGACAGGGCACTCTCGTCGGGGAAAACATCATTTGTTTTTATAGGATATTAATGGGGAAACATGAGCACCTCTGCCGGTCAGTGGGTCAGAAGCATTTTTTTTTTTTTTTTGATACTTTCAGAGGGGAGACATAGGTTGTGCACGGAGAGTTTAGATTTTCTGCTGGTTTGTCACTTCAAGCCAAAGTAAAACCAGAACCCCTACCAGAGAACGAAAGTCAGAGGCAGAGAGAAACAAAAAAGATCACCAGCCCAAAGAGAGAAGGAGAGGAGGGGAGGAGAAAACACGAGGGAGTAGAGCACACTTATGTTCTCTGTCGCTCATCCCATCAGACTAAAGGGTTGTGTACCCGTGTGGAAAAGCCACTCATATTTGAAAAACTAGGCTCCTGCCCTCCCCCACCACTCAGAGGAGGAAAGCAACCTGGATTGCTCACTTTCTGATACATTAGCTTCCTGTTTGAAGAAGGTGCATACTCAAAACAGGCTGATTTTCTTAACAAGCTAAAAGACAACAAGGCCTTTCTTTTTAATGGTGGTTACAAGCCTTCGAAAATACCGTTCATAAATAAGTATTCCATTACTATAACTTGTTTACATGATTTATCTTCACAAGGCTGCCCCTACTGAGCCAGACAGATTGAGGGCAGATTTAAATGCAGCTATCACATCCAGGGCTCAGAGGCACAGTTCTGCACCTGTATCCAACTTAAGAGGAGGGCACAGATGAGACAGACCAAGCTGCTGCTGGGAAAACTATTAGTCTTATTGCAATCTGTACTTTGAGGCTGCTGCATTGGCTGTCAGTCAGCCAGCGGACATTTTCAGCTCCATTCTCCACTACAGCATACAGACTTGACTTGGCTTCTCTGAGGAATCCTGTTTGGCCTCCATTTGTCGGCTGCTTTTCCTAAAATCAGCAAAATTATAGAGTCCACATATAAGCGTCTGGAGCGGCCAAGATGGGAAGACACAGGAATTCATATGTTGCCAAGTTAAGGACTGCCCATCCATAAATTGACAAAAGCCTGCATGCAGGACTGTCCCTTCCCTGAAATCTCTCGGTCAGAATTTATTTTCCAATCAGAGAGATACTTGAGATCTTGTGCCATCTCTTGCATTGGGATGCAGCAAGAAGTAGTAGAAACAATGAGAGCTTAGGAAACTCAACTGTCAGGGGAAGCTAAGCATCTAAAAGTATGTGTATTATGCTCAATAAAAAATAAAGGCATTAGTAAAAACTAAAATATCTTACTGTATCAAGTGTTAGGAAGGGCATGGACATACAGGATTTTTTTACACATTTCTTGACAAGAGAGACTATTGTCATCAAGTTAAACAACCCAGCAACTGTGTCCCTAGTTTACAGGCAAGAAAAAACTGTTGCTCACATACAACACCAGGCGTGTAAAGGATAATGATAGTAGCATTGCTCAAATAGCAAAAGGTGCCATAAGCCCAAATGCATATCTACGGGAGCATAGACAAATAGATGGAGGTAGAGTTACAACAGGAATGAAGCAGAGCAACACATCAGAATGTGGATAAATTGTAGCAACTGAATGTTTACGTGAGAAAAGTAAGTCAAAGAGCACATACACCAAATCCTTTTCATAAAATCAAAACAAGTAAAATACAAATATAGACATCTTGGGACACATGTAGGTAAGATACAACTCTAAAAATGTTTGGCAAATATATATATATATATATATATATATATATATATATATATATATACATACAGACACACACACACACATATATATATATAATATTTATAGACAGGATTCAGGATAATGATTACCTCGGAAGGGCAGGATGAGAGAAATTCATTTGACTAGCTACAAGTTCTTGCCAGATTTTAACTTTGCTTTGGAAAATGTCATAGGGGCACTCATTCTGTTTTTAAAGATGGTAAAGGATAACCAGATAGATGATGATGGATAGGTAGGTAGGTAGGTAGGTAGGTAGAAAGATAGATACCAAGTATGCACCAATGATGAGAGATGATTTTCTGGAAACGAATCCTCCACTCTAACAGAGACATTTTTTCCCCCTTTTCCCCAGCCCCAAAACATTAGGCTGCGATTCTCATCTTCCCTTATAGTTAGTATACCAGGTCACTGAGTTCAGACCAATGGAATATAGGCAAACGTGCTATGCACACATCTAGGCCTGGCCCTTAAGAGCCTGCTGCATGGGGCATGGCAGGAGAGGAGGGGAGTGCCTGGCTGGCTCAGTTAGTTAAGCTCAGTTAATTTCAGCTCAGGTCATGATCTCACGGTTTGTGAGCTCGAGATCCACATCAGGGACCACACTGGCAGTGCAGAGCCTGCTTGGGATTCTCTCTGACTCTCCCATGCATATATTCTCATTCTCTCTCTCTCTCTCTCTCTCTCTCTCTCTCTCCCTCCCTCCCTCCCTCCCTCCCTCTCTCTCTCAATAAATAGAATAAACTTTAAAAAAAAAAGTAAAAAAAAAAAAAGCCTGCTGCATGGTCTTCTAACTGCTCTCTCTTCTGTGGGTTAGATAACTGGTGTCTTGGTCAACATGGGAAGCCCCATGTAAACAAGGCAGGCTCTCTGAAAGCCAGAGCTCTTGAATGACTAAGCAGAGTAGAGCCCCGCATCCCCAAGCCCTGGTGTGCAAGGGACTTTATGTGACTGGGAAATAAACATCTAGTGCACTAAGCCAGGGTTAGTGATTCCAGCGTTTATCTAGCATTGCCTTCACTAACTCAACCCAAACATTAATAGCTTGACTATCTGGACAACAATTACACACAAGTGTACTTTTCACCTAGTTACAGCTCACGTTCTTTGTGAGGCAGCTGGAAGAAGCCAAAGACTTTCAAAGCTCAGAAATTTTAAGGATAAGATTTTAACACTGACTCTTCTGCTCAGGGCCCCGGGTCATGGCATTAAACAGCCCAGACCTCACTGAGTATGTTCATTCAGGACAGTACCAACCTATTCCTCATTTGAAGGGAATATGATGTAAAAACAGGGACTCTACAACCAAGCGATTTATCAGAAAGCATACATCATTTCAGGGCATGGCCTTTGTGCTGATGCATTGACTGGGAGCCCCTTTTTAGGTATTTGAACTAGGAGTACCTTTTCAAATACCAGTGGCACCTTCTAGGAAGGTTGCTCCATTTCTCTCTAGTTTTGAGCATATTTCACTTACCCATCCCCTGGCATGTTGGTGCTGGTGTCTTGCAAAATCTGCTTTGCCATCTTGTGAGGGGGCAAACTGAGCAGATGGTCATGACCACTGGGATGCCAGGTAATGAGCAAGTGCCTCACATCAGAGTATTGGGGTCTTGTCACCTAGCCAGAAATGACAGCTTGGCTGTCTGGCAACAGCCCTGATGTTGGGAGGAAGCACACCATCACACCACTCCAGCTCCTAATGTGGTCATCCTTCCAAATTCCTGCCCCAAATCAATTCTTCTCATCTTCTCAGCTGAGGTGAGAACAGATTGGGCAGTTTCCAGGTAATGAAAGAAACCATATTGATATAGATTCATCACCTGGCTGGGCAGTTTCTGGCTTCAGGGAGAAGAGCAAGCATATCAAGTACAGGCTGGGTGATGCCCTTTGAAAGCACTCCTCGCTATTCTGTGATAGCCAGACTGACCCTAAATCAATGCCACCACCCCTGCTCCCTCCTCCCTATCTGCCCTACTTGCCGGGAGTGGGAAGGGACTGCTCAACACAACTGCAGATCGGTGTCATGGAACATGGACACTTCAGATGGAGCTAGAAGTTGAGGCAGGAAAAAAGTAAAGAGGCATGGAATTCAGGCAATCCAGAACTGAGTAGATCCAGAGAGGGGATGAGTCCACATCCCACAATGGAGATATGTATAAAGAAATCACAGCACTAGGAAGGGCCTTAAGGATCACCTAACCTCATCCTTCACATGCACAGAGACTCAGAAAAGATACCCAGGAAGATTATGGGAGTTAATCATATTTTCCTTGTAAGGCAAAGGCAAAATGGGGGTACCTAACTCCTAAAATGACATTCTTTCCTCATACCTTACTGCCAGGTCCAGAATATTTACACTCTTACTTTAGGAATCATTTTGGTCCAGGAGGAAATCAAAGACACCATTTAAACCTGGGTAAATCCAGACATTTGTGACTTTGACCAGTGGGAGCCAGTCATGGAGAGATACTCAACAAAAACCATCTGCAGGTCAGATCCCAGGAGGGTCATGGAGAGGGGCTGAGATGAGGAGGAGCATCTGAGTAGGGGTAGGCTCACTTCTTCTGCCACATCCTCAGATTTTACAGGCAAGCATTTCGTCAAGAATGATAAAGCCCAGAGATCTGTGACATGTGAAGATGTTAGGGTCGGAGCAGGAAGTAAATTTCAGTACTGATTTCACATAAAACTGAGCCCTAGCAATTCTTACCCGAAGCAGCAATTTCTACTTCTCACCATGCAAAAAGTAATAGGCCATCCTCCCAAGTCAATGGGCTGTGACTTGCTTACTGACGGAGTGGTCTGGACCCACATCAAGGTAAGTACTTGGAATTTCTTATGGCGGACAGGGACACATGTGGCGCAGATGCCCTTTTGAGGAAGAACTTGTCCTAACTGCTGCAATGGAATTGGCGTTCAGGCTTCACCTGTCTGCCCCTTCAGGAATGGCCTCTGTTGTGGACAGCTGTCTCACCCAAGGTCACACTCCTACCCAGGGTGGCCCGAACCCAGTAGCTGATGAATTCAAGGATGAAAAGCCCAGCATGGGACAACCCAGACAGGCCTCTGTAGCCCTAGAACTCCTCACAAGCTGGCTGAGACTACTGCATCTGCACCAAAGCCCAGCTGTCCAATCTGCTTCTGCTCCTCCCTTCCCTGAGCATCTGTCCCCGGAGCCATCCTTAGCTAACATCCCCAGCACTTAACTCTGTAGGGTCTATCTCCTGGAAAACCCTCAGTTGGTGAGTATTTCTTCACACTTGCCTCCTTGTGAAGCAAACCTCACATGGTGGCTCCACTATGGACCTCACCCCATCAGAAATTCAGAGACCCAATCAATTCCCAAAGCCCCAGAACTTCATCAGGAGTCCATAAATGTAATCCCAGTATATCATTTGTGCAATAGTAGGCAAAGAATTGTTTCTGGTAATGTTGTATCCTGAGACAGGCTCCACACTATTTAATAATACACAAAGAAGAGAGATAGGCTAGTGTTGAATCCCATTTCCTCATTCTTTTGATTCGGGGTCTCCAATGTGGTTACAGTTACTATCATACCATCAGACTTGAACTGATTCTAAGTTCCGTAATGTCAAATAAGTCATATTTCAGTAACACTTCCTACCCACTACGAAAAATATTGTTTCTTCCCACACAGTTATTCCTAATGAGACATTTCAAGCCACTTGGAACCCAGGGGAATTCCCTGGCTAATCTTCTATGGAACCCCACAAAATGGAAGCCGTATACAATAGAATCCAATTGGATGCTGGTGTTAGAGGGCAAGAAGAGCAGCAAAAATACAGGTTATTTTGTCCTACAGTAAGAGATGTTCTTTGGAGAGGTCATTAGACCCACAGTCACTGTGACCCTAGGGGAAACAGTACATTACTATGTGTTTTTACAGGGAACACACCAAATTGGAGCTGGCCCCAGTTACTGGCTGGCTTTCCTCCAGGACCTTAGCTGCTCTTACAGTTTCTGATGAGAAGCCATTTGAAATCTGAACAACTGTGAACTCCCACTGAAATGTAAATGCATCTGGGGACCAGGCAACCCTCCTGTCCAGCTGCACTGCCAACTGATTCCAGCCATTCCCAAGGTTTGCCACGCCTTGCTGACAGCACACCCTGCTTGTTCTTCCCTCCGTATCATGTGCAATGCTATGCTGTGTTTTCACCTGTTTATCACCCCACTCAGCCATGTGTTGGGTGTTCCTTCCCTGGGACACTTCCTCCTGCCCTCATCCAGGCTGGGCCAGGGCCCCTTTCTAGGTTTTCCCAGCTCCCTGCGTACACCTGCACATAGCAGATACAATGTGCCCCTGTAACTGTGTGCTCCCTCACTCACTGGGAGCCTTTAGAGGCAGAACTCGCTCTTCCCTGTCCTTAGTACCCAGCACCATTGTAGGCACTTCAGATAGTGTTGCAGTAGCAAAACTAAGATGCACTGTTGTAGCCAACCATGTCTAAATTGCACTTTCTGTTTCTATTCTTTGATCCAGAAAATTATTAAGAGCCCAGAGGGTGGTCCCAAAGGGAACAACTCCAGAAGCACCTCTGGGGCATGTCCGGGCTGTCCCAGACAGGGCCTTCTCCAGGGAGACCTAGGCAGCACACATCTACTTGTGCAGATGTTTTAGTACTTTCATGTAGGGGCTCCACTCTCTATGTATAAATTGAGGTTCTATGATTAGAAATAGGTCTGGAAGGAGAGGTCAGTGTAATGTCTTCCCTCCACCATCACTAGCCCCTCCTTCACACTGGGTCTTAGCTGGAACAGGAGGTAACACTGAGAGAAATAAACAAATGTGTCTTCAGATGACAGTGGCATCCCAGAACGACCAAGTGAGTTCACCAACTCTTCCTCTTCCCACCAAGTGCATCTCTAAGGCATATCATCTCATGGCCTTAAATTGAGCCTGATCCACTAATCAGACCACATCTGTGGGATATCTGGAAAAATGCTACTAGATACTCATCTTCATAGCCAACATTTACTAACTTATGGGTTGAATTGTGCCTCTCAAGAAAGGTATGTTGAAATCCTAACTCCCAGGACTTGTGAATGTGACCTTATTTGGAAATAGGGTCTTTGCAGATGTAATGAAGTTCAGATGAGGTCATGTTGAATGAAGACTGGTCCTAATTAGTGTCCTTATAACAAGAGGGGAACTTGGACAAACAAATGGGGGGAATGCCATGTGAAAACAAAAGCAGAGATTGGACTAATACATCAACAAGCCAATGAATCCCAAGGATCATCAGAAACTACCATCAGCTAGAATAAATAAGGAAAGTTTCTCCCCTAGAGCCTTCAGAGAGAGCAGGTTCCTGCCCACCCCTCAATTTCTTGAGAACTAATATGGTAACCAACCATTTTATGCCCTATTTGATAGTCTCACACAGTGATTTTACACAAACCTCACAATTATGCTGGAAGGTAGTTACTGAGGCCCAGAAAGCCCATGTGACCTGCCCAAGGAAATGCCAATATAAGGTCTTTATAACTAGCATAAATAGAGCAAGGACTCAACCCCATGTCTCCTGACTCCAAATCCAGCCATCTTTCCAAAGCTTTTAAATCAAATTGTTGTTTCGGCATTTGTTTTAAGGATCTTCCAATCGTTATTAAAACATTCCAGCTCTCTTCATTAATTCCAACCTGCCAAAAGGAGAATAATTTGAGGCTCTCGTGGAATTCCAGATCTCATGGGCAGGAAAGTCGAAGCCAGTTGCAGCTCCTGCCTGCCCAGTTTTGTCAGAGATCCTGACTGGGTTGCTGCATTTGATTTGGGGGTCAGGAGAAAGCAGTAATTTACAAGCTGTCTTCACCTGCCAGTGTCATAAAGGGAGTCCATAAGCAATTAGGCACTTCTAATCACTTAATCCACTTCAAATCTCTGCAAGAGGAAGGTAATAATTATGGAGCTCCAATCTGGCTGATCCTTAGTCAGTCTCCAGTCAACCAGAGTACTACAGAATATTAGAAAATACATTTCCTAAAGACTTATCCAAAGCATCTGAGGCCCTGAATTCGAGTCTTGTGCAGGAAGTCATGGCTTGGAAACAATTAGGTTTACCTCTACCTTTTCCCTCTACGTTAAGCTGCACTGTCTCAAAGTCCCCCACTGCCAGGATCTTGATTATGAATACAAACTAGATCCTTCATCCCATATGTCATGTGGGTGACCTACCCCATCACCACTCAGCTCCACAGCACCATGACAAAGGTCCATATATATAATTTACCACGTTCTGCTGGATCAGAGACCCAGCATAATTTCAGTACCCTGGTGTCGAGCTCACTGCAAGATAGCATTTATATGCTGGAAAGGGGCATAGAACCACGATGGAAACTGAGGAACAGACTAATGCAATCCCTGTTTTTCCAGGGAGCAGAAGGCTTTCCAAGGGCATGGACATTCCCTCCACATGCTGGACTAAAAACTCTCCTCTGACCTTCCCAAAGCAGCAGCATTAGCAGTTTGAGATATTTCAGGCTTTTATTTCCAGGTCCCTAGCTCTTCTCCAGCCTTCAACACCCACGGTGGTTATTCCATGAAAGCACATTATTTATTCAACAGCTGCCAGTTCTATGTACTCAAGTGTCATACATGAGACTGTTCCTAGTCTTCTTTCTGGGCAATTTGTGCCTTCAACTCACCAACACATCCTGGCGATAGGAGAGGCTCCAATGAAGACCCCCCTTAAGAGTTACCAGTGAAATGAGGATCAGTCGAATGGATCTGTTGCCAAGTATGATTTTGGGGTGGTTGGGCAATGTGGAATAAAACTGGAAAATGAATCCAGCTGGGCAATGCATTCATTCTCAGGATCTATCCCTTCTTTCTTTCCTCTCAGTTTTACAAGCTGTGTATACAATGCACCCCAAAAAAATCCAAGATTCAAACTACCAAAATTGGAACAATTCAGCAAAAGCCCAACCAATAGACACTGAACACCTTTTTCAGCCCAACCCGTGGCCTCTGAAAAATACCCAAGGATATAACCTGTAGGCCTCACAACTGAAAAATGATGAAGAAAGGGACATTAGCAAACAGCAAGCAAACAAAAGCATACATGCACATAGGAGTTAAAGAAATAATAGTTTGTCTTGAATTAGCAACAAATCTAACTTTCCAAAGTGAGTCCACATACCCTCATCACATTTTAAATTCACTTGGGGTAGTAAAATTATCTTCATTTCACATCTGACAGAGCAGAAACTGAAGCCTAGAGAAATTAAATGACTTGCCTCATGTCACATGGATTGTGGCAAGTTTAGGGTATGAACTCAGGCATTTGTGGCAGTGATATGAGCAGAAATCACAGGTTCTTTAGGGAGGAAGTGCACAGGGTGACCTCAGTACTGTGGACTGTGTGTCAATGGAACAAAAGCAAAGATACGGAATGCCCTATACACTGGGAAAGGGGCTACTTAAATACTCATTTATTTTTGAGAGAGAAAGAGAGAGAGAATACAAGTGCACATGCACGGGAGGAGGAAAGGCAGAGACACAGGAGGACAGAGGATCTGAAGTGGGCTCTGCACTGACAGCAGAGAGCCTGACACGGAGTTTGAACTCATGAACCGTGAGATCATGACCTGAGTTGAAGCTGGATGCTTAACCAACTGAGCCACCCAGGCTCCGAGAGGGGCTATGTTAGAAGCAATCCCACTTATCCTGAATGCACATGCTGAATGAGGCTGTGGACTGTGTATCAACCACCAAGAAAGATCACATCTTCCAGTGCTTAGAGCCCTATCTTCAATTAGTTCGGCTCCCTCATTTCCCTGTAACTTGGATCTTCTCCTGAAAGTGTGTGGACACCCTGGACCTATTCCCAGATCAATATGGCTGAACAGCATCAAATAGAACATTTTAAGCATCTTCATTACTACTTTTAAAAGCTTTGCTTCTCCAGAGAGGATATTCTCGTTTCAAGACTCAACACTGCTGATTGCCCAGGGAAGGAGACAAAACGTTTAAAGTTATTAATGGCTGTCTCCAGGCAATTACAAACACAGTGCCCTCACTCAGGTTTCTGGTCTGCCCAGATGCCATGTGCCAGTTGGGCGACTCTGCTGTTTCTGAGAGATAATGCAGCCTCTGCTGCCATTGCTCAGATGCTCTAACAGACCTGCAGGTTGGAGCAGCTTCTGAAAAAATAGCAGCATCCTTTAATTTGACTGAAGGCAAGACAATTGCTCATGTTCAGGCAAGATAGTCTTGACATGGCAAGAACCCCATGAGACCGCTGGGAGAACATGGTGAAAACCTGTGTTCGCTGTGCAGAGGAATCACAAAGAGGCTGTTCTGAAATGTTTCGACCTCACAGGCTAAATGTACTTGCTAGTTCATGAGAGAAAGAAAGAAAGAAAGAAAGAAAGAAAGAAAGAAAGAAAGAAAGAAAGAAAGAAAGAAAGAAAGGAGGGAGGGAGGGAGGGAGGGAGGGAGGGAGGGAGGGAGGGAAGGAAGGAAGGAAGGAAGGAAGGAAAGAAAGAAAGAAAGAAAGAAAGAAAGAAAGAAAGAAAGAAAGAAAACTAAGGTTGGAGGGGGCAGTGAGGGTGAAAATGTATTTAACAAGATAGAACCAGGCATCAATTAGGATAAACCCCAAAAGGAAGCAAGATGTCAAAAGAAGGGAGCAGCCAGCTGACATATGGGCTCCATGCAGAGAAGAGGCAGGACCTCTCCTCCTCTGTGAATCCCGGAATTCCAAAGTTCGGACTTCAGCCTTGTTCAAATCCCAGAGAGAGCAGCTTCACAATAGCCTTCCTGAAGCATTGGAGAATGGACCTGCCAAGGTTGCCCTAAGTAGGCTGTAGACCAGCCGGCTCTGGCTGAGACCTGGGAGCCAGCAACTATTCACGAGCTCCCTTCCCAACAGCTCCCCAAATAACACTTGCTGTTTTATCCATCAGCCTGAGCATCATGTATTTCTCTCCCCTCAATCCATTCCACCATTGCCCTGACCCTCACACTCAACCCAATCAATCTCCAGCCCCCGAGGAAGAAAGATTCCCCATGTTTCCCTGTGTCCTTCTCAGACATGAAGGGAGAACAGGGGTCCCAGAGAAGCTTAGGTCTGGAGACCATGGAGGTCTGTTCTGCAAGGGAGAGAGTTCCCTGGGCAAGGTTGCAGCAGCCATGGAACTCTGTGAGGGCTACCTCTGAGCTGCCTGCCTCTAGATTCCATAATTAAAGTCACTGGGTGTTTGATCACCTCCTTGATGCAGAGTAATTAAAATTGCTGCACTGTTTGTTTTTCATTTCCTTTGACAAATTGTGAAAGTGTTGATGAGCAAAAGCAGCTATGTTCAGCCTCTCTCATTCTGGCTTCCTCATTCATACAGGTGTCCTGCTTGTGTGCCCGGCTTCCCTCTGGGTGGGGACTGAGGTGGGAACGCAGGAACAGGGACTCTGCGGGATGGATCTGACCAGCTGCTGGGAACAGGTTTCAGGATGGCCCCTCAGGGAGAGCCAGCTCTATCCCTTCAACCTTTTAAGGATAGAAAGTGTCCAGGTAGGTCTTTGTTCCAGAAGGAAAACTAAAAGTATAAGTTCAGGCTATTGTTTGGCTTTTAAATGCATTCCCCTTCCTCAACCCCTTTTAAAAGAGAAATGGGGCCATTCAGTCACCCTGGAGAAAGCAGCCTGTTCCAGTCTCCGTCTAGAAAACGGGCATCATCAAATTTGCCCTGCTGATCACACTAAGGTGTAATGAGGACTGAATAACATGTTATCCATGAAAGTGCCACAGAAACCACAGAGCTCTCTGTGACATCAGTAAGTTCCTTGCATTATTCTTGCCTCCCCATGACACTCAGTGCACAAACAGAGAGCTTGGCTGGTTCCCAAAGCAATGAAGTGCCTCTAGTTAATGCCCAGGCACTGAAGAAGGACAGGGAAGGGGAGGAGGTGGGAAAGCAAAGGACATTCCAGGGCAATTTCCACACCTTCCTCTCTGTAACAGGAGGAGTGACCATCCTGCCTGTACACTTCTAAAAGGTGATCCTTTAGACCCAGGGCATCTGGCTGGCCTCACATCCCACAGGCTGCTCTCTCAAGGAGCTCCACTCTATTGGCAACTGCAAGAAAAATGTCCTTCCTCTAATAACTTACATGGTCTCTGTAATTGGGTTGTGAGGCAAGTGAAGGCAGCTGCAGAGGTGACTCCTGTCCTGGGAGTGTTCCCTGGCATCACCTGTACGTAGTAGGGAAAGTCCATCACCAGGTGCAGGCTGGACCCCCTTCAATCAAGTCTTGTGCCTGCAGGGCTCTGACAAGAAAACCTGAGGTCAGCCCTTCTTGGCCTCCAGAGAGCACTAACCTATCCAAGGATCATGAGAAATCTATTTCAAAAGCACATACTATATGGCCTCTAATTTAAGCCCCAGACTTTTCCTCAGAACAACAGGGACCAGGCAACCTTCTAGCGGTGTATAATTTTGACAATGAGGAGAGGTTTATCTGCTGGATTAGATGCCCCTTCTCATCTACCTCTTCATGCCATCAGCTATCCTGGGAAATCAATGTTAATCCAAACAGAGGAAAATGAGATCCAGCAGACTAGAGAAACAAGGGGAAAGGTCTTTGAATGGTAAACAGTGATCTTTAGAGGGAAACGATTCTGTCCCAAAGCAACATCAGATCACGAGAAACAAGGCCACCCTGAAAGTGAAACATCTCTATATGGAAGTCACACTTTCCTCTCCAGGACTCTAGACTCTATGCCCGTGGCCAGTATCCATCATGTCAGGTGTTCTACTGAGCAGTCCCAGAAATGCAATAAGGTGTTTAAATAAAGACCCCCACCAAAACCACCACCCAAAAAGATAGTATTTATTTGTAGTTCTTTGGAGGAATCTAAGGCAATTTAACTTTTTGGAAAAAAAGCAGGAGGTGAGTTAGGCACAAGTCAGGCAGAAGAATATAATGGAGAAGGAAAAGCACCGGGACATTTACATCAGGGTGTGATGGCTGCCTTGGCCATTTGCTAGTTGTATGACTTTGGGGGGGTCATTTACTCTCTGACCCTCAGTTTACTCATCAATAAAATAGGGATATTAACAACTACATCATGTCATTGTGGTGAGGAGAACAAAGAAAATAAACCTAAAATCTCTTGGTGCATATTAGGGATTAAATAAATGGTAGCTATTACTATCTTTATTACTACCAATAATGTCATTGCTTTGGCAGGGAATCCCTTCCTCAGTTCAAAACTCCCTTCACTAGGCTTCCTGATCATAAACACAAAGTCAGCACTCACATCATTCCAGCTATCCCCAAGGAATCTGTTTTAGAGAGGACTCCAAACCTGGCACCAGGGAGAGGTGCTCAGAGGCCCCCAGGAGGTCAGTGCTCTCTGTTCCTGGCAGATGGCAAGTCATGCAGGGAGGACAAGCTACTGTCTGGTTGACAGATGCCACCCCATGTTAGCATCACAGGTTGCCAGGCCAGACCAGCACAGCTGTCTAGGAAGAGCCAGAGAACCCAACCTGCAAATCTAGAAAGGATATGTGGGCAGGGAGGAGGTGGGTGAGGAAGAAGCTAAGCCTATCAGCCTCTTCCCTGATCTGCACTCACCATGGCTGACCCCATGCCACTCCCAACACACAACTGCCCTGATTTAATCATCTTTAAATCAGACAAACATGACCAGATGCTCCACAAGGAACAGTCTTCTTTTCTGATTTTCTGAGTACTTTCATTATTTACTCATAATATATTTATAAGTAATGACATTCTTCCACCCACCTCTCTCCCACAGATACAGGAAGGAGGAGGAAGATGAAATGCTCTCATCTTCTAAGGAGAAAGAGATAAAAGACATTATACTGATATCTCTTGGGTTCCAAAAAATTACAAAATGCCTGCCCAAATATGCCACCTGTCTCCTGAAGAACACACAATACCCTGATTTCTAGAGGTACCCCTATACTTGTACCTTGGTCAACATATCCCTGCTATGGGGTGGGAAGAGAGGAGAATTCACCCAGATGGCATTACTCACTCCATCTCCTCTGCTTCCAAAGTATTACAATGAGTGAGATAAATAAACACGATGTGTGTGTTTCTGTGTGTGACTCATGAAGATCTCCTTCAACACCCAGATCAATGACTTGTACGGAGTAGATCTTGGACCAATATTTGCTCAATTAGATTGTACTGTATACACCTGTATAGTCAACAGGGCTCAAACCCAACCTGAATCCAAAGAGAACTACTGAAACTCATCTGCAAACTCACTGCTCTCAAGGTTTCCCTATCTGAGTAAATGGTACAACCATTCCCCCAGCTGCTCAAGACAGAAACCTAAGATCCCTCTGTGATTGCTCTTTCCTTCCTGCCCACATCCAATCTATTAGCAAGACACACTGCTTCTAACTCAAAACTGGATTCTGAATCTGATAATGTCTTACTATCATCGGCAGCACACCTGGAGCCTGAGCCATCAGCATCTCTCCCCTGGGCTGAGTTCACTGGCCAGACACTCTCACTCTCCTGCTTAAAGCCTAGTAAAGCTTCCCAGGCACGGAGAATAACATCAAATCCCCTATCTAGGCCATGAGACCTACTTGAGCTGGATGCTTGCTGCCTGCCTGTAGCCACATCTTCCCCATCTCTTCCTCACTTACCACCCTCCAGCTGCACTGGCCTTCCCTCGACCCAGTGGAAAGTGACAAGCTCATACTTGGAATGTTCATTCACCAGATCTTCACCTGGCTGCCTTCCTCCAAACATGACCAAGCCCAACATATGCACCAACCAACCCTTTCCTACTGACATCACTGTCTATCACATCAGCCTATTTTCTCTGCTTTAGAGCACAGACAAGTACATAAAGTGATGTTATTTTTTCATTTATGTTTGTTTAACTTTCCTCAAAAGAGGAAAGTTAAGCTATTTAGATAGAGACTCCCTCTGTCTTAGATAGCTGTATCCCAAGGGCCTGCAATGCCACCAGGTACATAGTTGATGCTCAGTAAACATTTGTGGGTTGACCAAACTAAGTGGCTTGATCTCGTGTTGTCTCCAGTATCCAGGTTCTTGCTCACTGAATTTAGTTTTGTACACTCATGTGTAGTTATAGATTGCACTGGGAAAGGGGAACAGGGAATAAACTCTCCTGAGATATATAAACCTTCAACCTTATGACTATCCTTATGGCTAGCTGTTTGCAAATAAGATTATTCTTCTCTTACAGTATATTCTCAAGCATTTTGTTCTCAGGACCCCTTTACACACTTAAAAACTGTTGGGAATCCAAAAGGGCTTTGGTGGCTCACATTTATCAGCATTTATTGTGTTAGAAATTAATACTGATTTTTTAAAAATATTTATTAACGTATTTTAAAATAATAACCATTATAGTTTCACATATATATTTATATACAATTAATCATATTCTAAATGCAACATGGTATCCTAGTTTGGACCCAACAGCATAAAAAGGACATTGGTAGGGAAGTGAGAGAAATCCAAATAAAGTCTATAGTTTAGTTAATAGTTGTGTATCAATATTAATTTCCCAGTTTTGACAAAATACCCTATGTTAATGTAAAATGTTAATATTAAGGGAAACTAAGTGAAGAATACATAGAAACTCTTTGGACTATGTTTTAAACTTATCTATAAATGTAAATTTATTTCACAATAAAAGGTTTATTTTTTACAACTATTTATAAATATTAGTGTGAAGAGTAGCATTGTTTTATATTTTTGCAAATCTCTGTTATGTCTAGCTTATTTGAAGAGAGTTGGTTTCTAGTATCTATGTTGTGATGTGTTCTTTTAGTTGAGTATATGGAGAAAATCCAGTTCACACAGATATATAGTTGGAAATGGAAGATATATTAGCCTTATCAGATCATTATGAGTACTTTTCTTTGATACTGCACTAAAATTTGACAAGGGTTAAGTGTTAATTGCAATGTGAAATACGAAACAATGATCGGTGAGTTTTTTGTACTGCATTTTATTAAACTCTGTTGGCCTATCTTGCATTTTGGACAGATCTTTTTTCCCTCAATGATTTTGTAACAACATGCACTGATCATCTGGGAAACAATCACTGAGTTGTATAGATCTTGAAAATGTTGACAAATTTCATTATATAATGTCAAAAAAGAACATTCATTAACATCAACCATCTCATCAGAAAAGTCTTTAAGGTTTAGAAAGCTGTCAAGTTCACTGTTGAGAGACATAAAGTTTCCAAAATTCTAATTTTTGCTTGAATGCTTAAATTGTATCACTGGAAAAAAAAATACATTCTGGTGCATGTCTTGAAATGACAGGCTTGTTTCATTCACTTTAAAGAAGATGTTCCCCAAATATTTAAATCTGAATAGCCACAATTTGTCTTCCAGACATTTTTTTAAGCAAAAATAGTGTGCATGAAAAGAATTTTAAGTCAGTTCACAACCCAAAGAACTGCACAGGTTCCTACCCATAAGACAACTTTGTACATAGGTATGGAACAGGAATCTCTTATACACCATCCTCACTTGATCACATAGGATATTTAAAAGATGGATGCTCAAGACTTGGCATTTACAGTACAATAATCATTTCTAAAACCTCAACTAGGACATTCTTTAGTGAAACTGGCATTTTTGTTTTTGTTTTTATTTACTACTGCAAGTCTGTGGCAGTCACACTGACTTCTAGTATAGTTTGGTTCCATCGCCCGAATTTGAGCAGGCATCAGCAATTTTACCCACCTTCTCTTCTGCCTCATCAGTCTAAATGGAAAAGTCAAATAACCCCTTACTATTATTATGAAACTAATACTGACATCACAGAATTCCTGAAAGGATCTTAGGAAATCCCAGTGGTCTTTGGAATCACATTTTGTAAACCAGTGTTCTAAATGATTTACCAGTAAGATACCTCAAAATGCAAACATTTATGGAGCACTAGCTCTATGCAGACACAGCTCTGAACATCTGTGGACATCTAGGCTAGGACACCACAAAAGAAATGAATATAAAGTCCCTTCCCTGGGAGTCTAAATCATAGTTATATAAACAGTGATATTCCCTGCGGAATGTCTGTGATAATAAAATAGAAATTACAATGAGAATTCAAAGTGTAGACTGTGGAGCTGAAAGACTCAGGTGGACTAGGTAGGTAGGGATTTCAGGTCAGTCTTCTGGCACAGTTAGCTCAGGCTTCCGGATTTCTCCTACACCTCACTCCAGCAGTCAACCTAACATGCGTTCTGAAGACCATGGCCTCAGCCCAAAGATGGCAGGTGGAACTGAAACCAACACAGGCAGGGAGGAAGGACAGCAGAAGGATGTGTGAGAATGGCTTTTGGAAGTTACAACAGTACAGAAAAGCAAAAGAGCCTGGCCAGATACCAGTGGTGGTCAATTTCCACATTTAGGTAAAAGAAAGAAAAAAGGATAGGACATATTAGAGGATGTTCCAAATGGGCTAATTTTTGAGGGAAAACAAAACAAAATGACACACAGAGTTTGTTTAATGGGAGATCAAAACCCAAGGACAGGTAGGACATTTTTGAGATGAAGTTTATAGCAGATGAATGCTGTACACCAACAATATCTGAAACTCCCACAGCTAATCTGAACACAGTGGTTTTCACGGTTTGCCTCCATCCCCCGCTGTTTGTATTCATTTCAAATGACACTAGATTTCAAAATTGGCCACCTGCCCACTTAACTTAGGCTCTTTGTAAATGGTTTGTCCAGACCAGAAGCTATTTGAGCCTGCATTATTTTTCTGACAAGCTGTGGTCTTTTACCCTGCAAAGCCAGCATGTCCTGAATCCTAATGGAGCCTACTAGAGCCCATCAGAGGTGGTTATGGGCTTTTCTGCTGGCTGCTTTGATGGCCCTGGTGCCAAATGACTCAAAACCCCTCAGGCTCTCAGTTGCTAAGTTCTAATGATTCCAAGCAGAGGGCTAGAGACACCTTCAGCAGAGATAAAAACTGCTGCTCTCCCAGCAAATCCACAGGCTCAGTAGGGGTAGGGAGCTGCAGCCCTCCACCACAGAGCCAATGGCACGTGGTAGAATCAGAGCCAATTCTCATGGAGACTGGAGCATTTTCCCAAAGAGAATTGACCAATGACAAACATCAATGACAGTAAAACTTGTCTTCAGGTCTCTCAACCACTTACAGGAATGGCTCTATCCTTCTGGCACTGGGTGCAATCATGAGGCTCACCACAGCTTTTTAAAGAGGGGTCCCACCCAGTGATCACCTCTCACAAGACCCTAGCACTCTGGACAGTTCACGAGCGGCAGGAAGTCATTGTCCACTCAGGCGAGGTGAGCCAGGGGGGCGGTTCAATAAAGTCCAAATCATGCTGTTACTATCTCTTCCTCTGCCTTTGTTCCAACTCCCAAAGAGATGGTAGGCCTTTAGGAAGGGTACGATAAGTGATAAAGAAATTTAGAAATACTAAGTATAATTCAGAGGAAAAAGATTTCACTGCTAGATCAGGAATTTGGGGATAGCTTACAGAGGAAGTAGAATTAAAGGGCCAACAGAAGGTGGGAAGGGTTGGAAAAAGAAGACAAAGGGAACAGGGTATTCCAGGTGAGGAAGGACATTGCAGGCAAATGTGTGGAGAGAGATGTTTATGCACCGTGTATGTAGTATGTGCAGTACTCAGGCTAAAGTGCAAGGTTAAAGTATGGAAATTAGTGAACGTAATATAAGAAAAGTAGGTTGAGACCATAACGTAAAGAAAATGGAATGTGGGGCGGCTGGGCACTGGGGAAGCAAAGATGACCAAAACCGTTGCGGCCCAGCAGGGGTGTATGCACAAGGGAAGGTAGCAGCACAGAGCAGGGAGCCATCAACACTACAGACCTCATGAAGGAAGGATATTTGAGCATCTTGGCACAAAGGACGCCATATTTCCTTGGGCATACACTGGGAGAGGGGCAGAGAAGCCCCTTCCAAAGACAGGGAATGGCAGAGGCCAAGGCCTTATGGCTTGGAACTGCATTTGCATTCAGAAGACTAGAAGCACTGATACATGGCTGCAAGGGAATGTAAGGGAGATGCGGGAGCCAGTGCTCCAAATGTGGCCATGTAGCAGGTCAGGGAGTGTCTGGTCAGCTGGAGGTTCCCAGCACATACTGCAGAGAACACAATGGATGCACAAAGGATCCTCAGGAGCCATGACTGGGCAGCGAGTACAAATGGAGATCATGAATAAGCAGGTCCCCATCCCCTTTTAACCAGACGAGCTCTGTTCTGAAGTTTTTTTAACACAGTTATACTTAATCCAAAGTTTGAAAGTGATATCAGCATTAGTCATTAAAGGCTTTCAGCAGCAAAGACCTGAAGTGATCAGGAGGCCACCAGGGCAATATCAGCAGCCTGGATGCCTTCAGAAAAGGAGGCAAGTGAAGAGATCACCGCTCAGTTCAGATGAGAGATGATCAAGACTGAGCTACAGCTATGCAAGAAAGAGAGGAAGGAAGGAAGGAAGGAAGGAAGGAAGGAAGGAAGGAAGGAAGGAAGGAAGGAAGAAATAAAAGAAGAAAGAAAGAAAGAAAGAAAGAAAGAAAGAAAGAAAGAAAGAAAGAAAGAAAGAAAGAAAAGATACATCTAAAAGACAATGTTAACAAAATATTTACTGGGACTTGATGGTTAATTTTACATGAGGAAACACAACAATTCACTGTGCATCTACTAAAATGATTACAACAAAAAGCTAACAATACCGAGTATTGGGGAAGAGATAGAATCTTTCAAACTCTCATGCATTCCTGGTGGAAGTGAAAAATTATACATCCACTTTGGAAAACTGCTTAGCAGTTTTTGTTAACATAAAATATTCACTTGGTCTATAACCTAGTTATTTCACTCCTAAATATTTACCCAAGAAAAATGAAAACATATGTCCCTGAAAAGACCCATGTAAGAATATACATAATAACTTTGCTCATAAAAGTAAAAAACTAGAAATATTTCATATGCTCATTGGCAGGAAAAAGAATAACCAAATTTTAGTATATTCATACAATGGAATACAACTTGACAATAAAAAGGAATGAACCACCAATATAAGGAACAATCCAGAAAAATATTATGCAAGCGAAAAAACTAGGAATAAAAAAGTACGTAATGTATGATGCCATTTATATGAGGTTCAAAAACAGACAAGACTACTCTGTATGAGACAAATCAGAACAATAGTTGCCTCTAGGGAGGGGGAGCTATTGACTAAAAAGGGGCAGGGGCAAACTTTCAGGGGTAAGGGACACATAGTATATTTTTATTTGGCTGAGAATTATACAATGTAAACACTTGCCAAAATACATTGTGCTTAACTCTGTGCTTAAGATCTTTGCATTTTACTATATGCTTCAAAATATGCTTCAATGATATTTTCTTTCACATGAGGAATTTGGAGAAAGGAAAAGTAAAAAGTGACTCAAGAGTTCAATGGAGGGGTGCCTGGGTGGCTCAGTTGGTTAAGCGTCCAACTCTTGGTTTTGGTTCAGGTCATGATCTCACAGTTTTGTGAGTTCAAGCCCCACATCAGGCTCTGCACTGGCAGGCTCTGGCTTGCTTGGGATTCCCTATCCCTCTCTCTTTGCCCCTCCCCCACTTGCACTGTCTCTGTCTGTCTCAAAATAAATAATAAACTTTAAAAAAAAAGAGAGAGAGAAAGTTCAAAAGGACAGACAGGAAGAAGAAACTTGCCACTAATAAAACACGGAAATCAATGAAGGGGTAAGATGATGCTCATTTTCACCTCCTTTGAAACATACTCTTCATAATTTGCAATATTTGGTTTTTGTCTTTCACCTTCTATTAGATCACAAGCTCCCTGGGATCTCCTCAATACAAGGTATTGGGCAGAACAGCCCCTCAGTTACTAAGTGCTGCCTGGGCACTGAGATCAGATGGTGATTTTGTCTCTTTCCTCTGGATCAACAGGTTTAGTAAGTGAGCACATGGAAGCATTTATGACGGACAACAGGTCAAAGTGTTACATGTGCCCGAGAAATTGGCTTCACTTCTGTGGGTCCAGACTCATGCCTTGATCTAGAGGAACAACTAACTGGAAGAGTATAGGCCATCAGCAAATGCATGAAGAAGTTCTCCTGACCCCTCAGCTCATATTGCCCACTCCACCCATGAAGATTTCACCTGAGTTTTCCAGGTACTGGCAAACCCTTCTCATTCCTTCTCCTCACAGCTTCCCTGCTCTTTTCCACCATCTTCAATCTGCTTGCCATTGTCGTCCTTGTCAACATGATCAAACATGTGAAATCAATCACCCACGCTATCCGTGGGTCTTTGCCATTCACCTACCTGGGAGACAAAAGGTGCCATTATGACCAAGGGCAAAGTGTGTTGTGTCCTGGCATCTTCTTATCATTAAGATGAATTTGGCTTGCATGTAACTAAATTGAGGCAGGGTCTCCTGGGGTTCAAAGAAAGCCTTTGTAATTGCCCTTGACCACAGAATAAACACTCTGTAAATGTCGTTTCCTCCCCAGCTGGGCCAGGCTGCCAATGACCGCCTTGCCTTCCTGACCTCAGCAACTTCAGAAGGATTGTGTTTTCCAGGGAAATTAGATTTATGCAAAATACCCAGGGAAGTCACATGCCTGCCTTCAAGGCCTCCCTGCTTCCCTTCTGCCTCAGAAGCTGTAAGGAAGCAATCCCACGTAGCTCTCCCTGACCAGGATGGTGGACCCCACCCTCATCAGAGGATGGAGAGCCTTAACCAGCAAAACAAATCCACAGAGAGAAAACTGACACTCCTTCCTTTTCCTCCTTTCTCCCTCCTGTCCCCACAAGCAGCAGAACATGCATGGAAACCCAAATCTTTAATGTCCTAAATTCCCTGACAGTGGCAGTTGGAGGATCTAGTGACACACACATACATATATTTTAAGGATTCTGAGTTAATTGGCAGATCAGGAGAATTATAGGCCAGCTATTGGCTTCAGTGGGCTTTTCACATAAGCAAGACAACTCTGATCAAGAGCAGAAAGAAGCTCAAGGGAAGATGCAACAAGTTTGCCACGAGTCCACACACACCCCAGCCAGTGTCAAAGCACATGCTGTGTGTTCATGTGAGAGGTGTTGATTGTCAAGGGCAATTACAAAGGCTTTCATTCGACCCCAGGAGACCCTGCCTCAATTTAGTTACATGCAAGCCAAAGGCATCTTAGTGATAAGATGCCAGGACATAACACGCTTTATCATTGGTCATAAACATGGCTGTCCTTTGTGCCCACCTTTTGTCCCCCAGAGCAGGTGAATGGCAAAGACCCATGCAATTGCAGTGGTGAATATTAGTTACCAACAGTATAACCAAGCTCCTCTATAACTGGGAACGGCTGAGTTAAGTCATGAGGGTTAAGTGGAGGAAGAGGGTAGGAAGGCTCACAGAATTTCACAGTTCTCTGTAGGGATGGCACACGTATACTCTCTTCAACATCTCCCACATCTACTTTTCATCCTTACTACTCAAACAACTTTAAAATACAGAAAAGGATGCCAAGGTTAGTCTGGAGCACGACATCGTGAAATCTACTGACTGAGAAGCGATATAATTCTATGTGGCATAGCGAAAGGAATCAGGACTTTGTGGCCAGTTGGATCAAGGATTAAACCCACCTCTGGGATCAGTGCCTGGGGCAAGTCACAGATTGTTTCGGCTCAGTTCCACATCTGAAAATATGGATAATAATATTTGTTTATATACAGTGTTTGGTAATGACCCTAGCCACAAAACATCCCCCCTTGTTGATAAGAACAATCAAACAAAATGATCATTGGCATGGTTTTAGTACTAGTCTCAGATGACACAGGGGATTCATCAGATGAGTGGCAGCAAACTGAACCCAGATATGAGTCAGTATTCACCAGAGCCACTGTCACAGTTTGTCCCTCAGAACTTATAGGCATAAGTGATTTATTGATTAGAACATATTTTCACTTATTAGAATATCCACGATCTTCATAGGTCCTTGAAAAGGATAGGTTATTTCTTTTGATCATGATATTGTTATTTTGGACAATGGCAATATCACTTCCAGCTTGCTTCCAGGGTCATACATGAAGCTCAGAAGAGCCACGGTTGAGAGTAACACACAGCCCAAGAGATGCAGGTTGGCCACCTTGGACATTAGAATAATAGCTCCCAAATCCTTTCGGCCCATGGAGAATTTTGGCAGGGAACACAGACCATATATGACAGTGTCTCTCCCATTATTGGGAAGAGCTTCCAACTTTACCTAAAACTGTCAACAGACATTCATGAGCATTCACTTGTGTGCTGGAATTTGGAGATACAGCAAGTCAGGCTCTCATGGAGCTTACAGTCTGAAGATGAGCCAGTGATTGCAAAATAATAGAACAAAAAATCTAACAGGGAAGTGTGTGGTGCCATATGAGCCCTATGGAGGCCACTAAACACAGTTGGGAAGGCCAGGAGAAGCTTCCTGGAGGAAAGATGTGGAAGAAGAGCAAGTCTCAGATTTCATCACTGCCTCAAGGAAGCCCTCCCTGACCTCTCCTCCCAACCCAAATGAGGCTCTTCTCACACTCTCATATAGCCCTGTCCCTTCCCTGACTTATCACCATTTGCATATTCATATTTTTTTTATTTTTTTTTCAATATATGAAGTTTATTGTCAAATTGGTTTCCATACAACACTCAGTGCTCATGCCAAAAGGTGCCCTCCTCAATACCCATCACCCACCCTCCCCTCCCTCCCACCCCCCATCAACCCTCAGTCTGTTCTCAGTGTTTAAGAGTCTCTTATGCTTTGGCTCTCTCCCACTCTAACCTCCTTTTTTTTTTTTTTCCCCTTCCCCTCCCCCCATGGGTTTCTGTTAAGTTTCTCAGGATCCATATAAGAGTGAAAACATATGGTATCTGTCTTTCTCTGTATGGCTTATTTCACTTAGCATAACACTCTCCAGTTCCATCCATGTTGCTACAAAGGGCCATATTTCATTCTTTCTCATTGCCACGTAGTACTGCATTGTGTATATAAACCACAATTTCTTTATCCATTCATCAGTTGATAGACATTTAGGCTCTTTCCATAATTTGGCTATTGTTGAGAGTGCTGCTATAAACATTGGGGTACAAGTGCCCCTATGCATCAGTACTCCTGTATCCCTTGGGTAAATTCCTAGCAGTGCTATTGCTGGGTCATAGGGTAGGTCTCTTTTCAATTTTTTGAGGAACCTCCACACTGTTTTCCAGAGTGGCTGCAGCAATTTGCATTCCCACCAACAGTGCATATTCATATTTAACACCGGCCTCCCTGACTAATCAAAAATGCTATGAAAGGAGGGACCATATCTATTTTGTTCACCAGCCCTCAGTACAGGACCTGGCACCTGCTAAGTGCTCAGCATGTATGTGTTGGATGAATTAGGACTGAAAAGCTGTCCTAGTCAGGAAGCATGAGCTGTGCAAAGGATTGAGGGTTGGGAACAGATGATGCATTCAGAGAACAGAAAGCCATTCAAGTGATCCAGGGATCTTTTGGAGGACAAGCATAGTAGCAAGAGAGGAGTCTGGAAAGGAAAAGAAAGCAGTGAGCAAACCAGACAGTGCCATGTAAGCCTTATGAAAGATCTTGGAATCTATCACAAGGACAAGGTGGAGTTTGGAATAACTTTAAGTAGGGAAGAGAGGAGATCAGATTGGCATTTCTCTTACTATGGGGAGAAAATGTTTAGAAAGAACCAAGACCCAAGAGAAAACTCGTTAAGAACATATGTATAAAACTATGTGAAAGATTATGGTGGGCTACTCTAGAATTGAAAGAGAATTTTTTTGAGAGAGAACGAGAGAGAGTGTGCATGTGACTAGGGGGAGATGTGGAGAGAGAGGGAGAGAGAGGGAGAGAGAGAGAGAGGGAGAGAGAGAGAGAGGGAGAGAGAGGGAGAGAGAGAGCATCCCAAGCAGGCTCCATGTTGTCAGCACAGAGATCAATGCTGGTTTCGATCCAACAAACCATAAGATCATGACCTAAGCTGAAATCAGGAGTTGGACACTTAACTGACAGAGCCACCCAGGCACCCCTTGAAAGAGAATTTTGATAAAACTGAGGTACAAAGGAAATAAGTAAGAAGCATAATTTGCATGCTTTGAGGATCCTTTGAAAATGGTTGAAGAAAAGGAAAAGTCTAGACCTAGGCTATGTGACATTGGCTTGAACGGTGGTGCCACTCACTGGGGCAGAGAAAAACCCAGGGGTAGGTGGAAGGTGAGGCTGGGAGGAGGGTTAAGTTTATAACTCTTATGGAACTTCCGACTTCAATAGAAATGCCCAATAGGTAACTGAACGTACCACAGTAAAGCAACTCAGAATAAGAACTAGTCTGGAGAACAAATTTGAGAGAAATCCATAGAGTGGCAGTCACTGAAATGGGAATAGATGAAATTCCTCCCAAAGTTAATCAGGACAGTATACTTTTATGAGATACCAATTATAGAAGACCTTGTAAAAATCATTAATTTATGTCAGAAACCAAAGTAAAGCTATCTATCACGAGTACTCATGATCAAGTATTCATTTAAAGCTTACACACACACTTTTATTGCAGCATTTACCTATATAAAATAATTATCACACATTATTCCTTGCTCAGTAACAAGATCATAAAATCCTGGAATACTGGAATATATTTGTATTCATCTCTGTATTTCTTATGCCTTGCACAACATCCAAAATATAGAAGGGACACAAGCAATGTTTGCACATGGCGTGGAATTGTATGCCTTGATTAAATGAAAAACCCCTTCCTCAATAAGTGAATGCATCTGACTTTGGCTTGGATAGAAATATAGCTGAGTTGTGTTGTCCCAGGCTCAGGAAATTTGGCCCACTTCACCTTGGACAGAAAGGCCAGTCCAGCTGCCAGTGTCCTGATACCAGCAGCAAATCGGCTATGTCGAGTTGCATGTTCCCTTTGAGAGTTTGCTTTTCTCCCCTTACTACACTGGATATATGCACACAGATCAAACATAACACTAAGACGTCACTTACCTTATAGTGTTTGTATTTCAAAAGAATTTGGAGGAAAACTGAGAAAAAATTACACGTCTGTAATGGTGAGGTGACCCTAGAATAGATGGCCCTAGGTGATCTAGGATGGTTAGCCATGCTGGCACACCTCAAGTCCTCCCACATAGGCAGGAAAGGACAACTCTGATGGCTGAGGCATCTTAGTGGCAAAGGCAAAAGAGACAGTGCCACACTTACCCTATGTCATGTGGGTACCTGCCACAGTTGATGGCAGCTGTGACTGGTGACAGCATCATGATTCTGGGTCATTCAGGTGGCACAATGTCTCAGTTCTAAATCCTTGGTCTCTGACCTCAGTGGGGTCATGACTTGCCCAAGGGACTGGTATTTTTATGCACTGTGATGGTATAAGTTGAACTGAGCAAATATAGAGACAGCCTCTAGCACATCAGGAGATGGTTATAAAAAGTCTACCAAATTACATTTCTCAAAAACTGAACTCTATGTCACCACATATCAAAAATTGAAAATGCACTGAAGCTGATTTGGATTATATGAAATTCCAATATTTATGAAGTTCCAAGCTCCTAAAAATATAAAATCCTGAGCACTTTTATTGAAACACTTACTGAAATTCTTTCTCTATTTAGGAAGTTGGTTCTTTGAATAAAAGAGCGACACTGCACACAGCACAGAATTTTACTGAATGAAATCTGAACAGGGTCAGGCAAAACTGCGAGATTAAATTGTATTGGCAAGTTCTGATTCAAGATTCCCCTAAAAACGTCGCTTTGTGTGCGAGTGTGGCTATCTCTCAGCAAAGGCGAGGGTTGAAAGAATCAACCTTTTTCTGAATTCACAAGTTCTCAATGACTCGTGGCAAGAGTGACAAATGCTACTTTATCCCACTTCTGAGCTTCACATAGTGTTTTGCACTACAAGGTCCAAGACAAAAAGGAAGTCGTGAATGCAGAATCAAATGTGCCAATACATGCCACGACGGATATCCCTCAGAAAATGTTTGCTTCAAACAAAATCTCACACACAATTCTGCTGGCACTGCCATCAGAACGGGTGGAGAGCTGTGTGTGCACTGCCTAGTGGCAGAGAGGACCTTTCAGGCAGAACACGATCTGGCCCTCAGGGCGACCTCCCAGTGACCCCAGAGCTCTCTACTCCCAGGTCCACAAAGGATGAGCAATGAACACTGACCCAGCATCTGTCCATGCTAACCCCCAGCTGGGTGATTTAAATACATAGTTTGTCTCTCCCAGCAACAGCCTAGGAGGGATTACATCATTATTGTTTTACTGGAACCAGAAGGAAACTGGAACTTGGAAAGTTAGTCACCTAAAGTCCACAGCCTCAGTTTATAAAGCAAAGCCTCAAACCCAGACTGTGATTCCATCTTTCGCTATTTTCAATGCACCAATCAGGACGCGAAAGTCCAAGTCCTAAAAGATGGCCTCCCTTCTCCTACCATTTGCTGAGCATCAATCTGATTTTCCCAACAAACGTTTGGATTATAGGATGCCAAAGCAACTACCTTTCCACCCTCTCCAAAAGAAAGAGAGCCGTGAAGCAAGTAAAGGGGTATGCGAAACCCTCAGCTCCAGGAGCACCTCGGATATACATGCCAAGCTCCAAACCAGTGTGGTGTTCCCAAATGTCTCCTGGCTGAGAGCTTGGATCAACAGTTCTGTTTCACAGCATCCACAGAACACAGCAGCATTCTCTGAACATCGTGCTGCTGTCCCTGACCTTCCAGGGCCCCTAGAAAGAAGGGGATTCCTGCAGTTCTCCCTCTGGAATCTGAATCCATCACTGCACAGGCATGATGCCTGCTGCTGCACCTCTTTGTTTGTGCCCTCTCTCCTTGCCCACTTGTAAGGGTTGGTGGGCACTGGAGCATCCAGGGCTGAGCATGAGGGCTCTACACACAGTGCCGATGTCCCAGGGCTGGGACACCTCAAGTGCCCCACTGTAAGCAGATCCATTTCCACTAATAGCTGGTGGATGTGCATTCTGAGCCCACAGGCACCTCAGGCACATTTCCAACAAATGATGTGGCACACACAGGAATTCATCCGAATCCAGCAAAAATCACTTAGCTTAATAACGCTGCCCTGATTTAATTTTAACTTTTCATAAAGCATGAGAGATGAGTGGGGTGTGTTTGGTGTTTTATGGATTACTGATGAGACTGGGCTCACATCTGGCTGTTTTATGTGGGGTTTTTTTTTTTATAACTTCCAGAAAGGAGGGGGTTGAGAAAGGAAGTAGATGGATAATTAAGAGGAAGGCAACACCTGCAAGATGTGCAGCCATCTTCTACCCATGGCAAGGGGAAGTTTTCGCTTCTCTCTGGTGGGTGAATAGCTGGCGAGAGCCTGGGAGTCTAGAGATAATGACGTCTGTTAATGGATCCAGTGCTGTGAATGTGAGTGTCCAACGGGAAAGACACCACACACGCACATGCACACATATGCATGCACACACACAGGTACACGTGCACACATACACATGCACAGATATCCACACACATAGGGCACACAAATGGAGGAACAATTTTATACTTTTTTCTACTGGTCTTCATTTAAGCAGCACTTTCAGGGCACAGTAAGCCCAACGGCTACCCACAGAATGACTGCGGTTTGCAAGCACTAGATTGGAACAGATGTGCTCACAAAGTGATCCTTAACTCTTCTTTCTTCTACCCTAACTTCAAAATACACCCAGCTCTTCACCATCTCTACAGGTATGCTGTCGGAAGGCACCATCATCTCTCATTTACGTTGGTACCATATTCTTATCCCAGATCCCTCCATGTCCTCTCCTGCCCCTTATTCTATTCTCAAAGGAGCAACCAGAGTAATCCTGATCAACATACATCAGATCCTATGATCGTTTTGCTCAAGCCTCCCCAACGGCTTCTCATTTCTCTCAGAGCAAAAGCCAAAATCCTTACAGGGGCTCAGGGCCCTGAATTAGGTGTTTGGTCTGCACCCTTCCTCCCTCTTTGCCCATTAGTCTGAGTTACCCATTGCTCCTTAGTTCTGGCCACACTGACCTCCTTACTGCTTCTCAAATATGCCAGGCAAGTTCCACCTCAGGGTCTTTGCACTTGCTGTTTCATCTGTCTGGAAGGTTCTTCTCAGGTACCCATGTGGCTCACTCACTTCTTTTGTGTCTTTGTTCAAATGTCACCTAACCATCCTATGTAGAATTCCATCGGTCTCCTGCTACCCTGCCCCCAGCATTTCCAATTCCTCCCATGCTGTTTTATTTTCCACCCTGAACCCACCGTCTTGTAAAGTACTAAGGAATTTGCCTATTTATTTTTCTCATTTGTCTCCACCTAGCAGGCTGTGAGCTTCACGAGAGCCAGGGATGGCCACCCCAGCTATACCCTGGAGGTTATCACAGGGTCTGGCACAAATAAGTTGAGCCCTGCAAGTGGGAACTGCACAAGCCCACTTACACACCAATTTTTTTCAATAAATATATAAATGTGGTAGCAATAAATACAGTACAGTACTATAAATGTGTTTCTCTTCCTTATGATGTTCTTAAAACATCTTTTCTCTAGCTTACTTTCTTGCAAGAACACAGTATATAATAAATATGGTGTATAATAAAATATGGGTTAATCAACTATTTGTGTTAATTTATATTACCAGCAACCTTCCACTCAACAATAGCCTATTAATAGTTAAGTTTGGGGAGAGTCAAAAGTTGGGGTTTTTGACCACGCAAGTGTCAGTGCCCCTAACCACGGTGTTGTTCAAAGGTCAACCATATTGGGGTGCCTGGGTGGCTCAGTCTGTTAAATGTCTGACTTTGGCTCAGGTCATGATTTCATGGTTCATGGGTTCAACCCCAAGTCGGGCTCTTTGCTGACAGCTTGGGGCCTGGAGCCTGCTTCAGATTCTGTGTCTCCCTCTCTCTCTCCTGCCCCTCCCCTGCTTGTGCTCTGTGTTTCTGTCTCTCAAAACTAAACATTAAAAAAAGTCAACCATATTAACATAGTTGTGTAATATGCATAATAATATATTATGAATATATGTGTTGAATAAAAAATCAACAAATCTTTTGTTCTGATTTGTAGGTGTATTTGTATAAACATATTTAATTCCATGAAGTTTATATTTATAAATCTCCTATGTTGAAAATAATAAAGCTGGACAAAATCAAGAGAGCCACGGTACATCAGGAGACCAGTGGGCAAAGCGACCATGGCCAGAGCAACTCGGAAAGCTCTGTGAGGGGACCAAGTCGTCCTCCTCTGTACCTGCCGTTCCCAGCCGCTCTAGGACACCACCTGCAGGAACAGCTATGCTCTGCTACAGAAACATGGATACAGAATTCAATCTGCCACACCTCCTGCCCTGCACTATCTGAAGCCTTTTTACTCCAATGGCTTTCTCAGGACACAATGCCTCCCTGCCCTGAGACCAGGGTCAAGAAAGCCTGTTAATCACAGACTGTATGTGGACATTATCAGGGCTCAACCAGGAACTCTTAAGGAACATCTTAAGGAACATCTGTCCATCCCTCTACATTGCTACCAAAGGCAGGTACACCAGTCAGCCTCCCTGACTTCAGGCTCTACTCATCCTGTCTCTTGTGCACACCACCAGATTCATAACTTTAAACACCATCACTCTAATGGAGCCACCTTATAAAAAGTCCACAGTTTTGCCTATTACACTAAACTGAAGCTCTCCTTGCCTACCTCACAGTCCTGCAAGATGGGCTTTGTTCCACCTGTCCAACCCCATTTGCCACAGCACCCCCACCTGAACCATCTGGTTCAGACACCATTCTTCATTCAGGCCTACCTTACACACCTCATGCTTATCCCCACCTCTCCTCACTCATGTTTGTGTTATTGCCTTTCACTGGAAGACCTTCCCTTTAGCCATACAAGTACGACTCGTGCTTCTAGAAGACTCAGCTCAAACTTCATCTTCACCAAGGAAATGTATTCCTCTTCTACAACTTTATAACATATTTGGTTTGGTCTGCATGACACCACTGTCTTACATAATATGCTATTAGTTGGATATATATAAGCCTCCCATAAATATTTACCAACTGACTGGTGCCTACTGCCTTTGTACTGATATCTAGAGGATTATTCCTTGCCTGTGGGTAAGGAGCATAACACTGGGCTTCAGTGTCAGGCAGACTTGGATTTAAACCTCCAGCCTGCCACTTTCTATGCCCAAATTTGGCACAGTACTTACAGATTTAACTTCTTTAATCTCAATTTCATCCTTTGTAAAAGATGAATAAAAATATATGCCCCCCAAGGTTATTATAGGGACAAAATGAGATGGTCCCCAAACTCTATTAGGGCAGGGACTTTGCCTTAGTCACCTCCTTGTCCAGGATGGTAACTGACACACGGTTCTCCTCAGTAATAAAAACCGTGAGTGAATAATGTACATAAAATTCCTCACATAATCTGGTGAGTGGTAGATAATTAAAAAAAAAAAAAAACAGAGCTATCACTGACGGCCTTATTCTGATGCAAACTTAGAATAATGCATGACCTCTTCCTAAAGAAATCTTCCATGCACCTGGCAGCCATCAGCAGGTCCTTTCTACCTTTCTCTGGATGAGGCAGTACAGACCCATTAGCTCCTTATCATTGATCTCATTCCCTAATCTTTTCATCCCCATCTTTGAGGATCTTTCTAATTTCACACAAGATAAAAATTAAGAAGTCTAGCTAATTCTGGAAGGGAAGATTATCCTTCCCAGAAGTTATTTATTTCACCCTTGTCTTCCTCGTGTTACCAAAGACCTCTGTATTAACCTTCCATGTTCTGTGTTCTCCTCCCAGACTGAAGATGGACTTGTAGAGCTACACAATAGTTCTGGCACATATTTGCCCATCAAACATCATATACATAATAGATGCTGAAAAAAAATAAGTGTTGAGCAATTGAATGAATGCACCAATTGATTAAGTAAAGCCAATTTTGCAACTGTGGACCTTAGAAATAAATGGCAGAAATGAGTCTAGACTACAGTCTTACAAATAAAGCAGAAACTTTCTTTCCAGTCTAAGGGAAAGGATACTAGTGCAGCCATGGTCTTAAGAGGCACTCTCTCTGCTAAGGAGCTTTTGTTTGTTGGGCCACCTGCCTATTACGCATAGTTATCCGGATGCCTATGTCAACCCCTACTTCCCTTCACCAGCTCCCCTATTTGTAAAACAAGTCCCATCAGCTTTCCATGACCTTCCAAAGAGGTTAGTTGATGAGTGAGACAGTTTACTTGAAACCTTCTCCAACGCCAGGAGAATGGGAATGCTTCAAAGGAAGTATGTTTTTACTCCACTGTCAGGTGAGGATGGAGCTTATGTCTGACTGCCCCACAGAGATAGCAGGCAAGAATTTCTGTTTTATAAGAGTTGCTACACCATCTGCTTAAGAGTGATGCAGGGCAGGTAAAGAGTGTGAAAATGAAGAGGAATTCGTAAAAGAGCCTACTTCTCCCTCATCTATGAGAATGGAAACACAACTAGAGTTAACTAGGGGCAGTGGAGAAAAGACCACCATATTTCTCCAGAAATATCAAGAGCATTAGGCTGTAATGGAAAGAGAATTCTCAAAACTTCCATGGCACTTCAGAGAAGGTTAGGGAGGAGTGGAAGCAAGGGGATGGTGGGAAAAAGCCACGAAGGAGAGATTCCCCACCTGAACATGAGGCGAATGACAACATTACCATAGTGAACCAGTCTTCCCAAGGATGAGTGGGATCCATCAGCCAGCCTGGGACAATGCTGAGATGTGAACCTGGCCATCCTCTACACCCACCCTGTTTTCTACTAAGCATTTCTCTGCCTCTGCGACAGAAGCCTATCCTGCCTTTCTGTCGGGTGGCCCAGCTCCCTTGTGCTCTTTTCTCCTCCATTAAAGAAGTGCTCTCAGATGGTGCCTGGGTGGCTCAGTGGGTTAAACATCTGACTCTTGACCTTAGCTTAGGTCATGATCTCATGTCCTATGAATTCGAGTCCTGCATCAGGCTCTGAGATGATGGCGCAGAGCTTGCTTGGGATTCTGTCTCTCCTTCTCTCTGCACCTCACCTGCTTGTGTGTGCATACTCTCTTTCTCTCTCTCAAAATAAATAAATAAACTTAAAAAAAAAAAGAAGTGCTTTCAGGAATGGATTTGATAAACTGCTTCCTGTTGAGTGTATAATGATAATAAGAACTCATGAATTACCACTCCTAAATATATGTGTTTTTCAGCTCAGATTAAAGCCTAATGTCAAAGAATCATCTCAATTTTGGGCTTTCAGGGAAACCCATGTGACATGATTTCCAAGAAGAATGGGATATATGAAATTAGGGCCAATTTGGGCAAATTTGGGAAGTGTGGTCCAAGGGGGAGGCTTCTATTTGAAAGTCGAGGGCAACTCCAAGCCCTCTGGAATCACCCCAACTGAGCTGGTGCTTGCATTCCATTCCTCAGCACGGCCACCATGCTCATGATTGCACATGCTCACATACACACACACATACACATGTGCACATGGATGCTCATGCATGCATATGCTCACACACATACATGCTTATGCATACACATGCTCGTGTATATACATGCACACACATACACATGATCACACACATACATGTGCACATGGATACTCATGCATGGATATGCTCCCACACATACATGCTAGTGCATACACATGCACACACATACACATGCTCATGCATACACATGCTCATACACACCTCACACCTCAGCAGGGAGGCCTCTGTTCAGGGCAGGAAAGGCACCTATAGTGGAAAACTCTGAAAGGGGTGCCCCACAGAGCAACCGAAGGTCTCCCCAGCCAGTGCGGGGAGAGGTGCAGGGAGCCTCTCCAGGTGCCAGTGAAAACATGTTTCCTTCAAACACAAGTCCTGTCACAGGATGTGGCTGTTGCTAGGTAACAAGGACTCCCCCCCCCCACACCTTCTGCCTTCCCACCCTGGACAGGAGCATGAACAACCTGGTAAATGCCTCCAGTGTGTTTTCCAAGCCCCCTCCTGGGAAGGCAGGCCCCCGGCCCCGCCTCAGTGAGCTAGCAGGGATGCACAGGTGGTGGTGACAGCATGGCACTCCCTCCAGCAGCCCCTTACCCTGCCCACCGTCCCTGCCCCCCCACCCTGGATAATGCCCAGAGTAAACTGCTTGTAACATTTCTGGCACTGCAGGTTGTCAGATGATCATCAGAGACCTAGGTTTGAATTTGAGGAGAGAGGTACTGACGGTTGACGGTGGCAGGGACGTGTGCAGGGGACACCTTGATTTTTGTGCTTGTTACCTGTTTTAGAATTTAAAGGGAAGTTTGCTATTCCATGTGGCCCTTAGAGCGTGAACTACCAGGGCGGTCAGCGGGGGCCGGCCAGCTGAACTCTCTGTGGACCAGCACAGCAGAAATCGTGGCCTCCAGGATTCTAAATAATCAGGGACTGTCAGTACCAATAAACCTCAGTCTCTGAAGCCCCAAGAGGTTAAAAAAAATCCTCCATGCAAGGTGACAAAGAGATTTAGATGAAGAATCCTTGGGGAAAAGAAGGGGGCAGCCACAGCCTGGAGGGATGTGTTGACTTCGGCCCATCCGAGAAACCCCCGGTGTCACCTGACTGGCAACCCAAGCCCCAAATCAGTCTTCCCAGGACACACAGGCACATGTGCACAGAAAAGATAATGTTAATGTCGCTCCTTATTTGTTTTTCTGTCTGCAAAAATGCCCACTTATCAGTATTTAATGGCTCTCAGAAATAAGCTATTTTAGAACATCATTCAAGATGCAAATGAGTCACTGAAAGCTGTCGCTCTGACCTTTCCCTGTCACTGGGTAGATGTTTCCAAATCAATAGCCCTCTTCCAAGTGGCATACCTCAGTGCTGGCATTCCATGATGGAGCCGAGGAACGCCAATGGCTAGACCCCTAGCCTTTGCTCTGGGGAGTGACAGATCTCCAGATCGTCCACATATCCTCGAAGAGGAAGTCCCTGCAGCCGTAGGAGACAAAATGCTGTCTCCTCAAGAGGTTGTTTCCTCAGCTTTCCGGCCTCCATGAGAAAGCCAAGTCGTCTGGCGAGTAATGACAAAGGAAGGCCCACACAGAGAGCCATCTGTCATTTGGGAGATCCGGACACACACAAACCAGTCACACAAGGTCCCCCCAACAAAGTAGTCCCAAAGCTCTGAAACTAGTTAACAGCACTGCGAGTGAGGACATGCAACCTTGTGGAGCCCTCCCCCGTTTTCGACTTCTGTTGTTTCTGATGATATCAGTTCCACTTGGACAACCTGATTCCACCCTTAGACACTCGAAGAGTCAAAGTGGTTACTATTAACCGAGTAAGCTAGGCTTGCAGGAGGGCATTCCACTCCCACCACACACCGACTGCTCCCACTTCAGAGGAGAAACAGGTGAAGCAAGTTGGTGCCAGCATGACCACCAAACTGTATTTTCTCATAGAGAAGATTTTTTTCCCCAAAGGAACACATTCACATGACTTTTCTTCTTTTCAGCAGCCACCCCAAACACTACCCCTATGGAACACTCGGACTTGGTAGCAGAATTTTCATATTTCCCTAGATCTGAGAATCCTCAGACTGAGAGCCATCCTAGACTCTTCCCTCTCCTCATTCCCCAAAGACCACTCTCTCTTCTTCATTCTTTTCATAGGATGATTTTACCTGTCCTGGGGGTAGTAACAGTGACATGATTAAGGGCATAGATTGTGAAATCCCTGGTTATGTGAGACCTTGGGCAGCTTATCCAAATCTGTGCCTCAGTTTCCTTCACATGAGTTCTTAATAGTATCTACCTTACAGTGGTTGGAAAAATTAAGTGAGGAAAGTGCCCAGCTCTTAGTAAATTCCATTATTATCATTATAGAGGAGTTTTAAGAACCAAAAGTTTTAAGAACCTAGGTGCAGCAAGGTACCAGTGCCTCTCCACTTGGACACCACCATTAATGCTCTAATCCAGGACACCATCACTCCTTGCCTAGACTATTGTCAAAGCCTTTCATCTCTCTAACTTCTGAATCTCACCTCTCCAATTCCTCTTTCATGACACTCTAGGGACCCAGTTCATTAATTTACATCATCCCTCTGCTTGAAAACCATTAATATCTATCTGTTGCTTATTTGATAAAGTCCAAACTGCTTGTTATGGCCTAGAAAGCTCTTCACGGCTGGGCCTGCCTCTTCAACTTCACTTCCTCTCACACTGCTCCCATCTGCCTGAAATAGCCTTTCCATTTCATCTGCCAGAACCTCTGGACACCCTTCTCCCCACAGCTCAACTGCCATCTTCTCTAAAAAGCTCCTCTGGGTTTGGCTGAGTAACTGATCTCTATCTCTTCTGAGACTCAACTCTACCTACCCCTGTTTACACATCTGCCTTTTCTAATAGAGAGTTAAAGACGGGGACAGTGTGCCAGGTCTCCTTATCTTCCCCCATGCCTGGAATGATGGCTGGCACAGAGTAGATGTTCCATAAGTACCTGTGGGTGAAAAGTCTGCTCTTGCAAGGACATAAACATAAGCAGGTTCAATGTCAACAATTCTAATCACTGGTACAACCCCACTGGGAACCCTGGAACACCCCAGTGTTAGCCTGGGTATGCTTCCAGCCAAATCTCTATACCACAAAGTGGGATTCTGCCCAGAAACCTCTGCAGCATGGGGCTATACAGAAAGCCAAATGTACCCTCCCTTCCCTCCCCACCCCCATTCTAGTCTCTCCAGAATCCAAAAGGAACATTTAGTTTTTAACAGTACTCACACTCTGTTGGCATACTAATTAACACCAATTAATCATCTTCATTAGGTGTGATAATGACTGGGAGAGAAAAGATTAGTTCCAACAAAATAGTCTGTGCCTATATCAAGTGTCCTGGTGGCTCATGAGATTAACCCACCTAAGATCAAAGCCTCATCAAACTACCCCTGCTCTGCTGGACCTGTCACTAAACCTCTGGATGATGTCAAAGAAGCAAAAATGCCCATCTGGGGAAGCTGCCAGACATACAGATCTACTCTAAACAATCATTGAGAAAGTAATAGATGTCCTCCCAAAGCAGGAATTCTTTGCAATCCTAACAGCCCCAGAATATGACACGCCATTCAGTTACAATTCCTAAGTCCCTACGGAGACCAGGAAAATGCATCATATGGCCTACCTGTTCCTACGTCGTTTCCAGTCAATGGGGACCAGTTCAAACACTTCTCACTTGCCAACTGCCCCTCTCACAGCCTGTCCCGTCACCCAGCATTGGCAACCCCAGCCTTCCAACTGTTCTAGCCAAAGCCCTTGTGATCTTTGTTTGTTGCTTTCCTTCTTCCATTTATCACAAGCTACTCATTAAAAATAAAATTCAAGAGGCACCTGGGTGGTTCAGTCAGTTAAGCGTCCAACTCCTGATCTCAGCTCAGGCCACGATCTCATGATTCATGGGATTGAACCCCAAGGCAGGTTCCGCACTGACAGTGCAGAACCTGCTTAGGATTCTCTCTCTCCCTCCGTTTCTTCCTGCCCATCCCCCACTCATGTGCATGTGCTCTCTCATAAAGTTTTAAAATAAATAAATAAAAATAAAATTCAAAATATATACAGTATCTGACCACTTTCTCATTGCCTCCACCCTAGCACAAGCCACCTGCACCACTGCCTACTATATCCTCTCTACTAATCTCCTGCTTCCACGTTTCCCTGCCTTTGGTCTATTCTGAACACAGCATTCAGGGTGAGTCTTTTAAACAATAAATCTTATATCACTCTTCTGTTCAAAATCCTGCTTGTCTCTGTCAGTCCTTAAATTGGGCTACAAGGCCCTATGTGACTTCCCTGCCCCCACTCTTCTTGGACCTTCCCTGATTCTCTCTCCCTTTCTCAGCCTATACAACAATACTGGCCTCCTTGTTGCTTGAACACATCAGGCACACTTCCACCTCAGGGCCTTTGCCCAAGTCTGTACCAGGTAACCCTCTTCAGGAGGCCTATTTGTAGACCACCCTCTTTGAAATCATAACCTGATGCCACTAGCTCAGCATTCCCAGCTCCCACCCCCTTTATTCTGCTTTCCTTTTTCTTTTTTCCATAAATATTAACAGTGTCTAACATTTCATGTAATTTACTTATGTATCATTTGTATTATCCATTATCTGTTTTCTTCAGCTAGAATGTAAACTCAATGAGAGAAGTCTATGATTTATTCATTGATTTATCCAAGGTATGGAGAATAGTGCCTGGTATATAGTAAATACTCAATATTTACTAGTAAGTGGCAAGAACATTTAAGAGAAGTATACGAAAGTGACTATGAGTATCCTTTAGAGCCAGGGAGAGAACAGGAGAGATCAGGGCGGTTTCCATGGAGGACATGACATTTGAACTGAACCTTGAAGGAGGGAGTAGGATTTGAACCTGTAGAGTTGAGTGGAAGTGTTCAGATAGAGGGGGCCAGTGTGCAGTGGGCCAACAGAGGGCCTCTAGAGAAGAGTCGGTGGTTCAATTAGGCGTATAGCAAGTGGTGGGCAAGTAGGTGGTGGAGAATTGGGCTGAAAAGAAGCCACAGCCTTGCCGGCCAGGAAAAGGGCTTACTGATGGCAGTTGCTAGGGATCCTGCAAGGAGCTGGGGGTGTCGCTTCCCTTCACCACTCTACTTTATAGATACATGAACTAGGACTGTCCTGCAAAACATCATCAACCTTCAACAGGCTGGGGGCCAAGAGACCTCTAAGGTCATTCTCTTTTTCATCTCACCTACCACATTCATGCCTGTCTAGGGGCCTTTGCTCGTGCCACCTTCCCAGTCAAGGCCCTGGCTTCTTCCCCCTCCTTTACTTCCTAAGACTAAGCCCCAGCTCAACTCTTCCTTGTACTTGCACTTGCAGCCTTCTCTGACCACCACCCAATGGTCACCCTCTTCCTCATGTTCACTGCATCCTCTGGTACCCACTGAACCCTTCCTTGTTCTCTGGCCTTTTGATGTATGTCTGTCTCCTCATCTACATTCTTCAGCTTTTGGGCAGGGCCAATGCCTTAGCCTCTCGTGGCTTTGGCACACTCCTAAACACTCAGGAGGTGCTACATTAAAGGTCTGTGCCCAAGTGCTCTTCTCGAAGCACAATTAATCCGGGCCATTGTGGCATTTGTAACAGTGCACCCATAACACCCAGCTGCTCAGATCATCAACGCTTGCCATTCTCTTGAAGAAAAGAACCTCTGAGAGAGGGAGAGTTACATTCTGACCTCACCTTGAGATGATAGGGGTGGAAAGTACTGGTAAAGTGTGTTTATTTTTATTTGTTTTTAAATAAACAGACATAACAAATAACATGTACTGGGAATGAGGCACCTGGGTGGCTCAGTCAGTTAAGCATCCGACTTCGGCTCAGGTCATGATCTCACAGTTCGGAGTTCAAGCCCCACGTCGGGCTCTGTGCTGACAATGCAGAACCTAGAGCTCGCTTAGACTTCTGTGTCTCTCTTGCCTCTCTGCCCCTCCCCTGTCCTCCCCCCCCCTCAAAAATAAACATTAAAAAAAATTACTGGGAAGACCCAAGGAAAAAACTCCAGCATTCACCTAGCAGTTTCCTACTGTGTTGTTGGAATGATCTATCCACTAAATATTACAACTAGGGACCCACAGCCATGGCTGACACCCCCAGAGAAGAATGCCCCCCTCAAGCTGACAAAATACAGCTTTTCTGAGCATTCCCTTCACTCCCACTCCCAGGTGAAAACCATCAAGTCAGCTTTACATTGGCATTGTTCCTCCCACACCCTTCCCAGGGCAGCTAAGCATACTTAATTTAAACACAATTTCTTAATGGTTACACTTTTGCACATGAATGTCTTTTGGCTACTGAAACTTTTTTCAGTGCTTGTATCTGATCAGTGGCCCAAGGCCCTCCCTAATTATAACTCCCAACTGTCCTGACTGGCTGCAGCAGGTGTGGCTTCTGACATGGCTTATCCTAGTAGCAAAACCCAAGAAGGTGGTGGTGTCTGTATTCATAATTCAACAGAAGAAAAATGTCTCCCCTTCTTCACATTTTCCTACTGGACTTTCCATCTGTACCACTCAGAATGTCAGGAGCAGGGCAGATGAAAGCACCAAGAGAAAGAACATGCACCTGCTGATCATCAATGCATTGACTCTGTGTCTGTCTCTGGAACTGGCCACTATATTCCCCTGCAGCATTTAGGAAGGTATCAGGACAGCCAGGAACAAAACTAAATTCTTTCCTCTCTGTTACACCAGTCTCTATGCCTGTCCTTCGGGTTTCTAGCTCTCCCTGATTCTCCCTCAGCAAACATATCCCACCCCTTGGCTCCCTGTCCAAATGTCACCTATGGGAATGCACATAAAATCTGGTGTCCAGGTGGGTATACTTAATACAAAGCTATCGCTGAGTCTCAGTCTTGCCTCTGCCCAACACCATCCTCTTCGATGGGATGAGTGTGATTATAAGAACATGAAACACTGAGCGAGGAGAATAAGGAGCATGTAAACTTGGTCTAGACAAGGGGGTCGGTTAAAAAGAAACAGCTAATGTGTCTGAAAAGTATTAAACACAATACAGCACACTAGTGCTTGCAGCCCATTAGAAAAAGAAATGAATGAGCGTGTGTCTGCAAAGTATTAACTACAATGCAGCATAGTGGCGTTTGCAGCACCCCCTGGCAGTGACAATACTAGTTATTAACTATGGGATGTCCAACTTAAGAAGAACAATGGAGAAACAGGTGCTGTGTGTGATATGTGGTGTCTTTACCAGGTGTGGAAGAGGGCGTGAGAGGGGGCGGCAGTCAGGGCTTGGGCCCCAGAAAACAGCTAGGCTGGGAGCCGCATGCAGATGAGCTCCCCTCCTACCCCCAGAGGCCAGAAGTCCACCCACAGTGTTCAGGGTCGCCCAGCTGGAGAAGGACAGGACCTCCTCCAACACATTGCTTATAAGATCCCACTGGTCAGGCTGTAGGGAGGCAAGCCATGAGTGGGAAAGGAGACAGAATCTCCAGGAATTAATAAAAGGAATTATTTATATATTATGCCCAGGAAGCCTGGCAGGATTAGTTACTAATAAAACTGTCCTTTTGTTGGACTATGAATTTTGATGACAGGGAGCAAGTTAATGGAGTACTCTGCCTGGACATCGGAGATACTAGGGAGAGTCATTTTGTTTTCTGTTGTTGTTGAAAGCTCTGTAAGTCCTTTGTACCCAATTCCTAAAAAAAACAAAAGAAAAAAAACACATAGTGTTTGAACACATTCAGGTTTTTACTCATGTCTAAATATAACTATCATTAGGGGTGCCTGGGTGGCTTAGTCAGTTGAGCATCCAACTTCAGCTCAGGTCACGATCTCACAGTTTGTGGATTCGAGCCCCATGTCAGGCTCTGTGCTGACATCTCAGAGCCTGGAACCTACTTTGGATCCTGTGTCTTCCTCTCTCTCTGCCTGTCCCTTGCTTATGCTCTCTCTCTCAAAAATAAATAAATAAATAAACATTAAAATAAATAAACATAACTATAATTATAGTTGTGTGTGTGTGTGCGTGTGTGTGTGTGTGTGTGTGTGTGTGTGTAGAGAAAGAGAGAGAGAGAGAGAGAATTTTCTCCCAAGACTTTCCGTGGGTGGCAGGAAAAAATATCAGCATCATGCCAGCATTACAGCTGATGTTTGGTACTATTTATAGAGCCGGCCATGGCCATGTCAGATCTTTAAAAGAAGCAAAACATCTGGGTGCATTCCAAATCAGACAGGAAAAACCTAAGTCACAACACCTTGTACAGAGGAAGGCCGCATCTTTATAAAAGTTACAATTTACATTTGCTAAACATAATCCTGTTCCTCAGAAGATCTCCGGGAACCTGATTCTGGTGCTGAGTGGAATGAAAAAATAACACAATAACCATTGTGTATTTCAAGTTTAAAAAAGTTCGCAGGTGATCCCTGCTGACACCCTGACACCGGCAGCCTGCTTGGGATTCTCTCTTCCCTCTCTCTCTCTCTCTCTGCCTCTCCCCTGCTTGTGCATGCGCTCTCTCTCAAAATAAATAAAACTTTAAAAAAACAAACAAAACAGGGCGCCTGGGTGGCTTGGTCGGTTAAGCGTCCGACTTCGGCTCAGGTCATGATCTCACGGCCCGTGAGTTCGAGGCCCGCGTCGGGCTCTGTGCTGACCGCTCAGAGCCTGGAGCCTGTTTCAGATTCTGTGTCTCCCTCTCTCTCTGACCCTCCCCCATTCATGCTCTGTCTCTCTCTGTCTCAAAAATAAATTTAAAAAAACGTTAAAAAACAAAACAAAACAAAACAAAACAAAAAAGTTCTGAGGTGAATGAATGAATGGTTTTCAGAGGGCAGAGAACACACAGCATCTCCTCAGCAAAGGGCCTCCAAGTGGCCAGTGGCCATCGACAGTCAATCAAGACAGACAGCCTTGTTGAACTGAAGTCAGCAGCTGCCCTGGAATGTTTTCAGCAGGGCCAGAGTTAGAGCCAAAAATGTCCCTTCCTGCACCTCACTTGAAGGCAGGCAGCTCCCCGTTCCTGCCCCATCTCTCAGAGATGTCATAAGGATGAATTAAAGAAAAATATTTAAACTTATATAACACTTGGGACATCTGCACTAAGAGAAAAAAAACTCACTATTTCTACAATATTTCGCAGACCTAAAGCAAGTGTGTCCTACTTTAAGAAAAACCAATATATTTTAAAAATTCTGGATTTTGAAAGATCTATATCAGAGCTAAATTGTCCAACATTAAAAAAAAAAAAGCAAAGAGTAAATTCCACAAGGATTGAAGGCTCTGCTTTACACACCAGGGGATACCCAGCACCTAACCCAAGAGCCGACACATGACGTGTCCTCTAAAGGTATTTGTTGAATAAAAGAATTATTTTTGTTAAACAGCCAGCTCCATGAGTGCACTTGATGAATTCTAAAATTTGCAAACGTTCTGTTCAGTTGCTCCATCCTTCAACACGCATGATGCAGTAGGTAAGACACCTCTGGAACATGGCCCAGGCTTGGGGACAGCTGTGTCCTGTGAGACACCCCTGCCCCTTCCTATGTCACCCCTGGCATGTCCAGCCCCCACATTCTGTGAGCATGATGTGGGCAGGGTTGCTGTTTTAAGATAACCTTTTCCCGGGGTGTATGGGTGGCTCAGTCGGTTGAGCATCCAACTTCAGCTCAGGTCACAATCTCAGGTTAGTGGGTTTGATCCCTGCATCGGGCTCTGTGCTAACAGCTCAGAGCCTGAAGCCTGCTTTGGATTCTGTGTCTCCCTCTCTCTCTGCCCCTCCCCAGCTCATGCTCTCTCTCTCTCTCTCTGTCTCTCAAAAACTAAAACGTTAATTTTTTTTTTTTTTTTTCAAAAAAAGAGAACCTCTCTCTGGTTTCCTAGTGACAACCGTAAGGAAAGAGGGCAGCAGGTTTCAGTCTGGCTATGGCTTTGGTAGTGACTATACACGTGGGTTGTTACCATCTGTGGCTCCCGGGAACCTACTAGATTTCAGGGCTGACAGCACACGAGGGCAGGCTTCCACTCTGCTTGATTCTGTCTTCACAACATACCCACTTCTGCCTCTTCATTTCTAAATGTCTGTTTTTATCTCTACAACATTTGTTTCTTCCACATTGGTCAGGGAGGGGGCAGAGAAGGATCCATACACAGCCTCCCAACAGGCTTCCGGGGGAATCCACACCAGGCGGGATCCACAGAGAACCACTTCCCAAAGAGGCCAAGAACCTGATCCACTCGCGGTGCTGGAGTTCACGTTCTCTCTGTAATTTTTATTACTTTTACTATAAAAATTCATAAAGGCTCACTGTAAGATGTTTGGAACTGCATAAGAAAATATCAAAAGGAAAACAAAAATCATCCATAATCTTACCATCTGGAGAGAATCTCTATTAGCCTCCTGGGGCACTATATTCATGTTTATGCACACAGGTATGTATTTCATTAGGCAAATTTAGAAGATATTTAACCTACAGCTTTATGGACACTGTCTCATGTCACTAACATTCTTCACATATTTTTATTTTGCTGCCTACTACTCCACTGTATGGATGTACCATAATTTATTTATTTATTTATTTATTTATTATTTTTTTTTAACGTTTATTTATTTTTGAGACAGAGAGAGACAGAGCATGAACAGGTGAGGAGCAGAGAGAGAGGGAGACACAGAATCTGAAACAGGCTCCAGGCTCTGAGCTGTCAGCACAGAGCCCGACGCGGGGCTTGAACTCACGGACCGCGAGCTCATGACCTGAGCCAAAGTCGGACGCTTAACCGACCAAGCCACCCAGGCGCCCCTAATGTACCATAATTTATTTAACTAGTTCCTGTGATGGGAGAGAGCCGATCCCAGTTTTTCAGAAAAATAGCACCATAGTGTACAATTTTATACACTCATATATCTTCACATCTCTGATTATCTCCTTCGGATAGAACCTTAGAGGTAAATCAAAAGCACAGAACTCCCCAAAATCATGCTTACCGGAAAGGCCTCACCAACTACAGTTCTAATAATAGGGCCTGATACCATTCTATCATATCTCCATGACACTGAACATTACTGAATGTCATTTTTAACCTTCAGTAATTTTATAGCTGGAAAAATGGCGTCTCATTTCCATGTTAATTAGCACTTTTATTATTGTTATTATTGGAATTGTTATCAGCGGTAAGGCTCGACTGGACCTTCCGTCACCACCACATGGCATTCCTGTGCAAGGTAGGCCTCCTCAGCCAGGCACTACAGGAGGAGAAACTGAGGCCCACCTGAGTGATTTTCACAAGCTCGAACAGCTAACTTTCAGAGCTAGGATCGAAGCCTGAAAGCCCTATCTGTCTACCTGTTCGACTCTGCTGATTAGTGCTAGAGTCACACATTTTTCTTGTGTTTCTAGCCACTGTATTTCTCTTTCTCTGAACTCTAATGAATGTTATTTTTCTGTGTAGAAAAACAGCCCTCAGCATTTTGGATGTTTTGACACTACCGACTTGCGCCAAGATTCACACATCACCCCCCAGCCCCTCCTTCCTCAGCCCAGCCCAACCACCCACCCATCTCCCTGCACATCAAGTGTGACACATCAAATGTCTCTTCTCCATGTTGCAAAAAGTTTAAACTGGCCTCACCTAAACCCGCTTGAGATTGCTTGAGATTGCTCCCAATGCCCTGGAGTTTAACTAAACCCAGACTGGGAAATATCCACACACAGTCAAAAAAGTGATACTTAATATCAACTCCACGGGGCCAGACAACATGGAAGGGCCAGAAAACGCAGCTCTCCCAAGGGCCCATTCTACTGGGGCATCCACTCCTTTATGTGCAGGAGGCAGAGCAAGAAGTGTTCTCTCCGGACAGAGACAGGAGTATCTCCTGACAGCTCCTAAGTCAGTGCCACGTTTAAGTGCACAGGCCGGTACCTGTCCACCACCATCACTCCTCGGGGACCCATCCCCCCCACACAGGCAAAAACCTCTCGAAGGATGAGAGCCCCAGATGCTCTGCCACGGGCAGGTCGGGGAACACCCTCCTACCCCCCAAACTGCCTCACACTGACAGCTGGAAGGGAGCCAGCTAAGGGGGGAGGCTCCCTCCTTGGGAGGTACCTGCTTGCCCTAGAATTCATGCCGCAGGAAAGTTCTGCAGGGTCATAAACCAGCCTTGAGCCTGCCTCAGAGCTCACTCTGCAACTCGCAGCCATCATTTGCTTGATTCAGTTCAGGTTAGGGAGATGGATAGGATTTTCCCACAAATCACTTGATTAGTGTGAGAAATCTATGTTCCTGCTGTTCTAAGCGTTGCAGGGATTTTGGTTCCCTTTAAATCTCTCTCAATATTATGGTTCTTGCAGCTTTCAGAGTTTCTTCCCCAAGATTTATTTTTTGAAGGCACTGCACTATTTGGCAATTCTATATTGTTCCTCTCTGGTACCTTGACCAGCAATGTTGGGAAGAAGCATCTGAGCTCTGAAACCCAGAAACAGGGATTCCGACCTTTTAACTAACCATCCTGGGATGGCTGCTCTAGCAGAACCACATGGAATCCGTGATCTGGCTGCTGCTCACCACAGCCCGCTAGCCGGGACCATCCTGGCCCAGCCTTAGAGAGAAGGCACCCCTCCCACCCACACCATTGTCACCCCGCATTCCCACAGATTCCTGCAACCTTGCTATATTCTAGGCACTAGGTGGGATACTCGATGACTGCTATTCCACTTAATCCCTACAACCCATCTATGAGATGGGTATCATTAGGTATTTGAGAGGGGGGAAACTAGGGTTTGGAACAGCCACACGGACTCCTTGAGCCAGGCCTGTGGAAATAACTTGGGTTTAGGTGGACTCTGGGTACCTACACCACTGTGTTTCCATATTCTCTACCTTATCTCGGAAAGACCATCATAAATAAGATTTGGAGAAAAGATGAATGTGTCCTCTTCCTCGGTCAGCCCTGAACCACACACTCTTTGCTGCCTTTATCACTCACACAAACAACCTCACATCCTAAGTGTGCACAGTGTTTGGACCTTTGGCCGTCCAAGAAAAGTGCCATCTCCGAAACACAGATGGGCCCGGGGGCAGGTGTGTGTCCTATATGTGCCAGGTTTTGTACAAGGCCACACACCTTCCTGGACTGTCCTGACAGCACATAGAGGCAAACCTGGTCCCTTGGTACACTTCCGGAAGTCCCCCGAGCAACCCCCCGCTGCCCTCAAACTGAAGTTACCCCTTCCGTCCTGCACACAGAACAGTCTGGGAGGTAAGTCACCCACCCTGCTTTCCTGCTGGGTCTGTGATCTTAGATTCTTCTCTTTTCTAAAGCCCCCAACATCCGTTTCCTTCCACCAATCCCGCTTGCCCCCTGGGCTGTTTTCCTGCTTCTCTTCCTTCAGGCATCTAACTAGCACTAAGGAGATGTTCGATTTCTTCCTAGTTTACATGAGGGGTTTCTTCTCAAACTGCAAGGACTTCTCCCCTTGTCCTAGGGCGTCTGAGAAGAAGACACCAGAGGGCTCAGCCCCCACCTTATGGGTTCTACTCCACGTTTAGATCAAGGACCTTCGGTAGGTCCCTTTCTCCCGAGAATAATGTCTGCAGGTAAAAATTAGAGAAAGAATTTTCCTCTCCTTCCCTCCTCTCTTCTGCCTCATAAAAAGATATAAAAAAAAAAAAAAAGAAGAAGAAGTCTCAAATAAAAAATCTTTAGGAGGAAAAGGGAAAAAAAGTGCAGAGAGCCTCCCCTAACTCTCCCTAACCCCAGGCCAGCGATCTCTCTCACCTCACACAACTGTCTGATTTCAGAGGAGGAGTTACAGAAACTCCAATAAGCAATTCCATTTTCTGAGAATACAATTGTGACAGAAAGAAAGAAAGAAAGAAAGAAAGAAAGAAAGAAAGAAAGAAAGAAAGAAAGAAAGAAAGACTATGCATAATGATGGATTTAACTTGACTTATTATAGTGATGTTACAATATATTCATATATCAACCATTATGTTGTACACCTGAAACTAACATAATGTTATATGTCAATTATAGCTCAATTAAAAAAAAAAATACAGCCACACAAGAGCTACCTGGGTAGGCAGCTCCAGGCCCATGGGAATCTGAGACTATTTTTTGAGGACTTTCCATCCACAACCTCATCTTGGCCTTATTAATTCAGTCATAACTCTTCAGAATTTACAGGGCCCCTTTTACAGTGAAAAGCTCAAGTGATGGCATCGGCACAAAGCTTTTAATTTTGATTTAGAGACTCAGACCCTCTGTCACTATCTCACGTCCCACTTCCCTTGTGCTCAGGGGACATCTGTTTCCAGGGCTCTTGGCCGAGGTCCCCTCCCCACCTCCCAGCCCTTGATGTTCCTTCCTACTCACTGACAGAATGAAGCAACAGGAGAGAGTCACCACTCTGATCTCCACCCACCCCACCACACCCCACGTCCACCCACACACCCAACTGCCTTCTGACCATGGCTGTCCTTCCCTCCCTTGGCTGTCCCCTCAGCAGCCAGGCCATGCCCGCCCCATTCACTGGATCCCAGCCCCTCCCTTCCTCCCTCGGGACCATCTCCCAGCAGTCCTCCCCGCCTTCTCCTATGTCACCTTCATGCTCTTGACTGGATGGTTTCCACCAGCATACAAACACCCTGATTATTTTCCCCATTTTAAGGGCGTAATCCTTACTTTGACCCCACACACCTCTACAGTTCATCTTCCATCTCCTTGCACCCCTCACAACCCCACTCTTCCAGAAGGTTGTTTACATGTGCTACCTCCAATGCCTCTCCACCAACCAGCACCGACAGGGCCTCCCCTCACGTACCATCAGCATACTGATGGCTTCCACACTTGTGTTCAATTCTCAGTCCCCACCTACTTCACGCACCAGCAGTCTGTGATCAGATGACCAGTCCCCCTCGAAAATGCTTCACTTTGTTTCAGAGGCAACATTATCCCATAGGCTGCTCCTTCTCAGTCTCATCTGCTGGTTCATCGTCGAGTCCTAGAACAAAGGTCAGCAAACACAGCCCGCGGGCCAACTGCCTGATTCTGTAAACAAAGTTTCACTGAACACAGCCACACTCATTCATTTATATGTTGTCTGTGGCTGCTTTTGTGCTACAAAGGCAAAGGGCACTAGTTGCAGCAAAGACCACATGGCCCCACAAAGTTTAAAATCCTATCTGGCTCTTCAGCAAAAAGTTTGCCAACTCCTATTCTAGATCTGTAAATATTGGGGTTCCCAGAATTCAGTCTTTATACCTCCTCTCTATCTACACTCACTCTCAAGGTTATCTCCTTTGGTCCCATATTTTAAATATTATCAATACACTGACAACTCCCAAGATTTTTCTCTAGCATAAACTTCTCTGAACTCTAGACACATAACCCAACTGACTAGCAGGCATTTCATTTAGATATTTAACATCTCCCTAACACAAATGTCTCACCTCCTGTTTCCCCCAATGTGTTCCTTCCACAAACTTTTCCATCTCATGCCAAAAGTCTTGGAAGTCATCTTTGAATCCTCCTTCTCTCAAACCCTCCATTCAGCCCATCAGGAAATCCAGCTGGTTCCACCTTCAAAATATATCCAGAATCTGAGGGCTCCTCACTCCCCACTGCTACTACTAATCCAAGCCACCACCCACTCTGCCAGGATCATTGCCTCCACATAGCTCTCCTATAGTATGCTCTCAGGGCATGAACCAGACAGCCAGACTGATCCCTTTGAATCCTACACTGTTACTCCTTTGCTCAAAACTTTCCAGGGGTTCAGTGAAGCTCACCTCGACCTCAATGCTACATCTGACACTACAAGTGTCTCCAGCTTCAGGGCCTCTCCTGGCGTGGACTGCCCTTCCCCCAAATATCTGCATGGATCACCCTCCACGGCCCTGGGTCTCTGCTCCAGTGTCACTTTATTACTGAGACCCTCCTGGACATACCCTTTCCACACATACACACACTCCATCCCCTTGCTCTGATTCATTTTCCCCCCTTTCACATATCGGCCTCCCTACATATTGACTTACTTGTTTGCTATCTGTCTTCTCCACTGGAATATAAGCTCTGAGTAGATGGGGACTGGGTCAGTTCTGTCCACTACTCATTCTAAAAACTTAGAAAACTGTGATTGTCAGTTCTCAATGTTCTGAGCAATGAATAAATGAACACATAACATTTCAGGAGCTCACATCCCTGTTAAGGTAACTGAAGGATGAGAGAGAGAAGCACATCATTTCCATCATGGTGAAATCAAAGAACAGGGCCATGGCCTCAAGCTCTCCCAGCCCGGTAGCCTGTGGCATCCCTCACTGACCTGTCCCAGGGAATGGACAGGCACCCTGGTCCCCAGCGACAAGCAGCCTGCCCTCCTGCTGCTCCCAGCACCTCTCTGCAGAGCCTCCTGGAAATGGAGAGAAAGCAGAATGCAGAAATGGAGAAGGGCCACTCTGCAGGCAGAGGGAGTCCTGTTCCTGCTCTCCCACAGACCCCCATGGTCACCAGGTCTGGGCCCAGAGGGGGTGGCACAGCAGACAGAGGCATCAGGCTGCAATCCACCACCAGGGTTACCCACTGACTGCTGGCCACACCATGCTGCAGTTTCCTCTGCAAAATGAGTCTGAGGACCAAGTGCTTAACAATTTGAAAATAGGGGCCTCTGGGTGGCTCAGACAGATAAGCATCTGACTCTTGGTTTCAGCTCAGGTTCATGATATCGAGCCCCATATAAGCTCTACACTGACAGCGCACAGCCTGCTTCAGATTCTCTGTCCCTCTCTCTCTGCCCCTCCCCTGCTCACGTTCTCTTTCTCTCTCTCAAAATAAATAAATAAATAAATAAATAAATAAACAAACAAACAAACAAACATTTAAAAATCTGAAAATAAGGGTAGTCTCAGACTCTTTTTCCTGTCTTATTTGTGTCTTATCACACTTAAAAATCTACAATTTAGACAGAGGCTATGCTTCTGCTTTTCAGTGTGCTAGAAATTCTACCTCACTTCCAAACATCCCTCTCAAGTTCCCCACCTACTCCCCGACCCTGCTTCCTTTTTCTTGCTTTCCCTGTTGGCTCATAACTTTTCCTTCCCCTTCTCCCATTCTGGAAAACCGAAGTTCCAGGTAGGCAGGGGAGGCCTGGCAGAATAGGAACCATCTCGATCCCCCTTCCTGTCTTCCCAGAACCCTACAGGGAAATTTCATGTTCAGCAGGAGCAAAACCAAGAGAGGCAGCGAGAAGGAGGGAATCCACATGAGAACCCCGACTCATTTCCTCCTCCCGCCCAGTGGCACTGTGCCCAGCTTATTACATAGGAGGGAGTCCCAAAAATAAAGCAAAGCCTGGGATGAGGGATGCCAAGGCACTCTCCCAATCACCCCCTGACTGAGCCACATGACCCCTCAGCAGCTCCCAATGTCGCATGCTGGCTCTTGGCCTCAGATGGCCACTCACACCCAGAATGTGCCTCCTTCTGTCCAAATTGTCTTCATCCTTCAGGGCGCAGGCCCCTCTGCCTCCACCAGACTTTGGTGACCACACACGTTCTCTCACTGGCATCCACTTCTCTTGGCACCTCCGGGACTGGGCCTCAGGGCAGGACTCAGCCAGATGCACCCATGTTTTGGAAGTCACCTCATGTGTGTGCCACCATCAACTCATCAAGTATCTGCCAGGGCCCCACAGGGTACTGTGTCCCCCCATCACTGCACCCAGGACATGCAGGCCAGCAAGAAGCCCCTGTCCATCAGGAGGTAGGGGGGTGTCTGCAGGCTCCTTCCATGCCAGCTCTTCTGCCACCCAAACCGAGGCAAGTGGCTCTGCCCTTCCCAGTATCAATCCCCCCTGTGCACAATGAGGATGAGGATGCCTGCCCCATCTGCCTCTGAGGCTTGCGAGCACAAAACACCATACAAACGTGCATTATTATCAAAATAAATAGAGCAGCAAATCAGCCGGGCCCACACCACTCCTCACCCAGCCCCACCTTCTAGCAGGCTTCTCCCCTTTTCCCAGTGAAGCCTGTGAAAGCCCCAAGGATGTGCCCCTTGGAGTCACCCCCCATGCAGCCCGGGCACACACCGCAGGGCCAGCCGGCTGTGACTGCCACAGAGAGGGGGACTCTCGGGCTGCCCAGAGTTTATGTAACAAAGGAAAGCAGCTCAGGAGGCAAAGGCGGTCTGGAAAAACAGCAGCAAATGAGGGGCAGGATGCAGAACCACGAGGGCACCGCCGGAGACCCCTGCACCCAGAGTCCCTCCTCTAAGCATGACAGCCGTCGATGCATTCGCTCAGTCTCAATTAATAAGTGAATCAAGCACAAGGCATGGCTTCTGGGAAGGGGGGAGGGCGGCTCCACACCTTCCAGCTGGAAATCTGCCAGCTGTCCCCAATAACACAAGAAGCCCTACAAAATGGCCCCCTCGAGAAAGGGTACACGGGCTCCCTGCCGCCAAGCTCTGCCACCCGTGAGATGGGCGACCCTGACACAGTCATAGCCTCTCTGAGCCTCAACTTGTCCACCTAGGACATCTGCAGATGCATGTAAACACACCCGCTGCGGGCTAAGCTAGGTCTGACCACTGTAAGGGACAGGCTGGGGACGTGTGTGGAAGGGGGAGGAGGTGAAGAAGAAGGTGGAAGGTCGCCACTGCCCGTGGGCACCATTCCCTGCACGGAGATCCTGCACCGTCAACATCTGAAGCAGACTTTTCGCAGGGTAGCATGTGACTAGCAGGTGCATTTATCTGATCTCACCAAATGGATTGAGGACACCTGGCTGGCATGACTTTTTTTTTTTAATGTTTATTTATTTTTGAGAGAGAGGGGTAGGGAGGGACAGAGAGAGGTAGAGGGGGACAGAGGATCCTGAGCGGGCTCCCTGCTGACAGCAGAGAGCTGGATGCAGGGCTGAAACTCACAAACCGTGAGATCATGACCTGAGCCAAAGTCAAATGCTTAAAGGACTGAGCCACCCAGGCACCCCATGTTAGGACTTTTAGTGGGCAGCATAGTGCCTGACACATTGCTACATATATAGTCCCTGCCAGAGCATTTGTGGTTTGAGTAACTGATTTAAAAAGCAAGTTTGTCTGGTGTGTAAGATAACACATTTATTTACTCTAAGAAATTTGGAAAATACAGAATAGTTTAATAAAAGAATCACGTGTTTCCTAAAACCCAGAGATACCCACTGTTATCACTCTGATATATTGCATTCCATTCTATTTTTCAGGACTGTATGCGTTTTTGTTTTTTGTTTTTTGTTTTTTTACAAAATTGCATTTCTACTCTATTTACTTTTAAGCCTATATTTACTTGATGCACATTATTAGCATTTCCCCATATCCTTATATATTATTCAATGTAACTTTAATGGCTTCCTTGATTTCCATTTTATGGATGAGCCATATTAGATTTAATTAATCCCCCCATACAATGTTTTGTTATAATGATAATGCTGAAAGGAATATCCTTGATTAGAACTATTTTGCACAGCTCTGATTATTTCCGTAGGAAAAATTCCTAGAAGACGAACTGCTTACTGGTTTAAAGGGTATCTTTTTGAGACATGACTCCCGTGTTTGCAAATGATCTTCCCATCAGCTATGTCTGCCAATGTCCACTTCCTGGCATCTCAACAACACGGGGCATTTCATTTTCATTTTTGCTCAGCTGGTAGGTGGATAAGGATACCTTGTTTTTAAAGTAATATTTTAGTTATTAGGGAGGTTGGACACCTGTACGTCTTTTTTCTGGACATTTGTGTTTGTTTTCTCTTTGTTTGTGCTACCTATTCACACCCTTTGCTCACTTTTCTGTCAGGGGACAGACTGATTTTTGAATACTCTACAGAGAAGAGAATTAGTCCATAGCCGTCTTTGCTGACCCTGTCCCCGTGTTTAACAATCCCTCCATTAAGGCATTAAAGTCTAGCTTATATCCTTTTCCTGTTGTTGAAGCCCATTTGCTCCTGTCCTGTCTTCAGTGGGGAGCACTGCTCTCTCTGTCATCGACCCATGTGACCTTTCCTTGTCACCTGTCAGCGTCTCCTCTAAGGGATGAAAAATTCCTCTTCATTTTTGCCTGATCAAGTATAACTTAAGAAGTCAAAGCATCACCCTTTGATGCTGTCCCCTTCTCTTCTTCCATTGCCACAGTCTCCCTTCAGGCCCTCATCATTGTTCACCCAAACCGCAGCAAATGACTTCAGGACCAGCCTCTCTAGCCCAGCCTTGCCTCTCCCAAAACTCACCCCCACCCTCCATTCCACAATTCCTTTGTCCTAAATGCAAATGTGACTGCCTTTCCCTGCCTAAAACCCTTCTGCTCCTCAGTCTGGCCAGCTGGTCCTTCCCTACCTGGGGACACTTCCACCCCCTCTCTCTCCCGCACCCCCAAAAACAAACCTCATGTGCTCAAGATGTAGCAACACCCAAGTATTACTCATAGGGCTCTGACACACTGTGCTGTTTCATGCTTCTGAGTCTTGCAAATGTGGCTGCCCTCCTTCTCACCTCTCCATCCACCTGGTGGGATCCTATTTATTTCTCAGGTGTTCCTCTCCCCAAGAGGAATCCTCTGACCATGCCAAGTAAGGCTAACCATGTGTACCCTGCATCCAGGACCTACTACCATCACGCCCACAACAACTTGCTGTGTCCTAGTGCAGTCTATGGCACCAAAGTTGAGGGCAGAAATGTGAAGTCAGCTGAGTGTCATTCTGGATGGAAAGGGACAATGGCAGTGGGATTGAGACAAGGTTGCCCTGGGTTAGCCCACTCCTCTGATGAATCTCTCGAGGTTCTCTGTGGCTGTAGGCACTTTTACCTTCTGAAGACAGGCTCTGACATCCCTTGGCTTTCTGTCGTTTCTTGTGTTACCTACCCGCTCCTCTCCCTCAGCTACCCCAGCCCTCTCCACCCTTCAGGCCTGTCTCACAACCTGGGCAGCCTGGCCCCTGGCACCTGCTGTCCTTTCTTCCCCTTCGTTTCCCCAACTTCTGTCTTGGCAGTTCCTCAGACACATGTCCTGCTGGGCTGCCTCAGGGGCTGCTGGTCTTCCCAGGCAACTTCCCACAGGACAGGGATCACACACACCCATGTCGTTCCTGATAGACTCCCTAGTGCCTGCCTGAGTGCTGGGCAGAGCGCTCAGAATGCATTGGTTAGCACAGAGACATGCCCTGAACACCCCCTGCCAGCCCCTAGCTGGCCCAGCACAGACCTCCCTGTTTCCTTCCTTTTACTCAGCGACTACGCACGTGCACTTCTTAACTATGAATTTACTTTGTGGTGCCCACTTCACCAATTCATCTTGCTTCCTACAAGGCTCAAACCACTGCAAGGCAAAGCCCGCACAGCCTCTCTGCCTGATTCTTGAGAGCTTGAGGCTGTTTTCATCCCGAGGCTGCCGGCTGGACAGCAGCGTCCTGTTCCTCCCCTGACACCAGAGGGAGCCTGCCTCTGGGCCTTGAGACCGCCCACCCCCTCGCCGCTGTAGGCTCTGGCCCTGGGCCTCCCTGGAGGGGCTCCAAGCATGCCCCAGAGATGTACATGCCCAGAAACAAATCAAGTCTGGCTGGAAGAAATGTGGAATTGCAGCCCCACGTTGTAGAAGCTTCTCTTAGAAATGACAATCTGCATGAAATTCCAAATTCTGTTTCGTTTTATAAAGGTAACTGATGATATAAGGGTCTTATCCAGATCTTATGTGTGCTGGGGACGTCTCATTTCATTCATCCAACAAGGAGCTTGAACTAGACATCTAAAGTTTCTCACCTCCGTAAGATGCAGAGTAAATATTTTTTTTTTCATATCACTCCTCCTCATCCTCCCGCTGCACCCTCATTCCCTCTTTTCTGCTGCAGTTTCTGGCAGGCATTTGTCCAGCTCTGGGCTCATGGTAGTGCTGCCCGATCACCGACTGGAGCTGAACGGTTTGCTGTATAAATCAGGGAAGGTGGAGTTGAGTAAGTATACCATGCTCGTAACAGGCACTCAATAAATACTGCTTAACTGCAGGTGCCCCTGTCTCCACCATTTGCTTAGAGAAAAATCAGGAGCCCAGAAAAAGTAAATGGGCTATTCAATTTGGAAGCAAGGGGGAGCTGATTCTGGTTCTGGCTCTGCCATTGGTCAGTGTGTGAGGAGGCCACCGAGGCCCGCTTCCTCTCCAGGCCTCATTTGCCACACCTGGAAGTGAAAGATTAGACTTGAAGAGAGGGCCTCAAGCAGTAGACAGGATCTGCCAGTCAAGACAGCACCTGGCCAGCCCTGCTGGCCCAAGGACTTCGGCTCTCAGCCACTCTGATAGCCCCAGAGCAAAGGTGAGGCTTCTGAGCAACCACAAAGGGCCCCCCCTCGGGAAAGGGCCAGGATCCCTGGGCCAGACGGGCCCCTCCTTCCGCCTCCTCCTCCAGCTGAATCTTCTGCTTATCCATTTCCTAAAGATCATCACGGAGGCTCCACAACCTTCCCTTTTTAACAACTCTTGCTGACGGAAAATTCTTCCTCATACCTAATCTAAGTCCATCTGCTGCAATTTCTGTCTATTTTCTCTCGTTCAATCCTACTGGAGATGGAGAACAGCTGGTCGCCATCCTCCATATAACATCCCCTCCTAAACCAAAATCAGTTATTACATCACCCTCAGCCTGTTTTTCTTGTGGCAGAGCACCCACCGTCCCTCCGACCTGCCTCCATGGATTCTGGCTCTGAAAGCATCACTGAGCACCGTGGCCCACATTGGAGGATGCTCTGCAAGCTCCAAGTCCTCTCAGAGCCATAACATCCTCAGCTGGATGTAGGACTCCACTGGCAAAATCCAGAGAGAAGGTCAGAGCAGAAAGAGATCATGAGGACATAGGCCAAGCCCCTGACTTTATATACAAGGAAACTGAGGTCAGAGAGGGAAAATAAGTGCAGCACCCAAGGTCAAGTCTGAGGGATCAAGCTCCAGGTGCCAGACCCCAAATAGTGCCAGCACGGGGCTCTGAGTGCCTGTAGCGTGTCCTTGACATGGTAAGAGCAGGACCAGCCTTAACCAAAAAGCAAAGGCTCACAACTGCCCAGACACTCCCTATCCAAACTCCATCTTCCAAATCCCAAGGCAGATGTCTGCAACTCCACTCTAAACATCTTGGATTTCCATTTAGAACTCAAATACCTGCATAAGTGGCACCACTCTTAACTATTTACACCTTAGTATGAATAAGTAGATTTGATCCTTTCTAACTCTTGATAGAGAAATTTAGGGGTGAGAAGAGAACAAGGAACAAAGAAATTGAGAGAATGACAGGCACATATCACTGCTGGCTAATGTCTCCAAGGTCAGTCCAATGCATGGGGACTGCGGGTGGGCGGGCCGCAGGATAGTGGAACAGTGAGGGTCATGCCTGGTGGAATCCCTATGCGTCTAATAGGTCTGTGCTCAGTACATCTGCCCCACCTGCCTCCCAAGGGGTGGCTGCACCACCACAGGCGTTCTTGTAAGGTCTGCATGGAACCGAACGTGGTGAAGGATTGCCTCACTGCTCCCGCAGGGCAACTCCATGTGCATCCCAGAACTCTTGACTTCCCCTGGCTAAGTGTTCCAGCAGTGAGGTGAGCAGGGTGTCTAAAATTAAATCTCAACCTCTAGGGTGCCCTTAAGTGACGGGAAGGAAGAATCATAAGGGAAGGAAGAAAGAGAGGCATATACCAGATTAAGTAAGATTGTTCAGCAATTGTGCAACAACTCCATAATGGGGAGGGAGGTAGGGCGCATGTGCATAAGGAAAAGTAAGTCAGGTGAACTATTACTAATCATTTGGGGCCACGAAATCTTCCAAAGTGAAGAATAACGGGAGAAAATAACCGTGTGTGGTGCGTACATTTCAGAGCCCAGGTTTCCAAACAGCCTTCACCCCGTGATGAATAAACCGAACCATCATGCTCCAATCTCCTCACCTTTCAGGGGCTGCTCCAGATTATTTCAAACCTCCAGACGCACACACCCCCAGGGTAACCGGGGAGTTCACGCAACTACCCAAGAAAAAAAAGAAGACATCTCAACGGCCCCTTACAAAAACGCCTAACACAATAAACGTGCTTATTTGATTTCCCCAAAACAACAAAATTAAATGTTCAAATAGGAAGACTAAAAGGCTCTTCTCTGATAAAAATTTTCATATGTTTTCAATCCTTTTTTCAGGGTTTCAGGGGACAGGTTTCTTTAACAGCAAAATTGGCACAAAATGACGAGATCAAAGTAGGTTGGCAAAGAGATTATTTACTGATGTGTTCATGATGAAAAGAGAGGACAGGAAAGAGGAACAGAAAAGTAAGGAAGGGATTTGACTTGCCAGGTAAGTCACCCAGGGCTTGCAAAGGCAAAGAGACAACCCCTGCTTAGCACAGTAGTTAAAAGAGAGAAAACCTTGTTGCCCAATTGGGGAGAGGAGAAAATGCTAGACCTATGGATGGCGCTTGCCCAGGATTCTGGCTACAGCTACCATGTTTGATGAAATAATGAGTAACAAATGCAATTTTCTGAGCACCAATCAGTCCCTTCACACATAAACCTGGGCCAGGCTTCCCAAGGAACTAATCAACCTGATACCAGAGAATGAATTCTCCAAAGTGGATCACAGCGGTGTGGCTGGATCCTGGATTTCATGCCCCATCCAAGGTGAAGTTGCAGGGATGGTGTTTTGCATTTCATCAATTATTCTTCAGCTCCTATTATGCTTTTTTTAGTCTAGAGTTGTTATTTTAATAATCTTTGTTCCAAATGGGGAACTACAAGGAAGAGGGATGAGGAGGAGGAAGAAGGCAAGTGTTCCAGTGTGTCCCACTTGCACTTTCCAAGCTCCCTCTGCCCCCTTCCCCCACCCTGCCTTTTTCCTCTCCCTGCATGAGTCACCATTCAGGAGCTGGTTTAAAAGCCTTACTTTGAATGTCCTCTATCATGATAGAAATCTAGCAGCTCAGCATCAATTGAAAGGACCCTCAATTTTGCTGCCGGTTTTTTGGTTCCAGGCACCCCCTTGAACTCAAAAGCATTTTCCAGTTTTATGACTGCCTTCTTGAAAACCAAAGTGCCCCCTTTCGAACTCCCCCCCCGCCCCACCTGCTAGGTGCTGCCTCTCCAGGGCTCTCTGGGGCTCACGTGCCCTAGACAGACCACAGGGGTGAGGGTGTGTGGCCAAATATGCCCCAAACAGCAGATAAAAGCTCTGAGTTTACTCCAGGCTCCCAAACACAAAGGCATAATTTGCAGGGCTGCAAGTTTGTTGTGTTTACTGTCAGACAACATGTGCAGAAGAGAAAGCTGACTGTATCCTGACCAAAAAAAAAAAAAAAAAAAAAAAAAGTCAGGCAGCTGTTGTTGTTTTTTTTTTTTTTTAACCATTGTGAGTAGAGCTTCCACAATAACAGCAGCCACCCGAAATAGCTGCTTAATGGAGGTGGGGGACCTGTTGTGGCAATTAAAGAAAAGAAGAATTAAATACTGAAAGTGATTTGGAGAGCCCGAGAAGGGGGACTGTCATCTGCACCTCAGCAGCAAGGGTGTCATAGGGACAAGGGGTTGCTGGAGGATCCTTCCCAGGACTGGGAATCGAACTCCTCAGCTTCAGGTCTAGGATAGAAATCAGGGTGAAGCAATGCACCTGACCCCCGCTAAAGCCCCAAGGACTTGTAAGATCAGTCCCGGACCCGCAGCTTCAGAGCATCCAGGAGGTCAGAGGACAGACCTGGTGAAGTGCTATAGGGCATTCAAATAGGAGCTGCCTGCGCCAAAGCAGGCAGAAAGTTCAAGACCAAGCTCATCACCTTCTCTCCATACTTCCTAGGGGAGGCCTACCTACCTAACATCTCCCATTTGCAGAAACTCTGGGAAAGGAGTTTTCCACACACGCAAATCTGGGTCTCAGAACAAGTGAGGCCCTTGTGGTCCCACAATTTAGAATGCACAAGGGTGCTTCGAGGCTGAACCAGCCGCTGACCATGGCGTGCATTTTTGCTCGAATAGCAATGATCAGAAGCAGTGTAGACGGTGGCTCCAGCACCCTCTGGGGCACAGATGGACCTGCGCACCTAAACAGACCCAACCCCTCAGAGCCTGCCCCTCCCACCAGCCTCCACCTCCCAGAGCCCTTGGCACGCTTAGCACTGGACAGCCCTTCTCTGGTAAGGGTGTAACCTTCACATGGGATACAATTTAGCTCCAACCCCTCTATTTCAGGACACACCAAGCCTGGAAAGTCTTCCAGTTTTCGGGAGCTAATCAATTAAGTTATTTCTTCTCCTCTGACAACTGTTTCGTTGGTTTTTCCCCAAGTTGTGTGTCACACGGATGCCCATCAGGTCAAACAGGACAGCCTCCCACACCCCCAGGAAATTTTTTTTCCCACCAAGCAAAATGAACTGAGACAGAATGGGCAAGGAGTAGGAGGGAGGAAGGTCGCAGAAGTTTGAGGAAGGGCTCAAGTTGAAGGTCATATAGTTGGGGGAAGGCAGGTCAAGGTAATGGAGAGGGGGCAGACCCTATGGAGAAAACCCAACCACCAGTCATGTTTCTCAGTGTCAGCTTTCCAACAATGGGTCCGCCAGGAAGCGGCACATCCAGGGGTCCAATTCCCTTCACCCAGCAAACCTGAATTTACACCCCAACCGTGCAGTCACCCTAGCCCAAGACCAGACCTATTTCCACAGACCTGGGTGCAGCTAATTGCGAAAGTAGTAAACAAAGCCAGTTCTAGACAGCGCAGAAGTTTTCCAAATTGTCAGCTTGTTTTCATCCCAACAAAAGATGGTGATTTCCTGTATCTGTCACGTTTCCTCGCCTAAACTTTTCTCTTCTTTCTGCAATCCCTCTACACATAAGCTAAACTGCAAGCCACTGAGAAGGGGAGAGCAGGAGCCGCACCCCCCGGGACGCAGACAGGAGTACCTTTTCCGCGGAGCAGAGGGGCTGGTGGCCAGAGGCTCGCTGCCCTGCCGAGCCGTGGAACGATGCTGTCGGGATGGAGCACGCTGAGGATTACGCGTTCCCGTCTCTGCGACCAGACCTTTCGGCAGCTCGGCCCAACTGTGCTAGCGATGCACTTAGCAATTATCTGCTGGCGCCGACGCCCCGCCCTCTGCTCCTGCGATTGGCTCTCCAGTCCCGGGCAGGACTGCATTGGTTTCAGCCGACCTCACTCATTGCCTTGGCTCCTACTATTATCTAAGCCATCAAAGGAAATAATTCCATGTTTCATTGACAACCTGTAAGGCTCTCCCCGAGCCTGGCGGGGGTGGGGGTGGAGGGGGGGGTCGCAGTCAGGACTGGGAGTCCAGTGGAGGGAGGAGGGGAGAGTAGAAAAAGTACGGGGTGGGGGAGAAAGAGAGCTCGAGAATGGGTGGGGGTGAGAGGGAAAGAGAGAGAGAGAGAGGGAGAGAGAGAGGGAGCTATCAAGCAATCAGATTCTTGCTCCAGCATTTTAACTTCCACAAAACAGAACCCATAGCAACAATTTTCTGGCCTTCTTTTTCCCCCAACTGGTGAATGTTGCTGAGGGCAGAGAGAAATGTAACAGTGGGGTTTCTGCCTGTGTCAGACAGGCTCTGGAAAGCAGAGCAGGTAAGGGCTGAAAGAATATAGTGCTGGTTTTCCCGGGCCACCCTGGAGGGCATGTGAAGGTCATTTTCGATTATTGGGGGGAAATACTATGCATCTTCACTGGACTTTATCCATCAGTTCTTTCCCTAGTGGTTCACCGAAGCCCCCAACCTGGGAGATAATTTCCCTGGCAGCCTATTCAGAGTCTCAGAAGAGCTGTTCTAAAAGTCAGTGAAAGTCTGGAATTCTTCACTGTTCTCACTGGGAGGTCCAAAGAGACAGGCATTCCAGAGGTAACCATTCAGAACACTCACTTTTGCTTATTCTGACCGGGCTTCAGTTAATGGCTTAGACTTGTGGCATCAGGCAAAGCAAGGAGAGAGGGGGAAAAAGAACTCAAGGGGTGGGAACGGCATAAATGCTTCCCCTTGTTCAAGAAAAAATCATAAAGCGGACATTTTGGCATTTATTTCCCTAATGTATTTTTTTACTATATGGGAAGGACATTATTTGGTAGGTGAGTTTTTTTAAGAAGAAAAAAAAAAAATTTAAGGGGTCTTTTAAAGAAAGCTCCTAGAATGTCCAGTTTCAGATTAGTTAGAGACTAACCCTTCCCCATTCTTCTGGGTTCTGCACCTCTTTGAGCCCAGGCTGCCGTCTGGTTCCTTCCCTGTGGCCTTGAACAACAGCCACCCTTATCACCGTCTGCATCCTCAGAAGCAAATGGCATGTTCCCCCTGCCTTGTCCAGTGCATGCATGCCTGGCTTCAGTAAATATATCATCTGTAAGAGCAGAGCCAGCATCATGTATATATCTTTATAACTCCACAGACAGCACCTAGCACTCAGTGAGTGGACAGACTAATAAAACCCAATTCAAAACAAAAAGTGTGCATGGCACCAGCCTCTTGGAATCGTCATTCCACTGTGAGTACTCATCCAGCTGGGCAGATGGGGAGGGGGCCCGACCTGAAGCCCAGGAGGTAAAAATTCAGGACTGACACTGTGGCCACTGCAGCTAGAAAGTCCCTGCAAGCTCTCGGTGCCTCTGTTCTCTCTGGAAAATGAGGCAGCTCTTCATCAATGCCTTCCTTCTCCCTCAAGCATTGGAGGGAAATGAGATATGGGATACACATTTTATTTGTGAGACAGATACCTACAAAAATTAAGTCGTTTCCATAATGGCTTTCTGAATATCAGTATAGCTAAAAGGAGGGTGACCAAATATTAAGAATTAAAAAAACTAGGACAGGGGATATAGCGAAATACTTGTTTTCCATTTTATTCATTTGTCTAGGTGAAATTCTTATGAAGACACAGTGATGAAATTAAACTTAGCTGTTCATTTAACATTGACACTGCCCCAGAAAATCTGGCATGTTCTGTCATGGTGTAAAAACCGTAAATAACACCTTTATGATTTAAGCAGTAAGATTTCCACGTCCAAGAAAAAGCAGGCTTCAGACTTGTTCCCTCACACTTTGCCTCTGTCCCCCCTAAAAAGAAATACGAGAAATAAACTAAATTATGAGAACTCTCCTGGGCCTCTATCAAAAGTTCAGTTGTCCTTAAAGGAAAAGGAAAACATTCCAAGTGATTTTCTAAAATGCTTTGTCTAAAACAGCTTGTCCTTACATGTACTATTTGCCTTTTGAAGATGAGAGAGAGAGCTGCAAACAGTTGTTTATGTCAGTGCCTTTTAAACTGCCTGGTCATAAAATATTCTCTTTGAGAGAAGGATGATCCCTTTGTGTCCCATAGATCAACTGCTTAATTCTGAGAGTTAGAGAATGCATATTAAGTATGCAGTTTCCACTGGTACTTGCATTTGTATTAAATATCAGCTTCATACAATTTAAATGCATTGGGGTATGAAATGTACCGAATTCCATTTTGTGGCCAGTACTCTGGCAAAGCAGTCCATTTTTGACTGAACAGTTTCGGTGCGTTAGCCGTCTGAAAGGCTTTGAGGGGTTCATGTTCCACTTTGAGTAATTAAGGAAAGAATGTGGGTTTCCTTATTAAAACGCAAATTAAACAGCAGCCACTGGAACTACCATTTTTCTTGCGGGTAACCACTTCCTACAACAAATCACCCTGACCTTCTGTGGGAGGCTGGAGAAACTCTGCGTTTACGCTTGTGTTTGTACCATTTTCTCGGTTATCATTTATTTATGCCAAATTCTGTTCCTAAAAGGGAAGAGAGGAGAATAAATCTAGGCAATGCCAAGAAAGAAGGAAATGTGTGAAAACAGGAGAAAAAAAAAAGAGGGTGACTTTCAACACTACATCTTTGCTAATCGAATTGAGCCACACAATATCATTTTAGTGAAAACATGATATTAGCGGGATTTCTTAAAACCAGCATTGGAGGAAGGAAAGGTTTCTCATAAAACTTCTCCCAGCACACCTCCCTGAGTAGAGAAACTTGGAGGAACAGGCTCACAGCTTTCTCCTCCAGCTGATGGCAGTTGTGAAACTTTATGTAATCTAATCCCTTCTCTCTCCACCCGCCCCCTCCACCCCCCAAATCAAACCTGTGGAGCCAGTGACATTTCCACTAAGTATGAGAGGGGACTGTGGCTGCCAAGAAGGTGTCAGTCACCATGAGCCATTCTTAATGATTTCATTAATTACTAAAGAGTCTTCAGAAAGTTGGTATTAAAATAGACAGGGCACCATGAGGTTTGAAGACAGTAAGGAATCCTTGATTATTTAAAATACCCTGCTAAATAAAAGCAGGTGGTTCTGGTGGCTCAAATCATGATTGTATTTACTAGCTAGACAGAGGTGTAAATCACCTGAAGGAAAGAGAGAGAAAGAGATTTGGAAGATTAAATCGCCCACCGAAATTCTGTTTGGCTTCAGTTAAATTCTTTGTAAGAAATATGGAGCTGAAAGCTGTCATTAAATATTGTCCAGCAGTGCACCAATTGACAGAAGTTGGAGAACTGAATTAAGAAGGTCAGCATGCCTTCTGCGAGGCTGGCTGATCATATGTGGCATGAAACCCCCTTCCAGAATACGGGTCTGCACACATGAATACAACCGTTGGACCCCCTGCCTGCCAGGACCCATGTCCTAACATAGAAATCTTCTGGAAAGGACCCCTTGAACATGCTCACAATACCTGCCACACATCATTTTCTCTTTTGTAAATCAGAGTAATAGTAATTATTTCTAGGGCTGCTGAGAAAAGGATGGCAAAGCAACCTACAAAGGACCACAGAGATGTCCTGCCACTTGGTATTAAAGCAGTGATGTCTTGGCATGGGCTACTATTACTGCGATGCACAACTACTTCGCTCCACTGGTCTGGGATGTCAGATCAGCTCTTGGAGTGGGACCAGTAGATAGATGCGCAGAGGGGCAGAAACCATGCTCCAGGCACAGGGCACAGCTTTGGGCAATGAGGCTTTACTTCCTCCTGCCTAAGGAAATTCACAAAGTGCCCCATCAATGTACGGAGGCTAAGAGGGTGTCACCCGAGTGATCTGCTACAAGCCACAAATATTTAAATATGCATATTTTATGGGGCACCAGCAGGGTGGGAGGGCGGGGCTCAGTCAGTGGGGTGTCTGATTTCTGCTTAGGTCATGATCTCAAGGTTTGTGAGTTTAAGCCCCACATCTGAAACTCTGCTCTCAGCAAGAGCTGTCTTCTAATCCTCTGTCTCCCTCTCTCTCTGCCCCTCCCCTGCATGCGCTCTCTCTTGCTCTCTCTCTCCCTCTCCCTCTCTCTCTCTCCATCTCTATCTCTCAAAAATAAACATTGAAAAAAATAAATATACATATTTTATTATTTTTTTAATTAAAATTTTTTTAATGTTTTTATTTATTTTTGAGGCAGAGAAAGACAGAGCATGAGCAGGGGAGGGACAGAGAGAGAGGGACACACAGAATCTGAAGCAGGCTCCAGGCTCTGAGCTGTCAGCACAGAGCCCAACGTGGGGCTTGAACTCACAGACTGTGAGATCATGACCTGAGCTGAAGTCAGACACTTAACCGACTGAGCCACCCAGGCGCCCCATATACATATTTTATTATTAAAGTCACGCCAATTTTGTATTCCACTGCAAAATATATCCATGTTTGTTTTACTATGTGAGTTAAAGAATGATCTGCCCCACGTATCTGTGTAACACTGAGTTTCCAGGAAGATGCTTCACACGTAGGAGTAGCCTGGGGTTTGAGAAACATAGGCCGATAGTTCCCAGCCTGCCCTCTGTCTGGCTTCTGAAGTAGGGTACCATCCCACCCATCTAACCTATTCCACCCTCATCCTGATGTACCCCAGGCTCTTCACAGCCCCCTCCCATGAGCAGGCTCAACCAACCCCCACCCCCGACCATCCCCTGGCTGCTCCTCGCACCCTGCCGCCTCCTCGTGAGACCACACACAGCCAGCCTTCAAGAGCCAGGAACATCTCTCCTTACCTCAGCTCCTGTCCACTTGGCTGTTTCAATTTCCCCTTCTGGGCTACTCTGCAGAAGACAGGTGCTGGTTTCCTCTCGAGCAACTCCCAGAACACCAGCTTCCCTTGGCTTCTCCCCACCAAGACCCTCACTGGTTTGCTGGCAGAGCTCTGAGCTTTCTATCCTATGTCTTTGAAGGCTCTGACTGCTCTTAAAAGGGAGCCAATAAGATTCCATCAGGTTCCTCTTAGTTACCACCTCCCAACAACAAAAAATAATCTCTTCAATGAGGAATACTTCTATTTTACCACCTAGTTTATTAAGGGAACCAGACACTTTCTCTTTTGACTTTATTTTAGGTTCGTAAGATGATCAAGGCCTATTTTAAACAAGGTCTCTTCACTTGTGTGAAGAGTAAGGAAGAGACCAATTATTACTGATTCCCACTGAGACCAGGGCAGAGGGCCTGGCTTTGTCCCATGTTACAAGACAGATGGGCTAGCTATGAAAAGATGGGCTTGGGATCCAGACTAGAGAACAGTGCTAGCTCTTACCGAAACTTAGGAAACAGGAAGAGCCTCCTCTTGTTGTAAGAGTTTCAGTGAAAGTCCTCCTGAAAGTGAGGGCCACACATCCCTCAAGTTTCCCTCTTATCTCTGAACTCCAATGGTGGATTTCTTCTCATCCCCTCCTTACTTTCTCTCATGCCTCTTTCTGTCCCCTCTTCCTTTCCTTAGGACTCCTGCTTTCCTTTTTAATTTCTAATCTTAGCCCCTCAGGATGAATATTCCCCAAATTGTCTTCTTCCTCTTACAGCCAACCTCTACTGATCATTGAGCCATTTAGAGAAAAGAAGACATGAAAATCTAACCAAATGGAATAAATAAGATTCCCTCTCTTTGCATAGATTGCCTAAAGGGGGAAAAAAAAGAAGAACAAGTGTTTAGTTCTTAAAATATTATAGTCTACAAGGTATTTGTGAGGGCAGAGTGACATAATATCATATTGAGCATGTTACTGATTTTGCTCAGGAGTTGGGTTGGGGGATTATTCTCAGGTAACCTCAGCAAATGACTCTAAAATCAGCAAATTCACTACATTCAGCCCCATTTCTAAGCATGCAGCATGAATGTCTGAGGGGGTTGGAGTATTGAGCAGGGTGGCAGATGAGGAAGGAAAGAATGATGGCGCCATTTTAGCTTAAATCTTCTTAACATTGGTTTTACAAAATGTCTGGGTGATAGAGTTTCAGAATCCAACTCTGACTTTTAGCTATTAAAGAACCGTTAAGAAAGTCTTAAGCTTCCAGAGGAAAGCTTTGAAATCGACACAAGCTCCTTAAGACAGTTTCCATAGCTCAAGACATTGAAGGGCTAGAAAAGAATAGATATGCCAATGTATTTATAGCAATGTCACTGCCATGATTAGGAGTGGCCTTTAATGTTTTTTCCCCAACTTTCAAGGCACTACTGGGCTTCTGTGATCTACAGCTTCTATGAATTGGTGTTCCTTTCATTGTTCTTCCCTCCTGGCTCCATGGAGGGCAGCGTTTCTGTAAGGAAATATGGCCCTTCTGCCTGTGTAAATAGGCACAGTGCAATGACCCAGTCTATGAGCAAAAGGGCACAAATGTTGCAGATTCATAAGTGGAAGTTTTAATGAAGCTAATAATCAGTTGTACAGAAAGGCCCAGCTGGGATTCTCCATCTTGGCAGTTTAAAAAAATATTTCTTGATGTTATGAAGTAAATGTAAAGCTTCTCCAAAACTAGGCTGGGAAAATTCTGTTGGACTCCTCACTCTGATACTGAAGATGTTAAGAAGCAGGATGGGGGGCAGGGGTGCACCTGGGTGGCTCAGGGGTGGCTCAGTCGGTTAAGTGGCTGACTTGGGCTCAAGTCATGATCTCACTGCTTGTGAGTTTGAGACCTGGTTCAGGCTCTGTGCTGACAGCTCAGGGCCTAGAGACTGCTTCAGATTCTGTGTCTCCCTCTCTCTGCCCCTCCCCTGCTTGCATTCTGTCTCTCTATCTCTCTCAAAAATAAACAAATTAAAAAAAAAAAAAAAAAGAAAGAAACAGGGAGGGGAGAGTCAAAAACAAACATTTATCAAAGAGGCCTGACCAATAAAACATTTTAAAAGCCAAAATCAACGAAAGGAATATTTGTTGTTCAAAATGTAATGATAATGGAAGTTGAGGAAATCCAAGAGTATCTTCCTGACCTGACCAGAGCACAGCGTCTGATACACACTACAGCTCCATAAGCATTTTTTGAAGAATGGATGAGTGGATGAATGAATTATATCACTGGCTTAAACCTTGGGCCCATTTACCATGATTTTCATCTTCTGCAGTAACAAATTATATGTTTGTAGGAGGGAATGATTTCCTTTCTGGACTTCACATTTAAAGATTAGGAATGCCCCTTAACCATCACTTTCTTGTGAGTTCCTCTACACACAACTAGCTCTACACAAAACTACCCTTACCTTTTCCAATTTATTTGCCAAACATCTTCGCCAAGTTTTGAGGGCTCCCTAACACTGTCTAAAATTACCTCTGGATAGCAGGGTATATGTGATTAATAAAACTTTCTTAAGTTGCTCTGGAAGCCTCCCCACCTCATTGCTAACACTTTATTTATAGCTGATCACTGTCAAGGTCACAGATGCTAATGAAGGGTGAGGAGTTTGAGTTTAGGGAATTATTCTAATATAATATAATATAATATAATATAATATAATATAATATTTGCATTAGGGCGGGATCAAATATCAAAATTTTATTTTCTCACAGCTCTGGAGGCTGGAAGTCCCAGGTCACGTGCTGGCAGGGTTGAGTTATGGTGAGGGCTCTCTTTCTGGTTTGCAGATGGCCATCTTCTCACTGTGTCCCCACAGAGTGAAGAGAGAGATCACTGGTGTCTCTTCTTATAAGAACACTAATCCTATCAGACCAAAGCCATGCTCCATGACCTCATTTAACTTTAATTACTTCCCTCAAAACCCTATCTCCTACAGTCACATTGGGCACTAGGGATTCAACATATGAATTTTGGGAAGACACAATTTAGTCTGTAGTTATGTTCTTTCATCTTATTGGGCCAGTTTAATTCTGCCTGAAGATAAAGGAACGGAATGGATGACAACCCAACATCTTACACCTCCCAAATTGTAATTTTTTGGGGCTGCTGGGAACTTCTTTCCCTTTCTTTTTATTTTGCCTCTTCTCTTTCTCTTCTTGCTCTTATTATTATTAAATTGACTAATTTTAAATATTAGAACCTTTAAAAAACATAAGAAAACAAAAATCCCACTATTTTTACATTACAATAAATGATGTCCTACACTATTTGCAACCTTTCTTCCAGCCTGCTATATTCCTCCCTTCCATGGCCTCCAAGCTCCTTCAAACTTTGGAGCATCCTCAGAAACCTGGGTCTGCGTTCTTCTTGAGTGATCTCCTCCTCTGATTCCTGGTGACCTCAACTCTCCCAAGCCCTACAACCTGTCCCTTTGCATAAGCAAATGTTCTGGGTGGCAGAGCAGCTTGTCCGCTAGGAGATCTCTGTGCAGTGAGGGTCTTGTAGAAAGTAGGTGTTCAACAAATGCTTATAGAAGGAATGAAACATTTGTTGGTCTGACATAATTGCTATTTTCAGAGCAGACTAGAAAAAAGATATAATACTTGATTGACATTTGGCACATTCTTTTTAATTTGGCAAGAGCTGGATGAGGAATCAGAGGATCTGGTGTTAATTCTCAGCTATGTCCTTTCCTACCCAAAGCAAACAACCTTCTCCATAACATTAAAAGGTATATTGATGCCTATCTTACAGGTAGGAGGATTATTACATGAGCTAATGCATCTGAATCCATCAGCACAGTACTGGATATGAAATAGTTCTCAATAAATGTATTTCAAGTCTGAATAATGTCACAAGAAAACAATGCACTACTTCTTGCTAAGGTACACATAGAAGTTTGCTAGAGTATTTACATCTCTTAAGTCAGTTCTCCTTGATTGAAGTACACTGCTACAAAGTAAATTATGGTTTCTTCCTTATGGACATGAATATTATAAAATACTCAGCTCTTCTTAAAATGGTACTAAAAAGGACTTTGGGAAACTAAAGATAATAGTAATTTCCTTTTCTTTCCCCCTAGTAACCTAGTGAAAAAAATATGTTAATCCTTTTAGACATGGATATTAATTCAAAATATTGTATTTGGGGACAATGTATTAAGAAAATCAAATAATAAAGATAGTTTGGCACTTTTAACAATTATCACACTTATTTTAATGTGACCTGATTTTATACTCCCAAATATTTCAGTGGAAAACTATTTCAAATAAGTTTATAAGTCTTAATCTTTACTCCTCTAATCAAAAGTCTTCAAGATCACGGTACTGACTCTAGCATTGTGGGGACATAGGCCAATTCAGCATCAATAGTCCTTAGCTATGAAAATACTATGCAGTAGAAACTACAGAAAACAGCAAAATAGTGTTTTGAAGAAATTTTTTAAATAATGTATCAATAAAAAAAAAGCTTCAAATGCTTATATTAATAATCAAGACTGAGAAAACTAATTAAACAAACTAGAAGTAAGTTAGAAATTAAAAGTAAAATATGCCGGGGCACCTGGGTGGCTCAATCAGTTTAAGCATTGGACTCTTGGTTTCCACTCAGGTCATGATCTCAGGTTTGTGAGTTTGAGCACCACATCAGGCTCTGTGCCAGCAGCACTCACACTGTCTCTGTCTCTCTAAAATAAATGAACTTTTAAAAGAAAGAAAAATATGCCTAAAAGAAACAGAAGCAGGTCGCCTGGGTGGCTCAGTCGGTTGAGCATCCAACTTCGGCTTAGGTCATGATCTCACGGTCTGTGAGTTTGAGCCCCGCATCGGGGCTCTCTGCTGACGGCTCAGAGCCTGGAGCCTGCTTCGGATCTGTGTCTGCCTCTCTCTCTGACCCTCACCTGCTCATGCTCTGTCTCTCTCTCTCTCTGTCAAAAATAAATAAAACATTAAAAAAAAAAAAAAAGAAACAGAAGCAATGGTTAATTAAACAAAAACCAGAAATTAATAAATTAGGAAACTAAAAATGGAAAGATTAATACACAATTAAATGGTGCTTTGACAAAAGCAAACAAAAGGAAACTGCTAACTCACCCAATGAAGCAAAAGAGAGAAGGATAATTGCTCCAAATAAGAAATGATAAGGAGGAAATAACCTCAAATATAGTAGAAGCTATCTAAAGAGAATAATTTGTTCACTTTTATGCAGATAAATTTGAAAACCCAGACACAATGGAAAATACAAGAGGCTAAAATTAATATAAATGAGATAGTAAATCCAAACAGACCAGTTAACATAAAAGAAATAGAGAAAATTGTCAAAGAACTATGCCCCCAAGAGACAGCAGGCCCAGCTGGTTTTGCAGAAGAATCCTGCCACAAACCTAAGAAAAAGATAAATCTGATATTATTAAAACTGACTCCAAGCACATTAAACAGAAAGAAATCATCTAAATCTTTCCATAAAGAAAAAAGGTAATACTGATACCAAAATCTGAAAAAGATGGTGCATCCAGAAATTATAGGCTACTTTTACTTATGAGCCAAAGCAACAATCTTAAATAGAATACAAGACAAACAATATCAATTAGTACATGACTGCATGAGACTTACTGTAGAATCAGAGTGATTTGATATTATAAAATTGATTAACATAATTTACCATGTTATTATACCAAAAGAAATTACTGTTAGACCATAAGCAAGTAGAGACCTGTCTTTTCTGTTAGGATAATCCCTGTAATTACAATATTCTCTGGGGCACAGTATGTGCTCATATGTTGAATAAATCAAATGCTTGAGAAAGTATCATATAATAATTGCCATAGATTCCAAAAAGTACTTGATGAAACTAAATCAATTATTGGTAATTTTTATGAAGTAGAAATAAACAGACCCGTCATTAAAAAGTATAAGACTCTTATGTATGTATTTGCATGTGTCTGGATATAGATATCACCACAAAGCCTGTGTGAGGCATACTGTAGAAATATAACAATCATTCCCATTAAAATAAAAAATGAAATAATTATACACATTATCATAATTTTTATTTAAGATAGACCTGGAGGCACTAGCCTATGCAATTACATAAAGAAAGAAGAGATATGAATTTTGAAGGAAATGAAATACAACTATTATTATGTGTATATGATATAATTGAATACTTAGAACACATAAGAGAATAAACTTACAAATAATACAAATAAAAAATATTGATAAATAGTATGTGTCTGAGTATAAAATTAATATAGCAAACTAAATAATTTTTATATAAATAAAAATAAAAGTTAGTTGGAATATATAATTAAATAATAGTTAAGTACTAGTAAAGTTAAAATTCTTGGGAAGATACATAAAAAATGTGCAATATCTAAGTCATTAAAACTTTAAAGTACAGTGAAGGACACAAATGAAAAATTTAATGAATAAAAGGTATGCCGTGTTCCTGAGCAGAAACATTCAGCATCGTTAAGATGTCAATTCCCCATAAATTAATCATAAAATAATGCAACCCATGGTACTTTTGGAAGGAGAGGGGTAACAGGTAAGTGGGTTTTCTTCTTCATAATAACAAATAAACAAGCAAAAAGAGTGAGCAATGTTTTTAAAAAGTAGAACCCTACCAACTATCAAAATGTATTGTAAGCTTGACTAGACAGACCAATTAAGGACTCCAAACAGTCTAGAAATAGATTTGAACTCATGTAATAAAGTAGTATTTCAAAGTAGTGCACTAACCATGGATTATTTTATAGAAATGGTATTGGGAGAGCTGTGTTACCATCTGAAAGAACAGACATATTCTTTAGTCCATATTTTCCATAAAAAAAGAAGTTCAGGTGGATCGAAACTTTAAATATAATAATGAGAATACTAAAAGTACTTAAAGTATACTATGAGATTTGATATTATAGTTTTCGTGGAGAAAATCTTAGTAAATATGACACAAAATCCAAACACAAATAAAGAGAAAGATCCACACGTTTGCTCACAATAAAGAAAGCTTCTGCATGGCCAGTGGGGTGGGGTGGGGTGGAGTGGGACAAGATCAAAGGCAAGTAATAAAGTGGATATTTACAAATAATAGTACAGATGAGCAACTAATTTTCTTAATATAGAGAGATTTCTAATGAATTAGTAAAAGGCTAGCAACCAGTAGGAAAATGAGCAATAATAAACAGAATATTTATTTCTGCAAAGACTTAAACATAAGGATGTTGGACCTGACTCTGAATGCAAATGAAAAATACTACCAGATACTTTACACCTACCATAATTTCTCATAGCCTAAAAGTAAAAACAAACAAACAAAACAGAAGCAGCAGCTTGAAAGGTCTATGTGTTGGCCATGGGGTGAGGAAACAGGTATCCCATTCTTCTAGTGCTATAGAAAGTCGGGAAAACCAACAAAATGCAGGACATATCCCTTTTGTCCCCATAACTTCTAGGATTTTATACTACAGATTTATTCCTGCCTGTATAAAATGATGTATGTATAAAGATACTCATCACAGCGCTGTTTGTAAGAGCAGAGAGGACACGACCTTCAAATGTGTTAAAAAAAAAAAAAAATCCTGGTATTTCCAGACAATGAAAGACTATGTAGCCATTTAAAAAGAAAGAAGTACTGGATAGAATCTGACATGTTAGCACTCCCCAAAGTATGTCGCTACTGGGGAGGAGCAAATTTTCCCTACTCATCTAGATTCTTGTGGCTGGTCTAAGTAAACTGATGCAAGACACATTAATAGGAGGGAAAAAATTTATTTCATATGTATAGGGGTCTCATAGTATAACACCTAAAAGTGACCAGAGCAGGCTGTTTATATACCTTTTAAACAAAGAAACAATACATTTGTGAAGAACTGAGAAGACAAAGAAACTTAGGCTTCAGTGAAAAACCTAAGCAGAATTTGTTTACATAGCCTTCTTTCTCAGCCCTTTCTCTATCTCTTGTGATAAGAATGTCTGGTTCTAGGAGGGTACCTTTCACATGGAGATTTATTTCCTGCTTTCACGGGGACAGACAGGAGGGTCAGAGTGTCCTCCTTGTACCGCCTGTTTCTAAAGAGACTTTAATTCAAAATAATCAATATGCAACTTTGGCATATTTAGGGGCAGCCTGCCCTGAGCACCATCATTGCTAAGTAATAAAAGCAAGATGAAGGACATGATGAGGTGTGTGCTTTCATTTGCATAAACCAGAAAGAAAAAGAAAAGTGCATACTTACATATGTGCTTGTCCATGGGTAGAATTCCCTGAGAGGCACATAGGGGACCTGTTGCCAGTGAGCCCCTCAAGGATGGAGAGCTGCCTGGCTAAAGCCAAGAATAAGTGGGAGATTGTTTTCTAAATCTTTACTTTTTATAACTTTTTGATTTTGTACCCTATGCACATATTGTTTTAAAAAATAAATAGGGGCAGCTGAGTGGCTCAGTCGGCTAAACATCCAGCTCCTGATTTCAGCTCAGGTCATGATCTCAAACTTCATGGGTTCGAGCCTCCCATCCTGCTTGGGATTCTCTCTCTCCCTCTTTCTCTGCCCCTCCCCTGCTCTCTCTCTTTCAAAATAAATAAATAAAAACTTTAATAAAAAATAAAATAATATTTGAAGTCCTTGGCTTTGTTCTTGTAAGAAGACCTTACTGTTTACAACTAATCAAAAGAAAAAGTTTGAAGGGCACCTGGGTGGCTCAGTTGGTTAAGTGTCCAACTCTTGATTTCAGCTCAGGTCATGATCAATCCCCCATCAGGCTCTGCACTGACAGTGTGGAGCATGGTTGGGAGTCTCTCTCCCCACCTCTCTCTGCCCTAGTCCTGCTTGCTCTCTACCTCTCTCTCTCTCAAAATAAATAAATAAACTTTAAAAAAAAAAGTTTTATATAGGGAGAAAACAGGGTTTAAAAGACAAATACTACTAGAGAGATATGGCCCAAGACTAGAAACGCAAATGTTCTTTGCCTTTTCTTCCTTCTATCCACACAACTATTCAAAATATGCAGAGAGCTCTGTGCATAACAACTATATCTTCATGACTGTAGGGAGGGTGCACCTCCTCTCTCAGACTCGGGTCCTGCATTTTTATAATGAGATCATTGGACTAGATACTTCCCAAGGTCCCTCTAGCTCCAGAATTCTATAAAACTCGCTCTGATCTTTCCCTAAGGTCATTTTATTTACTTGCTTCAACATTAGCCCACAAATTAGGGATTACCAGCTGCTAACTATTGCTTGAAACTTCTTCTTCATTTAAGTAAAATGGCTCCCTCATCAACCTTTCTCTTAAAGCCAAGTTTATCCAAACAGACTCTGTCTCTCTCTTTTTAATTAACAAAGCTTGTATTTATATACTTTATACCATTTTCTGTTTTCTAAAAGCCAGTATTCCTTCTGGTTCAAACTATGTCTAACTGAAACTTAAAATATAGCAAAATTTATGTCTAAACTGGAGATATAAAGTAGTTTCCCCTTATAGGTTTTTTTAAAAGACAAGACAGTGCTCAGGAAAGAATTGTTCACCTCCTGTTAACTTAAGTGATTTGCAGAAAGATCCTCTGCTCTCTTTTCTGAAAGGCACGTGGGGCCCAGGACATGCTTCCCTTCTGGAACCAGGCCCATCCATCCCTCACCAGAGGGGTTTCTAAAAAGTGGGTCTGTTTTGCAGGGGCTAATTTAGCCAGCAGGACATTACTCATCAACTTGGACCCTTTTTCCTTATTCCTACTTGACTCTGCCTTTTGGTAATTTCTGGTAAAACACTGGTGTCCTATTTTCTGCTTTAATGATAAGCTCGAGGGAGAGTTACTTAAGCCACTTGACCAAAATATGTTTTGGAGCATAGCCTTTTTGCAAATGACCACAGTTCAAATCCCTGTTGAACGACTTGTTAGTTGTGACATAGTAACAAAACATACATTCCCCAGGCTGTCAGAGCCTCTACTTTCTTATTCATAACATGAAAATAGTAACACCCACCTTGTAAGGTTCTGGAAGAGATGGTAAAACAGACATAGTACATAAAATAAATAATATATGTAACATGTACAGTATGTATTGCACATATATAATATGTGATATGTGTTCCATAATATATATTAGTATGGGGGCATGAAAACATGGACTACTGTTATTTAACCACACTGAACTTCAGTTTCCATGTCAATAAGATGGACATGTTAGTAGGTCCTGACTCACAGTGTTGTCCCAAGGGTTAAATGGACTTAAGCACTTACACACTGTCTGGAAAACTGTAGGAGCTCAACAAACATTGTCTAATGTCACTACATGGCAAGGTCCCCCTCATGACATCAGCACTCAGTGTGTGGTAGGCATTGTGGTTGTTTATTTCTTTCAGTGGCTGTCTGTGAACATGGATGCAGAGGGTGGGTGGAATGTGAAGGGTGCTAAGGAATGGACCCCATGCAATATACCCAAGAGGAAATGACCCAGAGCCGGTAAGGCAGGAGTTCAGGAGACCATCAGCAGAATCACTCTTCCTGCTGTCTCAGCCAAGATGGTCTCTGTGCCTGACTTTGTATTTTCAAATGATGGCACAGGGCCTGGCACAATGGCTGAGGAGGGTGGAGAGACAGGGTTTCCACCTGCCACATTAATATTCCACCAATTCCTGGCTCTGATTCCTTTTCTAATTAAGGAGGATTTATCTAGTTTCGGGACAGGTATACAATACGGTATTTCAGAAATCTTACCTTTGGACCTGGTTCCTAGATCTCCTGGGATTGGATAAGGGGGAGGGATAGTGGGGGAACAGGCAAGAGGGAAAATGAAAACAAAGAATGGGGGGGTGGGTACAATGGGAAGTAAGAGCTTCACAGAGGCCCCTTCTCCTGGGCCCCGAGGAAAGGAGCTGCTTGGGAAAGAAAAGGACTCCATCGATCCAGGGGATATCCCCTGAAGTTCCCTCCAGGAAAACTTCAAACCACAAGATTGCCAAATCCTCATATCTGAGAAAAGAGATCACTAAAAGTGGACAGACGTCAGGGCACACATTAGAGTCCTGTGGACACCAGCAGTTTTGAGGGCAAACAGCTCTCTCTTCCAAGTATTGATTGAGCCAGAGCAATAGGCATTCTGCCTAAAAAAGAAAAAATCTCTTTGTGCATAGCAATCCCACCCCGCTGAGACGGAGAAGATGAACAGCAGCAAGGGTGGACAGCAGCACCTGACCACATTGTCCCTAGTACATAACTCCAGACACGGCCAGGAGCCCTTTATTGCCAGTGAATTTTAGAGCATGAGGGAGAAGCTTCCGAACTCAATTAGCATTTAATAGTCCTGATGCTCAATCACAGGCATCAGCTGCAAAGTTACTAATGCTGGGTAACCAGGGACTGGAGTAGCCAGTTGTGTTTGAAATGTCAGTGCATTTCACCTGACACCACCTTCCTCCTTTTGCTGTCCCTCCCAGTCAGAAGTCCTGATATTTAGCAGCACTTCACAAGGGCAGGGAGTCATCCTTCAGCTTGGCAATCAGAGACCTTGAAACACCCATGGGGTCCACTGCAGTTTTGTTCTGTCCCTGGGAACAGGGAAATCCGCGTTGAAATCTGAAAGGAGTTGGGGACACAGGCAACACAAGCATGTAGGATCTTCAGCAAGTGTCAGCTCCTTCTCCCAGATGGGGTCCCGTATCCTGCCAGAGCAGCTGGGGAGACAAAAAAGTCACAGGGTAAAGAGCTTGAGAAGAGCTTTGAGAAGATGTGGAAAGACCCAAGCTCAACTTCTCTATAAGCAAAAGACAATTCCCTAGTATTGGCAAAGGATCATTGGAATGTAACTGTTTTTATTCCAGAAATCAGACGGCAAATCAGTATGGCTGACTGTTAGCCAATACCCTGCCCTTCCCCCTTTGCCTGAAGCTGGAATCCCTCTGCAGCTTCCTTTCATCTAGGTGGAACTGCGGGTTGAGTTCTCACAGGTATACTTGGAGCAGTCTCTGAGCTTCCTTTTTCCCTGTCTTCCAGATCAGAGGACTCAGTATGGGGCTCTGAAGACCTGAGCAGAGTGGAGCCACAATCTGGAAGGAGGCTGAATATCTGTAGAGCTATCTGCAAACAACAGAGCTCCCCCACTCCAACCTTAGTAAACTGAACAAAAAATAAACCTTTTTTTTTTTAAGTTTATTCATTTTGAGACAGAGAGAGAGAGAGAGAGAGAGAGAAGCAGGGGAGGAGCAGAGAGAGAGAGAGAGGGAGAGAGAGAATCCCAAGCAGGCTCTGCACTGTCAGCATAGAGCTTGACACGGGGCTTGAACTCAAGAACCGTGAAATCAAGATCGGAGCCAAAACCGAGTGTCAGACGCTTAACCGACTGAGCCACACAGGCATCCTCACCCCCCCCCCCCCCCGCCACTAAGATTTTCGCCTTTTTACACCAGCTGCCAAGTACCCTGACTAACTAAATGACATCATCAGAATTACAGACAAAAATATTCATTACAGATCTATTCATAAACAACAAAAGAAGTGAGATTAACTGTCCCAAACCAGAAGATTGGTTAAATATATTGCGATACATGATATAGCCATTAAGACTCATATCTTTAAAATAATGCTTAAGGACATGGAGACATGATATAAAGTTCAATGAACTGAACTTGTTTTTTGATTGCAGAGCCCAGAAACCAAACAGGATTGGTTTTGTTTGTTTGTTTAAGTTAATTTATTATGAAAGAGACAGAGACAGTGTGAGGGGAAGGGCAGAGAAAGAGGGGGACAGAGGATCCCAAGCAGGCTCCCGTCTTCCAGCACAGAGCCCAATGCAGAGCTCAAACCCACGAAACCAAGAGATCATGACTGAGCTGAAACCAAGTATCGGATGCTTAACCAACTGAGCCACACAGGCGCCCCAAAAAGTATTTGTAAAATAGCTCAAGTACCTTTGTTAGAGTCTTCGAAGGGGATTTATAAATCACAGAATTCTCTTTTAAATTCGCCTTTTTCTCTTCTGGCCACTCTTCTTACCACAGGAGCTGCTCCCACACTTTTCCAAATTTCTGGCACCAACTCTCCTCCACCAGCCCACTCACCTACAGCTCCCTCCTTCCTTCTCCCTCCCTATGTTTGGCACCCCAAACCTGAAGAACAGCTCCCAGACAGAAACGGAAGAGTGAGCAGGAGGAGGGCAAGATTGGTAACAGTCACACATCTGTACACATCGTTCACCCCTTACTCATCATACCTGCAGCAGGAGGACCTTCACTTTTCTACATTTTCTCAACATCGGAATCTTGCTTACTTCTCCCCCAGGGTCAAAGAATTCTTGTCATTAGAGAAACACGAAGGAGCTCTCCATTGTCAGCTGAAGTAGGAAAGAATGCTTTCTAATGAATCTCAGGCAGGGAAGGAGACAATGTAGAGCCAAGTAAAGGTCTTGAGACAGGGATACTGACAGGACACCATGAGAGAAAAATGTGGGGTTTTTCCTTTGCTTCTTATCCACCTTCTGTTCTTGCTAGGATTGGTACCCCACCCCACTCTACACATGCCTCAGAATGCAAATAGCATATGTCCTCCTCCTAAGAGACAAGGAGTTAATGATTTCTCTAGAATAGATAACCTCTAAGGAAGGACCAGGTGAGAAGGGCCGGAAGAAGCTATCGTACGTGTATTCTAGATCACTGGTACTAGACATCTTGATACCAAGACCCCTGGCTTCAGGGAGTAAGTGACTTATGATGGGCACCTGTACCTCATCCTCATTCTGACCAGTTCCTGGATGCCTGAGAGGACACGTGCACCAGACCACAGTTGTCAATAAAAAAAAAAAAAAAAAAAAAAAAACCCAGCAGAGACAAGACTCCCTCTTTTCCTTTCCAAGTCTCCCAGAAGCTCTGTCTGTATCTCCCTATACACCTCCAGTAAACTCTGCTTTCACTTCCTTCTGGCTCATGTTTCATTTCTATCCTGTGTGAAGCCAAGGACCTTCTTGGCTGGTGTTCTAGGGGACCCCCATCTGGGTCCTCAGACCAGCCTGTCAATCATGACATGGAAAGAAAAGGGTCAAAGTGATCTTAAAATGAAAAATAAGACAGCTCTCTTATTGAGCCGAATCATTTTCTTGATGGTGAGATCACCTTTATTTTTTTATATTAGGGAAGAAAGTCAGATGCAACCTGGATAGGAATTCCCTCCCCAATGCCAGCCACCTCCATATACGTGTCCTATTTTCCACCCCACAACCCCTTCCATGGAACCAATTTCCCCACCCCCTGGAGGGGAGGGCCCCTTGTTGGAATTATCCCAACTTCTGGAGCAGCTGCATATTATTTAGCAGATGGCTTAAACTTGAAAATGTGAGGACACAGAAAGGACCTGGGGGAATGGCATTGGACTGATTATTTAACAAGGAAGGGAGATACATCCTGAAGAAAAGGATACTGCAGGAATTAAAGTAAATGCATATGCAAACTGAGAGAAAAGTGGTGTCAAATGGGACACACCAGCCCCCACCCCAAAAATGCCTAGACAATCGTGACTGGGTCCAAGACAGTGAAGTTGTTTAAACAGGGGTATAATACTGAGCCAACTACCTAAAGTCTTTAATAAAGTATTGCTTAATTTTTACGGGACTCATGCATTCAGGTTTAGGAAAGTGGCAACTGACTTCGAATCCTCAGCAGATAATAGTGTCATCTTCTTTGGACTCTAGATGGCAAGAACTATCTTCTGGAAGACAACCAACCCAGCTAAAGAAATCTGCCCTCCTCAGTTCCCCAGAGGGTAACTAGAGGCACAGCCCATGGGACACTCCATTTCCTCACAAAGGAAATGGCCCCATCATAAAGTTGTGTCGGTGTATTTTTAATTTACCTAGTTATCTAATCAGCTAAAAGAGCAAACTCACAGAAATATGTAAAGTGGTTACCTCTCTGTGATAGGATTAATGGTGAAATTTGTTTTCCTTTTTCTATCTTCAGTATTTTCTGAATTCTTACAAGGAGAATAAATTATTGCGTAAAGAGAACAAAAGAAACATTGTAAATAAAACCGCTGTAATCCTATTACAAGTGAAAGTCTCCTGAGTGGGTGGCATCAAAGAGAAGCTGGATTTTGTTTCCCTCATGTGAATTAAGTAGAGTGGAAGCTTAGTCCAGGGGTAATATGCTACTTGTGGGCATCACTGATTTTTAGGGCTCTCCATGAGCTCCCTGAGTCCTCACAGGATCCCTGGACAGTTTGTGGCTATCATCCTCATTTTAGGAATTAGTAGTTTGAGCTCCTAGTAAAAGGATCCCAGCTAGGGTCCAGAGTATGGACTTGTAACCTCAGGTGCCCCCGGCCAGCACTACCTGAAATAGGAAGCTTTCCCATCTGCAACACGTACCCCCAGACCCCTGTGTGCATGAGCCCAAAGCTCATCCAACCCCAAACACCTGAATCTGGGACTTAAGCTAGAGTAAAGAAGACACTGTGCATCCCCAACCATAACACTGATGCTCCTCTTGGTTTTGTAGCAAGGGGCAGTTAGTGGGGTGGTCAGTAGAACCTGGGCTTTCTCATCTTCAGATGGTCAAGGGCAGAGACCCTGGGGGAGCTGCCCTAGCCTGTTAGCTGTTTGATTACACTAGTTACATGACCAGTTTATGACTGCATGACTTATCAAATCAGGAGCTCAGACTTACACACTCATTAATGATAAAATGCTTCCTCAGCCCAGTAGCCCTCTTTCTCCTTAGCTTCTAGCTTTTTCTAATCACTTTGCTGGGGAAAGTGTTTTCCCCACTCTATATGAGTCAGACGGGCTGGGAACGTGTCTCTTTGAAAGGAAGATGCCCCATACTTATGCATAAAAAAGGCAGGGTGCCAGCTACCTCCAGCTTGCCACCTGTCCTGGACACCCATCTGGAGCTCCAAAATGATTCCATTAGCTGGGCCTTCACAGCTGACAGATGTGAATTAGTTAAAGAAATAAATCTCTAACTATTGCTAGCATTATTTTATATCTCAAAAAATCTAATCACTTCTAAACAACTTAAAATATAAAAATTAAAGCTCTAGGCTGACAGAGGGGATAATTAATAGTGGTTCATACAACATGTATTTTGCCCTTTTTAAAATTTTTGCACAGTGGGGGTCCTTCTCAACTCTGACCCCAACTGAAAGATACTTTTGCCCGCCAAGTATAAATTTCAGCCTCAAGAGAACCGGAGCACCTGAGCAGACAGAGAGACCTCAGAAAGAGAAAAAGAAGAGAGCCATAACAACAGATCTTACACAGAGAAAAGCAACAGGCATTTTGCAGAGAGCATTAGGGAAAGCACTATTTCTGTTTCACTGAAGATGACTCCGCTCAAAACAGAACTTTGAACTACTTCAGCTGCAGGGACAAGAATTCTCTCTAATTAATAAATATGTAGTTTGCATCATCTCAAGAGAATATTCTAAGTCAAGCAATAAGGTGCTGCAGAATAACAGAACCTGAATTTTGAAAAAGAGAAATCTGAACTGGAAAGAATGGAGGCTATTGTACCAGACACAAAACACTGAGCTCACCAATCCTTCTAAAGAAGGTTAATATGAAGAACTTCAGTAAAGGGGTACCTGGGAGGCTCAGTCAGTGAAGCATCTGACTGGATTTCAGCTCAGGTCAAGATCTCACAATTCATGAGTTCGAGTCCTGCATCGGGCTCTGAGCTGATGGTGGGGAGCCTGCTTCGGATTCTGTCCTTCTTTCTCTCTTCCCCTCTCCCACTTGTGCTCTCTATCTCTCAAAAATAAATAAATCAACATTAAAAGAGGCTTCAGTAAAAATTACTTAGATATTGTTCAATTAATCCTTTTACTGTCTTGATAAAAGCAGGGGGAAAATAGCCTTAGTGGCTGTTCTGAATCAGTATCTGGACTAGAGATGTGTCACTGGCAACTGCTTACAATGGTATTACAGCCATTCCTTGAGTATCACAATGGGTCGGTACTTGCAAATCCTGTGCCTGATCTGCCCGACCACCCTGCAACATAGGCAGGATGAGTCCCATTCTGCAGAGCAGTAAACCGAGGCTCAGAGAGGCCATGTGTTTCTCTATTGGAAGCACCAAAACCAGAAGAGTATAAAGGAAAAATGCCTCCTAATCAAACCCCCACTGTTATTTTAATCACTTTCTCTCTACTTGTACTATTAAAATTTTAACAAAATTGGAATACTCCATCCAGTATTTTGTGCCCTGCTTTTTCACTATTTCCCCCATCATTAAATATTCTTTGAGAAAATCATTTTTAATGAATGAACTGTTTTCCATTTAGTTGTGCCATTAATTATTTATCCAACCCCCTATTGTGGGACTTTTAGGTAGTTTCTCATATTTTTTCTATTACATTAATGGCTGAGATGAATATTCTTGAACATAAATCTTGGACATAAATTTGATTGTTGCCTTCAGACAAAAACCTAAAAGTAAAATTACTGATTCAAAGTCTGTGAGTATTTTAAGGCTTTTGATACATAAATTGCCAAATTACACTCCAGAAGGTTTGCCCCCAGTTTACATCCCCACCAACAGTAATGAATGAAAACATCCTTTTTCCTATATCCTGAGCAGCAAATTTTGTGGGTTTTCTTTTAACTTTATACCAATTAGATGAGCAGAAAAATTATAGATTTATAACCTTCATTTCTGTGATGAAAGAAGTTAAACTCTTTCCTTGTTTATTGGGCATTAGCTTCTGTTCTACTGCAAATGTCCCTTCATGTCCTGTACCCATTTACCTATCACTGTTTGAAGACGTTGGTATTCAGAAACCTTCAGTGCCAAGTGTGGTTCTGCTCCTGATGAGGCTGAGTCCTCTCTCCATGAAAGATGGTTGCTCCCTAATACTGAGCAAAAGTTATCCTCCTAGAACCTGGCCAGGGAACTGGAAGGAATATTCTTTCAGTCAAACCACAGTGGCTCTGTAGGAATTATCAGGCCCCTGGATTTAGAAACTCACCAGCAACCAGGACTCATTATCTCAAGACTAAATGACTCTGCAATGTATAATTTCTCACGAACTTGACCATGCCCCTGCCTTCACCCAGTGACTGAATTCAGCCAAATTGCCATAGAGACACAGCTGTGGCTCTACCCCCACCCTGGAGTTGGTGCTGAAAGGCCAGCACATAAGCAGACCATCCCTGCAGATGGCAGAGATACCCTCGGGTGACCTTGAGACACAGCAAGAGGAAAGAAGGCTGGTAGTCCCCACACTTCCTAAGAGGGAGTAATGCTCCAGAAAAGGATGCAGCAACACTTGTGGGAATAAACTCAGAACCCCTGACGCATGTGACCTCGGTGGTTGGAAGTCATAATCCCTTCTCCGTGCAAGCCTGCCCCGTGCCTCTCTCCACTGGGACAGTTTGTTCTGGGTTGCAATCATTATACTTAGTGGTTTACATCCTTGTCTCCCCAACCAGAATGTCAAGTTTAGGGCACCCAGCCCCTAGTATGGGTTAAACCCTTTGTGGTTGCTCTAGGTGGATGAATGAATGAGTGAGTGAATGAACAAAATAATTATAGTGCTGCCCTCCAAACAGCTGCAGACCTTGAAGGCATTTATGTCTCTCTTTAGATGCCCACACATAGTAAGGTAAATACTTATTGGAGAAGGAGTGGATGAACCGAACCTTATTTCGACCATGATAACACCTACTTGTGCCCATCTTTCCAGACCCTCTTCCCTTAGGATTCAAGTAAAATGCAGCAGAATTCTCAACCATTCCCCATCACCGCTTGTGCTGGATGGAGCTTCCTCCATTACATTGTTCTGGGCCGGCCGTGGGCAGCTGGAGTAACGCTGTGTGACAGCTGCCCCCACAGGACTTTCAAAATAATGAAATGTCTGTCTTCCCAGCCTGATGTTGCTGAATACCACGCTTCCCAGAGAAAGAGAAAGATCAGACCAGTATACACCTGCGTATGCATTTGTTTACATATGCAGATAATGACAAGCGCTGTCAGGACAGAAATCAATGTGAATCACAGAACTTCACGGTCCGGCCCCAATGACAGCTGAAAGGGGTGTTTGCAACAGGCACCACCTCAAACCAAACCCCAGACTGACTCAGACATAGATTCTGTTCGAAGAAATAGGCTGTTGCTACATTTTAATTATGAGTTTTGTCACAAGGAAGCACCCCAGAGCTCAAGCACTCTGGGGAGAAGCCCCACATCACCCACAGAGCAGGACAAATGACAGGCTTGGGCAAGTCACTCCCCCAGGCAGAACTCCTGGGATCAGCACCCTGGTGGGCCCTGACAGGGAGGGGGGCCTCCCAGCATGCTCCCGCCTTCCCAGACTCCCAGGGAGCTCTCTCCTTACTGAATAATTGAACTTCCCATCCAAAAGAGGTTCTGTTCTCTCCTCGTACGAACATTAGAGCTTCTAAATATTTCAGGATTCCTGGGTTGTGTAGGGTCACTGAGCCCGCCCTTTGGATAATGGAAAGCCAGTGTCAGCTGCTTCAGGGAGGGCTTTGAACAAAACTGTACAGACGGCCCCTTCCTCCTCTTCCTCCCTAATCAGTGTCCTCCTCTAGTGTATTCAATCATCTGTCTGTTTTATGAGCATTTATTGAGCACCTGCTGTGAGCAAAGTTCTGAGGTCCCTACAAAGAATGACCCAAAAGAGGAGGGTATGTAAAGATGGGGGGAATCTCTCCAATGCCTGCTTTCTGTGCTCCGTGCTATAGTGATGAGCCCCAGTCAACCACCCACAAAGAAGCACCCCAGGGGTCTTAAGAATGGCTTCAACACAGCCCAATAACCCCCAGGAGGCCTGTGGGACCACTAGGTCTCCAGCGGGTTACTTGGGCCTTTCTCTGGCATCACCACAGAGCAAGCTGTGTAAATACCCAGCTTCACCAAGCTCGAAAACTCTGCCTTCTCCACAACTCCATCCATATTCCCTTCCACACGTATTTGTTTTCCTTGGAAAGAGCTCTCAAGGAGTGTTGACAGGGGGGTTGCCTTACTGATCTGCCATAATACTAGCTTGAAGGGGGGTTGCCTTACTGATCTGCCATAATACTAGCCCCTGCAAGAGCCACCCGCAGAAGGGAAAGCCTGAACAAGCCACTGCCACCATGGATTGCCACCTCCCAGCTTCCATGCAAGACCACAGAGTGTTCTCCACCCCACCACTGGCTGTGGCCAGCTTCCCAGGCAGTCACCATGCTCCTGCTTATCTCTGTGGGTTCCTCCAGTGCGTGTGCTCCTTCTCTGCCTCCTCCTGCTGTGTGCACACCTCCCTGTGCAGAGAGCACAGCCACGGCAGTGTGAGCCTCACAATAGACATCTATACTTTGAGAAGCTTGAGGTGGCTGCTCCCAGGTCAGCTTCTGTCTCAGGTTGCCAATGGAACCCCACAGATGGGAACCCCACAGAAACTTCTTCCCACCTGGAAGACGGACAGAGGGCAGCAGACAACCTGAAACCAGAGTTAGGCTCTCTACCGCTGGCTCCCTCTCTCATCTGTCTTCCGTCACCTGCCTGGGGACCAACTCTTATACCCCCTCTGAAGATACAAGCTAATCTTCCTCCCTGGGCAGGGCCTGGAGACAGCAGCTCTGCACAGGGCCAGAGCACATTTTGCTTTCTCCTCACCTCCCGGCCACAACAGCTGAACTCACGGTGCCTCATCTCTCAAACCCACCAAATGGCAAAAGGGGAGTCCACCCTGAAAAATCCTTACTCTTCTTCCAGTGGGTAACAAGGACCTAGAGGTTCTTCTTAAACCTCCACCCTGGCTTTCTTAGCCTCAGAGGTGCACACACCAGGGATGCCAGGGTACACGAGCATCCTTTCTCCATCCCCACTGCCCTCACTTACAGTCTGGAGCTGCAGCATTAGCTGAGAGCAAAGCATGAACTGTCCCAGAGATTTCTCATTTCCAAGGGTTTTTGGATGTGTAAAGAGCTCTAGGAGTCAAAAGAATTTCACTCTAATGGTGAAGTTACAGGTAATCTGGCAAATACCTAGAGCTAGAGGAGTTACTAAGCATCCCTTCTGTCTCTCCACACAGACAGCTGCCCATCTGAAAGCCCCTCAGGCTGACATCCTGCACACCTGCTCCTGGCCAGTGTGGTTCTCCTAAGGATGCTTGGGATGTTGATATCTTGCTGTACTTCCCAGCTGAAGACTCTGGGTCCTGCTGGTCCCAGACCATCAGGCAATCATATTTACCCATTGACCTACCATCTCCTTCTTTCCTTCCTCCCTCCCTCCCTCACTTCGGAAGCTTCAGCAAAACATATTTCAATTCCCACTTTAAACTGAAATTATTAGCATCTAAATAATTAACCTTGCTTCAATAGGAGGGCATGCAATCTGTACACACACCTCTACTGGTCGATCTTCCCAGTGAGGGGAGGAGCAGAGTTTTCCCCCAGGGTTTTCTTAGAGCTTCAGAGACTGAAATTTGAGGATCGATGGAGGATACACATTTGGAAGTGAAAGGGGGAGACTCTAACTGTAGGAGAGGAGGGAGACTCTCAGTGCTATTCCCAGGTAGCAAGCTCTTTCTTGTCGCACTTGTCACCCCTCCTCAACACAGCCATGAAGCATTAATATAACAAACATCTCTATACCCTTCCAACACTAAAATATTTTTTTTAAATGTCTTAACTTTGTGTGTTGTTTTACAAAAGGATCACTGAATGGTAGAATTAAAACTGGGTTCCCTGCTTCTATAAATAGTCAAGTTAATAACTGATAACAGCCAGGATGCTGTGTTGCCTCCTGAGACACCCACCCACCCCCACCCAAGTGCCCAAGACCACTGCGCACTGATGATCCACCTGCCTGGCCATTGATCATACACCTGCAGGTTCCCTGTCAACTGCTTACATAGCCCTCCTCTCTATACCTTCCCACAGCCCAGTCCACAGTGCTGGACTATCTGAGCATAAAGCATCCAGAACCTCTTCTTCTGGGCTCATGAAACACTGGGCATAATCTGGAGACATATGCTACCCAAATAGGATTCTGTGGTCAATTAAATGGGAAATCTTGTACAGTTTATGCCCTTTCTGGGGATCCACGTATTTTTTTGTTACTAAAGCCTTTTAGATGACCTTCAGGAAGGACACCTACTTTCTTCCAAACTCACTAACCTTTCCCCATAATGAAATTTTTATTCCTATCCTGCAGACTTGTGCTCCACAAAAACCTTGGAAAGGCTTTTCCAGAATGGCATAAGATGATGTTTGCAACAATAGTTCTTCTGCAAATGCAGCAGTGAACTTTGCATGACTGTTTCAAGGATGTTTAATTAAAGCCAAGGGCATGGTTCCTAAAATGCAATTCAAAGAAGATAATTATGCAAGGAAATAAACTAATATAGTTCAGGTAATTGGTCTTCTGGTAGTCCAATGACATCCACAGGTCTCAGTGCCTACAGAAGTGGGTAAGATGGGGGACCTTGGACAGTCACTCCTAAATGTCACTTCTCTCTCAGACTTTGTGAGTACTAAATACCCTATGATTCAAGATTCAACTCTCAGAGGGAAAACAAAAGAACCATTATCTTATTTTAATAATTGAGGGTAGAATCCATATGTGTTGGAAACAAGAAAAACAAATGGCAAGATGCCATCTGAGTAGGAAAATTGATGAACTGATCGGTATTCTTACCTGAATGGAAGTCTCCATTCTCTGCAGGGACAGGATGCATGAACTCACTTGCTTGAGGTCACACAATAGTTGGTAAGAGGAGAAAGCCACATTCAGATCCCAGACTCTCCCCACAATGATCCTGCTCAGTGATTACTCACCCCACACTGACTACCCAAAGACTCAGCTTTTCTGGATTATTTGGAACTGAGTTGCACACTGGTCATTTTAAAGTGTCCAGAAGTTTTTATTGTTTTGTTTTGTTTTTATTAAGTAGATGGGAGTCTGGGACCATGGATAATGAGGAACCAAAGAGGAAAGAGAAGAAAGAGAGGAAGAATGTAGGTGAAGTGCATGCTCCTGAACTCTTGCTGTTTATGTCTGAAACTTCACTTTTCAGTACTCTAACCATAAATATCATGGTGCTTATGAGGGTGGTGGCTCTGTTTTACTAGGCACCTGCTCTGTTCTGTGTATTATGCCCTATCTTAAGCACAACTTTGTAGACTCTTTTGGTGCCTTTGTCTCATTTTTTTGACTTTTAAACATTAGAGTGTCCCACAAACCCCTTCTTAAATTATTATTATTTTTTAACATTTATTTATTTATTAAGAGAGAGACAGAGTGTGAGCAAGGGAGATGCAGAGAGAGAAGGAGACACAGAATCTGAAGCAGGCTCTAGTCTCTGAGCTGTCAGCACACAGCCCGATGTGGGGCTCGAACCCATGAAGGGTGAGATCATAACCTGAGATGAAGTTGGACTGAGCCACCCAGGTGCCCCTTACATTATTTTTTTAAATGTTTATTTATTTATTTATTTATTTATTTATTTACTTTCGAGAGGGAGGGAGGGGCAAAGAGAGAAGAAGACAGAGAATCCCAAGCAGACTCCCTGCTGTCAGCACAGAGCCCAATGGGGGTTTGAACCCATGAATCGTGAGATCATGACCTGAGCCCAGATCAAGAGTTGGTAGCTTAACTGACTGAGCCACCCAGGTCCCCCCTTCTTTTCTCTATCCTCACTCACTCTCTTGATGACCTCATGCAGTCCCAAAATTTTTAAAACTGTCTAGACTTTGGTGATTCCTACCCTTGTATCCCCACCCCATCCTCTCCCCTGGGTCCCAGACTGTCATTTGCAACTCTCTGCTCATCACCTCCACTGGATGTCTTAACAGAAACCTGCAACCCAACATAAAGCCAGACTCTACATCAGCACCAACCCCTGCAACTGAAGTGTTTGCTTCCCGCCATGTTCCTCATTTCAACATATGACAATTCCATTTCACGAATTGCTCAGGACAAAATCTTAAGGTCACTCTTTGTACCTCACTATTCACATACCCGACCCCAATTACCAGCAAATCCTATAGGTTCTACCTGTAGAATATGTGCAGATTCTTATTACTGCTTTACCGCTGGCACCACTGCCATAATCCAAGCTGTTGTCATCTCTCACCTGACGACACAACAGACCCCCAACTGGTCTTCCTGCTTCTCCACTTACAGTCTTAAAATCTATTTTCCACTGAGCAATCAGAGTGATTCTTCTAAAATGTGTGTCAGGCCAAAGGGCTAGTATCCAAAATCTATAAAGAGCTCACCAAACTCCACACCCGAAAAACAAATAACCAGTGAAGAAATGGGCAGAAAACATGAATAGACACTTCTCTAAAGAAGACATCTGGATGGCCAACAGGCACATGAAAAGATGTTCAACATCGCTCCTTATCAGGGAAATACAAATCAAAACCACACTCAGATATCACCTCACACCAGTCAGAGTGGCCAAAATGAACAAATCAGGAGACTATAGATGCTGGAGAGGATGTGGAGAAACGGGAACCCTCTTGCACTGTTGGTGGGAATGCAAATTGGTGCAGCTGCTCTGGAAAGCAGTGTGGAGGTTCCTCAGAAAATTAAAAATAGACCTACCCTATGACCCAGCAATAGCACTGCTAGGAATTTATCCAAGGGATACAGGAGTACTGATGCATAGGGGCACTTGTACCCCAATGTTTATAGCAGCACTCTCAACAATAGCCAAATTATGGAAAGAGCCTAAATGTCCATCAACTGATGAATGGATAAAGAAATTGTGGTTTATATACACAATGGAATACTACGTGGCAATGAGAAAGAATGAAATATGGCCTTTTGTAGCAACGTGGTTGGAACTGGAGAGTGTGATGCTAAGTGAAATAAGCCATACAGAGAAAGACAGATACCATATGGTTTCACTCTTATGTGGATCTTGAGAAACTTAACAGAAACCCATGGGGGAGGGGAAGGAAAAAAAAAAAGAAGTTAGAGTGGGAGAGAGCCAAAGCATAAGAGACTGTTAAAAACTGAGAACAAACTGAGGGTTGATGGGGGGTGGGAGGGAGGGGAGGGTGGGTGATGGGTATTGAGGAGGGCACCATTTGGGATGAGCACTGGGTGTTGTATGGAAACCAATTTGACAATAAATTTCATATATTAAAAAAATAAATAAATAAAATAAATAAAATGTGTGTCAGGCCATGTCATTTCTCTGATCAAGGCCTCCAATGGTTTTTCCATCTCACTTACAATAACTCTGCAAGGCCCACATGATTCCACCACCTGCCACACACACACACACACACACACACACACACAACCTCTCTGCTCTCTTTTCCTCCACTCTTCCCTCAGCCCCACCCCTCAGCCACACACAACATCTTCATGTTTCTTGAACTTACCAGGCACCCTCGCACCGCAGCACCTTTGAACTTGCTCTTTCCCATGTCTGGATATCTGTATGATACATTTTCTTCCAGTTTCTGTTCAAGTATCACTGTACTGAAGATGCCTTCCCTGATCATCCTTGAGGAAAGAATCACCCTCACACACATCCACTGTCTCTCTCTGTCCCCTTAACCTGCTTTACTTTCCTTCTTAGCATTATTACCACCAGACACCCACAATAGACTTATAAACATCTCACAAAGGGACACTTTGTGTTTCTTTCGCTGCTTTTCTTCTAGCACCTAGAATACACCTTGGTATGTATTTATAACTGTTTATATTATTTGATAAATAAATGAGTGCCGGTATCATAATCCAATTTTACAGATGAAGAAATTGAGACTCTTAGAAGTTGATAACCTGCCAAAAGCCAGTACATGGTAGAGGCAGGATGTGAACCCAAGACCACCAGGCTCCAGTCATAGGGGCTTCCTCTGTAGTCTTTCCTTGGTGTCCGGTCCCCCATGGGGTCACCACTTCCATCCTGTCTACAACAATGTGAAGACTCTTCTTTCTGACTCTTCTCCTACCTTCAGGAAGTGAGCAGCTCTCAGGGGCCATGGCCAGGAAATAAGCAAGCAGGTGCAACAGAGAGGAGGCATGGGTTGTTTGAGGATTTCTTTGCACCGCCACACACCCTGCCTCTTCTGTCTTTGGTAATCAGCATGCTGAAATGTCTGCAGCTGGCACAGATTCCAGAGCACCTACCTCAGAGGAAAGCAAGGCATTCAAGAAGTCTGGAGCGTCCTCACAGCCTCGTGGTGGCACCTCCTTTGGGCCCGCTCACCATGCACGCTGTCCGGGCTTCTGTGTTAATGATGAGATACGGAAAAGAGCAGGAAATCCATCTCCATAATTGCAACTCAGCTTGGTTCCTTAGGGCCTTTTCTACCTCAGCAATACGGTCCCTGCTTTGCTGGTCCTGTGGTCCCGCTGTGAAGGTGAAGATAGCTTGCCCCTCCCATTAGAAGAGTGTCCCGACCTGCCACCTGGCCAAAGCCACAGGCGGAGAACCGGCGGAGTTTCCTGAGCGAGATCTGCACCTGTGTCACTTGCATGGCAGGTCTCACTGTCCTCCCATCCCCCTCCCCAACCCCATCCCACACTGCCCACCTGCTGCCCACCAGGACAGGGCTGGGAGGAAAGAGGACGCAAGGGAGGCGCTTTAAAAAAGGACAGGCAGGGTCACCTGGGTGGCTCAGTCGGTTGAGCATCCAACTCTTGGTTACGGCTCAGGTCATGGCTTCACAGTTCTTGGGATGGAGCCCCATGTCAGTCTCTGTGCTAGCACAGAGCCTGTTTGGAATTCTCTCTCTCCCTCTCTCTCTGCCCCTCCCCTGCTTGTGCTCTCTGTCTCTCTCTCTCTCTCTCTCCTCTCTCTCTCAAAATAAATAAATAAACTTAGAGCTGCATTTTTAAAAAAAGGAATGCATAGGCAGTGTCCTGCTGTCACTCTGGGAACACTGACTCCCCCCAGCTGTCCCACGAGAACCTCAGCACCTGCTCTGCATATGCTCAGGAGAAGGTCACTACTGCAGCCACAGAGATCTCAAGCTGTTTCCCTCACACTCAGCCTCCCAGGCTCTTCACTGAGGCCACGGGAAGAAATTTCACCAAAAGAATATTGATATGGGTCCCGACAGCCTTTCTGAACAGAATACCAGAGCCCAAACCTGCTCTGTCTCCCGCTGCAGGTACACCTAACAGCAGCCCGGGGCTCCACTTGTCTGACTCTTGACCACAGCCCTGGGCTGGGCTCTCAGGCTGCAAGGTCTTTACTCAGCTCTGCTGACAGGTGTGCAGGGGAGCCCCGGAGGGGAGGCAGTGATGCCACCAGCAGCCCAGCTCTTGCCCCTACTTAGGAAACTTCCTTGTCCCTCCTGCCTCTGACCATTGCATCCTCCACCAAGGCAGGGCCAGGAGTTGTGTTTCTTCCCACTTCACAGACTGCTCTGAGAGCCTGTAGACAGGTAGCAGGCTGGGCCCTGTCACCTGCTGCTGCTGCTGCTGCTGCTATCACAGTGCCTCTACTCATGTTTCCCATTTCTGCTTTCTCCTTGCTGCCTTACTCGTTCGTCCCAAAGCCCAGATGAGTCCCCAGCATTAAGAGCTGTCATGTGTGGGAGCTCTGCAGGGTGTCATGGAAAGTGTAATTGCAAAGTAGGGAAAATCGGGCAAAGGAAAAGTAAGCAGGTTTCTTTACTGCGGGACTTCTCAGAGCCTTTAATATATACATTTAGATTGTGAATTCCCAGGAGGAAAATAGTAGTGTTCTTCTAACTCGTTTTATGAGAGAAGGTATTTTTCAAGGCACTTAGCTACAGACTAGGGCTTCAGAGACCTATTTTGTCATAAAAATGGGCCTGCAGCATGGGGAGGGATTGGAAGAAGCAGGCCGTGCTACAGGTCTGGTGGCATGGAGAACACCCCTTTCAGACAAGTAAGACCCCCACCCCCACTGTTCTGCCCTGCCAGGAGCCACCGTGTGTCTAGAGAGGAAGGGCGGGGGAGAGAGAAACGCTGTGTATGAGGCTGAGGAAGGTGTGCAGAGAGGACGGGGGGAGGGGAGCTGGGAGCCATGGCACAGCATGTTAGCTGCCACCTCCCACGTGCCTGAGACCACCCCCATACACCTGCACACCTCACCCTTTCGAAGAGTGGGGAGGGAAGAAATCGGAGGAAGGCTGGAGGAAATGTTAGACTGGGGCTTTGCTCCCAAAACTCAGGTTTTGTTCTGAATTCTGTAAGGTGAGCATATGGAACCAAAGCGTTTCTCTGCATTTCAGTTTGTTTCAACCGGTATTGATTGTGTGCCTACCGTGGGGCCAGCTCTGAGTCAGGAGCGGCAAGGAATAAAAATGCGCAGCTCAGTGCAGCTTTCACAGAGCTGGCGGCGCCGCTGGAGTGACAAGACCACACAGGCAAACGATTAGAGAACAAGAGGAGGCTTCACCAAGAACAAAAAGGAGGAATACCGACAGCCGGTGGCAGCGCGGTCAGGAGGCAAGGGCTATGTGCACGGAGATGAGAGTGGAAGGTGTTGGACAGTCTCCATTTATGAAGACATCTGGAGGTGGGAAGGGCCCTCCTGCAGGTGGACAGTCAGGGAGTCACCCTCAGCAAGTCTATCTGTCCAACCAAGACGGCCAGGAGCTGGAGATACTAGCCAACCTGTTGGTAGACGTGGGCCTTGTAAGGAGGCCAGAAGGACAGTATGGCTCAGGCCATATCCCCTACTGGGTGCCCTTAGACCTGGAAGGAAGGAAGAAGCCGGGGGAGGAACAGTGAGGTCTACACCCTGTACTGGCAGTGCATGGTACTGGTCAGAATACCCCCCGTGCAACCTTCATCAGTTTCCCATGGGCCAAACGAGAATGTTGTAAGCTGAGTTGGGTCCCCCAAATTCACATGACGAAGTCTAACCCCTAGTACTTTAGAATGTGACTGTATTTAGAGATAGAGCCTTTAAAGAGGCAATAAGTTAATGGCTCCTAATCCAGAATGTCGGGTGTCCTTATAAGAAGGAGAAATTTGGACATAGACATACTGAGGGAAGGCCATGTGAGGACACAGGGAGAAGACAGCCATCTCTAAGCCAAGAAGGGAAGCCTCAGAAGAAACTAATCCTGTCAACACTTTGATGTGGGACTTCCAGCTTCCAGAACTGTGAGAAAATGAATCCCTGTTGTTTAAGCCACTCAGTCTGTGGTATTTTGTTATGGCCTCCCAAGCAAACCAATATAGGGAATCAAGCCATCTTCCTAGCATCTCCTGGAGGAATGCAACCAGTCTCCTTATTTCCTGGGCTCATATCCCTTCTCCCCATTACTTAAACTCCCTTCTTCTCCACAATCCTATTGTCAAGATCAACTGGAACACTAAGTGTGAACAAACTCTGAATGAACTTCATATAAACATCTAATAGTAAGGTGGCACTGTGCTGCACACCGACAATTCATAAATGGATAACACGGGGTCCTCACTCACAAGGAGCTCACAATGGGATGGGAACAACATTCACAGACACAAGTGACCAGGGTGCTTGACAGGTGGGAACACGATGGAACTGAGGGAGCACAAGGAAAGTCGTCCAAAGTGAGGGCATTTAAGATGGGCTCCGAGGGATTAAGAGGAGTCTATCTGAGAAGGAGGGCTGAGTATTTTCTGAAGAAAAAAAGCAGAGAGAATCTGTTTTGCACACAGAGGCACAGACCGCATGATGTGTTTACAATGCGGTGAGAAGTCGGGGTGTCTGCATGGTCCACGTGGGGAGGGGCAGGAAGGAGCTGGGAATTCTGATGAGGCTTGTAGGTCAAGGATGCCTGGGAAACAGGCTGGCCTTTAACACAGAGCTAGTGAGGAGCTGAGGGGGTGTACTAAGAGGGCCTCCAGGATCCATGTAGAGAGAGCCCAGTGCAGTGTGTAAGCCAGCAATCTGTTTTTGGACCCCTCTGGGAGCGTGTGGCACATCCATGTGGCAGGCAGCGAAAATATAGGCGCACAGTTTAGGGGAAGGACCAAAGATGAGGCTAAGGGGATGAGTAAGGTGGCATAGACCACAAAGAGAAAAGGTAGTGGGGGCCAAAAGCCCACCTGGGCCAAATACTTAACCCTTCTAGGTCTCAATTTACGCATGGGTAAAATGTGGGGAAAAGAACTCTTACTGACATGACTGCCATAAGGGGGAAATAAGCAAAAGAATCTGTGAGAAGCTCTCAGCAGGGCTTATAGCAGGTATGCTCCATGACACTGGCCCTTACTGCTGTCCCTGGTCATGGAGGGACAGGATGGAGGCCTGCTCACACAGAGCGGAGTTGCATCTAAAGCGAGCAAAGATAAGACACCAAAGTTCCTTGATGGCAATGTTTGTCTCAGCGCCACATCTCTCGAACCATGGATGAGCACAGCTTCAATCACCCCTGGCTCCAGACAGAACCGGTTCTGGATCCTGGAGGACCGAGTGAAGCAGCCCCAGCTGGGAGGAGTAGGGGAAGCAGGAGCAGGGCTTGCAGTGGGTGATTGGGGTGGCAGGACTGCAGGGGTGAGGTCTGGAGAAGGAAGAAGAGAAGGCAGTTGGAAACATTGTCAGGAAGAGACTTGGAGGGTCAAATCCAAGTCTCCTGCTTGGAGGTGGGGGGTGGGGGGTGTGGACTGTGTGGGTCTGGGGGCTGCAGCAGACCCCACTAGCCTTGTTGATGGAGATGCTCAGGGCTGCCCTGGCCACCGGACAAGGCCTCTCTCTTTGAGCTCTGCCATTATTCTGTGGGCCCCCAGTGGCACGATGAGGAGCACTGACTGGATTCTCCTCTTTGCACCTGAACCTGCATCTCAGGCACCCTCGCCTCCCTTTGCAACTTTGGCTGCTGGGCCCTCACCTTTCCTGCTACTCAGCTAAGTGAAATAAAAGCCGACAGAGGCAATTTTTACAAGGCAGACCAAGGAAAGGTACTTGAAATTCAACACAATGGCACATTTAGATGTCTGGGATCCCCTGCGTGGCTAGACTCCGCGCTTAATCATTTTGAAGTGTAGCCTGGAACACATTAGCACAGACTTCCCTCATCTAATTGAGGAGGCTCTTACATCTAATGCAAAAGTTCTATGGAAGATTGACGTCCAGAAGGTTACCCAGAAGCATTATTCTGCTTTACATGGTGCTTTCCATGTGTTTTTCTGTGGTGGGTTGACAAAAGGTCAGGCTCTGTCTGGGTCTCAGTTTTACAGATTGATAAATTAAATTTTATTGGTTCATCTAGGGATGAGCGCATATTTGGGAATGAATGCATAACCATCAGATGTGCAAGGTACTGATTGGTAATCCTTGCAACCGCACAGGCCTGCCCAGCAGGTAACCCATTCAGGTCATTGCTTAAATTTAATTTGGGGTGGGTAGGTTCACACCCAAAATAAGATTAAAAATTCTGCTCAGCAAATATCTTGTAAATCCTTATTATGAGCAAGGCACCAAGCCAGACGCTCTGGTGGGGATGGCAATGAGTTCCCCATGGGTCACGCCCTCGAGAAGCTTCCTTGCACATAAATATGATACAGATAAAAATGTGCTAGAAGAAAGATGTGGAAGGCCTACTAGGAGAGCACGGGGGAGGGAGGAATACTTCCAGCAGTGGGTGGAGGGAGTGGGGAAGGAACCAGAACCAAAGAAGGAGGCAGCATTCAAGCTGCGTCTTGAAGGAGCTGTGAAGGTTTGTACCCAAGGTTGGGAGTGGGGTCATTCCAAGGACAGCAGGAGGTGAGCAAAGACAAGGAGGATGGGAAATGAGTTACATGTTTGATGTGGTAGAGGGGAGGAGGCTAGGAAGATAAGCAGGTACCAGATTGTGTCTCATAGTCACAGAATGCAGCGAAAGGGAGGGCCAATCAAGCGAGGAAGACTCAAGGAATTTGCTTTTTCCAGGGTATGGGGCCTTCTGTCTACATAATCAGAACTGGCTGATCGAAACTACGTCTTGCATGAATTGGGGGAGACACCCTGACATGCACCAGTCTGTTCTGCTTAGGTCTCTAATTCATTCTCAGTCATTAACGTCCTCTGTCATTGCAACAGGACTTGTGACGGTATCTTCCAGGTCGTGAGACTGTACCTTCCCTTGCATGACTTACTCTGTGCACTGGTGCCTTCCCGACAGCATGCTAGAGAGCACACAGGCTCTCAGTGACAGCTGCAGGATCCTCTGTTTTTACCAGGCATGCAGAGACACACTGCTCCTGACAGTGTGTTCCTTTCTCGGAGACTGAGCTCCTCCACCTTTGGCAGGACTTAATTTGCTGTCATAACAGAGGGTGACATTTGCGTCCAGCCTCAGGGTCCACCCTATCTGGGCTTCCATGGTCCTCCCTGACTCCAGTGGAGGTGGAACTGGAGACAGCCTGGGGTGAGCTGAATGTGGCCAGTTCGGTGAGGTCCTCTGAGTTCCCACAGCAGAGAACCAGACATTGGAAATGGCAGATGACATGTCTACCACCTGATTGCCCAGAGTTCCAGAAAGGGCTTAGACTTTGTGTTTGGTGATACATGGCTGGGAATTAGGAGACTGTGTTCAGGAAGCTGGGTTCTAGATCCAAACAGAATCAAATACCAGCTCTACTACTTACCAGTGTCACCTGAGGCATATTATTTAATCCAAGCCTCAGTTTCCTTGTGTATAAAATGGGAATAAAGATCACACTTACCCCCCAGGGTTGCTGTGGAGACTAACTGAGATGTCCACACAGCAGCTACCACAGTCTCTTGCCTGTTAATGAAGGCCCAATACGTACTGGCCATTCATTACCACAGGCTTTTAAGGCTTGCATGAACAGTATCAGAAAAGCCCGTGAGAGGAGCCTGCAGTCTATACCCCTGGGGGTCTGGGAGAGCTAGATCAATTGCTGGCAAGTTGATCCCTCTTTTCTGAGGTGACAGCAGTGGCTTTCCACTTGCCCTGCCTCCTTCCTGCATCTGAGTCTGTGATGCCATCAAGCAAGCCACGCAAAGTCACTGAGCTCAAAGGAACTCTCCGAAGCTCCACATGACTTCCCAGTTTCTAACTTCTCCACTAGTGAACAATGTGGGGACCAGAGAAACCCACATTCCTGGCCACCTCAGGCACAGGGAGGCAAGATACCCGGTTCCATTGTGACTGATGGTAAAAGGCATGATGATGTGGCTGATGGTAAAAACCTTGGGTTTCTAAGCCCCCAGAGATAGTGGGAACAGTTGTGCTGGAGAAGTTGTCTACCAGCTTGTGCCAAGTCTTCAGGAAGTATGTGAGCCCCTGGACATCCTGTTGGTAGCATGAAATGGGTGGTGGTGAAGAGTATTAACACCACAGAAATCAGCAGATGTTAACCAATCGAGGGTCTTCCCCGCCCCACAAGAGCCCCTTGTTAAAATTGTCAGCACACCACCGGGCAAGACCTTTGTCACTCCCTGCCTCAGTTGCCTTTACTCCCTCACACTACGCACCCACTTCCAGACCACCCAGCTAAATCTCCAGTGGTCCTGGAATAAACTGCCAGACACCGGCCGATGAGAAATTGCTTGAGACATACAGAGGGTGTGCCCTGTGGGCTGGTGTCAAAACTCTAGCTTTTTCCCTTTTCTTCTCTCAGAAGGAAGTTAGTCAGCTGTTTTGGTTTTTTTTTTTTAAGTATTTATTTATTTATTTATTTAGAATTTTTTAAATTTTTATTTTTGAGACAGATAGACAGACAGAGTATGTGCAGGGAAGGCGCAGAGAGAGGGGGAGACACAGAATACAAAGCAGGCTCCAAGCTCTGAGTTGTCAGCACAGAGCCTGACATGGGGCTGGAACTCACAAACCAGGAGCTCATGACCTGAGCTGAAGTTGGACACTCAACCGACTGAGCCACCCAGGCACCCCTATTTATTTATTTTGAGAGAGAGACAGCACGAGTAGGGAAGAGCAGAGAGAGAATCCCAAGAAGACTCTGCACAGTGAGTGCAGAGCCCCATGTGGGGCTCGAACTCACAAAACCGAAACCAACAGTCCCACGCTTGCTTAACTGACTGAGCCACGCATGCGCCTGGGTCAGCTGGTATTTAGATGCGATGACCCCTGGCACCCATCAGTGGTGAAAGATCTTTCTGTCGGTTCTCGGAGGTGTCCCGTGGATCAAAGGGGAGAACAAAGCAGTGACTCAGAGCTCTGGAATAGAGACCTCTAGGGGACCACGTAGGGTCACAGGGACTTTTAGACAACACCAGAGAACAGAAGTCCCCGCAGAGAGGCCTCATGAGGAAGGGCTTGTGGAAAAGGGAAGCTATCCCCTGTCTTCTCCCCACCCCCACCCCAAGTGAGCCCTTGCAACCCTCTGTCACCGGAGCTTCACTGAGCAGCAGCATTGCAAGGATCTGGGCACGCCCTGACCCAGTGGTGGCACCACGGAGGGAAGCCTGCCCCTCCTCCTCCCCTCTGCAGCAGGAGGTTTCTCCCTTAACTTTACCCTTAAGTGTATCTGCTACATTCACTCCTGCAATATTTATGACCCATATCAATTTTTCATCCATCCCATCACTCAGCTCTCCGGGGAAGAAACTTCTCTGAGTTCTCGTTCTCCTTTTGGTGAGGTGGGGACTGGAATAAAGCACCCGGGACCTGCTGCCCCAAAACCGGGCCCCCATCCTCCTACACAACTATCCAGCATCTGCCTCACCTTCCAGGCCGTTCACACTCCCATTACACCTCGCATATCCAAAATTATCCCTGGCCACTTCTCCCCGCCTTCTTCTCGTGGTGAGGCACAAACACAGCTTCTCCCCCTTCCCTGGGGGGGCTCCCGCAGCTTCCTGCACTGGGAGGACCTTTTCCCTCCTATGGTGTGTCCAGAACTGCCTGTTCCCCCAAGCCCAGACCCATTCCACATCGTCCATGAAGCCATCTTTCCCCTAACCTAACCGCACATGTCCTTGTTTATCTCTGTTTCACCTCTGCCATGACTGTGACTCTGCTGTTCCGTCACTCTTCTGTCCCATCACTCTTCTGTCCCGCTGAGCTGTGAGTGCCATACAGCCTGTGCCTCCAGGCTTCTGGGTTCCCCGCAGGGCTCCCCTATATCGTGTTGGTGATGTACTAGGTGTAATATCAATAAAGGGGGTAAGTCAACGGCAAAGAAGAAAATAATAGAAAACAAATCATTATAAATAAATAATTTAATAAATAACTTGCTTTGTTGAAAGCGTTAGGGACTTTTTCTGTAATAATTGAGCTCATCTTAGATGTAATAATGATAATACTTGCAGACACCTTTTTATCTCTGAGACATACATTAATGCATTAATTGCATTCATAATAACAATTGCTCTCATTTACTGAGCACTTAACTCTGTGCTCAAAACAGCAACATATTTTACAGGCATTTTCTTATTGACCTCTCAAGTAAATATTATTACAATCACATTTCACACGTAAGGATCCTGAGATGCAGAGAGGATGTGACTAGTCCACAGGCACACAGCTCACACATGGTAGAGCACACATTCCAATGCCATAGTCTAGCCCAGGGCTCCTGCTCTTAAACAAAACCTTGTTCCTGCTGTTGCTAGCATTCCTGCACACATCCTACGGGAGGGCAGCCCAAAGTGTGCACACGAGCAGTAGCCACCAGCCCAGCAAAAGACAGAGTCTTCAGGTAAATATATGGAATGAGCATAAGCATTTATATGAGCCCCCTCCTGAAACAGCAACAATGTTCTGGTAAAGGAGCAGACCCACAAAGACAATGAAAGAAGAAGGTATGGCCGAAGAGACATATCAGCAAAATTCCAGGAGTCAGAGAGCGGATGGGAGAGTGGTACATCACCACACAGGGCAGAGGAAGCTGAGCAGCTTAGCAGTTCACCTGAAGGACCTTGGGAGTCCCAGATGAAGGTGCCAACTTCTGGCCAAAGTTGGGGCAAGAAGAGACACTGAAAATAGGACCATCTGGAAGCTTCGATATAAATTTATCAGGATCCCAAATTTCTCCCACATCCCTGCACAAACAAGGACTAACTCCCTTCATATGTCACCTTGCACTGCCGCAACAAAACACCATAGACTAGGGGCTTCAACAACAAACAGTTATGTCTCACAGTTCTGGAATCCAGGAAGCCCAGGATCAAGGTGGCCAATTCAGCTCTGGTGGGTGCTCTCTTTCAAATGGCTGCCATCTTGCTGTAGCTTCACATGACAGAAGGGAGGGAGGAAAGCTCTCTGGTATCTCTTTTTATAAGGGCAATAATCCCATCATGTGGCTCTATCTCATGACCTCATATAAACCTACTTACCTCCTAAGGGCACCACCTCCAAATCCCATCACATTTTGAGACTTGGGCTTCAACATATGGATTTGAGGGGAGGGGAGCATTCAGTCTGTAGCCCCCCAAGGATGGACTTCAGTAAAGAGCACTAGAGGCACATCGGCAAGCATGGGTGAGCTGTGAAGGTGAAGAAAGGAACTGAATGATGTCTGTCTACAGAACAAAGAAACAATTCCTCCTCACTCCCCACTACCCTCTTCCAGTCCCAGTCTCCAAATGCTAGTCACCAGATATATATCCCAATGCAGGAGATGGGACAATATTTTCTCAAGAAACAGAATTCTACATTAATAAGCGATATAGCCCAGAGTAAATGTACAGATACATTTGAGGGTCTCCCTATGAAAAAGCCCACTTGCAGCCCCACCACCCATTTGCTATGCCTGGGAGTCAATACCCTGCCACAATCAAGAGTTTCACATCAACTCTTGAGTCCTTTATTCTGAAATGTGGACAGATGGCAAAGCATCAATAGATTTTTAAGGAAAGCATTCAACATGAAGACCAAAACAAATAAATGAATTTTTATCAGGAAAGAAAGACAATATGGAAAACAGAAGAAAAGTTCCAAAGACCATCAATATCTTTAGAGAGATATAAAAAGATACTATGCTCATAAAATAAAAATAGAATGCTGTCATACCAAAATGGGAGCAATTAGGAAATGAAAAACCTCCTTTTAAAATAAAATTAAAACTATATTATGAACCTTATTTTTTTTTAATCAAAAGATTCAATAAAATCCAGAAAATATTTCAGAAAATACTTTTAAAAGGAAGAAGAAGAAAGAGGAGAAGAAGAAACAAACAAATGAGCTATAGATAGGCAGACAGGAAAATGCAATGAACAATTTAGGAGGTCCAACACTTAACTAAATAGAAGTTCCATAAAAAGAGAACAGGAAAAAATGGACAGGAAGATATTAACAAAGACATGAAATAAACAATATAGGAAAATTCCAATCTGGGCATATTAACAGGGCTTATGTATAACCAATGCAATGAGTGAAAACAAAAATGCCTACAGCAAAAAACTCTAATCATGACATTTTGTGATCAGGACAAAAATGATAATTGAAAGAAAAAGAGAATAAGGAGGAGGAGGAAGAAGAGGGGGGGAGGGGAAGAGAGGGAGAAAGGAGATCCGAACGGCATTGGATTCTCAAGAATAACATCTACCAGATGTTAGAAGCCCTTCAAAGTTCTGAGGGAAAGCATGATTTTCAATTTTCAATCTAGAATAAAAAACTTAACCTAACCATTAATCAAGTTTGAAAATAGAACAAAACACTTTCAGACATGGAAATACATAAGAGTTCTATCTTCCTTGCATTATTTCTCAGGAGCTACTAGAAGATGAGTTTCAGCAATATATACACACATACATACTATTGGCTTGCAGGCTCCTTGGGAACATTCCAGGTATAATCTGAAACTGGCCCATATAGTCAGAAGGCAGGACACTCCAGGTTGGTAGGTGGCAGTTTTTAATAAGCAAAGGGAACTTTTATATTCAAGGCTTGTCTTTGGTGGCAGCTAGACTAATAGATCTCTCTACTACTGCCCACCGAATCTTACAAGTTTACGTAGAGGCCTTAACTGGATTCAATCATGTATACTGTCCAGGAAGTCTCTGAAACACATCATTATCTCAAGGCTGTGTCCTTGGGGTAGCTTCTGGAAGCGGGGAAGGCAAGTGGATCCCATATTCCAAGGACAAGGGAGAGGATAGGGAGCCTCTGATTGTCAGGGTCCAGCTCAGGAGTCAACCAGCAGTCATGTCTTCTCAACAACTACCCCAACACATGCATGCATACATCTGTATATAAAACTAAAGGAAGAGGAAGCAGGGATTAAGTCAATAAAGAGGAACGCTGGATCCAGGGAACCAGAGATAGATCAAAGAAACAGTGAATAGAAGCCCCAAGATAGCCATGTCCCATGCCTAAAGAAGGGAGCAGAAGAGCAGAAGCTGCAGGAGGAAGATATCCAGGAATAACAGGAGAGCTACACACACACACACACACACACACACACACACACACAGAAACTGGTAGTTCTGCTTCTGTTTCAAATCCTGATCAATACTAAATAAAGCAAATGAATTTCTAATTTGGGGGGGCGGGGGGAAAGTTTATTTAAGAACAAAATTATAACAGTAAGACACTATATGGCTTAACAGCGAACAACACTGTGTGAAGCTAATAATAGAACAATGAACTACTAGTGTATCCAAAACATGTGATATAACTATGCTGAGAAGATTGAAGGAGTGTGTGTGCATGCACATAGAAGGAATAAGAAAGCTAAATCCTCAGCCAAGTTCATTCTTACCTCTGGTCTCCTGCCCTGACCGTTTCCTCTGCCTAGAACACTGTCCCCTCAAACAGGATATAGCCCACCCCCTTTTTTTAATTCTAGTCTCTGCTTAAATGTCACTTCTTTGGTCAACGTATCTAAAATAATGTTCCCCCAACCTAAAGAACTCATCATCTTTGGTTTATTTCCCTTGATAACATTTCCTAATGCATATAATATAAACCTTATTGAATACAACCTGCCACATGGTAGATACTTAATTGGCTGAATAAAATGAATGAATTACCATGATGTGAAACCAGTAGTTAATATTTGTCTTAGCTTGAGTTTCCCCAGAAGCAGACTCTGAGACAAGGGTTAGTGCAAAAGCTTATCTGGAGTGGTTACGGGGGGTAGGGGGCAGAGGGTGGAGGGAAAATAGGGAGTTATTGTTCAGTGGGCACAGAGTTTCAGTTTGAGTTAATGAAAAACTCTGATGTACTTAATGCTGCTGAATTATACACTTAACATTGCTAAAATAATAAATTTTATGTTATATATATTTTACCACACTATAAAAAGGTATATATAAAAAAAAAAGCTGATTTGAGAGTTACATAAAACACCATAGAGGAGTGGAAAGGGGCCACCAATGAAGGTTCATAATCAACCAGAATCCACCTGGGGCAGCTAGATCTTAATCCCTCAGAGAGAGCGTGGGTATGGTGTAGCACACGCATCAGGGTTAGTCCGCCAGCACGAGAGAGTGAGGAAATTTATACACCAAGTCCCACAAGGTTGGCTGCTACCTCTGGGGTAATTGTTCCACACTTCTGGCCTGCCCTTTGCACAGGTGAAGCAGTCTCAGAAAAGTCTTCAGGCAAAGATATGCACAGATGGGCAAGTTAGAAGCAGGCCATCTGCACTGAAGAAGTAAGACCCAAAGGACATGAGTAAGGCACTGACAGGTGCTACAATGCCTAAAATTGATAATATGCACAGGTTACTTAGAAACATGGAGTTAAATACCACAAGACACAGCCAGGAGAGTTAAGAGGAGTTGTACCTGGGCAACAGGACTAAGGCATGGGAAGGAAATTGCTCTATTTTGCCATAAATTCTTCTAATTTTTTAAAGTATTATTTCACTTTTAAACTATGTCCATATCTTATCTTGGAAAAAAAAAGATGAATTTTAAATGAGTGTGAATATCACCAGGAAGTCATCCCACACTGATTTGGTTCTAATTTTTCATGAGAAAATGTCACAAAATGATTAACCAGCCCTGTGGAAAGGAAACTCAGTGAATGTTAATTGAAGAGAACTGTAGCCAAACATACTGGAAGCCAGTAATCAGTTGCATTCAATTGTGAAAACTTTTTGTTCAGCTCCTACTATGAGCCAGAGACTGTGCTTCGTATTAACAAGATGAAGAGGTAAAGACATGAGTAGTGGGGTGATTAGTGTCCCTCCAAACTTCATGTCCACCCAGAACCTCAAAATGTGACCTTATGTTGACATAAGGTCTTTGCAGGTATCATTACTTGAGAGGAGGTCATACTGGATCCAATGACTGGTGTCCTTTAAGAAGGCCTTGGGAAGACACACAGTCACAGAAGAAATACCATGTGAAGACGGAAGCAGAGATGGGAGTGATGTGTCTACACACGAAGGAATGACAAGTGTTGTCAGCAACGACCAGAACCTTGGGAAAAAACGTGGAATAGATCCTTCCCTAGAGCCTTCAGACAGAGACTGGCCTTGCCAACACCTTGATTCCAGAATTCTGGCCTCCAGAACTGTAAGAGAATAAAGTTCTGTTGTTTTAAGTTGTGGCAATTTGTTCTGGCAGCCCTAGGAAGCTGACACAACCCCGTTCTCAGAAGTCTGTGGTTCAGGGAGGTGGCCTTAGCCCGAGGATGGGTGTCCTTCACCTTCTTGTGGCCCCTCCCTGCTGGCTGGAGTGTGAACTCAGTGGGTTGGGCTGGCATAGCCAGCCATTTGGACCATGAATGGAAGCTATATGTAAAGGGAGGTGGGTCAACCAGGTAGAAGAACCTGGAAGTCATTCCAGCCTGGGACTGCCAACTTACATGTGACTTGGAAATGAACACCTGCACTGTTTACGCCACTGTTATTTGGGGTTTCCTGTCGCTTGCTGCTGAATCTAATCTTAATTCATATTGGGCGACAGATTTACAAATGAAAATATGCAACTCAGTGTGGTAAATAATATTATAGAGACAAGCCATGGTAGGGGCACAAAGGAATAAATGATTAACTTACCTTGGGGGGATCAGGAAAGACTTTTCAAAAAAAGCAGTGGCAGCTGCTTTTAAAAACATGAGGAGTTTGCAGACAGCCAGGACATGGGATGGCAGGGAGGCAGTTCAGAAAGACATCAACAGTGGAGTGAAAGAACAGTTCCTTGGGACCACCTGTAGTTCTGCATGGATGACATATAAGGTTTGAGGTGGACAAAGGGGGCAATAGAGTCAAGGTGATGAGAAACATGGAATGCCATTCCTGAGTGCTCGCACCATCTCATGTCACCAAGAAGAGCCACTGATGAGTGCACAACAATGGTGCCATATTTTCACATTAACTTAAAAACACTTTTTTAATGTTTATTTACTTTTGAGAGAGACAGAGACAGAGTGCCAGCTGGGAGAGGCAGAGAGAGAGGGAGACACAGACTCCAAAGCAGGCTCCAGGCTCTGAGCTGTCAGCACAGGGCCAGACGTGGGACTCAAATTCATGAACCACGACATCATGACCTGAGCTGAAGTCGGCCACTTAACTGGCTGAGCCACCCAGGATCCCTTACATTAACTTTTAGAAAGATCACTTTGGCTAAGGTGTGGATGGCTAGGAGGGAAGAAGAAAGAAGTCAAAGCAACCAGGAAGGAGGCCATTGCAGTGGTTACTTAGTTTTGATGATGGCAAGGTTCAACATGAGGGCAGAGGCACTGGGGACAAAAAGGAAGGAATAACTTCAAAATACAATTAGGAGGCTGTAGGATATGAGAAAAGACAGCATCCAGCGGGCCCCACTTGGCTGGCTTGGGGCATGAACAGCTAAAGCATTACCTGGGACACAGGCACAGGGAGAGGAGCAGGTCTGGAGCTGAATGATGAAATGCTAATGACCAATTCAGGTCCAAATCCTCCTGAATTCAGACCACACTGCTCCGTTTCCAGAGGGCTCCGTGTTAGCTTCTACCAACAGGAGCCGCTAGAGGGCGACAGGGAGGGAGAAGGATGAGTCCTGCTTGGCTTGCTTCCCACCAAGGCTGCCAGTGAGGCTCCTTACCAAGCAGCAGACGGAGGTGCAGATGTTCTCGAACCTCCTAGGGCCAGCCTGATGTATCCCTGCGGAAACAGCAGCACCAGCGGACAGTGCCCTTCTCAGGGCCCTGAGTCCCAGCCTGTGGTTTCTCCCAGCTCCTGAGGGTCCGGCAGCCGCCGTGGCGTGCTCTCTGTGTGGTCTGAATGTCAGCTCCTCGGAGCGCCCCGTCAGAGCCTCTGGCTTCTGTCAACCCCGCGTCTTCCTGGCTCACCTGGCTCAGTGGGGGTGGCTGCTCCCTGCTGCTTCTTCCACCCTCTAGTGCCCTTTTACCGATTTCCCGGATTGAATTCACTCCAATAAGCACTAGGTCCTGAGGAAAACAATCGTTGGCACACAGGGTGATCTCAGGGAGGAGACCCCCCAAGATGAGACCCTGGGATTGTTTCTGCCCACCCCACCCCCCGCCAGGGTCTCCTGAGAGGCAGCCGGTGCAGCTGTCTGGGATGCCGTGATCAGTCTAGAGTTAGGAAGTGAGCACACGTCATTCCCCTCAGGAGCGCAAGAAGCCAGAAGAGCAAGGGCCCAGGTCAGAACCCTAAGAGGCCCCAAAGTTGAGGGGCTTATTCCGGGGACAGAATAAGGCACCATTACCTGGGAAACATCAGTACAGAGCAAAGTTTCCTCCTGAGGAGAGGGAAGTGGCCCTTATACAAAAGCTAAGGTAATGACTGAAAAGCAAACAGTGACTTGGCAGGAGCCACTCATGACCTTGTGGAGGGTCCTTCCAGTGGAGTGGGGGACACGGAGGGCAGTGGGAGAAGTTTGAGGAGCGAATGGAAAATGAGAAAGGCAGACAGAATATGAACTAGAGGGCCTGCAGAGAGTGTTTCTATTTTTACCTGAGAGACCTGAGCTCCTTTCCAAGCTGCAGGAAGGAGCCAGAAGCAAGAAGCTGACCTGCAGGAGGCCATGGGAAGGAACCTGGGGAGCCGCCAGATAAGCCGGCAGGAGCCGGTACTCAACTTCCTCTGAGGCTACCCCTTCATCTGACACCCATTTCCCAGTGGCTAAGATGTGTCAGGCACCGTTCAAGATGCTGGGGGCAGCGGTCAATAAAAGATAGAAATCAGAGGCTGGAGGCCAGGTGGCGAAAAGGGGCTCAAGGTGTGAGATCTAAAGGAAAATCTCCTAAGGTTTCTGGAGAGAATGGCAGCAGGTTTAGGAAGCTGACTTCCTCTCTCAGTTTTCCTCCGGAAGCTAATTGGCAGGTTGTTTCCTGAGCAAGATAGGGTACCACTCGTATCTTGGGGCTGGATGGCTGGGTCCCAAGTCAACGATGCGTAGCTCACCGTGGGGGCACCTGCCTGAGAAAGAGAGGCACAGAGAGTAACATGCCTTTTCCAAATGCCCTTTATATGGCATTGGGCTCCACAGCCCATGGGGATAGTTTTAATCATTCTTTTGGCTTTATAATGCATGCAGCTTTCCTTTTCACTGGATGCTGTCAGTGCAATTATAACTGATTACTATCATTACAAAGATGACCCACCAAACGTGTCTTAAAGGAAGAGGGCAACTAGTGCATGGATCCCAGGCTGCAAGGAACAGTGACAGTTGATCTCACTCAGGGTCCCTGAGGCTGAATTATTAGAACAGCCCCTCAAAGGTCTCCACGGTTACCATCCTCCCTTCCAATCCATTAGCCAAGCACACCATTTCCATTTTCAAAACCCTTGGCATACAAAGACATGATCCTTGCCTACCCCTCCAGCGGACCCCCCTGAGAGGCACCCTCAGACACTCTACGTTCCGGCCACATGGATGTGTCATGCTCTCTCATGCATGTGCTGATCTTTCTCTGTCTGAAAAACTTTTTCTCCATTCTTTAGCCAACATCTACTCAACCTTTCAAACTAAACCCAAGCATCAGCTCCTCTAGTAATCGCTGTGACAGAACCTATCATAATTGCCTTTTATTTATGTTGGGTATTTTGCAAGCATTATCTTGCACCAGTTACTGAGGCAGGACATGATGAAACTGTATCCCTCGGGATACACTCAGGAAAAATCTAGCAAATAAAACCACTCGGGAAAAATCTAGCAAATAAAACACAGATCCTTGAATCAAAAACACTCAGAGGTTTATTAAAATACAGATGCCTGAACCCCACACATATTTACAAATTCACTAATTAATTTGGGTACGAGCTTGTCACTATTTGTCGACGTAAGAAGTTAGGAAGCATTATTACTCAGAGCTGGAAGGAAAGGGAGTGTTCTCAGCATTGTAAAGCCAGCATTACATGTTCATAAGAAATAAAATCAGAGCTAAGATTTTAAGTCATTTATCCATTTTCTTTTCAAGTATAGCTAACATACAATGTTATGTTAGTTTCCAGTGTTATAATATAGTGAATTCACATTACTCAGTGCTCATCATGAGAAGTGTACTTTTTCATCCCCTTCACTTATTTCCCCCACCCCCCTACCCGCCTGCCCTCTGGAAACCACCAGTTTGTTCTCTATAGTTAAGAGTCTGGTTTTTTATCTTATTTTTCTTTGTTTGTTTGTTTTGCTTCTTAAATTCCACCGATGAGTAAAGTCATATGGGATTTGTCTTTCTTTCACTGACTCATTTCACTTGTAGATCTGTCTATGTTGTTGCAAATGGCAAGACATCGCACTGTTTTATTTATGGCTGAGTAATACTGCCTTGTATGTGTATACCACATCTTCATCCATTTGTCCATGTGTGGACATTTAGACTGCTTCCATATCTTGGCTGTTGTAAATAATACTGCAAAACAGATATCTTTTTGAATTAGTGGGTTTTTTTAATGTTTATTTTTGAGACAGAGAGATAAGAGTGTGAGCAGGGGTGGGGGGAGGGGGGCAGAGAGAGAGGGAGACAGAATCTGAAGCAGGCTCCAGGCTCTGAGCTGTCAGCACAGAGCCTGACACAGGACTAGAACCCACGAACAGGGAGATTGGGACCTGAGCTGAAGTGCGATGCTTAACCAACTGAGCCACCCAGGTTCCCCTGAATTGGTGTTCTCATTTTAGATGTATCCATTTCTTTATTCTCTTTCAATCCACTTAAAATCCTCATCCCTCCAGTATGAAGTGCTAAGCTCACTTCAGAGAGCTCCACTCCATGAGGTGAGTTCTCACTCAGTCGTGGTAGGTACTGGCAGAAGTTTGCCACTTGCGTGCTGTCCCAGAGGCATAAGAATCTTTGCTGAGGCTGGGAATCTCTCGATCCTGTGGGATGACCCCCCCCCCCATTTCCATTGAGCTCCAACAACGTGCAGCTTCTCATGGCTCCCAGGGTCCTCGAGCCACCTTCCCTTCCTCTGTCACTCAAAATCCCTTCCTCCTCTCTCCTTTTTACCCAAAGCTCTCCTTTGTCTCTCAATGTCTCTCAACCATTGACAACTAATATAGCACAGGCCCTAAAGAAAACAAAAGCCTAGTGGGCAATGTGCTAGGTACAGAGTTCACCTACACCTCCCCAGGAGAGCTGTCAGCCATGGAGACCAGAGACTCTTGGAGCACAGCAGTCATAAGTGGAGGGGGAAAAAGACAGACTGCCCAACAATACCAGTGGCCACAGTCCTTGTAAGACATATGAAGAGACTGAAAAAACAAACCAACAAAAAAAAACCTGCTAAAAATGTATAATTTCTATAGGAAAGAATGACAGAGTTGAGTATAAAAGGAGAGGGGAAGAAATGAAAGGAAAAGAGTTCTTGAAAAAGAAAAAAGACAGATGAATCCATATTGCATGAAGGGTGTCAACAGACTAAAAAACAAGTAATCAAGAAAAAACTGGACAAAATCCTTAAATACTTGATGGAAGAAGAAATGCAAACAGCTAATAAAGATAAGAAAAGATGGGCACCTGGGTGGCTCAGTCAGTTGCACATTCGACTTGATTTCAGCTCAGGTCATGATCTCATGGTTTGTGAGTTCAAGCCCCACTTCAGACTCTGCACTGACAGCGTGGAGCCTGCTTGGGATTCTCTCTCTCTCCCTCTTTCTCTGCCCCTTACACTGCTCATTCTCTCTCTCTCTCTCTCTCTCTCTCTCTCTCTCTCTTAAAATAAATAAACTTTTTAAAAAAGAAAAAAAGATAAGAAAAAGTGCTTGCACAAAGCACCACAAGTTAAAACCACAGTGAGGCACAGTTGCATATCAACCATATTGGCCAGAATATAAAAATCTGGTCATATCGAGTGTGGTGAGAATACATATAAATGAGAATCCTTTTACTTCCTTGGTGGGAATGAAAATTGTTACAATCACTTGAAAGATAACTTGATATTATATAGCCAATGAGAATATATGGATGCCTGTATAACCCAGCAAATACACTCCCACATACATACTGGAGAGTGGAGATATTCCACACATGGTCCACAAACTCCTGAGGATCCATGGAACCTTCCCAGGACTTCTGCAAGGTCAAAACTATTTTCATTATAATACTTAGACATACTTTCTTTTTTCACTGTGTATTACACACTATGACATACTCATATTTTTTAAATGCCATTATTAAGAAAGTCCTTAAAGAAGTAAAAGGTAGTAGTTTTATTAAACCTCAGCCCTTGATAAAAAACTTTTTAATAGTCTATGCAATGAAATGAGAAATACCTGCAACACTTCAGTTGCATATTGAAGTATAAAGATTGTCTTGAGAAAAAGCCATTGTGTAATTGCTTGGGTTGTGAGCTGAACTACTTTTTTCACAGAATATCATTTTTATTTGAAACAAATACTGACAGACAATCTATGGTTATTCAAACTTGAATATTCGAGAGACATTTTCTCAGAAATGAATGATGTGAGCCTCTCACTCTAGGGAAAGCTAACATTATTTGTTGCCAATGGTAAAATTCAACTTTTCAAGCAAAAACCAGAATCTTGAAAACCTTGTAATTACCACCATGAGCTTGACAACTTACCAATACTTAAAGACTTTTCTAATGAGATCAGCAGTGATATTAATGAATATGATCTTTTGATATCTTATACTGAAATGTGTCACCAATTTATAATGTCTGCCTAGCTCAGTGAAACATATCCAAATGACCAACATGTGATGTTACAAAATCATGCAGAAGTAAAGGAACTCAAAGTTCCAGGTAGGCCAATACATTTTAATATAACTGAGTACAAAAAGGTCATTGACATGGTTTCAGATTTTATATTGCAACTAATCTTTAGAGAAATTACTAGTTGTCAAGTTTGGGTAAACACTAGTCCCTCCTTACTCACAGGGGATATATCCCAAGACCCCCAGTGAATGCTAGAAACCACAGAGAGTACTAAACCCTATACATACTATGTTTTTTTCCCATACATACATACCTATGATAAAGTTTAATTTATAATGTAGGCACAGTAAGAGATTAACAATATCTAATAATAAAAGAAAACAATTAAAACAATATATCATAATAAAAGTTATGTCAATGTGCTTTCTCTCCCTCTCTCTCTCTTTCTCTCAAAACATCTGATTAGGCTGCACTCCCCCTTCTTCTTGCAATGATGTGAGTAGATACAATAGTTATGTGACAAAATGAAGTGAGGTGAGTGACACAGGCATGTAACATAGCATTAGGCTAACTATTGACTTTCTGATGATGCATCAGAAGGAAAACCATCTGCTTCCAGACTGTGGTTGATGATGGGCAAATGGAACCATGGAAAGTGAAACGACGGAAAAGGGGCACTACTGTAGTATCAGAGGAAAATAGCCACAATGATCTGAAAAGGCTATTAAAATAGTACTACTTTTTCCAGATCTGAGGCCAGGTTTTCTTCATGTACTTCAACCAAAACAACAATTAAAGATAGATTGTAGAAGCAGTTGTCAGGATCTAGCTGTCTTCTATTAAAGAGGTTTTTCTGATGTAAAACAATGACACATTTCATTAATTTTTCTTATATTGGAAAATAGAGCTATGTTTCACAAAGATACGTTATTTATATCAACCCATAATGAGTTCATTATTTTTTTATTAAGACTTTATTTTTTAGAGCAGTTTTTGGCTTGCAGCAAAATTGAGGGAAGATTACTGATATTTCCCATACACCTCCTACTTCCACACATGCACAGCCTCCCCCATTATCAACATCCCCTGCCAGAGTGGGACATTTGTTAAAATTAATGAATATACACTGACACATCATAACCACCCAAAGTCCCTAGTTTACATCAGGATTGACTCTGGGTATTGTATATTCTGTGGGTTTAGACAAATGTAAAATGACATGTATCCATTGTTATGGTATCATACAGAGTATTTTCACTGCCCCAATATCACCATTATTTATGAATCAATACCTTTAATTTTTTCTGTTTTAATGCCTAATACAATAAATATAATTGGATATAACCCATATAATCAATAGTTTTATAGAGTCCTCAATTATTTCTAGACGTGAAAGGAGTCCTGAGGCCCAACAGTTTAAGAAGTTCTATTGCAGAGACGAGCTTGCTCATGAGTAGCAGGAGAAAAAGGCAAGGGTGTTTATGGCAGCATTATCACTAATAGACAAAAGCTGAAAACAACCCATTCAACATCAGAATAAATCATTAAAAAAAATGGGATGTTTGTACAATGGGATACTGTACTTTTGTGAAAATTAATGATCTAAAACACATATAACAACAGATATTAATTTTGCTAATATAATGTTAAGTGAAAAAAAAGAAAGTGGAAGACGGCATTAATTATAATTCCATTGATACACAATTAAAAAATAAACAAAGCTAAAAACAAAATTTCAAGGGGCACCTAGGTGGCTTAGTCAGTTGAGCGACCAACTCTTGATTTCAGCTCAGGTCATGATCTCACAGTCATGAGATCGAGCCCCATGTCAGACTCTGTGCTGATAGCAGGGGGCCTGCTTGGGATTCTCTCTCTCTCTCTCTCTCTCTCTCTCTCTCTCTCTCAATATATAAATAAATAAATAAATAAATAAATAAATAAATAAATAAATAAAAATAAATTTAAAAGAACAAAAAATTTCAAATCTAAGCCTTCTATATTTAGTTACACAAACTGCAAAGACAAGAAATGGGATGATAAACACAAAATTCAGGGTAAAATTTGTTTCTGAGGGTAGAGCCACAGGAATGGGTTATGGAATGGTGCTCTCGGAGCTTCAAAGATAATGTTTCATTTTATCAATTGGGAGTAAATATATAACTAGCTATTGTATCTTTATTCTTCATACCATACACATGTTTATAAATATTTTATCTTTCCAGTTTTTATCAAAATGATAACAACAAAACTCATAAAACTCATAAATTCTCAGTCAACTTTGAAAATGAAGAATAAAACTCACAAAATTCTCAGTCAACTTTGAAAATGAAGAGCAAGGTGGGAAGACTTTCCTTACTAAAAATACTATAACACCATGGAAATAAACAGTATAGAACATTCATGAACCAATGAAGTACAAAGGAAGAGAAGAAAAAGTTAAGATGGAGCCCTGTGTAGATATGGGAATTGTACATTCCCACACAGTAGACTGGAATAAACCATTAATGCGAGGGTTGGAGAAATTGACTCACTGGACTAAGAAAAATAAAACTTGATCTTTACCTAACTCAACATTTCAAGATGGACTCCAGATGAATTAAATATCTTAACTATAGCACAAATAGGTAATAACAGAAGGAATTATGTTTATAATCTAAGACTAGAAAACAACTTCTTAAAAAAAAAATTAAAAAATCGTAAGGTAAAAAATGAATGGATTTAATAACACCAAACTCAGGAAATTTATGCAATAAAATTTCATTGACAAATAGTGAAATGGAAGGAGATATTTACAACATCTAAAACTAACCACCAAGGACTGGGTCGCCTGGGTGGCTCAGTCGGTTAAGTGTCCAAATCTTGGTTTCAGCTCAGGTCATGATCTCACAATTTATGGGTTTGAGCCCTGCATCTGGCCTGCACTGACAGTACTGGGCCTACTGGGAATTCTCTCTCCCTCTCTCTCTGCCCCTGCCCCACTCACATGCTTGCTCTCTCTCTCTCTCTGCCTCTCTCTCAAAATAAACAAACTTAAAAAAAAAAAACTGACAAAGGACTAGTATTGAAAATCTTCAAGGAACCCCCACAAATTCAAATATCAACAAGAAAAAGTCAAAGGCCACAAAAGAAAATGATCAATAACCACGAACAGTCAGTTCACAGCAGAGAAGACCCAAAAGCACAGCAAGTGCATGAAGAGATGCTCACGTTGATTAGTAATTAGAGAAAGCAAATTAAACACCAAGGCGCCATCACTTAACATCTACCAGCTTGGCAAAAATCAGAAAGCTAGATAATGCCAGCAGTTGTCAAGGATGTGGGGATATAGGGGCCTTTGTGCAGTGCTATTACAGTGTAGATGGGTGCAGCCATTCCGGGGACCATTTTGCAAGTGCTTAGATTCAGCATTCAGATACTCTGTGGCCTAGAAACTCTGCTCCTGGATATAGGTGGCAGAGAAATTCTCAAAGGTACCCACCCAGGCATGCTTGCCACAGCATTGATTGTGGGGCGAGGGTTAGAGCCAGTCTAAGGGTTCATTTCTGGGGGAAGGATAGAATAAATATGGTGGATACACAGTGATGTACTCCACAACAATTAGAAGCAACAGACCAGAAGCACACAGACCAACAGTAAGAGATATTACAAACATACTGCTGAATTGGAAAAGGAAAGAAAAAAAAATCCAATTCTGTTTATGTACATTAAAATACTTGTACACTATATGATACATACTCCACAATGAAACAAAACTAAAATGAAAAAATGTATATTGAGGGCACCTGGGTGGCTCAGTGGGTTAGGCATTTCACTTAGGCTCAGGTCATGATCTCACAGTTTGTGAGTTCAAGCCCACATGAGGCTTTGTGCTGACAGCTCAGAGCCTAGAGCCTGCTTCAGATTCTGTGTCTCCCTCTCTCTCTGCCCCTCCCTTGCTTGCTCTCTGTCTCTGTCTCTCAAAAATGAATAAACATTAAAAAAAAAATTTTTAAGACAAAATATATATCGAGTATGTTAGAAACATCTCAGACAGGGAAGGAGAATAAAAAGGAACAGCACAGGACAAAGCATAGCACCAAAAAAGGGGCCCAGTGAGAACATACGATAAGACGCCCTGAAATGAGAAGCATGATTAACTGAATCCTCTGCATCTACAGTAGAAACAAACAAACAAACAAACAAACAAAAACAGTAGAGGAGCAAGACTTTGGAAGTCATAGCGCATCTGCCTGGGCCTCCCTAAACACCTGGCCCAGAGGTCTCACCCCCAGCTCAGAAGACAGAGGAACTCCCAGGGCCACCACCTTCCATCCATCCTCTACCATTGCTCTGTATTCCAATGAAGGGCTGCTTAAACTTCCATGGGGTCGGTGTGCATTTGGATGGGAGAAAGAGTAGAGATCCAGCATATTAGTGCTCTCTAGAGAAACCAAACCCATAAGTGCGATATAGATAGATAGATGCTAGATAGATAGATAGGGCATGAACCAATTCTGTGAAATTCTCTTCCTTCTCTCTATATAGATGAAAGACATATCTGTGTGTATGTATCACATATGATATATATAATTGATTATGATAAGATGGTATATATATATATATATATATATACACACACACACAGCATATTATGGTGTGTGTGTGTATATATATATATATATATATATATATATATATATATATATATATCTGTAGAAAGAGATTTCTCGAGTGAGATGTATTCCATCTATATATATAGAGAAAAAAAGATGCACTCAAGGAATTGGCTCATGCTACTGTTGGGGCTGGCAAGTCTGAAATCCACAGGGCAGGCCAGCAGGCTGGAGTTGATGCTGCAGTCTTGAGGCAGAATTTCTTCTTTCTCAGGGTAATCTCAGGTTTAAGGCATTTAAGGCCTTCCAACTGATGGCTTGAGGCCCATGCACATCACTGAGAATAATCTTCTTTACTTAAGTCAACTGATTATAGATGTTAACCACAGCTATGAAAATATCATCACACCACAACTTAGGTGAGTGTGTAATTGAATAACCAGGAACTATCGACCAGCCAATTTGGCACATGAAACTAACAATCACAGATGGTTTCCAGATCAAATGGGAATAGTCTTTGGCAACAGACTGATTATGGACAGTTGGGCACCGAGGAATATGTACTCACAAATTCTACCCAGGTAGAACAGTAATATCACCTCTTCTCCCTTACTTTCTACCATTTCCTTTCCCCAATTCCAGCGTAGCTAGAGCTATGTCCTATCAAAAAGGCTGTAGCATTATCCTCTTTCTTTTACAAATGAGGAACCCTGTTCAGAGGGGTAATTTACATACCTTGCTCTAGGCCACTCACCAGTGCTGGAATCAGTCAGATTCCTTCCACAGGAGTAACCCTGCTGTCAACATCCTACATCTTCCTAAACCCCTTCCCCCAGTCACATCGGCTGCCTCTCCCTTGAGCTCTCATAATAGCTAATGAAAACCTCAGTTTTAGCTCTCACATCTCCATATTGTATCTATTCATTTTCCTGTCTCCCCACAAAAATCTAAATTCCTGTCCCTCTGTGTGTTCCTTGCTTCATCTGACTGTGACATATGCATGGTATAAGAAACAACAGTACCCAGCAGTCCCCTTTTCCAGAAAACCCTGAGAGATGAAGAGGTAGGGAGCCTCGGTGTTTACATTTCCATGACGAGCTTGTCTCTCTGGCCACAGCATATTGATCTCAGGATAGAGACCTGCCATGAGCTGGGCCACTCAGATCATCTCATGGGAATTGGAAGCCTAAAGGATCAGAGGCATCCAGCAGTGACAATGAAGAGGAGTCCATGTAATGGCAGCGACCAGAGAGTCGATGTACAAATCTTGCTGCTTGAGGTGTCTGGTGCTGCCCCACCATGCCTTCTCAAGACTTGGCTGTTCAGCAGTTCTCTTGATTCAGTCTCCTGAATCAATCAGGGTAAAGGTCAAACTGCTAAAACAAGGAGCCCCAAAACGCAGAGACCCAAAGAAAGTAGAAGCTTACTCCTTGTACAGTTCAGGAACTTACTCCTGAGACAGTTCAGCTCCACACAATCTTATACTGGCTGCCACAGCTCTGCCCCCTTCAACACCATGCGCCTTCACAAGTCTCCAAGGTTGAAGCTACCCCAGCCGGAGGGAGGAGGGAAAGATGTGCAGGCGTGAACCCACAAGGTCTCAGGGGCCAGGTCTAGAAGTGGCACGTGCAGTCCTGCTCATGCTCATTGGCCAGAAATTGGACATCCGGCCACATGGGCTGTAAACGTGGGGCTAGGAACCGTTGTCTCTGGCTGGCAGCCACCTCTTGCTTGAACTCTTGCTGTGGAAGAAGGGAAGAACAGCTCTGGTTGACCCTAGCAGTCTCCAGAAATTAGAAGTGTCTACAAGCTTTCTCCTTCCTGCCCCCAAACTAGTCAGTGTGTTTCTATTGCTTACAATCAGAAGACACTCTGTGGATATAATAGGTGCCCTATATTCCTGGTGAGTGAAGTGTTCATTGATTGATCCTGTAGAATATATGCCTGGGGAAAGTTGCTGTGGGAGATCAACAAAGACTATTCCTGATAGAGATTTTAGGTCTCGTACAATCAAAGCCTAGCTAGTGCTCAGGTGAGAGTTGGTGAGAGTCTGACCTATAAGGAAAGACTGTTCTTAGGGACCCAGATGTCTGCCTCAGGTAGAACAGAACCCAGTGCCAAAGCCTTATCAAATCAGCCCAGTCCTATGTATAAAATGGGTAATGTGTACAATCAGGGGAATGTTCAGAGGTCCCATTGATTCTTGCACACAGACCCCACGGAGATGACCAGATGTAACTAAGTACTTCGTTTAGGGTCTCTTTTCTCAGAAGAATCCAAATGGGTTCCAGGGGGATGGAGGTACAGAGCCTGAGCACCCTTGAACATGACCCTCCTCCAGGCCAGCCCAAATTTCCTCAAAAACAGAAAATCCCCAAATGCTTTTAAAGTAGAGGCTTCCAGGGGAACCTGGGTGGCTCAGTCGGTTGAGCGTCCGACTTCGGCTCAGGTCATGATCTCACAGTCTGTGAGTTCGAGCCCCCCATCGGGCTCTGTGCTGATGGCTCAGAGCCTGGAGCCTGCTTCCAATTCTGTGTCTCCCTCTCTCTCTGCCCCTTCCCTGCTCATGCTCTGTCTCTCTCTCTCTCTCTCAAAAATAAATAAAAACATTAAGAAAAAAAATTAAAAAAAAATAAAGTAGAGGCTTCCACAATCATTCAATAAGCTAATGAACTACATCCCTTTCCCAAATATGACAGAGCCCTGTCAGGTCCAGAAGGACCCAGAACACAGCCAGACTGAGTGGGCCCAGGGACAAATCCACACTGGCCATGCACACCCAGTGGCCCACCTGCCTGACTCCAGAGTGCCACCCACTACTGCTCCTTGCCAGCTCCCTCTTGGAAGAAATGAAAATGGGCTCCTGTCTGTAACAAAAAGCGTACTTTTAGCTCACATATTATGCACAGGGGAATTTCCTTAAGTCACACACAAGAAAATGAGAAGGAAAAGGTCCATGTAGCAAAAGGGGGGTGACCCTGTACACAGGTGAGGGGACACTGGAAGCTGTTGGCATTAATCTTATAGATGTACGTCTTACCTAATCAGCTATCTGTACTCTCAAATACATTATGTCATTTGATTCTCAAAGAAACCTTGCGAGGTAAGCCAGGTGGTTGTTTTCATTCCATTGTCTGAACAAGAAAAGTGAGGGTTTCTTATAATGCATTATATTATTTTCCCATATTTCTTATGTTGCTTTCTGAGTCTTCAGTCCAGTGACCCTACCTTTGGAAATAAGAATCATCATAGTTAACATTTGTGGGCACTGGTTACACACACCAGGCAGTGTGCCTTCACGTGCACAATATTATGTCAGTCTCTGAGCATTTAAACAACCCCGTGAGAGGTACCATTGTTACTCCCATTTGACAAATGAGCTAACAGGCTCCAAAACCCTGGGAGGAAAGCTTCCTACAAATAGTGATATAAAATCTGAACTTCACAGCATCATAAGATCTTAAGGCCGGGCGGTTTCAAGAGCTGACCTAATTCTTGCACCTGCCTTGAGCGAGAAACGAGTTGCAGAGAGATTCAAGAGACGATTTCACCACCTCCCTTGGCTCCTCTCACCAGGTCCCTTGTCGATTCTAAATCTTAATTGCAGTAACCTCTTTTTATTTTGGGTTTGGGTTTGGGTTTTTTGATACAGACACAACTCTTAAAGCATGGAAAATGCCCCCCCAAATTAAGCTGTAACAAGAGGCTCCAGATTGACTTAAACTGCATTCTCCCCAGCTATGCCCAGCAACCTAGTGACCCTGTGCACATTTTGCATCAGGGAGCATTGTGCATCTCTAATTTAATTTAAAGAAAGACAAAACATGGATGAATAGCTTTCCTCCTGGGCTGCACTCTCTTGGACACAAGTGATCGTCACTGGTGGGACCTGCTTGTGTTTCAGCACCAGCAGGATTGCCAAATTCTGGATGCATTTTCTGGGTTTCAGGCCACCTATCCAAGGACTCTCAAAGCTGGGAGTGGATTAACAGCAAACATCAGTGTAACACACTCAGTTGCACTTAAATAACATCTAAGTCTCAAAGCAGACAATCCATGAGGATAACAGCCCCAGTGGACATTAGCCCAAGTTCAGTCATTGTCAAGCACCCAAACCAAAAAAGCACCTTCTGTCCTGGACAGGGAATAAGAAATCCCCCAGGATAGTAAGATCTGCCCGAGGAGCTGTGTGTTTAGTTGGTCCTGGCACTCACTAGTTTCATATGTCAGTTTTCAATTAGACTCTGTCACACGCACTCCTCTCCACTGTACCCCCACCCCAAACTACTTGGGTTCAGTTTACATTGGTGAGTGGGAACAGGGACTGCTCTCTGGGCTTTTTCATCCTGCCCGGGATCCTCCTCCCTCACACGAGCTGTAAAATCTAATTGCTCTTTGTCAAACGTCTATATTACTTTTCCATATGACTTGTTAATGGTGCTCAGATGAATTTCAATAGCAAAACCCCTGATTTAAAAAATGCTATTAGCAAGGAGGTAACGCTGTCAACACTTGCTGGTAATGACACTCCAACCGCCTTTTGCATTTAAGCTTATTTATTTATGACTGATGCAGAAACGATCCTGTTTCGGCAGGAAATCAAGGACAACTCTTTGTGCCAAACTCATTTTCTGTCCCCTCAAAGGCCCAGGATGGGGACGGTAAATGTGTCGTGTGGAGAAGATTACAGCCGCAGGGTAATTTGCTTTGAGAAACTTTGCTGGAGATTTTAACGCAGCAGACAGGAATGTTCTGCTCTTGCCAGTGTTCAGAATTTGCCAGTACTTACAGGCTGGAGCTCAAAGTTCATGCAGATGCCATGCAAGATAAATCTGCAAGTGTGCTACCTATTCCTTGACAATTAGCTGAGCAAACTGCCTTTAATGATAACAAACACATAAGCCCTATGGAGAAATTTTATTCCAGTGTTCCTTAAAACCTGCAATTAAAAACTTAAAAATTGACTCATAGGGACAGTACTGGCCTTCAACTTTGTTTCGTATGGGGCCTGGGTTTTCTTCCCATTTCATCCACTGATCACCTGTAGAGAAGTAGGCACATCACGGGACCCCATTTGAGGGATCCAAAAAGTAGGGACAAGACAAAGAAGGATAGAGGGAAGCAGTGTAAATTACAACATATATTTGGTCTCTTGTAAATTGTATCACCTTGCAGGCACTAGAAGACCTTGCAAATTAATGGAAATCTGTAAATGCTTTTTAAAGAAAATAAATATTTTTGCATCCACATTAATTACTTTGAAAATACTTAGCCAAGTGGGTAACCAGTGGACATCTTTTGCTTATACCAAATTGATAACAGAAGGCTGGATGTCAGACAAGAGGCCTGGACCCAGGCCAGAAGTCCTGCATTCAGGTCCTTTCAAGTCCCAGCTCTGCCTTGAATCTGTGCATCCTTGAAGTAATTTCTCTCCTTCTCTGGACCTCATTTTCCTGTATAAGGTAGCAAGGTGAGGCTATCTATGGTTTATGGGTTATGGTTTAAGGTCTGTGGTTTCTAGAGATATTAGGTTTGGGGTACACACTATGGTGGACACTTTTGAAGGTTCACCTTAGACCTCGCTGGTCCTCTACATACCCACTTCCGTGCACCTGTGGGCTGAAGGCTGTGCCTGTACTACTGCTACCCCCAGAGTCAATTTGTCCCTAGTCCCAAAGAACTCAAGTGCCTGGGAGTCCTCACCCTTCTTCCTCCTTAGCCAATAACTGATTTGGGAGTACAAGAGCCCGGCAACCTTGCCTGAGTCAGGACAAACTCTGAGGAGTAATTCCAGCTCCAGAGCTCCACTGTGGGGTCGGTGGGGGCTGGCTCCCTCACTTGGCTTCTCCCTGTTCCCATCGGTCTCCCTCTCCTACTTTCTCCAGAGCATTTTCTTGGCCTGCTTCTGGGGAACCTGACTTTATATGCACATCTAATAGGCATACCAAAAATAATAATAAAAGTAAAAGGGCTTTCTGCACCCAAGGTGCTGCGTTACCGAAACTTAAAAAGGTTTGCACCTGAAATAAACAGACACATAGATTTCAGCGCCTAGGAGTCTGGACCTCCATGACTGATGGATGAGGGGGTGTTCTCGTGAAGGATGCCGTTCAGTTTTAAACTCTTTCTGATTCCAAGCAGTCCTGAAGAAGCACCTGCATGACGATTCCAAGCAGTCCTGAAGAAGCACCTGAGTGCCCTGAGTTAGGGAACCTAACAAATGAGGGTGAGGCAGTAAGAAATGTGCATTGCAGGACACCTGGGTGGCTCAGTCAGTTAAGCATCTGACTCGATTTCAACTCAGGTCATGATCTCATGGTTTGCGGGTTTGATCCCCTCATCGGGCTCTGGGCTAACAGTGCAGAGCCTGCTTGGGGTTCTCTCTCCCTCTCTCTCTGCCCCTCCACTGCTCTCTCTCAAAATAAATAAATAAACTTAAAAAAAAACAAAAGGAAGAGAAATGTGCATTGAAATAAAGTCTAAAGGCTGACGGAGGGTAGAAAGTGGACAAAAAATGCTCAAAGCCAGCATTCAGCATTGGTTGGATGAACAAACAGACGTCACCAGGAAGCAGGGTGTTATGTCATTCTTCACCAAATACCCGGGTCCAGAGGAGTGTTGAATATCCAGGTGCTTTTCCCTCCTGTATGGCCTGCCCTGCCCTTCTTCCTCCTTCTCTTCTCCCCCTTCCTTCTCCCCTCCTGGACAAGAGTCAAGCATCCAGCCAAGCCCTGGATCTGAAGAAGAATCCATCCACGAGGCCTTAGGGGTCCAGGCAGAACTAGGAGGATATGCCATGGTGCATCTTCAGGGGGGTTTTCATAGTCTCTGACAGTTACAAGGGAAGTATCCAATAGTAAGAAATGTCCTCCTAGAGAGGAGGGTCTTGAGGTGAGTCTTGAGAAAAGCCAGGTGGAAGCAAGTGGAAAGAGAGAGGGGCGTTCCACGAATAGGGAACCACAGGCCTGCTCAGATAGGGGGTCCCTCAGGCCACAGTGTGCATGGCTGGGAAGACCGGGGGAAGGGAAGCCATCAGTGAAGCCAGAAGAGGCAAGCTGAAACAGAAACAGCAGGAGGCTTTTTAATCCACAGTAAGGAGTTTGAACTTCATCCTGTGGACAGTGAGTAGGAATAGTAGGGCCTGCCCTCCAAATACCTCCAAGGTCACTCTGTCCCTGCTTCCCTCAGGCCTCAAACCCTGGGAAATTTCTTTCCCTTCCCAGGACTCCCTATTCTTGCCCCACCAATGGTGCTGAAGGCAGGGGCTCTAATTTAAACCACCATTAAGCTCTGCTGCGGGCCCTGAAGCCACTTAATGAGTAAGAGCCTGATAACCTGTTCTTCACAAAAGGAGGAATTAAGAACTCATTTATATCAGTGGCAGGGTAGAAAGAAAACAGCAATCTTACTCCAGCCAGATCATGGAGATACCAGTCCCTGCTTTATGGAGTCTTAATTAGATCCCCTTGGTCCCTCTTGTTTTTATTTTGTGGTTGCCTTTCTAAAAAATAAAGGAAGAGTACCCATCAACTCATGCCACTGGAGTGTGTATTTTATGGAAAGAATACAGATGATGAGTCTCCGTGTCCTAAGAACTCACAGGGGTTTGAGGAGTGAGGTAGAATTTGCTATGCCTGAGGCCTGTGAATAATTACTTTTCCTAATGAACTCTTGTTCTAGAATCACCAGAGCTACCTGCAGAAGATGCTTTACCTGCCGCAGAATCTGAACCCAGGTGGTTCCCTGGGAGAGAGTGGAGGATGGGTTACAGCAAATGGTGGGAAGAAGTTGTAAGCTGTGGGGCACCTGGGTGGCTCAGTGCGTTAAGCTTCCAACGTTGGCTCAGGTCATGATCTCACGGTTTGTGAGTTCGAGCCCCGCATCAGGCTCTGTGCTCAGAGCCTGGAGCCTGCTTTGGATTCTGTGTCTCCCTCTCTCTGCCCCTTCCCCGTTCACACTCTGTCTCTTTCTCAAAAATAAATAAACATTGAAAAAAAAATTAAAAAACAAAAAAAAGAAGTTGTAAGCTGTGGTAGTGAGACATTTCCTGGGGGTCTTTTCCACATGTGCTGGCTTGTTCTTCTCAGAGCGGAAATACAAACCACTCAGGAAATCCAGGGAAGGGGAAGGTAAGTCAGGAGACTTGGGTCCTGCCTGCAGCTCTGCTGTTAACTAGCTGTGCGTGGTTGGGTGAGTTATTTATCTCTCTGAGCTTCTGTTTACTCATCAATAAAACACTTAAATTACACCCAGTGACCTCTAGGGCCCCATTGAATTCCAACAGGCTTCCAGTCTGTGTAGAAAGAGTGACACCTCAGAGGTCCAGTGAGAGGCAGGGAAAGAAGCCTGACACAGTTGGGGGAGGGGGGCACAGAATGACATGCATATCCTCTGATGGTCTCCATTGGCTCCAGATGACATCCAAAAAGTCAAAAGACTTTTTACCCCTAACTCTCAGACTGTATGTCAGCCTGGACCAGTGTTCTCTAAATGTGTCCCCAGAGCCTCACCAAGCACTCTAGAGTTTGTTTTTTTCGAGGGAGACTCTAAATAGTAGTCTCAGCTAACTTAGAAAACAAGCTTGGCTGAATTCTCTTCTTCATCCATCCATTCCAGAGATGGACACCTGCATTTTTCCTCTTGAGAATTCCACAGTGTCCTCTGGCACTGCTCTTGACTGGCTCCCTGGTTCTTCTCTGCCTCCCTATGTGTAATTACAACAGGGTCAGCTGGAGCAAGAGCCCCAGCCTGAGCAGAAGACACAGCCAACAGTCGGGGCTGGGTGACCAGGCAGGGGTCAGAAATACAGAAGTCATGCTCTATGGGATTCAGCAAATTGAAAAGAAAGTCAGGAGCACAGAGATCAAAATCAAGTTTTCAAGTCAGAGTGATAAGCTTCGAGAAGGGGTAGCAAACTGTAGTCCATGGGTCAAATCTGGTCTGTGCCTATTGTGTAAATAAAATGTTACTGAAACACAGCCACACCCGTGTATTTATGTATTGTCTATGCACTAGGCCTTTGCATTAAGATGGCCAAACTGAGTAGTTGTAACCAAGACAGTAGGACCCACAAAGTCTGAACTGTTTACTATCTGACACTTTACAGGAAGAGCTTGACAAAGCCTGGCTTTGACCATGCACTCACATGGCTCCCTTGCTTCTGCAAGGGAGTTGACAGGCCAGGTCTCCCTCCTTGACCTCCAAGCAGTTTCCTTCAGGAGGCACATCTGCTCAGAGCAAATCCCATGCACAGCAGTGACACTGGGCTCATGTCCCCCAGCAGTGGGAGTGGAGAGAAGGACCCTGCCCTCCCCAGCTCAAGTTCCACACAGAGCCAAGGAAGATGGCAGCAGAGGAGAAAGCCACCAAAGCTCTTTCTCACTCTATGGATAGCATGTAGCTCACTTGGAAGAGTTGACCCCGCTCTGGGTCCCCATCACCACCATCTTGCCCGCTGTTTCCCAGGCCCCACCAGAAGGACACCCCCACATCCATGAGAGCCCCATTTTTGAGAGCCACACCACACACTCGGCCACAGTTCTGAGCACTCCCACTCCCTACGACAGGGCTTTTGTCAGCTCCTCATCTTGTTTGATCAACACAGGATTTAAATTGTCGAGGAGATCACACTGATCCACCCACTGGCTGAATCACGCCTGAGCACCCACTCTGTGCCAGGCACTGAGCTCAGCACACGGGAACGAGAGAAAGTTAGTCTGTTTGCTGCCCAAGCCCGTGGCTCGTAGCCCACTGTCCATGGTCCCCTCGTTGAGTGGGGGTGCCAGAAATCCCTGTTCCCTGCTCATACAATTATTTACGATGTGTCATTTACAACGAGCCAATCCCCAAAGACTTAGAAGTAGAGGCAAAGGAGGACTGTTAAGAAAGAAATTAAATACGTACTTATATTTTTCATATAGATTTGAAATATATATTATATGTATGCATATTTCAGCAGTTGCAAAAATGATATTGGGACAAGTTGTATCAAATGTGAGGGAGAGGCAACCTCAGGTTTTGGAACATCCTCAGAGAGGATTTCTGGGGAGGAGCCTTCATGACATGCAAGTTTATGGACATGGCTATTCCTCGTGATTGAGAAAACCATTAGCTCGCCAAGCCAGTTACCCTGATGGGGCAGAGTGATGGGGCCTAAGTACCAAGGGAATAAATACATATGTGAGCAGGAGCAGAGAGGGAGACAAAAAAGAGAAAAGTGATAGGCGTAGAGGGTGGGAATGTAATCAGGATGGGAAGATTGTTGTCATTTCTGGCCGATGTGTATTGATCAGGGTTTTTTTTTTTGTAGAAACAAGAACCTGATGACAGCCCCTGAATCCTCCCCCACGTGAGAAGCATGCTCAGGGAGGTGAGGGTTAGCCCAGTAAAAATGTGGGAAAGGTTCTGTCTCTTAGGGAGCTCCTCCTTCTAACCAGGCCCTGATTGACTCTTGCAGGATTTGTCTTCGATAAAAAGTGAGAAGTCAGTGAGCGAAAGTAACTGCTTTTGCCCTCAAATCTCTGTGAGAATCTTCCAAGACCCCTTTCCCTTCCTGTGCCTGCCGGGAGCATGGACAAAGCAGGCACTAAAAGAGTCTCTTTGAAGCTGTGTTTTTATGAGAGGTCAACCAGTTGTTATCATTAGAAATCTACAGACAGTGCCAAAAAGAGATACTGGGATTGGGTCTCATGGGATCATTTATTCTAGGAACAGGTAATTGTAAAGAGATTCCAATAATTTTAATAATGAATTGACATCATTTCTCACTAAACGTCCAGCTATTCACCAAAGTTAAATCTGTGGCTTACATGGACGGGCCTTTTCCTTCTGCAGTGTGGGTCCCACAGGAGGAATATGTAAACCTGGAGTTAAGTGTATGAGTTTCCATATGGAGATAGACTTGCTCTCAAGGCAGTCCAGTGCTCTTCTGGGTGCCCATGACTGTGTGCCCACTTTTCCTTGTGCTTAAGGGGCTCCACCCAGCTTCCCACCCTCCAACTCCTGTCCAGGGGCATTAGTGGTCTCTTGGGCTTCAATCACAGCCCAGATGGCAGTTCCTCTGTGTGGTCCTCCTGGCCTCCCCCAGACAGAGGGACTGGCCCCCTCCTCTGGCCTGGAGTGACCTTTGCCCCGTCTCCATGAGAGCACCTAGACATGCAAATAATTCCCAGTGCTCTGACACCCCCTCCGCCAGATACTGAGTGCCACAAGGACTCAGCTGTGTCATCTACATCTTCCTGTCTCCAACTGTGATATTAGGCAATAAAACATAAAAGATTTTAAAACCATCTGGCAAAGGCCTTGTGCATCTGCTGAAACAGGGCAGGGGTTCCTGAACAGCAAGATGGCTGAAAGAGATCCCTAAAGGTTGAGGTTCCAGGCGGAGAGCCCCATCAGGTACACAGTACCTAAAGCTGCTGTCCTGAGAATTGCTTTTCCCTGGGCATATATGGTCTCTTTCCTCATCTTCTGCTGCCTTAGCAGCCATTTGTTTCCTTACCCCCCTGTATTCACTGCCAACTCAGCTCATTCATTCGTAACTACTACGTGAGCAATCCCAACAGCAGTTCTACTGGATGAAATCACCACCCATCAGAGCTAGAAGGGTCCTCACACAGCACTGGGGCTGGGGGGCTTCAAGCTGTGCTGTGCAGAGCCTTTAGGGTAAAGTGGAGGCACCCCAGAAGCCACCTGTGTGTACAATTTGAGGGAACATTCTCAACAGGCAAGGCTCTGGGCCACCCCAACCCCTCCCCTTCTCATTCAGAGCAGTTTTACTTTGGATTTGATCTGTAATAACCATAAATTTGTCTTCCACATGAAATATCTTTTTAAAAAATGATTCTGCCAGCAAAACAAGACTGAAAACCTTGAGGGCTAGGAAAGAAAGGTAACTTGTCCAAGGTCACAGGATTAGTCGAGGGCAGATCAGGGAGTAAATTTAGACATTTCTGCTCCCCCCGACCCCACCCCAACCCTTCTCCACCACCTAGCTTCTGGTGGCAGCAGTGAGCCATTTCCAAACCCAGGTGCACTTTGGGATCCAGGTCAAAGCTCATGCTTTTGAAGTTACTAAGCAAATACCCAGAGGCTTCAACAGATGGTGACAGTTGCTGTTTACACGTTTAGGTGGAGCTGACTCTGTACAAATGAATCCTCTGCATTCTACCATGTGACCATTTAATCATACTACTGCTCAAGTCCCTCCAGAAGTTTTTCATGGTGCACTCAACCCAAAGTCTGGGGGTGAATGAGCCTATGAGCTGGGCAGGGCCAGTCTGGGATGAAGGACATCTGGAAGCCAAAAGCCTGAAGGTCTGGCTAAACTACTGGCTTTCAGGGAGCCTGGGTGGCTCAGTCAGTTGAACAGCTGACTTTGGCTCAGGTCATGATCTCAAGGTCTGTGAGTTCAAGCCCTGTGCCGGGCTGTGTGCTGACAGCTAAGAGCCTGGAGCCTGCTTTGGATTCTGTGTCTTCCTCTCTCTCTGCCCCTCCCCACTTGCACTCTGTCTCTCTCTTTCTCTCTCTCAAAATTAAGAAAACATTTAAAAAAAATAAAAATAAATAAATAAAACTACTGTCTCTCACCTACCCCTTGCATCACCTTCTACCACAACACAAAGCCCCTGGTACCATGATCTACCAGGGAGTCCATCAGAACGATCTGGGCCCAGGCTGGGACCACAACCTGCTCTTTCCAAGAAATGATCTGTCTCTGAGGTAGGACATCCATCCACAGTGGATGCAGGACCTAGCCAACAACTAGGAATATAGTGAGAGAGGTTTCAGACCTCTATCCAACAATAATAAGTGCTGTGCATAGATGAGCCAAGCCCAACAACATTATGATACAGGTATTATTACCTGTTTCAGACAAAAAAATTGAGTCCTAAAGAAAGACTAAGCAATGTGTGCAGGGTCACACAGATGGATTTCAAACCCAGGACCCCACAGAACAGAGCACAAAGCTGCCACAGGATAATCTACTGAAAAAAGGGACCTTTCTGATGATAGGTACTGGAGGAGGGTGGCAGGCTATTGGATCAGAGTTTAGACCCAAAGACTTGTCATAGATACCACACTAGGAACTGTCTCATCCTACAAAACCCCTTTCAACAAAGCTTCAGTCATCTCATAAATAATTATTTACCATGTACCATCTATTGCCAGGCACTATTCCAGAAACTGGCTATACAGTGATGAACACATCTGCCACAGTCTGACAGCCTATTCTGTGCCTCCTGCCACCAGTACCCCCACAGAACAGACCTCCAGCAATGACTAACGTCATTCTCAGACACTAGTCTCAAACCTCGCCTCATGATTTCATCTTCCTCCCTATATCCATGGCTCCCTGAATCTTCCTGCACTCCCTTCTGGACTCTGTTTCCTGTTTACAGCCTCTCATCGCCCACTAGACCTAAGGCTTGACACCAGCTGACCTGATCAACTGCCGTGAGCATACATGCAGCCTGGACCAGCTCAGCCCAGCCTTAACCCAGTAAGAAGTGCCTCTGGAGATTTGCCACCAATAGGACACCCACACCACCGGAGGGCTAATAAAGATAAGCTGTAAATGTGGGGTCCCCAGACAGCAGGAGATAACATGGTTATGTACAGCTCCTGGTAGGGACTGAGCTGTTTATATACTGACCAGCTTGTGTTCATTCATTTTCCCACCCAACCATCCAGCCATCCAGCCATCCAGCCATCCAGCCATCCAACCATCCAGCCATCCAGCCATCCAGCCATTCAACAGCAATTACTTATTGAGTGATGACTATGTGCCAGGCACTGTTCCAGGCACTTAAAATACATCACTGAATAAAATATGTGAAGATCACTGCCTTACAGAGTGTCAATCTAGTGAAGAGAAAAGTAAACAATAAACATAATAAAAAATATATACATGAATATATAGTCACATGTGCTATGGAAAAAATAGGAAACATAGAGCAGGATAATGGAAGTAGGTTATCAATAAGGTAGGGCAGTCAGTATTAATGGGATGATCAGGGTAGACCTAATGAAAAGATGAAAACTGAGTAAAAATTTGGAGAAGGTGAAGAGGGAGCTAATCAAGAGGACGTTGGGGAGAGGATATTCCAGGTAGAAGAGACAAAAAGAGCAAAGGCCATCAGCCAGAAAAGAGTCCGGCATGTTTGACAAAGAGCAAGGAGGCCAGTGTGGATGGGAAGGGGTGGCAGGAAAGGGCAGTTGGAGATGAGGTCAAAGGGGTAACAGGGAGCCAGATTTTCCTGCAGGCTCCTGTAGCTATGGTGGGGACTGTGCCTTTTAATTTACCCTGTAGGTAGGGCAATGGAGCACTATCAAAAGGTGGTTTTTTTTAAGTTTTTATTTATTTATTTTTGAGAGAGAGAGAGTGCATGTGCATGTGCATAAGCAGGGAAGGGACAAAGAGAGAGGGAAAGAGAGAATATCAAGCAGCCTCCACGCCAACAGCACAGAGTCCGATGAGGTCCTTGAACTCACAAACCATGAGATCATGACCTGAGCTAAGTCAGGAGTTGGAGGCTTAAAAGACTGAGCCACACAGGTGTCCCCTAAAAGACTTTGATCAATGAGGTGATGTGACATTAACATCACTGCCCCATAAGGGCTAGGATAAATAATGACAGTGGCCTAGCCACAGAGATATTGAGAAATTGGTTAGATTCTAGACATATTTTGAAGACAGAGTCAGCAGGAACCCCAAATAGGTTAGATTAAAGAACGGAGGAGTCCATGACAATGCCCAGATTTCTGACCCCAGCAACTGTAAGGATTGTCACCATAAAGAGAGATGACGAAGTCCACTAGTGGGTGAGTTTGAAGTGCAGAGACAAAAGTTCAGTTTTGCACATGTTGAGCTGTGATAGCTATTGGTTGCCACATGGAAATGTTGGAAAGGCAGTTGGATATATGAGTGTGGAGTTCAGCAGAGGGGCCTCGGGCCTGGAGATGGGGCTGGGAGTCACTGGCATACAGGGGGGATTAAAGCCACTGTACTCCCACAATCACTAAGGGGGTGAGCATAGTAGAGAAGGAAAGAGGTCCCACACCAGAGAGGACCCAGCAAAGGCGATGCAGAAGGACAGCCGAGTGAGGTAAGAGATCAGCCAAAGAACATGTTGTCCAGGAAGGCAAATGGAGGGCCAAAGTGCAGCCAGGGGCAGGGAAGGGGCAGCGGGGTCAAATGCTGCCTGGTCATATAAATGGAGAACTATGAACCCACCCCTGGATTTAACAATGAGGAGGTCCCAGGGACCTTAGTAAGAGCAGTTTCCATAGAGTTACAGTGCCAAATCAGCCTGATTGGAGAGGGTCCAAGAGAAGTGGGAGGAAAGAATCCTTGTTGCAAAGCAAGGCAAAATTTGAAGAGAAAGATGGTGGAAGAAGTGGGGACAGAAGATATTTTGTTTTTGCTGATTTTTTTAAAGTTTACTTGTTTTTAGAGAGAGAGAGAGAGAAAGTGTGCTTGCCAGTGAGCAGAGGAGGGGCAGAGAGAGAGAGACAAAGAGAGAGACAGAATCCAAGGCAGGCTCTGAACCATTAGCACAGAGCCCGACATGGGGCTCCAATCCACCAACCATGAGATCATGACCTGAGCCAAAATCAAGAGTCAGTCACTTAATCGACTGAGCCACCCAGGCACCCCTGAATTTTTTTTAAGGAGAAAAGAGCATGTTTGTATGCTGAGGGAGAGAGACAGCAGAATTGTTGGAGCCATGGAGCCATCGTCCCTGGATGGAGAGACAGGGAACGGGCCCATGTGCAGCCAGGTGTGCCCAGGGGCTTGGACCACTTCTCCATGGTGCCAGGGAGGGATGTGATGCTGGGGGTCTTGGGAGTTCCCTTCTGGTTGAAAGAGGATGGGAGAGAAATCTGAGGATTAGAGGAGAGAGGAAAACGTTTCTTAGACATGTAGGAAAATAAGGCAAATAGGGCAGGAATGTCTGCAGACATGAAGGCCCACTGAGGTTCCAATGCTGTGGAGTGAAGCGGGACCAGTCCTTGGGTGTGTGGGAGCAAGCCTAGGCTGGATGTCCCCAGGCCCACTGGGCTTGCCAGGAACAGACTTCCAGTCCCTACTGCCAGTTTTAGGGGCCAGAGAAGTGTGATGCAGAAACCAGGGGCCTACCTCACCTCTAAAATCCCATAATTCACCCTCCTATGTTGAGCCTTTGAAAGCAACAGATTTGGAATCCAAGGCACTACTTTTGAATCCTTAGGCAGAGTATGTTGAAAAGGAGGCATCCTGTTAATATTATCTCCCAGAAACTGCTTCTAGGACAAGTGTATAAGAAGCAATATATGCCCAGGCTCCTTGATCTGTGAGCACCCAATGCCTGTCCAGCCTCTCTGTCTATGCAGAGCTGCTGGCCTCCCTGCCCCCGCCGTGGGCTCCTGGCAAACTTCCCCTCCTGACTACCTCTTCTCCTATTCAGGTAACTCACAGTGAGTCACTTTGGTGCCCTCGGCCTCTGATCTGAGAGGGTCTCTGTGGCCTTCTGATTCACACAGCTCAAAGTCCCAGGAGTAGAACCACCCCTCCCAGGCTTCAGCCCAGGAACAAAAAGCCTGATCTGCTGATCAGGCGCCAAGACCAAGAAAACGGTATGGAGGGGGAACTCTGTCATCTTCATGGTCCAGGATTTCTGGGCACTTATCACCTTTGCATGAGATTGCAAACCAGCATCATAAAGTGATTGACTTAGACCTCAAAAAATAAAACTGTAGTGCAAGACAAGCGTTTGGGAGAGAATGGGCACCCACCCAACTACTGTTTTAATGGTCATCGCAATGAGAGTTTTCTGATTTATTTCTTGTTTCTTTGCATTTTCTACTTTTAGGCTGAGAGTAAAAGATCAGAAGGAGGACTCCAGCATGCCCTCAGCTCTTTATTTCTTCACAAATAAGAGACCTCTGTATTTTTGTTGGGAAATCATTTCTGAGAACACATTTCAACAATTAGACAAGGAAGCAGCCACGCAACAAAGGTGCCAGGATTTTGGCAGATGTCCTGATGAGAGTACAAGCCTGTGATTGTGTGAGGTGGGGAGGGCCGTAGTGACACACGTCTGTGCGTAGCCCACGTGTGGCCATCATCTTAGCAACACAAAGGACTGGCAGAAAAGCCATTCTCCACTTTCTGAATTACTTAGAACAAGGCAGCATGGAGATAGTAACTAATGTCACAGTGAAAGAACAACCACATGGGAAGCTCTTCAGTTGTGTCTACCTGTCCAGTTGTTTCTCCCATCTCTCCCTTCCACCTCCTCCCCAGGATTCTAACATTATTTTTGCATGATCCGGTATAATAAGCATGCACTGAAAGGGTTACAGATTTACTTGTTTTAGGGTTTTTTTCTAAATAGAAAAGGCACTAAACATCACCAAGAATGTATCCTGAACATACATTCTCTCTGATGCATTAACAAAAGCAATCAATATAAATTATGCTTGTCAAGGAACATAATTCTGTGATGGAAGCCACGCCTCTGAGTAAGGAGTGGGCAATGGTCAGTAAAGAGCCCCTTTTCCAGGCAAAACCTGCCACCTTGTGGAATATAGTGGAACTGCAGCCGCCTATGTTTAAAAAAACAAAACAAAACAAAACACACGTCTTCTCCCATGGTCCTGTTGCCTGTCCCTGTCCTCCTGGACTCTGAGCCTGGACTTTTTCATCTACGAAAACCTCAGGACCTAATGCAGCTCAGTAAGTGTTTGATGAAAGACGAAAAGAGGGACAGAGGGAGGGAGGAGATAGAAACTGAGTCACGTGACACGGAACATTCCAAGTGGACAGTGATGGGAACAGTGGTTGGGTGATTTATTTTGCCCTCAGACACATGCAAATTGTCCACCCCTGACTGCTCTCCTCACCAATCAGCAGGGCAAAACCTGGGGACACTTCCTCTCCTCCAGTCTATGGACATATGGACATTAGGCTGATGGGGAGCAGGAGTGGGGTTGTTGTTTTGTTCCTTAAAATTTCAACACTTTTTTTTTTTTTTATTTCAAACCTACCGAAAAATTAAAAGAATAGAACAGTGAAACCAGTATTGTTCACTGTTTTATTAGGGTCTAGCTTATCCTTCTTTGTATTTCTTCCCTGCAAAAACAAACAAACAAACATACACACACAGGTACATATTTTAATTTCCCCAAGTTTTGTATACAGAAGCTAACAAAATAAACGCAACTGTTTTCCATTTTGCTTTTTTATGTTAATATATTTTTTATTGTTTATTTATTTTTGAGAGGAGGGGTGTGGGCAGAGAGAGAACCCCAAGCAGGCTCTGCACTGTCAGCACAGAGCCCGATGCCAGGCTCAACACATGAACATTGAGATCATGACCTGAGCAGAAACCAAGAGTCAAATGCTTAACTGAGCCACCCAGGTGCCCCTTCTGTTAATATAGTTTGAAAAGGACTTAATGTCAGTTCCTAGAAATCCTCCTCAGTTGTGCTGGTGGTAAACGGTGCTCTGTTGCGTGAATATACTACCATCTATTCAACCAGTCTCCTACTCAGAGGCTTCCACCTTGTTTCTGGTATTTTGCCTGTCCAAATACCTGTAATAAATAACTTTAACTTAAATTTGTGAAGACTGATTTTCAGGGGAATTTCTAGAAGGGGATTGCTGGTCAAAGGGTAAATGCATGTATATGCCCTTTGGTTTGCTGTTTCCAGATTCCCCAGTCCACAGGGAGAATCCCATCGTGCACGCTAACCAGCAGCATCTGAGAGCACCTGCTCCCCACACCCTTGCCCACCGTGTGGGCTTAAATCTTGACTTTTTGCCAAGTCAATGGGTGAGAGGGTTGGCTCAGTCGGTTAAACACCTGACTCTTGATCTCGGCTCAGTCATGAGCCACTCATGGTTCATGAGTGCACTGACAGTGCAGAGCCTGCCTGGGACTGTCTCTCTCTTTCTCTCTCTGCCCCTCCCCTGCTCACTCGCTCTCTCAAAAATAAACCTTTAAAAATTTTTTAAAAATATAGGTGAGAAATTATATCTCAATGTGGTTTTAATTCACTTTTAGTTTTTTACAGTGAGTGAAGTTGGACATCTTTTATAAGATTAGCAGCCACCTAGATGTGTTTTTCTGTGAACTGTGTTCATTACTCCCTCATTTTTCTCTCAGGTTTCTGATGGTATTATCCACCCCAATTTCAAAGATTTCCTAGAGTGATTAGTTCAGTATCTGTGAAATACATTGTAAATATTTTCTTTCCATTTGTCATTTCTTATGGCGTTTTTTGATGTTAAAAAAGTTTTGTAAAATTTTATGTAGTCCAACTTTTTTATGTAGTCAATGTTTTTTGTTTTTTGTTTTTTTTATTACATCTGAATTGGCTAATACTTTCAATATAGTATTATATAGCAGTGGCGATGTTGGCCATCTTGCCTGGTTCCTGACCTATGGAAAAGCCTCTAGCATCTAAAATAGCAAAGATGCTATTTTAAGTTTAAAGTGTAGTGGTACACTTTGTAATGTATATGTATATATACATGATGTATATGAATCCTGTTAAAGAAGTATCCATCTGTTACAGGATTCTTTACCTCAAAACCCAGCGTTCTTGTCTCACCATTTTGAAGAATGAAGAGGTAGATACAAAATGAGCAACAGGCAAAAGTTTATTAAAGTATAAGACCAGAAAAGAAAACAGTATGAAAGCTCTCTTTATAGAGAGGGGTCATTTGAAAATGAATGCCTTCAACTGTAGGCAAAGGTCCTTGTTTTATAAGGTTCTGGTCACCCCTCTTCCCCCTTGTGTCTTTTCAGGTTTTATCCTTCCTGGCTGGATAACTCTAGGTACTGGGTTGTCCATTCCTGACTGGCTCATTTCCATTGTATGAATAGTGGTCTACGGCCATATCATTCCTCGTGGGTCGTATGTTTTATGGTCTACTTATTTTTAGTCAGGTCTTTTGTCAAGTTCCAGAGGGGAACCTGAGGGGTAGTAGGTGGGTCTGTTACATTCTTAAGAGGAACCTTATGCCTGAGGGGTTTGCTGTGGTCAGACACTCCAAGCATTGCTCCAAAATAGGTGTTTTTCTCCACCTAAGGACCAGCCATCCTATCTTTTCCTATCGTACATCAGTAACTATTTTGTTGTATGTTGGGTTGTGTGAAGGCCTATACCCATCCATGAACATAAATGTGATTTTCCTATATTAACTAATATGGTGAATTATATTAATAGATTGCCTAATAGTTAACCTTGTTTTGCATTCTTAAAATCAGTAACTGTTTTATTGTATGTTGGATTGTGTTGAAGGCATATAGCCATACATGAACATAAATGTGATTTTCCTATATTAACTAATATGGTGAATTATATTAATAGATTTCCTAATAGTTAACCTTGTTTTGCATTCTTAAAATAAATTTTACTTGGTCATAATGTATTATTTTCTTAAGATGATATTACATTCTGTTTCCTGCCTTTTAGGATTTTGCCAAGATATTCATAAGTGAGAATAGTCTGCATTCTCTTCTTTCTGTGGTATTTTTAGCACGTTTAACATTAATATTGCATTGCTTCACAGAAGTAATTTTAAAGTAATCCTTTTAAGCTCTGAAAAAAATGGTATAATAGGTTTGATAGAAATTGATATCTATCAAATAGGTTTGATAGAAGATTGTTATCTAAAGGTTTGATAGAAAACACCTTTGAAACTTGGGGCTTGGTGATTTTTTTTTTTTTTTAGTGCTTATTTATTTGTTTTGAGAAAGAGAGGGTGCGAATGGGGCAGGGCTGAGAGAGAGAGGGAGAGAGTATCCCAAGCAGGCTCTGAGCTATCAGCACAGAGCTGGATGCAGGGCTCTCTATATCACCAATTGTGAGACCATGACCTGAGCCAAAATCAAGAGTCTTAGCCTTAACCAACTGCACCTTGGTGAGTTTTATTTTTTATTTTTTATTTTTTAATGTTTATTTATTTTTGAGAGAGAGCAAGCACGAGTAGGGGGAGGGGCCAAGGGAGGGGGACAGAGGATCCGAAGCAGGCTCTGTGCTGACAGCAGAGAGCCTGATGTGGGGCTTGAACTCACAAACCACAAGATCATGACCTGAGCCGAAATCAAGAGTCAGTCACTTAACCGACTTAGCTACCCAAGTACCTCCATGAGTTGCTTTTTAATAGCATAGTCCCTTGATGACTTTCTGTATTTCTTTAATGGAAATTAGTCTGTTTAATAGTGCTCTCTATTGAAATCCATTTTGGTAAGTTGCATTTTCCTAGGGAATTATGTGTTTCATCTAGGTTTTAAAATTTATTTATATAAAATATATTAGTTCTTTTGTGATATTGTGATATAATACAAATATATATATTTTGGTTTTCATCTCACATTTTTTCACAGAGCTTCTAAAACCCTGTAAATTCATGAGTAGTAGAGCTGATAGGAGCATATTTGCTCTTAATCTCCAGTCCCTGACACAAGAGTTTCTAAGACATTTGGAATCTCCTGAGTGATGTGAGTGCCATTTGCATGCTAATGAGATGGTTGGTGGCTGAGGGTCCCGTGATAGATGGGGGCTGGTTGCCACAAAGACCTAGCCCTGATTAAAGAGTTGGTACTCTCAGCCCCAACCCCCAACCTCTGGGAAGGGAGAGAGGTTGAAGAGTGAGTTCAATCACCAATAGCCAATGATTTAATCAGTCATGCTGATGAGAGAGCATGGGGCAAGCTGAAGGCAAAGTACAGGCTAACAGCATCTCCCTCCCCCACCCAGGTGGGATATGTGTGACAGTGCTCAGACACTCCTGGCTGCCCAAAGGAAAGGACAGAAAACAAATGGTTAAACCGGTAGTCTCCATCAGTTTACAAATATGTCGTAAATTACAAGAAAAAGGCAACCTTATCAATAGCTTAATCTCCAAAGACCTCGGTTTCCTGGAACCCCAACATCACCCTCCCCTCCATAGTGATGTAGGGAACAAAGGCAAGAAAGAAATGGAAGGTGAAACTAAATTTCTTTATAACCTTTAACCCTTTGACAAATAACTTGAGGCTGGCAGACTAAAACACTTCTCCAGGAACCCCCTACTGTCTTAATGTTAATGCTTTGCCAGAGGGCAAAACAACATTAGCTTGACCATAGCTATGCCTCCAGTATCCTGGGAGTCTTTAGCATATGAAAGTCTCTTTGGAAACTTCCTCTTGACTTCATCTCCCCCATCTCTGTAAAAGGGTCACCCCCCACACTTGATGTGCAGCTCTTCCTGCCCATGGGTCGTGTCCCTGTGCTTTAATAAAATCACTTTTTCACCAAAGACGTCTTCAAGAATTCTTTCTTGGCCGTCAGTTCTGGACCCCACGAATCCCCACTATCACCCCAAAACCCCATCAATTCCTGTTTGATGAAACCCCATAAACACCCAGAATGACACGGTTCAGAGAGCTTCCCGGTTGGTGAATGCATCTGAAGCTGGGAGGCTGGTACATGAGAAGCGAGCACGGAGGCTCAGTGCTATCCCCACCCCATACCTTACTCTATGTATGTCTACAGTTTGGCTGTTCCTTTATAATACACCAAAAAACATAAGCCTGGTGTTTTTCTGAGTTTTAGAAGTCGTTCTCGTGAATAGAAGGGAGGGTCTGACTGTATAGCCCATTGCTCAGAAGTATAGGAGGCCCAGGACGTATGATTGGCATTTGAAATGGGTGGGGGGCAGCAGTTTTGTGGGGTAAGACCTGAAGCCGTGGGGTCTGCACTAACTCTAGGTAGTTAGTTGAATCACAATCTCATCTTTGCCTTGCATTTGAAGTTGAGAACTCTGATACCGGTGAGATTTTCTTTCCTTTGTAAGTGATTTGACTACTGTATTGGAGACCCAGGGGATTTTTTTCCCTTTATTTTTAAAGTCAAACTAATCTATTAAGACAGTTGAAGTTGATCATTTCAACTCTCATAAGTACATTATGGATTTTTCAATATAAAAATTCAAAATTTATTTTTGGAAAGATTTCTGGAGTTATGTCTGTAAATATTAGTTCTGTTTCTCTTTTTTCTCCTTCCTCTTCCTCATCTTCCTCCTTCTCCTTCCACTCCAATTATAGGTGAGGATTTTCTTGGCCTCTTTATCTATGTTTATCATTTTCTCTCTGATCCCATTTATCTCTAATTTTAATTTTGTTTTGTACTCTTGGCTGTTTTTATTCCTTCCTTTAATGCCCCAATTTTTATTGATTTAGTCATTCTGTCTTTAATTTTCAGATCAGGGTATTTGTTTCAAATCTGAATATTCTTATTTGGAATACATAGATTGGGGGAGGTGTTGAGTTACGTTCTTCCTCCACCTTAGGGTTGGTTTTGATGGAGAAGAGGATGATATTTATTGTCATCTTTGACTTTTGTCTCAAAGTAGTTTTGTATGAATGTTGTATTTTGTGTTATGTTTTTCTACAATGTCTTATATTTACCTGAGTCAGCAATAACAAGTGTAGGTAGGTGGGGTAAAGGATTTAGGTGACTTGTTGGGTTTCTTAACTCCAGATCTCACTTTTCTCTCACTACAGTAAAATGAAGGTTTGTTTATTTTAGTTAAAGATGTCTTCTTTTATGGGGAAAGGTTTGGTATGTGCTTAGATCCTTGCACTCTTTTGTTTCTCTAGGAGCCTTAATTTTTACCCCTTACTTCCTTCTTTCTCTTTCCCATCAAGCCTCCAAGGAACACCTGTCTCTTCTGAGTCACCTGCCAGAATTGTTGCTTTCCCAAGACAGCCACCTCTGGCCCTCTACACTTTCATGTCCTTTTCTTTTGATTCTCCAGTAGCCAGATGTCTGACCCCAAGCCTCAGACTTGTTTTTATAGTTCCCCAGTCAGATAGGTCTCTCACTTTCTAAGAGTTTCTAAGATTTTATCTGAGTTCTTTCACTACTAGGACCCAGATATACTTTCTTCTGTTCTGCACAGTCTCCACCCTGTGGTGAGGGCTCCAGAACTGAGGCTCTTGGTTCCAGATATCTGTTTCTCACTTACACCTCTCTGAAGGTTGTCATGTTCTCTACCTTTTAGTTATGTTGTAGGCATGGGTTACAGGTGCTATCATTTGCTCTATATAATTTTTGCAGAACATGTACAGAGATTTCAATTTTGGCAGCTACCATTATCCAGAGAGCACTTGGAAGTTCCTCAGACTGACTTTTAAAGACTCTTTCTTACTTCAAAATTTCCCCTGAAGTTTTTTAACTTGGCTTCACTTGTAAAAATGTGTTGAGTGGCAAAAAGGGAAGCTACATAGAATGGTTGAACAGCCATCCCCTAACCTAAAAAGACACTTAACCTACTTAGGAAATATTTTCTGTGTTCAGAACACTTCTGGGGTCCAAAGATCTCACAGGAACCCTACAGCTCCATATCCTCCCTCTCTTCTGCCTTGCCCTACAACTGACCCTGCCACCCCATCAGTCATCCAAAATTCATCCTTTACCTCAACATTATAAATGAGAGGACAAGTTCTACTCACAGTGGGAGTAGAATGGGCAAATGGTCCATATAGAGGCTAGTGAATCGAGATTGGGGTCAGAATATTTAGACTCCAGCTTCACTTCCATCTCTGCATCCCAACTAATTACATGTCCCGGGGAAAGTCATTACCTCTGAACTCAGTGTGCTCATATAGAGAGCTGGATAGTTATCTGAACTCAGGAGATCTTGAAAGCTCTTATGAAACAGGAAAGTGCTTTAAAAACTAGACAATGCCATGAAAATGTGAGTTTTTTAATACAAGCCAGAGACAAACATATAGATATCACTGCATCATATATTTCAGTAAGATTAGTGACCAACTTAGATGTACACTTATTTTAGGCATTGGAAATGGAACACAAGGGGCAAAGGAATGAAGAAATAATTACTTTTCCTATTGACTTGAATATCATCTGGGAATGCTCTGTAAGTACCACGGAGATGTATATATTGGGTTTGAATTTCAAAACCCTAAATTAGTTCATAATAGTTTCCTCCGGCAACAGACAGTTTTGTACCAGGCCATTTGGGGACCAAACTGAGAACAAAGGCAGCTGCCCTTGGCATCTTTAAAAGATTTTTATTGTTTCTGTTCCTTCCCATCTTTATTTACTCTAAGAATAGAAAACAGGAATTGGAAAAGGCTAGAGCTTCTTCTCTACGTCTTGGCTTGCTAACCCTTTCCTGGGCTCCTAAACAAATGAGTAGTGAGGGTTGCTTTTTATAGAATTTTAAGAAGGAAGCTTTAAAAGCTGCTCAATCTCAGGGTAGCTGCATTTGAATTTTATCCACTTAATTGTTTGTAATATAGTTTGCAAAGTGACAGTCTGAAGCCTCTAGCTCTGCCCTTTCTGAAGGTCTTTGAGACCACCAGGGAAGACACCATCTTCTCTCTACTCTAAAACCCAATGACTTAACAGAGCCACTTAGTGTCTTTGATACATTTTCTATGGAAAATTATCTCAGCATCTAATTTATGCTTAGTACTTTTAACCAATCTTCCCTGCTATCATTTTAGGGAGTTCACAAATGAGAATTTATACCGTATTCTATAGCATGCATGTAGTATGCTATACTAAATAGGCAGATTTAGTAGACACTTTTAATTACCCAACTGGTTTCCATTTCTCCTTCTTCCTTGCTAATAGAATCCTGTTTTGTTTAAGTATCAACCCTGTAAAATTCAGGGAAAGGAGATCCCATTCCCAAGGGTAGATCCTACTTAGTCTCAGCCAATTCTAGTAATCCCATTCTCCCTCCAGCGATTGGCTTAATAGCAGAGCATGGTTTAATTCTGACCAAGGATACATGATGGGATATGTGCTGGGCACTTCTGAAAAAGAATTTCTCACTTCTAAGAATGAGAGGAGGGAAAAAATACCTAGTGTATCATCTATGGAGACAAGGACTAGAGCTGCCTCAGCAGCCTGAGAATGAAGGCAGACTTCTTGTTATGTGGAAAAATAAATGTTCTTTTGTTTAAGACAGTTACATCAGAGTTTTCTGGTCACACAATTAAAAATATCTAATACAATAATGTAGATAACATAAACATCTTGTATTTTTAAATGTCCACACATAACCATCCATACCCATGAAGTATGTCTTTTTGCATCTTTACAAACTGGAGAGTAAAAATGCTTCTGTGGTAGAGGGAGTAATTTTGATGTACTGAAGATTTCACCCACAACTGTTTTATACCACAAAGTATGCAAATTTTATACAAAAATAACTGCTATACACTTAGGCACTTCTCAAGAGAAGCCTTATTTTAAAAAGGTGTACCTTGGGCATATAACATTTCAATTCCAAGAAAGTAGAAGCTTTTCACTTATTCTGTAAACTGGCTTCTCAACAAAGGCTAGACACTAACAGAAGCTAGCAGCGTTTGCCTAGCTTATAAAGGGGAAACAAAACTGAGTCTTCCCCACCAGCCATTTTGGGTGCATTTTCTCAAATAGTCATTCTGCGTTTGCTGTAAGATCCTACTATCCTAACCAGCCAGCCCGAGGTTGTTATCTTATTGGAGATGAAATGAAGCTGAAAATTGAGCACCGTTTAACTCCCCTAAATATCACCAGAAAATCTGATAACAAAGTAAAATTAAGTTTATTTAAGCCACTGTCAAGAGGAAGAACATCACCTTCACTGAGTCTTAGCTGTGTCTTAGAAGGGGACAGTTAGAGGTGGGCTATTTGTAGGGCTTTGGTGTCTCAGCCCAAGTGGTTAGGTTGGGTCCTTTAAGGCAACAAACTGATTGGGAAGACTCTGTGATAAAACAGTGTAGGAGTGATGGACACAGTGAGTCAAGAATCCTGAAACACATCTTAATAGGTAAACTTTTGCCAGATAAGTGGTGGTCCACCCAGGTGAGTAGACAATTGTCTTCCATACAAGACAACAGCAGAGTTGTTTATAGGTTTATAGTATTATATTTCCCCAGAAAGTTTTCTGTAACAAACAACTTGTTACATGTTGTCATGTCATGTTGACATGACTGGTCTCAGCATTGTCACAAAAGGTCGTGTGTCTCAGGGAACAAGAAAGATTTGAATTCAGAGGCAAAGAAAGATAATGCACATGTATCCTGTCTTGTTGCCCAACATTCCACATTATACCCTGTCCAAAAGTGGCTGGCTTTGTTTTCTTTTCTTTTTACAGACAGTCTATCAATGATTTCTTAATGAATTCTAACTATATGCAACTGTCCATGGCAAATGTTTTGTACCAAACCATGGTCCATGCCCATGTGACCTTAGGCAAGTCACAGTACTCCTGAGCCTTTATTTCCACGGCTAGAAAAAAATTAATGATACACAGAACTAGAACAAATAATCCTAAAATTTGTATGGAACCACAAAAGACCCCAAATAGCCAAAGCAATATTGAAAAAGAAAAAGAAAACTGACGTTATCACAACTCCAGATTTCAAAATATACTACAAAGCTGTAGTAATCAAAGCAGTATGGTACTAGAATAAAAAATAGACACATAGATCAATAGACACATAGAACAGAATAGAGAGCCCAGATGTAAACCCACACCTTTATGGTCATTTAAAATTTGACAAAAGAGGCAAGAATATGCAATGGGAAAAAAGCAATCTCTTCAACAAACAATAAACAAATCTCTTTCCAGTGTGAAGAAAATGGGATAGCTACATGCAAAAGAATGAAACTGGACGACTTGTTTATACCATCCACAAAAATAAACTTAAAATGGAATGGGCACCAAAATATAAGACCCGAAACCATAAAAATCCTAGAAGAGACCACAGACAATAGTTTCTCTGACATTGATCATAGCAACATTTTCCTAGATATGTCTTCAGAAGCAAGGGAAACAAAATCAAAAATAAACTACTGGGATGACATCAAAATAGGCTTCTGGACAGCAAAGGAAACAATCAACAAGACTAAAAGACAACCAACTGAATGGGAGAAGATATTTGCAAACTACATAATCCAATAAAGGCTTAGAATCCAAAATATACAAAGAACTTACACAACTCAACACACACATGCACACACAAATAATCCAATTTAAAAATGGGCAGAAGACATGAACAAACATTTTTCCAAAGAAGACATACAGACGCTAATAGACACATGAAAAGATACTCAACGTCACTCATCATCAGGAAATTACAAATCAAAACCACAACGAGATATCACCTCACACCTGCCCGAATTGCTAAAATCAAAAACACAAGAAACAAATGTTGGCAAGAATGCAGAGAAAGGGGAACCCTCTTACACTGTTGGTAGAAATGCAAACTGGTGCAACCATTGTGGAAAACAGTATGTTTTTTGAGGAACAGAGTTCCTCAAAAAATTAAAAATAGAACTACCATATGATCCAGTAATTCCATTACTGGGTATTTATTCAAAGAATACAAAAATAGTAATTTGAAAAGATATATGCACCCCTATGTTTATGTATTATTTGCAATAGCTAAATTATGGAATCAGCCCTAGTGTCCACCAATAAATGAATGCATAAAGAAGATGTAGTACACACACACACACACACACACACACACACATATGTAGACACTGGAAATTACTCTGCTATGAAAAAGAATGCAGTATTACCATTTGCAACAACATGGATGGATTTACACAGCATAATCCTAAGTGAAATAAGTCAGTCAGAGAAAGACAAATACCATATAATTTCACTCATATGTGGAATTTAAGAAACAAAACAAATGAACAAAGGAAAAAAGAGACAACAAACCGTAGGGGTGGTGCTGGGGGGAGGGGACGGTGAAATAGGTGACGGGGATTAAAGAGTACACTTATCGTGATGAGCACTGAGTAATGTATAGAATTGTAGAGTCACTATACTGTACACCTGAAATGAATATCACACTGTAAGTCAACTGCACTGGAATTAAAATAAATGATAGATGATAGATAGTAGATAGATGATAGATAGATAGATAGATAGATAGATAGATAGATAGAATGAATAATACATTCCAGAGTTGATATATGGATCAAACAACCTGATTAATGTAAAATAAACTTAGCATGGTACCTGGAATTGCCCAATAAACATTTTGCCTTTGTTTCTCTTTCTTTTTTTTTATTTTTTTATTTTTTTTTAAATTTTTTTTTTTCAACGTTTATTTATTTTTGGGACAGAGAGAGACAGAGCATGAACGGGGGAGGGACAGAGAGAGGGAGACACAGAATCGGAAACAGGCTCCAGGCTCTGAGCCATCAGCCCAGAGCCTGACGCGGGGCTCGAACTCACGGACCGTGAGATCGTGACCTGGCTGAAGTCGGACGCTTAACCGACTGCGCCACCCAGGCGCCCCTGTTTCTCTTCAAGAAACTTTTGAAACTTTGGAGAAGCAAAAATAAATTGACAGGTTAAGCAAAATATAATATCCCACAAGATAACAAATGCCAACGAGCGAAATAAGTACTAGAGAATATAAGCGGTGGAGCTTGTGCTGTGCTAGAGTTATCAGGAAAGTCTTCACCGCAGTGGCAGAGTGCCAGTGTCAGACCTGAGAGATGTCTTGGTTTTCTTTTCTGGTTCCTATTGAGAAGAGTCCACAGTAGCATTTGCTTCAGTCCCTAAACTCTCAGGAGTTGTAGTCACTACCTATGTCTGATAGTGAAATACTCTACTTCCCCTGAAGAGTTTACTGTAATAAAGACCACCACATGTGAACATATGCTTTACACACTGTAAGACAATTCAATTGTAATTGAATAAATGGAGGAGTAAAATTCCTAAGGCAAGGGAAACAAAAGCAAATTAAAAGCAAAGGAAGAAATCAACAAAACAAAAAGACAACCCCCAGAAAGGGAGAATATATTTGCAAGTGATGTAACTGATATAGGTTAATATCTAAAATATATAAAGAATATTTACAACTTAACACCAAAAAAATCCAAACAATCTGATTAAAAGATGAGCAGGGACACCTGGGTGGCTTAGTCTGTTAAGCATCTGACTCTTGATTTCAGCTCAGGTCATGATCCCAGGGTCATGGGGTCAAGCCCCTCCACAGGCTTTAAGCTGGGCATGGAGTCTGCCTAAGATTCTCTCTCTTTCTGCCCTTCTCTTCTGCTCATGTGTTCTCTCTCTCTCTCTCTCTCTCTCTCTCTCTCTCTCTCACGCGCGCACACACACACACACACACACACAAAATACAAAAACGAAAATTAAAAAATAAGAAAAAAGATTCTCTCTCTCTCCCCTTCTGCCCCTCTTCCCTGCTTGCATGCACTCTCTCTCTCTAAAAAAAATAAGATAGGCAGAGGACTGGAATACAGACAGACAACAGACACATAAAAAGATGTTGAACATCCCCAATCATCAGGGAAATGCAAGTCAAAACCACAATGAGATATCAACTTACACCTGTCAGAATAGCTAGAATCAAAAGGACAAGAACAATGTGTTAGCAAGGATGTGGGGAAAAATGAACCCTCATGCACTGTTGGTGGGAATATAAATTGGTGCAGCCACTGTGGAAAACAGTATGGAGATTCCCCAAAATGTTAAAGATAGAAATATTATATGATCCAAATATTTCACAACTGGATATTTACCAAAGAAAACAAAAACACTAATTCCAAAAGCTATATGCATCCCATGTTTATTTCAGCATTATTCACAGTAGCCAATATACCATATATTTATATATTTATATGAATATTAACCATAAAAAAGGAAGAGGTCTTGATATTTGCAACAACATGGATAGACCTAGAGGGTATTATGCTAAGTGAAATAAGACAGAGAGGGACAAATGCCACATGATTTCACTCATATGTAGAATCTAAAAAGCAAAACCTATAAATTTTTAAAAAGCAGAATCACACCCACAAATACAGAGAACAAATTGATGGTTACCAGACAGAAAGGGGGTAAGAGGTTGGGCAAAATGGATGAAGGGGAGATACAGGCTTCCATTTATAGAATGAATAAGTCACAGGGATGAAAGGTACAGCATAGGGAATATAGTCAATGGTATTGAAATAATGTATGGTAACAGATGGTGGCTATACTTGTGGGGAGCACAGCATAATGTATAGAGTTGTTGAATCACTAGGCTGCACATTTGAAACTAATGTAACATTGTGTGTCAACTATACTCAAAGAAGAAGGAGGAGGAGGAAGAAAGGAGGAGGAGGAGGAGGAAGAGGAAGAGGAAGGGAAGGAAAAGAAGAAATAAAAGAAAAAGTTCTACTCTCTATCCCTCAACACGAGTTCTATCTTGAATCCTCAACTGCTTGACCTCACAACTCAAAGAACTGTGTCACATAATCTCACAAACATGCCCTTTGCCTCTCCTCCTTGGAGCCAGTGAATACAGAGAAGGTAGCTGGCAGCCAACCTCCTTCTCTTCTGTGTCCTACTCTGGCCCCTCTAATTTCTCAGAGATAAAGATGCTCTCAGGCAGAAGGTATCCCTACCCTAAAGGGAAGAGGCACAGAAACTGAGAACAGGGGCCAACTGGGGCCAAACAGGGAAACTGAGACCCAGGGGCCAAAGTTTTCTGCCCTAAGATAGCCACAGAACCTTTCTCCCCCAGAAGACCCATCTCCCACTTGAGCACCCCAGCTTGTTACATCTGCATCAAGAAGCAAAGGACCAGGAGAGAAGTCATTTCTTCTTTCTGCTCCAGGAGGCATAGTTGTTTCACTTCTTCTTTACCTTTCTTTGACTGTAGGACACCTGCTTACAATACTCCTTGAACTGTTGCAAGTCTGGACGTGAACTCAGGACTACTTGCTCCTGCAGGGCTTGGGCCAGACTGAAAGAATACCCCAACTACAGTTCCAGAAAGGCCATGCTGGTGCTGTGGCTAGCATGGCATCCATGTCAGCCTAAAACTCCCAGAGAAACAGGTTTTGCTGATCTCTTGTTTTAAATTGCACTGGAGTTAAGAGATACCTGCGAAATGGACAGGAATACCCAGACCCAGACCCTCCAAGCACGATGGTTCTGACTCTTATCCCCATACAGTATAGCATAGGTGCCTTTTCATTACATTTCTTACAGACATCTGCTAATTCAAAGTCGACTAAAGATAAGTCTTTTCCAGATTCCTCTCATGGGGGGTAAGGAAAGCAGCAGAGAGCAGAGCGAGAAGCCCTCAGTGCACATAGTATAACTAGGCAGAAGGAGGGACAGAACGAAGCAAAGTATTCTAAGTGCTACAACCTAGAACAGTCCATTTTTCTCAAACTTTGGTTGTTGATGACCATTTCAATGGTTTTGCCATGTATGCAGACATATGTGCTATCACTCACTTGATTTTTCTTCAGGTGGACCCCTTTTTAACTTAAATACACTCTATATTTATGTGTCTAATTATATTTATATTTAACATATGTAAATATATGTTATATTTAACAGACATCATATTCCTTCAATAAATGGAAAGTCATTTATGGATCAGTTACTACAAATAGAAGCTAACTCTGAAGATAAACACAGTGCAAATGAAATAAAGTTATTACTTTCGCTAGATACTGTTATCTGCCTAATGGGCCGAGCCTCAGGCCTCCTCTTCCATTTTTCAGAAAGAAAATTAGCCAATGTTAGACAGATGGTGGAGGTGTCCTGCTAAGGCTTTCTCCTGAAGGTAATTGGAAGGACTGGCAGAGAATTAAACAATAAACAGCTTCCTCATTGTGTTATCCAATTTCCTGCCATGTCTGTCCACCTCCTAAAATTATCTCCAGTAACACTGCGGGGGAGGGGATAACACCCTACCTCAAAGGGAAAACTTGCTCTTTATCTCACTGCTTCCAGGTTGGGGAAGGGCTGTTTCTGACTACAGTCTGCTCACACATGCATAGCAGAATTAGGAGTCTCTAGGGTCAGTTAGTGTGCCCTGGGCCTGGCAGAGAGCCAGCTCCATAGAAGGCTAATAGGGAGTTTTTGCCAAAAAGGATAAATAAAAATGTTACCTGGGAAAGCATTACCTGGGAGGTCTCCACGAACCTCACCATTAATGCATTATTCTTGATTCCTTATCTTTCTACCAAAATGAAGTCCGTGAATGAAATGGAAGCAAGTTTCCTATCGGCAGGTGAGACAGGGCATGGAGGGGTAAATCTCAGGCAAAGATGGCCAGGTAGTCGGTAGGGGGACATGGGGAGAGAGGCTTCTATAAAATGCTTTTTCAGAGACCCTGGCTTTAGGAAGAAAACCTCCAAATATGAGCCCAGCGATGTTTTTGAAAGAAAAAAGCAAACTTACAAGGTATGTACAATATGCCAGCCCGATAATTAAATGGTATTAAATTATTTAATCCTCACGAAAACATTTTGGAGAAGATACTATATTTGCCCTTTTTACAGATGGGGAAACTGAGGCACAGAAAGATGGCTAGCCATTGTCAGAGACAGGATTCCACCTGAGGCCATCTAACACCAGAATCTGTGCTCTTAACCATGGCCCTCATCTGGACATTAGTACACTATAGATTTTTCAGCAGAGCGTGCACATGGGTCAACTCACATATAGGCAGTTGAACCTGTCCTACAAACTTGTGTTCCCTCCACCTCCCCCAAAATAATCCATTGTTATGGGAATATTTAATGTTTGGGAGCAAACATGGGTGCCAAGATGGCTTCTAGATGTGGTTCTGACATTCCATATCCATAGGTGACTATCACAAAAGCGCACGGTGCATAACATGTCTAGTATCATGGGGGAAGTAGAAGAGTGCTCAATTAGATGTAACCCTTTCCCTGACAAAGCCAATGGTCTAATGGAGAGATCTGCCTCATGCACAAGATTAAGACCTGTCATAACTAATTGTCCAGCTGCACAGAAAAGATGGCCAGGAGCCTGGGAATTCCAGCAGACCTACTGGTCCTGGAACAGCCAGGAGATCTTCAAGCAAGAAGAGAAGATTGTAGGATGATCAAAATTGGTAATTACACAGGAGAGGAGGGTGTCTGTGTGGGGACATGAGTAGTGGGTTTACCAACAGTGAGGACGAGAGACACACATGCAAGGTGTATCCTGAGGTCCAAGGGCAGACCCAAAAGAAGCCATGACCATAAAGTGCCCCAGGGTCAGCAGCCTCTGACACAGCCTCTCACAGTGTCCTCTCAAAATGCCCTCAAAGACACAGGAAAAGATGAAAACTTAAAACACCTAAAAGCTAGCACGGATAGCTAATCTATTTCCAGCATCTGGGAAGAATTCCTATTAACTATGAAGCAGATGGAACTGAACTAAAAAATACCCCAGTTGTGCCCTGCTGACAGTCACAGGGTAATCCCATCCTCCTGAAAGGTTGTTGGATTCCTCATCTCCACCCCCCTCTCTGGCTCCTGGCTCAGAAACACAAGAGTGCTGGGGAGCTATCTATTAACACAACAGTCTTTTTTGATGCATCCATTATCTCTCTTTCTATGTCCAGTCAAAGACTGTAGCATCCAGAAAACATGTGAGTAGGAAAAAGAGGCTTGGGAGTGAGATACTGAGTCATATGAACCCTTAAGTAAAGAAAGAGGCAGGGAGCATGTACTCTGGGCAGTGGGAAGAGAGAATTTCATATCAGTCCAGGAGAGAGGCACTGGAGGAAAGCCTGCAACCACCATGAATTCTGACACCCCAAATCCACTTTGACCAGCATGTATGGGGGACACGCAGTGCAGCCTGAGGCAGTACATAAAGCTTATCGGTATAGATGAATTCTTGTTACAGGAAAAAATGTTTTTTCAATGCCTTCATGAAATCTATGAGGGGAAAAAGCTGAGAATAAGGAAAATGGAATTGAGAATTAAAAAAAAAGAAAGAAAGAAAGAAGGACACCTCGGTGGCTTGGTTGGTTGAGCATCCAATCCTTGATTTCAGCTCAGGTCATGATCTCACAGTTCATGGCATCAAGCCCTGAGTCAGGCTCTGCACTGACAAAGCAGAGCCTGCTTCGGATTCTCACTTGCTCTCACTCTCTCTGTGTCTCTGCCCCTCCCATGCTTGCATGCACCTGCACTCGCGCTATCTCCCTCTCTCTCTAAATAAATAAATATTTTTTAAAAAGAAAGAAAGAAAAAGAAAAAAAACTTACGTCTAAAATTTATTTGCTATTGCAACTGAATAAAAACCTGTGGGAGGATACCTAGGTCACTCAGTCTGTTAACCATCAGACTCTTGGTTTAAGCTCAGGTCATGATCTCACGGTTCAGTGGGTTTGAGCCCCCAGTCGGGCTCCGTGCTGGCAGAACAGACCCTGCTTGGGATTCTCTGTCCCCCTTCTCTCTTCTCCTCCCCTAGTCATGCTGTCTCTGTCTCTCCCAAAATAAATAAAAATAATCTTAAAAAAAAAAAAAAAAAAAACCTTGGGAAAACTAATTTAGCACTGGCAGAAGGGAAAGAACAGGCTGGGAGAAAAAGATGGCAGCATAACCTAGGTGAGATACGATTTCAGGAAAACTAAAAATGCAATATCAGAATTCAGATTTACTTGTAAGCAATAAAGAGTGCAAATGCCACTGGGAAAATGACTGCCATAGTTATTTGCAAAACAGATTTGAAGAACTTTCCCTAAAATATAAATGAAGAGGACCACAAAAAACAAATTTTCATTAAAGTAAGATTGAGAATATAGAGCATAGAAAAGTGTATGTGGTTTTGACCGTGTTGGACCTAGTGTACATCCTGAGTGATTTATCTGACACCACCTGCCCCTTGGGCCCTTGGCCACTTGCTCAGTGGAGAGCCTTAAACTCTGGTGCCTTATCTCCTTATTCTGCCGGTGCCTAGGGGTCCCTCATGGTGAGGACCATTCCTCCATCATAGGCAAAGCCTCCATCATACCCACTGTGACTGAAGCCGCAGTGGCCAGGCCAGACCCCACCAGACCCCAGAGGCCCTAGATCCTCCTTTCTACACCTTGCGTCAGGGCGTAGGACGTGGCTTCCCCAATGAATGATGTTAGAAGAAACCAAGTATCAGAACCTGGAAATGAGGGAGAGTTAACATCTCACAGGGGAACGTGGAGCATGAAAGAAAAAACTGTAAGAAAGGACAGATCCTAGTCTAGTGACCGGTCCCAAGGTGTGGTACTTCCACAGCCCCCATCGGGAAGACATACTCATGCCTATGGAACTAGCGATGTTATTTTATGAAGCTATAGCCCTCTCAGTAACTCACAAAATTCTGTTTGTTTTCTTTCCCTCCTTGCCTCACACTCAACCTTGCCCTCCTGGGATTACACCTTCCTTAGTCTCAGCACATGAACTTTGTCTCAGGCTCTGTTTCCTAGAGAACCCAGACCAGGATAAAGACCATGCACATAAAAGTTCCCACAACAAAGATTAGGAAAGAGACCTGATACACAGACAGATATTTGCAATGTTTATGCAAAAATTAAAGAAAAGTTCTTAAAAGACTTTAATCCAGAAAAACAATACACATTTTTTAAAGCTCTATAAATTGAACAAAAACCAGTTGACTTCATGTTTTTCTATAAAAATAAATGCTAGAAGATAACATATACTTCCGAGGGAGAAGCTTGTGTCCCAAGAATATATGAACAGCCACTTTGTTTTTCATGCATGAAACCTTTCAGACATGCAAAAAACAATAGTATATATATCCTTATATGTTTATTGAATATTAATCTGAAGATATATTATAGCTAACCAGTAAATGAATAAAAATTAATAACTGAAAAATGAAACCTCAGTGATAAAAAGATAGACATTCTTTTGTTATTATCATAAAGACCAACTAAAATGACATCAAGAGGCAGTGTAACAAAAAGGCAGTATTTCTGAACCAGAGAATGTAGAAGAGAGAGAGAGGGGAGTATCCCATGTTTAGTTCCAACGTATATATTTATGAATCTATGAAATCTTATTAGCACAATAAGCTTATCATAGAAAGTAAACATTAAAGAAGAAAAGGAAATGTTTAAGTTTCTCAAAATAGAAGATGAGAACTTAAAAAGAAAAGGTGGAGGACAAATACTACCTTAAAGAGAAAAAAAACCAGGAAGCAAATGTCCCAAGACGAAAAGCTCAGCTCTTCCCTGGTTGCGTATCTTAGTGCAAATCACAAAACAATGTGTTCATTTATAAAATCAGTGTCATAACGAAACCTACCTAACAGAGTTACTGCGAGGAAAAATTGAGTAATGCATGCTAAAGTTCACACAAAGGATGATAAAAATGAAAGGAATTCTTATTATTTTTTTAAATGTGTATTCATTTTTTGAGAGAAAGAGACAGAGCGTGAGCAGGGCAGAGAGAGAGGAAGACACAGAATCCCAAACAGGCTCCAGGCTCCCAGCACAGAGCCTGAGGGGGGCTGGAACTCATGAACTATGAGATCATGACCTGGCCAAAATGTCCCGCTTAACCAACTGAGCCACACAGGCGCCCCTGAAAGGGATTCTTATTCATGAAGGTGCTCATTTTTGAGCTTACAAGTTCTCTAGCAGGAGCACACAGTGCGGGTATCTGTCCTCTCTAGACTGTCCCTGACCTTCTCCAGTGTTGTCCTGCCTCTATCTGTGAATAAGGGATCTGCCGGTGAAAGAATATGTCACGTGGGAAAGTCACAAATACCCCAATTGGATTTCCAGGTATCTAAGTTCTAAATGTAACTGAAGAAAACTATGCAGATGTCACACACCTGCATCCCTGCGATGCAGAAAACACACAGCTCCTTTGCCTGGTTGACAGGCTCCCTGCAGTGCAGCCGCGTCCCAATTTGACAACCTTTTCCTAGATGAACACTAAAGCCAGCCCCCTGGCCAATCCTCCCTACACAGACACGTTCCCGCTGTCGCTGCTGGAGCCCGGCAACCGTCTCCGCTGGCACTGTCACTGTCACGCTCGCGGCTGTCACTGCCTTCTCCAGCGTCTGGAAGCAGCTCTGCGTTCTGCGCGGCCACCGCTGAGGTCTTGGGGACCCAGGCGAGCCCAGTGTACTTCTCTCGTCTCCCGCCAGCGCCCCCTACTGGCAGAATGTGCCTGCGGAGCTGCAGGGGTGCAGGTCTAAGAGGTGCATTTCTTGGACTTCCAGCCACTGAGATGAAGGAGAGCGCAGTCCACGCCAGAGACGAAGCCAAAGTGTGTGGGTCAAACACCAAATGACCCAAGTGTTAAATTCCACACTTACCGACTGTCAAAGAATCAGCCTGAAACATTGCTCAGTAGATAACTTATTATATTCATATCATTAGAAGTGTTCGTGGTGAATCAACGAGTTTAATATCATTGTATGGGAACAATGATATCTGCTTTGGGGACATCTCATGTTTCTCTTACGCTTTATTTTTTCGTACACACTTTTTTTTTTTTTTAAGTGAGCTCCATGCCCAACGTGGGGCTCACACTCAGGACCCTGAGATTTAGAGTCACATGCTGTAGGGACTGAGCCAGACAGGTGCCCCTCCGGTATACTTTTTTATACTCTTTATGTTTGGATTGACAATGGTCTATCTTGGGAGTCATAGCATATGATTTTGGAGTGTTCTTTTTCTCCTTAGAAGTTTTGTGTTTACGAAAATGACAATCGACTGTGAATTCTTCACCAAATATGAAAAAGTCCAGACATTTTGTCTTAAAAGAATTTGTGGCCTAAATGGAATTAAATGACAAAACCTAAATATAGTTTTCCAAGATCTTTTAATGTTTTGAATGTTAAAATACCAACTATAGAAAGATTAAAAGATCATATAATAAAATCTCTGTTATTCTGTCTCATGGGATTGTCTAAATGTTTATAAGCACTTGCTGTCTCAAAAAATATATAAGCATCCTTCCTAAAATTATGCTACTCGCATCCTGTCTCTTAAACTTGTATAGGGTCAGTCTATTTCCCTATTTCTTTAAGAGTTTGAAGGTGCTTGATAATTTTTATATAACACTAACAGTTTTCACAAATATTAATTATTGCAGATTTCACTGATAGAATAGAATTTCCACATATAAAACCCTCGAAGAAATCTTTCACTCCAAGTTACCTGTAGAATGCTTACCTTAAATTAAAGCTAATATTCACTTAATAATATCAATGTAAATCATATGCCACATGAATATGATTAATGTTAAATATGCTGTTAACCAATGTGATCACATGATCTTTTTTTTAAAGTTTATTTCTTTATTTTGGGAGAGAGAGCATGAGCAGGGTAGGGGCAGAGAGAGGGAGTGTGGGAGAATCCCAAGTGGATTCTCATGCAGAGTCTAAACTCATAACCCCCTGAAATCACGACCTGAGCTGAAACCAAGAGTCAGAAGCTTAACCGATTGAGCCACACAGGAGCCCGATCACATGATCTTTGAATTCAGGAGTCCAGAGCTGGCAGAGATGACGTCAGCATGGAGCTACTTGACTTTCCAAAGGCCCAAAGTCAAATAACAGATTTTAGCAGAATATCAAGGCTGAAGTTACTCTTGAGGTATCATAAACTGTGTGTTTTATTTTGTTTCATTCTTCTTAACCAAAACAACAAAACAAAACAAGTAGGAAAACTTCATTTGAGCCCATACCTGCCTGGAATTAGCTGCACTGAACAAAAGCAGCTTGCTGATGAGGCCAGGGCAGTTTCCTCCCCTAAAGAAAAGCCAATCCAGCAGGCAACGCCTGGCCATCCTCGGATCTTTTCACACACCTTTGACAGCCACAGTATCTAGGAGGCCTAAGCTTCCAATGCACTTGTTTGTGTTTTCAAGCCAGGAAAGAAAACGTTCTTGGTAGATGTGGAAGAGGCAAGCATATGTGTCTGCAGGAAACTCCTTGTGAAATTTCCTGTCTGGCTGCACACAGCTGCTCAATTTCCCTCTCCTCCTCACCACCTCCACCATCCCCTCAAAAGCCTCTTTTTTTTTTAAATAAGAAGAAATAGTTTGGGGAAAGCATTCCTGGAAGGTACCCCAAGAAGAAGGCAAAAGAGGACATTTCAGATTTGCTGTGCCAAAGTAGTCAAATTAAAAATCTTCTCTTATTTGCATGTGAGACATTACATTCCATTAGCTTCAGTCTGAGAGGACATTCCACCCTCCTAACCTGCTGCTGGTTGAGTTCTGACCCACCCTGCCCTTGAAGTCATGCCCAGGGCCTTCCCTGAAGGAGTGTGGAGCCCAGGGCTCACCCCACTGACTGCCCCTGCCCCACTTCCCAGCAGGTCTCTGGGAGAATGGCCAACGTACCTGGAATAAGACCAGGACATCACCAGAGGTTTGGCTGGAAGGGAGCAGTTGTGCTGAATTAACTCCATTGGCAAATTGGCCTGTGCACCTGTTTTTATATCTTCTATGAGCTAAGAATGATTCTCACAGTTTTCATGGTTAAAGATTTTTTCACACTTAGAAGAAGAAGACTATTTTATAACGTGAGAGTTAAATGAATCCAAATGCCATCGTCTATAAATAAATGGCACAGCCATGCCTGTCCGTTTACAAATTGTCTGTGGCTGTTTTCATTCCACGACAGGGTTGTCTTTTGCAACAGAGACTGTATGAACTGCGGAACAGAAAGTATTTATCATCTTTCCCTTTGTAGAAAATGCACTGACCTCTGGCCTTAGTGATGGTGGGCAGTAGTTTACAAGTGACGTCTAGTATTTGGAGCTTCAAGCCTCTTTTATTAGCTTTTATCCAAACCACTCACTTGCCACATCATTGTCATGTCAAGGGACACTTCTCAAATCATGGGGCTCTGGTTGTCTCACTTTATCCCATGCCAGGAGATAGCCATGGATATGGCCCAAGTGTCATTCCCTGAGCATGGGTGTTGATAACAATGGTGGTGGTGGTGATGATGATGATGATAATGATGATGAAGATGATGGTGATGAAGAAGATGGAGAAGAAGAAGGGCACTGTGTTAGGCTTATTTATCAACCCATTCAATCCCCACACCATCCCTATGAGACAGATACCATTGTTGCCCCCATTTAACAGATGAGAAAAACAAAGGCTTGAAGAGGTGGAGTATGGTAAATTGCCCAACGTCACACAGAGAATGGTGGCACTCAGTGGTAGCCCAGTTTTCCAAGTCCTGAGCCTGTGGCCTTACCATTATGTCAGATTGCTTCTCCTGCTCCCTTCTGAGTCCCAGGAAGCTGTGAGACTCTGTGCTGCAACCATGATTGATTTGGTTCAATCAGACTGCCTACTCAGCACCAGCGTACATGGGGAGATGAGGTAAATAGTGTCAACTGCAAAGAAAGGTGATTCTCAGAAACATCATTAAAGGTAAGAAAATATCAGTCATCCACAACAAAGAAGTATTCCCAGTGTCAAGGGACATAATTTCTAAGCAAAAAAATCAAACGCAGTAATTAATTTCCCATGCATAGAACTCAGGTACCTGGGCAGATCCAAGTCTTTGTAAGAATGAATCTTCATGATGAATGAATAATGTTCTATACTTATAAATTAATTTTTAAATAAATGTAAATGCTGTTGTGGCTTAGAAAAGAAATTCATTTAAAGGAATTATGGAGTGTAAGTTATTTTTTTTTGTCATTATGCTTCCTTTTTTCCAATCAGTAGTTTCTGAAATTGGAAAAACTGTCATCCTGAATATGCTCCTGCAGAAAAGTGATTGGGGACCACGAATGGAACATTTGGCCTGACGGTGGAACAAAATGTTTGTGATTGATGCTTTCCAAACAAACTCAGGGTACATGGACACTGAATTCAGAGCCCCTCCATTTGCATGAATCTTTCAGACTGAATTAGCCAGCTCAAGCTATGTATATCCACAAGAAATGAATATGGAGAATATTTATTTTGGGTTACATCCAGAAGCTTATTCTAGAAACAGATTATATTTTTGACCAACTACAAAGCAGGCGCTCGCTAACATAAGCTTTCTGTTTTCTAATAATAAATGGCGGCTTCAAGCTGCAGTGAGCTCCCTGTCATTGGGAAGGCATGAAGAAGAGCTGGATATAACCATTTATCAGGGTCACTGCAGATGGGATTTCCACCATGGGTAAGAGATTCTGATAACCTCTAAGGTCAGTTCTGATTCAAAATCTATTATTCTGAGACCCAGGAGCATTTTTCTGAGACTGCCCCAAAGAAAATTGAATAACTCCAGACACACAATGGCTCTTGTTCATCATTTACCTGTTGCTACTGCCTGCCTCCCTAGCTTTCCATTAAGTTCACAAAGAGTAGATTTGGCTTCTGGGCTGCAATTTAATATGTGCATAAAAGCGATATGAGGATTCTGCCATCAAGAGGGCTGTAGTCCAATGAACAGAGCTTGCTTTATTAGTTCCTCATCAATTAAACAGGGAAACCTTCGGGTTCCAAAATGAACTCCGTCTTAGAGGCGACAGAGAGAGATTATTTTGTCTAAGGGAACAGAAATCCAGTGAGGACAATGGAGCCTCTGTCTCACATGAGAAAAAAGTGGGGGTATCTTATCTGCCTTAAACAGCTATTTCCAATGAGGGAGAAAATCCCCTTGAGAGGGAAGGGATGACAAATAAAATTACTCTGTGGGCTTTCTCAAATTCTACAACCTTCCCCACTAAGATTCGGACACATCCTACTCTTTAGGAACATACTCCTTCTCCTATGAGACTCTTTTTGTATGTATATTAAATATATATATATATATATATATATATATATATATATATATATATATATTGGATAGTAGTATCTTCTTTCCATTGACATGTTGGTACAGAATGAGTTGAGAACTACAAGCTGTGATGTGTCTGTGTGCATGGGGATGAGTAGAGGGTGGTGGGTATTTGGTGGTATTGTGGTATACAGTGAAAGGCAGGGACTATAGAGTTGTAATGTTAGAAAATGAGGCTGATGCCTGTTCACAGAGGGCCTTGTGTGCCAGGCTAGATACTCCTGAAAGTGTTACAGAACTCAAAAAGGATTGTAAGAAGAGAATATCTATGAAACATCTACTGGGGAAATATACTCAGATGACCCACAGGCTTCAGAAGCCAAGGGAAAAATTTTGACTACAGATATTAATTTGGGTATCATCAAGGTATAAGTAGTTGATGAAGACATAGGAGGTATGAGGCCCTCAAGGGAACAGAATATACGAGGGGTGTAGAGAAAATCAGGAACTTATGAGTGAGATCAGAAAGCAACAGCCAAGTGGGTACAAGAGCAACCAGGAAAGTCAGGAGACCAGGGAGACCCAGAAGCCAAGACAGACACAAAGCATCAGAGGACACCACCCTCCTCTCATCCAAACATCACTTCTTCTTTGGAGGATAGGGTGAGAGGGGGAGGATGCCAGCATCCAGGCAAACCTGAATCAAGGGTGACCACTTCTTGGATATCAATTTCATTCTTGGAACTAGAAGAAAGGAATGTTGATGGGGGGATACAGGTTGGAAAACTGGACACGGCACTGGTCCCAGTACCAAAAGTTTGAGTCTGATCTCTGACCTTTTCCATGTGCCCCTGGGAAAGTCACCTTATTCCTCTTAGGTTTCATTGTCTCAACTAGATATTCAGGGTGTTGACTAATCTGCTTTCTACTCTCAATTCAAATGAGTTCCATTTCTATAAGGAGATGAATTTATCAATCATCTCCCCAGCCCAGCTGGATCAACAATCATCATCCTCGTCAGTTGCCAGAAATACAACAATAAAAATAGTTCTTGGGGGGGGGGGGCGGGGAAGACCTCTTACTACAGATAAAGACAGTCCTCATAAAGAAATCCCTGACCACTTGTTCAAATAGCTATTTCTGTGTAAAGAACAAACATGACTGTAATGTATCAAGACAAGGGAGCTGAGAAGTATCAATGTTTCTTCCATCACTTCTTCATGCATCCTGATTACCAGCAAATGGCAGAATCTATTTGAAAATGTTGAACTCATGGTCTTTAGCACACAATACTGCAAGCATGTGATACTGAGATGTGTCAATTATTCATTCTATTGGTGCACAGTATAATATATATAGTAGCTGGTGGAAGAATCATTCGTAGTCAAAAAAGATTTTGCTAGAAGGACGTGCTATCCTGGCCCACCCATGAGTCTTGGTATGGCGCCATTACACCCCTATCCCTAAGGGCTCACCCCAGTCATAATCACCACCTCTCCAAACTACAAGCCTGTGCCTAATTGCCACTTCTTACACACCACTGCCTGGACCTTGAGTGATGATGAGGGAGGAGAGAATCCTCACATGAGAGCTTCCTTCCAGAAACAACAGAATCCTGTGAGGCCTAAGAGTTTAACACCTGCCAGGGGACTATCAGGTCTCCATTCACTGGGCCTCACATCTCTGTTTTCATACTGCATATTCCCAAATATAAACTATTCAGTCTTTTATTGTCTGTTCTTATCACAAGCTGTGGTCTTCTTCCCAAACCTATCACCCACAGGCAGGCTTTTCCATTGTCCATTCTGGAATTCCCAGTCCTTGATGATCTCATTCCCCTATAGCTATACACGAATAGTTCACAGAATGGTGTCTAGCCTGGACTGCTCTCCTGAACTCCAGTTGGTATGTGCATCTGAGCACAACACAACCAAAAACAACCTTGCCATCGCTGCCCCAAAGTTTGCTATTCCTATAGCACCACAGTCTCAATAAATGGCACCATCATTGCTCAAGCCAGCAATATGAGAGTCATCCTTGATATCTGCTTGTCATTCCTGCTCTTAACCTCTCTACCTCCAATCCATCCCCAAATCTCTCTTCGACCTCCTGAACCTCATGGTTCCATTCACTTCTCTCCATCTGCATTGCTAGCATGTCTAGATGGACCATCATCTATTACCTGGACCACTACCACAGCCTCTTAATTAGTCCCCTCTATCCAGCTTCTGTCCCCAACAATTCATTTGTCATACAAAAGTGATTTTTAAAGACAAATCTAATTAAGCCATTTTTCTGTTTAAAACCTCTTGACAACTTCCCTTGGCCTTTGGGCTAAGTGTACATCTTTGCTATGGCCCAGAGGCCCCTGAGTCACCCCTGCCTCCCGCATGACCTTACCCCATCTTTGCTCTTTATTCCTTTATTCGCTGCTCTAGCAATACTAGCCTTCTTCCAATTTCTCAATATTCAACTTTAACATCAATTCCATAGAGAGGCTTTTGCTGTATTTCATTTTATAATGCAGGCCCCATATTAACCTCTGTGTCTCCAGCGTCTACAACTGTGGAGGGCACTCGATAAATATATATTGAATGACGGCATTCATGAGTACATGAAGGAGAAATTCACCCTTAATGGGCCCATTGATGTTTCCAGTGAACTGTGGTTTTCGATGAGAATTGCATTTGCTAAACCCAGTTTGTCCTTATTAGTCAGGCCTGGGGAGACCTCAAAGTGAGAGTGACCATTTATCACTCAAACTAAGACACTTTGAAAGTAAAAGTGAGTGCTAAAAACATTTAAATATATACATTTTAAAATTTGCATTTGTTGAATAACCCGCTGGCTTGACTATATCAGGGGACTTATAAAATCATTCTATTTGAAGATAAAATTATTTATAAAAGTAATTTCAAAAATAAAATTCTATTTCAAAAGTAAATAAAAATCCCAAAATAAAAATATGTTTTAAAAACTGAAATCCATCCAGTAAGGGAAAAAATTCACTTATTTATATTGATGATCTCAAATTTGAAACATAACATCAGCAGAATAATTTTCTTTGATACATATTCATGTATTTAAATTAGCCTGTAAAATGCATTTGTCACGAATCCCACATCACAGATTTTTCTGATTTTTTTTCCAAAATGATCTTATTTTTAATTCTTTTACAAAATTGCCTACAATCATCCTCAAAGTAGCATTTATGATTAATAATATGAAAGCGTTAACACATTAAATGGGCTCTTTCTATAAGCCACAGTATTTTCGAGAAAATATTCTAAGAACAAATTCCATTAAGTGGAGGATAGTCTTTATTCTCATTTTTCTCATATTGAAATGTGGACATATTCCAGCTAAGGTATTTTGACACCTTTTCTTAACCTCCATTCACAGCTTTCTTTGACAAATACTTTAATAAGACAAAGCATCAAATAAATTGCCTGATCTTTTTGGATAGTTGACTATATCTAGATGCTGCATTTTTGTAGATCTTGTTAATTTTGATAATGAATATGTATTTTTCCATTAAAAACAGAAGCTCCCGTAAATTAAGCTATTTCAAAGTAAAATCAGAGAATATCAGTATTAGCTTTTGTTGACCATATACATTCACATTGCTTAATTTGTTCAGCTCCTTCCTGGTTTTTACAGGGATAAACTTCAATGTTTTCCTATTTGCAAACTTTATTTTCAATAATTAAAACATAACAATTTGCTAAATTTCAAAAGCTAATGGTTTTAGTGTTCTGTGTATTGAATACTCTTCATTAAAGGATTTTCAACAACATTTGAACACAATTCAACTAAAATTTAGAGGATTCATTTCCAAAAATGTAAAAATCATTTTTTGATTGATTCACAAAAGTTCAGACATTTTTGAAGTCCAACTGGTGGCAAGTAATGAAGAAAGAAAGCACAGGTGGACCCTAGTTTGGGAATTGGATGTCAACTTCATCACGACAATTTTGTAGCTCCATTATTCTTTGCATATCTGAAAACATTCATAAATGGAGGCACCTATGACTTCCATTTTGATTGTTAGAATAGGAGAGCTTGTTTGCACACAAATGTAAATTTTCAGTGTACCACAACCAATTCCAAGTAAATTTCTGCTCCATACTTTTTTAAAAAAATATATTTTTAATGTTTATTTATTTTTGAAAAAGAGAGAGAGAGAGAGAGAGAGAGAGAGAATCCCAAGTAGGCTCCATGCTGCCTGGAACCCCACTTGAGGCTCAATCTCACGAACCATGAGTTCATGACCTGACCCAAAACCAAGAGTCAGTTGGACTTAACCAACAGAGCCACCCAGGTGTCCTTCATGGTAAGTATTCTTACCACAGAAAGAAAAAAAGGAAACTTTTGAACATAACAGTTCTATTAGCTTGATCGTGGTAAGATGTGTATACATCTTATGTATACAAGTGATTACATAACTCCAAACTCATCAAGTTGCATACATTGCACATTTGCAGTTTCTTGTATATCAATTATATCTCAATAAAGCTGTTGAAAGAATTTTTAATAAAATAATTTTTAAAAATTTTGAATGAGTAGAATTAATTTAAGAGATCTACATGATATAAATAAATACACTGATAAAAATGAAAGTGATATTCTTCAGGCTAATTTGAAAATACATTTTCTAAAGCTACATATAGTCTTCTCATATTAACTACATGAGTAGCTTGTGAAGGAGATGTGGACTGTTCTTTATCAAATTTGAGGTTTCTGGTTTTTGGAAGTTCACGGATTCCCTTGTGGCTCCCATAGTGGACATCAAAGGCCAAGGACATTTTGTGCACCTTCCATGTTCATTATCAAATTTCTTAAACAGAAATTTAGTATTTCATTTAATATTAAATATGCACTTAATTTTCCAGCTCACTTAATTTTTCATCATTTTTGCAAACAGACTTAGGGCAAAATAAAAATCATCCAGAAAGAAATCAAATAAATGGTTACATTGTCCCATAAAGGTGAATAACAAAATTACTGTAGTTCGAGCACTTAAACTACTTGCTATCCATGCTGTATGCTGTACACATATTTCACATACATCTAACCTAAAATTTCTCACATTTTCCTGCAAGCCGACAAGCAACCTGGAGGCTTCATCACGCAGGCTACAGCATACATGTCAGCAAACGTGGCTGACACACCAGCTGGTCCCACAGGTGCAGGACTGGTAAGGCTTCTCCCACTACCACTTGAGACCTGAGGAGTTTGCTGTCCTTAGCAGCTCCTGTGAGAGTGTGCTTCATTTTCTCAGTGTTTGACAGAAAACCATTCTGTCTTTCAGCTGGAAAGGCCAGGAAAAGAGAGGAGTTGCTGCTGGTTATCTTCCAGATAAGACCATTGCACATGCATCTTACATCCTGCTGCATATGATCGTAGAGAAAGTTGGAACCGCCAAGAGAAAGTCTACTAAAGCTATCCAGACTTATTTTAATGGAACTATTGATAATACTATTTCATTTAAAAATGAAGAATCCAGGGGCTCCTGGGTGGCTCAGTTGGTTGAGCATCCGACTTCAGCTCAGGTCATGATCTCACGGTCTGTGGGTTCAAGCCCCACATCGGGCTCTGTGTTGACAGCTCAGAGCTAAAGCTTTCTTCAGATTCTGTGTCTCCATCTCTCTCTGTCCCTCCCCCACTTGCACTCTGTCTCTCTCTCTGTCTCTCTCTCTCTCTCAAAAATAAAATTAAAAAAACATAAAAACAAAAAAATAAAAAAATAAAAAATAAATAAAAATGAAGAATCCAACAAATGCTAAATCAAACTGGATGCTGGGCCCATAGGCACAAAAGGACTCAATCCCAGGCCAACAAGATCTATGCACCTCTTTGTTCTGAACTAGCACCAGACTTTCATCCATGTTCTATTATTTTATATGGGCCAAATATGATGAGAAAAATTTGGAAGATGTCTGCAACAGTCAATACGTATTGTCCACCAACAAATTTTCCATTTCAGGAAGCTGATTTTAGTGCAAAGGAAGGAAATGGAGAAGGAAGGCCAGGAAATAGAGAAGACATCAACACCCAGACAATGGGAAACAATTTTAGAACACATCATTTTTCTGTGGGCCTGTAGAACAAAACAAAAGTGAAAAGTAGCCAGTTTTCCAGGCACTGTTTAAAATTTTCTGTGTGGGAGCCCGTCTTTCCCATCTGATTGGTGGACGTTGATGAGACAAGACACAAGAAAAAGCATGAGAACCATGTAGAGGAGGTGAGTGTGTGTTTTGGTGGTGTTAGGGCAGGAAAATGTGTCATCCCCAAAGTATTATTCCTCTAAAGCCATGCCTTCTCTTCACAATAGCTGATGTTTTCCAGTTCTACCATGAAATATTTCAAAAAACAAAACAAAAAACCTGCCTTCCAAATGTTAAACTTTCCAGTAAATTGATGCTTGGAGCTCGGCATGCTGCAGAATACAGACTAGGTTCCCAGAAAGCTTTGCTTCAACTCCCAAGCTTCCAACAGAGGCTGGAGGATCAGAACCAGTGTGAGGGGTCACTGGAGAGGGTGAAAACAACACTGGCCTTGGGTGTAATCCAAAGTGATTTTTGGCTGCTGAAATTTTAGAAAAACATCATTGTCTCCCAATCTGCACAAACATCGTCTTCCCTCTAGCATTTTCCCTGAAACACTGCTTTAGCAGAGTCTTGCTAGCAAAAATAACGCGTGTCTTGTAATCCACCCCAGCCCCTAGGGCATCCCCAAGGTTAGCCATCTGTCTCTACAGAAGGTGCCAACTCCCTTTTTCCCCCTCAAAGGGAGTTGCTTCAGTTCAAGTCAAGAACTTTGGATGTTGTCATTAGCAGGATGAACCTGGCTTTCAAACTACCTAGAGTCAGAACTCATCAGTGCAAACTTGGTTGATCCCAAACTCACAACAGTTTCTTTGTCCTGAATGACGTTAACTTTGGCTATGGTTACTACACAGGGCACGTAGGGGAAATTAAGGGCTGAGCAGCTGAACAATGGATGTGAATGCTTTCCGGGCAGTAAATTATTTTTAAAATTCTCAAGGCAGGGCGGCTTCATCATTTCTACCCTTTCCTCTGACAATTGTGCTCAACACATGCGTATCTGAAAACTAAAGTACAGAATTTGGCTTCAAATATTTTCTATTACAGATATTCTGGTAATACACAGGAGTCCAGTTCCTCTAGCCACAAGTAAGCATGGCTTTGTCAACTGGTCTTTTGTTACCCAAAAGGATCAATATGATCAGAGCGTTGGAATCTTCTGTCAGTGGAGCCACAAAAGTGCTGAGTGACCATGAACCACAACAGATCCCTCTCTGTCAGCTGCCCCAAGCATGCAGTGAGGGTTCCAGGCTCAGGGATGCAGGGGGCACAAGCCCTGACAGATCCTCAGTCCCCTGAGGGCAGAGATCCAATTACCTCAGTCTCATATTCACCACGTTATGAAGCACGCACGGTGAGTGCCCGGCTCACAGCAGATACTCAGCAAACATCTTCAACTGAGTTCACTGCCCTCTTCAGAGAGTCTGGTGCCACAGCAATGACTGTGTACTATCTATCGGAATAGATTCACATTTTATTTGAGTAAACCCACACTCCCAAGAATGGCAAATTCGATTAAAAAGCACGAATATTAAAAAAAAAAAAAAAGCACAAGCATTTTTCTTTTTTCTTTTTTTTTTAATTTTTATTTATTTTTGAGGGGGAGAGAGACAGAGTGAAAGCAGGGGAGGGGGCAGAGAGAGAGGGAGACACAGAATCCGAAGCAGGCTCCAGGCTCTGAGCTTTTGCATAGAGCCTGATGCGCGGCTCCAACCCACAAGCCCTGAGATCATGACCTGAGCCTAAGTAGATCTCTCAACCGTCTGAGCAACCCAGGCACCCCAGGTACAAGCATTTTCAAACACGATAGTTTAGACAGGATGCAATTCTCATCATACCCTAGACTGGGAAAGGCAGACTGATAAGGAGGCACTACGGAAATAGGGGAAAAATAGAAGGAGGGTGTAGACAAGGAAAGGCAGAGAACAGACTCAACAAGAAGTAAACAACAGAAGTCTTTTTCCTTAATTCTCCAAATTTTTCTTTGAAAGGAGCTGAGTTTCTCAACTTTTTGAAATGTTAACATTGTTTTCTGTGTTGGCTTTTCACTTGTGAATAGGCTGCAAGACAGCTGAGGGTTGAAAGGAATGGACTGTTTCTGGGCTGTTTCTCCTCTTTGTGCCCTCAGGGCCTGGCCCCAGGCCTGGACCACAGAGCTGGCGTTCAATTTTTCTTTTTTTTTTTAATTAAAAACATAACTTTTAGTGAGCTTTCACATATATTATCTGAGATTCTGATAAATGCAACTGTTGCCCATACTACCCCCGAACCCTTACCAAATCGGTTGGCGCTCCCCAGAAAAACAGCGCTGCCAGCTTCACCCCAGCAAGAAAGGAGCAGTGGCTGGAATTCACATTCCATGCCTGGAAGTCACATCCTGGGCAGGCTGGGTAATTCTTATCGGCCACGCTGTGCTCTCTCCGTTGTCAACACTTGAAGATCACAGATCGCAGCCACTTGGGGGCGAGGAAAGCTGAAATTAAAGATACAGTTGACAAAGACTCAAGAGCTCGACTGGGAGCATGTGCAGCCAGAGAGACTCAGAATTCTCTGTAATTAATACAGCAAGCGTCAGGGAAATGGATTTGTATTGCTTTTGAAGCTCATCCAGCCACGTTGAATTAAATCAGGGACAGGGTGCTGGTTTGGAATCCCTGGGGAAAGGGTGTCAGACTCATGGAATCCAGGGAGGAAGCTGAGCCTCGGAGATACTTGGGACTGCGGCTGCTTTATGTGTCCACAGCCATGAGAGTTTGGCCCTGCTGAGGAGTTTGGTGCAAGAATGGGGGAAGCCCAATGTCTGCAAACATTGCTCTAAAGCAGGTGTTCTCATCTGAATAACTGGAGGGGCCTTAGAAACTATTTATGCCTGGGCCTCACTCTGGAGATACTGATTTCACCAGTCTGGGGTACAGTCTGGGTATCTACACTGTTTTCTTTTGTCTTTGGCTTTTGAAAAGTTTTATTTAAAAATATACGTATCATTTAATTCTGAATAGTTATTATATGTATAAGGCATAGAATTAAAAATGGACACAAGGACAATATTATAAGTCTCTATCCAATGTCTGTCCTTAGCCACTCACTTCTCTCAGAGACAACTTCCAGAGATCATGTTAAAACAGAAAAGAAATCATATATGTTTACATATAAAGTGGAAGTGTAACATGCAGTTTTCCTACCTGCAGAGAAGTGTCACCAGCAGCTGCATGTCCTGTTAAATCCAAGGAAAACCCATCCCAAAATATGTTGCCTCTGCTCCTTCTACATGAACCACCTCACTCCCTTTAAGAGGAAGATTCCTGACTAAATAAATCAGGAACTTGTAGCAGGTATGTGTGTGTGTGTGTGTGTAGCCTCCTCCCCTTAATCCCTAAATCCCCTGAGATGCTGCACATTGATTACATATGGCCGATGCTCTACATGGGATGCGGGACACTTAGCCTAGAAGCCACAAGAGCGGCAGATGAGACCAAAGCAAGGATGGCAAAAGAAGAGAACTCAAACTCTCCCAGTTTAGAGAAAGTCTCCGTGATGGCCTCTGGTTAAGGGCCTCATCAGCTCCTGTTCAAATCTCACCCCCACCCCCAGTAGGAATAAAATACAGGAGCAAAGACCTGGTGGGTACAATGAAGCCAGAACTTCAATCCTGGGAGGTTAGGAAGACAAAGCAGGAAGAATGGGGCTGGGAAAGCAAGGCAGCGTCAGTGCTGGTGGTGGAGGGTCAGCAGCCAAAGGCCTGGTACAGTGCCTGGGCCACTGAGGCAGCGAGGAGATCATGTGGGGGAGAGGGAGCTACTGGCAGGACCTGGGGGGAAACTGGATCAAAGCAGGAGCCAGGTGGGAATAGTATAAGGGGTCAGACCCTAATGCCTAGCACACGGTCGGCTTTCAGGAAGCATCTGTGGAAATAATGAATGACAGTTACAGATTCAATTGTTTCAAACCACCCTTTCTGTGATCATCATCATTATATCTCTCCCTTATAGGATTCATATAAGTGCTAGAAGATTACTCATAAGGTAAATACTTTTCCTATGTATTTTGGGATGCACTGTGATCCCTTAAAAAGATACACTGAAGTCCTAACCTCCAGTACTTCAGAATGTGACCTTATCTGAAAACAGGGTCTTTACAGAGGCAATGAGCTAGAGTGGGCCCTAATACAATATGACTGGTGTCATAATAAAAAGGGGAAACTTGGTTGCAGAGACTGATACGCACAGAGGAAGGACCATGTGGAGATACACAGGCTGTATGGCTGGGGGGATGTAGCTCCAGGACAAAAATCCCCAAGTAATGCCAGCACCCACTGGAGAAGAGGCAAGGAAGGATTCTTCCCAAGAGCCTTCCGAGGGAGCACAGCCAGGTGAACAGTTTGACTTCAGACCTGTGGCCCCCAGAACCAAGAGAGAATGAATTCCGTTGTCTTAAGTTGTCCAGTTTCTGGGGCTTTGTTACAGTAGCCCCAAGAAACTAGCACATCTGTTCAGGTGAAATAATCAAGGGACAACGACATTATGTACAGTGTCCAGGTTCACCCAGGTGGGAAGTGGGCCCATTGCTATTTTCGCTATGGTCTTATTTCTGCCAGTCTACCTCGCAGCCACAGTGTAAATCTCCAGAAAGATGTATTTCCCGTCATGTGTAACCAGACTCGGGTAGACCCGATGTCATCATTTCAGCCAGGATTCTGCAGCCCAGCGTGAAGAGACTCTCATCATGGGCTGGTGCCTGAACAGAGTTTTTTTTTTTTTTTTTTTTTTTTCCCCCACCTGGATGATCCACTGTTTCTTGCCCATGTAAAAGGAGATTTTTCAGTAGGACATTTGACCCCATTTCATTTTGGAGAGAGATACAGAATCAGGGTATTTCTGGGACCATCATTCCAAGGGAGAATTCTCTTCAAGACAGGGTGAATATAAAGGTTAAGATCACAATTAAACTGGGTAAACAATTTCCCCTTAAAAATACCAGCCTCGGGGCATCTGGGTGACTCAGTCAGTTAAGCATCCGACTTCGGCTCAGGTCATGATCTCGCGGTCCATGGGTTCAAGCACCACTTCAGACTCTGTGCTGATAGCTCAGAGCCTGGAGCTTGCTTTGGATTCTGTCTGTGTCTCCTTCTCTCTCTGCCCTTCTCCACTTGCACTCTGGCTGTCTCTCTCAAAAATAAATAAACATTAAAAAAACAAACAAACACCAGCCTAAGGGTTACTCCCAGGGTGACCAACATGGAATTAAGGACCTAAAGAAATAGGGCTAAGTTCAGGAGCTTCCCTGAAGTAATGAGGAAGAGGCAAGTCTGATGAGTGAACTCACAGAAAAGTGCTCTTTTCTTCAAATGCAGAAACAAAAAGTGGGGTGAAATGTGAGTAGAGCCAGGGTAGAGTGGGGCTGGACTGGCACCTTTCAGGGGCAAAGGCAGGAGAAAGGGCAGGAGGGTCCTCAGCACTTCCTGCCAATGGCTCTGTAGTAGCCTGAAGCTGGTCACTTCTTCACCATCTGAGAGAACTTTTCTAGGGTAAGAGCTATAAACAGCTCCCCACAACGTGTCCCTGTCTGCCCCTGATTTCTCTGCAGAGGGGGAGCAGCACATAGCAGGCATGCACATAGCAAGCATTCACTGAACGGAAGGTCGTGTGGAATTTGCAAACAATCCAGAATGGAAGGTCATGTGGAATTTGCAAACAATCCAGAATGCAAAAACCACAACAGTACCAAAATGTCACCTCCATCAATGGAGTCTTCCCAGTCTATGTTCCTTTTCACTTACTTTAAGTCATGAGTAGACAACCACTGCATCTAAGGAAGAAACTAAGGAGGGGCACCTGGGTGGCTCAGTAGGTTGAATGTCTGACTCTTGATTTCAGCTCAGGTCATGATCCCAGGATCATGGGGTTGAGTCCCTCATTGGGCTCCACACTGAGTGTGGAGCCTCCTTAATATTCTCTCCCTCTTTTCCTCTGCCCCTCTCCCCACTTGAGTGTGCGTGCTCTCTCTCTCTCTCTAAAATAAAATTTTAAAAATAAAATAAGAAACTAATGAAAAGTGAGCATGTTTGTAGAGTTTATTGATCAAGTAAAACACAACCAAGAAAGTAACATGTTTACTGTATATAAGTATTCACATATTACATGGCAAATGAGCTTAAATTGTCAGTCGTGTTCATAAATGACTGCTATTAATAATATTCTTAGTGAGAAAACCAAATTTTAAAGTGTCGTTTTCTTGCTATTCTGCATTTTTATAATTGACATCAATGATCTTTCCCCTGTATTTCCCAGGCCTCATTTAATCAAGTATCCTTAGAATCTTTAAGTTAAACTGAAACTTAGCAGTATTCTATTTGAGCTACTTGTTAACACAGAAAATCTTCACTGTAAACCCTCATTAACACCACCTTACGCACATACACTTTCACGCATGAGCGCGCGTGCACACACATGCACACAAACTGTCCGCAAGCAGCTACCTCCAGCTCACTTTCCCAAAATAGATGTCCTAGGAGCTTGAGAACCCAGATTTCAGAAGCTCTGGGTCTTGGTCCATGGATAGGCTTCCCAGAGGTCATGGTCACACACAGGGAGAAGAAATGAAGGGAAGAGATGCTCCAGGAGAATCTTGTGTACGTGGGAGTTTTGCATTTGGAAGGAAGATGAGGTGGTTTAGAACTAAGGTGGGGGGGGAAGGGGAGGAGAGGGGACAGCCTGGTACCCTACTGTCTCCTCTAACCCAGCTGTACCCCCAGATGAACCACAGCAGATTTATTTTCCCAGGAAGCCTTGGCCACAATGAGTTCAGTGGCCAGGAAAAGCCTATCTCCACCTCCCTAAAAATATTACCTTGCTGATGCCATATGTTGTTCTACCATAGGCAGAGCACTCCTGGACCCATTACAAATAAAAGGCTGTTATAAGCAAATACCTAGGAGGCAGAACTTAATTGGTATGAATGAGTTCCTGTTACAGTGTAAAAAAAATCAGATATTGTTGATATTTTGATAAAGCCAGCCAGATGGAAAAGAATTCAAGCAAGAGCAAAACAAAAAGGGAAAGGTCAGGGAGGAAGAACTACGGACTTCGGACTTTCTAATTCAGGATTTGGCTGACCATTGATTTCATTTCCAAATGCAACTTGGATTTTTTTGTTCCCTGAGTTTTAATACATTTCTAGTACCTCCACCCTTCTGTCAGAATACCCCAGCTTTCTTTCCTAAGCCTTGTGAACCTGTGGATCCATTTTACAGTATTCCTTACTATGTACCTTGTATTGTGCTTTGGGAGTATTAACTACCTCTCTCACTAAACCATGAACACCTTAAGGGTACACAGCATCTGTGCCTAACTTCTCTCTTTAAGATAACTTGGGGTATAGCAGAGTGGGCAGAAGGGATCTGTTGTCAGGAGTCCTGAAGACCACCCTCAGGTTCAGTGATTCTCCAGAAGGACTCACAGAACTCAGAAAATCTATTCTACTCACAGTTATATTTGGAATAACATAAAGATACAGATTACACTCAGCAAAGGTAAATGACACATAAAGCGGAGTCCTGAAGAGAGAGACCACGCATGAGCTTCTAGTCGTCCTGTCTCCATAGAATTATACAGACAGTGCACAATTCTTCCAGCAAACAATGTGTGACAACACCACGAAGTATTGCCAACCTAGAAAGTTTACCTGAGTCGTGGTGTCCAGGATTTTCATTAGGCATCAGTCACATAGGCATGGAGTGCCCACATAGCCGATCATAGTTTCTCAATCTCTAGCCACACCAGCAGTCAAATTGATACTGTGTGGCCCAAGGCCAGCAGCATATATCACATTGTTAGCATAAATTATCTGTTGTGGCTCAAGACCCCACTGAAATAGGGTACTTTCATCAGGCTGGATATTCTGAGGGCTTAAAGGTCCCAGGAGCAGTCGAGAGCCAGAATTTCTTTGTGGTGTGTACGGCTTGAATGTTCCAGACCCACCAAGTCAACCTCTATTGCAAAGGATCAAAGGAAGAGAAACTCTTTACCATGAGTTCATGTGCTGACCAATCACAGGGTATTTTAATCAGGCCCTGCCTAACCTTATAACCTCTCTTGTAACTGAGATCCAGTTCTGGCTGATGATGTGGTTCAAAACCTCAGGAGCTTCCGGCATGAAATATGAAACTGGCAACCATACAGAGATAACAAGGAGAGACCAAAGAAAGAGGCAGACCTCTCCAGATTGGTAGGTGGCAGGTGGCAAGGGAATTTATATATAAGGCTTGTCTTGGCAAATAGATCTCTGCACCTGCCCACCAGCATCCAAAGAGTGCACCAATCTTACATAGTGGCTTTAACTGGGTTCAGTCACATGGTCCAGGTGATCTTGGCAACATCTCTCTCTCTCTCAAGGCCATGTGCATGAAATAGCTCTGCTGACAGCAATGGTAAGTAGAATATACCTTCCAAGGAAAGGGGAGGGAGTGAAAAGCCTCTGAATGCCCAGGCCCAGGTCTCAGGTCAACTGGTAGTCATGTCCTTTCAATAACCTGCTTGAACAGGACGGAGTCCCCATAAATGAGACCAGTTAACTTCTTGGTCTTGAACATTTAAAATATTATATTTAAAAAAAGGATAATATCTCCAAAGGAATATGTCTCATTTTTGGTGAAGTTTTTAGTTGTGAGTTTTATGATTTTTCAGGGCAAATGTTAGAAAGAGACATAAGGGCTTATGCTTCAATATGCCAAACATACCTGCTTTCACCATATGCAGTGAGACTCCACTACAATAAAGGATTGAAAATATAAAATGGAGTAAACCTGTATCAAAGAGAGAATTCAAAATACCTCTGAAGGAAAGTGGATGGGAGTGAGTTAATGAATAAAATAGGCCAAGAAAGACCTGGCCTGGATGAGCAGTTCTCAAAGTGTGTAACTCAGAACACTAGAGGCCCACCAGATCCTTTCCCAGGGTCCATAAGGTCGTGGTTATATTTTCATACTAACACTAAGATGTTATTGGCCTTTTTTCACTTTGTTGATACTTGCACTGCACAAAAGCAATGGTGGGTAAAATTTCAGAGGCCCACAATGGATCTAGGCAGTAGACCAAACCATACTAGTAGTCATTGCATTATTCACTCCCGTGAACTTGCAAACAGACAAAACAATTTCACTTAAGAAGGTTATATCAATTGTTACATGTTGAAACAGTAAAGGCTTATTAATTTTAACCCTTAGTTTTGATGTAGAATAAAAGAATATACACAGTTATCTAGAAAGTCTATTAAAATATTCCTCCCTTTCCTAGCTACATATTTGTGCAAAGTCAACTTTTCTCTCTGTATACTTCAACCAAAATAACTTATCACAGAAGGTTGAATGCTGAACTAGATAGGAAATCCAGACATTAACTCAGACACTCAAGAGATTTGAAAAAATGTAAAACAATGCTACTCTTCTCCCTAAATTGTTTTGACTTGGAAAATGTAGTTATTGTTCATGAAAAAATATTCTTTTTCTATTAACATGCGATGAGTTTATTATTATTATCTAAAATAAGTGAATACATAATTATTTTTTCAATCTCTAAGTTTTAATTTCTGGTATGGTAAATATTCATAAATATAACCCAAATAACAAAAGGCTCATTGGGGTCCACAATAATTTCTAAGAGTATAAAGGGTCCAGAGACCAACATGTTTGAGAACCTCTGAACTAGATCATGCCTCACAGAGAGTCAGTCTCTCTGGCAGTCTACCTGGAGATCTTGAGGGTGAGTCAACTCAAAGGGTAATTCTGGGAAGTGGAACTGAAAGCCAAGGATTGACAATAGGTCTGTGTTGAGGACAGGTAAACCCCTACTTCTTCTCCTTCCCCCAACCCATAGACATTTCCAAGGTAACCATTGCTTCACTTTGCTCATGACTGTCCTGGTCTTTTCACTGGAAGTCCCACATCCAGGGCAATCCTTTCCAGATGTGAGAAGTGCTGATTTTCCACCATAAGTGTGGGATACTAGGGGGTGGGGAGGAGTACAAACCCTATACAGCGGTCCCTAAAATAGGGGTTGAAAGCAGTCCTGTCTTCAACATCAAATAAATATGGCACAGATTATTTGCCATCCACTGTCATTTCCCCTGAGCGCTGATGTTGGTTGGTAAGGGTAATTTCTGGTTCGGAATGATGGATCTTCCGTTGTTTTGTCACCCTGAGTGACATGGTTTATGTGTGCAATTTAAGTGCACTGTAATTTTGATTTTCCTTCTGGAGAACTGTTGTTCTTTGTATTGAGATAGTGCTAGTTCAATTTTTCACATTGTGAGTACTTTGATCATGTTTTCTAAGAGTTCATACAATCAAAATGAGAACAATTACAATACGTACACCCTCATGACCCAGACATCACTGAATAAGAAGGCTAAATGGCTATGGTATGTTAGTGACAGATGGAAGGACACAGACAACTGGCTTAGGGAAGTCAGTAACCAAAACAGAGCATACCACACAAAATGCCAAAAAGAATTCAGGTACAGTGAAGAAGTGGATCTAAAAGCACACGTAGAGACTGGATCTCAAGTATCCAGGATGAGACAGGCTCATCCAGAATGAGACAGGATGTATTTCTACAACCATTCAAGGTTTTCTCTTTCCCCAAAGGACACCACTGCTGTGACTGCTGAATCATCTTGAGTATATACCATGCAAACATGCACACATTACTGTACCCTTGATTGCTGTATTAAAAAATTGAGTGAAGTCATATTCTGATTAAGAAAATGCAACTGGGGGCGCCTGGGTGGCGCAGTCAGTTAAGCGTCCGACTTCAGCCAGCTCACGATCTCGTGGTCTGTGAGTTCGAGCCCCGCGTCAGGCTCTGGGCTGATGGCTCCGAGCCTGGAGCCTGCTTCCGATTCTGTGTCTCCCTCTCTCTCTGCCCCTCCCCCGTTCATGCTCTGTCTCTCTCTGTCCCAAAAATAAATAAAAAACGTTGAAAAAAAAATTTAAAAACAAAAAAAGAAAAAAAAAAAAAAAAAGAAAATGCAACTGAAATGCCCTGGAGGTGGACAAAGAGCAAATTCTGATAAATTTCATGTTGGTCTCATATACACATTCTGTGAGATCCTCCCAATGATCATGCTTCCCACTGTATGTATATCAACAATTGAATTGCAATAAGTAAAAATTCTCCCACCCCCCATCTCTTGGTTACTTCAATCTTAAAACTAGAATTTCAAATCACCCTAATCAACAATCTTGTCCAAATAAAAATAGACTTTGCTAATCTATCTGTATATTCAGCAAGCCATGCAAGCCTATATTTTGGCAAATTCCATTCAGTCTGTAAACTGCTTAACAAAGAAAATAAAAAGATTTTACCTGTTAATAATGTCCTCCACACCTTATACAGAACATTGGAAAAAAAGAGATGTGATTTGCTTACCTATGAGATTGCAGCTTTCATAAAGAAAGTGTTTGATTATTTTTCCTGTTATTCAAAATGTGCAGAAGAATATAATGAGATTTTTTACATCATAAAAGTGGGAGGTATCTTCCTGCCTACAAGACAGCTATCATTGTTGCCTGCCATAGAAAATAAGTTAAAAGTTGGCCTACCATAAAATCATATTGTCTAAATGTGAGACAAGAAGAATGCCTTTATCTGTTTCAAAATATATTACAGATGAGAATGGAGAAAAGGATGATAGTAAAACAAGATTTATATGCTGTTTCTCCAAAGCAGTTTGATGATGCGGGAAGAGGCCATGAGGAACCTAGGAAAAGGTGAATGGACCACACCTGAGCTATTTGACGCTCTATGCCTACATAGAGCATAAAAAGCAATAAAAAGTCACACAGCAAGAAAATGACTCATGTTTTGGGAAGCAGGACTACTTCAGAACTCAAAACATTGTTACCAGAAATGAGCAGCCCAGTTAAATAGAATTTCCTTAATTTGTTTACTAAAACTGTAGTTTATTTGGAAGCTAGCTTTGATTTCACAAGTCCAAATTACTTCTGTGTTTTAAAACCATTTCCCCTGAGAAAGAGAGATTTAATTTATGGCACCCAATGTGCTTCAGCGTGTTTAACAATGATGGACATTGTAGACACAAAGAACCTGATTGACAAACATCTGGTCTATAGGAACAAGCCTGTAGATACAAAGTGAATGAGGCCATTCCATGGGGTGCCTGGGTGTCTCAGCCGGTTGGGCGGCTGACTTCAGCTCAGGTCATGATCTCACAGCTCTCGAGTTTGAGCCCCACGTGGGGCTCTGTGCTGACAGCCTGGAGCCTGCTTCAGATTCTGTGTCTCCCTGTCTCTCTGCTCCTCCCCTACTCTCATTCTGTCTCTCTCTCTGTCTCCCAAAAATAGATAAACATTAAAAAAAAAATTTTTTTAAACAAAGTGAATGAACAATCTGGAAATATGGAAACTAATTACTACAGGTCTAAAATCCTGCAATTGTAGTAAGTCAAATCCTAACTATCTTCTGGTCAAATGCCTTTGTGGAGAGGCTATGCAGCTGGAGGCTGCATGTTGGCCTGACACTGGAAATTGGTATAATGTGGACTTGATAAGAGCAGAGCTTCAGGTCTGTAGAGTTTGACCATTTTCAGTTACCACTACAGAAAAGAAAAGAAATCTGCCCAAAAAGCTGTAAGCAGTTCAAAGAAGTATTATTGTAAAAGGAAACAGAAAGAGTAAAAATATCCAGGTTAGTCATGGGACAGAAAAAAATGTCACTGTTATCTCTCTCTATTAAATATAACTAATAACTATTTAATTATTCCTATTATGTTTCCCTTTTTAAAGTCTTACATTTATATATCTTCAGAACATACAATGATATAGCTTAAAAAATTAAAATATTCAATAAATAGTTCCCCCCAAAGTGTTAAAATAAATTGTATTGGGGATAGAAACATTATAAAAATATTATTACATTTCCTCACACATACTGTTTAGATACTATCAATTTTTTTTTTTAAGTAATCTGTATTTTCGATGTGGGGCTTGAATTCATGACCCCAATATCAAGAGTCATATTGATGGCTCCACCAACTGAGCCAGCCAGACTATCAATTATTTTTAAGTATTATTTACTATTAATTGCTACCAATTGCCACTATTAACTAGTCCTACTGTTATTTAGCTTAAATAATATTATGTATGTAACAGAAAAGTATTACTTTAGAAGTATTACAGGATAATGTATAGCTTCAAATAGCCAGCTGTTTTTCACATTTTTCTGTTATAATACATACAGGTATAATTATTTTATATTACACTATTATACGGTTTTGGGTTTTGATTTTTTGTTTTTTGGTTTGGTTTTGTCTATTACAGCTATATCCCAAGTTGGATCTCTAAAAAAAAATGATCTACATTTACCATTAATATTGTACTTTCCAAGTCTTCTCTAAATAAATCAGATAAATTTCAGGGGAAAGTTGGGTTTCTAGTGTAAATATTGATGAGCTAGAAGAAGGCTTTCTTTCAAGCATGAAGGTCAAGGAGGCCCTCAATCAGTTTACTCCTCTCTCAGCTAAAGTAAAAACTGCCAGTTAGAAGCCCTGCTTTGCCTCCTATGAAGTTCCTGCTAAGACTCTGTTCTGGAGGGAGAGGCCTGGCCAGGAACCAGTCTACTGAGCACCAGACACAGCCCATCTGGCCACACAGTCCTTTTGCCCTAAGTGTGAACAGAAAGACAGAGATCACTAGGAGTATGAAGAGACACAAATATCTTCACTCAGAAAAAAATTTCAAAAGAGAAAAAAAACACAAAAGAAACAAAAACAACTCAGGGAACACAGGAACACTTTAAAAACATCCTAGTGAAAAATATATTTTACATCCTCAAACAATAAAAATAAGCCATTAAAAAACTGGAGAAAAAGAGACTTTAGAGTTTAAAGTGTGTCTGATGAGGATTGGCAAAATTCAAGAGAAGTGCCAGAAAACAAAGTGCAAGAAACCTCTCAAAATGTAGAGGAAAAAATATTAAAATATGTACAAGGAGACAGAGAGATTAATCCAGGAACTTCATCTAATGAATGTCCCAGAAAAAGAGGGAGTCTAAAAAACAATCAAAGAAATTAAAAATAAAATTTTCTCCAGATTAAGGGACTCTTCAGGTAAAGGAGGCCTCCAGGAATGCCTGGGTGGCTCAGTTGGTTAAGCATACGACTCTTGGTTTCGGCTCAGGCCGTGATGTCACAGTTTGTGAGTTCAAGCCACACATCGGGCTCTGTGCTGACAGCTCAGAATCTGCTTGGGATCTTCTCACTCCCTCTCTCTCTGCCCCTCCCTGCTTGCAAGCTTTCTCTCTCTCTCTCTCAAAATAACTAAATAAACTTATATATTTAAAAAGAGGCCTCCTGAGGGAGGATCCAACTCAATAAATGAAAAAGGCCTTGACCTATTCTCACAAAATTATAGAATACCAAGGATAAAGAGAACATCCGATGGACTTCCAATGAGAAAAAAGAAATTACCTACAAAGAAACAAAACTCAGACTAGCAGCAGGTTACTCTTTAGAATCACTGGTGCCTACCAAATAATGGAGTAATGACTTCTGCTTTCTAATGGAAATAATTTTAATTCTAAAATTCTGTCAACCAAGAAATCAATGATCAACTGTGAAGAGAGAATAAAAGTAATTTGAGATGTTCCAAGGCTCAGAAGTTTTATACCTCATGCATCCTCTCTTAGGAAGTTCTGGGAAGTCTCCAAGAAATAAAGAGGGGAGGATGAGAATTTGATAAAGCAAATTATTATTGAGAACTTATGAAAAAAATTAGGAGATAATTTGAAAAGAGGGAGGAAGAGGAAGAAAGAAAGAAAGAAAGAAAGAAAGAAAGAAAGAAAGAAAGAAGAAAGAAAGAAAAAAGGAAGGAAAGAAGGAAGGAAGGGAGGGAGGAAAGAAAGAAGGAAGGAAGGAGAGAGGTAAGGAAGAAAAGAAAGCGAGGGAAAGAAAAAAGGAAAGAAAGAGGTAATTAGAAACTTTAGGAAAAAACCCTAAATGCCAACACATTCCAACTAAGAGCAGAATAAATTATGGCATAATTTGGAACAACAATAAAGTATGAAAAAAAAAAAACACCCTATCTTGCTTTAGGAACATTGTTCTTTGAATGACAATGGCATCTATAGATAGGAACACATATACATTTTTTTCCGTAGAAATCCCATCATCATTTAAAGACTCACATCACTTGGCAGAAATTTAGTAGTGTTTATTTAGAACTATTTATTGGTTTTGCACTTTCAGAATTAGCTTTGTGGTTACAACAGAGAAAGTAAATGTGAACAATCTGAAGATGGTAAACTTACATGTAACTAGCAGAGGATGGGGAGTGGAAATGCAAAAGGGAAGGTGTAGGAATCCTAGTATCTTAATTGCAAAAAATTGATGGACTTTAAAGTTGTTGAAAGAAGAATTAATAATTAAAGTACATTATTCAGGGACACCTGGTTGGCTCAGTAGGTTAAGCATCCAACTGTCGTGGGATCAAGCCCCACGTCAGGCTCCTCACTGAATGTGGAGCCGGTCTAAAATTCTCTCTCTCCCTTTGCCCCTCTCCCCACTTTCAATCCCTTATAAATAAATGAATAAATAAATAAATAAATAAATAAGTACATTATTCAAGGCTGTAAAGAAAAAATAGTCACACAAATATTAAACAGGAGAGAAGTTTGGAGTGCACATTAGTTAAGTCCACCTAAGTGATATAAAAATTACTTTAAACTGAAAACATTTGGATGACCAGTAGCCACAGAATCTATTGAAACTATCGAAACTTAAGTGGAGCTTCCAAAAAACAGCTGCCGTTGACGCTTCTCCAAGAGTCTCTTGTTTGGTTGGGAAGGACTGATCCTTAGACCATGAAGTGCACAACCGTTCAGCTTCTTTTGAGGGGATAGTAGAGAAAGAAGCTGAGCTAAAAAGAAAAATGTTAGAACATAATTAGGTTCATTTGCTATGTTACACTGTATGAAAAGCATTGTCAGGTAAGAAGAGATACTTACCCTTCCCTAGGTTATATTTGTATAGGTAAATGCTATTAATATAAGTTTCAGGAAAACATGAAATTCTTAGAAATTTGTCAATGACCTTGCTGTTCATGGTATGCCCTTATGCTGCTTGTCAGATAATGGACAGAATGGCATAATGCTACTAGACATAGTTCCAGTTATTATTTTAAATGTTGTGTGTCAAACAAGTAACCAAATTTCTTAGTCAGTTGCATTATTTTTATAACGAACGCTCCTCAGATCTTTAATCATGGCTGTGTCAGGTGTTTGACCATTCACAGATAGCTATGGTTTCTCTCCAGTTCTTCTCTGAGAGCCCTTACAAATAGCTATAAACCACAGTTCCTCACCTTCAACAAGAAGGTACTGTCTCAAAAACCCATGATAAAGACCATGTCTGGGGTAAAAACTTCTGATGGCATTTTTTTTCAATGTTTATTTATTTTGAGAGAGAAAGTGAGTTGAGGAGGAGCAGAGAGAGAGAGGGAGAGAGAGGATCTCAAGCAGGCTCCATGCTGTCAGTGCAGAGCCCAATGTGGGGCTAAATCTGAGGAACCACAAGATAATGACCTGAGCTGAAATCAAGAGTTGGACACTTAACCAACTGAGCCACCCAGGTGCTCCATGATGGCATTGTTTAAGTAACTTTGAGATCATACCACTGGACTGAGTCAGGATTTCCAAAAACTCTAGTGGAGAAGCTGATGAGTTCATGAAATGGAAACCCCAGTTCAAGCAGAACAAGAATTAATTACCCGGAAGTAAATAAGCTAATGAAAAATAACTATGATTTTTTTTTATGGCTTTTGTTTGGAAAATCTCTGGTTCTTTTTTGTTGTATTTTCTGGATATAAAGAATTGGGGACTTCAAGAAGAGAAGAATTCACCCACATGTGTAGGGCATACAGGTGAAGTCTGATGGCAAGTTCTTGGTTTGGCTTCCCAGTCCCGAGAAGCTTTTAAAAGATATCTGAGATTCCTTATAAAAGTTCCAGGAAAACAAACTTAAACAGGTGTGTGTGGTCAATTACTATTCTTGCTGCACTTAGGTAAATAATCAGGCCAGATTCAATGAGACCAGACTTATTTTGTAAATGAGAATAATCCCACTGTGATTATCTTTGATCAAAGCAGAAGATAGCTGTAGAGAGAGTTCACATTTCAATAGAAAACTATAACACACCTTTGTGGGTTATCATATTCTAGTTCTGCTTCTTTTTTTTTTTTTTTTTTTTTTCAGGTCTTATTATCTATTTGTAAACGGGACTAGATCATGCCATCTTATACATTTTGTTGGTCCTTGCCAAATTGTCTATTCTAGCTTCCTTCACTATCTGGTTATAACTCTCAAACTTCATGCTTTTCATTTTTCTCCCACCTTACTGACTTAGTGTCACTGAAAACTGAGACCCAACTGTTCAGATCCTTTCTGGGACTCTAGATTGGTTTGCAGTTGCTCTTTCACTCAAGGAGCTGAAAAAATCCTGCAAGCTGAAGCTGGTTGACTTGATAAAAACTTCAAAGGACTGATCACCACATCAGACCATGTATGGGAGGCCATCACCAAAGATATTCAAACTGAAAACCAGAAAATCCATCAAGTTACCACTGCCACCCACACTCCACCATCTTGAATCCAATCTTTAACCCTCTAGATTCAGAATCTACATTCTCTCCCTTTGAGAGTTGTTAGCTCCCAACTTGTAAACCAAGTCTTCTCTCCATAGCAACTAAGCCAGCTCTTTGTGAAATTTCTTGGGAAGTTTCAAAATGGGGAAGATGAAGGGATTAACAGCCCACAAGGCAATATGAAAATTACTCTAATTCAAAACTATTTGAACAATCAGGGGGCACAGAAAGAAATATTACCTGAACTTGACCAAAGCTCTCTCAAAACAGCTGCCATTGACTGTCCCCCCTCCATCCCACCCAGGGAGCTTCCTGTTTGTGAGAAGTCTGGCCCTTAGCACTGGAAAGTGAGAATTCAGCTACCTATTACCATCAAAATGAGCAATCGAACCTTCCAGACGTCCCCCATTAAAATCCTAACCTCTCCTTTTTTTGTTAAGTTGGTATATAAACCTTTACCTCTGACCATTGAGCCAGTTACTACTAATTCTTAAGTGTTCCCACAAGCATAATAAACTCTTCTCCTGTTAACCTGCCTATTGTCAGCTAATTCACAGGCCAGCTTTCCTCCTAACATAGATATCCAAAATTGTGTAAAATTGATAAAGTCTGGAAACAGGAAAGTACATTTTATAAACATATTGTCTACAGTTATGAAGGTAACCACACAAAAAAAAATTAGCACAAGAGAGTTTCTTGGGGGGATGGGAATGGGGCTTAGAAGGGAGAGGAGAAGACTGGCACTTTTCATCGCAGACTCTGTTGTTAGTATCTGATTTCTGGATGCGCACATACTGCCTTAAGGAAAAGAAAACAGAAGAAGTGAATGTAGAGGAAGGTCCCCACAATGCCTGAGGACAAGGTGTTCACAACTTCATACAGTTTACAGGGCAGTTCTCCCTTCAGGGTCCTCAATCCCTTCAAAGGATGTAGCACAAAACTGTGATCACAAAACCTTTACAGCCCAGGGGACTCACATCTGGGCAAGAGTCCCAGTAGAGTATGCCGGGCACATGGAAACTGATTGAGACTTCAAACTCCAGACCAAATGTTAAGTGGATATTCAATTGCAAATGTGTCTGCTTTGCATTCCCTGAGGCCTCTGGCAGGGTATTCATGTGCTAATCAGAACTCACCAAAACAATGTTGCTCATCAGTAGCTAAAATCAGTACAAATTGTTAATGCAGAGAAACTTTCAAGAAGCCAAAAGGGAACATACTTCAAAGTAAAGAAGCCTCTTCTACTTTATTATGGAAAATGTGATTTCCCCACCTCCTCCAAATATGTTATGCCCTTCTTTGGACTATCAAAGGATGTGTACACAAGATAAATCTGAGTTTGCAAAGCTTCCGCTCCACACACAAATTTCTCAGGCCTTCATTAACCCCCAAGCCTCGCTGAACTGTAGGCACTGCGTTATTTCATGCATCTGTGCCTTTTTCAAGGAATGTGCCTTTTTCAAAGAAAATCCTGAAACGGAAGGATCTAGCCAAAGGTTCCCAGATTCTCTAGGTTCATGGTGCCCTCAGTGTCTCGGTAACTTTTTGTTCTAGCATTGCGGGCGGAAGCAAGTAACTAACAATTCACTTTATTACACCGTTAGGTTCCAAACCACTTCATACATATTTATGTTCTACTAATTTGATGGCCAGTTGAAAAAACAATGCACATAAAGTGAAAGGAAAATAGTATTTCGTTCTTAACCACAGCTACTTGCCCCTGGATGTGTGCTCAGTGTGCACGTGTCATTGGGTACCACCGTCCTCATCTCCTGTTCCCCATTAATTTTTCACGGGAAGTGAGAAGTGTGAGAAGTAAGGGAGACGATTTATTATCAGCAATACCAGATAAAAGCTGTGCTGTCTAGTTAACAATAGGTTTACAACCTACTAGAAATATGTACGAACCACCCTCCACACACATTGGAGTCCCAAACCCATAGACACTTCACTTCCTGGTTCTTCTTCCCCTCTCTGATTCACGGGCTTATATTCTCTGGCTTTGTAATGAGCATGAGCCAAAGAACAAAGGGAGGAGGGACTGAAAGTCTCTGCTTCACCTCAGGGAATGTACATTTGTTCCATTCAAACTACTTTTGGCCTTACTTGGGCATACACAATTTCTGGGTGAGGCTGTAACCTCTGTAGTGCTCACCCAATGAGGAACCAGAGAAGGGACTTGCATGCTAGGAGATAAATTGTCTGCTGTAACTGCCCTGAGTGTGCCTATCCATCAGGCACCTGCTCTTGCAAGAATGTTGATTAAAGCCTCACCTCACTGTGCTCTGAGTCTCCACACCCCTCCTTTGATTGGGTCCATGGTCTTATCTCTCACACATGATACTTCATTTTTATTACAATGTAAAGAAAAAAGTTTTGCCTCTACCCTTCTGCATTCTTAGCTGAGACCCCTGTATTAAAAGACAGGGCAGGAGGGGGTCCCTGGGTGGCTCAGTCAGTTAAGCATCTGACTTCCGCTCAGGTCATGATCTCACAGTCCGTGAGTTTGGGCCCCGCATCAGGCTCTGTGGTGACAGCTCAGAGCCTGGAGCCTGCTTCGGATTCTATGTGTCCCTCTCTCTCTCTGACCCTCCCCCGTTCATTCTCTGTCTCTCTCTGTCTCAAAAATAAATAAAAGTTATAAACAAATTTTTTTTAAAGACAGGGCAGGGGCATCTGGGTGGCTCAGTCTGTTAAGCATCCAACTCCTGATTTTGGCTCATGTCATGATCTCACAGTTCATGAGTTTGAGCCCCATGTGGGACTCTATGCTGACAATGTGGAGCCTGCTTGGGATTCTCTCTCCTTCTCCCTTTGCCTCTCCATCACTCGTGTTCTGCTGTGTCTCAGATAAATGAACTTCCAAAAAAAAATTTTAAGACAGCTTAACAAGGGAAAAACAAGCACAAGTGTATTAACATGGATAGCTCATATGTACACGGGACATACCCAGGGAAAATGAGTAACTCTTTGAGGTGACTTAAAATGCAGGCTTAAATACCATCAAAATAGGGAAAGGGAGAGAGAATGTTGGCCTTTTAGGAAAATGCAAATGATTTTTAAGAAAGATGAATAGCCCTTAGGATAAATGGGAGATAGGATAGTTTGTGACAAAGTTTATCTGGGTGTGTTATCCACTTCTAGTTCCTCTTCTGTGGTAAGAGGTAATCTTCCCTGAAGATGAAACTCCCAGGGAGGGTATTTATGACAACTGAGCACTTTTAGAGGCTCTGTCTTTAAGCAGCTAATGGGAGTTCAGAGAAAGCCTTTCCATGCATTTGCTGTTTTTGAGGTTCTTATAACTCCATAATCGACATGCCAAAGTACCTTATCTTGAGGTGAAACGTCCTGAACTCCTACAGTCACATTATTAGGGGTGAGAGGGAGAATGCATTGTGTGAATAGTAGTCTCAGTCCTTGGATTCCCCACAAGAAGATTTTCATGGGGATCTGTGCTCGAATACAGATAGCCAAAAGGAAAATTGCAAGCACAAAGCAGTTTATATTAAAGCAACTCTACACTCTCAAGGTGGGAGAGGTGGCAGGTTCCTTGAGATAGAACCTGCCCCTAGGTGTTTTTGGAATTGGATGCTATTGGGTGTCTGTGGGCCAGGAGGAGTTGTGAGGTGCAGTGGAGTGGTCTTTAAGAGAGGCTACTTCCAATCATTTGGGGACCTCCCATAGGTTGGGAAGGGGTGCTTTTGACCCTGCAAGGTTTGTACCAGAACTGTCAGGGGAAGTGTCTTTCCATCCACAGGGTTGTACCTGCCTTGCAAATGAATTATACTGAGTGTAGGAGCTACCCTGGGGCAGAGGTGGAAAGGGAGAGCACGTGTTCTACACCTGTGGCCCTTGAGCTGTTGGGCCCAAGGTCTTGGAAGGTCAGGATAGTAGTCTCTGAGTTCATAATGTAGAGCTTTTTAAATCAACATCCTTGCCTCCAGCTCTATCATTCCCCTTCAAGGACTTGGGACTTTGCCTTGGGGCGTTTCCTCCACTGCTCATATCTAGTTTCTACCTAGCAAGACTTTGAGGGCTCACATTCTGTTAGCCTTCAGCAGTCACTTTCGAAAACACAGCCTCACAAAGATATGACCGAAAGAAATTAATGCAATCATATTGAAGCTATGGACCGTCTCAAGCTAGTAATTCATGGGGTGAGTAAACGATGAGGTGTCTGTTGGACGTGTTGTCCCCCATCCCCCACCCCCCAAATTTCACTCCTATAAATCCAGGTGACTTAGCACATAGTTTGGAAATCACAGACCTATCCCAAGACAAAATTGAGGCCACACATAGGTTTCCGGAAAGTTAGGTAAATAGTATTAAGTGGAAAATGATGGGAAGTGGGAGACTTCACCTTAGTACCAAGTAATCAGAAATTTCCAAAAATCTACATCTGAACTTGCTATCAGCATAAGACCCTTACTACAAAACCTACTGGAGCATTCAAAACACTTCTTGTTCTAGAAAGCAAGACATGTGTAAGCCTCAAAGAATGCTTAAACTAGAAGGCATGCTAGAGATTAGGTAGCCCAACTCCTCCATTTTAAAATACACATTATTAGAACTAACATTATTTAGTGTTTACATATATCAGTCACTTTCTAAGTGTTTTACTGCATTAACTCATTTATCCACACCACAATCGCCTGAGATGGTGTTATTATTCTAATTTTACAGATATGTAAAAGCTGAGACACAGAGAGGTTTTGAAATTTTCCCAGGATCACACAACATGCAAGTGGAGAACTTGGCATCAGACTCCAGACAACTTGGCCCCAAAGTCTGAGCTCTTCCTGATACGGAAAATAGACCCTGAGAAGATGTTTCACTAGCTCTTTGGTTCAATACTTGACGATTTACAAAGTGCTTTCCAATCAGTTAACTTCTCTGAGAACATAAAGCTACAAAGTAGTTAGGGCAGATATTATACCCATCATACCCAAAATTCAAATAGGAAACTGAGGCTGAGTAGAGTCCAATCCAAGATCAGGTTGATAGAGAGTAGTGCTAGGGGGCAAGCCCCACTCTCTGTCTGACTCCAAGTTTAGTGATGTGTACCACATTTGGGTGATTTTTGTTCCTTGTATGTCCTCTAAGAAAATAAAAGTGACTTCTCAGAGAAAATTAAAAGGCTATCACTGTTCATGAATATTCAGAAAAATAACAATAGTTTCAAATCATTCCACCAGGTGCCAAGCATTTTACTTCATTAAATCCCCTCAACAGCCTTACAAGATAGATGATTTCCCCCATTTTTACAGATGAGAAAACTGTGGCTCAGAGAAGTCAGTTAGCCAGAGTCCTGGTGAGCAGATTGCCTGGACTCTAAAAACTGATGTACATTTAACCAGCGTGCAGGCTTTACAAAACCTGATTTGCAAAATAATATGCTCAATTCCAGAAACTAAAGAGTTTTCACTGGCAATCCTGTTTTCTGGAAAAAAAAATTATCTTACTTCTATAAAATACCATTGTAAATTTGTAATCCCCATTTTCTGCATTTGGAAATTGGTGGAAACAACCGAAATGATAACATGAAGAGGTCAAGAGACAGGGTCTTTATTTCATTTGGCTTCTTGTGTAAGTAGAACAGTGGAATTTAAGGAGATTAAAAAGTCACCAAGAATTACAGATGCAAAGAGAGTAATCTAGAAAAACAGAAGGAAATGAACACGTATTAAACCCCTATGGTGTACCACAAGCTTAACACCATTTCCTTCTCACATCCGCCAGCTGGTGGGGGTGGTTAAGAACTAGTAACATACCCACAGTGACATTGGTTAGGGATGCTGGGTTTAATTCCCAAACCTGACCTCCTTCTCCTGACAAAATTCCAGACCACAGAAATTAAAAATGCAAACACTGGCAAGTAATGATTTGTGCAAATATGCAAATCCACAAATGAGAGCAATATCCTGTGCCCATTTCTAAACAGTATGTAAAGGATCAATAACAAACAATTAATTTGAAGATCTTGTTTCACAAAGAGAGAGAAATAAATAAACCCACCCAGAGCACTCAGAGGCCAGTCAGCCAGGTTACAGGGTGTGATCCTTGTCTCCCAACAAGCCAGTACCTTGTGTTTTATATCACCTTGATCAAAAGCAAAATCAAACATTTTCTTACCCATGAATGCTTCCCAATTATTGTGCTTAGAATAAAAGACAAAAATGAGACATTCTATTAAATATGAACATCTAAGCCATAAGTGGGGAGTTTAAAATACTTGCTAAGGAGTATTACAAAGCATTGTTTTGTAAAATGGTAAGTTCTAGAAGAGTATTACTAAAAAATGAGAGGAGGGGAAAGAAAGGAAAGGGAGGGAAGGGGAGGGGACTTACAGAAGAGAAATATGAAGTGTTCTGTAGTGATCTGTACATGAAAGAAAGAAAGAAAGAAAGAAAGAAAGAAAGAAAGAAAGAAAAAGAAAGAAAGAAAGAAAGAGAAAGAAAGAAAGAGGCGGGGGGGGGGAGAGGAAAGGAAGAAGGGAAGAAGGAAAGAAAAGTGAGGAAGAGAGGAAGGAAGAAAGAATCTGGTTTTGTTTGTTTTCCTTTGTGTTTTTCAGGTGAATATCCACTCTATGTGATTGTTGTTAGGATAAATGAGTTAACTTGTGTCAGGTCCTCAGAACAGTATAAGTACATCAGAAGCACTCCAAATGAATGTTGCCTACTATTATTACCACCATTATCATTTCTGTATCCACTGATCTATACTGGCATCTGTGTAAGACTCAAAACCAGGTTGCAATTCCACAAAGGTCAGAACATGAGCATAGCCCAACACTGGTTTGCCCGTCTCTCCTACCAAGGGAGCCTGTCCAGGTAGGAGCACCTATAGAAGCAGATGTGCTTTCAGGTTTTAGAATGCCACTGCAACCATTAGAAGATGCATCCTAAGTGCCTAAGTATCAAATCTGAATTCAGTGTTTGGTTTGTTAGAATAAATTACTACTGCATTGAACTTGAAAAAAAAATGGTTCTGTTCTAATCCTTAATTAAAAAAAAAATTACAACAAAGAATAATATAAAAAAATTAAATTGATGGTATCTTTTTCTATTTCTGTGGTGTTAAAAAAGAGGAAGAAGGGAGAGGTGCAAAAGACAGACATTACCACTTAACAAGAAGTGGAAGAACATAGGATGAAGAACAAAGATTGATGGTTGGAAGGGGATTAAGAGGTATAAACTTCCGGTTATAAAATCAATGTCATGGGGCTATAAAGTACAGCATAGGGAATATAGTCAATAATATTGTAATGACTGTGCATGATGACAGATGGCAACTAGACCTATCATGGAGAGCATTTCCTAATGTATATAATTGTCAAATTATTATGTTGTACACATGAAACTAATATAACATTGTATGTCAACTCTACTTCAGCTAAAAAAAGGTGGTACCAGATATTTTTAAGCGTTCACTTTCCCAAAAGTAGCATGTCTATTATCTAAAATTTATACTGAATAAACCTCTAACAGATATTAGAAGCTTAAACATGTATGTGTCACTTTATGCAATCAGTCAACCCATACAGCACTTTCTCTGTACTATTCTTTTGGTCCTTAATAACCTCTTTTGCAATAAGTGAGTTACACCAATTTATCTCCCCTATTAGACTTGAAAGCTTATTAGAAACTGAGATTATTTTTATCTTTGCATCTCCAGAGTATTTTCTTTTGTGATTTAGGACATAATAGCCTCCTGATTATGATTTCAATGAATAAGCTAATCCAGCATTCAATGAGTATTTAATGAATATCTACTTATTTACGTAGTCCTATCTTGACACTATGGAGGATACAGAGAAATATGAGAAATAGTTTACATCTGAAAAGAGTTTAAAATTTAAAAGATTTGATAAAGAGATAGATGAAGAGTTAGTCAATTCTTCATATTTAAGCATGATGAATAATGAGCATGGATATGGTGATTGAGGGTGGTCCCTCTCCCATGTACCCATCCTAGAAAATCACACAGTGTATCACTAACTGCACATGGCAGGTGTCCAAATGTTGCTTGTGGATTGAATCAATGAATGTGACATAAGCCATCAGATTTGAGTGTGAATTTAGAACTTATGAGTCCAAGCTCCTCATTTTACAGAAGAGCTGTTCTTTAACAGGGTTCCTCCCACTCAGACTATGCTCCCTCTTTTCCATTTTTCAAGACCCAGGTCTTGTACTTCATCTTGGCAGAGTCTTTCCTGACTACCTCCATGCAAGGAGACCTTGCAGTCCTATGAATTCTCAGAAATTTTCACTTCTCTTCCTGATTTCTTTCCTTCTTCCTTTCTGTCTTTGAGTCTCTAATTTATTATTTACATATTGTACATACTATTTACTTATAATCTTTTAACTATGAAATATTTCAAGGATACAATAAAGTAGAAAACAAAAAGATAAAACAGAACTAAATACCCACTATCCAGATTTATCAAATGATTACATTTTGCCACATTTACTTCAGCTCTTTATTTAAACATATGTAGTAAAAAAAAAAAAAAAAATTCTTTTGGGAGGTTATACTCCAATTACAATGTGGTGGTTATTTCTGAGAAAGGACAGAGTTGGGAGGCAATCAGATGGGGACAGGGGCTGGGAATTAAGCTATGAACTGAGAAAAATTGACAGGGGCACCTGAGTGGCTCAATCAGTTAAGGGTCTGACTTCGGCTCAGGTCATGATCTCACGGTCCATGAGTTCGAGCCCCGTGTCAGGCTCTATGGTGACCTCTGAGAGCCTGGAGCCTGTTTCAGATTCTGTGTCTCCTCTCTCTGCCCCTTCCTCTCTCTCCCTCTCTCTCTCTCTCATAAATAAATAAACATTAAAAAAAAAAGAAGAAGAAGAAAGAAAAAGAAAAATTGACAGTGACAACAGAATACACCCCAGGGACTGATTTCTGCTCCCCCTACACACGCCACCCCCACCCTTCTGATTTAAGGATCCGACTGTTTCTTTTTCCCTGGCTGAGGCCATCTGTCATGGTGAGGCGGCTTCTCCACACTTAAGTCTTGTCTCAACCACCCATTTGATTGCAAGCTCCTAGAGGGCAGGGGCCATGTCTTACCCACACTTGTCTTCTACTCAACACAGAGCCATGTGGAACACATTAGAGGCTTATTTCATTTTATTAAACCACATAGCTCCCGCGAATATGGCACATGCAGCCCATTTAAAAAAAATTTAATAAGGGTTTCTCTCTCAATTTATTAACTTTGCAATGTCTTCATTTACCATCTCATTCCAAGTCTTCCCAAGAATGTTATAAGTGTAGCAAATTTACATATGATCTCCAACTTGTTTCCAAGGGATTCCCATTACAATGAGGATGAAAAATTGCCTGAGGCAGTTTTCAAACCCATCTGCACATACCAGTCTTTAGGGATTCATTAGACACATTTTCTTTGCTTATTTTGAAGATAAACTATTGCAGCGTCTCCATGGTCGGGCAGATGTAATCTTCCCTGGCTGGGTCCACGGCAGATGCTTTAGCTGCACGGTGGAATTGAATGTCTCAGAGGGCAATAACTCTTTCTATCATTTTTCATTAAAGTGCTTGGAGCGAGAAGTTCCTGAAGGAATAATTATCTGGAATCTGGCAAACCATTTTTGTTCACCCCAGTGAGTTAACCTTGAACATTCCACTCCAAAGCCAGCCCTTGACAGGTTTTTGTGGGAGTTTCGCCTCACACCTTGGAACAACTGAAATGTCTTAGGAAAACCACATTTCTAAAGTGAGAGTTCCCAGGCTGGGTGCAGAGACACGAAACTCTCTGATCACCATGCAGGAGGGTGGGCCGATTTGCCAGATGGGGAATGGAGGGGGTGTGGGGGAGGGGACAACCCTTGTGTGTGCTTCATGAAACTGCTCTTTTCAAACCTGGACTTCCTCATAGGTTCAGGGAGAGTCGAACAAAGCTGTTATTATTCTAAACTCCAGTCTCTGGTGACATAATCCAGTTCCTCTGCACAACCTCAGCCGGAACCAGACTCCTTGGTCCTGCCTGACCAGTAGAACCTCCTAGTCCAAATGCAGTTCCTGTGGCCAGAGCTCAAGGTCCCTTGATCTGTAGTCAGATCAAGGCAGAGGCGCAATCCAGGTCTGTGGAGGCAGGAATGATGCAGTCCAGGTGGTCTCATCCTTTCAGAGTGGGCCCGAACATGACCTGTTGGAAGCATTGGAAGGTTCTCTGGCAGAGCCATAGAATCATCTGTGCAACTCCCCAAGGAGATTTCAGTTCAGCTGGTCTATGAAAGTGTCTTTGGTTACAAATAATCCAAACTACTCTGGTAGGGTAAACCACGAAAAGAACAGGATGGAAGAAAGCTGAGTTGGCTCAAGGAAGAAAAGACAGCTGAATAACCCAGGTCTGCGGAGGCTGGGAACCACCCGGCCCCAGGGGCCTCATGGACCTCTCCTCTAGAGCTGCTTTGTCCAGAGGAAATATAATTCCAACGTAAGCAATTTCAAGTTTTCTAGTAGCCATATCTTAAAAAGTAAAAAGAGACAGGAGGAATCCATTTTAATGATACATTTTATTTAACTCATATCCACAATATTGTCATTTCAACATATAGTCAAAGAATTGTTAATGAGGTATTTTAAATCTCTGTCTTCATATCGTCTTTGAAGCATGTGCTCTTCACTCGTAGCCCATTTGCATGAGCCACATTTCAAGTGCTCAGTGGCCACATGTGAGTTCGCTATCCAACAGCACAGCTCTAGAGCACTACCACTGATGCAAATTATTACCAACAATGTCAGAGATCAATGGATCTTAGCTCAAAACTCCAAGTTTCTGGGAGACACAGGTGTGGCTGAGCCAGCTAGTGTCCTGGATCAGTTTGTCACAGCAGGACAGGGACACTTAATACAGACATGGCTGCCCAGCGTCCAGATGCAGAGAAGGGGGGTCAGCAGCCAGGTGGCTACCTCAGGAAGTGGCAGCCAGAGCAAATCTGGGGTAGACACAGGGATTTTTTTTTTTTTTTTTTTTTTTTTTTTAGAAAGACAGAGCATGAGCAGGGGAGGGGGAGAAAGAGAGAATCTTAAGCAGGCTCCATGCTCAGCACAGAGCCCAACATGGGGCTTGATCCCATGACTCTGGGATCATGACCTGAGCTGAAATCAAGAGTTGGATGCTCAGCGGACTGAGCCACAAAGGTACCCTGAGACTGAGGGCCAGAGTGTTCATTTAACTGTTTAGAAATGGACTCTTTTCCTGGTCATGTTGCTATAGTTTAGTGGTGATGGGCCAGCAGCTTTGATGACTATTTCTCCATCACTAAGAAGTCCTCAGTGAGTGCTCCTAAGCTCCCAGGGAGGGATTGGCCCTTCCTAAACCCCCAGGATTGGGTAGCTTTGGTCATGTACAACTTCACTGTCCATTCCATCAATACTTTGAGCACCACCTAGACCACATCAGCCTTTTCCAGCTAATGCCAGGCTGAAGGCCTCAGTGTGCCTCCCCATGGCTTTCCCTCCCCTCTAATCAAGTCGTGACCCAGTGAAACTACATAGTGGGGGAGATAAGAGCTCTGATTTGTGGTATTTGCCAATTTCTGTGGTGTAAATGCTCCCACTGTGGCCAGTTTCAAACTACCAACATAACATCAACCTGCCTGCAAAAGTCTTGAAATTTTAATAGTCAGGTCTTGCAACTCAGCATGAGCTAGATCCAGCACACCCCTGCATTTCCTCCTCTGTGCCAGGTGCATTCTCTCCCTTCTCCCTGGTCCCCAAAGAAGCAGTTTGGGATAGACTCTGGCTTCAGAACCAGGCAGAACATGGCCTGCCTCCTCGGTCAGTCTCTCTCCCCCAAGAAGACTCCTCTGACATTTGAATTGATGTTAACTCATTTACAGGATGGTGGCAAGGATTAGAGAAAGACTTATAAAGATGGCATGTTGAAAGAACTCTATAAAATGTCACTGTTAGTGTTTTCCCCTTTCGAATTTTCCACAAGCCAACTTACATAACTAGCCAGGATTAGAGCCAGCATTTGCACACAGAAAAGTCCCTGCAAGGATCTCAAACTAAATTACCCAAACTATGCATGTCAGTGTGGCAAAAACACATACAGCATTTCTTCTGATCTCAGCAAGTATCCGTGGGACTGAATGCGGGGAGGAGCCCGGGATCAAGACATTAAATTTCACTATGAATTATGATGACCTGGAAGTGAAAAATAGTTGTAGGTCCTGCGTTAGTTCCTAGGAATCTTGTAAGGAAGCACCACAAATGGAGTGGTGTCTGATAACAGAAACGTGTTCTCATAGATCTGGAACCAGAAGTCCAAAATCAAGGTGTCAGCAGGGTCACGGTCCTCTCCAAATCTCTGGGGGGTGGATCCTTCCTGACCTCTCCCAACTTCCCAAGGGACCCCTTGACAGATTTGAGTAGCCACCTTAAAGTGGTATTTTTTGGCAACTAATTGTGCCCTCCCACCCCTCCACTGGTGAAGGTTCTGAAAGAGGGGTGGGAATTTGATTGGGGAAGGACAGAGAAGGAAGCCTTTAGTGGGAAAGAACTGACAAGAGGTGTAGGGAGCAGGTTAGGAATCAAGGATGTTATGGGAGGGAAGCACCTTGTGAAGAGGTTAACACGTGAGTTGTGAAAAAAGGGCCATTTCAGACGCACTTTAGACATTCTTTCCTTCTAGTCACCGCTAGTCTCTTGCCCCTCAGGAAAGATTGTTCACACCCTTGAAGCACTTTGCTGGCTGGTGGCAACTTTAAAGAGGAAAGAGACTGCCCCGAGCCCAGCAGGAAGACGGAGACCCTGTCCCGAAGGTTGAGATGATGAAGACTGCGTGGCGGCTCACAGGCAGGCAGGGGTCACCCAGTGGGTGACCTAGAGGGACTCTTCCAAGGGAATTGCTCTGGAGGGACACAAGAGCACACCTGTGCCTTCCCAGTGTACATCAGGGAGGCTGAGTGGTGATGGAGATGGCAAGACCCCTTTTATATACCTCTTGCTTAGCTAGATCAAAGTGGCAGTGCCCTCAAAGCACATATTCACAATTACCCAAGGTAGGCCAGGGTGACTGTGGCTGAGTGCACAGCAAGAGGGCTGTGGTTTTGAAGGGACCAGCAGGGAGGGAAGAAAAATCTCTTCATCTGTCCTGCACTGTGGGGGCTCAGGCAAGCCTCACCACCCTCTACGCCTCCATGCCCTGACCTAGTCCTGCCCCATCATTCCACAGATTGTTCTGAGACCTCTCCTGCTCTGGGGTACCCCGGTATGGCCCGTCGCACCGGACCCTCTGTCCTGGCTGTCATGGAGGAGCTGACTGGCTTCCTTCCCAATGCTCCCACTGGCCTCCCTAAGTGGATTTTGGGGAACATGGCAGAAAGCCGTGATGTATCTGTATTTCAAACCTGGATGCATGTCCCTAAGAGAGCTTCAGAAACAAGATGGTCACCCAGGCCTTTTCCCCTCCTCCACACACCCCACCCCAAGATCCTGCTGGGCCTTTTCCAAGAGCCTCTACATTCAACAGCTAAGGAAAGATAAAGGTGGGGAGCTGCAGCTCTCCCTGCCTCTGCTCTCAGAAAGCATTCTTGTCAAGCCCCTGGAGCAGAGCCAGGCAGTGACTAATTACCCCCTTTTCCCACTCTTCATTCTATTCCCCCTGAGGCAAACAAAATCCTTCAGGCTTTCAAAGTTCTTAGAGAAGGCAGCGTCTTTAGGGCTTTTTCTGTGCAGGGATCAGGATAAGAAAAGGAAAAAACATCCCAAGGCCTAAACAATGAAGTCCTTTGTTGCTGGCCAAACTGGAGGCAGTGGTGCTGGGCCTCTGGGCCAGGGCTGGGTGAGGTTTGCAGGCCTCTTGAACCAGGCCAACTCTTCCTCATCAGCCTCCTTAAACTGGGAAGGAGTGTGGGGAGGTTATTTTAAATAGATTCTAACAAGCGGGGATTGATTATCACCCCTCCCCAGCACTAATGGTGCTGGGACAAAAAGACAGTGCCTGGTTGGGGAATTTCTAGTAATTTTCTAAGTCATCTTTTACTTCCCTTGCTCTTTCTTCAATTCAAATTTAGTGAGCACCTACTATTGGTAAAGTTCTCTCTTGAGGGAGATAAAACTAGGGACCCTGCTCCTAAGGGACTCAGAGGGGATAAACCCTGAATTACCTGAGGAAATGGTAATGGACTCCCCAGAGGCAGTTGCTTTGCTAGACACTGTTGATTCTCCTCTGGACCCACTACTACTACTCCTCTTTGCTAATAGACCTATAACTAGAGTCCCAAATGTTTGGAGACCCATGTTGCAGTTCAAGGCCAAAAGCCATCTACTGGCAGAATTTTCTCTTGCTCAGGGAAAGTCCATCTTTGTTCCATTCAGGCTTTCAACTGATTGAATGAGATGCACCTATATTAAGAAGAGCAATCTGCTTTATTCAAAGTCCACTAATTTAAATGTTCATCTCATCCAAAAACACCCTCACAGAAACATCCAGAATAATGATTGACCAAATATCTGACCACCGTGGCCCAGCCAACTGACACATCACAAGTTTTACCCCTTTGTCTGCTTGGTGCTCATACACATCTCCTTAAACCAAACAATCTCCAAGTAAAGATACAACAAGGTTACACTTCCACAACATGATACAACTATCCTGAATACAACCAGAAATGCACGAACCCCTTCCCCAAAAGAGAGTACAAAGTCCTTGCATGACAGTTATGCTTCTTTTTGATGTCCTGCAACTAAATACTATGATGTAAAATTTACAATACTACAATATGAAGTCAATACATCTTATGTTACGATACAGGGATATCTGCATACACACACACACACACACACACACACATTCATAACAAAACAAGGAAGAAATACCCATGACAATGACACACCTTATTCTGTAACTGGTCACATGGTCATGGTCATGGCTGGTATTTATGGCTATCTTCTGTCACTATCCATTCTGTATTTTCTTTTCCTTCAGTAAGCACGTCACTGGGTCTTGGCTCTTTTTTTTTAATTTAATTTAATTTTTTAAAGTGCATATTTTGAGAGAGAGAAAGCATGAGCAGGGGAGGGGCAGAGAGAGAGGATGAGAGAGAATCCCAAGCAGGCTCCATGTGGTCAGCATGAAGCAGGATGTGGGACTTAATGTCGCAAATGGTGAAATCATGACCTGAGCCAAAATCAAGAGATGGACACTCAACCAGCTGAGCCACCCAGGCACCCCTGGTCTTGGTTCTTCACCTGTGGGGTGACCCAAACCTTCATTCCTGAAGGTTTTGAGCCATTAGTAGCCTTGACTGCATTGGGCTGTTTCAGTTTTCCAGTGACCTTAATCACAGAGCATCATAGTACTAAGAGATGCCTTGAAGGAGCTTCTATATTTCAGACATACTCTTCATCACACCCATATTGTGCAGCAAAAGTCCAATTGCTTTTTGCTGGTCAACCCTTTTAACAAGTACCCATGCCTGGCCTCCCTATAGGCAATTGAAAGCTTGTCTGTGCTGGTGGGTTCTGGGTAACTGAAGCTTGAAAGATCTCTCTAGTGACTATAATATGCGTCCAGGGCTGAGATCCATTAACCTAGTGGAAAAGGCAGAAAGGGAAGCAAGTGGGGGTGGGGTGGGGATACGATGTGGTTGTGGCTTAAGCAGGTAGACAGGAAGGACACATCGCTTCTGCTGTGGGTGCATCCAAGGAAGTCTTTAACGGGAACAAAGGCAGCATGACAAAATCTAACAAATGAAATGTCTCCCTCAAAAATCTAATCTGGGCCATAACATCCCAAGAAATAAAAAATATGGTATAGTTTGTGAAAGAATAAAATTAGCCTTGAACTTGAGAAGTGTGAAGGAAGAAGAGACAGTTACCAGGATCATGATTCAGAGGATAGTCCCACATTAGCCAAAGGATTTTTAAGCAAAATCCCAGGAAGCTGCATTTCCTTTAAATACAAGAAGAGGTAGATAAACTAGCCTGAGTTTTCTCCTCACAACTGATAAGGCTTCAACACTATTTGTTAATACGTACACTCAAATTCCCTATTACTCAAAGAAATGGAAATTAAAACAAGGCACCACCTTATGCTCATCAGGGTAGGAGTAAGTGGGAAGTCAGTGCTCTCAGCATATTGATAGGTGTGTAAGTAGGACAGCCACTCTGAAACACCTTTGGGCCATCCTTCATGATATCAGGAATGCATGTGGTTGCAAGTTGGAATAGCCTTTCCTGGGGATAGGCTCCTGAGACAGTTTGCATAGATCCACCTGGAGATCACACACACATCTCCAATTACACATGTGAAACTCATCGAACTGGCTACATATCGGGAGAGACGATAGGAAGAGGGATGAGGAATGAGAGGAAAAAATTAAGCTAAAAACTTAAAGCCATATGGGAGCTTTGCAAAACCAGTTATGATAGCATGCCATGAACTCCATGCCATGGCATATAATTAACTAGACACTGTCCATTTGCACTCCAATTTACTTAATTAATTACCTGCTTTGACTCAGCCTCTCAGGGCCAGTTCATCCCTTGGCACTGACAAAAGGCAAGTCTGAGCCTTCCAAGCTGAGCCAAAGCCAGTTTCAACCAGGTCTGCCTCAGATGATGTCATTACAATGGTGTATGCAAATGATTTCTACAGGTAATAATATTTTTAAAAAAATCTTTGTCATTCTGATGAGTGGAAAATGTCCAACTGGATCTTGGAAGGTACACAAGAATTTAAAAATTAGAGATTTCTTTAAAAGTCAAATGTTTTTGGGGCGCCTGGGTGGCGCAGTCGGTTAAGCGTCCGACTTCAGCCAGGTCACGATCTCGCGGTCTGTGAGTTCGAGCCCCGCGTCAGGCTCTGGGCTGATGGCTCGGAGCCTGGAGCCTGTTTCCGATTCTGTGTCTCCCTCTCTCTCTGCCCCTCCCCCGTTCATGCTCTGTCTCTCTCTGTCCCAAAAATAAATAAAAAACGTTGAAAAAATTTTAAAAAAAAAAAAAAAAATAAAAAAAATAAAAGTCAAATGTTTTTTTATAAAGTGAAGATTTAGCATTCCCTGTTGATGCCCAAGAAATCCCAAACTATCATAAGATACAGCTCCGTAATGAGATGGGCAGAATTATGACCCCCCCAAATGTCCATATCGTAATCTCTGGAACCTGTGAATATGTTGCCTGATAAGCCAAAAGGAACTCTGAAGATGTGCATGAGGTCAAATACCTAACGATGGGGGAAACTATCCAGGATTATCCTGGTGGGCCACATGTAATCATGCAAGTTCTTAAACACAGAGAACCTTTCCTGGCCATCATCAGAAAAGAAAATGTGACTGCAGAAGTAAGGTCAGAGAGACAAGCTGTTGCTGACTTTGAGGATGGAGGAAAGGACCATAAGCCAAATATCCCAAGTGGCCTCCAGGATCGGGAAAGGCAAGGAAATGGATTCTCCCCGAGAGCATTCAGAAAACAATGCAGCCCTCTCAACATCTTCACCTTGGTGCAGTAAGACTTCTGATCTACAGAATCATATGGCAATCCATTTGTGTGGTTTCAGACCACTATGTCTGTCATAATTTGTTATAGCAGCAATCGAAAACTAACACAGTAAGCACAACTTGACCTAACTTGATCTTGGCAATCTAGAGTTAGCTTTTTTTTTCTTTCTTTATTTTTGCTAAAACCCTACAGAGTCTTTAGGAGTATGATTCAGATGAGTCAGGACTGTGGGAAGCTCACAGAATGTTAGAATTGGAAGCCATCACAGAAGGTACCTACTCCAACTGCCACCCAAAGCCAGAATCTCTGACAGTTGGACACTCAGCCTCTCCTTGAACCTCAGGAAGAAAGCTGTAGCTTCAGGTCCACCCACGTCTACATTATTGAATTTTCACTTCACAGCTGACTTAGTTCTGCTGTCAGAGAACATTCCTCAGAACAAAGTCTGTGCATTGCTTGAGGGCTCTACTAAAATGTCTTTTCTTGCTGTGAACCAAAATCTATGCCTTGAAGTGCCTGTGTTTGGGCATTAGTTGTGTTCCAAAGGTAACATAGAACAAAAGAAAAAGGGTGTATACAGGGTGTTAGATAAGAAGATTGGGTTCAGAAGACAGGGTAGCAGATTATTGAACTGCCATTCAATTTAAGCCTATTCAATTCCATATATGTTCATTGAGCACCTCTTTTTTACCATTCTGTTTACTACTGTGAATATATTTGTGAGCACACAGATGTAACCCCTTCCCTGTTGGAGCTTCCAGTTTATGTGAAGCAGTGAATAGATACAAAATAAAAATATAATTACAGATTGAAATATGTTCTATGAAAGATAGGTACAAGTATTATAAGCATGTATAACAGGTACTTGAGCACTTGTCACAAGGGTTCCCATCCTGAAGCCCAGATCTAAGTTTGAAATGAAACTTCCTTTCATCACTAGACAGCCCTTCAAGTTCTCAAAAGTTGAGATGGATATAAAGCTGCCAGTATAACTTGACTGTAATATGGTGGTTTGAATTCAGGTGCTTCTGATACGTTTAACATAAAGGCATGGCTGCCTTAGCTATGTGTTTTTGATGGATTTGTTAGGATACTTTTGCCTAAGAGACAATCCCAAAGGCTAGGCCATTTTTTCTGTACTTGCACACCCCATCATGTAACCACGTGGTCACCCTGGCCTGACTTGAACACCTACTCCAGAAAAGAGAACTCCACGCAACAGATCCTACCAAGAGGACCCTGACAACTACCTGGGTCATCCTGAGACTACAGGACATCCATCTTATTTCTGATGACCTGCTGGGACATAACAATAAGAGTCTGTCCTTCCCCTGGCCAACTTGAGAACCCACAGCTTTCAGGACCAGAAAGCTGGTATATCTGTATTAATCTATATATCTATATAATTAATATTGTCTATAGTAATATAGCTAACATTTTTGGTGAGAGAGAGAGGATCACTACATTATGACAATAGGCTGCATTTGCTAAGATGCTGCTATAGACTGGATGTTCGTATGACCCTAAAATTCATATCTCAAAACTTAATATCCAACATGATGTATTTGGAGGTGTATGCTTTGGAATGTGATTAGGTCATGAGGATGTAACCCTTATGAAAGGGATTATAAAGGAGATTCCAGAGAGCTCCCTCACCTCTTCTATCATGTGAGGACACAGCAAGAAGACAACCATCTATGAACCAGGAAATGGTCTGGTCTCACCAGACACCAAATCTGCCAATGCCTTGATCTTGGACTTCCAGCCTCCAGAACTGTGAGAAATCAATGTCTGTTGTTTATAAGCCGCTCAGTATATGGAATTTTGGTTATAGCAGCCCAAACAGACTAAGATGTTATTTTTAAAATGTGCATGCCTTTAAAAAAAATAGTCTGAAAATATACAAAGCAATAAATAAAACCAATCTTCAGGGACAAATAAGTTCATCATCATGGTATAATATTTCAATATATCTTTTTTTGTTTTTGAATGATCTAGAAGACCAAAAACAAAAATCAAGAATATAGAAGACCTATAAAAATCAATTTAAAAACTTAACCTAATGTACAAATAATGGTATACCTAACTTTAGAGAATATATATATTTTTCCCCTTGAGAATGTATGGTAGATTTCCAAAACTTGAGTATGAGTGATATCATAAAGAAAATCTTAATAAACTTCAAAAAAATAAGTGGCATACAGACCATGATCTCTGAATACAACACAATTAGGTTAGATATTCTCAACTACAATGACCAAAAACTCATCAATACAGAAATGGAAGAACAAACAATAAAATATTATATAGCATTTGATAGTATAGGGGTCTGCAAACTTTTTCTCTAGAGGGCCAGATAGCAAGTATATTTAGGTTTTTGGGGCCAGTCTCCATCACCATTACTCAACTCTACCTTGTCGTTCTAAGGCAATAATAGACAATATGTAAATAAATGGACATAGCTGTGTTCCAATAAAACTTTATTTATGAATGCTAAAAACTGAATTTCACATGAAACAAAAACCTTTTGATCTTTTTCATCTATTAAAAAATTTAAAAACCATTCTCAGGTGATAGCCATACAAAATGCATCAAGGAGGCTGGATTTGGCCCATAAGCCACCATTGAATATTCTTTTCTGCTTTGTCAAAGATCAGTTGGCCATAGGTTTGTGGGTCCAGTTCTGGGTTCTCTATTCTGTTCCATTGATATGAGTGTCTGTTTTTGTGCTGTGTAAATCATAATTCTTAATATTTGTTATATTTCAATACATACATTCAGGCCTATAAATCATCCTCTAAGTATTAATTTAGCTGGATTTTACAAGTAGTTCTAATTACTTAATAATACTTATTATATTTTTTTAACCAATGAGTTATTCACATGTATTTTATTATTTTCCTGATATGTGAGCTTTGGGGGCCCACTTTTGATGTTACTTTCTAGTTGTACTATATTGTGTTATGAGAAAGTAGTTTTATAGTATTTTTGTTGAGATTTGTTTTGTGGCCTAAGCCCTGGTCAGCTTTTAAATGTTTCAGGACTGCTTTCCAAGCATGCATCCTGATATATATACATACACACACACACACACACACACACACACACACACACATATATATATATATACACATATATATATCAGGATGCATGCTTGGAAGACATTTATAATATTGTAATTTATAATTAAATTACATTTATAAAAATTGTAATTTACAAATTTATAATTTATTTATAATTATAATTGTAAAAACTAATATTGTAATTTATAATCAAATTAGATTTATAAAATTGTAATTTATAATACATATATATATATATATATATACATATATATATATACACATATACATATATGCATGCTTGGAAAGCAGTCCTGAAACATTTAAAAGCTGACCAGGGCTTAGGCCACAAAACAAATCTCAACAAAAATACTAAAAAACTACTTTATCATGACACAATATGACACAATATAGTACAACTAGAAAGTTGTGTATATATATATATATATATATATATATATATATATATATTTCTTATGTGAGCCTTCTAAATTATATTATTAATCCTTATTAATTTTCTATCTGTATGATCTATCAATTACTTATTTGCAGTGTAGGTTATTTTTTTACTTTTTGAGTTTATTCCATTTTACTTATTTGTTATTTTATTTATTTATTTATTTTTATATTAAATATAATTTATTGCCAAATTTTTCCATACAATACCTAGTGCTCATCCCAACAGGTGCCCTCCTCAATGCCCATCATCCACTTTCCCCTCTCCCCCACGCCTCATCAACCCTCAGTTTGTTCTCAGTAGTTAAGAGTCTCTTACGGTTTGCCTCCCTCCCTCTCTGTAACTTTTTTTCCCCCTTCCCCTCCCCCCATGGTCTTCTGTTAAGTTTCTCAGGATCCACATGAGTGAAAACATACGGTATCTGTCCCTCTGCCTGACTTATTTCACTTAGCATAATACCCACCTGTTCCATCCACATTGAAATGGCCAGATTTCATTCTTTCTCATTGCCAGGTAGTATACCATTGTATCTATAAATCACATCTTCTTTATCCATTCGTCAGTTGATGGACATTTAGGTTCTTTCTATAATTTGGCTATTGTTGAAAGCACTGCTATAAACATTGGGGTACAAGTGGCCCTATGCATCAGCACTCTTGTATTCCTTGGGTAAATTCCTAGCAGTGCTATTGCTGGGTCATAGGGTAGACCTATTTTTAATTTTTTGAGGAACCTCCACACTGTTCTCCAGAGCAGCTACACCAGTTTGTATTCCCACCAACAGTGCAGGAGGGTTCCCATTTCTCCACATCCTCTCCAGCATCTATAGTAGGAGTAGGGTTTTTAAAGGAGCAATTCAGGGTAGAAGATTACATATACATTGATGAAAAGGCAGGGAAAGTTATAACTGTTCATGAGGAAAGATGAAGCATGTGCATTAAGTAAACATATATGTAACATACATCCCATGTTCATTTGGGGGTGGAGACTTAATACTGAAATGAGGCAAAATTCAGCCCCTGCTGTCAGGAGGTTATCTTAGGAGAAGAAGAAGAGGCTATGGGTCTGCTCCAATAACTGGTATAAACTGGATGGGGTCTTGGGCTCTTGTTATCTCTGGTAAGGAAAGGAATGCAGGGCCTTGCTTGTTCATAGGCTGGAACCATATCAGTTGACCTTGAGTCCAGGCTTATGCAGAGACAGCTAGTGAATTTGTTAGTAGGGTCTGAAAAGACACAGTAGCTGATTAGGGAGAAATAATTCTCTGAAAAACAAGTTTTAAATTTCTGTTAGTTTCAACTTCATTAACCCTGTGGGGCATGGTTTCATGTCAACACACAAATATATGTGTGTGTATAACTTTTTATTTGCATTTTTAACTTTAAATTGCCAAAAGAGTCTCATTTACATGTAATCTTTTGGGACATCCCTTAACCTAATAACATGTTAGGATTCATCTGTACCACCAGTCCACAACTTAAGCAACAATAGATGTTGGCGAGGATGCGGAGAAAGAGGATCTCTTTTGCACTGGTGGTGGGAATCCAAACTGGTGCAGCCATTCTGGAAAACAGTATGGAGGTTCCTCAAAAAATTAAAAATGGAACTACCCTATGAGTCAACAATTATACTACTAGGTATTTATCTAAGGGATATAGGTATGCTGTTTCAAAGGGACACATGCACCCCAATGTTTATAGCAGCATTATCAACAATAGCCAAAGTATGGAAAGAGCCCAAATGTCCACAGATGGATGAGTGGATAAAGAAGATGTGGTATATATATATATATATATATATATATATATATATATATATATAGTGGAGTATTACTTGGCAATCAAAAAGAATGAAATCTTGCCATTTGCAACTATGTGGATGGAACTGGTATTATGCCAGGTGAAACTAGTCAGCCAGAAAAAGACAAATATCATTTGACTTCACTCATATGAGGACTTTAAGACACAGAACAGATGAACACAGGGAAGGGAAGCAAAAGTAATATAAAAACAGGGAGGCAGACCAAACATGAGACTCTTAAACACGGAGAACAAACAGAGGGTTACTGGAGGGGATGTGGGAGGGGGGATGGGCTAAATGGGTAAGGGGCATTAAGGAATCTACCTCTGAAATCATTGTTGCACTATATGCTAACTAATTTGGATGTAAATTTTAAAAATAAAATTAAAAAATAAATTAAAATAATAAATAAATAAATAAATAAATAAATACCCTACTCCTCAGCCCAGAATCTCAGAGGTGGTCTTTGGACATCAGTCCACCATCTCTCCAGGAGCCAGCCTACTGAACAAAGAAAACCTTCCTTTTCAACCAATACTTGTTTCTGGAGTATTGGCTTTCCGGGGCGAGCAGCTGAACTTGGGTTTCAGTAGATATTGCTCTAATGCCTATCCCTGCCCACGTTCAATCCACTGATCACAGGGACAGAACCATTTTATTGCGAGTCACAAAGAGCTCAGGCTACAGGTTACATAAGAGCAATGAAATGACTCTGCATATGTGTACTCACTAGGAATATTTACCACATGAAAAGGACACAATGAACACAGGATTTCCTCAGGTGAAAGGAAGGAGAGAGATGGAATGGGAAGACCATGGATGTGGGTTATTATCAGGGCCCTGGCTCTCATTTGTAATGGTGGACTTGCAAGTGCTTATTGCATCAAAAATAGCTAACTGTATAAAAGTGAGCTGTGCATAGTGACAGTATGTGATGGAACAAAGATTATAATCAACCCAATTCTATGTACCTGAGACCCACCCAAAGAAAAATACAAGAATTAGGTAGACACAGGGAAAGGGTGTGTGGAGAGGTGTAGGAAAAGTGGTACAGGTAGATGAAATCAGATGTGTAAGAGCTTTGAGGAAGGGTTCTGGGAACCAGAAGAAGGTGGCACAATTGCCTCTGTAAGAGTGGTGCAGAAAAGGGATGGAGAGTTGGACAGGGGCCAGGTGACAGAGGCCTTGGAAGCATTTGGGTTTAGGACTTAAGAGTGATAGGAAGCCACTGAAGGGTCAGAAGCAAAGGGGTAAAATGAGCAGATCTATACTTGATAATGATCACTATGGCTACAGGGGGAGAATCAGTCCCAGGAGCCAGGGAGTGGCCTCTGGGAACCACAAAGTTGATAGTGAGGTCAAGGCTTGTGGTCTTCCTTATCACTGACAATCCCTGTAGCCTACTAGATGTTCATGGGATTTTCCTCTGCTCAGGCCTCTCTTGACTTCAAGGGCAAAAGAAATGACTTTCACTAAACCCAAGGGTTGGAAATGATAGGCCCAGGGAGCAGATGGTGCATGGTACTTCACTTCTAGTTTTGTCTTTCTCCATCAACAATGGCAATTGATGGCAAGCTCTCTCAATTATTTAGGAGCAGCCTATTGTACTAATATGTGGGTTAATTGTCTTTCAAAGGCCACACCATCTCACAGTCTAGCTTTCTATGGAGTATGAGGAAAACATGTCCTTTTCATTCAAATGACATGGACTTCTTGCCAAACCTACCACTGTTGTACTGAAGGTACTTGGTGCTCCTTCCTGGCCTGTTTTCTCTACTCAGAGCCCACTCAGGGGTTGCTAAGCATGAAAGCCTTTGTTGTGTCAGAGCTACCCTCAGACAGTTCTCTCTGACTGCCAAATTTCTCTCTTGTAAATGGGGAGTAGAGGGAAGCCATTTTTGTTCATCCCGTTATAGATGAAAGTTCTTTTCTAGGAGAACTTCAGGCTCAGCAGAGAATGAGGAGTGATAGGGTAAGGAGGAATAAGGATGCTGAGCTGACGTGGATACACAGAATACTGATTATATAAGCAGATGTATCTGAAACAGGGAAAGCAAAAGCTTGCCACATCTCCATGGCAATCAGCATGGAAACCCAATGGCACGCTTTGTCTTTTTGGTGGAATTTTCATTCCATAACAGGTAAAATTGTTTCTCACAAACACATCAGTTTAGATGGGAGTTAATTGATCTGCAGTGAGTATTGGTGGTCAAAACTCATAAATACATGGGTTCTTGGGTGGCTTAGTCAGTTGGGCATCTGACTTCGGCTCAGGTCATGATCTCACAGTTCATGAGTTCAAGCTCCGTGTCAGGCTCTGTGCTTGGGCTCAGAGCCTGGAGCCTGCTTCAGATTCTGTGTCTCCCTCTCTCTCTCTTCCCCTTTCCCACTCACACTCTGTCTTTCTCTGTCTCAAAAATAAATAAACATTAAAAAAAGTCATCAATACTGATGTCTGGAGACTTGGTGAAGACTTCAGTGGACCCTTGCCTAAGGGAGACTGCATGTCATGGGAAAGAGTCTATAGTAATGGCTGGCGGATGAGTGTAGGGGGAGTTTCATAACTGAATGCCTGAATGACATTTACAAAGATGCCCTGAAAGATTAAGAAAGTGATAAAAACCAATCTGTAGACTTAGGGAATAGAGAGTTTTCTTCCAAACTCTCTCCATTATCCCCAAATAGAATTATTTGCAGGCCACATACAAATGTTCCGATCTGTAAGGCACAGTGAAATGTGTCTTCTTGGGCACCATGTCCCCAGCCTCTCTCCCCTTATAGGAGAGAATCAATAATGTGAGTCTTCAACTTGCTTCCTACAGAAGTCTATACTAGTATACCCATCTTTACCCTGATACCAGCCATGTGGATGAGGGAGTTCACCATGAAGAATTACACCTGGTCAAGGAAGACTGTGCCCTCCCTCTCTCTAGGGCACTGCATCTTCCAATCCAGGTAGGACTCTGACCACAAAAGTGGTTGACCATACAGGTTGTCAGGGCTGATTCCAGGGAAAAACTAGTTACCTGATATTAAAATATCTTGTCTGATGACTCCCTGTTCACATTCAATCCGCTGATTGCCGACAGAGAACTATTTTATTACCAGCTACAAAGATCTCAGGTTACAACTTATACAAAGGTAATAAATTGTCCAACTAATTCTTATTGCTTTTGCTAGCTTATTCCCTTATCAAACTAGGGATAGTCTTGTTCATGATGGTTTTCTCTTGGCCCGCATAAATCCCCAACATTACAGCCCTGGCTCCCAGGGACACTCTGCACCCTTGTGCAGGCCCCAATCCACCTTCAAGTCCAATCCAGATCTGAGCTGTCTCTCTGCAGAACCCCAAGCCCTGACCTAGCTGCTGTCTCTTTCACAAGTATCCATCCAAGACCATCTTTCCCAAGCACTGCATCCCCAGGATCTTACTCCATGTCTAGACATGCCTCTCTTCCCTTCTGGCAAGTCTTCTCCAGATGTCTTACCTCTGGTCAATTAAAGTATTAAAACTATGCTTGCTTGGAGAAGTCCAGTTTGACTCAATTCATCCTCTTATCTGATTTTGCTTCTTCTCCAGATTCCTTTATTTCTTCATTCACACTCCCACACTCTACTGAGTGACTGGGCCTCTGGGCCCTGTGGTCACTCAACACACTGAGTATGCTGAAGAGAAGTGTCACCCACTTTGGGTCCCTAACCAGTCCTCATCTCCATTTTGAAGGAAACTTCCTCTGTTCCCTAACTCAAGTCTGTGCCCAGACAAACATCCCTGGGTGGATCTCTTGCCTGCTCTTTGGTTCTGTGTAATTCCTTCTTCTCTGGGTGGGACCTGACCTCAAGGCAGACAACCTGAGAAAGCTCTGACCAAAAACGGCTGTGAAGGAACAGCACAATTAATCAAGACCTGTCTCATGAGCAGTTTTGTTGAGGTGTATAGTCCATTCTCATAATTTGTGGTAGTTATGTGCTATAAAGTTACTGTAAATGCTGAATTAGCCAATACTGAACCATTGTTCCAAGGGGAAATACAGGGTTAGGTTTCTATGAGCCTTTGATCATAATTTCATGAACACATAACCTCATTGTATGTATATTTCTGTTTAAAAACACCTTATTTAATATATATTGTTGGTTAACATTGAATCCACAGCCAACAGCACTATAATGCATTCCTAAACGAAGCTTATCTAATACACATATTTTCTCCATAAGACACATCACAGCCTTCTTGCCCTAAGAACTATACAGCACTTTAGAAATATCTTTGAAGGTCATTTTAAACAGTGAAATTACCAACAAAAACCACAGAAATGCCAAAAAAACATGGCAGTATACTGCAAAAAGAACATGTTTGCAGTATGAGAATTCAGATGGGAAAATGCACATTAAGCTAGTCTAATTTTTCATTGTTCTGTACATGTCCACAGATGACTTCAAAAGCACCAGAGTATTGAGTTGGGGTGTTACAAATAAATTTTAGTGAACAGAAGATTTTGCAGATAGAGAATCCTTAAATTATTAGGTTTGACTGCTGTTGGTTGGTTGGTTGGTTGGTTAACAGTCAGAACAAATACTGAGAGATCCAAAAAGAGATGCCACTGCATATTCTAAGAGGCTGTGGGAACCATAAGGCAGAAGAAACCTTGTGGGAACATCCTGCTACATGAGGTCTACTAAAAAGTCTCTTCCATATTTTACTCTTGCTTTCCCCTGGCAAGGAGATAATGAGAGTTTTGGTAAGTGATGGTTTGTTTCAAAAAGTCCTATCAGAACTGAATTTGCACTTGAAGTCAATGAGACTGGTTATACCACTTCTAGATCACATGGCTTTGAGTTCCCTAACTCAGTTGTTTCATCCTTATGGGACAGACACCTGTGCATAACCTGCCCATGAACCTCCAAGTTCAGAGGGTTATCATGAAGGCCATGTGAGATCATGTTATGGACTCAGGTCCTTGTTATCTTCTGATCCAGCTTTTCATACTTCTAGAGGAGGACTACAAGGCTCAGCAGGAGGAAATGCAAAGATGGCCAACAAAGGAAATTCGGCAAGTTGACACAACACTGCAGCAACTCTAAAGCTGCCAACCTCATTCTTCCCCAAAGACAGAACAATGCATTCCACGGTGGTTTGGGCAAATCTGTCCTGTTGCTCTTATGGGACAGGTAGGCTGCAGGTAACTCAGTGAGAAAATCAAGTTACTTGGTTTCCTTGCCCAGTGAAACAATATCCTTACTTTCCTGAATGAGCACAAATGGTCAGGACATAGGGATTAGTGGCCTCACTGTCCACAGGAATGGGGAGCGCTCAGACTTTCTCTCTTCCCCTGCAACTGTAATTTTCCTGAAAAAGTCAGAGCAAGTTCTATATTAAAATAAGCAGTCTGAACCTGGAGGGTGCCCTGAGGATGACAGATAGATACTTAGAGTACTTACTTCCCCAAGCAATAACTCCTGGGGGCTGCAGACTCCTTGTTTACCCTTTCCCTCCACCCCCCGCCTCTGGCATGGGAAATCAGTGTTTTCTTACATTACATCCAGAGGTTCAGATCCTCTGTCAAATGGTTTATTTCAAACAACTCTCATCTCTGTCTCTTCACTGAATTCCTTCTACCCACTTCAGGGCAGACTGTTAGAGACATAACCGCAAGAGTACAAGAAGATATTTTGGGGGAAGGAGAGAGAGGCAGACCTTTATTAGACACCTATTCTATTAGTTCACCATGGCCACTCAGTGCCCCAAATATTATGACCACCATTTAATAAGTGAACAACAGTACTTGTCCATGGTCAAACTGCTTGGCAGTGATAAGGTTAGAAGGCCAGCCCATTTGTCAAAGCCTGGCTTGTCCCCACAGCTTATTAAACTTTCTCAGGACTAAATACCACTAATGAGAAAGATAAATGAATCATACTCCTGGGTGATCTTGGGCTCAGTGGACACAATCCATGGTACTTAGACTGTATGAAATATTCTTCCTGACCATTCACTGGGCAAACTCCCTCTCATGCTTCCAAGCTCAGTCAATCATCACTTCCAAGAAACCATTGCTAAGCTCCAGGTCTGGGTTCAGTAGCCCTCCCATGTGTCCCAGTGTTGTTCTACCCTATGAGGGCATATTGTGCTGCTTGCTTATTTGTCTGTATGGCCCCAAGAGATCAAGGACCATATATGTCTCTGCATCTCCAGCTCCCAGTACACTGCTCAACATCATATAGCTGCCCAATGAATACTTGCTGAGTAAATGTTGACTCTAGCTAAACTTTCTCGTGTGTGAATTGCCTCTAGAACAGCTCTGTTAGTGACAATCCAACCTCTGCAAGCGTAACATCAATAACAGAAAACAAAGACACAAACCCTTCCATGTTAATTCCACACCACATCCATTGTACCCCATGTTCTTTGTACTCCAGCTACACTGGCCTTTCTTGAGATCGTTAAACATGCTATGTTCCCAATACCACAGGGCTTTTGCACATACTGTGCCCTTTAAGTGCACCACCCATTTTTTCTCCAGATGTCTGCTTAGTCATAGTTCATGTTCTTACAGCAACATATGCCTATTCCTCATGTCACTTAGTACATGATCTAGGTCTGATTGCCTGTCTCTCGAGGGAGACACAGAATCCGAAGCAGGCCCCAGGCTTGAGCTGTCAGCACAGAGCCCCATGAGGGGCTCAAACCCATGAACCGTGAGACCATGACCTGAGCTGAAGTTGGAAACTTAATCGACTGAGCCACCCAGGCACCCCCAAAGGCAGCCAAGTTCTCATAAGTCTTCCCTCCACAGCACAAACCCAGCTTCTGTAGTATTATAAATTCCATCCTTAGGTTTCAAGGAATCTGACCATAGCCTGTCATAGACACAAGTTAGCCAGCCTCAGTTCTCTGTGTGCTATAAGTTCATGTATTTGTCTTTTTATTTATTTATTTTTTAATTTCCCTTTCTGATCTAGTTCTCCTGAATTCTAGTTTTATGGAATAATATTTTAGGATAAGTGTGTTCAGTAAAGAAGGTGAGGAAAAAAACATTCCTCCTGACTTCAATTATATAAATTAGATTTCTTTTTCCCCAAAGGAATGTGTTTCGTTTTCTTCCTGCTATCTGACATGGTTCAATAAATGAAATAAGCTTGATTAATGTTTACATACATTCCAAAAAAAAAAAAAATCAAGAAATCCAAGATTTGATAAGCATTTTGAACTTAAGAAAAACCCCAGTTGCTGATTCTTTGTGAGTGACAACGTCCTGGTTTGAAGCAATTATCACTGGGAAGTGAGTTCTGCTTGTCTCCAACACGATTACAGCAGGATGAACCACACTGATAGCTTTTTGTTATGTGTTATGTGTGTGTGTTTTATTTTATTTTTTGTTTTTGAGTGTTTTCTTTTTCCTTTGACATCAGATCACATGTACAGAAATAATTCCAAAATCTCCACTTTACCATTATCTGTTGTGAGCTATGAGATGCATTACACACATCTAGAACCCAGCTTTTGAAATGATTTCCCCAAATTTGTGGATTTTAAAAAATCAAAGTGAAGAGTTGTCAGATATTTTTCCATCTTTAGTTTACATCTGTAAGAAAACCAACACAAAGAAGGGAAGAAGGATGAGGGGGAGAAAAGCAGTGGAGAAAAATGATTGTGCCCTCTCTCCAGCTCTCATTCCAATCTTGAAACACTAGGAGAGGGCAGCTGGGTGGCTCAGTGGGTTAAGCATCTGACTCTTGATTTTGGCTCAGGTCATGATCTCACGATTCATGATGTGAGCCTGGCATCTAGGTCCTCACTGACAGCGCAGAGCCTGCTTGGGATTCTCACTCTCTCCCTCTCTCTCGCTCTCTCTCTGTCCCTCCCTTGTGTTCTCTCTCATTCTCTCTCAGAATAAATAAACTTGAAAGAAAGAAAGAAAGAAAGAAAGAAAGAAAGAAAGAAAGAAAAACTAGTTGAAAAAGAAACCGAAAATTACAGATTTGCTTTATGAAATTGAGACTAAAAGAAAAAGATGACTGCTCCAAAATAATGAACCTGACAGTGGAAGAAGTCATTGCCAAGGACAGAGCCCGAGGCCCCAGCCAAATGCTCAAGGGCTCTCTGCAGAGTCGTACTGGCCTGTTGGGTGCTTCAGCTGATTGCCTGCTCTTGAGGGGTCCTCATGTCTCCATTTTACCTACCAAGAGATAGAGAGCACTGGTCAAAGATTGTGCTGAAACCCAGAGATACCAAACCAGGCCACTTCATGTCCCACACATTATCCATAACACCAGCCTTCAGAACAGGAAGAAGGCAAACCTGTGCCAACTTCTCAATAAATCTACCAGCTTCTGGTCATCCTGCTTCTTTTTCCGGCTGCTTATAGATACCATTCATTTAAGACTCTTAGCAAAGGTGGGTTCCCAGTGCACTGCTGTGCCACAGGTGGAATGGAACATGCGTCACCCTTCTCAAATCTGTGACCGATTGTCCCATCTACAGCAGTCATGCATGCAGGCAGAGCCAGGCACGTGCTGGCCAGCGTGGCCAGTCCTTTATTAGATCAGAGCCTGTGACCTCACTTCGGGAATTTAATGAAGGAGCAGGCATCCAAATGCAAAAATTCTTCATTTGGAAGGAAACGCATTCTTCCTGCAACATTTTTTAAGCCCAAAGAAAGTGCCAGAATGTTTTTAGATTGAAGGTTAAATGTGATTCATAAAATGTATTCCACTGACCAACAGGAACTTGAAGCTAGGGTAACACATGCCAAGGGCTACAGGCCCCGACTCAACAGCCCCCTCCCTCTAAGGTCCCACAGGGTCCTAGAGAAGAGTCCAAGAATACCACAAAGAGGCCCCAGGGCCAAAGTCGGCTCCGAGTGCTCATTCATAACGAGTCCTTAGGGAAGTACATTGTCCAGGACTCTCCACCCGGCTTACTGCACCACCTCACAGCCCATACCTAGGGGTGGGGACTTCCACGGGGGACTGGAAGCCTGATTCTGTTACCATCCCACTGATTAAATCCAGGTGTTCTGTTTATTTCAGAGTGCAAAAAAACACACCAAGAGCTTAAAACTTACGTTACAGACAGGAAACAGCACTCCAGAGACACCTATGTCTGAAACTTAAAGACCATGCTGGGCCTTCTCTCAAACAGGGGCTGTTTCTTCCCCAGCTGGGGCCCTTGCCTGTGCCTCTGGAGAGAGAGGGCACTTCTGTCTCCTCACCCTGGGCAGTTCAAGGCTCCGCTGGCTATAAATTACCTATTTTAAATGTACTTAGTCGTCCTTTCTCCTTACTTTTAAAAGCAGATGGTTTAAACTTGATCCCAGCCACTCTGTCTCAAAAGAGACAGTCCTTATAAACTGGCCATTAAAATCTCCCTCAAAATGTATTTTTAATGCACAGCAAGAACAAGAGTCCTTATTCTTCTATTTGGGCAGCCAAAGCGAGGAGCTGGGGAGGGAAGGGAGGGTTTTGAGAACAATAACAGCCTCATTAAATCTAATTACTTTCCAGTGCTTACTGAGACCCAGAGATGGAGAGGGAGTTTGTGGATGGGATTTCTGAGTCCTTTGCATTAAAGTGACCCCCCCCCCTTCTCCCTCCATCTCTCACTGGCAGGCATCACATGCCTGCCTCCTCACTTTCTGTCTCTCACATCAACAGCTTTGAGGAGATTTTTAAAAAACCAACCAACAAGACAAGAAAATTCATTTTCTTCCTTGTCACATTAGAAGTCACTGCCTCTTCTGTATTTTCATGGGGATATGGATCAGCAAGAAAATATAAAATCTCATCATGTCCTTTGAAAGCCCTAAGGCCCAATGTCCACCTGCTGGCTTGCAGACTGGGATCCCTTCAGCTGTGTGCTCTGGAGAGCTCTGGTATCAGCAACCATTGGCCCCACTGTGAAACCAACAGGCAGTGGGTCCCTAAACCAAGCCCCTCCCTGGGGCCCTCAGTCTCCTTGGCTGCCCAACCTGGGGAGAGCCCAGGAGGACCCCTCAAGTTAATTCCAGCTCCAGAGCCAAAGTTTCATGTGCTCTCCAGTTCACGGAGGCTGCATGCCTCTGGAGCCTCTGCTGCAAGCCTCTGCTATCCCACCAAAGCATGCAAACAACGGAGAAAAGACTAGAAGACAGTTGGCTGAAATGTAACAGTGGTGTGTCCACTTCAGAGCCTTTGGTTGTTGGCTGGAACAATCTACTTTAACAGTTTGAGCAAGAGGGGTTGATGGACTGACTGGGAAAACATGCTGACCAACCAGGAAGGGCAAGTGCAAGGGCAGATTTGGAGGATTTCTGGAGATGAAACTGTGAATAGTCCCATTTTGTTGCTGACATCAGAATGAGTCATCTCCAGCTGACTTTTATTCCTGAACTCTTTACTAACCATCCCAGTTCCTGGCAAAGTCCTGGCAGGAGTAGGAGTATATACCTACGGCTATGGACATGGTCCAGGGACTGACAGCCTAACCAGGACCACGATGGGAGGTGGGGGGAGGTGTCCTCCCCAAGAAGGGAATGCAGCACAGGCAGAAGCAACAGATGCCTGTGATCAGTGATCACCTCTGGGAGGTCATGATTTCCCTGCTTTTGATGCTTTTCTGGGATATGTAATTGTTTAGACATTAAGCTCCTACTGTTTTGCAATTATATATATATATATATATATATATATATTATATAATTTTAATATATATTATATATATAATATATATATATCTCTCTAAGAGACTGCTCCAGCCTAGAGAGGTTCCATCCAGCACTGAAACACTGAAAGCAAAGCCCTGGTAGTAGAAAAAGCCTTACAGGTAATCGGTGCTCCATCAGTTCCATTCAATAAAAATGGAATAAGGATATGCTACAGAAAGTGAAGATAAAAGCCACCAACTTCACATGGAGAGCAGTCCTGTCCACCTGCAGTGACCCACGTCGCTTGACAATATACTGCCCCCCTCCCGCCACACACACATATATACCAACTCTATTGCTTTGCACCCTCTCTTCAGAGAGCGGCCAATAGATCCACTTGGAGAAGAATTTTTCTGTCTTTAATTTGTGCCTACAAATAAAGCAGAGGCTAAGTCTCTTCTTCAGTCCACACCACCGCCTGCCCCTTAGAACAAATTACGGCCTCATATTTGAAGGGCTGGAATGTTGAACAAGACAACTACTGGAATATGGAAAAGCATACCTCCCTAGTTTTTGACTCCCACTAGCCCATTAAAGTTTATTTAGCAGAGGAGCCTTTCCCTCCGCCTCTCGATGGCAACTCAGCAAGTTAATGGCTTGCCTCTGTTCACTGTTAGCTTAAAAGAGTCGCTTTGGAGAGAAACAGCTTGTACTCGTCCATGAGCGCAGGTTCAGGCCACCCTTTGGACAACCTGCTGTGTGGAAAACCAGCACAAGACAGCCTGAAATTCCAGTGAGTGGTGCTAGAATTCCTTTCCTGGGGAATTGCCAAAACAGAGTCAAAAGCCTGGCTAGTTTTTAAAGAACTTGAACTTGATTTTGTCATCCAGTCAAAGATTTGCTCAAGACAAGGATTATATAGAGAAAGCAGAAAGACATGAAGAAGGGGCAGGTGGTGCCTGGGTGGCTCAGTCATTTCAGCATCTGGCTTTTGATTTTGGTTCAGGTCATGATTTCATGGTTCTTAAGATCGAGCCCCAAGTCAGGCTCCATGCTGACAGTGTGGAGCCTGCTTAGGATTCTTTCTCTCCCTCTGTCTCTACCTCTCCCCCCTAAAAATAAATTAATAAACTTTAAAAATAAAAAAAGGAAAGACGTGATGAAGGACATCAAAAATAGGGAGGAAGAGAGAAAGGAGATGGGGCTTCAGATAAGGAAAGAAAATCCTCCAGCTACCTAGGGACTGCCACTCTCTGTTCCCACACCACCATCTACCTGTGCCCCACTTGTGGCTACTGATGCTCTATCATCACTGACTCCTAGGAACCAGAGCTGTGTGGAATTTATTCAGCTTTAAAAAAAGCTGCCCTTCGGGTGCTCTGACCTGGAGCCCCATCGGCCAAGCCCCCCTCCCTGCCATCTATGAAGACCTCGTTTGGGCTCAAAGGCTGCTTAGTAACCCCAGCCATGGAAAGGGACACTGGGAGCAGTTGCATCTGCTGAGAACATCCCTCAAAGTCATCACATTGAAGGTGACAAGATGGTCTTCTTGTCATCTAGCAGAAGAAAACACGTTTGAGAAAGCAAGACTGTAAGGCACAGGGAAGAGGTCTTCCAACATGGCTGTCTTTGTTAGGGTGCTGCTCCCCACCCCTCCCCCCACTGGTGCAGGTTCCAACCCTTCTTCCCCCAGGTGGCCCTGCCCAGGGGGCTCAGGTCTGCTCTCTGTACCACCCTTGCCTTCCCCCCCAGCTCCCTCCCTCTACAGGAAACAGCCACTGGGCAGAAAGACACACCTTCATTCACCTACATCATCTTGATGTCATTTTCTTGGGCTTGGTTGCGAATCCTCATCTGAAGTATAGACTCACTGAGGTTAAGGGTTCTTTCCTGTTTTTTGATTACCCTCCACACACACCCCCCACCCCTCCAACCCTACCCAACTAAGCCCATGGTGGGTCCCCTCCAAATTTGCCCCACGCTGTGGCCTGTGGGCCTCAGCCCTGCAGCCGACAGCTTTGGTCAGCGCTGTGGTGGCTTAGAGGTCAAACCCCACCCGGAGCTGGGGCCACACTGATCCTCAGGGTCTGTCCCTCCACACGTCCTGAGCTCATTCCCTGTCTTGGCCATCAGATGGCACCACGGTTCCACGGGTCACCCAGGACTGTGGCAGCCGAAAGGGGAGGTTTCCCACACTGACGCTGCCCCTCTGCCCACGGGCCGCGCCGCCCTGCGTGGACAGGATTCTAGCTTCCAGCTGCTCTCTGCAGGGAGTCTCAGCACTCTGAGAATGTCTGGGGTGGCACCCCTGTTCTAGGTTGTGTCCTTCTGCCATCTGGGGCTGGAGCTGTCCTCCACACACATCAGCACAGGCTGCATTAATTGCCTGGCACATGAGGACACAGTCCCTCTTTGCCCTGAGGGTGATGGAGCAGGTATGCAGGGGCTTAGCAGAGCCCTCCTGTGGCTCTCAGCTAGGGAGTTTCGGGGAAGCATGAGAAGCCCAGCTTTGTCATTGAAATACTGCCTTTAAAGAATGTTCTAGATTCCCCCAAATCCATAGGCTCCCTTTATCTCCATCTGTCCTCCCACACCCCCCCCCCCACCTTCCTGATTTAAGCAGAGGAGTCAAAGACTTACTAAGTATTCCCTGATGAAGGTCATGGTAGACAAAGGGGAGACAGCGCCCAGAGGACACTCTGCCCCAGAAGACACATTCTCCCATATCTTTAACATTTTTCTCTAAACTCACTTTGATTACTAAGCCTTTCTATCAAATTCTCAGCAAATAGATGAGAAAAAAAAGTATTTAGCCAAAACATTTATTTTTTACCAGTTGACCTTTCCTCCTGAAGGCCTACAGATTGGATGATACTGAATGATCTCGATTTCAAATTACTGCAACTGTGGCCACAACAGCCATCAGAGACCTTTCTTCTGTTGCCTGTGACCTTGGCCGTGGGTCTCTGTGTGCATCCCTTGTTACATCCTCTTGGGGTTGTACACAACCCATAGAGCCTCTGATGGTGAGAAAGAGGAAGAATGAAGGAACACAACTTTAAACAATTTACTAACAGCTTAAAAGCCGCTAACAGTTTGACTTAAAAACCACACAATCAATGTAGTATGTGTGAATTACATGACAGCAAACACACAAAAATACACAGAGCGTACAGGGGTTCATCTATAAAGTCAGCTTCATTTTGAATTCACTTAATCCCCAGGACAGATTCTAAACTTCGGAGTTTTCTTTTCTTTCTCTGTCTCTTACACACACACACACACACACACACACACACCTGTATTTGAATCAGATGTCAGTTGATTGTTTATGCCAGAAACTCTTCCTCAACCTACCAAAATTGAGTGTGACATGCTCCAGAGAATCTTAAACTTATTCTGAATTATAAATATTTGCGCCCCCACCCTGCACTGTTAGCTTCTTGAGAAAGGCAGCTAGGCTCCATTCTTCTTTGGTGCTAGTTTTATGCTCTACAATATTTGTAAAACTGATGAATCCACATGCACAGGCAGGGGTTGTGCAGGCACACACACAGGTGAGTGCACACACACACACACACACACACACACACCTCGGCTTTTACAAATGCACCCTTTAACCTAAGAACTAGACTCTACAGGAATCTTCAGGAGAGCTGCCAGGGTCAGACGTTCTTTCCCAACACCCAAGGGATGCTTTTCCAAAAGCCAGGTTGTAGAGAAAGGAGCTTGTATAGACAAAAGTGGTCCAAACTGCCCAGTCTCATACTTGATACTTGCAGACTGCAGGCTGGAGGCTGGGAGAGGGATACAGACATCACCACATAACATCAAGTTGGTAGCAAACAGACTCAAATTAAGGCATATGTGAATCCTCTCTTCCTCTAGTGTTGACAACATTTTACTTGTGAAAATCTCTCAGGCGGACAAGTAGCCCAGCTTGTCAGGTGCCTCAGCCACACCCACTTCATCTCCCCATTGATTGTCTGCTCAGCCCCAGCTCGAGAACAACTTTAGTCCATCTCTCCCTCCAAGCCAGTCCAGAGCCAAAGCACAGAAACCCTTCTCCCTTTCGCTCTCTCTCTCTCTCTTTCCCAATCTCTCTATCTGTCTCCCTCAAATTTGGATCCATAACCTGCTCTTTGGGATTTTCCCCTCTCACAAAGTTTCTACATTTTCTAGGACTGAAAATAAATGCATAAAAATGTTTAAAATCAGAAGATTTATGATCATGCTCTCCCTCAATATTTTCTGTTGGCCAGAATGAGTAAGGGATTCTTGCTCTTTGCTCCTCTTGGCTTAAAAAGCAGATAGGGAAGCCAGCACTGCTCTTGGGGCATGTCCAGATCCTTCATAGAATCACAAGGCTCCACAGAAGTCAGGTCTTCCCTGTGGTCTCCACTCGATGGTCCCAAGTTCACTGTCTGAAATATTCCCCCCACCCACCTCACCCCAGGCTCCCTTTTGCCCTTCCTTGGCTTTCTGTTTCTTCAGAGCACTTACCTCTGCCTGAATTGTATCATACATTTGTTCATTTGCCTGTTCGTGGTCTGCCTTTTTTGCTAGAATTGAAGCTTCTGCAGGACAACAGCTCACCTCACTTAGTGCTGTAGCTGCAGAGTGTGGTCAAATGCCCACCACAGAAAGAGTCTGATAAATGTTTACTGACTCAGTGAATGAATAAATGGTGATCTTTTCTGTGCCTCACCCTCTCCAGCTCAGTCTCCTGAGCTCTTTTCCTTGACCTCTGTGCCTGGGTGGCCTGGGTTTTAGTTCCCTTGCTCGACTTTCTGTTCTTGGGTTCGTGCACACCTAACTCTCCTCCACCACCTTACCCCCAGCACCACCCACTTACCCAAGCGATTTCAGGCTCCCACCACATGTTTCATACTTACCTGTACTTTTTCTTCACAGCATCTATCACGGGGTTGCAATGTTACATTGATTTGAGAGATTATTCACTCTGTGAGTGTCCCCTCTGCCGAGTAATTGCCTTTTTCTTACCATTATATTCCTTGTTCTTAGCACGTCTGCCACATAGCAAGTGCTTAATAAATATTTACATTTGATCATTTTTACTACTAAATTAACCAGTTTCCTTCAAACCTTTGAGTTTTGGGGTAAAGGGTACAATTTATAAAAGGGGAAGTCATGTCCCAGATTACCAAGAAGTTTTTTTAAGTCTTTTTGGGCAGACTTCCCTAAATTTTCCTGTTTTCACAAGCCAAACCACTAGGATTGGACCCATTATTTTTAGCTATATACTAACCATAATTTTTTAAAGTGACTACTCATAAGGATGAAGAGATGAATTCAGGGATGGGTGATAATGGTGGCACAAAGGGTTTGCCCGAGAAAGAGGTAAAGGTTACTAGTTAATTCTGAGTTTTTGTCTTTCCTATCAGCTACTTCCCTACCCTCCTCCATCCTATTAGGAAAAGCCAAAAAAAAAAAACAAACCACAATCTGTTATCACAAAACACCTTGGCAATTAAGATTGTGACTATATCTACTTTTATTTACTGCCGTAAGATTAGCAAGACAACTTTTGATCCAATTTCATAGCATCTTGGAACAATTAAACAATTGGTGCAATCTGACCCTCTCATTTTAAAGATACAGGAACTAAGGTCCACAAGCTTTCCAAGTTCACAGAGTGCAGCCTTGTCTCCTAGAACCATACGCCACTCTCTCAGTTGTAAATTTTTTATTTTAACATTAGCTAAAACTTCCAACAATATCGTTTGCTGTCCAGAATACGGTAAGTAATGTAAGGCTCAAGACTGCTGGCAAGGACAACATGTTGTGTGTTAACCACACAGCATGTCTTCGTTTGAGTTTTCCCCCAAACTAGCCTCTGAGACAAGGATTTAAGTGCAAGTAGTTGATTCCAGAAGGGATGGAATGGAAGGGACATCAGGAAACTGGGAGGGCGTGGGGAGGTGAGACAGTGATAGGAAGAAAGCCCATGAAGGTGGGGCAGTTTCTCATCTCACTGGAACACCCTAGATTGGACCCACTGGGAGCCAGGTAGCTGGGTTAATTACTCCCAGCTCCCACCCCTCCTCAAACATACTTGCTCAGGGGGCTGATGACTGAGCAGCATGTCCAAACTGCCAGCCAGGCTGCTAGCTGTGTTTCTTCAGACACAGCACCACGAGCAGAACATGGATAGGGGGAAGGTCTGGGCTGCAGGCAGCCTCTTTATCTCTAAGGTAGATGGAGGGGCATTCACAGACTCTCTCCCTAGCACTGTGTAGGCCATGAAATGCAAAGCTGTGTAAGGCATAATGCCTGATCTCAGGTCCCTGCAACAGGGAAGGACCTTTGCAATCATCTCACCAGAGGTTGGCAAGTATTTCCTGTAAAAGGCCAGATAGTAAATGTTTTGGTTTTGTGGGCAGTACGGTCTCTAGCAGGACTTCTCGGTTCTGCTGCTGTCATTGGAAAGCAGCTGTAGACAATATATTAAAAAATTGAGTGTGGCTGTGTTCCAAGGAAACTCTATTTACAAAAACAGGGTGGTGGGGGGGTTGGATTTGGCCCCAGGCCATAATTTGCTAACCCCTAATCTAAACAAATCTTTTTATTTTAGCATCAAGGAAACTGAGACCCACAAACCTGACAGCTGCTCAGGGTCACAGTTAGGGACTTGCTTTTGAGCAAGCTCAGGTTTTGAGAGAAGAAGCTTTCAGTCTAAAACAACCCAGGACTCTTTCAGGCCTCAAATTGCTTGTGTTTCAACCAACAGAGCCAATCAGAACTTAGTGTCATCGCTGGGGAGGAGTTGAGCTAAATGCACAAAACAAGACCTTTGACAATATGGGACAGTACAGAGAAGCCAATCACACTATGTAAGAAAGGTCTCTGAAAATCTCTGAGGTCTCCCCTAAAATGCAGTGCACATGGTTTCATGCACACATGATTTTGGATATCTTCTGCTTTTGCCTTTAGATCCAGTTTCCACTCATCTCCACCCTGCTCTAAGCCCCTGGAGAATGAACTATATGAACCACAACAGCAAGCTCCCATCCTCTGACTTCCTGTTGGGTTCACCAATGGCAGACACAGGGGGAAAAAGTAAGATCAGGAAATTTACTCTCTTATCTCCCTCCCTGTGGGGTCACCACCAACTGGCTGCCTCCCTCTACCAGCTTCCCACAAGCTGGTTCTGATACTGTTTCCTGCCCTTGTTCCTTCAAGCTTCAGGATGGTTAAGGCATCCCCTGATGCCAGTTCTGGGGTTCTACGTTATCTCTCATCCATTCCCTACTTTATTCCCACACCTTTGTAAGAGACCCTGTATTAAATATCCCTCAAATTACCCTATTTCAACGTGCCACCTGTTTACCATTGGGCTCCTGACTGCCAAGATATAACATGTGTCAAATGAATGTCAAAGGCAGTATGTGCTATGGAACTTCGGAGGGAAAGGAGAATCCTCTCCTAGTTGGTTGAACAGAGAATGCTGAATGGGGCCTTGAAGATGAGCTGAAAGACATGCATGGGGAGGCCATGTCTGGAGGCAGAGGAGTCTGGTGGTATGTGTGTGGCAGTGGTCAGCTTCAAATCCTTCCCTCGGCCTCAGCAAAAGCAGGAAGCCCAGGAAATTAGTCCAGATCCCTTGAAAAGGCAAAAAGAACCTGCACTCCAAATGGGGAAAGAGTCTACCTCACAACCTGCCAGCTTTTGCTGCAGAGCTGCATGAGGAAATTAATCAGAGTTGCTTCATAGAGTGGGAGAGAGCAGGCATGCTCCCAGTGGGCCCCCAGTGCTCACCACAGACTTCTAGTCAATTCCAACATCTGTGGAGCAGTCAGGGAAAGGTTTCAATTCTTCCCAGCAGGGTGTGGGGTCAGATTCAGGGCCTGGTGTCACTGACAAGTCCTGTCCTGCCTTTGGGGCCAGACCCAAGGTCCTAGGCAAAGAGCCAGAGGCTGGAGAAACCTGCAAGAAACAGTGGTTGCCAGGCCCCAGAAAGAAAGTCCTTCTCTCTTGGTGGACTATACTGGGAAGAAAGCTAACATGTTGGACACAAGAGAGCAAGGCATCAAAATCATGACCCCCATCCCTTCTCCCAGTACAAGCACAGAAACACTGAAAAGGAAAATACACACAGACACATAGACGCTTTCAAAAGCCAGGACTCGTCATTCCCAAATGGATTACATGGCCAATTTAGCAGCCTCATCATGGATTACTTAGGCCATGTTAGAGTCAGAGCTCTATAAATTGGATGCAAAATTCATGCAGATTTCCTATAGTTTATCAAACTGCTAACTCCCTGAAACCAAAACACAGAGCAAGAATGTGCCAAAGAGCTAAGGAGGGAGGAGATGAAAACTTTCTGAAGTTAACAGTGGATTGAGAACACAAGATTTAGCGCACTGCTCACTCAGCCCAGGGGTATTTTGGGGATGATCTGGTTCTTCTACTTGACCTCAGCCTCCAAGGCAGGAGATGTTGCCCCTGGCTGTTTTTTATGGATTCATTATGCTCAAATGTATTTTTTTTTTTCTCTGCAGAGATTGGTGTTTTGAATCCATGCTGACTCTTGAGCTCTCTAAATTTACTACCTATGAAAGAGCAGTACTTCCTTAATTTGTAATTCCTCCAAAATGTGCCTAAATTGGGTATTCTGGAAAGTCTCTCTTCTGTCTAATCCCACTCATCAGCTAATTAGACTTGGGTCGTTTTGCTTTAGAATCTCATCCGTCCAAATGACATATGTTTGCAGAGCATCTACCATGTGCCCAGAAGTAGATTCTCTGACTCCCTGCCACTCATTCCTTGGATTGTTTTGATTGTTCTTCCCTGTTTTTCCCCTTGACTTAACCATCTAAGTAGCTTCATTGGTCTGCAAAGGTGACATGAAAGCACCACCCTCCTTTTTTCACGTACAAACCATGGTGCAGAGGTATTTTACTCTCAAGGGACTGCTTCAGAGCCGCAGTCTCACAGGGTGGAGGGGAGCATTGTGGTTCACAGACGTGGCCTGTGGTCGCCTAGCCTGGCAGTCTTGGGCACACAGATAAACTACTCTGAGCCTTCAGCTCTTAATCTGTAGAATGGGGAGGATATCACTTCACTCAAAACCTTGTTGGTAGGTTAAAGAAAGACTCTCACATGTGACATGGAGCAGTTCTCCACATACATCCAGATCACTTGTTTGCAGAAACACAGCCATTTTTTCTGAAGAAGACACAAAACTGCATAGGAGGCAGGCTGGGGTTAGGAAGGCAAGAGTCAGGGATTCTTTGTCCTTCTAACACAATGCGGGTCATGAGGAGAAGACAAAATTAACCTACTTCCAAGTGCAGATTGCCCCACCTAGTTGGGATAACAGTATCCTCTCCCCCTGGCCAGTCTTTCTTCAGAGAAACATCATGCTGATGTGCACAGAACAGATGTATTTCCAGAGCCACTGGAAGGATTAGAGCCTTGCACTCGAATATCAGGTTAACGTGCCACATTTAGCTGGTGTTATTTTATGGAATTATGGGAAGATGTGTCAGTTTTTTCAGTGTTTACCCTCTCTCTGGCCTAAGAAATAATTTCCTTCTAGACGTGGATGTGAATGTGGAGGCTGAGGGGTAAATGTGGTGTCCTACTGAGAATAAAACTCTTGTTAAGCTCAAGAGTCTCAAAACCTCTTGAGATTTTGAGATCCTTGAGAAGGATCCCTGGTTGGAAGCTGTGCAGAGGAGCCTGGATGTTTAAAGTCACACTCTAGATCTGGGAGGGTGTTAGGGAGGGGCCCCACAGGGGTAGACTCACAAGGGGGGAAGAGCACCCCACGATGCTGGGGAGAGCATTTGGTCCCTCTTGTGCCCCCATCAGTGGAATCTGCAGTGACCAACTTGGACCCCACACTTGTTCTCCACAAGTTTGCTGGCAAATGGCTTATGCTCTGTGCTCCCCTTGGGGCCATGCTTCTTTTTTAAGGAATCAAAAATTTGAAGCCTTCCAGAATCCCTGTGTGGCACGTGGTGGCAGTTTGGTCAAGGATTCTACTGTGATCCAGTCTGGAACCCATGCTACTTGTCTGAAATTTAGTACATCCTGACTAAAACCTTAAACCTTCCTTCTGACAGAACTTGAACTAGAGACTGGCACTTGCCAAAGGCTTTTCTGCTCAAAAATAATTTTTGTACAAGGACAGAGCTGTGGTTCTGAGAAGCTCTGAGCAGGTCTGGAATCTTCTCTCTCACAGGCAGGTTCTGTGTAACCAGCCACTCCCCATCCTCAACCCCATCCATCTCTCTGCATCTCTGGGGGACACACTGGCCCCCTCAGACACTCCAACAGAAACCAGGAAAGAGTGGACAGGACCTTTGGGGCAGTGCTATGAATACCCTCTCTCAGAAAGGATCAGGACAGGCACCGAAGCTGTCTTATCCCATATTTAGTGCTGTTTTCACTTGCTCTTGGAAGCTATTTGGATGTCCCTCTGCATTCTTGGAGATCTTCAGAAGTTTTCCAAAGATCCACCTCCTTTTTCTTTATTTCACAAGGTATTCAGAACCCCCAACCTCCTCCCCCACCCCCATGAGCCCCTGTCCTCAGCACTTTCCCTTGCCATCCTCCTCCCCAGACACACTACCCATGCCCTTTGGGCACACTCGGCCCTTTCCCAGATCTGCTGGTGGTGTCCTGGCCCTTTGGAGAGATCCTCACAGCAATTCTCCCTCTGGATTCAGGACTACCTCAGCATCAGGACCATTCTGACAGGTGTGGTGCAAACACTGCTCAGCATTAGGTAAGAAATATTAGAGGTTGAGGGAGTATGTATCCAATCAGTAAGGTTCACTGAACATGAATTCCTTGCACAGTACATTGTGAGGTTCTGTGAAAGAACAGAAAATATGATCTTCAATTCCTGCTTTCAAGAAGCTCATTCTGATCGTGCTGATTCTCTTTCACTCTGCAGACACTGGGAGCTGTTTCAGGTAGAAGGGCTCTGTGATTTAGGGATTCGGTCTTCACTACCCTTTTATCAAATAAGGACAGAGAGATTTCCACAGGTGACAGCTTATTCAGGGTCCCACTGGGGGAACATGGTAGGCTGTGATGCAAAGTCAGTGTGTCTGACCCAAAGCCCAGTGCCCTTCCCACCCAATCGGACTGGAACACCATTACAGGATGGGATGTTTAGACCTGAGCTCACATTTGTTGGGACTTGCAAGTTGAGCGGTAATGTAATGAAAGTAGTTGTTCCTGGAAGAGCTTCTGGAATCCATGTATGAGATGGACTGGGAAGAGGAAGAGTAAAGATTGAGTCGCCATCTAAGGAACTGTTAAAAGACTCAATATGATTAGGTGACTTAGTGCTATAAATCCTCTTCCAGGACTGTGATACTGTGATTTATAACAATAATTATATATTTGGTCTTCCTTCTGATACAGGCACAGAGCTCCTAACACCCAAATTTCCTAAGTGCTGAAGGCCATAAAGTGTCTTTTGTTATGTTAATACAGTGACTTTTGGACTGTCCCCAGGTTCCCTTAGGTTGGAGCTGATTGCTGGGGAACCAACCATGTGATTGGAGGGTTGCCTCTTTCAGTCCTACCCCTTGACCTCCTGGGAGGGGAGACAGGCTGGAAGTTGAACGTAGCATCAATGGCCAATGATTTAATCAATCATGCCCCTGTAAAGAAGTCTCCATAAAAACCCAAAGATCTGGGTTTGGAGAGCATATGATTTTGTGAACTTGTGGAGATCTGGGGAGTGTAGCACACCCAGAGAGGGCGTGGAAGTTCTCTGCCCTTTCCCTATACCTTGCCCTATGTATCTCTTCCATCTGATTTTCCTATTAAAATGACTGGTAGTCTAGTAAATAGAATATTTCTTCTCTGAGTTCTGTGAGCCACTCTAGCAAATTAATCAAACCGGTGGAGGTCATTAGAACCTCTGGTCAATAGCCAGTTGGTCAGAGCACAGGTGACAACTTGGACTTGGGATTGGCATCTGAAGTGGAGTTGAAGGGAGGAAATTTTGTAGGACTGAACGTTGAACCTGTGGGATCTGACACTATGTCCAGGTAGATAGTGTCAGAATTGAGTTGAATTGTGGAATTCAACTTTTGTAGAAGCAAAAAGAATTGCTTGGTGGTGTGGGGAAACTCCCTTTTTTCTCACACTGGAATCGCTATGAAAACTTTTTAAGGGCAAAGCTAAAATCAGCCTTTTGTCAGAGGATGGAATTGACTTTTCCAGGTGAGCCCACTGAACATCTACTCTCACAGCCCCTAGGGTGAAACTCGATCTCAAGCAGCTCCTTTTGATGCTCTTCTGCCTGCAGACCCAGGTCTGCTGTCCTTATTTTAACAAGGCCACAGAGTTGGAATTTCACATTTACTTCTCCTTGCTATCACCCTGTATTCAGAATGAGAATCCTGAGAGGGGTTTCACAGTCAGCCCACACTGTCCACCACTCCGTGCTCTACTCTTTTGATAGCGGAGTTGTGATCTACTCTGTCAGTAGCCCATGATGCCCCTTGATGGCTCCTGCCTTCCTTTCCACACCCCAAGCTGAGCATACTGCTTCACTTCTAGGAACTCATTGCTCACCCAGTGTTTGTTGAGTGCCTGCTCTGTGCCAGGCACTGTTTGGGGCCCTGAGATACATTGATGGCACCAAACACCCTCTACTTCTGGGTTTACCATCTGTGGGAGAGTGACAGGCAGTACTCACTTCAAGTGAGTAAAAATGAAACTACCAGGGGCACCTGGATAGGTCAGTCAGTTAAGTGTTTGACTCTTGATTTCGTCTCAGGTCATGATTTCTCAGTTTGTGAGACTGAGCCCCACGTTGGACTCTGCACTGACAGTGCAGAGCCTGCCTGAAATTTTCTCTCTCTCTCTCTCTCTCTCTCTCTCTCTCTCTCTTTCTACTTCTCTCTCTTTCTCTCTCAAAATAAATAAATAAACTAAAAAAAAAAGAAGAAACTTCCACGTAATTTATCACAGGACACTGTGAGGAGAGAACTTTGGCAAGAGGTGGGGAGTACTAGTGAAGGCCTTTTAAACTGGGGGCTGAGGCCTGAATGACAGGGAAGTTTAAGCCTTATGAGAAGCTGGAGGAGGAAACTGCCAGCCAGAGCGGACAGCTCCTGACAGCTCCTGCAAAAGCCCAAAGGCAATAATGACCTTCTGTGTTTGAGTAACATGGAGGCAGACATGTTGAGGCAGACTCAATAGCGTGAGCAGGCCTAATACTCAGCCAGTAGGTTCTACTGCCCAGGTGCTTGTTTTTTGATTAACATCTGTTCTGATTGGCCAATTGTCCATTCTAATTGGATAGGTGTATGAGAACCAGAAAGTGAAAATTTTCAGTATCATCATGTGACGTGACCTGAGGTCAGAGAGGTAAGGGGAGCCTGGGTGACAGTCAGCTTAAGCATCTGACTCTTGATACCGGCTCAGGTCCTATCTCATGGTCCTGAGATTGAGCCCCGAGCCTGGCCTGCACTGAACATGGAGCCTGCTTGAGATTCTTTCTCTTCCTCCCTCTCTGCCCCTTCCATGCATTCTCTCTCTGTCTCTCTCTCGCTCTCGCTCTCTCTCTTTCTCTCAAAATAAAAAAAAAGGGAGGGGTGAACAGGGTCTGGATCATGCAGGGTCTTGTGGGCCATGGGAAGGAATTTGGATTTTATTCTAAATTTAGTGGGGACTTCTAAGCAGATGAGTGAAGTAGACTACTCATATTTTTAAAAATAGTGTGAGCTGCTATTTGAAAATTGATTGGGGGACAATATCTCCTGTAGTTCTGATAGATGAAAATATTTTGAGTCATGGCAGTGGGTATGGGGAGATGGGGGCATTTAGGGTATGTCTTAGAGATAGACTTGGTTGTTCTTAATGACGTATGGGAGGTGGGAGGCAAAAGGATGAGAAATTAAGGACCCCCATGTTTTTGGCCTCAGGAACTACATGAACAGTAATTTCATTTGCTGAAATTGGGCAGAATATGGCAAGGGTAGGTCAATGAATGTTTTTAAATAAATAAAAATTATCATTGATTGGCCTCACAAGAAACTCTGTGGTTTGTGGAGCACAGCAAGCAGCCCATACTGTTATACTTTAAGCAGGTTAAAGTTGTATAATCCTAAACAGCAGGATTTCATCAGTCTCTTGGCTCCCGTGCCCACCCCACTGCAGATTTTCACCAGCAGGGTCTAACCTCAAGGATTTTCCATGGTGCACAGAAGACTTGTCCAGATTTGTACTAATGGGGACAGTGTGTCCTAATGGTGGTAGTCAGGAGTGGGAACTGTTCTCTGCTCCCAGCCTGTAGCAATTACAAATGGCAGGGCAACCAGGGACCTAGGGTCTGCAGCTGGTTACAAAAGAACATCTCGGATGAGGTCTCAAAGTTCGGTTCTTTTCCCCTTCACTGTTTTTTTTCCAAAAGGACTAGATGAATTTAGTTCCAGGTCAACCTGTCCTTTTACCCTTTCAGCTTATCAACCTTCTGTTTCTCCCATCCCTTTTATCTCTGCTACAACAATAAGATCCTGCTTTGAGCTGTGCATTCCAATTTGCAAAGTTCCTTTCTGTACATCATCTCATTTGATCTTCCCAATAAGTAAAGATATTATTTCCATTTTACAGATAAAAACCTGAAGCTCAGGGGCTATCACTTGCCAAAGCCATAAAAATAGAACCCATAATTTTCCCTCAGATATCCCTTTCCTCCAATTTACTCCATACCAATAATTGGATCTACCAATTACTCAATGATCTGTGCCAGAAGCCTGGGTGATGCTTTTGACACTGCCTCTTCCCCAGCCTTTATCTCACCAATTGCCAAATCCTGTTATCTTTATCTCCTAAATATTCTTCTCCATCTCCACCATTGGGACTACCATCTAGGTCACATATCTTTTCCTGGAACTGATAAAAGAGTCTCCTATCTGCTCTCCCAACAACACTCTTTTTTTTTAATATTTATTTTATTTTTGAGAGAGAGAGAGAGACAGAGAGGTGGGGAGGGGCAACAAGACAGGGAGACACAGAATCCAAAGCAGACTCTGGGCTCTGAGCTATCAGCACAGAGCCTGACGTGGGGTTCAAACTCACAGACTGCAAGATCATGACCGGAGCTGAAGTCGGATGCTTAACCAACTGAGCCACCCAGGCACCCCTCCCAACACCACTCTTTCCCTACCTCTGTCCATCTTTCATACTACGTTGAAAATTGTTGCATAAGTACAAATCTGATCATGTCATTCCCTAATTTAAAACTACTTACAAAATCCCAATTATTAGTAGTAAAAAAAAAAAAAAAGAAAAGAAAAGAAGAAAATGCTTGACATTGCTCCCAAGCACTTCATGGTTGTGCACTGCCAACCATTTCATCATCAACTGCATCTTCATCCCCTAACTCTTAGTTTCCATCTCTTTCTCCACGTTCCAGCCACATTGACCTTCCTTCAGTTCTTCAAGTGTTCTAATCATTTCCAACCTCAGGACCTTATGCTTGCTGTTTCCTTGCCTGGAATGTTCCTCCATTCAGTCCAACATCACTTTGTTTACTTAATTTCTACTCACGCTTTGGGTGTCAGCTTAAATGTTCCTTCCTCAGAAAAACCTTCCTCAATCCTCCAGATGAGGTCAAGTTGTTCTCTTAAATATTTTCATATTTCTTCATATTTCTCCTTCATGACACATATCACACTTAGAATTCACTTATTATTTATGTAATTGTAAAAGTTACCCATTGCCACAAAAATAGTGCCTGGCAAAACTCAGTGACTTCAAACAGCAATCATAGTCTCATGGATTTGCAAATCAGTTAGTTGTGGCAGAATTGTGTGTGTGTGTGTGTGTGTGTGCGTGTGTGTGTGTGTGTGTTGGGACAAAGAACAATACTAAGGATCTTAGTTCATATATGTTTGAAAATCCAGAGTTTTAGTTCTAGTTCCAGTTCTAGTTCTAGTTCTCTGAGTCTCTTGACTTGAAATCCTAATTTATGTTGTATGTTTTTGCACAAAAAGTATTTACTTTGCCACATTCACCTCTGCTACACCACATGCCATTCACTCCTATCCTTCCAATAGAGTGGCATTGCAATAGAGACTGTGATGGTTAATTTTATGTCAACTTGACTTGGCCATCTGGTGCCCACATACTTAGTCAAACATTATTCTTAGTGGGGGGGTGTTTTTGAGTGAGATTAGCATTTAAATTGGCAGATAGAGTAAAACAGATTGCCTTCTCTGATGTGGAGGCCTCATCCAATCCACTGAAGACCTGAATAGAACAAAGTTGCTGTTCCTCTCCGGAATAAGAGAGAATTCCTTCTGCCTAAGAGCCTTCAAACTGGGAAATCAGCTTTTTTCCTGCCATCAGAAACTGAAACATCAATTTTTCCTGGGTCTTGAGCCAGGTCTCGGACTGGAACTACACCATCAGCTCTCCTGGTTGTCAGGCATCTGGACTCAAGACTGGAATCACATTGTCAACTCTTCTGGGTGTCCAGCTTATAGATTCACCCTATAGATCTTAGGACATGTAGGCCAATTTACTAAAATAAGTCCCTCTCTCTCGCTATCTATAGACACACACACACACACACACACACACACACACACACACATCTCCTATTGGTTCTGTTTTTCTGGAGATTCCTGACTAATATAATGACCATCTCAGTTTGTGGTGATTCAGAGTTTGAAATATGTGAAGTGTGTAGGATGGATGATGGGTTTTGTTAGTCACATCCTTGGTGAGGGACAGGGACCCAATACAGGTGGGCTGGCCATCATTGCTGCAAGTCTGGCCCTGTCTAGTCTGTTTGTGTTAATATCAGGCCTCACAAAAAGCAGGATGCCTGACACAGGGTTGGGCTAAGCACACTGGAAGTGGGTGAAGTTTATCTGGTGGCCTATCCTTCTGGATCTCCTCTCACCAATTTTTCTCTGCATGTGTATTGCCTGAAACACTTAAGAAGAGAGAGAGAGTTCTGGAAGACAGGAAATCCTTGAAAATCTCAGGAATAATCACTTAAAGTAGATTCTGGTACTGTGGCATGTTCATGGACAAAGGGCATGCTTTGGGAAGCAGGGTCTTCCTCCAGGCCACACAGAAGGCAGGCCTTGTGCTCCAGGTTGGTCATTGTGGATATGGATGACCTTGAGCCACACACGGTTCCCTCAACTTAGCTGTTCGTTTGAATGACCTGGTCCTATATAAAAATATACCAATGGTTTGAAAAAGAAGAAAGAACCTTCCTGAAGCTGCAGCTGTCAGGAAGGTCATGTTTTCTGTACCCTGGCAGGAGATTGATCTGGAACTCTTGAAAAACTCCCAACAATTTAGTCTTAAATTGCTCTGAAGTGGGAGTACCTGGGTGGCTCAGTCCATTAGGTGTCCAACTTTTGATTTCAGTTGGTGAGATTCAGTCCCCCATCAGGCTCTGTGCTGACAACATGGAGCCTGCTTGGGATTCTCTCTCTCCCTCTCTCTCTGCCCCTCCCCATGCTCTCTCAAAACAAATATAAATAAATAAATAAATAAATAAATAAATAAATAAATAAATATTTTTAAAACATTGATCTAAAGTGAAATTCTATATTCCCTACCTTTGGCTTTACTTTCTTCTAGTCAATATTTATTCTACCATTTCCAGGATGAAGATTATTCTCTTTAGTGGAAAAGACATGGTAACTAAAACTAGTTCTGTGCTCTCATAAGGTAGAGTAGAAAAAGGAAGATTATACTAACAATAGTAGAGTTGGGTTCTGGTCCCACTTAACCACCAACTTCTCAGCTCTTTGACCTTCTTAAGGCACATAAACTCACTGCACACCATGCATAAACTGTGCACCAGCAAGGGAAGGGCAGAGCCAGGGAGAGAGAGAGAATCCCAAGCAGGCTCTGCACTGTCAGCACAGAGCCCGATGCCAGGCTGAAACTCACCAACCATTTGATCATGACCTGAGCCAAAGTCCAGAGTCAGATGCTTAACCAACTTATTCACCCAGACACCCCAACAGCTGAGGCTTTTATCTGGCAATGCCCAACATCCTCTTCCTTTCATTTCTCCCACAGTTCCCACAAGATAGTGTTCAGCCCTGGTAGAGAGAATTAAGGCCAGTGCAACCATTCCCACATGATCTATCCCATCTTTCAAAAGTTGAAAGAGATTGAGGCAAAACTCACACAGGTTGGATTTTCAGCAGTCTCCCCCATTGCTTCTTCGGTGTAGAGGGAAATTTCAACACTTTAATACTTCATGTGAACACAACCATGGCAAGATCCACATCCACATCCAGCTTTTTGTTGGGATTTCTCTGTGCTAATCGATGAACTCTGTGCACAATTTAGCATTGTCCAGCCTCATTCAGCAAGGACAGTCAGCCTGGTGCTAATAACGCCCTTGACGGCACTTCTGTAGCATGCTTCCCTTGCCTCTTAAGCCGTTACCCCTCTTCTTCATTCTAGAGCCCCGGTTGCTTATGATTACTGTCATTGTCCAGAGAAGCACAAGAACTTTGCCTGGAGGGAAGAAAGAAAGAACAAAGTGTGCAGTGCTAAAGGAAAGGGAGGAGGGAGCGAATGAGAAAACTGAAAGAGAGCAGAGGTTTGGCTGGAGCTAATGCTCTGGGGGCGGTGACTAACAAACTCCCTGAGCCCGCGAGCAATGGCAACAAAGGAAGAAAGTGCAGCCAGCTGGCTAAGTGGCCCTAGAAATCAAGAAAACTCTGGACTCATTGGTACTCAAGAGTGACCTTTAGGGTAAAGAAAAGAGAAAGGACCTTCCATCAGCCAGGCCTAATGAAAGAGTAACAGCCTCTGTTCAACAGATGGAGGGAAGAAGAGAGTGAAGAACTCTGGACATCAATCTCCAGGGTGTGGAGGAAGAAGACAGCCAATCCTAGAGGAGCAGAACTGGTCAGGAACCACACGGAAGTCCATGTGGACAGCTCAGAAATGTTGCCTTTGGGTGGAGAGGGGATTAAACAGACCCAGTAACTCTGAAGCTCTGTAGAGGTAGAAGTGATAAATCTTTGCTCTGCAGAGTTTGGTCGAGTCCATTCATGTTTTCCAGATAAGTGAGTAAGGGAGAGATTGGTGCTAAGACAGTACAGAATGGCCAAGGGGGTCTTCCATTTCTTTGTCTTAGAGGCTCAAAATAAATATTAATAACATTTGAAGTGAGCCTGAAGTTACCCTGGTTTGAGCTTTGTTTAGGCCAAGGACAAATATTTGAACGAGCTTACACCAGAACATTGAACTGGAAATACTTCTATTTCAGATTTAAAACCACCCTCAGAATTAGGTTCATGTTTAGCGGGAGAAGGAGGTGGTCAGGGGTAGTAACTCTTTTCTTTGGATCTGATGCAGCCTTCACCTCTGCAGAAAAAATAATTGCTTCCCTTACAACACCTCCCATTTAAAATCTAAAATCTGATGAGACTAGAGGCCATCTATAGCTTCCTCTACTACTCAAGAAAAAGAGAGGCAGAAACCCCTATTCCATAGTCAAGGTGTGAGGTTAGACAGAAGTCTTGGAAAACGGCCCAGATGGACTGTGGCATGATGAGAGAGACTTGCAGATAACGCGGGACATTTATAGGCATTCTTTCCAGAGGGGCTGCTTTCCCAGGCTCTGCCCCCTCTGACTTTGAGAGTGAGGTAAGTCCCATTCTCCACTCTAATCAAGTACTATAATCTTCCCATTAGTCTAGCACTTCTCAAAACTCTGGAGAAGCCTGTGACATGATATCTGTGTCTTGGGTGACCAGAAGTACCACCATTTTTCCCAGAAGCTGAATGGACCTAAGGAATAAAAGCAAATCCCTCTGTGAGCTCTCTCATAGCCACACAAATATTTTACATGTGAAATCAGATTAAAAATTTAAAAACATGGCTGCTTTGAAAAAAAATACTTTTCAAAAGGACAGTCTTTCTGTGTTATGCTGGGGAAGGTGCAAATGAAGGTAAGAGGCTGTCCTACATATATGAGTCTTGGTTGGAAGAGGTTAGGGGCCGATTGAAGGCAAAGCAAGCTTCTCTTGGGGTTTGTAAACAATATGAATTTACTCCACAAATCTTGGGTACAGCAACTACTCATTTCTTTATTTCTCTAAATGAACTTACATCTGACTCAGCCTCCTAAATCAGCTTAGCTTCAAATCCTTTTGGGTCATTAAAAAAACAAAAACCAGGATTTATATGATCCAAGAAACAGGAAGTACCTCCTGCCTTCAGTACCTGCTGGTCATCAGGTTGATGCTCAGAGTCCAAGCCAGTGCGGTCCCTTCCAAGACTGCTCCAGTCCCCCTCCCCCAAGCCAAGAAGGAAGCCCCAGGAACCCTTCATAGCTCTGAAGTACATGAACTTCCTGTTCACCCCAGACATCTCCACATTCATTCTGTCCAAGGTCCTGCCACCACCTGCCACTGTGTATAGGCAGAGCACGGGTCTTCACTCCCAAGGATCCCAACACCCCTCCTTCTTCCACTCTAGGCATCTTTTCTTGGTTTAGGCCACCCCTCCCTTCAACCTGAGAGATCCCACTTGGGATAAGCCAACTCCTCCCCTGCACAAGCCCATGCTTGTTTCTCCCCTGGGGCAAGAGAAGTCCAGCTCTCTGGAGCACAGAGTCCTGACTGTCCTCAAAGGAGGTGGGAAATACCACTCATTCTTTCAGAAGGCTCCTCTAGGCTGGGAAACAACAGGGAATGAATTCCTCAGTCAGGCTGTACAGCCATGCACTGTATAAGGGAACTGCCTACTCCTGCCCCAGCAGTGATTTCCTGGCCTCCTTGTGCCTATAATTTGGGGAGGGAAGGAAGCCTGGGGTCTCAGCTCTATTCTCCTCATGTTCATTACACAAAGTCACTGACCCAAAGAAGCAGGGAAGGCTGGATGCAGTCAGGGCCCTTCACCCAAGCCCTGGGAGAATGCCTTTGCTGGGAAGAGGTGCCTTTTCCTAATTCACACAAAAGCACTGTGTAGGCATACAGGGAGCAGCCCTGGACCCATAAGTCTGTATGGCCCTCAGGTGTCAGGGGCTGACTGCCCTGGACAATGTAGAAGAACTGCCCAGGGCTCTGTGAGATTTAGACTTAGCACAGGAATTTCACCAGGAAAGAAGAAATGGGAAGAGACCTGCCCAGCCCAGTAGTCTGACAGGATGGGAGAGAGCCAACATGCTTGAAGGATGTCATCCACCCCAGCCATCTCTGTGGTGGGTCAGGCCAGGCCAAAAGAGAACACTTCTCCCTTGGATTGTCTCTTCCTGGAAAGCTTTTCTCCAGCTGGGCCAGCGTGCTCAGCATGCTTGGAAAACCCTGAAATAAGAACTGAGAAACCTGGGTTGTTATCTCCTTCAACCAACTTTGGAAAACAATTTTTCTTCTCCAATCCTCAGTTTCCCCATCTCTAAAGTACCAAGTCACACATAGAGTAGTTGGACAATCACATGAAACAAGATGGATAAAATCGATATGAAAAATACAAAGAAGTACACAAACACAAAATAACAGAGTGGCGCTGTTATGTTTAAGGGTCCCGTCCTCTTCTTGCACTCTGATCTTTGCTCCTGTAATAGGTCCGACACAAAGAGAGAGTGAAGGCATCCATAAGGAAGCTATAGGAACTATTTGTTGATGCGAAACCAAAGGTCCCCCATTTCAGCTTGACAGGAGAATATAAATGAGTTCCTCCACTCTCTCAAAACTCCCAACCCCAGTTTCCAGGAGCTTCAGACAATTTGTCTATTTGGGCTGAGTCTTGTGGTGATCCTTTCCCCATCTGTCTGGAGCCACCCAGGGACAGCAGCCCATGGGGGCTGACCCTCCAGAAGCCTTCATCCTTCCCAGTCACATCTGGGCCATGTGCCCAGCTTGGGGGAGAAAAGGATCTGGGAGGAGGGGTGTTAGCACAGGGACCTGGAGGCAAGAAGGAAGGACAGCCAACCATTGGTGCCCCCTCCAGAGAAGACTTGGACTCTAAAAATAGTTTCATGATGTCAACCCCAGAACAAAGGCTTCTTTGGCTTCAGGAGTAAAAAATTTCACTTTGGAATTCGACTGAAGGCTTTGTTACAAATACTTCATATGACAGAACCTATTAATATCTCTACCTAATTGCTCCCAGTTTTGTAATCTCTGTGGCAGAAATTCCAGCCAGGTCAATTAGGGGGAGTGGATTTGCTCTATCGGGGGCCCCCCAGGTTCCTGTAAATCAAGTCATGTTGGCATTTTACCCAGCTCAGCAGCCTGTTGCTGTAACATGGTCTAAAGTCTCCTTTACCAGCCCAACCTATTGGCTTCTCATGTTGGGGAAGACAACAGGGAATTAGGGAGGGAGACAGAAAGAAATGCACTTCATGTTAAAATGAGGCAGAATCTCAGACAGCAAACATGTTTTAGTGAATTTGCTTCTGGCTGGATGCAAGGAGTTGCTAAAAGCTCTGGTCCTATGCTTTATAAAATGTATCAATCAAAATCTGCCCCCTGGCTTTTCTTAGTGAAGCTCCAGGCCTCAGGTGGGATTGTCAGCCTCTCTCTTCTCCCACAGGAAAACCCAAGATCATCATGAGCAGAAATGATGGAAATTGAGAATTCAGAAAATGGTGGCAGGAGCATTTGACCCATAGCTCTGGCCCAACAGTACACTTCCAGAGAGAAAATTCCTTTGAATTTATATCTGTAAGGGCCTCCACAAATATAAAAGCTTTATTAAAATGAATATGAATCATTTCCTCCATGTACCACAGGTTAGGGCTAGGTGACTGAGGATCATCTAACACCTGTTGCCCCAGTAGTCATCTGAAACAGCTAATATCAGTGAATGTAAATGATATTAAAGTTTAAGAATATTCCCAGAGTTGAGGGGGAAACAGACTACCCCCACCCATACATAGATTCAATGGCAAGTTACACACGAGCAGAGCAGAATGCATGCTCAACCTGGCCAAGCACTGTTCTTTAAATGGAGATGGAAATTCTCTTTCAAGATCTTATTCTTCTGTTGGTTTTTGTGTATTTGCTTGCTGACTTAGTTTCTTCTCTAATTAATTATTTTTAATGCATTAACTGACTCATTCATCAAGAAGTTTTTGAGGGACTCTTCGATTCCAGCTTCTATACTAAGTGCTAAGAATTCAATGAAGAGCAAAACTGGCAAGAATTCCTATCCCTCTGGTACTTACAGTCCAATTGGGTGGGGGCTGGAGAGAGAGCAGAGATCTTCAGAGGATGTGATGAGGTGCTGCGTTGTATGTGATGGCTTTTTGCTGGGGTTTGACTTTTGTTGTTGCTGTTGATATTGTTGCTGCTGCTGTTGTTATTGCTGTTGCTGCTGCTGTTGTTGTTTGGAAGATGAGCATCTGAAAATGGTGGTTTGGGATATAGTTCTTTAAACTATAAGTTTTACTTGTTTCAATGACATCTCAGACTGTAACTAAAAGCTCCTCTTGGCTGAAACCACTCTAATGATCTATTCCAAATTGTTTGGAAACGTCAGGAAGATGAGTGCATAAGCTGCTGTCACCAATGTTAAGTCAGAGCTCACAAATAACCGGCCAATGACCTCTGATGCTGCACACCCATGTGCTATGGTGCTGTCTTCTTTGCCAGACTCTGCAATGGTCCTTGTGGATCGTTAGTCTGGTGATTGCCCCGAATAGATGTCTCTTCTTTTGAATAATGACATTTTCCTGGGGATTGAGCTGTATGTACTCTGGCACCTCACACCAAGAACTTAGGTCTAGAATGAAAGCCAATTAGAGGTGGGGTGGGGGTGGGGTTCTGCATGAGCCCCTTCTAAATGCATTAGTTGCTAAAGTGCAATGAAGCTCCTTATAATCAGGTATGGAAACTGAAGCCTAGTTGAACACTATCTATGGTGTTTTCTACCCAACCTGGGGAGCAGCTGCTTCAGAAACAGTCCTGACCTATGTGGACTTGCTTCTTGGGGCTACAACTAAGAAACCATCATTTAATTGGCCTTCCCAATTTAACCTGCCATTAACATCAGTCTTCCTTCTCTTCACCCGTCAGAAGCCTTTCTTTTGGGCCTCCCAATTGTCCATCCTCTTTGAGTCTCAGAGCCCAACTTCCAGGTAAGATGCTAGGTCTGGAAAAAGTGGCAGTCTAAGGGAGGGAGCCATGTTGGAACAGTGATTGTTGGGAAATCACTCAGGAATGTGGGGCAGCAGGGGACTGGGCCATCTCCTAAGTTTCTAGCCCAAGGCAACATTTACCCTTCCATCGTCTAGAAACTTGGAGGTGGTTTTCTATTTACCTTCTGGAGAAAATAAGTTCCAAGCCTAGAATTGGCAGGGTTCCTAAAAGCTGTTAATATTCTTCCTTCACCATTTCATAAATTTTCCTCTAATGCATCCCCTTACTAAAGCCAAACAGACGAATTTTATATTCCTCTCTCCTTCTCCTTCCTCTTTTTCTTCCTTTCTTCTCTTCTCTTTCTTCTCCTTTCTTCTCACCTCACTCTCCCCCCAGTAGGGGGAATGTGAAGGGCACATGGGCCTCAGACTTTCTGTTTATGCAAAGGAATTATTCTCAAGGCAACAATTTTCCCAACAACAATGTAATTATGAAATATTACCCAAACACATTGGGTATTATTGAATGTGCCATTTCTGGATCCTGGCCAAGGGCTTTGGCAGAAACAGGACTCAAAGGAGGAAAAGAGGGAGAAAAATTATGAACGTGTCTCCCCTTCAGTCCTGCTGTTGAATTAAACCACATGTAAGTTTTTCTAGAAGAGTACGCAGAAAGGAACAGCTCCAAAGCACATGTTTCAGAGGAGAGGTCTTGTCTCGGGGATTTTGAAAATTAGTGGCTGAAACAATATAACATGAAGTTCAGGAGCATGTGGAAGTTATTAAGTGCTATTGCCATGTACGGTAAGGGTTGTTAATCAGCACCTTACTACTGGCTACTTAGAGATAGGATTTGAGTAAACACGGAATTGTGCTCAATAACTATACCAGAGATTGTGAGGACCCTGGTCGACAGGGGTAACATTCATCTTCAGAAAAGAGTTGGGGTTAATGACGTGACAAATCCCTCAGTAAAATAAACCCTAGAGGGAGAGCAGAGCTGAAACCACATCGACAAGGTTGTAATTGTATATGCCTGGGGCTCAGAGGAGTCTCTGGCATTTCTTCCTGCCTCTAGTATCATGACATCACAAAGAAGCACCCGAAAAACTAGGGTGTGTTCAGCCCTCTTGTATTTCAGTCATTCATTCATTTGTTCATTTATAAATGTATTCATAAATTTATTTATAAATTTTTTAACGTTTATTTATTTTTGAGAAAGAGACAGAGAGAGACAGAGTGTGAGCAGGGGAGGGGCAGAGAGAGAGGGAGACACAGAATTGGAAGCAAGCTCCAGGCTCTGAGCTGTCAGCCCAGAGCCCGATGTGGGGCTCGAACCCACAAACTGTGAGATCATGGCCTGAACTAAAGTTGGACGCTTCACTGACTGAGCCACCCAGGTGCCTCATTCATAAATTTATTTAAATGATAGCTATTGAGTAACTACTATGAACACATACTATAGATTTTATAAAGATCTGGTCCCTACTCTGAAAAGAATTATTACTTAGTGAAAACAGAAAACTTATAACTACAACAAGCTAAATTAACAACACAAAACAAAACAAAAATGAATAAATATATATATATATATATATATGTGTGTGTGTGTGTGTGTGTGTGTGTGTATAATGTATGTAAGTACATAATAATTCCAACCAGAAACTTCCAGGGACTTTAGAGGAGGAAGGCAAGAGCACCGTCATCCAGGTAAAATGAAAGGCATGGAATATTATTTGGGCTACTGATGGGCGGAAGAGAGGAGTCATTCCACAGCAGATAAACCAGTTTCATAGTGGTGGTGAAACCCTTCCTTTTTTGCTCCATTCATACGTAAAAGCCATGTAAGAGCTCTGCCATCAAGGACAGGACTGGCCAGATGACCTTGACATTGATGAGAGCTGCCAGAAAGAATGGCCAGAGAAAGTGTTAATCAGTCAGTTAAGTGTCCGACTTTGGCTTAGGTCATGATCTCATGGCTCGTGAGTTAGAGCCCCGCATCAGGCTCTGTGCTGTCAGCTCACAGCTCAGAACCTGGAGCCTGCTTCGAATTCTGTGTCTCCCTCTCTTTCTGCCCCTCCCCAGCTCGCTCTGTCTCTCTCTCTTTCTCTCTCTCTCTCTCAAAAATAAATAAAAGTGTTAGGGGTGCCTGGGTGGCTCAGTTGGTTAAGCGTCTGACTTTGGCTCAGGTCATGATCTCACTGTGAGTTCAAGCCCCGTGTCAGTGTCTGTGCTGACAGCTCAGAGCCTGGAGCCTGTTTCAGATTCTGTGTCTCCCTCTTTCTCTGACCCCCATTCATGCTCTGTCTCTCTCTGCCTCAAAAATAAATAGACGTTAAAAAAAGTTTTTTAAATAAATAAATAAAAGTGCTAAAAAAATTAAAAAAAAAAAAAAAAAGAATGGCCAGAGATGGTTAAGTTAAAATAAGGCCATTATGGATACCCTAATCTACTTTGGGTGGCGTCTTTATAAGAAGACATCAGAACACACAGAGACACACCAGAGGAGCACACACACAGAGATGACCATGTAAACAAGCAGCAAGAAGGAGGCCTTCTGTAGGCAAAGAGAAAGACCTCAGGAGAAACAAAATCTGCTGACACTTTGATCTTGGACTTCTGGTCTTCAGAACTGTGAGAAAATAAATTTCTGCTACATAAGCCACCTAGTCTACAGTATTCTTATGGCAACCCTAGCAGACCAAAACATATGACTTATCATTTCATCTGTTAATGTAATTAACATGAATAGATTTTAAAATGTTAATCCATGAGTGTATTCCTAGGATAGACTAAAGTTATTTAGAATATATTTTTAATAGATTTTACTTAGGATTTTTACACCTATATTCCCAAGTGAGATTGGTCACAATTTCCTTACTTATATGTTTATTATTTTGTTTTGTTGTTAAAGATAAAGGGATATTTACAAAATGAATTGAAGATCATTCTGCTTTTAGTAGCATTTAGTAGAATTTAGTAGAATAGCATTTAGTAGAATTCACCTAATCCTGTGGGGAGAAAGAAAGATAGGAAAGAATAGATTTTTTTTAAACACTGATTCAACTTTTATAAAGATTATAGGTGTATTCAGTTTCTATATTTCTTTTTGAGACAGTTTTATTAAATATATTTTCTGGGGATTTTTAAGTTTTGTCTAGGATCATTATACAAGAATCAATTGCATTCACAAATAGCAGAAATGTAATGTTGGAAGACTTTTAAAATATACCATAATAACATCACAAAATATTAAGTGCCTAGAAATAAATCTAACAAAATATATGTAAGATTTTAAATGACAGATGATAGATAGACAGATAGATAGATGACAGAGAGAGAGAAAGAAGGGGGGGGCAAGCTAGAAGCACTTTCAGGATGGTGGCAATAAGAACCTCTGAAATCTAGTCCATTGGAGAAAAAAAATCATAATTAACCTATTCAGAACTCTGGAAATCAACTAAACTTTGCACTAAATCAGAGGATCCTTTAATTCAAGAAAAACAATTGAATCTCAAGAACAATTTCCTGTTCCATGTCATTTTAAATTGCTCTAATCCTATCCATGTCTTCCAGCCCTCCTGTAGCTTTAAAGGCAATAGTCTCACAAGTATGCTGACTGTGAAAACCAGAAGCCTAGAAGTCACCAGAACTAATTTGGAGCTCCTCAAAAGCCCCATCCTCAGAGAATTGTCATCATTTGATATGTCTGGCAGTTTACTGAAAAGCTCTTTTTTCAGAAATTGTCTTTATTTGACTGCATCAGAGCTCTCTGTGTGCGAATAGCCTTATCCAGGACATTTGTCAAAAACAGTCAGTGACAATTGTTCAAAACTGCAGCTGCTTAAGGCAGTGTTACCAGTCGTGAGTAATAATAAGCAAATGAAAAAATTTTAAATAAATATTGAATAATTAGATGTCTACAGAGGGCTTTGAAAAGATCCAACAAATTCCTAGAGTTTAGAAAACCACATGCATATATAGGACTGTACATAAGCCCAGGAAAGGCTGGAGAACGCCCTAATCTCTCACCTCTGGTTGACTTTGAAGTTCTGTGAAAGCAGGAAGAAAAAGCTAAGGCAAAGTTGTAAACTGCCCATGGGAGCATTGAAATTTGTCCCAAATACACACATAGAGTCCCACAACAAAGGTTGGAGACTAATTGATTTATGGCATTTAAGGAAATCTCTGTCCAATCATTAAATTCTCACTAAACTAACCCAGCCAAGAATTCAGTGGCCACATATGATAGAGGGTAAAAGGTTTACAGAATTAGTCCAGGCAAGTCACTAAACAAACAGAAACAACAAATACTAACAATAACCAAATGATAACCAAGCGTTGGAAGGGGAGTGAACTTGAATTCCAAAGTTACTACATTACTTTATTTAAAATACCCAGTTTTCAACAACAAAACACAAGATATGTAAATAAACAGAAAAGTATAGGCCATAAACAGGAGAGGCAGTCAATAGAAATTGTCCTTGATGCGCCCCAAACATGAGACTTAATAGACAAAGACTTTAAATCAGCTACTATAAATATGTTTAAAAAACTTCAAAAACCACATTTAAAGTAAAAAGAAAGTATGAGAATACTCTCATCAAATAGAAATTACCAATAAACAATTAGAAAATGTTTAAAAAACCAAATAGAAATTCCGGAGTTGAAAAGTAAAACAACTGAATAACAAAAATGGAAAAATTCATTAGAGGGACTCAGAGCAGATCTGAACTGGCAGATGAAAGAATCAGTAAACCTGAAGATAGATTAAGATTATCCAGTCTAAGGAAGAGGAGAAGAAGAAGAAGAAGAAGAAGAAGAAGAAGAAGAAGAAGAAGGGGAGGGAGAGGGGGAGGGAGAGGGGGAGGGAGAGGGAGAGGGGGAGGGAGAGGGAGAGGGAGAGGGGGAGGGAGAGGGAGAAAGAGAAGAAGGAGAAGGAGAAGAAGGGGAAGGGGAAGGGGAAGAAGGAGAAGAAGGGGAAGAAAGAGAAGGAGAATGAGGAGGAGGAGGAAGAGGAGGAGGAAAAGGAGAAGAAGAAGATGATGATGATGATGGAGGAGAAGAAAAATGAACAGAATCTTACAAGCCTGTGGGACCCTCTCAAGTGTACCAACCTACATATTATGGGAATGCCATGAAAGAGACAATGATAGAAAAAAATAATTGAAGAAATAATAGTTTAAAATTTGCCAAATTCAATGAAAAGTATAAAACTGTGTACCCAAGAAGTTTGACAAACTCCAAATGGGATAAATGGTAAGACATCTATACATAGACACATCATAGTCAAATGATTGAAAGATGAACACAAAAAGAAAAGCTTGAAAACAGCAAGAAAAAACCTATTTGCCATATGTAAGGAATTACAAATAAGATTAATAGCTGACTTCTCCTCAGAAGCCATGTAGATTAGAGGCAGTAGGATAAAATATTCAAAGTGCTGAAAGAAGAATGCCAACCAAGAAATCCATATCCAGTAAAAGTATCCTTGAGAAGTTAAGATATTCTCAGATAAACAAAAACTGAGAGATTTTGCCACTAGCAGACCTGCCCTACAAGTATACTTATAGGACACCTTCAGGCTGAAATGAAAGGATATTAGACAATAACTCAAATCCACTTAAAGAAATAAAGAGCATTGGTAAAGGTAACTACATAGGCAAATAAACGTATTTCTTGCAATACTTTTCTTCTCATGGCAAATCTAAATGAAACTAGAAAAAAAAAGCAAACTATATCCAAAGCAAGCAGATGGAAGGAAATAATAAAGATAAGAGCAGAAATAAATACAGAATAGAAAAATAATAGAGAAAAATCAATAAAACCAAAGTTGGTTCTTTGAGAAGACCAACAAAATCGACTAATCTTTAGACTAACCAAGATCTTAAAAAAATAGAAAAAGACTCTAATTAGTAAAATGAGGGGGGAAAGAGGGGACACAACTACCAAATGAACAAATAAAAAGAATGATAAAGGTATATTATGAACAATTGTATACCATCAAATTACATAATCTATATGAAATAGACATAGTCCTAGGAAGACATAAACCACCAAAACTGACTCAAAAGGAATAGAAAATCTGAATCTGAACAAAATGATAGCAAGAAAGGAGATTGAACTACTAATCAAAAACTCCCCACAAAGAAAATCCTAGACCCAGGGGGCTCCATTGGTGAATCCATCAAATATTTAAATAGACCAATTTTTTTTATGTTTATTGACCTTGTATTGGGTACAGTTTCTTAGATATGACACCAATAGCACAAGTGACAAAAGAAAAAATAGATAAATTAGGCTTTACAAAAGTAAATATATTTGTGCTTCAAAGAAAACTTGAACTAGTAAACCAGCATTCATAGCAGCATTATTCATAACAATAAAAATAGTAACAACGTAAGTGTCCATCAATTGATGAATTGATAAACAAAATGTGGTATATTCATACAATGGAATATTATTCGTCCATAAAAAAGAATGAAGGACTAATACATCATGGATGAACCTTAAAAACATTATTCTAAAGTAAAAGATGCCAGACACGAAAGGCCACATAGTGAAAAACTCCATTGATATAACATGTCCAGAATAAGCAAATCTATACAGACAGCAAATAAATCGGAAGTTGCCGGGGGCTGGAAACAGGGTAGGGAGAGGGAGAGTTGGGGAGTGACCACTTATGTGTATGGGATTTCTTTTGGGGGTGATGTGAATGTTCTAGAATTAGTAGTGATGGCCGCACAGCTCTGGGAACATAAACTACTGAATTGCACACGTTAAAAGGATGAGTTACATGGTATGTGAATTATATGTCTAATGTTTTAAAAAACAAGAAAAACATTAAAGACATGGGTATATGAAGAGAAACATAATGACCATGGCTTATAAAATCAGTATGTGAAACATAATAATTTCGCCCAAATTATTTTATAGAGTCAATAAAATACCAGCCTAAATCTTAATGTTTTTTTAAAAATTTTTAATGTCTATTTCTTTTTTATAAAGAGAGATAGAGAAAGAGAGCGACAGTGTGCAAGCAGGGGAGGAGCAGAGAGAGGGAGACACAGAATCTGAGGCAGGCTTAGGCTCTGAGCTGTCAGCACAAAGCCCGATGTGGGGCTTGAACCCGTGAACTGTGAGATCATGACCTGAGCTAAGCCAGTCGCCCAACCCATTGAGCCACCCAGGCACTCCTCAATGTTGTTGTTTTTTTAATGGACTTAAAAATCTAATTCTAAATATTATATGGAAGAACTTGCAGTCAAGAATAGTCAAGGGTATTTTAAAGAATGAAGTGAAGATGGAGGATTGCTCTACAGCTGTGAAAACTTATTTTCAACTATATAGCCCTCAGAAGCTAGGAAAAGATAAATAAAGTGGGTCAAATTCCTGAAGAGAGAATCTGAGAAAAGGAAAGCCAAATAATCAATCAATATATGAAAAATTCCCAACCACACCAGTAATCCAGAAAATAAAAATTCAAACCACAGTGAAACACCATTATATACTTACAAAATTGCAAAGATTAATATCTGACCATATGGTATGAATTGGCAGTAATATGGAATGAGGGAATTCATACCCTGCTTTCAGGAGCTTAATTTGCACAGCCACTTTACAGCTTGATTTACCACTCTACAGTCAAGTTGAAGATGTGCATACTCTGCAACCCAGCTATTACATTTCTATGAATATAGCAGAAGAATTGCAAAATATTTTTAACAGCACTATTTGTAATAGGGAAAACTGGATATAGTCTACATTTGCATCAATAGGGAGATTCCTGTCTTGTTTGCTTAGACTAGTGTCAGACACATGGTATTGCTCAATAAATATTTGTTGAATCAATAAATCAATGCAAAAGTTAGGCAAGCTTGCAGAAAGACATTCCCAAAGACATTCCATTTATCAGAAATCTAAGTTGGGAAAAGAACTTTTGGTAGAACTTTCAGCACTGTCTCTCAGGCTAGTCTAGTCTGGGATTCACCTCCTCAAGGTCCAGGAGTTTGTGATTTATCTCAACAAATCAAAGTGAAAGGAAAGTGAAGGGAAAGGAAAAGAGTGAAAGGAAAGAGTCTTTCACTCCTCATTTTTCTGCTTCATTTTACCTCTACCAAAAAGAGCCTTTGCAGCCTCCTGGAAAAAGAATGTTGTCCCAAAACAGTAGCCCTTATCACCTATGGGGAAAAATATTTTTCACCAAAACATATCCTCACCAAACTAAACATGTTTTATAAAATTTAACATAATTATATATACTCTTTTTTATGGAAGTATACTTAACATACAGTGTTATATTAGTTTCAAGTGTACAACGTAATGACTCAACAATTGTATTCATTACTCAGTGCTCACCATGATAAGTGCAGTCACTATCTGTCACCAACAATGCTACTACAATCTTACTGACTATATTCCCCATGCTGTACTTTTAATCTCCCTAACTTATTTATTGTATAACTGGAAGTTTGTACCTCTTAATCCCCTTTACTGATTTCACCCTCCCGCTATCCACTTCCCCTCTGGCAACCACTAATTTTCTCTGTATTTAAGAGTCTGGTTTTTTGTTTGCTTGCCTCTGCTTCTGTGGCTGTTTGTTTTGTTTCTTAGGCTCTGCATATGAGTGAAATCATATGGTATTTGTCTTTCTCTGACTTCTTAATTATGCCATCAGGTGTCAGTACTACTGATGCCATATTTGTCAACAAGTCTGAATGAATCATGTGAGATGCTGATAGTTGGAGCCTTGGGGCTCTGCAGATTCCAAGTCCAATCAGAAAACTTCAGTGGGAATATCAATGCTAGAAGACCTCCCTGACCCATTCCTTCAGGATGATTAACTGTAATTAGCTGCATAAAATCTCTGATCCCAGTGTCTCAAACTGGGTGTAGAGAGAAGCTATCTGATGAAATTCAAACCATTTATAAATGATCACCATGAGCTATCTTCCTACAAAGGATTCTTTCTGTGTGAAATCACATTGATAGAAAGCTTGGCTCTGTTATAAGCAGGTTATCCAGGAATTCTTCATATGAAGGAATTGGCTAGAAGCTCTGTTTGGTGGTCTAGATCTAATCTTGAGATTGCGAATAAGGAGAGGAATGGAGTATGTGCCAGGCTAGTCAAGGGAAGTGAGCAAGAAGTCTGGGACAATCAATCATCCATATTTCTTGCTCAGGGATCATATCTGGGATAGAATATTTGGGTTTTTTCCTGCCTCTCTCCAGATAGCTCCTGATTGTGGCTGACTATAGCTTCTGCTGCATCAATCATAAATCTAAGCCAGTTAATTGCAAATCGCTGGTGACCAGACATTATGATTTCTGACTCGATGTATCTCTGAATTGTCTCCATTGTTTCTCAAAGTCTTTAATCAAATAGTCTTACTACAACTACAAAGGTATTACAGATATTCAATGAATTGTTGAAGGGGACTAGCCAAGAAAACTTGTCTTGTTTCTCATTTCAGATTTAACAACCAGGGTCATTCTTCTTGAACTACTAAAAAGGAAACATCTTGAATCTTGCCTATTATTTTCAGTCAGATGTAGATGAGACCTTACTTATAACACAATTAAGAATGCATACAGAATGCTTCTTAATGATGCTCTTTTTTGCACCTACTTTATTAGCACTTTTTCCCACTAACATTGGCACTGTAGGAACCATGGAATTTGAATCAGACAGACCAATGCAGCACTACCAGAATAAAAGCTATCTACAGAGTATCTGAGCTCCCACTATTTTTTAAGTACTTTAAATTTTTTTCAAAGTCTTATTTTCAAGCAATCTCCACACCCAACGTGGGGCTTGAATTCACAGTCCCATGATCAGTTGTCCCATGCTCCACCAACTGAGCCAGCCAGGTGCCCCATTTACTTCAGATAATTTATCTCTAATCCACACATCAATACAACATAGGTTCTCCATCCCCATTTCCTCAGGAAAGGAAATGAGCTCAGAAAGATTAATTTACCCATGGTCATACAACTACTAAGTAGAATTACAATCCAAATCCAAGTCTGTCTTTCTCTAAAACTCATTGCATTAAGCATAGCATTTTTCAAAATGGCAGTTATAGTATCTCTTTTTTAAAAATACATTGTGCTCTTTTTTTAAGTTTGTTTATTTAGAGAAAGAGAGAGAGAGAGAAAGAGAGAGAGGGAGGGAGGGGCAGAAAGAGAGGGAGAGAGAGAGAATCCCAGGCAGGCTCCCCACCATCAACACAGAGCCTGATGCAGGACTTGAAGTCATGAACCATAAGATCATTACCTGAGCTGAAGTCAGACGCTTAACCAACTGAACCACCCAGGTGCCTCTCATAGTCTCCTTTTGAAGAAACTACTCAACCCACTCCACCCATGTGGGGAGTAAACCTTAGATGCTTTCTTGTATGTGTTGCCCTGCTGTGAACAGGTTTTTGGTGTCTTTGGATAAGCTGATTGGAGCAAGGGTGAGCTCTTGCCCCCTAGGTTGACCAGACTGGCCAGTCTATAGGTTGAACAAGGGTCTATGAGCAAAGATCATTGCCCAGGAAGGATAATGATGATTCTTTTGACCCAATAAAATTCTCTTTCTCTTGGACTTCAACAGGAGATACATAGAAAGAGAGTCAATAGCTAGGTTTGGAGGAGGAGGAAGGGCACTTAAAAACACACAGAAAGAAGACAGGCCATGGGGGCCAAGAGAATGCAGAGTAAGCCAAAGATCTGAGACAACAGAATAAAACACATGTGGAGAATAGAGGATGAGATAATCAGAGTTGGTAGTCACCTGCATGCTAAAAGCAGAGACTAAGACACATGAGTCACTATAATAATTGTAAGGGACCAATAAATGTCAAGGTGGAAGGAGGGGATGGGTGAAAATAACTTAGCAACTACAGCTGCATTTTTCCAGTTCCCAAACTAAGCTCCTGTGTCTTTGAGACCAGCTATGCAGCTCTGTGTAGGGATACTGTGACATTCCTGCCTCCCTTATTGCATACATATCCTTGCTCTAAGTCTCCATTCCTTGAAGTCACTGAGAAATCAAAGGAGGTAAATACATGTGCGTGCCCTCTTTGCCTTACATCTTGCTCTTCTCCATGTTGAGCAACTGGAAAGTTGTCTCCTGCTCTTGCTGTATCCTGGCCAGGGGAGCAGTACCTCTCCTAAGCTGGCTGAGTCCTGAGCCCTCATTGGCACCTCTCCTCTCTCAGAGGAGACCTCTGGTCATAACCTTTGAAAGGCAGACCCATAGAATGTTCACATAATACATAGCCAGCCTTAACACAGTGCTGAAAGGTTTAACTAATGGAAAAGGGATAAGGTGGCTCCACTTTATGCTTTTTGTTTCTTTCTGGGACTGTGGGCATCTGTTCCCCTGGGGTTACTGAAGTTGTGTGCTTCAGGAATACATGTTCAGCGCATTTTTCCTGAATGTATTGCTATACTCGAAGGTCTGGTTGCTCACTAAGTGTTCCTTAATACTCTGATGTAGCCAAAATTAAGGAGAGGATTTCCTAATCAGGAATAAGGTTGAGAGAAGGGTCCAAAACTCCACTTGAGACCCAGGGGAAAAAAAGAGAGTTTATTAAAGAATATGCACATGCTCCTCCTAACAGCTTTGGGATCTGCCTCAGAAAGAGATGAAGAATCCTCATTTGCCCTGACTTGAGTCAGAAAAGTCTGCCAGCAGCATGCTCTGGCACAAAGGACCAGGCACGTGGTTCAAACTTTCTTTGAACATCAAAGAGCCCATGGTCTTCTGGGTGACCTTGGAAAAAGGAAAGGGAAACAGGGAAGCTTAGACCCCATGTTGATAGTATAAAGATCAAAAGGGACCCAATGGGACATAATGCTTCCCTTTATCTCCTGACTCCAAGAGTGTTCAAACTGCCCGCCATGCCCTGAAGCTGGGGAATTAGGAAGGAATTGAAGTGTCTTTCTTCATTTAGGGAGACAGAATAATGCAGAAATTATACCTCATCCTAAGAAAAGCCTCCTGAGGGATTTTCACTTTCCCTGGTCTGGGCACAGCTTTTTCTTCTGAGAAGTTTCACTTTATAATCACATCTGCTTGCCCCCTTCTCCAGTACCCCTGTCTCCCTTCTCCAGTACCCCTGTTGCTTTGATTCTCTTGGGACTTAGTCCCCAGCACAGTGCATGGCCTAGAGATGGCACTAATGAGTATTTACAGAACAAAAGAGTAATACAGGAATGAATGAGTGTCAAATGTCTTGTTAGAGGGGCAATTTAGTAACATCATTCTGCTTTCAGCATTTCACCCTTTTGCCCAACGTCAGTGAATATATGCCATATACCAACTGTGTGCTTGTGCTTATGAGGAGGCAAGAAAAGCTTTAGACACAGAACCTGTACTCAGGAGCCCTCAGTTTACCTAAAGAGACAACATATGGACCCAATCACAGAAACGTGTGTGGATTCCCAAACTACCACTGAGGGAGCACTAGTTAAAACTGTGTTTCCCAAGGCCCACTTCTCAGGGTTCCTGATTCAGATAGGACCCCAAAATTTAAAATTTGAGCCAGCTCTTCATATAACTCAGAGATTGCTATAAAGGAGTCCACTCTTAGAGAAGTACTTACTTATAGGGAAAAACAGATTAATTAAGCAGGCATTGAAGACCTTGCCTGGTCTTTTCAGTGAAATATCCCATTAGTCTTAAAAACTTCTGCAGCCTCCCTTCTGCCCCCACTCCATATCTCACTGGTGACTCAGAGCTCTAGGACTCATGCATGGCCCACTTAGGTCTCAGGGGAGGTATTTCTGGTAAACTGACAGAGAAGGCTCAGTGAAGCTCATTGCACGGAAGCTAAGTATGATCCTGGGAGAATAAAACCCATCTCTTTCCTCACACCCCAGCTTTAGTTCTTGCTGGATGTCCTAAGGGAAGAAGGAACCAGGTACAATGGCCTGGGTTGTCAGAAATGAGGTGTGCTGTGAGGATGGGCTCTGGAAGGTGGACCTCTACCCCACTGTTCTCTTCTGAGTCTCATGGAGAGTAGGGAGTCTGTCAATACCAACTCGAAGAACCTTTCCACAAAAGCTGTATAATCATTAGGGAACAAGCAGCATGCCCTCAGAATGCTCAACACCGAAAGAGACATCCTACTCCCACCCTGCCCAGGTCATAGCACAACAGCCTGTGGTGGCAGAAGCACCATGAGGCGGGGTGTGGAGAAACCTTGCAGGGGAAGTACACTCATTCTTGAGCACTTTTGAGACAGCCCTGAGAACCCCCCAAAACACATGGGGGCAAGTGCTATGAGATTGCAGAGTCTTCAGTGGAGCTAATGCCATTAAATTTGCCATTATGTTATCCCCAAATGAACAAATTCCCAAATATCTCTCAAATCTACCTACACTTCTTTATCTTTTCATGACTACTCAAATGATGTCACATTTGCTCTTCCTTTCATTTCTTCACTCTCTATTCTACTCATGGTACTGCAGCCATAATTATTTTTTTAAATTGTAAATCTGATACTTTACTTCCCTTCTTAAAACCATTCAGTAGTTCCCCCATTACCTACAGGATAAAGCCCAGACTCCTACAGATCCTTCAGAGCTTGACTCAAGAATGAGGTCCACCAAGAAACTGATTCTGACTTCCTTAGGTAGAATGGACAACTTCCACATTGGCCTCTGCTATATTTTGTACCTTATTTAATTAAAGTATCACATTTTATGGAGTTTGTTTATTTACCTGATTCTCTTAGATTGGAATCTCCTTGAAGACAGAGATTGTATCTCTTATTCATCTCTTCTACTAGTGCCTAGCATAGTGCTGGGTGAACACTATGAATTTAATCAATGCTTGATTCATTCATTTGTTAATACCCTCATATGAACCCTATTGAGAACTACTTTTTCCTTGTACCTTAATATGTTCTCATCCCCACCAATGAATCTTTGCTTCTGTTCTTCCTATTGCCTGAAATAGCCTCTTATTCTTTCTTATTCCTTTTAAAATTTCTTTAAACATTTTCTATAACCAAGAATTGCAATACATCAAATCCTTAACAGAATAATTCTGCAATTTGTTTTTTCTGTTGACTCTTGCTCACAGTGGCTTATTTCCTTACGTGGTTTGTAGTTTGGGTTTATGAACTCATGTTTGGTAAGATGCTCTAAGACACTACCAATCAAGAACCACTTTCAGTTAATTTTGTAGTTTGAAGTTTCTTGCATAATGCAGGTAGTATAAATTTAAACCCAATACTATATGAGTAGACCTACTTATAGTAACAAATTCATAGTGGAGATACTTTTCTTTTTTCCCCCAGAGCCCAACCTGATGAAACAAGTTTCCCTGTCTGTTTTTCTTTGCCAGGGACCACATTCTCTTAATCCATATTTTCCCTGGGGATCCTATTGATGTGTGAGTGTTGTCTCAGTTCTATCTTCTCACCTTGTATGGGCTTGAGATCATAAGATTCACAAAAGGAATTAAACTCCAAAATTCTAGATTAGAGATAGGCAAAGTATGGCCCATGGCCTAGTTCCAGCTTACTGCAAGTGAAATCCTCCTACACCCCTTTGTTTATGTATTGTCTATAGCCGCATTCATTCTACAAAGGCAGAGTTGAGTAGTTGCAACAGAGACCACGTGGTCTTATAAAGCCAAGGATATTTACTGTCTGGCCCTTTACAGAAAATGTTTGCTAATCCCTGATCTAGACAACCAAGACTGCCAAAGGCATCAGCAACTTTCTGTTTTTAGCCTCTAGGAATTACTGTCACCTTTTTGCAAACTCAGTGATACACTTGAAAAGAATTTTTCATCCAGCAAGGTTAGCTATCTTGTATGGGAGATTTTCTAGGACATCTAGTTGACCACGTTGCCATAAGCCAATGTTAGCCTCTTCTCTCTTATTAGCCTTTCAAAATCCTAATCACTTTTTGAGGTCCAAAACAGAAACTTTCTCCTTCAAGGAAGGCTTCCCCAGAGATTTCAATTCTTGATATTAATGTATCTCTAAGCTTCTAATGTGCTTGTCATCTATAACATATGGGTCAGTAATTTATTGTAGGAGTGTCTCTGTTTGTGTGTATGTGTTTAATTACCCTCCAGTTGCACTGAACAGAAAATTATTTTCATTTGTGAGGTCGCCAGCATCTTAAGAACAATGCTTACCATTTAGATCAAGACCTACTATTTTGGGTATAGAAAACTGAAACAATCTTGAGATGCTACAGAGCTCTAAATCTGGTAGATTAGAAAAGAAATTTGGCAGTAGAGCATATAGCAGGGGGTAGTAACAACTGTTCAGGTCTTGGGTTTACAAAACTGAGTTCAGGGGCACCTGGGTGGTTCAGTCGGTTGAGCATCCAGTTTTGGCTCAGGTCACAAGCTCACAGTTCGTGAGTTAGAGCTCCATGTCGGGTTCTGTGCAGATAGCTCAGGACCTGGAGCCTGCTTCAGATTCTGTGTCTCCCTCTCTCTCTGCCCCTCCCCTGCTCACTCTCTGTCTCTCAAAAATAAATAAAACATTAAAAAAAGTTTTTTTAAACTGTGTTCAAATCTCGGCTCTGTCACTTACTAGCTATATGATCTCAGGAGATTGTTTCACCTTTCTAAGTTCTGGTTGCTTCACCAATGAAACAGAGTATCATTCCTGCCTTGGATAATTGAGAGACTTAGAGATAAAGTACATAGTATCTATCACAAATAGGTAATCAGTAGGCCATTATCACATTGTTATAGACAAAACTTGTTTATTGATGATCTTGAGGCCACATTTGAAGATGGCTTTGACTATTCCAATACTCTATGTGTCCAGGAAGGAATGTGACCTGCATTTGTATACAAATTTGAGAAACTTAGCCAAGGAGCATAGGAAATACAAAAAGTGAGGAATTGGAAAGGAGGCATTCCTAGACCTTACCAAAAAAGGCAGATTTTCAACATTTTTAGTCTGACCACAGAAATTCTGCAGGGCTAGAATATAAATAGACTAAAGTTTCTAACCAGTCTAATCAACAAAAATTATTTACTGAGATATAACTCCAATAACTATCAACAAATGATACTACTACTGTAGATAATATATCTTGGTTTTGTGTTTGGCATTGGCCTCCTGAAGTTCTTTTAGTATCTTGTTCCACCATGCCTAGCAGGCCTGAGTTCTGCCAGCTAGTTTTATTCTTCAGAGAAAAACAAATTTGTTTGTTGCTTTTTCCCTTTCTCTTAGTGTTTGTAACAGAGGAATGGAGCCCCAGGCAGGAACTGAAGAGGGAGATAGAATGGTATGAAGTTGCACTACCTACCTTGGCTGGCTTAGACCTATACCTTATGAACTGGTTTGGGGCTTCTAGAACCCTACTCTAGGAGCTCTGGGTAATGGTTTGGACTGGGGATGACAGTGGAAGAGATCAGAGATTTATTTATGGACCCAGCCACAGAAGAGGCAAAGGCAGTTTGCTGGTGAGGAAATTGGTCCTTCCAGGCATTGGGCCTTGATTCCCTTGTCAGTACTGACCAGTTGCTGCTGACCTGACCTCTCCAAGGCCTGGCCTTGTGGCTGACACAGCCCCTACCTCACCACACTGCTCCTGCCCTTTCAGGGACTCCTGAGTCCCTTCATGCAGTGTCCTCTTTTACAGGGTAAAAGGGATTCTCACCCTTGTCCTCTGTCCACGCCTCTCTTCCCAGTTCCAACCATTTTACTGGTCCACCACTTCTGGCTTATGCAATCATGGATTTTAAAACCTACTGGTTTGTATTTCTCACAGTGCCAAACACAGGTGTTCTGTAAGCTTTTCTGACTCTTGCAAATCAGTATTTATCACGTTGCTCTGCATCTGAATAGAAAAGTCTCCCCACTTGTGAACATTTAACTTGTATAGGACTCTTTTTCAGGAATATAATTGTGTACATTTTGATTAAGTAAAGTAGCTAAACTAGGCCAATGGTATGTTTTACTGTTATTTAAAATGATCTATAACAAACAACAAATGATGAAAGATTTGCAATTCAGATTTCTCTAATATACAAAAAGCATTGCAAAATTAAGAGACCAAACACAACCACCAATAACAAAACGGGCAAAGGGCATGAATAGACAATTCATAGGAAAGAAAATAAAAATGGATCTTAAACACAGGAAAGTGTGTTCAACCTCATTCACAATAAGACAAAAGCAACTTAAAACTGTATCCTTTACTGTTTTTCTGCCTTTCAGATAGGCACAAGATACAAAATTTTGGTGCCATACCTGTTGCCAACTTTGTGAGCAAGGGTGTAGGGAAATAGGTAAGCTCATGAGCTGCTATTTGGAGTATAACTTGGTACAACTTCTCTAAAGTGTAATTTGGCAATATGTATCAAAATTACAACTGGATACACCTGTGACATAGCAACTTCATTTGCAAGCAATTGTCAAACACATGTATTTGTGAGTATAAACTCACATATACATGAGATGTTATATACCCAAGATTATTCATTCTAGCACTGCTTATAATAGCAAAGTACTGGGGGAAACCTGGATGTTCATCAATAGGGAACATTGTTCAAATGAATTGTGGTACATCTATATACTGGACTACTATGTAGCTATTAAACAAGACATTGGGATGGGTAGTTTTTAGGGCAGCTTTTAAGCTGCTGGTGATATCATGTTAAAGTGGAAAAAAAAAAGCAAAGTTCAGGATGATATATGACATACAATGTTGTCATCTGCTCCAACAAAAGTGGGAGAGGAAAATACATACTTATACTTCTGTATGTATGAAATGTCTCTAAGGACACATGGGAAAGGTAACACTGATTGCCTCTAGAGAGCAACAATGATGTCTGGGGAAGAGGGATTGGATGCAGACTGCATACTATTTCATACCATTTGAATTTTGATCATCAAAATAAATACATTTTAATCAAGTGCCTCCATTGTTGGTGACCAGTGATGCTTCTAGTGTGCCCGAAGCACAAATCCCTTTGCAAGTAAGATGGCACCCAAAGTTTTGCCAGATCCATAGTGACTCCCCAAGCAGTAGTGGGAACTCAAGCCCAAATATACTCTTGGCATTTCTAGGAGCTCTACACTGCCACTTCTCAGGTGGCCTTAAACCAGTCTGCTTTGTCCTTCTGCCCACTCACCCTCTCATCTGCCCATGCTTCCCCCAAGAAGGCCTCTTATAGTAGATCACCTCACCCCTGCCCATTGCTTCTGCCAAGGCAACTCCAGATGCTCCCAATATTTCCATTCCCTGGAATGCTGGCTCCTGGAAAGGCAGAAAAGCCAGGAACCCTGCTAGGGGCTGAAGCATCTTGGCCTGACTGTAGAGTCCTGTGGTCCCTCAAATATTTCTATCAGCAGTGAGTACTAACCTCCAGTCCCCTGTCTGTTAAGATCAAACTGATGGCACAAGGCTGCAAGGAAACAGATTCCATAACATCCATCCACCCTCCACTGTTTTTGAGGGGACAGATGGTGGAGGGGGTTCCTTGCTTCTTCATAAATTCTTTCCCTTCAGAAGCAAAACAAATACAGGTATTGGTAGGTAAAGGGGAACAGATATTATTCGTAATACTTGCAGTCAACCAAGAAGTTTTGCTAATTACTACCCTTACAAACATAATTTTGGGCAACTCCTTTTTTGCAAGGATTAGCACATTAAATTCTTCCTTGGTGTTTTCCACTGCACTGATTCTGACCCTTGCTAGCCCAAATCCATGTGAGCTATGGACCTGTACCTTGGTTCCAACCTACACTTTGAGTCTGGATTAGCCTTCCTAAAACCCTTGGATCAGACCATATCTGCAGAATTGAGTGTCCTGAGACAGTCATATTTTTCAAAGAACCCTTGAAGTTACAGCCTGTTCAAAGGAGACCTCCTAGGAAATGTATAACACATTCAATAAGGTGTTGTGTACAAGCTACATGGAAGTCACTGGGTTAAGTAATATGTGGAAGAGAGGCATCCTGGTCCTCAAGGAGCCTGCAGTAGTGAGTATAAAGCTTATATTCTCAGTAGAGAATATAAAACTTTCACACAAAATGGCTGCCATATAAGGCTCAGCAAGCCATGTGACTTAATCTATGTGCAGACAACATACTATAGAAGTTCACAGGAAGGAGAGTTTTCATACAGCTGGATGAAGCAATAAAATATAAATTGGGTCATGAGGAAAGGGTTAGCATTTGGACCCATGAAGAAGGAAGAGAAGAGTCTGAATCAATGCAGAGAGTACCTGGAACATGTGGTAGTCTTGCTCCCCTGGAGCACAGAGCCAGTTGAAGAGCATGGTGGGGAATGAGCCTGGGGTAACACTCAGGTGGCTGCAGTAAGTATAATTACTACCATTCGCATGGCCTTTCATAATTGCTAGAGCTCTTTCCTGTGAATTGTCATTTGACTTTTACAATGACCCTATGACTTAGATAGTTTCATGTAAAGAAACTCAGGCTCAATAAGACTTTGACGTAACTCACACAAGGTTACTCAGTGGCAAAAACTGCTTTTAAGCTAGGAATCTACAGAGCACTTTGCATGAGAAGGCACTAAAAATACCATAAATACGTGCTAGTTGGCCCCTTGTTGCCTGAGGCTAATTTAAAAAGATTGTTCTCTTCCATAGTGTTTTAACATTCCCCTTGAGTAAATTATTTTCCAATATTAGTTTGCATTATGAGTCATTTCTTTCCATTTTTTTTTAATGTGAAATGAGTCATTTGTTAAGGTTAAATTTCTTCAGGTAAGCTCCAGGGTAAACTTAAATGTTGACCCTCTGAAAATAATCCAAATTCTGAATTACTGGTGGGTGAATTACTGTTCCTATAAATCAGGTCCCTGGGCCAGTGTTTCCAGTCTTAGAATTTCACAGTTGCTTTCTAACTGGCTTTGTGAAGTTCTCAGACTAGTTGGTATGATGAACAGGGAGACCCTTTATCTTCTTCTCCTTTTTTGGTATTTTGGTATAGCTGTTTTGGTTTGGTTTTAATGGGAATTAAAATAATGAAAGTGACTCTGATACATCTTGAAGAGAGAATGAACGGATTTCTCCATTACTTCTATTCTGAAATTTCTTCCCATCTGCTCCATGTAACTCAGCTGACTCAATAGCGATGGCTTCCTGTGAGATGCCTGTTGTTAAGTAATAGTTTGCTTTTATTGTTTTTTTGCTCTGATTTCTGTACTCCTATTTGCAGCCAGATCTCTAGTTTTGTTTTGTTTTGTTTTTATTTTGTTTTCATTTGCCTCACTTTGTTTGGGGGTCCCGGATGGTTGCTGAGTAAATCACTGCTGTGGAGAGTGTGCTCAGTTCTCAAGGAGGAAACCTAACTTCGCACTGGCACTGCCCTACCCCATGTCATGGGTGCTCTGCAGTTGCTGGCTACATGAAAGCAGTGATCTTTGCACATGTGAACCGAGAACTTTCTAGAGCTCCAGTAATCTAGGGCTTTCTTCATTTTGTTACATAGAGAGAGGCCCTTTGGGGTATCAATGCTTACCAATTCGTCCCCATTCTCCTCACAGGCCCTAGTTGAAAAATGCACAGTTGGTTTTTGCTATTCGCAGTAGTTATGTTCTATAAAGCCTCTGCCAACACAGAATGAATGAGTGTGGAACCATTGCTCCTAGAGAAAATTCAGGGTTAGTCACATTCTCATCAACCTATTAATACATAACCTCATTTGATGCCTTTTTCAATTTAAAGACACCTTTAAAAAAATATTTATTGTTGATTCATTAGTGTAACTCAAGGCCAACAGCAAGATAATTCACTCCTGAATGAAGCTTACCGATCATGTATCTTCTCTGGAGGCACATCACAGCCTTCTTGTGCTTAAGAATACTGGACAGCACTTTGGCCTCACCCTTGCAGGCCATTTTAAATACCAAAAGCACTAACAAAAAGCACAAAAATGCAAAAAATGTGGCACTAAATCGATCACCAAAAGGACACTTGTTTGAAACGGTATGAAACAAGGTGACAGTGGATCATCAGCTGGGAGCACACTCATTAGAAGAACGAAATGTTCATTGGCATGTCCATGAATGACTGCAAAAGTACCATGAGTGCTGATTTGGGGATTACAGATAAATTTTAGGAAGTAGATGAATTCACAAACACAGAATCCACAAATAATGGGGATTAACTGAATATTGAAAACGTGTGTGCATTGGAGGAGTGTGCTTACGGAAAGAACAAAGGATCCTGCCTAAGGAGGGGCAATGTTGGGGCTTCTGTAGAGCCAGATCAAGGCCACTGCTGTCTATATGGTGGCTTTGTGTGAATTAGATAGTGGTGCCCTATCTGGGCAACTTCAACCCTATGGCATGCAGCTTGAGGAACAGACAGAGCAGTGAAGAAAAGAAACTCCCTCCTCCAGAGTATTTATTTTTGCACAAACACACAGGGCTTGGCTGATGGAGCAGACAAGATTCCTGTCTCTTCTCACCCCTTGAGCTATGCGAACTGTAGAGCCAAATGTGGTGGCCTTATAGAAGAATGTGGTGTGGATGGGTAAACCTTGTCTGGAAGCAAAAATTAATCCTTCAAACAGACCCTGTTAAGGATCCTCCAAGGGGACCTCTATGTCACTATGTCCACTCTCTGACTCAATCAAAGTCTCCAGGCCTTAGACTTCTTTAAAAGCCCCTGTATTTGTTTCTTAGATCTGTTGTAAGAAATTACCACAAATTGGGTGCTTAAAACAACAGAAATTGGTTCTCACACAGTTCTGGGGGCTAGAAGTCTAAAGTCAAGAGCCAACACGGACGTGTTCCCTCCATAGGCTCCAGGGAGGAATCCTTTCTTATCTCTTCCAGTTCAGCATTCCGTGGCATTCCCTGACTTGTAGCTCCAGTCACTGCCTCCATCCTCATGGCTTTCCTCCCTGTGTCTCTCTGTGACCTCTCTTCTTATAAGGGCACCAGTCATTGGATCTAGGGCCCACTCTCATCCTGTATGCACTCATCTTAACTGATCATATCTGCAAAATTTTATATGCAAATAAAGTCACATTCTAAGGTTTCAGGGGGACATAAATTTTAGGGAACAACATTCAATCTGCTACTGACTCCATAAGTGAAGTCTGGGGAACATAAAAACGGAGACTTTGACAATTATCTGTTGTCCTTTGTCCAGACCTCTAGAATACCTTCCAGGTTCTCCACTGCTACACTCCCTCCAGTTACAGAGTCTCTTTGATCTTATGTCCTCTTTGGGCTTAAGGGCTTTGAATCAATGGTAGTAAATGAAAAGAAAGAGAAAGAAAAACAAGTAGCAGCCACAAAAAAACACTAAAAATATTTCACCTTGAAAGCTGATGTAAATATGCACAACCTCCTCAACAATATCTTAAAGTGTCCTGTGACCCAAGGGCAAATTCCAGGGGTCACCAATGGTCTGGGCTTTAGAATCACAACCAGAATAAAACAGAAGGTTAGACATTAATGACCCTTTGGCCACAATATTTCCTATGGACTCAGGAGAACTGGTACTGCAAGGCATGCCTTCAAAATACACCGTGTACTCTGACAAATTCTGTAAGTGCCCTTCAGTCCACTCTGAACATCAGAATCTTGACTATGATGATGAAAAAGTCAAGTCAGGTCAGTAGATATTTACCTACAGTCTATCTGCCAATACCTAAAGCCTAAGTCCTTGTAATGTTAACAAAATAATCTCTTGAGAATGACCAACTCCACTGCCTTGTATAACAATTAACAAATACAGTTTACACCACAGTTTTTTGACTGCTCAGCATCCTTTCTCCCTCCCCCACCCATCCATGTGTCACCTGCACGTGGGGTTAACTCCACATCTGCCTCCAGGTAGATGTGTGAACTGACACATGGCCAGTTAGAGCACGGAATTCTTCTGGTCACAGCAATTAAATGAGAGATGCCTGTCAGAAACAATCAGTGGCAATGAAATGCAATGAGACAGTTTATGGCACTCTGGGGAAAGGACATGAGTTGATCCTGCTGGGTTCGTGGAGCTACTGGCAGCCATATTGTCACTGGAGAATTACTTGGCAGTGAAGCCAAGATGAAGAACAGCAGAGATGAGAGAAAAGTTTAGACTGAGACGTACTGGCATCATTAGAGCCCTGCATCTAACCACACCCAAAGCTGGGAGAGAATATTATACTCTTAGTTCCATAAAGCAGTAAACTCCCTTTTTTGCTAATTTCAGTTGGGTTTTGTGTCACTTGCAGTATCTCAACTGATATGACATGATACAACTAACCATGAAGGTCACATGTATAACTTATCTAGTAGATTCTGACAGCAGGTCTCATTTCCTCCTCACTAGGACAAAAGACATCATTCTGAACCAGTATGGTGGAGGTCCCCATGATCACCCAGTTGGGTCCTTTTCTCTGGGTCTCACATTGCTCTAATCCTACCATGTCTGGTCTTCTGAGTGGTGTTGATTCTTGATCATCAACTCAGTTTTTGCTCATATGTCAGGGTCTCTAGATTCAACTCCCACCACAACACAGACGGACAGAGAAAATGTAGTGTTTCTAGTTTGCCAATAGCTAATCTGATATTTCCCTCTGGAGTCTCCACCTACTGATTAACAAGAAAAATATTAACTACATCCAGTTTAAACTTACTCTAATCCAGTCATGTTAAAAGCTTTTTCAGGAAACAGACAGACTCATTTGGCTAAAAATTCTGTTACTAAGATAAAATTTCCCTCCTCCTGCTTCTCCTTACAAAATGTTCTCTGGGTGCATGAAAAGAGGGGCACTTGCGCATCCTATATCAGCAAGAATGGAGCAGAGACCTCGGGTTTGGTATTCTCAACCTCCTCCAGTGTCTGGATGCTATCCTTTGTCTACCAGTAGAAGGCTGCAGTGTAGATCTCTCTCAGGCTGGTCTTGCTTACCTTTAGCAGAATTAAGTATCTACCTCAGACTGCCTTGGCCCCACTACTGGATACAGATGCTGATGCTTTGCCTACCCACCATCTGGTTCAGTGCCCTAGAAGTCCAACACCAGCCTTAGAGTGGGCCACCTCTGTCTGTCATGGTGTATGCCATGGAAAACCCCTTGGCTGCCAGCCCAGTGTCCACACCACACATGACCAAAGGCAGCCTGAGGAGGTCAGCCCACAGGGGCTCCCAAGGCTACCCTATGTAAGCCACAGGTTGACCTTAGCATGGCTGTGCATAGGTTGATGTGTTGCAGGCTCTGTTCAGTATGGCCTCCATCCTGCTGGACTCCCCTGCCCCTCACCAGCCCAGGACTGGAGAGGACGGTTCCACAAACATAGGTCCAGGTGCTTCCCAGTTCTCACTCTTTTTTCTCTTCTGTCCACATTCTTCAGGCAGAACACACACCCTGCCTGTGCTTCCGAAAATACATGGTCTGGTTTGTATTTTGCTTTTCCTACTTCACACCCACTTTCCCTCTGCAGCTAAGTCTGGCTCTCTTCTATGCTGTGGAGAAATTTCCAAGCTGAGTTGTCCATGCTCAGTTGCTGAAATGTTAAAGGGGGCAGGGTGGGGTGGGTAAAGAGATACAGAAATTTGTTTCTCAGGACAACAGTCTGGCTTGCACAGCCATTTTATTGTTGAAGGATCAGATTCTGGACGTCAATGGCTGAATGTTAAGTTGTTCTTCCTCTTCACATTTCTTGAATAACTCTTCTCATTTCCTCTGTGGCTTCCCACCCCCAAACAGAAGAATGTCTGGGCAGATGAGAGCTGCCCTGTCCAAGAGAGATTCAGGCAGTGGTGGGAATGCTCTACATCTGTGCTCTTCAGGACAGTAGCCACTGGCCAGATGTGGCTGTGGAGCACTTCAAATGCGGCTAGTGGGCCTGAGGAATGGACTTGTCATTTGTCTAATTTCAGTTAGTTTAAACTCTAATTGCCACACATGGCTAGTGACTAGCACAGAACTAGAGTAAAGGTCTCACACTAGGTAAAATAAAATGATAAAATCTGGTGCCCCCCCCCACCCCGTGCCCCTAGAAAATGGTTATGTAATCTTACAATCTTCATTCCAGTACAAGTGTTCTGTGTGCTGACTTACTTCACACCCAGAACTTTTTGTCTTTGCCCAAAGACATGGTAACTGATGTCTGGTTTTGCAGCCTTGCATGTCTCCCCATCTTCTAAAATGTCTTGCAAGAGGTGTACCCTGTTCCAGAGAAACACATCCTTACCCAAGACCCTTGACTTTCTCATAGAGAAATCTTCCTTGTTTTTTTTTTTTTTTCCAGATTTTTCCCTTAGTGTCAGCTAAGATGTGGCCAACCTCTCAGGCATCTTTAGGAGGAGAGTCAGTGAACAGCAGGAAACAGCTCCATAAAAGCCTCTTCTCCCTGGCTCCAGGAGGTCGTAGGCATGAGTAACCTCCCGGTTCAGCTTATTTTCTTTGGGAAGTGTCTGTCATGTTGGCATCTTCCAGGAGCCCGCCTGCCTGCACCTGGCTGATTGTTGGAGACTCCTGTGTACAATAATGCGCACTGCATCACAAGATAATCCAGGGTAACTGGGAAGGCCTGGGAAGGCAGGAGGACCTCCTGCCTTATACCCCAACTCTGAGCTATCAAACAATGAGGTCATCGTGCTGTGCCCTTGGACTCGCCCAGAGGAAAGGGAAAGGAAGAGGAAGAGAAAAGCACCCCCCAGTGCAGTCTGGAGTGTGGCTCACAGAAGTGGTCACTGCCAATAGCGCTCCGGTTTGAGGAGGAATAACTGGCAATGACAATGAGAAAAACTGACATCTGTACAGCTTTCCAGCACTTTCTCATGCAGTATCTCATGTCAGTCCTTTAAAGCAAACAGCTTAATAAAGCTTAATAAAGCTTAATAAGCTTAATAAAGCTTAATAAAGATGTGTTTCCACATCTTTGATTGTGGAAAGAGGAAGCCGAGCCTCTGCAGAGGCCAGTGTCCTGTTTGAAGTCACATGTCAGGAACTGATGGGGCAGGGCGACTATCTCCAGAGCCCAGGATGGCACAGGGCTGGGTACAGGAACAGCCACAAAGGTAAGGCTGCCAGGCATAATATGTTGGAGAGATGAGGAAAGTAGTCACCGGGAAAAACTCTGGAGAGGACATAAGGCATGTTTGAAGTCTAAGATGGTGGTGAACTTCACAATACTTAAAGTGATCAACAACTCTGGCTTGCACTTGTCTGCCACCAGCCATTGGGTAGAAGCATGAAACCCCTATGTCAGGCAACACTTATCAGTTTGTCAAGTTATTGCTTAATGAGGTTAAAAAAAACAAAAACAAAAACAAAAAACCCACACACCTCACTGGACCTTCACAGCAACTCTGTGTAGAGGGAGCTAAGTGAAGGATACCGTTATATTCCCAACATGGCTGAGAAAGCCATAGCTCAGAGCCATTCACAAGCTTGCTTCCTATCACCCAGCTGGGAGTTGGGCATGGAACTGGCTCTATGTCCTGCCAGCTAGTTACCTCCATCACTTTGCTTCATGCTTCTCTCCTTTCCAGCCATTGCGGCAGGGAGAGGTAGGTTCCCGTCTGATCAGTCCTCAAGTAGATGCTGCCCCTTGTGAGTCTGTGGGAAGAGACCCTGCGTGCCCACCTACCAGGAGCCTGCACCCCCCTCCTCCCAGGGGCCGCAGCTAGCCTGCGCTGTGAGCCCGTGTTGTGTCAGCAAGAAGCCTGTCCTGTGCCAGGCCCGCCCGCCCATCTGCCGGGACATGTCTCCATTAGTCATCACATTCTCTTCCCTTGGGACTGCTCTGCAGAGCTTCCACAAACACAGATTGCCAGGACAGGCAACTGTGCAGCCAACCATGGGACCAGGAGCCTCCCCTGGAAGCTGTTTGCAGGAAGGAGCCCTGTGCACGATAGATAAGTCATCCCCTGAAGAGCCTCACCTTCCAAGACACACCCTCCCTGCTCCCCTGAGTGCCCCAAGGCCTGGGGGAACTGGAAGGTGGGCAGCTTGGCCCCTTCCCCAATCCTATCAAGGCTGCTTCCTGAGGGAAGAGCAAGCCTGAGCAGCTCTGGGCCTGCCAGCTGGCTGCATCCCTCTGGAAAGTGGCTGTAGCCTGGGATGTGCTTTCTCAGGTTGAGACATTCTGGGAAGAGGCTCAGAGTTCCTGGGAACATCCTGAGAACAGCCTGTGTTGGCTTTCCCGATGCATAGATGCTTCAGACCTCTTTGAAGTCACTCGATGGGGGAGAGGGTGGAGCTTCCTGCAGCCACACCACCCAGGTCCTGCTTGCTCCCAAGCTCCCAGGCTTGCTCCCAGTTTTTCTCATTGTCATTGCCAGTTATTCCTCCTCAAACAGGAGCGCTACTGGCAGTGACCACTTCTGCTTGTTCCCAGAGCAGCTCCCTGCTTTCAAGAGGCCTGTAGGGAGGGGAAGGGATGGGTGGGGTATGGAGGCAGGAATTTCTGCATCTGCCATGCCCTACCTGCGTGACCATGGGCAAGCCAGTCCAGTCTCTTCTCTGCCTCATCTCTTCCACCCAGGGAGAACTAAGAGTTTACTTGACAGCTTTCATTCATTCATCCTTTCATCGAGCACCACTGTATGCTAGGCACTCTGCTAGGAGCTGGGAGCATGCTGAGGAGAAATGCACAAGGGCACTGCTCTCGGAGAGCCTACGATCTAGTTCTTAAAGGCAAGAACCCGGTTAGCTGTGCCTGGCCCCCACCCACAGTCTGCTCTCCGTAAATGTGTGTTGACTGCCTAATTAACCCATGTCCTTTTGCTCACGGCTGCTGGGAGAAGCTGATGAGATGGTGCAGGATAGGCACTTTGTAAACTATAAAGAGATTATACAAATGTCAGGGATGATTTGATTGTGGCCGTGACCAGCACAAGGATCTGCCAGGAAGCAGAGGTGGGCCCAGTGTGGGCAGGGAGAAACCCAAGCCTGAAAGGAGACAGCGCTCGCTGAGAACAAGTCCCGAAGGTGGCGAGACCATGTATAGGCACACACCCGCTGAGGAGTCCCGGGGCCTGTGGCAACATTTATGAGGCTTGACAGGCAATTCCCCAGGCTCTGCAGGGGAGTTGGGGTCTTCCAGAAAGTAACCATACTAACCAGGTGCCTGAAGGATAGTTTGTTCAGCCAGTAATCATCTTTCCAACTTTAAAAAGCAAAATTCTTTACAACTCTTATAAGGAAAAGCAACTATTTTTCCTCCAGGTCTCAGTCTCCCTCTTCCTAAATTTTGGAATCCCTTACCTTATCAGACACAGGATTACCTGGGACCTGGCAGTCATTTCTATGTACTCAAAGTCCCTGTCAGCTCTCCTGCCACTGGCCTGAGGCCACAGAGTTAAAACTTCTTCAACATTTCTGAACTCCACTTTTGTAAAAGCTCTGAAGTTTTGCTAACCTCCCCTGAAAACCTCTCCATATACAGGATTTGCATTTTTCCAAGCTGCTTTCCTCCATTTCAGTGAATCAACTGTCTGAGAACCTATGTACGTACCCACCTTGTCTACTTCAGACAAAAATTAGTGACAAATTTTGGATGGATGGATGGATGGATGGACAGACTGAGTTTTGGCCATAGCCACCTCCTTGTTCTACAGAGCCATTCATTTCTAATAATGATATCATCACCCTGAAAATGCTAATGATAACTAAAAGGTCAACAAAAGTGAATGAGTGCTTCAGGCTGCCTAAGAAAGTATTTTGTAAAACACACACACACACACACACACACACACACACACACACACATGATTAGACCTACATGACAGTTCTTTTCCCAATAAAGCTATTTGAAGAACAGCTAAGATTTGGGTTTGCACTTATGGATCAGAACCCAATACCTCTGGGGTCAGTTTTCCATTCTTCCAGGGATCCCGGCGCTTTGAGGCTTTCCCCTCTCTAGGCAAGGGGTCTTGAGGTCAGAGCTTTCAGCTCACCCAGATGTGTGTGGTCCCTAGCATCTGGACTACACTCGGCAGAGGCTTCACCAGCATGTGTTGAATTTGGCTAAGTCGATTGGGATTGAATGGGCAGCATCCACAGAGCAGGATGGAGACCTTTCCTAGCTGCACGAGGGCACAATCTCCAGCTGCAGCGTCGATTCATTTAATAATAGTCAGGGAGGTTGCTCATGTCCACAGCACTGAGCCAGGACTGTACAGTCAAGAGGTTTCTTGTCCTCAAAGACTTGCATGGTCATGGCATCAGGTCTCACTTACTCCCACCTGCTCCCTCCCTATCATAAGCCATCCTCACTCGAAAGAATTGAAAAGCAGAGATTTTTTGTTCAAACCGCCCTACAGAAGCCTCAATTGCCCCTCACCTCCATCAGATCAGCATTGCTGTCCTTGGGGCCCCCCAGAAAGCACTCATGGGGCCATGGTTCCCAAGGCTGGCTGAACTTCAGAATGCCTATAGAGCTGTGTTCACCATGGAACATTCTGATTTAATAGGTCAGGGCTGGGGCCAGGCATCTGCCCCAGAATTTCTGTTTTCAACTTTCCCTTCCATTAGAATCAATTGTGTGTTCATGTCTATGTGTGTTTGTGCATGGGGAGGAGGGTGGATTTAAGATATTTTTGCCAGGGCTCAGAAGGTGGAATCCCCACCTCCTTCCTGGCACTGATTGAGATGTAAACATTCAGAAAGGGGAAAGCAGTTTGGTGGGAGGGAAAGAACCCTGGGTTGAAAGTGAAGAGATCAGGTTTCAAAGTCCAACTCCTCCTTCACTAGCTTCGTGACCCTCAATGTGTTACTCCACCTCCTAAGCCCCAGTTTCTTAGGGTCCAAGTCCAGGGGGTATATAGGAAGAGATCTAAGATCTGTCTTTGATACAACAAACAGTAAAAGAAAAGAGAATTGCTAACCGTCCCATGATCTGCTTTAAGGCCACCACAGGAGAAATTCAGATACCATTCTACAAGGAACAGAAAAGGTTAGAGGCCTCCTAACCCAAGAAGACAAGAAGTGGCTCTCACTTCTAGAATCTTCCACAGTCCTAGAGTCTCAGTCACTCCAGAGCTCAACAACAGTGTTGTAAGGCTCTGACACTTTGAAGCACCTTCTTTTGCTCTAAAATGATACATCTTGGCTTCACCAGGTTCCCTCTGGCATGCTGAAGTCAGAAGACATAATGGATTGTGCTGCTGGTCTGCCTCTCCATTGTTTGGAATAGGAAATCCTCATCAGTTCTCAAGTGAGCCTCACAAGTCAGAATTGAGAACTACTGAAATGGAACCACTTTCTGTTTTTGCTTTGCAAAGCCTGCATCTAGCCAATGACAGTCACCATTCAAGCTCAGTGGCAGCTCCTCCAGGCTGATAAGGAGATGCGTTGATGGTTTTCTGGGAAGCTACAGCCTGATGGGGTTTTCCTATCAGCTTAGGAGACAGCCCCATCAATCCATTGCTCAGCCTCCACAGCTATAATTGGGAGCAGATGGTTTTGCTCACTGACAGACTGAATGGAAGCAAGACAGGCCCATTGCTCTTGTCCTTCATCAATTTGCTCTCAGACTGAGAATAGGAGTTTGACAGGGAGGCTCTAAGCCCGGGATAGTCAACTCCCAGAGAAGCCTCAGCCTCACCAGGATGAGATGAAAGATCTCCACAAGCTCAAACTGGGGAGCAAGGGTCTTGAGGGAAAAGCTAACTGGTGTGGAGGCCCTGTTCCTAATACTGGCTGAGGTCTTTGGGACTGAAGTAACCAAACTGCCTACAGCCATCTCATGCAACATCATCTCAAATACATGTTTGCTCTGGTGAACACGGCCAATGGCAACTTATGGGTGTGCCATTGGACACTGACACCCTGGAGAGGGACAGCAGTAGGGCAGCAGCCCCTCATTAGCCGAGATCTACTCCTGGGGTTCACTGAGGTTCTTCCTACCTGGGTTCCCCACCTCCACAGTGGTCAGGAAAGGCCTTTGCAGACCACATGAAATGGCAGAGTTTCTCAGTCATTTAGAAGTAGCCAGCCATTAACAATGAGGAGCAACAAGAGGGAATGTGGCCTGTTTCACCCACTGTGCAGTGGTCATTGTTAGAGATTTGGCTGTGCTTCCAGGAAAGACAGCCACCACTGTCCCTGTGGGTAGCTCTACTATGGCCTAGAGAGAATGGAACTCGGGTTGGGGAAGGGCAGAGGTGTGGGCCTAAGACAATTGGCTAATTGTCCCCATTAGGTTCTCTTGAGAGGACTTCCTGAGCTCTCCCTAAGTGGGAGAAGCCTGGGTGAAAAAGGAGGGGGATCCATCTGCAGCACTCTTCTTGTTTCGTAAGCCTGTCCCACTCAGAAGCCTTCTATGCTCTCCAACAGAGTGTATTATGGATTAAAACCTCTCAAATCTAGCCCCACTTGACAATCCCAATGTCTCTGCCACCACTCGGCATGGACACAATGTCAACTAACATGTTTCCTCACTCCCACTCTGGCTCACTTCTCAATCCAGGCCCAAGTTCACATGCTTCCCACCCTTTGGCCCTCACCTCAGTCACTGCACATGTGAACACTGCTCCTTTGGCCCCCATGCCCATCCAAACTAACCCATTCTCCAAGCCACATATGAAGACCCATCTCTTCCAAGAAGGGTTTCCTAACCACTCCAGCTGACAATGGTCTAACTCTGCTCTGAAATACTCTAGTTCTTGCTGTTTAATATCCTTACTGGAGGAACTTGAAGTCCTGATGTAGCTGGTGATTCAGTTTTATGACTTCCCCTAGACTGTAAGCTTGGAAGTGGAGAAATCCCTTGCATTTTTCAAAAAAAAATTTTTTGTGAATGAATGGATGCCATACTTAAGTGCCAACAAGCTTAGGTTACCATATACCTCTTAGCAGCTTTCCCATTTAGAATTGCTGTACTGAGTAGAATGTCCCTGGGGCTGGCATGGTGAGGACAGTCTTGCTTGAGATCCCTTGTTTTGGCCATACAGGTATCACCTTCAGCCTTGCCTCAGTTCTTCAACACAGAACTGCCCAGCTTGCTTCTGGATCTACACCTAATGTGTGTCACTACACAACTCTAGAGCGTGCCGTTCACCTAGGCTACAATGTGGCTTAGCCCTGTAGAGTTGCTCAGTGCATAACCTGTGCAACTGCATTTGGCAGTACTGTCCAACTTCCTGTTGCCAAGGTGGCCAGAAGTCCATCTTTTTATAGCTGTATATTTATGGCCACTAGGAAGAAAAAAGAGATCACACAGAACATCAGCTGAGCTTAGAGTTTGGTTGAGCATTCAGCCTGTGGCCTGAGAAAGAGCCAGCTTCTTCTCCTGGGCACTCTGTAGTTCATGTGCCAGGAATTGCGCTAAACCACCACCTGGAGTCTGGTCATGTCCTTCACTCCCTGCTCAAGATGAAGAAACTCTGGGCCAGGCTTTGGGCCAAACCAAGCGCCTGGGGCCATCTGGGATGAACCAACATGCTGCTGACTGAGATTCTGACAATTGTCACCAACTATTTGAAACTTTTCCCAAAAATCTTAGGAACTCCTGAATTCCAAGTGAGTTTCCGACTCCACAGTCCCTCTTCATTTCTCTGCCCCGGAGAGCACCCTGACCTCATGGGCTGCCCACACAGTTGTGGGGAGCCCATCGCTGAGAGACTGAGCCTTTAGTCATTCTATTAAGAGTTTCCAGACGGTGCGTAACCAAGGGCAATTTTGCAGCAAGCAGGAAATTATCAGTAGAAGTGGAAGTGACAGGGTGTTTAGCAAACATTAAACCAAGGAAGCTTAAAAGGTCTTTGAGCATCGTTAAATAAACATTTAGGATGACTGAGAGGGCAGAATATGAAATGGAAGGAAAGTGTAAACACTTTCTGTGGGTGGAGGAGGCTTTCTCTCTCTTCCATCTTGATCAGAAGGCTAGGAGAATGCTAGGAGTGGCCTGGATGATGCATTTAAAATTCCAAGCAAAATTATCCTTTGCAAGATGAAGTACCAATCAGCAAACACGCAGAGGAAAGAAACTGGTTCTCTAAGCTTGTCTTGATAGTCAGATTTGACTCAGATATTCATGCCCTAAGATGCTAGGCAGCAGATAGTCCCCAGAGTCCACCTGGCTCAGGACCTCACTCTCCAAGACACTGTGACTGGAATAAGCAGCAGGAAACCCAGCATCGGGATCAAACAGTCCCAACTGAGAGCAAAACACCTTATTTAAGCATCAAACCAACCCCCATAACTCAGGTATTCTTACAGAAGGGGAAACAGACTGAGATTCAGGTCTCAGAACTAGAGTTGGGAACCCCAATCCTGAGTATTCCAGAGCCCAGAAAGTACCATGACAGACTCATGCCAAGCTCTTCCCAGGGGTACCTCAAGGAAGAATGAAGACAGGGAGAGAAAGGGGGCATTGGGAGATGAAGCCCAAAGGGACAGGAGCAACCACTAGAGTGACAAGAACACTAATGATAAAGATCAGGAACCTCACCAGCTTCAGGAAACAAGCATCTCCTGGCGCCCTTTTGCTTCTGTGTAGGTTCTCAGTGGCTAAATTGCACGGGTTCATTTCTCACATGGCTTCAGTCAATCCAGGGAAAGGGCAGTGGGGAGCAAGGCTGAGTCAGAGGAAGGGCGGCCAGCCTACCAGTTGCAGGGGTGAGATTTAGCAATATCACTATTAACCAAAAATTTGGAAGCCTTTCTTAATTTTCTGCCATGAGGCTTAAGCTGGATAATAATCTCGGTGCTTCATTTTATTCCTGATTTTGTACAGACATAGAAGACATAAGCATAAGGTTAGTGAGTGTGTCTGCTTAGGACAACACCTACACACACACACACACACACACACACACACACTAACTTCTCCCCAAATAAATGGGATGGCTGAACACCAGAAACTACCATGAACCAACCTCCTCACAAGGGACCCGCTTCCACACTCACCTCCCCACAAGACACCTGCTTCCCCACTTTCAACTGCACCTTCCAGCCCTAGTAACTGGAGTACTTAAGAATGTAACATAGCAAAACAAAGCAAGTAAATAAGAATAATTCCGTGAGGGCAAGTAAAACACAAAACAAAATGCACCTACCAGAGCCTTCCCCAGAGCCTCAACAAAATCTTGGCCATTGTCTATGTTAAGGACTCATTCCATATCCCCAGATCCTTTACCACCTCCATCCCCAAAGTTGGCCCAGAGCCCCTCATTAAGCAACTGGGAAGAAGTAGCTACCCATCTCGAAATTACCTCTCCATGTGACTTGCAAAGTCAGTAGGCATGTTGGTCTTCGCTACCTCTCAACCATGTCTCCCCACTACCCGGTTTCTTCAGCATCCCGAGACCCTGGACCACTGGGTGGAGAATCTGTTCCCTCCTTTCTCCTCTGCCTTCCTAAACTTCCATCCTCCCTCAAGGCATGGCCCCACCTTCATCTTCATGAAGACTCCCTTGTCCACTACAAGCCACAGGGACACCCCTTCCCTGAAACCCTCTAGCCTCTCCAGGCCTGAAGCTTGGCTGCCTCACTTGTACTGAGGAAATGAGTCCTGACTCCTTGCTGAGATCCTAAATCCTTGGAATCAGAGACCGCAGCTGCCATTTCTCTGACACTTGGCACAAGTGTGTATTAGTCGGCCAGGCAAGGAGCGTCTGTCCTTTCTGTGAGAAAGTCAGGCCAGCAGCAATCACAGCAGCTGGGGTGGCAACCTGACTCTTGCTGGAGGAGCCCCACCAAGACCTAAATGGATATACCCCAGGGACCCTGGGAGTTACAGCAAAAACTTGGCGCCTGTCCAGAGCAGCTATAGCGTCAACTTTTACCTCAGAGATCAAACTTTGACCTGATTTCTGTTGTGTTGAACTAAGTCCCAGAGGCACCAAGAAAGGAGAAATAATTTTTTAAAAAATTGCCTTCACTGTTACAAACTGAATCAGTTATGAACTTCCACAAACAAGGTTCAACGCTCTCCAGATTAAAGCTTTTTTTATTATTTTTTAAAAATGTTTATTTATTTTTGAGAGAGAGAGAGAATGGGGGAGGGTCAGAGAGAGAAGGAGACAGAGCATCTGAAGCGGGCTCTAGGCTGAGAGCAGAGAGACCAGTATTGGGCTCGAACTCACAAACCATGAGATTGTGACCTGAACTAAAGTCGGGGACGCTTAACTGACTGAGCCACCCAGGTGCCCCAAAGCTATTTTTATAGTAGAGAACACTGGACCAAAGAACATTTACCACTTCTGTGATTCAAACAGCTGGCATGGCCTAGCCACAGCCTCAGACATGTGCATTTGCTTACATGGGCTCGGATTTTTAACTCTCTTTTTGTTTTAATATAATGACACATTTTATGTGTGAGGCACTCTCCATATGCACGTTTTTCAAAATACCATCTTAGTGCCCATGTTGGGAACTGAGTCCCCAAAAGCATCTAGGAGAAGGAGAGGTGGGAGAATAGCGCCGTTAGCAGTCAGGCCCAGTGTGTGTAAACATGAGGCTACTGTCTCCCAGCTGGGGTCTGCAGGAGAGAGCCCAGGCTTTACAACAGGAAGTGGGCTTATGTTTCATTTAGGCTACTTGGATCTGTGTGCCCTTGGGCAAGTTACGGACTCTCTCAGAGCCTTTATTTCCATATCTGTCAAAAGCGCTCATGTTAGCCTCCTAGGGCTGCCATGACACAATACCACAAACGGGGAGGCTGCAAACAACAGAAATGTGTTCTGTCATAGTTCTGGAGGCCGGAAGTCCAAAATCAACCTGTCAGCAGAGCTCCAAGGAAGAATCCTTCTCTGCCTCTTTTCAGCTTCTGTTTACTGTTCGTGATCCTTGGTGTTCCTTAGCCTCTAGCTCTGCTGCTCCAGTGTCTGCCTCCACTGTCACATGGACTTTTCCCCATGTCTGGTGTTCTGTGTCTCTGTATCTGAACGTGCCTCTCCTTTATTATATAAAGACATCAGCCGTTGGATCTAAGACCCACCCTAATCTTGTATGGCATCATCTTAATTTGATCACATCTACAAAGACCTAATTTCCAAATAAGGTCACATCCATAGGTATCAGGGGTAAGGACTTGGACATATACCTTTTTGAGGACACAATTCAATCATCTACAAGGGGATAATAATTTATGCCTCCCTGAATTGTTTGGGGGGAAAGACAAAATCAGTGTGTGCAATGACTGGCCTATATGTACACAATAATTGAGGACTCACTGAGTCACGGTAAACTTGCCTTTGCAAGGATCAGTCCTAACAAGCCCAAGAAGGTGGGGTTAGCCCCACAGCTGGAGTCCCAGGAAGTGGTGTGCAAGGAGACACATGAAGAGCTGCCTAATGGACCCTCTGGTTTAGAGCAGGTACCTACCAGCTACTAGAATTACAGACAACAGAGCCTGATTCCCAGGGCAAAGATTGACCAGGCAGTTAGATCCTCAGCATACTAGTTAGACCATACACAGGAATTAAAGCAACAATCTAGTCATACACACTGGCCAAACATAGCAGCTTGGGAGAGAAGAAACCCACAGGGTACAGAAGTACCTTAAGGATAGAAAGACCACTGCTGGAAGGGACAAAGAATGGGTCATGAGATGTGCCTGCTGTGGTCAAGACTTGCTCTGGAGTGGAGTGGGCCTGTTGTTTGAGGAAAATCCAGAAGTGAGAGAGAGATCCCATGGACACAAGTAACCCAGACCTGTATCATTTCTCTCTTTGAAGTGGTGAGCTATGGTTGGTGCCAGCCAGCTCAGGGGATCCTGCTTCACCCTCTTAGTCTCCCTCTGTGCTCCTCTTGTAAATCCTACCCACTGTGCTGAACCCAGGGTTCAGCATCCCACTCCCTTAGAAACTTACCCTGCCCACTAAGCATCCTTAGTCACCTTACACTTTAACCATACCATTTACTCCTACAGAACCATTTACCATGGTTCTACAGGTTAGTCCCTCCCCAAATGGACCATGAGTTCCTTGAAAGCATATATAATACCTTATTCTGAGTATTCCTGTGAGCTCAAGCACAATACTCAGGATGTTGTAAGTATTCAAAAAACCCTTGTTTATTAATTTCTTATTTTTCACCCCTCCTCCTTTAGAGAATTTTATACATTTCACTGGAAGATAAAAAATGCATTTCCAGGGGAGAAAAATGCGGCTTAAGACACATATATTAAGTTTTGCTGTTTTTTGGGAATGGATCCTTTAAATATTATATAGTAGGTTCCTATAACTAAGTGTAGCATACAATTCTGTGATTAGTTTGGAAGCCTCCTATCTGATTGGGGCAAAGTCTTTCATCACCCTCAACTACAAATACTCTCTGAGAATTTATTATATACTAGAAACTATTTAATTATAGGAGATGTCAAGCGGAATAGGTCCTTGCCTTTAAAAAACCAGAGTGCATATTGAATTTGTTATAAAACAACATTACCCAACTTAAAACATTCTGCACCATGCTGACCTATTTGGAAGGGGTCAGCCACACACACACAAAAAAAGCTGAGTCCATCTGCTTGAAAATGCATTAACCAGTGAGAAAAAGTTTTCTGAATGCAAAACAGGACACAGTGATTACATATATAAATTTTGATCTGGAATTTGGAGGCCATTTTATTTTAGTGACTGATTTGGGAGATTGATTTAGTTGCTTTGCATGATAGCAATGCAAAATAATGGGGTAGATAATAGCAGAAGAGGGAGAAGTCCAAAAGACTTAGCCATTTCACCTCTCCCCTTCCTGCACACCTGCAGTGCGAGTACATCATCAGCATTTCCATTACAGAAAATGACTACTTCATGGAAAAGAGCCAAGAATTTCCTTGAAGAGAAACCACTGTAACAAGATCAACAATGCAGTATTCCTCCTCTGGGTCATCCAATTGAATATGGACACAGTTTTGTTGTACAGAGTCCAGAAGGACCTATAAATTATAAGCACCTACATATACCATCTCCTGAATTAATGTCAACATAAGATTTAAGTGTATTTTTAAGGTCTTCAACTGATATTTGTGTGTCGTTATAACTGCATAAGCCCTTTCACCATGCAAAATTTATTATTATTAGAATAATTATCTCCAGGAATTGTGCTGAGTGTCAAGAATAGAATAATAGCTCATAACTGGAGGAATGGATGTCATAAACCCACAAATCATTCTATACTTTCCCACTGTAAATATGTATTCAGAAAAGTGATATCCCCCCTCCTAAATATGCATATTTTCAAAGAATTTCTCAGGAGACCCAACCACTCAAGGTGCTCCTGGGTTTCTGTCAAAGCATGATTGGTTTCCAAGTAGCTGAAGTGATAAGTAATTAACATGATTGGTTCCCAGTTCTGCACAATTCTGTCCACATTGCCAAGGAGATAATTGAAAACAGCATCATGGTTCTTAGCCCTTAACAAGAAGATTCTCTGAAGGTAAAAATGATCCTGAACCCTTGACTCAGGACTCTCACACCACCTTGTTTCTTTTGGAGATGACTTGGACAAGTCAACCCTCTCTTGGCTTCAGTTTCTGTGAGAACCTAATGAGGAAATATGTATGTATGTGAAAGCACTTTTCAAAGTTGAAAAAAATACCATGGATTTTTGTGTGAACACCCAGAATCCAACACAAAGTCCTGCAGATCCCTTGGGATTGGAAGACATAAGCAAGAGCAGGCCTGTGACCATCCGTAGACTCTGGACCAGAGCTGTCACTCACACCAGGGGAGGGTCTTACTGCTCAATACCCAGATGACCACATCAGTGCATGGAAGGGCAATATGTTTTCATTCTCAGATACTCAGCTGGAAAGTTCCTTGTCTCCCAAGGTGTCAGCATTTCAAAGGCCAGTGGAGTCTTGAGAAGAGCACGTCCCAAGCTTTGTGACTGTGGTGGGTTTGTGTGGTGTCAACTTTGTGAAACTGGAAGGAAAGCAGAAGCCGCATTCCTTTGACACTCAGGAGGTCAGGGCAGCATACCAGTTGCTGCCTGTCATAGCTCATGCACATCATCACTTACTGGAAGCTCACCTAATTGACATGGGGAAGCAGCCATGCCCTCAGCAACTCCAGATCCTGCCAGATCTTCCTCTTCAACAACTTCAACTCACAGGCCAGGTATATTCTAGCTCTGTGACAAAGGGCACTAGTTTCTCCTGCATAACACCCATCATCAAAGGTACAGGCTTAAATGGTGAGAGACCAGCGTGGATTCTGGTCCATCTTCATGGGTTCTAGGTCATTTGTCTAGGTTCCAGTTTGTCTTTGCTTCCCCTACTTCATGACAATCTTTCCAGACAGAGTGCTTCACTGGTTTCAGGATCTAATATCAGCTTCAGAAGCAACAGACTCTCATGGAGCTTCCACAATAGACGAAGGTCAAATTCCCATAATAAATCCTTATTGTGTACAACTTCTAGTGGTTCTGCTTCTCTGATTGAACCTTGTCTGATACAGAATTTGGTACTTGAAATTTCCAGAGGAACAGGCCTTAAGAATGGGTTCTCTGAATTGGGCCTGGTTTTTCTGGAATTGTCTTTCTGCTCTGACTATATTAAAAGGCATTAATCACCCTGTTTCCAGTGGTAAAAGAGACACTGATAGTTTATGGTATTGGGTGGCAAAATAATTACCTGAATTATCACCTGCAGATACTTGTAATCAAGTGCCTATAAAAGGTAAGACATTTAGCAACAAAATATTTGTGGTCACTAAAAATTTTAGTAAAATAAAAAACATAGTGGAACTGGTTAACTGTTTACACATGCACCAGAGAACTTTGAGGAAGAAAATGATGAAATTAAGGCTTTAAATTTCCCATCATATGAGGGACTCAACATTTTCTATTATGACCCTAAATAAGCCTATCTCCTGTAGCCATCAGATTGAGATTCCTAAAAAATAAATCTAAACCTAAAGTCTAGTTCTGCAGGTGACTAAATTGTGACACAAATTGAATTGCCACTCCCATGAATTTCTTATGTTATGGCATTAATTTTGAAGGAGTGCGACCCTAAAAATTGGGACAGAGACATATGGGGAGATTCCAGCCTAGGAGATTCCAAGGAGGTTAGTTCCCTTGGTCAGAGAAACTACACTCTCCCTAAAGTAGGTGACTTGCAAGGGATTGGAGTCCTTTGGATAGGATAGGAGTCCAAGGGATAGGAATCTCTCTAGCTCTGCTTTTCCCATTTCTCCATGCTTCTAAGTTTTTAGCCAGACTCAAGTTCACAGGCCCCAGAAGACAAAGTTCGAAGTATGATCCATAAGGAAGTCTGATATACACAAAAAGAATCACATGATTTTTCCAATTTATGTTGATGAGAACCCAGGAAACATGTGAAATGGCTTCTCATGGTGTGGGATCAGACTGGAAGGAAAATAATGTTGGATCAAGCCAAATTTATTGATATGGGCCACTCAGATTCAAATGTTGACTTAAGGGGCTGATAGTGGCTTCTAACATTTTGCTTGGCTGGTTGACAGAAATCTGGACCAAAAGGTGACTCATACTAAATATGGCTGAAATGCCAAAATTTCCCTGGCATATTGTAGAGAAAGGTAACTGACACAGTTTCTGTAATGGAATGCTGAGACTTTTGATATCTCTAGAACTGATAATATATGGGCAACTGACTGAAGTCTTTCTTGATCCATTTAAGCTAAGAAACTCTGGGTCTGACTTCTGTCACAAAAGAGAGTCATGGCCACTATCAGTCTGCTATGAAAGTCAATTCACATCCTACAGACCCTTGAATGAAGGGGAGACTAGGTATTTTTAAGGAATAACCCTGCTATAAAACCAAAATGTTGCACTGTACTTTTTCCTCCTGGTCCCCTCCAAAGGCACCTGCAGTCATTTTCCAGGGTTACTGTGCTTTGGGGAAAAGGAGATAATCAGCATTTGGGGAGAATACTACAGTGACTCTGAACTAACATGAATTCCTACAAACCCAAACACCACAATGGTACACTAGTCAGTGTAGAAGCTTATGGTGAAAAAAATCAAAGAAGTTTTATCCCAGGTTTACCTCACAGTATGCCCAGTAAGTCCCCAAACACCTAAGCCCACTCTGTAACTATTTCCCTAGTCTGGGAACACATAATGGGAATACACGCACTCAGCAACTGGCAGAATCCTACTCTGACCCATGGAATGAGGGCTATTATGGCAGGGAAAGACAAATAAAAGTCACCACAACTGCTTCTATCTACAAAAAACAGTATTAAACCTAAGACAATACCAATTTCTAGAAGGACTGAAGAGATTAATAACACAACTAAGACCTTGAAAATTGTATGGGTGGTAATTTCTACCACATCCTCTTTCAGCTCACCTATTTAAGCTGTGCATTAGAAAGATGGATCTTGAGGGGTGCCTGGATGTCTCAGTTGGTTAAGCGTCTGACTTTGGCTCAGGTCACGATCTTGTGCTTCATGAGTTCGAGCCCCATGCCAGGCTGTCCGCTGACAGATCAGAGCCTGGAGCCAACTTAGGATTCTGTGTCTCCTTCTCTTTGTGTCCCTCTCCTGCTCACACTCTGTTTCTCTCTGTCTCTTAAAAATAAATAAACACTAAAAAAAAAAAGAAAGAAAAAGAAGAAAAAAAGGAAAGAAAGATGGAACTTGAGAAAAGACAGCAAATTACCATAAATTTAATCAGATAGTGACTCCAATTACAGGTGCTGTTGATATTTTTTAGGTGATGGGGGAAATCAATACATCCCACAGAATCTGTATGTAGGTATTGACCCAGTAAATGCTTTCTTCTATGTATGTTAGTTTCCTAGGTCTGCCATAATAGAGTACCACAGAACATCAGAAACTCATTCTCTCACAGTTCTGGAGGCTAGCTAACCAAAATCAAGATGCTCCTTCTGAAGCCTCTCAGGGAGGATCCTTCCCTGCCTCTTCTAGCTTCCTGTCATTCCAGGTACTCCAGTCTCTATAGCATGACTCCAATCTCTACCTCCAGCATCACATCGCTATCTTCCTTGTGTCCATGTCTTCACAAAGTGTTCTCCTCTTTGTGTGTGTCTTGAGTCCAAATTTTCCTTTCCTTATAAGGACACCAATCATGTGAGATCAGAGCCTATCATAATGACTTTATTGTAATTTAAAGCATCTGAAACAACCCTATTTCCAAATTAAGTCACATTCACAGGGACTGGTGGTTATTCAACATATATATTTTTAAGGGGCACAATTCGATCAATAACAAAGTACATTTAGGACTCCCATGCCCTATGATTAAATTACTGTAATTAATGTTAATGGAATTAGAACTAATTAATGGAAAACTACAGACAGTACGGCAAATGGCCCAGATTTGTCAGGAATGAAGGTTTGGGTCACCCCATGAGGTAGGGAACTATGACAAGCTAACATGCTTGTTAAGAACAAAAGGAATAAACAAGCATGGAGAAAAGCAAGAAAATACATATCATAGCTGTGACCATGTGCACAATTACAGTATAGGAATGATAATGTTATGAATATTTTTATTTTGATAAACATATACTTATGTACATATTGGCCAATTCTTTTCTTTCTCACTGTTTTCCAATTCCTACCATCTGAGTTGTGTTAATAATAGTTAACTTTGTATCTCAGTATTTAAATTAGAGGATATTAATAGGGTGATGTCACCCAGCTAGAAGTAGAATAAAACTCATCCACAGGTAGAAAAAGGGACTTTATCTTTTAGGGAAAGGGTTAGCCTGTTTTTAGTTATATAAAGGATAGTTGTATTATATTAGGTGAAAGCATAATTTTCATATTGCCTTGTTAGGAAATTAAATATGTTAAAAGTGATACATGTGGATAAGAAATGTACAAGGGTCAATTGTCATAAATTTGTATCAAGTCAACTCAGCTAAATTGGATCGATGTTTCCCAGAAGTTCTGGGTTAGCACTGGCCACAGGACACATTTTGTGTGAGATCTGAAAGGCAAAAGTAAAGCTGAAGCCATATTCTTCTTACACTCAGAAAGTTGGTGCAGGGTACCAGGAACTACTGCCCCTCACAGACACTGCCACCCATCTGCTGGCTCACCTTGATAGCGCAGGAACTCCAACCCCTGTCGGATCTCTCCCTTCAGCTTATCAATTCCTGGGCCAGATGTGCTGAGCTCTGTGACAGTACATACCAGTTTCCCCTGCCCATCACCACCCATCATCAAAGTTGGAGGCTTAGAAGTGGCAGAAGAGGGTCAATAAGGGTTCTTGTCCATTCTCATGGCTTCTTGGTCATCTGTGTCAGTCAGTTTCTCCTTGCTTTTCCCATTTCATGAACACCTTTCCTTCCCAATTGCCTGCTTGTTGACATCAGGCTCCAGCACCAGACAAAGAAGATACAATCTCTCATTAGTCTTCTAGCCAATTCCCACAATCGTAGGGAGTCAAATCCCCATAAAAGTATCTTATTATATATCCTAGTGGTTCCCATTCTCTGACTGAACCCTGGCTGATACAATGCTGCCATAGACCTTAAAAGGCACTGACATGTTGAATCAGCCATAGGTCCAGCTAGAAGCCGTCAACTGTGTCAAACCAGTAAGATGTCATAGGCTGTTTAGTACCTAGTGTTGAGATGGTTATGGTTCACAACTGTATAGGACCCACTTATTAATGTTTTCCCCTGTATCTTTTTTTAATTATGTTCCCAGTTCAAAACTGTGTTTGTTAAATACCAAATAATTTGTTTCCATTTTTATGACTGAAAAATAATCAAAGCTGCTCATCAGCCTGAGAAAGCCAACATTCCTACCCTGTACTGATATCACTCCAGCCAGAGGCAGTGAAACTTGACATGTTGATGAGCTCTCCAAAGGAAGGAAAGATGTCACATCTTCAAGTTTCCCTCAGAAATGTCTATGGAAGAGAGGAAGTGAAAATAGGTGAAGCATGAAAACCTTCTCAGAGATCCTCATCACTGGGGGCATAACAGTCACTTAGCAGACCCAAGGGTGCAAGGAAAAGGAGGAAAGAATGGGTGGAAGTGGAGGTGGAGGTGGGTAACAGATGAACTTGCCTCCATGGGGAGAATGGGACTAACATTTTGCCTGAGTCTGTACCAGAAGAAAAGGCTGTCCCTTCTGAAATATCATGAAAATACAACTGTACACAGGTCAACAGAGAAGAAGGTCTTCAAAGTCCTGTCAACCCCAATTTATCACATTATGTCAGCAAAGCTCGGATGATATTACAGAAAACCCAGCGAAGACAGTCACCCCAGCTTTGCTGTTGCCAGGCCTCTACAATGGGAAGTGAACAAAAAAGAGTTTATCCCATGAGTTACCTCCTAATAATAGTAACAAAGATGACAATAACAATGGAAGCGCTTGGTGTGAGTCAGAAGACCTATGCTCCTGAGTGAATGTCATCACCATTCTTGGCTTATTTTGCATCCTTGACAGAGATGCTCAATCTCCACCAAAGCCCAGTGTAGACCTGCCTCTGGAAAGCAGCTACCTGGCCAGGGACTGCATTTTCCAGACCCCTTTGTAATTAGTTCTCACCAATGCAATGATGAATGGATCTAACTGGATCACTTTGAATCTAAAATGAACAAGGAAAAATGAGCCTTTTCCAAGCTGTCTTCTCCTATATCCTGGCAGGGAGTTGCCCCCCAAGGCAACCTTGGAAATCACAAGTCCAGAGGCTCCATCAGCCCATATCCCTGAATGCCCATTTAGGACAGAGCCCAGTCCCCACCAATAGGACTCTACATGAATGAAAAGTAACATTTTATTATGTTTGAGCAGTGAGATAATGAGGTTTCTCTGTCAAGGCAGCTAGAACAAACTGATACAGCCTCTAACCTATGGGTTTATGATCAGTTACCAGTTTACAAATACTTCCTTAAAAGAGATTTTTGTACTTAGTTTGTCCTGAAGAATAACTACCCTGTGAAATAGATCAGTCAGATATTTCTTACACTTTGCATATGAAAACCTGGAACTCAGAATACTGAAGTGATTCCCCAAAGTCACTGATGAGCAGGAGGGCCAGGATGTAGAAGCAGGAGACCTGGATTGGATTTGAGCTCCAGAAGCAGTGTACAAGGGAGAAGAGGGCACAATCATGCACATCAGCGAGCTCTGAGTGAGATTGTGACTCTACCTGGGACCGCCCTTGTGACTTTGAGCAATTCTTTAAGAATCTACTTCCTTAATAATAAAGAAGGAATAAAAGGTAATATGAATCTTGCAAAACTGTCATAAAGTGAGATATTCACATGGGTAACATAGTAACCAACTAACAGGCAATAGTAATAGTTCATACTCAAGACCACTTATCATGTGCCAAGCACTGCTCTATCACTTTACATCCACTGACTCATTTATTCATTCAACACCCCTCCAAGTGATATACCATTACATCATCCTTACTTTAAAGATGACGACATTCACAAAAGTTAAGTAAAAAATCTCCACAGTATTACATATTTTTGCCTAGATTCCCCCAGAAAGGAAAACCAGAGGGAAAGGAAGTGAGGAGAGAAGAACGGAGGGTGCAATTATCACCAAGCTGGTTATGACTAAATGCAGCTGACTGCTTGACCCCATCAGACAGTCCCACAAGAAGCTTTATAAGATGCGACTCATGACTATGCATCTGGTGGCAGGAGGATACGTATGCATAACTGTTGGGTAGAGTCCAGGGAAGCCCCAGGGCTAAAGACAAGGAGAATCCAAAGTGAATATAAGGTGAGGCATTGTCAGGTGTTGACTGGATGAGGTCAATGGCATCTGTGCACAGTGGACGTTGGAACAAGAGGTAGATGAATTTAGAAAAGCCTGAAGTGGTGCATGGTTGGCTATACTACAGATCTAGGAAGTTGTGGGGCTGGTTGAAATCCACTCTGTGTGAAAGACATGGTTACCACTCCTCATTCGCCATGGGGTAGGAGCAGGAGGGGCATGCATTATAACTTAGTTGTTTTTTCAGTGGAATAGGTTGACACAGATTGATACACATGTTCTCTTCCAGTCCATGATTAATTCCTGTGTTTAAGGATTGGCTCACCCAAGTCAGAGATACAGGTGTTAACCTTACACAGCGAAACCAAAACCTTCTGCTCAGGACAGCCATCATGTGGAACCTCCAGGTCCAGTGTCAGTGTGAGGCTTCCTTGAGGAACCATAGCTGGCTCAATGACTGGAGATGTCAATGCACCCAATTGCACCACCATGGAAGAATAATTCTGCTGCCCCCAACTGGCCCATGGCCTTAGAGGAGCTTCAGGCCACACTGGTGTCTCCAAATCTGGCAAGGAAAAAAACAACAACAAAAAAAACCTACATACTTTTGTTCTTTAATTATAAAGGCAAAAGTAATACTTGTCCATTAAAAACAAATAAGTGAAAGAGTAACATGCTTATTGTGGAAAATTTGGAGGGATGAATACACTGAGAAGTTTAAGAGGAAAACAATTGTCACCTAAGGTCTTTTTTTCTTATTATTTGTTAAATGCTTATTTCTTTTTGAGAGAGAGGGACAGAGCATGAGCAGGGAAGGGGCAGAGAGAGAGGGAGATACAGAATCCGAAGCAGGCTCCAGGCTCTGAGCTGTCAACACAAAGCCTGACGTGGGGCTTGAATTCATGAACCATGAGATCATGACCTGAGCCAAAGTCGGACACTCAACCGACTGAGCCACCCAGGTACCCCACCTAAGGTCTTTTTTTTTTCCTCCTCAAGACAACCATCGTTAACATTTTGGTGTATTCCTTTTGGTGGTCAAATAAATATAAACTGTATTTTTAAATAAAATTGAATCAGATGTTATAAGTGTTTTATTACTCTGCTTTGTTCTCTTAACATTTTATGGTAAATATTTTATTGCCGTTAAATACTCTTTAAAAACACCATGTTTATAGCTGAATAATATTTTAGACATTCAGGGTGTTTATAATTTTTAACTATTATATATAGAACTATGATGAACGTCCTTACACACAAGTCTTTGATCACATTTCTGGTTATTTTCTTTAGGAGATACTTAAAAGTGGGATTGTTGTGATGAAGGACATAAATATATTTACAAAACGTCTCCCTGCCAAATTGTTTCCAAAAATGTTGTACCAATTTATAGTCTTATCAGCAACATGTTAACACAAAAGCACAGCAAAAACAAGTCAATATTTTTTCATGTTTTTTTCCAGATTAATAGGAGGAAATGGTATCTCATTATTTTGATTCATATTTCTTTGATTAATGTTTCTATTGACCAATTCTTAGTTTTGTTGACCATTTGGATTTCTTCTACAAATTGCTTGTTCATTTTCTTTGGTCATTTTTCAGTTGGGTATTTGCATCTTTTTATTGACTTGATAAAGCTGTTTATTCTTTGTCATATTCATTGCAAATACTTCTGCCATTTTCTTCATTTCACTTTTAATTTTTATTATAGAGGGATTTTTTTGAATATGGACAGTTTTGGGTTTTTGTTTGTCTTATGTAGTTAAATCTAACAACCATTTTCTTTGTGATTTATCCCATGCTTATAAAGCTCCACCATTCCAACACCAGTTGCGATGTTTTCCTTTATTTTCTTTTAGGTAATTAAGAAGATTCATAAAATATATAAAATCACAACATATAAGAATTGGAAACACTGTCAGTGTCCTTCATTTTATAAATGAGAAAATTTGAGCCTAGGAGGTAAAGTAACTCAAATACCAGAGCACACAATAGGTGGCAAAGACTTTATTTTTGATTAAAGTGTAATTAACACACAACTAAATCCATAAATTTAAAGTATTCAATTTGATAAGTTTTGACAGTTGTATGTACTCTTGTAACCACCACCCAAATCAAGATACAGAATCTTTCTACCTCCATCAACAACCACGATCTGATTATCTTTTACTACAAATCATACTTGCCTATATTTGGATTTTATTAAAATGGAATCATAGAGTAAGTACTTTTTAGTAGCTCTCTTTGTTCACTCAGCATAAATTATTTGAGATTCAACCATAATGTTGAGTCTATAAGTAGTTCATTCTTTTTTATTGCTGAGTATGAATATAATACAGTATGTTAATCCATTCTCCTGTTTGTGGGCATTTGGGCTGTTTCCAGTTTGGGGCTATTATGAAAAAGGCTGATATGAATATTCTTGTAGAAGGACTTGTTTAGACATATGATTTCATTTCACTTGGGAATAGAATTGCTGGGTCATTAGATGGATGCATGTTTAAAGCTAGGGTTTACAATCTGACTCTGAAATGCCCTGAGCCATTGGACCACATGGTCCATTGAAGATCCAAGCATTAGGAGGTCAAGTTCAACTTCTAGCTCTTTCATTTCCTTGCTGTGAAAACTTGGGCAAGTTACTTCACCTCTCAGGGTTTGTTTCCTCATCTGCACAAAACCCTCAGGGTGCTGTGAAAATTAAATGAGTTAAAACAAATTAAGTACTTAGGATAGGGGCGCGGCACATGGTTAGTTTTTATTACTGTTATCTTAAAGAATGTGTCTACATTTAGTCTGTCAGGTACTAGCTTAGAAAATGGTTCTCTTGAAACCAGCTTGGAAAGTCCTCCCTGTGAAGGTAGGGCCACACTGTAAAGATTATTTATGGAAGAAGACAGTCCCTTCCTACAAATTCAGCTGGGCCTGCCACCAAAATGCCTATGTCCAGACCAGCTAGCTTTGAGCATCCCTGCTGGGTGTGAGTCTCCCACCCTCCATTTCTTGCACCTGCCCTTGTTGGGTTCAGTAAACACAGTTCTCCTGCTCAATGTCCAGCCCCAACCAGGCCCTGAGGACTCACAGCTCTTAAGTCCTCTTTAACATCTGAGCAGGATCCCACACCCAGCTCTACCTCTCCTTCTTGGGCTGCAACCATATTGCCCAAGACTCCATTAGCTTTGGCTCATTACTGATGTCCCAGCCTATAGCCAGTATGGTGGTAAGTCTTTAGGAGCAACACATTAGTGGTCTGAGGTAGTAGTGTTGGAAATGAACTGAGGAACACCTTTCCTATCTTGAGTACTTCCTAATTCCTTCTAGAACATCTTCTAATTCTGCCTTTCCTCCATGCCAGTACCTCCTACCGAATGGTAAGCTCCTAAGGGCAGAATCTAGACTATTTCATGCACAATGGCATACTGAGTGCCCAGCAGAGATCCTGGCACATAGTTAGCAAGGCACCCAATAAATATGTTGATGTATTGGGGAAAACATATTTTTCACACAAGTATTCAATGCCTCTTTTCTCCTCTTACCTGCTGAGAAGATTTCTACCTTCCCTCATAGTTCAACTTCTGGGCTTTTATTGTAAAGATCAGAAAAGAGTCGAACAGGAAAGCAGAGCCCAGAGAGGTTTCTTAGAGTTTTTCAAAAAATAGAAGCAAATTATTCATCCATCAATAAGAGCATTTATCAATAAATTATGGCCACACATCTAATACATAGTTTAAATGCACAGTCTAATGTATACTAATCCATAGACTTCATTCATGTACTTATCAACATGGATAATAGTAAAATGTTCAGTTTCTAAAATTTGGAGAATGATATATACATACATGATATGTTTGAGGCCATTTAAATAAAACTTTAAAATACAAAATTATGCTATTATTGTTATGATGGATGGCTATGGATATGTACTATGTAGAAATAGTCCAAAAACATATATAGAGGAGAGTATTAGAGTGGTATACACCCAACTAGCTTAGGGTCACCTAATTTGGAACCAAACTACATGGTATAGAAAAATGCAATTTATCTGTAAAGAATAACTGAAAGTTTTGGAGCTGCAACTGCCATGATCAGAGCTGCAGTTTAAGACGTGACTCTTAACAAGGGAAGGAGGGAAAGATTTAATCACTCAGCATCCATCAAGACACTGTTACAGGCATTTGGAATATATATTAGTGACATCCCCGCTGTCACTTGCATCCTTGTTGTTTTCTAGGCCTGAGGTACAAAAGCCTATCTCATGGCCATCCACATGACAGCTAATGAGGGACTGGAGGTAGAGGGAGACAATGAAAGGGCAAGATGGGAAGTGAGAAGTCACCAGGAAGAATGCATAGCCAGGTTCAGTGTGCAAGGTCCTGGGAGAAGATGGGTGTGTCAAGCATGGAAGGGTGACACGAAGGATGAGGTGTCCCTGAGAGAAGCAGGGAACACAGGACAAGAAAGAATGGGCTCCTGCTCTAGGCCTATCCCTGAGGCAGAGTCAGGTTCTGCAGAGATGGATGGCATGTTGCCTGCTCCCAGGGAACTCACAGATTAGTTGTGACAACCATTCATTCAGCAAATACTCTCTGATCAAGTGTGCTGAAATCTACCCTATGTAACTTGTCATCCTAGTAACCTGGCAAGAACTTGATCTACAGCCCCTGAAGGCTACAGTTCTGGGGGCTTCGTGCAGAGATAAGAGAAACCTGGCTCTGGCCAGGAGTGAACATGAGAGAGTTACAACGTGCACTTGCCTCTCAACCAACTCAAGTACCTGCACCTCACCTCCCTAAACACTGTTCATTCCCAACATCCCAGTCTCTGGCTGGCTCAGTCCCCAGAAGCAGTGGGCCGTGACCATAAACTTTCCAAACTCAAAACATCCACTCAGGGAAGATAGTGTCTGGTTCCAGGAAGACTGTCCAGAAAGGGCTGTTAGAAAGGCACACCCAGGACACTGACTGCTCCAGTGGGCCAAGCATCAGTCACTTGCATGGTGACCTTATGCAATGGCTTAATCTGTCTGGGCTTCAGTTTCTTCATTGTCATGAAAACTTGCTTAGATGTCCTGGGACCACTCCAGCTAACACAAATGTTATCAGTTTCCCAGGGCTGCCACAGCAAAGTACCACAAACTGGGCAGCTTAAAACAAGAGAAACTGATTGTCTGGAAGTTCTGGAGCCTGGAAGTCCAAGATCAAGGTGTCACAGAGTTGGTTCCCTCTGAAAATATAGGGAAAATCTGTTCCAGGCCTCTCCCTGGCTTCTGGAGTTTGGCTGGCAATCTTTGAGTTTCCTTGACTTGTATACACATCGCCCCAATCTCTGTCTCCATGTTCCATGATGTTCTCCCCATGTGCATGTCGGTCTTTTCACATGGTTTTTATAGGACACCAGTCATATTGAGTTAGGGGCCCGCCCTACTTCAGTATGACCTCATCACACTGGCATTGTACTGACCCCATTTCCAAATAAGGTCACTTTCTGGGGTACCGGAAGTGAGTTCAACATAAATTTTTCAGAGACACAATTCAACCCTTAACAACAATCCTGAATGTCTGATTCTTCCTCCCATGGGCCTCTAGGGTGACCATGAAACTATCATTCAGATCAGAAATTCTGAGAATGAAAAGGATACTAAAACAATTATGACAGACAATGGTGTAACAGGACTGACCAGGCAACCTGGGTCATATGGTCCCCAAAGGGCTTGTAAGATCCAACAGAGGTACCTGACAAAAGGCTGAGAAGCAGGGCTCTGGATGCTGTTTCTGCCTCCTACTGGGTCACTCTGTGCCCAGGATGAAAATCCAATCCTATCTCAAAATGAGAAATGGACAGAGAGGGAGAGTGGGAAAAGAAATGAAGAGGTACCTGGGTACCTGAGTACAGAGAGGCTGGGAGAGGCTGGTGCTGGGAATGTTGGTACATGTGGGTGACTGCAAAATGTTATCCCAGTTTCAAAGAGGAGCTCTTTACTGAGATCCAAAAATGGATGCAAGCCCAGGTCAGAACTATAGCGTACATGTGGAACCACGTGATGTATGTAACACACACCCTCAAAGAGTTTCCAATCCATCCATCCTGGGTGACACTGTTTCACATGAATAGTTAAAGGGAATCTCCATGCTGTGTGAGATGCTATCTATGCTCGGCACTTGTTAGTGCAGCCACGGTTCCAAAAAGGAGTCAGTACAGTCCTCTAAAAAAATTGGAGATTTAGAGGAATGGGAAGGTCACTTGAGAGCAGCAGAGGAAAGGCCAAAAGGTATAAGGGACAGTGGCTAGAACCGCCTAAGTAAAAATGGCTTCAAAAAATGAATTGAGAAGTGTCCCTCCTCCTCTATTTTCCAGATGTGTGTAAGATTCGCATAATTTCTTCCCTAAAGATTTGATAGAATTCTCTGGCAAAGCCACCTGGGCCTGGAGCAGTCATTGTGGGAAGGTTTTAAATGATGAATTCAATTTCTTTCATTACTTTGAGTCTACTTAGGTTTTATTCTCTTCTGAGTCAATTTTGGGTATTGGTGATTTTTATTGCACTGTCCCTTCCATCTAGGATGTCAAAGTTGTTGGCATAAAGTTTTAAAAATAATATCCTTTTATGATGAGTTCAATGCATGTGGCATCTTAGTCTTCTCTTGCATTCTAGATATTGGCAATTTCTGTCTTCTTTCTTTTTTCCTTACCAATCCGGCTGGAGGTCTATCCATTTTATTCCGTGCAGAGATCCAGGTTGGAATTCATTCATATTTCACTTTTTTTGTTCTTTCTTTTTCATCAGCTTAGGTTCTTTGCTTTGTTATTTCCTTTTGCTACTTATTTGGGGGCTAATTTGCTCCTCTTTTTCTACATTCTTTTTTCTATTTATTTATTTTCCTCTCTCCTGTCAGGAGCAATCACTTTTGTTTAGTTTAAAGGGTAAGGAAAAGAGATGGAGGCAGAGGGTTGGTGAGATGTATTTCTTGGAAGAGGATTGGTAGCTTATTAAAGTAGATATGGATGTTCTCTGTCTTTCTCCCCATCTCAAGCAAAGGAACACTGGTTGGGACCAGAGCAGAGGTGGGTAGGAAAGTTCTTAGGAGAGAATAAAAAGTGTCCCCTGGAGCTGGAGGTCCAGGATCATGTGTCTGACTCTCAACAGAAGACCTCTGAAGGTAGAAGGTGGGTAGTTATAAGGAAAGGCAGCATTATGAGAAGCTGCACTGGGAGTGGCTTTCTAGGGCCTAACAGGGCCAGACTGTTGGGTTTTTCCACTGGGCCAGAAATGGTGGCTGGGCTGAATCCATCTAAAGAGTATACTCATGAAAACTCCCTCCAGGGCTCTGACAGACAGCTGTGGGTTGTATTTCTAGAAGTAGGAACTGAGGGGGTTATCATTTAAAGGATAAGGTGCTCCATGGGTAGGAAGAAAGGATTTCCAATAATTCATGAAAAGTCCCCATGAGAGAAAGATCCTAGCACTGAACACGAGTCAAAATAGAGGACATCTATTCCAGACAACTACACATTTGCCAAAGATAATAACTTCACCCATACTTGTCCTCCTTAATCCCACCTGCCACTCCCCAATAACCAAGAAAACTGGTGGGGGAGGAGGCAGGACAAGATGAAGAAGAGACCACCTATCCTTTCTTCGTGGCAAATGTGGGGGGATGGAGGAGGAGGAGTTTCACTTGAATAGGAGCTTTAAGCTTTGTAGATGAGTCTGGATTATTTGGTACACGAGAATAAGACTGATCCTTAGTACCAGCAAGGGGACCATAAAGCTATGGTGTCTACATGAGTTCTCAGGATATGGATCCAACTGAACAGGTAGGAAAGGCAATAGTTGGGAAATATAGCATTATTGCATTATTTCAGGCCAAGTCCAGCTCATTCACTAAACCAGTTACAAATCCTACATATGTGAAAATAGGTTATAGGAAAAGATATGGGACTCCAGAGGTCAGAGACAAAGATCAGGCTGTGGCCAGGTCTCTCCTAAGTCCATATCAGTGGTCTTGCAGTGTCAGGACTTGGGGCCAGATCCTCCTCGTTACCTGTGAGTGTGAACCCTCTGGGACGGGGCCCAAAATATCAGCCCCTGCTCTCACAGACACCTTAGACTCGTGTCCCTGCCCCACTATGTGGGACTCCAACAGCACAATGCAGACAGGACGTATGCTCTCTGTGCTCTACTGAGAGCGAGGAAAGATTAGTTTCAGACAACAGGCCTCAGAAAAGAGCGTGAGGTGGGAACATGTGTTACCAAGGAAAAATGGAACATTTTTTAGGAAGAATGGCAGGGAGATGCTAAGGTGGATGCTACTCAAACTATGTCATGAAAGACTAGCTGTTTCTTCTTTCTAGGCTGTCATGGAACTACACTGATCCTGACAAATGATCAGGAAAAATTGAATAAAAACAAAGCATGCAAGATACAAGCTCAAACTCTGCATTGGATTCGACAGACACAAAGCTACTCCAATCGATTGCAGTTTCTGCACTCATTTCATTACGTGTAAGTGGCAGCCAGGCCACGGATGGTGCTGCGTGGCACCAGCTGGGCTCAGTTAAATGGGAGCCATTGTGCTTCTATGTGGGTCAGTCCTTAAAACTTGCAGGATTTTGATAGACCCAGGCCAAGAGACCTTTAGTCTCTCCCTGCTGGTCTCTCAGGCTCCCTGGGCCAACTTCTGATGGGGTGAATCTCCAAGCATCAACCTTCTGGGTCCTCCAGCATCAGCTCCATGCCTTAATTCTCTCTCTCAAACATCATGCTACTCCCTCGGCCTGACATACCCTCTTCCTGACTTGGCATGTCCAGCCCTCACTACTCGGTGGGGCCCAGCTTCAGGGCCACCTGCCCCACTTTTCAGATCCTCCTGGATAGCATTGCCCTGAGGTTTCTCAAGGGGGCTGAGCCATACTTGTCTCAAGCATAGTTTATGTCCTGCCAGCACTGTGGTGATTTATGTTCCTATGTTACCTTCCCTAGGAGACTGTAAGATACCTGGGGACAGGACTCATTTCTGCTTTACCTTTGCAAACTTCCTAATAGCCAGGACGGTGGCTACCTAATAAAGTTGGGCTTTTGTCAATGGTTGAAAACAAGACAACCTTCTCCCTCACTCCCGATGGAGCTGGCTGGGCAGAGATAAATAGCCGTTTGTCTGCTCTTCCTACCTCGAGTGCCAGGAAGTTCCAGGCCCTGATGGACCCCAGCCAGAGAACTCCCAACAGCACTGAGGAAAATGGCTGGTTGCTAAGTGGACCCTTTTGAAGGGCTCCGTGCCTCTCTAAGCTCTTCAGAAAATGAGGACACCAGCTGTCCCCTGTCTCAGTCAAGCAGGCACTTCTTTTCATCTCTCCTAGGCCTCTTATTGCCCAGCGGGGTGTCAGAGCCCAATGGCAGTTGTCCCAAGATGGGGAAGCAGACTTGACAGATGGAAGATAGGTTAGCGTTGTGTGAAGGGAAACCACTTTTGTTTAGACTCCCGTGTGCACGACAGGCACAAGGCTTGATTACAGGGTGATGGGCTGTGGAAGGAATGTGCCGCCCAGCTGGAAAACAATCATGGGCTGTTTTTGTTCCTGCATCCAAGGGTGCACCGGGACGGATGGCAGCATGCAAGCTCAACGTGCCACATTTCATACCTGCAGGAACCAAACCCACGTCCCTCCAGCCCCTTGGGGAGGCTGTGGTGCCTGCAATTCCCCCACATTGGCCCTGCCATAAATCAGGCGTGGCTACCCCCAAGTCACAGGCAGTCTGGACAAGGCAACTGAGAGATGTGAGGAGCAGGGACAGCCTCCAGACTGGCTTAGTCTGAGTGAAGGAGGCTGCCCAAACTTCTATGGCAGGGACAGGTTCCCTGCCAGGGTCCCTGAGCTAGGCCCTGCTGTGCCACCCCTCCAACAAGAGTGTCTGTGTGGAGAATAGTTATCTGGCTGTGAAAGAGAGCTGAGGAAGAGAGAAAGAAGGGGGTAGCTAGGAAAGCAGGTAGGGAGGTTGCAGGGGGCTAGGGCTGGGAGGAACCAGAGGGGAAGATATGAAGAAAGATTTTCTTTAAAAAAAAATGGAAAAGAGAAAAGACAGAAAAGGTGAGCAGGGGGAAAAAGGAAAATAGGGAAATCTTAAAAGCTAGGGAGAAGAGATGGTAAATAAACATTAGTGGTACAGTTTGGGGGAGCCTAGTAGACTGGTATAAATGTTTCGTGAATGTATTTCCCCTCCAAGGTGGAGTCCTTGATCCCACCAGCAAGGAGCAGGGCTCCCCAGGGAAAGCTGTGAGTCTCTCCATGAAGCCTGGAGAAGTCCCTTCCTCTTGCTCCTTGGCCGCCCAAGTCCTGGGAGGCCCTGCAAGGTGAGTTTAGGGCTCCACCCCAGCGCAGCACAGAGACCAGAAAACCGTTTCATTTCACGGAAGATGTCTGCTGAGGTGGCTGGAAAAGCCCATGCGTGTATGTGTGTGTGCGCATGTGGGTGTACCCGCGTGTGCATGTGCATATGTGTGTATATGTGTATGTATGTGTGTGTGCATATATGGGTATATGGGTATTGCGTGTATGTGTTCATGTGCCTGTATGTGTGTGTGCGTATGCGTATCTGCATGTGTGTGCGCATGTGAACGTGTGTGTGTGTTGAGGGACTGAGGAACTCTCCTGCCAGGGTTGGAAAATCTTGCCGCTGCAAGAGTTCTGATCACTTTTGATTTGGGTGTAGCTGTTTTCCTCTTGTAATCCCCAGTGTGGTGAGCAGAGGAGGTGGAAAAAACACTCTGCGAAGTTTTTTTTCCATTAGGAGGCCACTAAACCGCGTAATTCCAAAATAAGGGTCTGCTGCATATATAGCTGCCAATTTATATATTCCTGGACTTTGGAGAGTTTCTTTTGTCCCAGAATGCCCAAGACAGAAGGGACAATATTTTTTTAAATTATTTTTGTGATAAATACACATCACAGTTTGCCATACTTACCATTTTCTTAAGTGTACAGTTCAACTGTGTTAAGTATATTCACATTGTTGTGCAACCAGTCTACAGAACTTCTTTCATTGTACAAGCTTGAAACTCTGTACCTATTAATCGAGACCCCAGTCCTGCCCCCCCACCCAGCCCTTGGCAACCACCAGTCTACTTTCCGTCCCTACAAAGCTGACTGCTCTGGGCACCTCATAGAAGTGGAATCTTCCAGTATTTGTCTTCGTGTGACTGGTTTATTTGACTTCACATAACATCTTCCAGGTTCATTCATGATGCAGCATGTGTTAGAATTTCTTTCCTTTTTAACACAGAATAATATTCCACTGTGTGTGTATTACAACATTTTATTTATCCACTTATCTACATTTCAGCCATTACGAATAATGTTGCTATGAACACAAGTGTACAAACATCTCTTCAAGACCCTGACTTCAGTGCTTTTCAGTATATACCCAGCGGTGGAATTTCTTGATCATATTGGTAACGCTGTATTTTTTTAAGTTTATTTATTTTGAAAGAGAGAGAGAGAATGAGTGTGCAAGGGGCAGAGAGAGAGAGGGGGACAGAAGATCTGAAGTGTGTTCTGTGCTGTCAGCCCAGAGCCCAATGCAGGGCTCGAACTCACAAACTGTGAGATCATGACCTGAGCTGAAGTTGGACACTTAACCGGTTGAGCCACCCAGGTACCCCAGTAACTCTCTTTATAATTTTTGAGGAATTACCATATTATTTCCCATAGTGGCCATACTATTTTACATCCCCATGAACAGTGCACAAGGGTTCCAATTTCTCCACAACCTTGCCAACACTTGTTGTTTTCTGGGATTTAAAAAAAAATTATTTTAGAGAAAGAGAGTGTGAATGGGGGAGATGGGCAAGGGGGGCAGAGAGAGAGAAAGAGAGAGAGAGAGAGAGAAAGACAGAATCCCAAACAGGCTCCACACTCAGCATAGAGCTCGATGCAGGGCTCTATCCCATGACCCAGGGATCATGACCTGAGCTGAAATCAAGAGTCGGATGCTCAACTGACGAGCCACCCAGGTGCCCCTCTTGAGTTTTTTTGATAGAAGTCATGCTAATGTGTGTGAAATGGTATCTCTTTGTGATTTTGATTTGCATTTTCCTGATGATTAGTGATATTGAGCATCTTATCATGAGCTTATTGGCCATTTGTATGTCTTCTTTGGAGAAATGTCTATTCAGGTCCTTTGTCCAGTTTTTATTCAGGTTGGTTTTTTTTTTTTTTTTGTCTGTTTTTGACTTGTAGGGATTCTTTATATATTCTGGACATTATATTATCACATATATGATTTACAAATTCTTCCATTCCATGGATTGCCTTTGCCTTTTCACAGTTGACTGTGTCCTTTGATGCACAGAATTTTTAAATTTGGAAGTCATCCAATTTAATCTCTTTTTTTTCTTTTCTTGCCTGGAAGGAACCGTATTTTAAGCCAACTTCAATATTACGGCTCTTCTCAAGATGCTGTTAAGTAAAAGAACAAGATAGAACCCCGTCCCAGTGAATGCAAGTGTATGCGCCCCAGTAGCTCAGGCCAGCCCCAGGGAGCAGGCATGGACCAGGTTAGGAGCTAACTTTTCCTTTCTGTTTCTTTTCGTGTCAGAGTTTGTAAATGAGCCTATCAGAAATTCTTTCTTTGGGGCGCCTGAGTGGCTCAGTCAGTCAAGCATTGACTTCAGCTCAGGTCATGAACTCACAGCTCATGAATTCGAGCTTCATATCGGGTGAGCTCGAGCCTTGCTCTGGGCTCTGCACTCTTCCTCCCTCTCTCTCTGCACCTCGTGGGATTTTCTGTCTCTGCCCGTCACTCACTCGCGTTCTCTCTCTCAAATATAAAGAAAGAAAGAAAGAAGAAAGAATTTTTTTTTTTTAAAAGAAAGTCTTACTTTGCACACCTATGCTAATTTTAGGGTTTTGTTTTTGGCTTGTGGTTTTTTTTGCTGCTGGTTGGGTCCTACAGCAAGGAATCTTGAACTGTCCACAAAAGATCCAAAATGAACCCCTTATTTAGGAGAAAATGTCCCAGGTTTTCTGGCCAGCTCAGATCTTCAATATTTGCAGCAGAAGGGAGTAATCCTAAAAAGTCAATAAATGGTCCCAAAGGAAGTGAGCCAACTGCAGACATTTAACTGTTCAGAAAGATAAGGAGTGGAAAGCATCTTATAAGAGGGTGCTCAGCACTCAGGGTCCTGCCTCTATGCTTTATGAGCCCTAATTCAGATCCAGTGTCAGTTCTTGGGTCCTCTGCCAAAGAAATACTGGAAAACCAGCTTTTCCCTAATTTCATTGATTATGTCAGCAACTGATGGACACCATCTGTGAACCCAGACCAACCTTCACACATTCAAATCTGCTGGCATGAGTTCACCATTCTTCTCTCATAATGGGGGTGGGTGGAGCCAGTTTATTGAAGACACTTTCAATCCAATAGTGCCAACAGGGGACAAGAAAAGCCTTCGCGTGCAGAGACAGCAAAGCTGTTGGAATGCTGCCAAGCTCTTCACCCCTTTAGCATAAAGTTCCTTTCTCCTGGAATGCCCAGCATAGGCCACAATCTGCAACGCTGTGATAATCCAGTTGTCTGCATCCATCCCTCTTCCTTCTTAACCATCCAGTCCAAGTGACTTGAGTGCAAGCCTCAACACAGTGCTGAGGGCAAGGGCAGTGATGAAGGGCAGCACAGAACTGAATTACACATGTATAATACTAGTATAATGCATTGTAATATATAACATGGATTCTAGTAGACTTCAGTATTAATATTAGACTTCATGGTGCCTACAGACAGGCCGAAGTGATTAAAAGATATCCCTGAGGGGTGCTTGGGTGGCTCAGTCGGTTAAGCACCCAACTCTGGATTTCAGCCCAGGTCATGATCTCACGGTTTGTGAGTTTGAGCCATGCATCCGGCTCTGCACTGATGGTGCGAAGCCTGCTTATGATTCTCTCTCCCTCTCTCTCTCTCTCCCTCTCTCTCTGCCCTTTCAGTGCTGTCTCTCTCTCTCTCTCTCTCTCTCTCTCAAAATAAATAAACTTAAAAAAAACATACTTCATAAAAAAAAAGAAAAAAGATGTCCCCAAAACCAGAGTGATCAGTATGAAATGGACTTGGTATCACACAGTTGAACATTCCACAGGACAGCAAGTATGGTGAGTATCACAGAGGAGGGGTCTGTGAGGAAAGGAAATCCCAGTGGCCTCATATTGAAGCCACACACCCCACAGACACCTACAGAAAAGCAAGCACACGTATCCCGAAACCATCACCCATGAGCTCTGACCCTGACAGACACCCACACCCACACACAGATGCCCATCCGTACATATCCACACCTCGAAAAGAGATGTGCTCTTCACACACAAGTTCAAGGGTAAATTATTTTTCAGTTCCTCATGAAAGAACTGGGAAATGGACAAATGCCCAGGGCTCCTTAGCGAGGTTTGGTGACCCAAGACAGCACTCACGATTGAACTTATATGTCATCACCCCTTGGCTCCATTCCAAACAGGCTTCGTGTGCACCCCAAAAGAAAATGCACCGTAAGTTCCTGGAAGCATTGGGTCTTTTGAAAGAGTGAATTAGTGTTCGTGGGAGGGGGTTGCTGAAACTTCAGATGAAGAGAAATGGCAAGCATGGACTGTTTATTTCAGAATTCCAAATGTTCTCCATGGACATGCATTTATTTGTGTAAACAGATAATGGTCTTTTAATGTACTCTGGCTCATTTTCAGCACAGGTCAAGTTCAAATGCTTTGTGCTGCCTGGACAGTAACTGGGCCTTGAGGAGATCCAGGTGGTTCTGACCAGATGAGAAGCACGTGACTTGTCCAGTAGAGGACCCACTCAGTTCCAGAGGTCTGTGTTCCTGGACTCCCAGCCACGTTTCATCCCTAGTGGAAGGTTGCATCCTGGTTCAAAGACGAAACCTTTGATTCCTTCCTCCCACCTACCATATTCACAAAAAGTCCTAAGGCACGAGGGGGAAGCTGGCTTGGACTAGAAGCCCTAGAAGTTTGTTTGAACATCACAGCCCCTTTGTAAATCAACATTTGAATGAGTTAAGTGCACGTGAGTGAGTCTGAAACACAAGGGTCACATTCCCTCTAAAATACTTGGGGTGCAAAATGCACTCCAAATTTAGCCTAATCCCAAATTAGGAGGCAGACCTTGTCAAGTCTCCCTTGCCCTGAAGTTTGGCCCAGCAACCAGGAACCCCAGCTGCAAAGGACAGAGCTGGAGTTCCCGGGCCTGAATTCCTGTGGTTGGCTTGTGACAGCCGCCTGACAGCCTTCCCCGGGAGCCGGCGGGGGGGGGGGGGGGGGGGGGGGATCCTGCACCCGGACTCCATAATCTGTACCAACAATACCAAAGGCACTGTGATGGGTCTTCCCCAGCAGGCAGAATGTGAGGCAAGCGATAATAAGAACAATGAAAGGGTCTGACATGGAAATTTCAGTAGGAAACAAGCAATTACATGAGAACAAACATTCCCAACGCCACTCACAATCATCAGAACACATAACAGTGATTATAAAAATGATAGCAACAAATTCAGACCCGGAGCAGTTTGTGCTTTAGAAAAGAGAGTCCTCCTGGGGCGGAGCTGTGACCTTCCCTGGCACATGTGGACAGTGTGTGTGTGTGTGTGTGTGTGTGTGTGTGTGTGTGTGTATGCCTTTTAGAACACATGAATTTCATTTGACTTGATTTAAAGCTGGATCTCTTTCCCCTGCAGTTGAAACCACTTCTCTTGAGCAAACACATTTCCATCCACCAGGCAGGGAGGAAATTGTGAGTCAGAAAAGAGGCCAGGATTTTCTCTGGACCTGCTCTATGTTCAGTCTGAGGATTGCTGGAAAATGTTCAGACTTGGAGAAAAGAACGTTCCCCCACTGTAGAGCTGTGCTCTCCAATCCAGGACTAGAGGTAGGATCACAGTGAGGAGGGTCTAGGATAGAGATATCTTGCTAGGATCCAAATGGACTAGGCCACATCAGCTGTCCTTTTTCAATCACGATTCATGGTGCCATGGATCCAGTGTCTAAGGTTTTAAGGTATGTTCTTTCCTTCCATTGAATGGAAAGCAATGCAAGTCTATAGGTTCTGGCACATATCTAAACTGTCCTGGCTTAGCCTCCATTGTGGGATGCCTCTATCACCCATATCTGGCCTCCATATCATAAACAGTCATTGGTCCTAGTATTGCAAAGACGAGGCATCCAAACATAAGGAGGCAGCTTGAGAAAATTACCAGAATATGCTAATGGTTTACTCGTGGTGGCAGTTGGCAAGTTGGGGGCAGACCTAGGAAGGCTTCATGCTGACATTAATTGCAGTTTATGGCTGGTGCTTATTTTTCTTTCTAGCCAACTACAAGCTGCCTCCTCATCCCCTCCCACCCCTGGGGGGGGGGGGGGCCTTGGGGCCTCCTCCAGGCCTGGCCCAGGTCAGGCCCTGATTTACCGTGCTGGAAGGCTATACCACAGAAGTCACCAAGTCACCTGCCAAGCACAGCAGCCAAATTTCGATTCCTGGTAGCCTCGGCTGCCAGCCTTGGGAGGGAGCGCTGACCCCAGAGGAATCCAGTTAATTCTGTGCAACCCACCCTGCCTGTTGTGGGCCATGTTGTGAAATAGGCACTTGGGTTTTGGCATGTGTCGCCTTTATTCCTTCAGATTATAGGCTTAATCTTCTAGGCAAAGAGGCACAACTACTCAGATCTGCATAAACTCTCCAGAGAACTAGATAGCAAAACTGGAAACTAAGGTCCTTACCCCAGCCCCCACCCCCACTCACTCATTCCTGGTACAAATAGTGACAGTGGATGCTGGTGTGAGTTATCAAAATGTGCAAGAAATGAGTTTATGTACAAAGCACTTCAACAGGGGCTCTTCTTTGTACTTCCCTTTTTTGAAAGGAAATCTAAGTTCTGGGTTTTGATTGCTTTATTAATCGTTAAGCTCTGACATCTAAGGAATTGAGACGCTCTGGCCAGGGATCCCACCTGGCTAGCCAATGAACAGGCTTCCTGGGCGTACATGGTTCTAGGGCCCAGGACTCAGATACTCTGGGGAAGGGGTTGATGTAAAACTGGGTCTCTTTTCCTGTAGTTGAAATTTTGCTAGGATCCAAACTGACTGGGACCCACCCATAATCCTTTTTTTTTTTTTTTTCATCAAGATTCACAACACCATCAATCCAGTTTTCTAAGTAAGAATTTTTCCTTGGAGCTCACACTGCCCATGGCAGAGCTTAGGTGAAATCCTGAGGACGGGACCATGAGAATTCCAAAGCCTTCACCCCAGCCCCCATCCACCACTTCTGGCACTCAGGTGATGGGAAGGTCATCCTAATTAAAACCACGTGGTTGGGTTTCAGCTGTGGAAAATTGCTGGATCCTTTCTCCTTCCTCCCACCTCCTCTTTCTCTCCTTAAACACACACATGCAACTTTCCCTCCCTTTATTTAAGCAAACAATTCTCTCCATGATTAAATACAGCTCCTTCTTATCTAAATAGTCCACAGATGTATAAAGACACAGGAGCTTTCTGCTCCTATTTGAAGCTCGTTCTGGTACCCATCTTCTCCAAACCTACAAAAAAGGCCCTCGCTGACAGAAATTCCTAACGCCTGTTCCTCAGTAAATCAGCCCTGCTCGGCAGGCTGTCCTCAATTTATCAAAGAGGTGGGATTTCCCTTCCAAATACTTCAGTTTTCCCCTCTTCTTGGCCTCTCCCATAACCTGAGCTTGAAACTGCCCAGATGTGAACAAATGGAACATGAAAAGTCCCAATTCTGTTGTCAGATTCTGGTATGACTTCAGCTGTCGAGGTAAATACCGCCAGTTGGTCAACTTCAACGACCTCTGGTGGTCCAGGCCTGGGAACTAAGGGGATTCCCCGGAGGGCAGAGGCTTGGAGTGTTAATAGATTGCTAAGGAAAAAAAAGAAGGGATCTGTGAGTTTCCAGAGTAAGTAGAGTCTGCGCAAGAAGAATCAACTGTCAAGATCTGGGACAAAAGTGAAATCCAGAGAGTGGGTTGGGAGGGTTAGCCCACAGCTTTGGGTTTCTACCTGGAGCTCTCCCACAGTGTGATTTTCTTTCCAACCCGAGGCATGGTTAATATTGAGTCCCATGGAGACGGGCTGTACACAGGGATCCCAGACATGGCATTATTGCGGCAGGAAGCAAAGACCCTGCTGAGCCCTGCAGCCCTTCTCACCTACCCCTTCCAGCCTCAGCCTCAAAGTGTGCTTGGCAGACCAGAAGTCAGCCTCTCATCAGGAGAAGCCCATGGGAAATGCAGGACTCAGGCCCCACCCCCTTACCCAATCAGAATATGCATTTTCATACAGTCTCCTGGTGGCTCCTGTGCATATTAAAGTCTGAGAAGCACTACTTGGGAAGCCACATGTAGCCAGCTAAAGGAAATAGGCTCATTCCTGCCCTCGTGTCTCTAACCGACCTCTTTTATTAACTAATACCTAATAAGAATAACTCAGAACTTTAGAAAGGGCTGCAGCAATATGGAGTATGTGGGTGGGGATAAGGGGGAATACCAAAATAATATCCCGCCTGTCATCCCCAGGCCAAAAAAAAATGTCCAAACAAAATATTTTACAAAGTAAGATCCAGCAGATTGCTGGTATGTGGGAAACCTAGAGCACTAGTTCAAAGTTCCAATTCTAGGGCCCTATGGCAAACTTTTGGAATCTGAAATTTCCACGTGTGGATGTCAGAAACTGCTTGTTAGCAGGCTCTCCTGGGTGATCTATGCTAAAAAAAATTTTTTTTCAATGAAATTTTGAGGTTTATCTGTCATCGAAGGTGTGTTACCTTAACTTTCTCTTACACAGGGAAAGAAATTGGAAAATTCCTTCTGGTTCTTTTCTCTCTGAAGGGCATGGATAAATATGTGGGGCTTGGAATGGGCTAGATTCATGGGGAAATAATAAAATGAACCTATATTTGCATTTCTTATATAGTTCTAGGGATCCATGCTAAAATTTAAGACTGGTTCTATTTCCTTTGATTACTATTAGAGGATTGGTACAGATTTCTCTTCCTCAGGAGCAAAAGTGAATTGCTGATACTTCTGGTCCCACCGTGGGGAGATGGCCTTAGGAGTAAGAGCAACCTGGGGTGCCTGGGTGACTCAGTCAGTTAAGTGTCTGACTCTTGGTTTTGGCTCAGGTCATGATCTCATGGTTTGTAAGTTTGAGCCCCGCTGTCAGCATGGAGCCTGCTTGGGATTCTCTCTCTCTCTCTCTCTCTCTCTCTCTCTCTCTCTCTCCTCTGTCTGCCACTCCCGTTTGTGCTCTCTCTCAATAAATAAATAAATAAATAAACAAATAAACAAATAAATAAATAAGAAGAGCAACCTAACTTGGATAACATTGTGACCCTTCATCTCTTTCTGCCCCTGAGTAGGAGAGCACCTGTACAATTCCCTGAAGAGATGTGGATGTTACAGAGTTGAGGTCAAGGCTGCCAATCTTGGTGCTAGCAGCATGTCTTAGGCACAAGGCTCAAGTAGTCCCGACCCTTGGGTACCCCACACTCCAGGGTGACTCCAGCAGCACAAGCCAAGATGCCTTTGTACATACTTGAGCATCTTTTTGCTGATATGTTAAAAAAAAATTCAAAACAGCAGTGGGAAATCATGGGTCACAGTGATGGGGCTTCAGCGGGGTCACAAAGACATGCTACCCAACCTAAAAGAGATTTTCCTTTTCATTAACCACAGGAATACAAAGGAAAAATGCCAATATTGGCCTTGACCTAGCTAGCATATCACTAGTTCACCAGTCATGTACATTCGTATGGGAAGATCTTTAGATACTAGAGCACAACTTTAATGGAATTTTCCTAAGTCCTCCTACCATGCCTGAGAAATGGTGTCTTTGTGCTTAGGTGTGGTTTTGGGTGACCCAGCAGTATTTGCTCACTTCTGGGTAAAATTGCCAGTTGTCTGAGGTTTGGAAGTGCCCTGTTAATCAGGCAATGACATCAAATGAAGTTGTCACCGTAATTGCTTACAGAATTAAAAGTCACCCTGAGGAATCCCTTGGGCAACAGGCATATAACCTAATATGAAACAGCTTGGGCTCAGTAAGTGCCACACTTGGGGTCCAAAGAGAAGCTGGACAGTAACTCAGATGTCGTTCCCACATGTCTAGCCCGTAGGAGCCCTGGGTTCTGGTTCTAGCAACACCATTGACCTGGGACCCCCAAACTCCTTATGAAACCCCAGCCATCTTCCCCTATCACCTTCTCCATCTGTATATTAAACAGTTGGACATGGTTCCCTCTAAGATCTCGTGTGGGTCTAAGACCCCAGATCCCAGAGAGTTTTCAAATTTTAGTTGGTAATTTTAACCAGAATTAGCTGAAGGGAAAAGGCATCTGAAACCAAAAACATGGAAAAGAACGGCAGCATTGAAAACACAGTCTTTGTAGAACAAGTATTTAACCTTTTCTCTGGTCTGAAACACACGCAGCTGGGAGAAACGCTTCTGGAAGTTATTCACAGGAGCAGATGATCACTGTGGGATGGGGGTGAAGGTATCAGGCAGTGCCTCCCAGGTGCTCCTTCAGCCCACCCAGGCCCAGTTATCATTTGCAAGTTGTAAAACCAGGACAAGAAAACATCACCGAAGAAACTCAAGCAGGGGGATGTATGTGCAGTGGAAGAGAGTGAGTGGTCTATCACTGGGGACAGTGGCGGGAAAGACACAACTCACATTATCATTGATTAATTGAGTGATTTTAGTCAAGTGAATATTGATACATGGCAGGAAAAGCATGAAAGTAAAATGAACACATACGGGAATTACTATTAACATAAGTGATAACATCAAAACATCTGGTAAAATGCAGTTAAAACAACAACACAAATGAAATGGAATGTAAAACATTTTCACAGTATTCAAAGCTTTTGTAAAAGATTTAGACTCTATGTGAGGGGACTAGGGGAGACGGGAATTTCACCTGTGCCCTATGTATCCGCTGGTGACAGATCGGAATGGCCACTACGTTATTCTGTGGGAGTTACCCAAAGGTGCACTTCAGAGACAGCTGTGGAGTTGCAACAGAGCAACGATTTAATTGGAGTCTGATGAGAAATATACATTCTAGCTCTGAGCATGGGGGTCTGTAATCAACACATCCAAGTGAAAACTGGAGCTCTGACAGGATTCTGCCTCCAAAAGCCCTTGGTGCTAATGCACCAGGACCAGGAGCCAAGTGTCACATGGGATATTCTAAAGGTGAAGTGTTCTTGGGGTTCTCACTTTCTATCTTCTGAGAGAATTAGTTATCTTGAAGACTAAATTGAGCTCTGCCATGACTTCACAGGATCCTACCCAGCAGGATTACTTCTCACCTTTACAAATATGACCTTTGAACTAGCAATAGTTATAAATCACATACAGACCTCCTCTTTTAGAAACCGATGACCAAGCCAATAGTCTATACACTGGTTCTGTTCTACCAATGGTTTGTTGTTTCTCAACAAAGGTTTGTGATAAGAAGGCAGTTTTGGGCTCACAGCCTCCTTTTGCATCCTCAAATTGCTGGTGTGTTGTAGACAAAGAGTGTGTATCTCAAATCCACAGTCAAATTCAAAAGTCCTGGGACCATATGGTTGGGGTAAAACGTGCAGCTGCAGTTCACATTTCCAATTTATTTTGAACTCATTCTGAAAATGTCACTTCCTGTCTGAGGATTCCCATGTAGACAGCTGCGCAGCACGGCCGCCTAATCTTCCGTACTCTTTCTGCTGTAACAGCTAATACCCCACACAAAACCCTTCCCAAGGCCCAGCTTTGGGCAGATGCCTGTTGCATGATGCTCTGTCAAAATGAGCAGATACATATAAGCAATGAACTCATGAGTTAATCAACCAAAACTAAGGCCCAGATCCATGCACTCATGAAATTGTTCTGAATTTCAGTTAACAATAGTAAAGTAGAATATTTCTAATTAACTAATGTATATACACATTTAAAAGAAAATCATCCAAAATTACAGGCAAATCACTTAAGATCCCCAACACTTTATGATTAAAGGTCAGAGAGAACCAAAAAACAAAAGTGTTAAAATAAAAAGATCACTAATGGTGAGAGGTTAATTATATCAGGATCACCCTCAGGTAGGTAATGAGTTGGTATGCTAATTTTCAGACTGGAGCCTTCAGAAGTTAACAGAATCTTCCACTGTTTCTGTGTCAGTCCAGGGCCATGGGGGTGACACTTCCCAGCCTCACTGCAGCTTCTGGATTGGGTATAAACATTCATCCGGAGGGACAACCACTAGTTCACCATCTTCAGGTGTTACAGAGAATTAAGAATCAGGCTTGAGGAACAAATTCACATTAATTGCTTAGAATGACTTCCTATACACTGAACAGGAGGAGTAAAGTTGCTTCTGTGAATGAGCTTATGTACATCACTTATTAAACACAAGGGTTTTAAGAAACATCTTCGGGCACTCAGGGAAACCTGTAGAGATGTGTGTTGTCTTTGAAACTCTCTCCTTAGATGGAGACATTTTTGACTTAACTCTCCCTCTGCAGAAATTTAAAAAAAAAATTTTTTTTTAAGTACAAGGAGGACAGGCAATCTGGCTGTTCTGAATTTCTTTGATCTATAGGCAATCAAGTTTAAGGGAATCCACTTCTTCACAGGAAATAAAGGCATGGGAAGCACTGTGAGTTCTGACCGGCACTGTGTTGGGGCCAGGACAACCCAGAACTCCTCAGGAAAGAGGACCACAAGGTTTGCTCTCAGGCAAATCCACTTCCCACCCCAAATGCCCTGTGAGAGAGCAGCTCTGCTAGAAAGTAGCCTCAAATGCATCGAAAGACCCTCAGCCCAGTACGTCTTTCAAATGTTAATGTTGATTTTTTTTTAAACATTGAAAAGTAAACACAGTTTTTGTTGTTGTTCTCTAAAAAAAAAAAAAAACAACAAAACAAATAAAAACAGAAACAAAAGTGAAATGAGCAAACAGATGAAATCAGAACACTAAGCTCTTCAACCAATTACAATTCACACTGACTCGCAATTTGCTGGGCTGTTCCTAATTTTTTTTCTTTGTTTTCTCTTTAACTATGTTCTTTGAAAACCACTAACCATTGCCTTCTCAGTCTGAAAATCATCGTCTCTCTCATGCCGTGGGTTTGGTGCCCACGGTGTTTCCTTTTCCTCACACAAAGGCAGGCACATGCTGCCCTCCACATGTCTGGAGGCTAGATCACGCACCAAGGCTGATGTTCACTGCCACTTCCATGGCACCTGAGACTAGCTGATTCAGATCAAAAGACAATCACGTGGAGAGGCAGAGCAGACATGACCTCCCTGTGTTTTTACCATTACATACTGTCCTGGTGCTTTTCTTCCCTGCACTTAATTTTCTGGCATTGATCTTCAGTTGTAAGTGTGGTGTGTGTTTGTTTCTGCATAAGGTGGACAGAGACAGAAGTTTCTGGAACTGAAAGCAGCACATCAAAGGCATAGATTAGCTAATAGATCCACAAGCAATTTGTGACCACACAAAGAAAGTTGCAGAACTTAGTTTTTTTGCTGCTGTCTCTCACTTTTTTCCCAATGCTTTTTGGTTGGGGGTTTTGTTTGTTTTTTACTGGCAAAATTTTCTTTTTTAGTGGCTGTCTCTGGTTGAAATGGTTTGTACCTACTTTTCCTCAGTGATGTGCTGTTCCACACTGTAGATCCTAAAAGACTTCCTAATCTAAATGGTTTTCCTTACCTGGGTATGCGGCTTTAAATACTGGCGGTACTGGGGTCTAGAGCGTGGCTATGGAGGGGAAGGAGTGGGAAAGCTGCCAGAGCAAAGCCAGCTGGATTACAATGTCCTCTACCAACCGAAGGGGCAGTGAGCACAGACCTCCAGGCTCTAGGGTTGTATGCTCAGCCCCGCCCCTCACCCCGACCCACAGCTCCCTCCCCACCCACCCAGGGAGAATCACTTAAAGACTGATTGAAAAGTGGGGCATTCATGATTTTTCATTTTCTTCATGAAGTTTTTGAATTCCTTGTTTTTCTTGTCCCACTTGTGGATTGCCGTCAGCAAGTACTGGCTCTTCACCTTCCGGCCCATGATGAGAAAATGGTGGCTCAGGTTGTCCAGCTGGTGGCAGGGGCAGTCAGCCCCATTCTTCAGGTATAGGACAAGCTTCTTCAGTTCCTTCTTCTTGATGGGTCCCAGCTTCAGAGGCTTCTTCTTCTTGGGGACAATCTTTTTGTCGCCATTTTCTTTTTTCACTTCTTTTATTTTCATCCTCAACGCTAGAGACGGTGCAGGCAAGGTTGGGGAAGAGGAGAGAAGGAGGGAGAAAAAGCATTTTAGAACCCAGCTTTCCATCTGAAACAATAACCCGAACTTATGGCTCAAGGGGGAGATGAAATGAAAGGCAACTGGCAAGTCAACGAAAGAGGCAGTTTTATAGGTAAGAACCAAGGTCTCAGTTAATTTTCATGTTCTGAGTCTGCCCCCTAGTTTTGTGGTGTCTAATGGTAACTCAGTAATTGCCCTGGGACACCATGAGATTCTCAAATAAATTTTCAGAACCAAATGATATTTCTCTTTTTTAAAATTCAGTGACTCAAAATATCCTACACTGCTAAGAGAAGAAGGGAATCATATAATTGAATATAATCCACATAATCTAAAGCTATAGACCTCAGGATTCAAAGAAAAATTTTACCCTGAGGTTGTTTTTTTTTTTTTTTTAAGAGAAAGCCATTAGTTTAGTTTTTTAACATCCACGGGACCTAAAATTCCTCAAAAGTTGGATCCTATAAACAAGACTGACAAAATCTATGTGTGCACATGCGGCAATAGAGAAATTAAACAGCACATCAAATGGTCATGCTTGAGTGCATCAAAAATCAGTGTCCAACTTCTGCATCAGAGAAATCATAGTCCCTACCACTGTGCCTCTAGGGAGTTCTGACAGCAGGTACTGCTGATGTTCTGTCAACCACAAAGCAACTACTAATGGATGCCACTAATGCTTCTTTCCACTGGGTAGACCCACACAGAATCAAACTCTGCTTTGAGCTCTTGACAGATTAGAGCAAGTCCTGGTGAAGTCTTGACAGATAAATCCATGTGATGATCTCTTTGAGTCTAATACAGGACAAGGGCTTCCCTTCCTCAGCACCGCTATCTGCAGGAAAAGGAAAGAGCTCATCCACCATGTCCGCCTTATCTTTTCCTTGTCTCTACAGACCCTGAGTTAACATTATTTTAATGTGAATGTATGGACAGGAAATTTAGTGAAGATAATTAAATTCGCATGGAGGCATTCTGCACTTGATCTTAGCCAAAAGGCCGAGAAGCGATGCGTGGAGGCATTCTATAAGATGTAAATGCACTAAAACTATGGTGCCACTGTGACACTCAACTCCCCTCTCAGGTTGGCCAGCCCAGATATTTACCAGGGAGATGAAAGTCATTTTCTAGATGCTAGTCACCAGATAATTTGTACATCCTCTGAATTCTTCTAACTTCAAAATTAGCAAGCCTCCTCTTTTTCATGACTTGAAACTCCCACCCAGGCTCCATGAGGAAAGGCTTGAATGTGAACAGAATAACAGTAGTTAACAATTATGAGAGCATATGGCATGCCAGGAAGTGTGCTAAGTATTTTCCATGAATTTCCTCAATTAAACCTAACAACTCCATGAGGAAGGTATAATTATTTTCCCCATTTAATAGATGAGAAAAGTGTGGTGTAGGGGGTTAAGTTAACTTGGCCAAAGTTTCTAATCCTCAATTTAAACCCATGTCTTAAATGTGCACTTTTAATCACCATGCAGTCCATGCTGACTCTATGGCAGCAAAATTCTTCATAATGAACCCCATATTTAGAGGACCGGCGAAATGGATCAAGAAAATAGGGGAGAAGAGCTCAGACTCACTTCCTGGTTTCACCCACATTTCAAAACGACTTCGTTTACAAAATGGTAAAAGAGTTTCTCCTGGTTTAAAAAGACTGCTGTAGCAAAGGCTTTATTATTCAGTATTTACTTGATTAAAAAACACACCCTTGGCTAACCCAAGAATAAGAAGGAGAGGGGAAAATCCTACGAACAAACCTTTAATGAATGTGTCAAAGTCAGTAAATTAAACCCACTCCCACTGCTTTCTTTTCTTTACAAAAGGAGTTCCAGATTTTGCAGTCTACTTAACCTCATATAATACCCTAGGCCTGGTATCCCTTAAGAAACGCCTCACTCCCAAGGGCAGCAGAAGGTTCAGGAACTGGGCACTAAGCAGCAGAAGACTCTTGCTGAGGATTAACCTTGACCTTTCAGGCTGGTCCAGGCTTCCCAGCACACATGGAAGTGAGTTGAGCACAGCTTCCCAATGAGTTCCTTTCTTTAAGCTCTCCCTGACCCAAACCGGCCACTGCCCAGTGCTTCTGATTATGCTTTATTCCTACCCCCACTGCAGACAAAGTGTATGGGGACCAGCAGGCAGGAGTGTGGCAAACAGAAAGCATAGAAACTACCTGTCCAGGGCTTCACCCCAGACATGCCCACACAGGCCTACACTTGGGTTAGTTTGTTGGCTTACAAACTTTGTGCCTGATGGTTCACTTGGGAAAAGACTTCAACTGTTCTGGTCTGTGGCTTGCTGCAGGAGGAAGGTTCTCAGTGGAGTTCAAGAAGGAACCAGCAGGAGGAGACTCACTGCCCAGGCCTAGGGAAAGTCAAGTTTCCATCTTGGCCTCCCCTCTGCAAAACAGAGAAGACAGGACTGGGGGAAACCACTCATCAAAGAAAGGAATAGTACAGGAGGGGAAGGCAGTAAGAACAATTCTGCTCCTTTCACGAGACCCTCTAAATAAGGTGGCCCCAAGGTATTAGGTGAATCCCAAGCTACTTCCCAAAACCTAAGGCTGGCAACCAAGCATTGCTCTAGAAGCGCTGGAATGCATCAACAGCAGATATGAGCGCATGCCCCAGCTGACAGTGTGGCACCTTCTTTTCTGCAGAGAAGTGAGCCATCATTTTTTGAGTGCTGCACTCCACAGATGAGCACAGGGTAGGCTGCTTATGTGCAGCGCCTTATTTCATGCTCACAGCACTCATGCTAAGAAGGCATCATTATTATTTATCACAATCAAGGAGAAGGACTCAGGTCAAGTAATGACAACATGAAGCCACAGTATGTAAGAGAGATAGAATCAGAATTAAAACCCACACTTAACCCCAAAGACCACACTCTTTCCTACTATACCATGACTGGGTTTAAAATGATATTGCTTCAGTGGAAACTATTTCACTCTTTTGATTGTGTTGCTTTTAATCACAACTCAAATCAAAAATTAATGTTCCTTTGCCATGACCGTGTAAAGGAATTTAGTTTACATAGGTGGGGGGACACCGAGGGGAGAGGGGAAATCAAATGATGGAAATGTGTTATGCATTAGACTCTTTATTTCTTGCCATTTGGCTCAGTTTCTTTTTTGAGGTGGGGAGAGTAAGGAAGGAGGAGGCACATATGGCCAGAAATTACTAACATCTTTCCATCTTTTAAGGGTTTATTTTAGGGATGCAGATTACCAACAATGTTTGGATAGGCGATTAGCCGGCCAAGGTTGATTTCCCTGTGCCTTGTGGATATACGCACAGCCCCCCACCATACCACATCCAGGGGCTTCTGACACAGGGGTGGGTGCTGGCCCAGGAGCAGCCTGGAACGATCACCACTTCCTCTTCCCCTACCCGGCCTCCACTACACAGAGGGTGCCTGAGCCCCAGAGATTCACCCATAGACTGTGTTCACAGTTTGCAATGCAAATGGTGGTGTGGGCAAGGAGGAGAAGCCAAAGAGGCAGCAGCTGGGGCACTAGACAGAGTACTGGGTCCTGGGTTCTAACTGTGTGACCACAAAATCTGGTTTCTGCTCTCTGAATCTCAGTTTTCCATCTGTAAAGCATACGGTGCTGACTGCTGGCCTTGCAGCACTACCATCCAGAGGGCCCATGTGGGTCAATGCTGGGGGTCTAGCCAACCTCATCTCTAGGATTCCCCATGCTGTGCACAGTCTTCTCTTGCTTCATTGTGTGCCCTTCTCACCCTGGGGGAAAATGCTACAACTACCTCCGGCCCTTGATCTCGGCTACCTGTAACACCTGGACCCCAAACTAAAACAAAACAAATAAACAAAACACCTTAGTGTTTTTTAGCAACAACTTCACATCTTCTGAGAGTAGAATATTACTCCTACCTCTCACCTTGCTGGTTGGTCACTGCCAGCAAGAATTCAGAGACCCAGAAACTTGGAAAACCCCAGATAAGGTTGCCACTAGGGTTCATCTGGGTCTTTCTGATCAATATTAAAATAAATAACCCCTTATGTTCAGGTAGACATTTAAATTTCATCCCACTTTTAGTCACCTGAAGCCCTACTTTTTGCTCCCAAATGATACTTCTTTGGTAGCTTCCCCATGAAGCTTGGCCATATTTCTGAGGCTAAAATGAGAATAGGAAACTTATTACATCCATTGCAAACCAACACTCTCTTCAAAACCACCTCTCTGTCCTGGCCCTCTAATGCTAATGGTGCCACCATTAGTCCAATTACCTCAACAGGGTGCTGGGGTGTATGGCAACCCTTGGCTGAGAGCCAGCCATTCATACAACCAATAACGTGGAATTGCTGCTGGAGTGCAAGGAGGATTTGATGCAAAAACTGGAAAAGGGGCTGAGTTAGGAACCAGATCTGTGACTCAGCTGATTACAATGAAGGGAAAAGAGAGAAGGAGGGCCCTCAGCGAGCACCATCATTAGGGAGAGAGGACATGTTATTGTAAAAGTAATCAGAGGCGCAGATGGAAAACCAGGCGGCCAAGTGTCTTAGAAGGCACAGGGGGAGGGCATTTCAAATAGAGGACATGCTCCTCCATCCCAAATGCTGCAGTTTAAGCATGAGTGTGAGATGAGATCACTCAACTTGGTGACTTGGGGTCACTGGTGGCCTATCGAAGGCACAGATCCTGATCCGAAGGGGTGGGCGTGAATTCCAAAGAGCTAAAAACCACTGGGAAGTGAAAAGGAAAGGTATGCCATACTGGCAACCACCATGCTTCTGGAATGTTTGTGAAGAGTTACCACTGGCTACTTCTAGCCAAACATATTAGATTGAGCACACACAATCATTTCCATTCCATTCTGAAGTCAGTTTAAAATTAAAGTAAAAAAAAGTTATAAACACATGCAAGAAAACAAGAACATATCAGCATGCAGTATAATGGAAAGCAAATGGATGGTGAAACCTGGCTTGACAGGGAGAAGAAAAACTGAAGCTTAGCAGCTTACAGATAGGGGTGCCAGTAACAAACAAGCCAGTCCACACTGCAAGACCCAGAAATGCTCATGAATTGGGGCCACTGGGTATTTCTGACCTCAGAAATACAGTTTAAAAAACTGTATTAAATATAAGAATTGGTTGTCTGTAGAAGGACACTCAGGTCCACTAGGCTTGGGCCATAAATCTGGTAACAGCCCCTCACCAACTCCAGCAACAGCCAAAAGGTTGATTCTAATAGAATGTGTGAACCACAAGACTCTGGGCTTAGGCATACCAGACACAAGGGAAGGGCAAAGTGGCGAGGCACTGCACTGAGTCCAAAGGAGTAAGTGAAGTCTGCACAATAAATGGTGAGTCCCTCAGGTCTTATATCCTCCAGAGAGGAGTGAAGGGTTTCTATCTAAAGAAACTAGTAGCCCTAAAGAAAAGACCTACAGTGCTCCTACCAACAAAACTCTCAAACGAGGCCCAACAAATCACAGGTCATACATGCACACACAGAGCTTCCAATGTAATGCTTCACTCTTTGAATGGCCAGCCAAGGGTCAGCAAGCATTAAGCAAAGTCTCTAAGGGTGAACAATAGAGACCAAAACATACAAACTAAACAAGAAAAAGAGAATTCAGAGACAACAGAGACCACTTAGGGAACACAAGAAAACCTTTTACAAAGATAATATTAGATAAGACATTGTATTCATAAAAGCAGAACACAAAATTTTTAGAAGAAACATTCAGAGGGGTGCCTGTGTGGCTCAGTCGGTTGGGCATCTGACTTCGGCTCCAGTCATGATCTCACAGTTTGTGAGTTCAAGCCTCACATCGGGCTCTGTGCTGACAGCTCGGAGCCTGGAGCCTGCTTCAGATTCTGTGTCTCCCTCTCTCCGCCCACCCCACCCCCCAACTCATGCTCTGTCTCTCTCTATCTCTCAAATATAAATAAACGTTAAAAAAATTTAAATAAAAGAAAGAAACTAAGAAACATTCAGAGAACAAAAAGAGTATTAGGAAATTTAAAACATAACAATGCTATACAAGTGCTTTAAGACATGGTTGAAAACAGTTTCCAGGGAAGCCAAACAAAATGACAAAGAGTTGGGAAATAGGAGACAGGAAGATGACACAGAACAAGAGAGAACCAAGAAAACAGATGAGAGAAATACCAAAGAAATCATACACAAAAATTTCCAGAAATAAACATGAGTTCTCAGATTAACAGTTACCCAGCTCAACAAATCATGACATTTAGAAACACCAACATAAAGAGAATGTTTACAGTCCTCTAGAGAAAAAGAGATTATACATTAAATACAAAGGATCCAGCAATCAGAATGGCATTGGATTTATCAACAGCAACCCTAGAAGCTGGAGGATAACGGATCAATGCCTTTAGAATTCCCCAATTCAACACTGAGCCAAGCTATCAATCAGTGTATGCGTGCAGAATAAAGACATCTTCAGAAGTTCGATCGTTAGAACAAAGTTGTCTTCCAGAGATCTTTTCTTGGGAAAGTACTCCATGATGCATTCTACAAAAGTGCAGAACAAGACACGGGATTCAGGAAACCAAAGATCTAACATCTGATAAAAGCAATAGAAGTCTTAAAATGATTTTTCCAGAATGACCATGCGGCAGGCCTGAAGCTCAATCAGTCCACACTGAAACAGGAGGAAAGAAGGCTCAGGCAAACTATCTGCAGAAAAGTTCGAGGCTGAATTCATACTATAAACATTAAGAACTGGGAAAATAAAATGAGACAATTGCTATCTCAAAGGAAAAAAAAAGGTACAAAAGAAAGGAAATACAAATGCAGTATAGTACATGGCTCAGCTGCGGATCATATTTATTTATTGTAATAAATTAATCATTGAGTATTAATTTAACTGAAAATGTGATATAATTCTACCATAAAAATGGGGAGAAGTGGAGATATAAGACAGATAAATCTTTATCTTCAATAATAATACAATATCAATAATTATTCAATAATACAAAATCAAAAAATAATGTCTAAAAATTAAAGTTCAGAAATGATGTCTGAAAAATAAAATTAAAATTCAGAAATAAAAGTAAGACACATAAATCTTTGTCTTCAATAAAAAAAGATCAGTAATAACTAAAAATTAAAATGAAAAATTATTTACTGACCCCATTTTGCTAAATATCAAAAGAAGTAGCTAAATTAGTTGGAAAATATTCCCTTTGGGTTGTAAGAATTAGTGGTTGGAAAGGCATCAGGCAGAGGTTTTGTTAGAAACATTTCAATACCATGACTTTTTAAATTGCATTTATTTTGACTCAAAAAAACTTAAGCTTTAAAAAGGCTTATAGTCTAGTAAAGAACTTAAATGTATATAAACTCTAAATCGATCCCAAAACTGTGAGATCTTAAAAGAAATGCAAAGATTACATTTCTAGGTCCTCTACTTTCCATTCAGCCGAGGGAGCTTGGCATTAGTTAGGGCTTCTCAAGGGCTTTGTTTGAATAAGAGCTCTGCTCCTTGCCTCTCCACCCAGAGCTCTCTGCTGTATTCCACAGTTCCTCTGAACAGGAAGTAAGAAAGCAAAGGGAGTGCATGGGGTCCTGGCACATTCTAGGGGCAGTTGGGCAATGACAAATCATCCTGGGGCAGGTAACAGACCACACACCCTGACTCCTTAGTAACTCGCTTTTTGTCCTCGGTTACTTTCTCCTGTGGAGAGGGCTGAAGATCCCAGTAGATGGTTTGAGGAGTAGGGGGTAATACTGGAAAACTGTTTACAACATGACCTGTTACCAGCCTCTTGAATCGGGAAGGCCCACAGATGGGCACCCCATGTAGCAGCCCGGTGGGCTTGGCTTACACCCCTCCTCTAAATGGAAAAGCCTGTTCAGACAGCAAGACTTCACTAAGCAGTAATGACAGAAAGGACCTGATTTCTACTTCCCAGCCCCATTTTCACAAATATCTCGGGTGGACGACCCTAAGGCAGCAAGTGCAATAGTGCAGATAAGATTTGTTAATGGCACTGGGTAAGGGATTGGCTGTGAGAAACCACAGCCTCCTTCCAACATGCAGTAGAGGGTCTGGGCACCAGGGCAAGCTGACCCAATGAGTCCTACTGACAAAGACCCTGCAATGGAGGCTTAACAGACCTGTTTCCTGCAGGAGCCGGTGTTTGGCATCATTAATTCATTTAGCAAAGAAAGAGGCTTGCACTCAGTCACAACAACTCAGACTCTGTCCCCTGACCACAAACCACACTGAACACTTACATGCATTTTCTAACTATAGGACATACATTACCAAACACAATGATTGAAAGCAGCTTTCTTTTTCTCTCATTACAAGAAAATAACAGATGTAGAAAATGCTCCTGAGTGACTTCTTTGAGGCAAATTATTTACTTGAATTTGTCCTGGTTTTTGGACCCCAAACGTCTTGGGGAGGTTGGGAGTGGAGGCAGCAGACAGGAGAGAAGAGTCTGCAGCTTTCGGGACCCTCCTCATCACCCACACAGAAACACACACACAGCACACCAGCACCCATGTCAGCTATCCGGAATCCTTCTACCTAATTGCTTGATTTCATGGATTGTGTTAAATCCCCACTGATTTAAGCTAATGGTACAAAATGAAAACCCCACTTTGAGAGCAAAGAGTTGCCTGGTGGGGTTTTATTTGGGGAGACGTGTGCACTGGCAGCCGTGGCAGCAGGGACAAGGGCCTCAGAGTGGGACAAAGAGGGGCTTTGGCCCTTCTCCTTCCCAGTAAGCCCTGTAGCCCTCCTCCCCATCCCCAGGCAGGGGGCAGAGGAGAATGGGAGAATTGCTTAAATGCAGTCAATCATTAGGATTGATTGAATCTTGGCTCCAAGTCCATGCAAACCTGCCAAGGCAAACAGTTTTTCCTGCCGCGAGGTCACTGGGTTTCCATTCCTCTCCATTCCAGCCTGCCGTGTTTGCCTAAATGGCAAGTTGGAGTATGGAATGGTATCTTGGAATAAAAAAGATGGGGAGTGGGTCTGAAAAGCCATGAGCTTTTCCCAGCTCTGAGAGATATTTAAGAGAAAGCTCCTCAAACTTTAGTGTCACCAGAATCACAGAGGACTTGTTAAAAATGCAGATTGCTAGGGGCCCCTGGGTGGCTCAGTGGGTTACGTGGCCAACTCTTGACTTCAGCTCTGGTCACAATCTTGCAGTTTCATGGGTTCGAGCCCCACATTGGGCTCTGCGCTGACAGTGCGGAGCTTGCTTGGAATCTTTGCTCTCTGCTCCTCCCCCACTCATGCTGTCTGTGTCTCTCTCAAAATAAATAAACTTTAAAAAAAGTTTTTTTTAAAAAAACTCTGCAGATTGCAGAGCCAGTTTCTGATTTAGTAGCAATAGGATGGGGCCCAAGAATCTGTATTCCTGAAAAGTTCCCAAGTGATGTTGATGCTTCTGGTCTGAAAGGATTCAAGGGTAAGGATAGGGTGGGGTCTTTGGTTTGTCACCTTGGTTGTTCACAGCGGTGCATTCTGAGGATTCTTTCTTGGCTGGTGTTTGCATATCCTGGAGGCTCGACATACTCTATCCCCTCCAAACTCACGGAAGTTCTGGCTGAGGTCAACAAGTTCAACATGGATATGTCCGAGACCCAGCTGACCTTGAGCAAACTGATCCAGCACCATTTTCAGAATCACCAAGGTCTTTGGGGCCCCGATCTTCAGAGGTGAGTCTTGCAAACACAAAGGCTTTGGTAGCAAGAGACAGCACATCTCAGTGGAAAGGACTCTAGCTTCTGGTTCAGACTCCATCACTAACTTTTTGTATAAACTTGTGTAAATCACTTTACTTCTCTGGGTCTTCATGAGGCCACCTGGACCAATTAACCTCAATTTCCTTTTAGCACTGGCAATCTTTCTAAGTCATCATACTTCCTTTCTCTGTCTTGAAAGCCAATATAGAAACACCAATCTACCAAGGGAAAGTACCTTCTATCTCAACATGGTAACCACTGCCCTCACCTGCTTACATCACCTGGGGACCTCGCTTCAATTGACAGTAGTCCAGGCCCACAGTGAACACATTGGCTTGAGAGTCCAGCCCTCGTTGTGAAGTTGTCTAAACTGAAAGATAGCCCCAGGATACAGCAGAAGGAATATAGTCCATGACAGTGTAATAGCACTGTATGGTGACAGATGGTAGCTACACTTGTGGTGAGCATAGCATAACATATAGAGAAGCTGTGTCACTCTGTTGTATGCCCAAAACTAATATAATGCTGTGTGTCTACTATACGCAAATAATTTTTTTTTTAAAGATGGCTCCAGAAAATCTGACACATTCCAAGCATGGTGACCGACAGGTCTTCATGCTATCCCATCTCACAGACGGGAGAAGAGACCTAGGGTGTACCCTGACCCCATGGCTGCCCCTGGACACTTGGTTGGGATATCTCTGAAGAAGGTGTGAGTCCAGTGCCTGTGGCAACTGGGGCAGGCCCACCTTAGCTCTTATCCCTTTACTGTTCTCTCAGCTGATCTCTCTAAAGGCAGGAGGTGTACTTGAAGCAAAATTCATGCTTTTTCTACCCATCCTTCTGGCCAAGCTACAGTCCATCTTCTCCCTGAAGCCTCCCCATCCCGGTCCAGCTTTGACCTTCATGGCCCTCCCTGTGTGAACCATGATTCAGCATAGCATGATTATTACCCATGAGTGTGCCTTACCTGCCCATATCCCCACTATGAATGCGTGCAGCACAAGGACCACATTCATCTCTGTTCATTGACTAGTGTCATGCCTAACACATCAGAGAGCTCAAGCTAACATTTACTGGATATACGAATGAATAAAGAGACGTCAACAGCACACTCACTGCCCTGAAGTTCACAGCCTCACTAGAGAGACTGGAATTATTTGCACAAACCTCTGCTTTAGCACTAGTAACAAGAGCCGCCGCCAACAGTTATCGAACACTTGTCTGAGCCAGGCACTGGTCTAGGTGATTCTACACACATTAACTCCATGAAGCCTCTAACGACCCTATGAGGTAAATATTCTAATTAGAAGCAGTTTGCTGATTGGGAGGCAGAATGGTTAACGGGTCAATGGCAGAACCAGAATTTAATCCCAGGGAGTCTAGCTCAAATATGAGTGTATGTGAATAATACTAGAGGGGAAACTAACTCTGCCAGAAGGGGTGGAGGCAAGGTCATTGTTGTGCAACGCCTTCGGCACAGGTGGTGCTCAGAAAAGGTCCCTGTGCACAAGCAGACCTCGAGTGAGGCCTGAGCAGGCAACCACAGCCCTCTGGGTCTATTTCTTCTCTTTAACATGCAGAGAATGTTCTCCAACAAGTTCATCCCTAACACTGTCCCTAAGAAATCCTAACAGAGAGGTGCCTTTGAAACTCTTGAATGGTACCAGTAATTAAGATGATATTAATTTGATATAGTGAAACAGTAAGTAAGAGTCTCCACTTTTAAAGGGCCTAGAATGGGGAAAACTACGAAGTAATTTTCGGAATGGAAAATACCTACAATCAAGAATTAACTGGAAAGAAGTCACTACGCACAATTGTGCACATCAATGATGCAGGGGAGAGAAACATCCCAAATGTTAACAGTAGTTGTCTCTGGGTGGTGAGGAGATAGGTGATGTCAAACCTCTTTATATGCTTTTCACTATTTTCCAAGTTTCATGCAATAAATATGTATTTTATAATCAGAAAAAAAAAGTTTCTCCAAAAAAGAAGTAAGTCATATCAGGAAAAGATTTGGTCAAATAACATGTTTAAAATCTACAGTTCGTGACTCTGGCTCATAGACAGGTGTTCAGAGGTTACTCTCTGTTCCTTGTAAGAGGTTTTGCTGCCTCAGGAGGGGAAGCAGATTTTCACAGAAATCCCAGGAACCACCAAATTCAATGTCTATTAATCCTGTGTGCATTTGACCAGGATTTCCCATCCAAAAAATTTGTTAATTCCTTGCTATGCCATGAAGTTTCAATGGGTGGTCACCACAGAGATGCCCTGGTCATGGGGTGGAGGACCAACTATGTAAGTGAGCTTCCAAACCAGGACATTTTTGAGACAGAAAGAAGGTAATTGATCATTATGCCAGGACAACAGGAATAAACCGGGACCATCCTGGGCAAACTAGAATGTTTGGCCATCCTAGCAAGAAACTAGCCCGTATGTAAAGAGTGCATGCATGTTTTAAAGATGTGACTGACAGGATGCCTGCCTGGCTCAGTCAGAAAGGCATGTGACTCTAGATCTTGGGGTCATGAGTTCAAGCCCCACATTGGGTGTAGAGATTACTTGAATAAATAAAACTTAAAAAATGAAGATGTGACTGGCATGGAGCTGGTGGTGAGGAGTCTGGTGAACAGGAGGTGACAGATCCCCACCTTCTCCCTCTCTGGACTCCCCAAACCACCCAGCAGGTGCACAGGTCAGAGAATAAGGCATAGTTTATCTAACCCAGGAGCTCCCAACCCTTCCAAAGTGGTGAAAGAGACAGCCCTGGCTGGGGGAAAACAGAGTCCAGTAGATACAGAACCATTCAGCTGGTAAAAACCTTTGACACAGCCATGAGTCCTAAGCCATTCCCTCAGTTTAGGGAGGAGACCAATGCCCAGTCAGTGATTTGAGGCACAAAGCTTTTTGAGGTATAATATGCAGAACAGAAGACCCCTGTCCTGAGGTATCTTCCCTTCACTGTGGCAAGCTGCTTTTCAGGTCTGAGGTGAGGGAATGTTCTCACTCAGGACTCACTGTACCCCCTTTTCCCTCTCAAGGGCATGCTAGGAATAAAAGGACTCAGAGAGGGAAACACCCCTCTGACCCATCACAGTCTTCTCCAAAGTACCAAGCTAAGAAAGCTCAAAAGACAGAGGCCAGTGTCTGAAATCCTTCATTCTGACCGTCATATGGTTTTGCTCTGAGGCAGAAACAGAAGCCTCATCTCAAGACCTGATCCCACCCCTCCATTGATATTACGTGCACTTACTCATTTACATTTCTGATCTTGCATATCTACCCAACTTTCTGCACTTCAATTTTCTGTTTCTTTTTTTCCCCACCATTCTAGTCTTTGTGTAAACAGCAGGGATACTCTGAAGACCTAGTCGCCCTAGCAACCTGCCCAACGGTGGCCCTTCACAGGTACCAAGGTCCAGCCCAAACCTACGCCCCTGGCGCACACCTTCCCCATCCATGGGATCCGGAGCCTAAGAGGAGCCCAGGGCGCCAGGGAAATAAAGGCAGTGGGGATGCGTATGCCTCTCTGCCCCCAACTAAACTCCCTGCTGTTTCTTCAGGATTGACACTTACATGGCTGTGAAAGCTGTGGTCCCCTGGGGCAGCAGAGAAGGGACAAATAACCCCAGGCCCAAAAGAGACCCACACGAAGTCTGGTGGATAGGCAAAGACTCCGGGTACTGCAGAGACAGAACATAGCAAGTGCATTCCTACCCTTCAGGTGGCAAATGCCTTCTGGGTATTTACCAAGTTCTGGGCAAGGTCTTTCAATGTGCCCAAGTACTCTCCACATAGATGCATCCCTTCCTACTGAGAACAATCAAAGTCCCAGGGGTTAGGGGCAATGACTCTGGCTCCAAAGCCCCTTTGGACAGTCCTGTGATCACCCAGTTCCCCTAATAGGTGTGCCCAGTACAGAGAGAGGGTCAGTAGAGTCCCCCTCTCCCCGCTCCCACCAAAAACACACTCACTTTGCCTAGTTCCTTTCTCTGCTTCTCAGTGCACCACCCAGAGAGCTAGGGGGAGGCCTCTGGGATTGTGCCCCAAGGGCATTCATCACACTACCCCCATCCCTACCCCCAATCATCCTCCCACACACACACTTACCCCCCCAACTCACATACAAACATAGAGCGCTTGCAGTCACTTCAGAACACAAAATGTTTAAGTTCATGGCTACCATCCAAAGATTTCAGATAAGTCAGTAAGTGGGAATGCATCTTGTCAACTGTGGGGTGCTATACAAGCACCAATACCAGTTTATATCTTTTGTGGACAGATGTGTACAGAGAGACACCATATAAACAAGAGCCACAGTGCCAATCCATAAAAAGTTGAGGATTTGCTGAGAAACTATTCTTAATATGGCATGCACGCTAGAGCTGATTATGATCAGTAGCCTGAGGGGCTGTGGGCAGTGGTCAGAGGAGCCGACACACCCGGTGGTATGAAGAATTGCATAAAGATGCAGGCTCAAGATCTAGGATCCCTGTGCAAAGCTGCTGACTGTTTTCTCGTGCTCAAGTCTACCCTGATCATGGTTCCTCCAGCAAAAGGCACATACTGTGCCTACCGTTCAACCAATCTTTATTTTACTGAGCTGCTGGAGCAACTCATTAGAGAGCTTCTGAGCACTCAGTGCTGGGGCACTGCTTCCCAAGCACCTTCTGGGGAGCTGACTGCCCTCCATGTCTGCATCTGACTCTCCCAGGCTGGCTGCATGCAGATGTCCTCTGACCTCAGGTGTAGAACAACGTACCTCGTGGCTCTTGGTTTTCTGTGGCTCCACTCACAAGCATGCCTGTCACATTAGAAAGTGGGTCTCATGACACCCCTGTCTCCAGCAGCTACACATCAGAGCCACTGGCTATTATGCCAAGCTGCTCCCTGCCTCCCAGTAACTACCAGGAGCCAGGCCGCAGCATGTGGGACGCAGCATCCCTTGGGTTACCATCTCATGCCTAGAATTTCCTCTATCAAGTCAGGCACTCCAGACTGACAATGCTTTCTTCATTGGAAACCCTTTCCAAGATTCACACATCAATAACCCACTGCGTGAAGCTGGCTTTGCTTCGTGTGGTTCCAAGTCCATAACACCTCTGACAACCACTCTGTACTGTCATCTACCAAGTTTGCCTCAGGGACCCCTGGTACTGACTGTCAAGTGCCAGGCACTGTTCTAAGGGTCCTATCATTCATCTTCCCAGCAACCTAATGAACGAGGTACTATTATCATCCACCTTTTAAGACAAGTGGATTTAGGCATATAATTTCCCAAAAGACACCAGCTAGTAAATGACCTAGAGCCAGGATTCAATCTCAGGAAAGTTGGCTCTAGAACCCTGTAGTGAGTTGAATAGTGTTCCCCCAAAATTCATGTCCAACTGGAACCTTAGAATGTGGTTTTGAAATGTAGTCTTTTGGGATGTGATCAGTTACACATGATTGTAACCTGATACCGGCCCAGGCTGCCCTGTTTGACTTCCAACTCTTCCAATGTGACCTTGGGCAAGTCACTTAAACTTTGGAGCTTCACCTTCCTCCACCTAAAAGGAGGGATAATAATATTTTCCATACATCACAGGGTCACTGGTAGGCTCAATATAAAAATAAGCTCAGGGCGCCTGGGTGGCTCAGTTGGTTAAGCGTCTGACTTCGGCTCAGGTCATGATCTCGCAGTCCGTGGGTTCAAGCCCGGCGTTGGGCTCTGTGCTGACAGCTCGGAGCCTGGAGCCTGTTTCAGATTCTGTGTCTCCCTCTCTCTCTGACCCTCCCCCATTCAAGCTCTGTCTCTCTCTGTCTCAAAAATAAATAAACATCAAAAAAAAATTTTTTTTTTAAATAAATAAGCTCATGTATGAGAAAGCAAACTGTTCCTGTTACTTTTAAATCTCTACTGTTTGGAACATTTTTTTTTTAATTTTTTTTTAACGTTTATTTATTTTTGAGACAGAGAGAGGCAGAGCATGAACAGGGGAGGGGCAGAGAGAGAGGGAGACACAGAATCTGAAACAGGCTCCGGGCTCCAAGCTATCAGCACAGAGCCCAACGCGGGGCTTGAACTCGGACCGTGAGATCATGACCTGAGCCAAAGTCGGACGCTTAACCGACCGAGCCACCCAGGTACCCTGGAACATTTTTATTTTATACCAGGTGAATATATTGCCATTTCAAAACTGAATTACATAATCAAAAATAAATTGTACATTTAATTTACATATTCTGTAATTAAGCATGTGTGTATAAATTAATGGCTTATACTTTAGTCATTCATTTGAACTTCTCAATTTTAAGCACCCCTCTGACTTTAGGAGAAGTAGAGTGGTGTAAATATAGTTTTCTACTGTGCTTAGGCCAAATTAACCCTAGCTGTACAATTTTGATTCATTCCCCTACAGTCTTTCAAGAAGCTCTCTGTAACTATGCACAATCTCATGCTTCTTCATCCCACTCCCAAAGACTAAAGACTCCAATGACTCCACAGATAAGAGCCCTGCTAAATTTAAATCCTTGCTTTCTATGATGTGACCTTTGACAACATGGATCCCCTGCCCTGCCCTCCCTCTCTTTCTGCCATTTATATTTCCATATCTTGATTTCTTGAATTCCAGGACACAGCCACATCTTTGCTACAATGAAAAGTATTTCCTGATGTGTTGGAATTAGAGAGCCTCCTGGAGGACTATCACATTTCTCTTCCCCTCTGTGTCCCCTAAAAAGTTTGTGGGTTCTCCACTTGAAATGGGAACAGAATGATCTTGAAGGCCCTCTCCTGGCAATATGTTAAGTCTTCCCTGTCAGACAGACCGGGTAGCTGGATGGGAAACTGAGGGAAACCATCCTTAGAAAGACGACATGCAGGCACCAGATGGCTTTTTTTCAGCCACTCTCAAGATTTGCTTAAAGACATTCCAATGGAAGGAATCAGAAAGTCAGATCAAAATCAGTAGCTGAGCTTGTAAAAACTTCCCAGATCAATACAACTTCTAGATGGAGGAAAAAATGCATTCCTCCAATTTTCTTGTATCTATTGATTAGCTCAACTAATGCACAGAGTTGATTAGCACCTGTTTCTTTGCTCCATCCAGCCTATCACTGTACACAGGTGTCCCAGCAGGGCCAGAACACAAGTGGTAGCTGTGTTCACCATCCTCCAACCCCACCACCATTACCCATTCGCAATTAACTTGTTACATGAGTGCATGGAATTTTTTGGAGAAAATAAAACCCTAAGATCCTTAGTGGAACCCATACATAAACAGGCACATCTAGGGGAACTGCCAGGAGCCACATCACTGAGTGAAGATATGATGCCACTAGAGACGTCCAGGAGGAGTGAGAGTGGCTCATTAGCCCTGACTCAGAAGCCGGACCTAAGGTAAGGAGGGAAGTGTGGCTCCAGGTATGGCCGTTGTGTGGATCAGCCACACTGTGGAGAAAACATGCCTTGTAAACACATCAAAGAGCTGCTCCACGAGAAGCTGTGACACCTTAGGGCCCAGGCACCCTTGCCGTAGGGCCTTTGGACATCTGGTCTCCAAGAGCTGGGAGCCTTGGCCTGACAGTGGAGCTTGCAATGCCCGGGGATCACCAGCTCAGCCAGCAGCAGCAGGGACAGGTGGCCCGAGCCTGTGGGGACACACTCCAGGAGCCCTGCAATGGCAGCACAGGGAGGAGAGTCCCTGCAGAGCCTACCCCCAAAGTCTTTGGTGGGCAGGTGGAGACCACCAGTAAGTGCAGGCTAGCAGGTTAGCACAGTTTGGATGGAACTGTCACCATCTGTACTGAGAGGCTGCTAGGCCAGGGCACATCGGGTAAAGTCCCCGATGGTCCATCCAGGAAGAAAGTAGAGCATGAGTGTCTCATTGGATAATCCCAACCCTTCATCCCTGAGGTCAGACACCCTGTCCCAGATCCCGGGAACTTCATAACAGTGTGCGTGTCCCGCGTGCCCCAGGAATTTGTAGTGGCCAAGCCAGTCCCCTCCAGGTCCCCTTCTCTTTCAGCCCAGCAGCCTGTGTTGACCAGTTTTCTATAATGAAGTTCACGGTAAGGCTTCCTATGAGGGGAAAGTTCTGCTCCATGGCCTGTGTGTGTGTTTAAAGAACACTAACTTGGGACATAGAAGAACAAATTCTTAGAGTGGACAGGGACCAAAGAGGCCGTCTAGCCACAATCTCATCACAGAGTCTGGGAGGAATGAGAACTGTGGTCTCAGCTGTCAGCAGCTGGTCAGGTACTGGAACCAGGGCCACCAACTGCCTGTGGCCCACGTCTCCCATCCCCTAGTTTCCCAACACTTGTCCTTGTCGTTTCTGTCTCTTTGCACCCACCCTCTTTCAGAAAGATGACCCCCAGCTCCTCTGGTTCCAGCGCACGGGACCATGCAGCCTCCCTTCCCACCTCCAAATGCAACCAACCCTCCTCTCACTATTTCAACGCCAGGATAAAATGCCAAACACTGGAAAACTGAGCTCCATCCGGGCTGAAGAAGTGCAACCCCAGCTCAATATCAGATAAGTCGTTTCCTGCAAGAAATGTGACTGAGCTGAAGGAGGAAAGCCGGGACCAGAGGCCCCTCCCCCAGTGCCCCACACTCTTCGGGGAGAAGCGAGGGGAGCTAGGCCTGGTCCTCATTCTGGCCCAGGGCTGCCGATCAGATAAAACAGCAGGCTGCAGCCCAGCACTCCATCCCTCAACTCAGGAAACTTACTGAGCAATCTCGGGGCCTGTCCAGGTGAGCCCCTGACCTGCCTGCCTGTGAGGAGCATTTGGAGATGAGGCAGGAACTAAGACAGATGGACAGGCTCCCGTGAGTTCCCTTGTCAGAGAGCATGCCATCAGATCACACCCAGAGTGGGTGTCAATGATCCCCCCGGCCCCAGCCACTTCCAATGTAGCCGTCCACTGGTGTCCAGTGCCAGAGTTCCTTGGGACATGGGCCCAGCAGGACTGTCTGTGCCACGGGCTCCGTAGAAGGAACAGGAAGCTTTTCTAGTGCAAGCTGTGTTTCTCATTCTAAGAGACGTGGAGGGCAAGGAAGAAGCACAGAGAGTTTGCAGCTGGCCCAGACTAGATTCCGCTTCACCAACCGACCCCCGAGGAGCATCGGGAAAGGGGGAGAAGGTGGGAATGATGAGAAAAAGAAAAGCGCCGAGTTCTTTGCTAGGCTTGCCTGCTTGCTACTTCAGGTAATCATTCAAAACAAGGAAATCTGCCAGAAGACACATTAAGTCTGTAAGAAAAGAAGGCTCCAGGCAAAGAGCTGTCAATCACAGAGAAAAATCAACACAATCTATTGATTCTCCTTTCCCAGTGAAGGGGCAGCTTCGTGCTCAACCTTCTCCCTGCCCTCCCCCATCACGCACAGTTACTGTGAAGGCAAAAAAGGATTTTTTAAGAAGTCACCAGGAAAACTGATACCAGGGAGTGGGGGTGGACCAGATGGCTCTGCTGGTATGAAGGCAAGGGCAGGAGAGGGAGGCAGGAGAAGAGGGAGGCCCAGCCCGGGGTCTGCACTTCATTCCCAGTCTGCTGGACCTCCCTTCTGGCAATGGGAGGACCGCTCCCCAAGAGCCATGGCCACCCGAAGGCTCCAAGCCATCTGGGCTTCACCACAGGCACATACATCGGAATGACATCAGGATTGATTCTGCACACCTAGCAGTGTCCTTTTCCTTGCTGAAAAAGGGGGTCTACCCATGACTGAATAGAAACACATTTCCAAGGTGCTTTTTTCCATGTTGCTGGGTGATCTAATGAGCTGGGGCTGCAGTTTCATACTCCACCTTCCTCAGGAAAATCATCTGAAATGAGATGAGGAGAGTTCACCCACCGCGGTAAGACGCCATTCAGCCTTTGAACAGCTCCTGTGGTTGAGACCCCACTACCTTGTTGATCAAAGTTTTGTTTCCTCAACAAGCCAGGTTCTATCAGAGCTATGTAGAACACATCTTCCATTTGCTGGACCAGACAACCTCAGCTGTCTCTCCTCTACTGTCCTCCTGATACTTGTAGTCAAGAGGCGGACATCTTTAAACACACAGACTCGTCCATTTGAAAGAGGATCTGGGAAGAGAACTACCAGGCCCCTTGGAGAGTGGGAAGCATCCAACCTGACCCCACAACACCTAGGTGCAATGGCCCGGCAGCTCACTTTCCCCCCACTTCACATCCCCTATCTGCAAAAAATATCTACCATCGCATCCTGGACCAAAGGTGTGCTGAACCCTCAGTCTGAATGCTGGCATCGGTGCAGGGGAACAGCATAGAGACTACCAATAAAAGTCACTCTCGACTGAAGGATAGAGGGTCCTAGATATGCCACATCTGCACCAGGGCCTGGCGTGGCCATTGTCCCCTCTTTGGGGGCCAGGCTGGCATGAAGTTTCAGGCCTAGATTTTCCAAGTGTCCTCTCCCACCCAGTGCTTTGGATTTCAGTCTTCAGTTAAGATTTGCTCCCCAGGAGCCCAAAAATGGGCTACATAAGCCTATACTTTAAATAGCCTCCAAAACATACGGTGCCTGGGTGGCTCAGTCAGTTAAGCATCCTACTCTTGATTTCAGCTCAGGTCATGATCCCAGGGTCTTGAGATCAAGCCCCACATCAGGCTCTGCGCTGCTTGGGATTCCCTCTCCCCTTCTCTCTCTCTGCCCCTCCCCTACATGTGCATGCACACTCTGTCTCAAAAATAAATAAACATTTTCAAAAATTTTTAAAAATTAAAACAAACTTCCAAATCTCTAAAACTTCTCTGAGAAAAAATATTACCATTACCATCCTGGTTCAGATTTGATATATCTGCAAATCACATCCGTCCTTCATTTTTTTTTCTTTTTTAAGGAAAGCCAAATGTGGCTTTCTGTTATGAGTGCTTTAGGGAAAATATGGCTATGCCGGACATGCTGACAGCCCCTACTTGAACCAAAAGCCTGCCCTGGGGACACCATGCAGAAATGTAAGATGGCACCTGTGACCAGCTGCCACAGAGTGAGTAACAGGCTGGGTGTGAGTTTGCACTTGTCATTTCCAGGACAGTCAATGCTTCAATACAGTCTCATGGGGTCTACACACCAGTTCTGACAAGTGTGCATAATTATCCCTGTTCGGCAAATGAGAAAATAACAGGACTTGGCCAATGCCTCATGGTAAATTCTGGAGCTGGAATTAGAATGCAGTTCTGAGGTCTAGAAAGCACGTGCACCAGGCTTCCAAGCTGCTTCCCCATCAGGCTCTCCTTTCCTGTGCAGGCGAGGAAGTTCCCATGCCCTCCATTCCTGGGTTTCTGAGGAGACCCCAGGAAGAACAAGAGCCCTGGGAACATGTGCAGGAGAGGGATCTCCATGTGGGACCAGTCCCCTCAGGAGAGGCACTGAGGTCAGGACGCTCAGGGGCCACCCAGGCCCTGCTGGGGAATGCTGATCCACAGTGCAACAATGCATTGCCCTCTGCAGTAGGCCTGTAGCCCCAACTCAACTCTGCAGTTAGGGCATCCAACTCACTTTCCCTCTGCTGTGCTCTCTTAGATGCAGGCTTTGCTTCTGCAGGTGCCAAAGATGAGGGCCCAGGGCTCCCAGTGAACATTCCTGGAGAGTGGGGAGGCGCCAATAAAGACAACCAATCAGGAAACCACGTCAGAGTATTTGAGGGGAAAAATGGTACAATTTCAGAGCTAGAAGAAGCATTAGAGATCATGTCAGGTGATCCTTTGGATTTGCTTAAGGAAACGGGTCCAGAGACTTTAACGAACTGGCACGAGTCACAGACCTATTTAGTGTCAGTTTTGGAATTAGATCCCAGGACTCTGGAAGTTGTTTTCTATCACATGACAGATTATCTCCTGCACAGAGTTTTTATTTTTGCTTTTTGGCAGCTGGGGAAAATAAGTCTCAGAGAGGTTGAGTGGCTTACCTGGGCAGACACAGTAGGTGGTAGAACATAGAACGAGACCTCGGATTCAGGTCTGTACGACTCTTAAGGATATGCACGCTCCTGCCAATACACTTTCAAAATTCTTGAGATTGCACCCTGCCCTTTATGACACCCCTGCCGACCATTGGACTCTGCTAAGGAAGTAGCTCCTGCCCACAGAACCAGCATTCTAAATGGACTTCTAGCAAACACTAGCACCTCAACAAAACAGGCCTCACTGGCATTTGAGGTAACAAACAAAACACCAAGACTACAGGGGTGTTCCCCAAGCTTACAAAATGGCCCTGGATTTGCACAAAGACGTGCTGTGGAGAAATCCCTCATGGACTGCCCTAAAGCCTTCCTGAAGTGTGGGACATCCTCTGCCTGTTCTCAAAGGCCTCCCTCCAAAGTGCCAGTGGGGAGAGGAAACTAAGTCTCCAGTGGAGACTTAGCACCTGGAGAAGCCAGAGTGGCTGTAAGAGGCCAGCTTCTCTCAGCTGGGCAAGGGGCCGACTGGCATGGCCAAGCCCACCAGGTAGACACGCAGTGCACACGCAGACATGCACACAGCTTGTACCCCATGGCCACACACATGCATCTACACCCACACCTCAGATTAAGCCTTACACATGCAGACATGAGCGTGCGCGTGCACGTACACACAAACACACACACACACACACACCACACGCGCCCCATCTGTGGCCTCTCCCCTTGTGCTTTGTTGTAGCTACAGCCCCTCTCACCTCCCTCTTCTAGAAAGCTCCAGACGCCTGAGCTGACCCAGCCCCTCAGGCCCTGGGTAATGCTGTTACCAGTCCAACCATTACGGGGTTGGCTCCAGAAGCACCACATTTGCTGCCCGCCTGGGCCACTAACAAGGTCTGGAGAGAAAAGTCAGGGCAGTTTATGACAGCTCCTAATGATGACTGCTCTTGGTAATGACCAGCTCAGCGGCGACCCGAGCACGAGCTGATTACGGGCTCTGGCTCCTGCTCCGCACTCCCAGAACAAAGGCTTCCTGGGGGCTCTGACCGCAGCACATGGCCCCTTCCTTGGCTGCCCGGGCCACGTGCTGACCTCATCAGGCCGGCCTTCGGGGGCTCCTTCAACTGGGTGGCCCAGAGCTGGCCCAGGTCCTGTGCCCTCTCTTAAAGGAGGTGATTTGAGGGCCTCTTCTCTCACCCCTCCTCACCCTTACCCAACAGACCCCCTCTCCAAAATATCTCACTCTCTGATGCCTGAAGTTCTGCCATTAGCACTTCATTGCTTTGGATTACCGAGTACCTTCTCTTTCTGTCTCCTTCCCTACCCAAGATCTTCTTTTAAGATGTAAGTAAATGTAACATTTTAAAATAGGCTCCTGATGCCTCTCTATTGCCAATAAGACAAATGTTCCATTCTTTAGCATGGCATTCAAGGCCCTTCACAAACTGACTCTTGCCTACTTTGTCAATCTCATTTCTAAATGTTTGCCTCCACCTACCTTATAAGCTAATGGCAAAAAGACTCACTGCTCTGCAATATGCAGATAATGTCCTACCTCCATGTCTGGATCTCCGCTAGGCCCTCTACATAGAGTGTTCTTCCTATGCCCATCTCTTCAGCCTGGCAAACTCCTACCAATTCCGTGGAGGACAACAAAAGGTATCTCCTTTCTGGAGCTTTCTCTGACACCTCCCCAGGAAGATCCACTCCCTCCTGTGCTCCCACAGCCCCCTAGCTATTACAGAAACTTCAGCATATCATGACATGTGTATCTTTGTTTCCCTCTGTGTCTCCTCAGAAGGTAAGCCCTCTGAGGGCAGCCACCACATCCTAATCATCCCACCCAACCATTCTCAAGTGCACTAACCAGTGCCAAGGCTGACATACAATACTTCCTCAATCCAGGCATTTATTAAACCTCTAACACTAACATGTCATTAGTTCACTGAGGCACCTCAAAGGCAGGAAATACCACATGGAGTAGCACAAAAGTGCTGGGTGCCAGGCCTGGGAGGCAGAACAGAAGCACCTTTGGGAATCCCATGGCGAACTTGAAGCTTTGGCCTCAAGATGGCCCCAGGAATGGGGAGGGTGAGGTGCCCCAGTCTCCCATGAGCTCACCCACGGATATACCCCCACCTCCACCTCCAAAACTCACCAGCTCCTATTCAGTCAGATAGAGGCATGATAGAGGTAGGCTGTTCTTACCTCATCTGGTGACTCTATGCAGGGCTTCTCACTTAGAATCCAGTGTAAAAGGTACCACACGATAGAAGTGGGCCTACAACAAATCTCCCCTTGCCTATACTTATCTGCACAGGTATGAGCTCTCTTCTGGCCAGCTACCTTTCTTGCCAAGAGATCACCTCAGAGTTCAGAAAACCTATGGGGAGGAAAAGGTGGTCTCTTTGGCTTTGACTACGGGACTCTCCTCTTCCCAGGCCCTGGGAAGAAATGATACAAACACTTGTGTGTGCCACTGGAATCTCCCTGCGTGTCAATCCCAAAATCAGCATACGCAGTACAAAGCATTAGCAAGGCCATGTACTCACTAGAAGCTCAACCACTGTGTGTTGAATTTAATCTGTGCAAGAGTGCATACCTTCTGCAGAAAATTTGATTTGTGAACACACACACACACACACACACACACACACACACACACACCCCATACACCTGTTTTTAAATGAAGACAGTTAAGAGTAAAGACAGTAACCTTGCAGACATCTGAGTTCCTTTGCACCCCTGCATCTTAGAAAAAAGGCGGTAACCCTTTCCATGGGTTCCACCCTCTGGCAGAAGCAGTCACGGCTTACATGGAAGTTAGAGGCTGCCCTCTTCAGCTGCCTCACTTTCCATGTCTCAGCACCTTGCCCACAGCAGACAGCAATACTTAACGACTGATCTCCTTTCCTCCTGTAGCTGACCCCCACCTGGGAGGGGGTCCCGTGGGCCCATGGCCACACTGAATGGGTAACCACCATAACACACCAGCTCATTCTAACTGCAGCTCCCTGAGGAGCAGGCCCAGTGCTGGGGACCCCCCACCTTCCCAGTGGAGTACACAGGCATCCCAAAAGCCAACTCCTCCCATCACACCTCAGCGAAGCCTTTGCGTCTCCAAGTCTCTGGCCGGGGCTCAGTCCTAACACAGGGTGCCAACTTAATTGCTAGAGCTGACAAATGATATTCTCTACTCATATTTGTTTACCTGAATTAGGTTCTGTCATTTAAGAATTACTATTTGTCTGGGGTCTTGACTCCTTCCCTGGCCCTTGTCTCCTGACACTAGGAATCCCTGTCTTTACTTTCTCCATTAATCTTGTCTGAAGTTAGAATACTCATCTCCTCTCGTAAGGTTCCCTGAATTTCTCCAGCCCCAACAGAAGACCCTCCCTCCTCAAGCCTGAAAGTTGAAACTGCACATGAGAGCATCTGAAGTTACCAGAGAACACGGACAAACAAGCATGGCCAAGGAAGGGCCTGCCTCGTTCACCAGATTCCTATATTTGTTGAAGACAAAACATCAGGTCCTTGGCCTAAAGTTAAGACTGAAGGAAGCCCCGAAGGACCACAGACAAGTCCCTGGGGCCAGGAGGTAAGCGTGGTGGACTGGAGCCACTGCCGCACAGGGGGTGCTACCAGAGGGGACTCACTCTCCAGGTGCCAGCTGTCTCTGCATGTGTTGCCACCACAGACACAGAGCTAGGGGGTTCCTTCCACCATAAAGCCATTTCTGAAAACTGAATGGATCTGTTTTGGAAGACACACTGGTGTGAAGTGATTTTCAAAGGGCTCACAAAGACAAGACATCCGAGGTTCTTCCAGAGGGAGATGTCCTGGGAAGCACACTGACAGACACTCTGGCAAGAGAGAGCCCGAGAAAGCCGCCTTCGTCATCCTGCCTGAGTGACACCAGTGTAGGGAAGCGGGTTCCTCGTTTTCCCTACTGCCAAAGCACTACTTTGTAATCTCTTTACAACTCACAGACACCCTTTCAGAATTTGTAAATGACTTCCCTTAATTCCTGCCCTGAAGAAATACTCCATTATTCCCCTAAATAAATTCCCCTAAATGCAAGCCAGTAAGCATCTTCTACCTGCACCCCAATCCCCAGAGAGCTGGCCCCACACACACACCCGCCCCTCTCACCCGGAAAAACCAACACCAGTCACTCTCAAGATTTAAACACAAGGGTGGATGCTCTCTCTGCACGTGAGCCCAGACCTCAACCCCAAATGTCCTCACAAATGACACAAACGTCACCTCTTCTCCTGGGTCCTTGCTTCCTCTCCCTGACCCACCAAGGAAGTTAGAATAAGACCTCAGTCTCAGGATCTAAGTCACAGGATGTGCCTAGGAACACCTGTAAATGCAGTCCTGCAATAAGGACCCTGCCCAAGGCCAGGGTGATCTAGAAGCTCCAGACTCTGGGATCAGGACAGTCAGAGAACGAGCTGTTTATCATTCAGTAGTCCCTCCCTGAAGAGCCACTATAAACAATTACCACAATAGCTTCCTTTGAAAGACCTAGAAGGCTTTATTTCATCTCCTTTCTTTTCACTACCATTAGCTTATTCATTCAACCCTTCACTCAAACATGTCGTGGGCACTTACTACCGCGGCACCTACAGGGCAGCTCTGCCCTCTCTATTCCAGACGGATCTCTCACCAGCGAGTAAAGCCAGAGGCCCTGGGGACACATCCGCAGCACTTTTTGCCACTACAATTCAAGCTCAGCAGAATTCACAAGGTGATTCCGCCCCCTGCCACCGCATCCTGGCCCCGGCTCCCAAATCATTCAACAGGCCCCCGCCCCCTGCCAATTTGGTACAACAAATGCCTCTTTTCCAAGAAACCTAAGCTGGCTGCTTCAGGTTCACCTCCCTTGTAACACATCACAGGCTGTTTGTGTGATGCTGATGGAAGCCATCCTGAGGCTTGCCCTCTCTGAACCAGGAAGCCCCCAGTGCCAGCGCTAAGTGGCACTGCAGTCCAGGGAGGCCCACACATGGGCCCTCCCAGTTCTTGCTCCAGGTCCTCAGGGCCATGGCGGGAGTGACAGTGCCAGTGACAGGCTGGGCCTCTTACACAGCAAAGCTATAGCTCAAATATTTATTGTATGTGTCTGGCTTTCACACGGAATTTGCAACCTGCCAGTTACCAGTGTTTACCTTGGTAGAAATTCACGGGAAATTTTCGTCTGAACAGGCCCAGAGTTTATTTTACTGCCAGATAAACAACTTTCTTTGATAAATCATCCGTGTGACAGTGTTCCTGAAAGACTAAACAAAGATTTCAAACGTAATCTATAGGCCTTTGAGAAGCCTTCCAAAGCTAATGCATGTTTAATTGGCTGCTCGAAGTAGGCTAGGGCAGGGCAAGGGCCTGACATTTCTTTGGCCATTTGTTCTCCTTTAAAAAAAAAAAAACAGATTGGAGCTCCTGGCTCATTTCTGCAAAACTGGACGGAATTCACCAATATTTAAATGCTCACTCACTTCTCTGAACACCGCCTGTTTTTTGGCTGGAGTGGGTACATCTCACAAATATCAGAAGGCAAAGCAGCATTGGCTGTCCTGGAGATACAGCCTGAGAAAAAGAGAAGTGCGGAGGGCATCACAACACACAGGGCTTTAAAACCTTTCCTAAACGGAACCCAACAAATTATGAATAGAAAAACTCACACCAGGAATAAGATTTCTAAAAGTCACACACACACACACACACACACACACACACACACACACACACACACACACATAACCTCGGGAGCCGTGTCCTGGAGCTGCAAACAGTCAGCCCTAGCTCCCTGAGTTCTGCCGTCACAAGTGTAAGGTACTCCCCCTTTGATGGTGCCTCAAGGCTATCATCAGACTAAAACCCAGATTTAACCTCCGGTATGCACAAGGTTGGGGTTTTTTTGTTTGTTTGGTTTCATTTGGTTTTGGTTTGCTTTGGTTCGGTTTGGTTAACTCTAGCACCTTGAAGCTGCATAAAGCTTTTAAAGTTTTTCCAAATGGGCTTCTTAAAAGGCTCCTTCAGTTTAATCCTCTGTTAACCAGAGAATTAACCAGAACGTTCCATTCCATTTCCTAAAACATCTTTTGCCAAACAAGCTGATTTCATCCGTGCCAGAATCCTCCCACCTAGGCTAATTTCCATCCTGCAACAATTCTTTCCAATAAGAAGAGATAATAATTATTATGGATTGAGCAGCAGCCATGTTCCAGGAACTGCACACACCTGATTGACTCAAGTCTCCCTACAACACAGTAACACAGGAATCACCACTCACGTTTTGCAGGTGAGGAGACACGCTCAGGGAGGTTAAGAGACTTTCTCGTGGTCGGTCAGTTTATAGGGTTGGGATTTAATCCAAGTCTGTCTGGCCCAAAGCCTATGCTCTTTCTACTGTACTACCTGCCTCTCCACAAAGAAAGCAAGCAATGACTGCTGAGCTCTTTCCACAGTGCAAGCACACATATCAGTCCATTTATATCCACAGGCTCTGAAAGCAGTGAAGCAGCACCCAAGGCCCCCTTCCCAGGGAGTTTCCCCAGCACTCCTGGCAGGACAGGAATGTGACAGGCACAGGAGTACATGAAGGAGGAAGGGTATGAAGTCTGGACTGGCTGCCCAGGTGAGTGCTGGTGGGAACAGAAGCTGTAATGGATGCCAAGCAGAGCGGCCTTGGGCAATCAAAAGACTAACTCCTTTATCTGAGACTTATTTTTCTCAGTCCGTAAGATGAGCCCCGGACTGGCTGATCTCTGAGATTCCGTCCAGCTCAGCATGTCTTTACAATGGCAAAGGGATACGAACGAGCAATGCAGCACCCAAAGGAATGGGCCACACGTGCAGGCTGTGAATAGCCCCCTTATGTTATCTCATCCCTTCCCCCACCTTTCTTCACCCATGCCCAGAAAAGCTTCAGAGACCAGAGGTGAAGTGAAAGGTCAGTCCTCCTTGCTCCCCTTCTCCATGACAGTTTATACATACATCAAATGATAAGGAGGACATTTTGCTAAGTGAAACAAGCCAGACACAAAAGGACAAATGTTGTGGGATTCCACTTACATGAAGTACCCAGAATGGTCAAATTCATAGAGACACAGGCTGCGGGCCATGAGCGACACTTCCCATGGACCTAAAGCACCGAGTGGGTTTTCCCGCACGTGAAATGCCTTAACAATCCCTTCCAAGTATTTACAGATCTGTATATGGGATATGTATTTTAGAGATCTTCAATGACAATAAAAAGCAGTTGTTTTCAGCCCGCTGACTCCACCCCGGGGGTAACAGTGCCCTTTCCCCATGTCTATTTAATTTTACTTTAAACGAACTAGATTTCTGGATGTGAGTGCTTTTTTTTTTTTTTTTTAACATACACACATATACACTCACTCACCTAAAACAGGGTGTGTAGCTTTCCTTGAAATCAACTAACCTGTGGTACACAGTCACTTGGAAAGGAGTTTTCTCCTTTTACAAAAAAAGGAGTCCAGTTTCCATATCCCTGCCATCCTGTCATTCAAATACTCATCTGACAAACTTGCATCTCATGCCGACCGTGGAGAAGAAGACACTTTTCCAGGAACTATTTAAGTACAAACAGGCATTGTTTTGTTCATTCTAAGACACGGATTATCTTCCCATTTTAACATGAGGTATATTTCCTTTGTCAGTGGTACAAAATGAATAGCGCATCTCATAATTAATGGGCATCTTACATTAGGTAAAATAAGGTACAGGACACAGACTCTGCTCTCAAGCAGCTTACAGATGTTGCAATTACTGTGCTGGCAGCCAGCTTTCCTCACCTGCAGGAGGAAACCCAAGGTTTAGTTTGGAAAGGCTGAACTTTTTGCAAGAGATCAAATTACCCTTGGGAGTAAAACACTGTGCCTCCAAACAGCAGCACAGCCAAGACACCTTGAAAGAAGAGGAAGGCAGAGCAAGAACAAATTAGTGAAGGTTCAGGAACCTCTGAAAATATTTCTTTTCTAGGAAATACTCCCAAATGCTAACAGTGAGCACTGATTTCTTTTCTTTCCTATCTGACTCATTTTGGTGTTATAAAGTATGGTTTTACTCTTTATGAGGAAACACATAAATGGAAAAAAAAAAAATCCTTCCAGAAGGCAAGGAAAATTTCTGGGGGCAAAGAAATTTTTTTCCACAGCAAAAAAATACTGGGTAAAGGACGCTGCCACCTGAACTCTCAAGCTCAAAAAAGTGGAGGAGCCAGTCCAAGAGGAAGGTCTGAACGATCTTGGCAGAAGTATAGCACCATGCACATTTCTACCAGAAAAGCTTAAGGGTGTTTACAGATACTGGAGAAGCTAGAGAGACTGGCCAGAGGTGGGGCCCTAACCTCACAGCAATTATAAATCAGATCCTCACACCCCTGGGATAAGCTAACATGAAGGAAAGATGGCTATGAGTTGTTAACAGCAAGATAACTAGTGTGGCAGCTTGCAAATACTATATTGGCCTGTTTAAGAGAACGGAGCAGCAGCACCCTCTTGTCACATAGCAGGAAAAGCAGAGAGAACAAAAGGCAGAGCAGTGCATCCTGATTTAAGCGTGGCAGGCAGGCTGGCCACCATGTTGAATTCAGAGACTCTGCACCATCTAACTTTTGGCTTTCCCACATCTGGTACTTGATCCAGGCTGATCCAGCTGCATTCCTGAGTATCAGCACACAGGTGTTTCTACTGATGCTTTTTCCCTGTTGGGGGAAAAAAATGCGCTCTGAACTGAGGGGGTACAGTGCAGAGGTGGAGAGACTAGTGGCCAAGCAGACCCGCCAGAGATTTAAAAATGCACTGCCTGGGAAAGAGATGACGGGTTGTGCACGCCCATCTCCACGGAGGCCGCAGGAGTCTGAGGACGCATTAGCAGGAGGGCGAGTGTGTGTGCTGACCCAGAAGGAATGCACCCCCTTCTTCCTAGAGCTCACAGAGAGCCTTCCAACAACCTGATGCCTTCCCACCAGGGATGTCAGGGCCACTTAATGCAAAGTTTGATCCCTGGAGTAGGGAGTAAAACATTCTTTTTCTTCTCTGTTGTGTGTCAGCTTGCATTGCTGAATTTCTTTGTTTCCTAACTGAATCCCATCAGCGTGGCTGACTGCCTCACTTACTTGAAATGAACTGAGCTAAGAAACAAGTTTCTCAACAAGGCTGCATTCTCCAGGATGCTGAGAAGGGCAGAGCTAAGCTCAGCTCCTGCAGAGTGAAAAAAAAAAAAAAAAAAGATCCTATTTATTGCCTTATAAGAACATTACAAACAAAAACACCCAAAAAGTCTCTCTCGCATCCAGTTCAAAGGAGCCTGGCATACACCATACCCACCATGCTGAGGGGTTAAAGGCCTCCGTGGCAAAGCCCAATGGCTGTTCTTCTCCTAAATGAGGAAGGCAGCATGACACAGAGTAAAAGAACTCCAGGTGGGAAAGTCAGACTCCTTATTTATGAAATAAGTGGATGTGATATGATGACCTATGGGGTCCAGGAAGACCTCAAAAATTCTCTGAACCTGAGAAGAAAATTATTTCAGGGAAAAATGAACAATCCCAAACAACCAATCATTCAGATCTGCCAAGACCTGATTGGTTATTAAAATAAGATCTACCCCTCCCTCCCATAGGCAGTAAGCAGGTGGCTTGCTGACTCAGCAGGCAGCTACTACAGTGGGGAAAAGGATATCCATCCCCAGGTGAGGAACCTGACACCCTTGAGGGCCCTACCCTACACAGCAAGGTCAACCTTCCACATTCAAATTCCTCCCCAAAGCTTGCCTCTTTGGCCCACTTCTAGAGAATGTCTCTAGTTTGACTGGTTGCCACAAAGCCCCTAATCACCAGAATTGTGGTGAGCAAGTGGGAATGGAGGGAGGAGACCTGATGACAAGCTGGTAAGTTCTAGACAAAGACTCTGGGCATGAAGACATGGGTTCTCTTCTGACACCTCCTTAACATTAACTTGGCCTTGAGTTCCCACAGCCCCCTCCTCAGTTGGTGAGTTATGTCATGACTCCATGATTCTCTAGAGAATCACTGATTAGTGCTTGGTCAGTGTTTAAGAAAAAAATGTTTAATTAAATTCTAATTTATTCTAAGTTAAGTATTTTTGCACATGGTATCTAGCACAGTGTTTTGTACTCAAGAAATATGAATGGAGGGATACATGAATCAATGAATGATCAGATACATTGAATTTGAGTTCCTGAACAGGAAGGCATAGTCAGTCAATCACCTGCACACACACACAGAGTTCCAGAGTTTGCCATCACTTGTCCCTCAGGAGGTGAGCCCAACAGAAGTCATATGAGCACAAAACATCATCTGATATATTACCTTTCAGAGTTTACTCTAATACGGTGCCCTGGATTTGCTGGAATATCAGGGGGCCAACTCCTAAAAGTGAGTGTGCTGATATATAATATCTGAAGAGGACCCATGAAATCGAAATGTGGCCCCTTAGGTATCCCTTGTAAGGATTCCTTGGGATCACAGCCATATCTCAACAGATTCTTTCTGCCCCAGCCATGCAGCAAAAGGCTTCTCGTCAGGGTTTACGAGAGAGTTTTCCTCTATGTCCACATGCATCTTTGGGAAGGAATCTCAGCTCCATTTGTGGAAGAAAAACTTGTTGCTAATGCAGTATGGGGCTGTGCACCCACAGACTCTACAGTAGGAGACGTACCAGGCTAGACTGGGCTTTCACCACCCTCTGATGAAGCAAGGGGGTGAGCATCAAGGAGCAAATATAACTACCAGTAGGTGGAAGGGTAACCAGGGTCTGCACACATCACTGCAGGCACACTCTACAATTTCATCTGGCTACATTTAAAATGACAAAAACAGGGGCACCTGGGTGGCTCAGTCGGTTAAGCGCCCAACTCTGATTTCAGCTTTGGTCATGATCTCACGGTTCCTGAGATAGAGCCCTGAGTCGGGCTCCACGCTGTTAGCACAGAACCTGCTTAGGATTCTCTCTCCCTCTCTCTCTGCCCCTCCCCTGCTCACTCATGCACACATGCACGCTTGCTCTCTCTCTCACAAAGCATATAAATAAATAAACTTTAAAAAATAAATAAATAAAATGGCAATAAGAAAAAAGGATGTGATTCAAAGACAGGAGGGAAAATGCACACCAGATTAATCTTCTTAGAGGTCCTGTGGTCCTCCAAGAACAAAGGAGGCAGAGACACCTAGTGCAGAAATAAAGCACGCAAGACATTTTCATGCTCAAGAAGCTCTCTGCGGCAAAGGATCTGAATTCTCCCACCTGGGGTCTTTAGTCATGATGACAATCCTGAGAATGTATGCGTCACTTATATGATTTCCTTCAACTTGCATGTGTAGGCCCTATTTGTGTGACTCAGGCCCAGCACTTTGCCAGAACAAGTCCCTTTCATACCCTTCATTATGTTTAGTTAATGAAAACATGGAGTTGGCAGCCCCAAATGGACAAAGACTCACATTACCTACCGTTCTGTTTCTCCTGCTAAGGAACCTTGAGAAATGCACTTTCAGTGTCAGGCTGAACCTTCCTTCAGCAAAGTGGGCCTGGCCTGAGCCGAGCCACTTTTCACCATCCATATAAAATAGAAGGAGTCGGCCCTCCAAATGGATGCGGTTGACAGCTACCTTTCCCAGAGAAGATAGTCTCGGGGTGTCAGGTCTCCTATGAGGCAGACTACAAGGAACCATCCCTGAAAGTGCCCCTGAGATCTGCTCCCCAGGCCACATACAGCACTTCCCCCTGGGGCTGCAGGTGCTGATCTAGAAGTCCCTTTTAACGCACAGTGACTTGGGAAGAAGGGAAGACAATTCCCACTACTGGAGGAATGTCAATTGTCTGTGTCAGGAAGGAGTTGATCATGGCCCTCAGCACTGGACAACACCCTCCCTGGGTGGACACTCCCTCCCTGGGAGGACACCCCGTGTAGTCATTTCAGAGTGTGGGCAGGGTGGTGCTGACACCTAGGGGTGGATAGAGAAAGAGCCTGTGTGGAGGGAAGGCCGAGCTGTGGGCAGGACCTCCTGGGTGCACCTCCTGGAGGCATCCAAGGAGTGGTGTTGTCACCTAACTCCTCTCCGTCTGCCCACAAGTCTACCTCCCTCCACTCCCAGAGAAGGTCCCCAAAAGTTGTCCAGTGATCCCTCACACAGAAGGGCCAAAGCTAAGTCTGACTTTAATAAAAACTAGCCAGCCCTCCACCCTGTCTAGATTTCCACGGGCCCGAGAACAGCAACCATTCGGGGAGAATGGACGGAGAGAATATAAAGGTCCAAAAAGATGTGTCACCGGGCTCTCTGTTCACCAGGGACGCAGATCAGGAAGAACCAGGCAATGCCAAACCTCCTAGAGGCAGCCAGGGATGATTTCTTACCAAACTCGCTCGCACAGAGATGTTCAATTATGGCTTCAGATTTCAACTCGTTGTCACATGGAGGACACACGGTTGTGCCTAGGAAAGGAAAAGAAGAGAAAGAGGAGCTGTGAGTTCCAGGGGTAGGGGGTTCTGGAAGGAGCTGCCCCTGGGGAAGAGGTCGGCCCCAGGGCCAGGCTGAAAGTAGTTAAAGGTCTCCTGGAATTTCTGAAGGGCAACTGGAGAATAAGAGAAGAGTCCTGAAGCCCTGGACCTAAAGCCAAACAGACATAGCTTCTTGAAAACCTGTTGAATATGGTACAACCATTTAACCCAAACTTATCCAGGGCTAGGCAGGGCGGGTCTCTGAACTCCAGTTTGATGAGGTGTGGTGGTCCCTGGGAAACACATCTATTCCAGTTGTTTCCGGTTCTTTCTCCTCTCTCCCTTAAAACATCCCTCTCTGAATCCTGCCCCCTTCCCATTCCCAAACTCCCAATAGGACAGCAGATCAATCTGAACCCCTCTCTAGGAGCCAAGAAGGAAACTCAGCCAGACTCACAAACTCCAGCCGCAGGCCCCGAACACCCCTTCCAAAAAGGCTATTGCAGTGCGAGTTCCTGCCTGCCAGGTGAGGGCTGGGGATGGGGGGGGGGGGGGGCGGGGGCGGGGGCAGTGGTGGCTGGGGACCGGGGTAGCAAGAGCTGCCAAATGGGAGAGCCGGGGGGGGGGGGGGGGGGGGGGGGGTGGGCAGACGGGGAACCCTCTGAAGGCGTTTTCACAATACGGTGAAGGGCTTTGAAGAGGAGGTGTGTGTGTGGCAGGCATGAGGGCCACTGCCAGGCATTAGGCACAGGGGGAGGAGACTTCTGAGGCCAGGGCCGGAGGTCTCCGAGCCAAAATACTGCTGGAGGGGATCCCTTGAAAGTAAAGTGCCTCTGTGGGAGGACAGGCAGAAAGTAGGCAGTGGAATCCCCAGAAGGGCGAGGCAGCTGCTCACCATCACCCCCACCCCCACCATCACCTATCAAACTCTAGGAGTGGAACCCACCATCTAGGAAAGCATTTTACACATTCTAAAGGCACTACACCTTGGCCAACCACCGGAGGCCAAGCCCGGCTGGAGCTGAGGAGCCCAGGAAAGCCACCCCAAGGCAAAATGGTAAGAGGTGAGGCCCTTGGTCCTCCTCCTCCCCATCCTCTCCTCTCCTGTAGCTTCCATGGCTTCTGTGGCTTCCGTGGCAGCATCTCCTGCCTGGGAGTTCCCCTGCGGCTCAGTGAAATGGGCAAAGCTTCCCCCGATACTGACGCTGTGGAAGTTGCTGCCAAGCCCTGCCAGGCCAGGGCTGCCCCCAGGATATACCTAGTGCACAGCCGGTCACCCCCACTTCCAAGCAGGGTCCCCTCATGGCCCAGCAGAGGCCACACCCCTCCACCTTCACACTATACCCAGGGCCAGACACCATCCATGTCCTCAGGGCAGCAAGAATCACAGCTACACTCCAAGCAGAAGACTATGACTGTCTTTGGGCCCAGAATTTGGAAATTTGCTTTTCAGTCAGAACTTGCAATGGGGTTCTGGAGGTGGTGTTTCTGACAAAAGGAAAAACTTACCCAGAATTTTGCATTATGGTTCTTGCTTCCATGGGGAAAAAACAGGGAAAGGAGGTCCTACGTGTTACCTATACTAGGAGTGTGAACTGTGCTTTGGGGTTTTCTTTGTTTTATTATTATCTTTTTTTAAGTGTAAGTTATCATACTAAAAGTGTCTATGAATATAGTGTTCACCAAGCAAGCAGCTGTGAGAATATAAAACACCATCGCCCTGGCACACCCCCATCATCTCCTCTGGACCCTCTGAGTTCCCTGATCTGACTGGCAGCTGAGGGCTCCGGAGCCAACAGGGACATTTTCTCAGTCTCATCAATTAATGTTTGACCTTCAGCGCCACTCAAGGTGGAAAGAGCTCTTGGGGTGAGCTCTGTGTGCTCTCCACAGGGCTAACCCCCATCTCAACTTTTCTTATGGCACTCTGCAGCAGCCTGATCCGGGAAGGGAGGAATGTGTAATGCAATATTAATCTGCGCCCCCTCTGGCGTGTCCTCAGGGCCCTGCAGGCTGTCTCAGTAGGAGAAATCCACCATCCATCTGAGAAGGAGAACTAAATCACTGTTGGAAGGTATACTTAAAATAACGTTTAAAGCAAAGGAACCAAAAACTGAAAGGTTTTGTGGCTCATTAATATTTTAGGGGGAGTAGAGGAGAAAGTCCACAACACTGGAATTAAGATTAAGTGATTTTTCAAAAATCAATGCACACACGCACACAGCTTGCTTGCACTCTCTCTCACACACACACAATACATACACAATACATAATACACAATACACACACGATACATACACAAACACATGCACACAATTACACACAAACACACTCTCTCTCTCTCTCTCTCTTTCACACACACACACACACACACACACACACACACACACAGCAGTTCTTCCCTGACCAGCTCCTTGATACATGGAGAAAGGACCCTAAGAAAGGCTCTCGAGACACAAGGGCACCATGACCTCTGCAATCTGCAACTAAAACAGCCAGGCTGATTTAATGCACAACAGGTCTAAACAGCAAAAACTAAAACTAAAACGATGTGCTCCCTCATAGAACTTAAATCAGTGAAACCTAAGCGGGAAGGAGGAACAACAGTTTATCGGCCTGGGAACGTACAGGTCTCACGTTAAGTGCAAGATTTAGAAACGACTTTCCTGGAAAGTTTATACAGTTATGCCTCTTCCGATAACAGATGTGGGTGTCACTGGGGCATCAGCCTTTTGGAGGGAAAAGCATCTTTTCATTCATCTCTCATTGTCAAGTTTATCTTTAATAACACATGGCTGCAAAAGCCTGCCCAATACCCCAAAACATGACCAATTACGTGAACAAAAACCAGCCTAGAGCATGCAGAGATACGCATTGCTTTGAAAATTTGGTTTTAATTTCAGAGAATCAGAAGAAAGAATAAAAGTCACGCATCTGTATTTATTCTCACCCAAAAGTACCGGTTCCATTCTGGAGCCACTAGCCATGTGGCAGTTTGGTCTGTGTCAGCCTACCCCTACACACACACACACACACAGCTCTCCCAGACCCACCTCAGCTGACAGTGGCCAGGCATCCTGCGGGGGGTGGGGGGAAGTCCTGTGGGACTCCCTCCACCGAAGGGCTGCAGCACTGGAGAGGTGCCCTCTCCGGGCAGGGCCTCTCACCATAAACAGAGGGGAGAACCAGTCCCCAAGCCCCACACCTGACTGGTCCTCCACAGCCTGTCTCCCTTGGGCAGCTGGCCTTGGGAGGGCGACTGCCTAGGCACTACTGGGACAGAGCGGAGGGGAGAGGAGCATGGGACCGAGGCCCCTGAGGAGATAGCAGACAAGTGAAAAGAGCAGCCAAGGAGTCAAAGGCAAGACAACAATTATTCGGTATTCCTCTACTTCCACCACAGCCTTTTGAGGGGTTCGGTTAGGAGGATTCTTCCCCCTTTATAAGCAGTCCCCATCTTCCCCTCTGAAGGTGCTCCCCCAATGGGCCCCCACCTCACGTGCCTGGGCTGTCCCAGAAACAGACAACCGGGAGTGGAGCAGAGGCTGCTGGGGCAGAGCTGGGCTAATCTCCTGGCCTGTGAGGAAGGGGAGAAGGAAAATCCTGCGGGCTGCAGGGGATGGCTCCACACCCGCAGAACACAAAGTGCTTTGTTTGCTCTAGGTAATTGCTCAGCTCTTGCTCCCAAAGGGCCGCACTTCCCCGAAGGTTAACCCTGTGCAGACACCCAGGAGGTGGGGAGCAGAGGTGCCCTGGCCACTGCAGCCAGACAGCCAGGTTTCCCACCCAGCAGGGGTCCATGCCACCCAATGCCCATCACTTTGGGCCGATTTCCTCCCTCCCTAGAAGAAGCAGGAGCATTCAAGTTTGGGGCCCCCTGTCCCCATGCTACCCCCTCACTCTGGAAGAATAAGCCCTTCAGAGGACACTTCTCTCTCAGGCATCCTTGGAGATGAGCTAAGCCAGCAAGCAGGCAGTCCCCCACCCTAAACCCCTCCTCAGCAAACGCGCAGGACACGTGCCCTGGTGCTGAGGGCACCTAGGGGCCCCCATCCCAGACTATATGCACATCTTTCAGCCTCAACTCTGCTTCTGAAGAATTCGCTCCTATAAAAGGCCACTGCGCTGCATTTTTTGCTTGTTTATTTTGATTTTTTTTTTTTTTTTTTTTTTTTTTTTTTTTTTTTTTTTGCCTCTCCGGGATTTTTTTCCCTCCCACTCAAAAGCTGCCCTTTAAGTGGGAGGGGTTCTGAGAGGAAGCTCAGGCCCCTCCAGGGACTGTTAGGAAAGTCTCCAATTTGCGGAGCCCCACTCCCCAAGGAGAGATGAACAATGAGCTAATTACATTTTTATCTTTCTAATTACCTGAGGATTTGTGTAAATGGGAGAAGCAGGGGGTATGCAAGAATGGGAGAACCAGCTTTCCAGCCCCAACCCTCCCCAAGCAGACCACCTGAAAAGGGTGGAGAAACAAATCCTCAGCTTCTAAACTTTTTTTTTTTTTTTCTCAGCCAGTTCTCAGCCCTCCCGGAGTTCCTAGGCCCAGTGACTAGCTCAGGAAAGCTGGAGGGAAGCGAGAGGTGTTTGGTTTTTGGGTTTTTTAATCCTCGTCGAACCTATGAAAGTAAACGAAGCTGCGCCTTAGCATTTTCTCGGCCTTTCTGGGCTTCCTACACTGTGGGTTTGGGTGTTTTCCTCCTGGGGCATCCCGTCTCGGGTGTGAAAAACTTCGATGGGGACTCGGTTCCCTCCCAGAGAGAGAAGGGCTCTCCTTTCCTGTGGAGCATAAGGCTTTGTCTCAGGTGTGGAGACAGCGACCCTGGATCCCAGGAAGCGACGCCCGGGGCACCGCACGGAGCTTGCTTGGGGCTCAGGCGCGGCCACCGCTGCCGGCCAAGCCCGCCGTGCACCTGGGCTGGTAGAGGTGCTAAGCGACACCTCGGACTTTTTAAAACTCATTGCACAGCTTGAGAGCAACCTCCAGGGAGCACGTCCGAACTCCAGGGAGGAGCAGCGGGGCAGGGTGGGGGGAGGGGGCGGATCAGCGTGGCAGCGGCATCCCCGCGGCGGGTCCGCGGGTGCCCCGCCGGCCCGGGTCAGGGGACTCGCGCGCGTGGGACGGGGCGGCCTGACCTTGGGGCTTGGAGGCTTCGGTGGCATTGGGCGGGGTCATGGCGATGCAGACGTCGCCCTCGGGGAACTTGTCACACTTGAGCATCTCAGGCCAGTAGAAGCCGAAGAACTGCATGACGGGCTCGCACGAGTCGCGCACGGCTTCGCAGAGCCAGCGGCACGGGTAGATGGGCCGGTCGAGGCAGACGGGCGCGAAGAGCGAGCAGAGGAAGACCTGGGTGCCGATGTGGCAGTTCTTGTTGAGCAGGGGCACCCAGCTGCTGGCCTGCTGCTTCACCTCGGCCATGGTCTCGTGCTCCAGCAGGTTGGGCAGCACCATCTTCTTGTAGCCCACGTTGTGGCACAGCCGCAGGTCCACCGGGATGTCCACGCACTGCGGCGGCTTGGTGTAGAAGCGCCCGCTCTGGTAGGAGCCGATGTCCGACTGGAAGCTCACGTAGTCGTACTCGCTGGCGGAGCCCGCGGCCAGGAGCCCGGCGGCCAGCGCCAGCAGCACGCCCGGGGCGGCCCAGCGGCGGCCCCCAGCGCCGCGCCCGCTGCCCATGCTGGCTCGGCGCACTGGCTCCCGCGACGTCGGGGCTGCCTCGGCCGCCTCCCCGCGCGCGTCCCGCCGCAAACTTCCAGGGACCTCCAGGGACAAAAGGCGCCGGCCCCAGCGCTGCCCGGCTCGGCGGCCGCGCGCTCCTGCCCGGTCCTCGGCGGGTGGCGGCCCTCGGCCTGCGGCGGGCGCCGCGGCGGGAGCTCGCGCGGGGAAGGGGAGCGCGCGCGGCGGGCCGAGTGCTGCTGCCCCGGCTCCCGGACGCGCGGCGGGCTGGCTGGCGGGCGGGCGGGCGGGCGGGCGCGCGGCACTTACTCGAGAGGCTGCAGGATTCGAGTGCCCGGTGCTCCTGTTGCAAAGCCCTCGGAGACTCCCTGCGCAGCCAATCAGCTCCCGGCTGCTGCGAGCCGCACTCATTTAGCACGTCAGTCACCGGCGCAATTAACCAATCGTTTCACTTGCAAGAGGGTTCCGTTTACTAGAACTAAACCCAGGTCAACACCCCTTAAAAAACAAAACCAAAAATAAATAAATAAATAGCGGAAGAAGTGGGGGAAGGAGAGGAGAAAATGGAAGGAACGGACAGGAAAAGAAAGAGGGGATAGATAAAAGTGTGGGGTGGATAAAGAGGACAGTCAACGCTGGTCAACTTGAGTAGGCTTGATGAAAAGCCAGGAACCTTAACAGTACTTGCAAACCCGTGACATACTGAAGACCACCCCCCCTTTTTTTTAATACAATTTTTCCTAATTTCAGGCAGAAATTCAGCCCACCAGACAAGCAGCCCACCTCCCCGGTTTTGTCCTCTGTAGTTGCAGTACAAAGACAGACCATTTCAGACAAACCCGGGCTCAGGAAGGCTGAACCAAGGGAGGTCTGCTTTTAAATCCCCAGCCGTCCAGGTGTCCAGGCTCAGTTCGTGCAAACCCAAGGGGGAGGGTTTAAGCCTTCCAGCCGCTTGCCGGTTTAAAAATGCAGCACCCTTCCAGGTGGGACAACCGGCCGGTGGCCAACCTCAGACAACACCAGAGGCAGTAGGTAACTGTCCCAATGTTGCTCAGGGTGGGAGGAAATATTTCTCACAGAGGTGTTAGCTTTAGGAGGACAGAAGAAGAAAGGAAAGGAGAAAAGAAAAGACATACTCAAGTCCCAGCCTGACAGCAAGTCTTGTGTGTGCCCACATATACACATTGACATGTTTGTGGTGTAGAAAGCCAAAACATTAAAAACACATGTGCACTTATCAGTGTGGCTTGTGTAAATATCAAGTCCATCACTCAGGCTCACATGCTACATTCAGAGCTGGTCCAGGAACCTCGGGTCAAAACCCAGGGTCCCCATTAAGGCAGAAGGCAAAAAGAGTGTATCAGTAGATATACAGCAGGCCCTCTCTAAAGGCAACCCCTCCCCCAAGGAAACAGAAGTCTCCCTGCCCTCGGAGTCTCTGGGAATTTTTTTGTATATTTCTAACATTACCCTGAGAGGAAGGGTCAATCTCCAGAGAGCTGAGAGTGTGACCATGACTGACCCCTGAGGACAGGTGACAACCACAAACATCTCGTGAAGTTTGTTAGGTCTCTACACTGCCTGTATCTTGAAGTGTGTGTGGAGGGAAGCCAAGGATGCTGAAAACCCACATCTGAGCAGTGTGACACTACTGCATGTGGCAAATGGGCCACAGATCTCAGAGCTCAAGGCAGGCACTGTAGGTGGTGTTGTCTTGCTGGGCCAGCTTGTTTGTAAAGCTCTGGGGAAGCTTGCTTTGGACGCTGCAGACCTAATTTCTTGATGGACGGATTCCAAGTACAACTACCAGAGTTCATGAAGAAGTAAGGCTCTGTTCTTAAAGCAGTCGTGCCCATCCAGCGATTGTGATTCAGCCACCCACATTGGAAGCAGCTGCACGGTCATCCTCTCTGTCATTTCTCAGCTCATGAAAGGTGCAGCAAAGAAAGACAGGCAGAATGGAGGGAAAGAGATGAGAGAGATAGAGCAAGACTTTGGATGGCCAAGGGTTAATCCCCAAACAATGGGTGATGCTCAGCCCAAGAAGCTGGGGAAGACATTCCTCACAGAGAATAGACTGCAGGAGACTGGGCAACTGTTTCTCAATTCAAGGGGCATTTAGAGAAAAATGCTGTTTGGTAGAGGGTCCTTTTCTTTCCTACAGCCAGGCCCTCAGTTCCAAACCAAATGTGTCTGTTTACTCACGCACTGGAAAGAGTTGTGTTTGTAGATAACATCCTCTCATCTCTGAATCCACGCTTAGCTGACCTCTCACTCATGTTTGCAGTTTCCCCAAATGGTGGGAACTTATGTCTTTCCACCATTAAAATTCTGGAAAGTAGCCTGGGTGATAGCTACTTTCAGTAGTAGACCTCCACCAGTCTCGGAGGGTCTCAAGGAGAAAATCTCACAGTCCCACTGAGAGAGGGAGCTAGGCTGCACCTAGTTGTTCCTTGTGGACTTTGATCACCCCAACCCCCAACCCTCCACCCCATCTTACTGCTTGGGAGAGAGGCCTCTTGGGCTGTACCAAGGACACAGTCATCTTGAGGACAGACAGGGAGTGTTGGTATGACTAAGAACCCAGAATCCTAAGCCCAGTACATTTCTGGCTCCTCCAAAGACCCAGCTGGAAAGGAAGGACTCAGTCTCAGTACCACTGACAGACCAGAACCTGTACCTGAGATTTTGGAGAGTGACTGCCCACTGCCAATCAGTTCACATATCATATAATAGCGCCAGGCAGAACAACCTGAAAACTGTACTTTAGAGGTGCATACAGGTTTTTGTCCTTATTCACACTATCAAAACTTGGTGCTTCAAAGTCCAGTCTCCCTTTTCCTAATAGCAAGCATTTGTGTATGTAGAGGAGAAAGTTCTAGAACAAAGATTTTTTTAAACATGCTATTGATGTGACAGAGCTCCCAGAAACCAGGGTTTTGAAGTATGAGAGCTGTGAGCCAGGAAGCACACCTCCTTTCCTTGAATGGTTTAAATGATCAGGAGCAAAATACTACTTGAAACGTGTTTTTCATCTCAAAAAAGTTTTGATTTTCCCATACTGCCAGTTGCCCATACATGAAAGTTGGAAATGTGTTCCCTGTTGCTTCATAACACCAGCTTAAGGAGGCATTCTTCAGTCTTCCCATTGCCCAAAGCCGAATGTTGGGGCCAAGCAGGACCACGCAGGGGCTTCCCAGGTGCCTACCTGGTGGCCTCTTCTTACACACAGAGCTCCTTCCTGCCCATTCCTAGAAAAAGGGGGGGAAGGTGGGGGTTGCTTTTCAGCCTCAGCCTCTTCCTCCTATTCTGCTCCATTATCATTTGTCAGTGGTTTTTCGGACACTCCATAGATACACTCAGCATCCTCTCCATTATCCAGGGCAAGAGAGTGTCCTGTCTATGGCTGGGTGCTTGTGGGTCTGGTACAATGCAGAGGACAGCATTCTGGCCCCGAGTCAGGAAATATGGAGTAATGCCTGTGTTCTGGTCTTCACAGGCTGAATGGCTTGCACATTATCCCTCTGGCCCTAGAGTTCTCATCTGTAAAACAGAACTATTAATGCCTGTCCCACTACTCTGGAAAATAAAATACAGTACATGCTTTTTAATAGTTTTTTAGTATAAGTATGTCCCAAATAAAGCATGGGACATACCTATACTATAAGGTATTCTTTGTTTATGTGAAATTTAAACTGAACTCCTGTGTCCTGTATTTTACCTGGCAAACCCACTACCCGTCCTTCGGGCATCGCCTCCTCCCAGCAGCCTTGCCTGACCTCCTCTCAGTCCATCACCTGCCTTCTCCACCCTTAGTCGGATGAACTGCTCTCTCCGCCCTGCACCCAGAGCACTTGTGCACACTTTGTTACAGCACTCACGTGGATGTTTTCAAACCGTTTGCTTTGGGGTATCTACTACATGACTGTGAGCCCTTGGAAGGCCAGAATCTTGTCATATTTTGTCTCACGTGGGCATCCCCAGCATCTATCACTGTTCCAGGCACACAGCCAGTGCTTGGTGAAGCCCACCATCACAAAAAGTGCATCAATATATAGTAGAAGGAGGCAGGTATGTGAAATACCCAATCTAAGGGAGGTATTATGCCTGAGCATTGATTTTGCACTGCGTTTCCCAAGAACCAAGGTAAAAAGCAAGCATGAATAACTCACGTGGCTGTCCTTGTCTGCAGGAAAGAAAAATCTTCCCTAGATCTGAATTCTAAAGGAAATGATCATGAGCCCCTTACACAAAGACTGTAAAGAGGGTGTGGGGCTTTTGTATTGACCCTCCTCTGGTCCATGTCCAGAGCTGACCTGCTGCACAGATGCTTGAAGACTCACCTCCTTCTCCCCAGGGCATACACAGAGTAGGCTGCTCTAAATGATGGGCAGCCAGCGGGTGGGCTGATGAATGCAGTGGGCTGTTTCAGGAAGAGGGCAGAGCTTCCAGTAAGTCCTGCAGGGACTGACGCTGCAGTGAACACTGATCCCCAGCCTCTTAAGGCAATCCTCTTAAAAACAGGGGCTGGTACCTGGAAAGCCAGGTTTCCAGAAGCCTCTGACAACACCTGGGAGTGGAGTGGGCAGGAGACGCTGGTAGGGGCTCTGGCCCTGTAACACATGGTGCCAGGTTCTGGCTTCAGAGCTCAAGGCTTCACTGGGAAGGAAAAATGGGTCTTTAGGGACCCCTCCCCCTCTCCCTGTGAAAGCGAACTGGCACATGCTTCCATGACTGCAAGCCCAGAAATCTGCCCAGATTTCTCCAGGGAGGGCAGTGGCCCAGAGGCGGGACACATTCCCCAAGGAGCCCTGTGTGTATTGACTTAATCCTTCCTGGCGGGCACACCAGTCAGCTCCACCACCTTTCTCAACAGCAGCTGGGATACGAATGAGGGGCTGAGGGAGGAAGAGTGGAAGAGAGCCATCATCACACTCCTGCTCTCCTCCCCTCCTCCGGAGAGCTTCACTCCCAGCTCCAGTCCAGGGCTGGCTGGGAAAGCGATCACCCGGGGCCTCCATCCGGGCAGGGGGCAGCCTCCTGTACCAGGCTGGCCTCCGCTGGCTAAGGCACAGTGCCTGCCCAATAGAGTAAGCTGTCTTCCTTCAGGCTTTCTCCGTTTGCACCCTTCCTGCCTTATCGCCTTCGAACCTCACACAAAGCCTCACAGCTGGCAGAGAAGCTCATTATTCCCATTTTATAAAAGACCCAGAGGCTCCAAGTGATGGGCCCCTTTCCACCAGTCCACCCACCACTGCGCTCTGGTGCAGGACAGACTCAAGTCAGGAACACAGATCTTTGGATTCCAATTCTGTTGACTCTGCATTAGGCTGAATTGCCTTTGCTCAATGTTCACCCTTAGGAAGAGAAGCCTGCAGAGCCTTCGGCTGTCCTTAATGTCTTATCATGAATTCATTTATTGGACTCTTCCAAGAGGCCAGCTAGAAGGAAAAGATGGCATTGAAAGAGAGGGAGGATGGAGACAGAGGTCTGAAGGTCTGGACAAGTACATGGGGTGTTTTCCTATGGGATCCCAGGACAGAAAAAGAATTGGATAGAGTAGTGAGTACATACAGGCGTCAGAAGTGGGGGGGGGGGGGGGGGTTGGGGGATGCTGCAAGAATGGGTGCCCTGGCCTGGCCAGGGTTGCAGAGGTGACCCCAGTGTTCTGTGCTGGCAGCTGCCCATAAAGCATGCATAGCTGGCCTGCCATCATGTGGATGCCCAAAAGAAAGACTCCAAGGGAGAAAAGACCATGCCAAGAGATAAAGGGCTCACTATATACCCTTGAGAGAAAGATGGAAAGAGAAGACTATACAAAAGCTAATCTAGGGTGTCCTGCTAAGGCAGGAGTCCTACTTATGGTCCTCTCTAGGGCCTAGACGTTTCCAGAGTTCCATGATGATTCCAGGGGTGATATTTAAATTATTTAAAATCTGGGATGGCATGAGTGGTAAGATTGTATGTCTGATGAAAATCACCTGTGCAAGCCCTACAGGTGTGTACTGGCTGGATCCCACTGGGACACTGGGACAATGCCAACAGTGGTGTGAGTGGATATGCAGTTCCCAGAATGCACCATGCTGCCTTGTGCCTCTGTGCCTAAGGTAATGCTGACTCCCTGCCCCGTCCAAGACTCAGCTCTCCACCTTCTCTTGGCCAGCCACTCTTCAGAGCCTCTCAGCTAGAAGGGGTCAAGGAAGGCATGTGTCTGCCCCTGGGTACCAAGGCTATCTGAGCACCTCTCCTCAAACACCCCTTGCCTGTTTACATGTCCAGAGTTCCTCTAGAAGCTTCCTGAGGACAGAAACTATATCTGTTCTGGCCTCGTATCTCCAGGACTTAGCCCAGTGCCTGCCACACACTAGGTGTGCAGCGGGCCTGTGGTCACCAAATGAGATCGGTCCTATAACCCAGCTCTAAGCATTGAGAATTAAGTGCAGGTTGGTAAGTGGGGCACCCCCAGAAAGCATTTTAAAATAGTCGGCCTTAGAAGTCATGCACCTTGACCTTTCCCTCTTCTTCCTGCCCAGAATTCAGGTGGGATCCCAAGAGATACAGCAGCAAGCTGGCAACCATGAGACCACACACATGAGGATAAATGCCCACACGCTCTGGTGGAGGAGCAGGAAGATGGAAAGAACCTGGTCTGTAAGGAATGGCCCAAAGGCCTGCCCTGGAATGCTTGTCAGGTGAGACCTATAATCTCTCTCTCACTTTTTCGAATCCAAAATCATTTTGGTTTTCTCTTTCTTACAGCTGGAAATAAACCTAACTAGCACAGATCTATAGTTTAGAGACTCTCCAAGCAGACAGAAAACTCAAAGGCTTCAAGTTCTAATTTTTGCTTGTCTCCTAGGACTCTACTATTCAAAGTTTGGTCCCCAGACTGACAGCATCGGTATCTTCTGGGAACTTGTAGCAAACACAAAATCTCAGGCTCCACCCCAGACACGTCCAATCAGAATTTGCATTCTAACAAGATTCCTAGGTGAGTTGTATGCATAGTTAAGACTGAGAAGCACCATCCTAAGAAACTCTTCCAGGTGCCTGCTTTTCTCTTGTTTTGATTCCTATAGCTGCAAAGCACCCTATTTCAAAGCGTTGGGGGATTTGTCTCACAACATGCATTGCATGTGTCTGTATCCCTAGATTTAGCATCCCGCTCGAAGGGCCCACTTTTCTGAATAGGAAACTAAGTCATAGACAAGCTCCTCAGCCACCGCAAGTATAGAGCATTCAGACAATTCTCTCTCTCTTTTTTTTAATGTTTGTTTTTGAGAGAGAGAGAGAGAGAGAGAGAGAGAGAGCACACAAGCGGGGGAGGGGCAAAGAAAGAGAGAGACAGAGAATCCAAAGCAGACTCTGTTCCATCAACACAGAGCCTGGCACAGAGCCAGAGCTCACAAACCATGAGATCATGACCTGAGCTGAAGTGGGTCGTTCAACCAACTGAGCCAATCCAGTGCCCCTCAGACAGCTCTTTAATAACGAAATTAGGTTTTCCAACAGAAAGGGTGGACAGGCAACCCTCTTTCTTCAGGAAGCCACACTGCAGAGGTGTTAGCAAGTAAAGATTAGGCAGCAAAGAAGGGCCATCCCTTGGCCCCTCTGAAGCTGACTACAGCAGCCAGGAGTGAACAGACCCTGCGTTCTTCCCCACGCACTGTATTTTAAGCAGCTGTATATCTGGAGGCTTCTGTAATCTTCCAGCAGTTCCACACTCTATCATATTTAATATCTGTCACTATACAAACATTGCCTTTTATCAATCCTTCTAACACTCAGAGTGTTATAAGAAAGCCATAGCCCCCACCCCTCAGGAAAGCATAATTTGTCCATCAAACCCTTTGTTCTTTATTTTTAACTATAGTCTAGACCACCAAATTACTGAATACCCCGTTTAAAGCTCCATAAATAACAACTTCCCAAGTAGAGACACTCAGCCTTGGAGCACTTCCCAAGTTCTGCATTAACTCCTCGGGTGTGAAGGGTTTCCAGCCATTTTGGTCCATAAATATATAACTGGCTCCTTCCTAAATTGCCACATAATCCTTACCACCATCACTTATGTTTTCTTTTATTGCCATTATCATTGGCGCCTTGACAGGAGAATAAATTACTCTTTCTGGAGGATGAAGTGTTCTACATCCTACACCATTTTAACTCACCCACATTCCCAGATTTTTTATTTCCATCCCCTCTCCAAGGAAATTGCCTCCTTGCAATTAGCAGGGATTTCAGATTGGAGTTTATTCTATTCTCTCTTTTCTCCTGACCATAACCTCTGCCTGGACTGAGTCACATGAGAAAGAGAAGCCATCTAAGATGTACAGTAAAACCTTGGATTGCGAGTAACTTGTTCTGTGAATGTTCCACAAGATGAGCAAACATTTCTAATAAATTCTAACTTGATAAACTAGCAATGTCTTCCAATGCAAGTAGTACATGATCACAAATGAGCCAATGGTTCTTAAAACTCACTTCAATACATGAGTGCTTTGGACTACAGGCATATTTCTGGAATGAATCATGCTCGCAAACTAAGGTTTTATTGTATTCCCAAAACCCAAAAAGCATAGAGGTAGGAAAGACACACATCAAAGCAACCAAGCAGGATTGAGTGCAGAAGAGAGGGTTCGGGAGAGGGGAGGTGTGAAGAGCTCAGGCTGAGATGTCACATTCAGTCAGGACAGCATGCTTCATCTGGGAGCATTCATCTGCCCACTCACTGCCCAGCAATTCAGAGCAGCCAACGGCCATGCTAGGGCCATGGCCCCAGAACAAGTGACCAGGAACCTACCTCACTGTGGCATTAAGCATATGCAGGTCCCCATAGCTCTCAGGTCTAACGACTCTGTCAGACTGGCTGACAGTTCTCTCTCTCCCCATCATTTTGTCCACCTCCTCAACCCCAGCCCCACCCAAACTATCCTAAACAAGTAGGCTCTCAGCCTTCTGATAGCTTTCCAAAGATGGGGTAGCTATTGTCAGTGAGAATAAGTACACCTGTGGCAGATTAACTAGGGTGCTGGGGAGGAAGAGTGTGAAAGTCCAGAAAGGAGAGAAGGCTCTGAAGAACGAGCTCACCAAGTCCTGGAGCCAGGAAGTTCACACTTCTAAACTTCCATCTGGTTAGGGAAGACACCTAAATCAGCAGGCCACACACTGGCTTCTGTCCTCACTCCTCTGGCTGAGGTCCCCTCCAGCTCTCCAAGGTGAAGGGAAATCCTGGATAGAGACCTAGCTTTGCAAAACACAAGGAGCAAGAGGTAGTGTCCCAAGACTCATATAAGCCTCTCCTTTGTGCTTAAAAGGGCATATATGATAAATGTGTGAGCTCTGTCTCCAAATCCTCTCCCCTTATCTTTCACACATCATATTTCTCCTGGTTTGGGCATAACTGACCCTGGAATGAAAGATCTGCAGGCTGCTTGAAATATATCCCATGAGCCGTCATGTTCTCCAGAGGAAGGATGTTCCTGATAGTCAACGGGCTTCAGGAGAAAGGGGGCAGCAGACACAGGCTGCATGATGGGTGGATGTGGGGGAGGGATGTGGGGCAACATGCCTGCTCCTCTCAGCAGCCAAGCCTTTCCATGCCCATTCCTGGCTCTCTTACTGGACTCTTGGCCACTCTCAACACCCTTTCCTACTACTGCAGGGGTTACAGATGGGGCACCTTCCCCACAGCTGATTATCAAGCGCTCTTCCTGGGAGGTGAGATACCCAGGGTCCGGGGGCTGTCTGAGCAGCTCCTCCCTGGGGCCAGTGCAGGGCTGGAGAGCAGAGTGCAGGGGAGGGAGGGAGCGCATGTGGAATGCAGCCCTCTCCCCAACACTCAGAGGCCAGCCTGAGGGGCATAATAGAATACATTAGTCCACAGCCCATTCAGCACTGCCTCTTTAAGAACAATGGTGGCAACTGAGCTGATTTTTGCCAAATGACTGGCTTTAGTCCATTCGGAGCTCAGTGGAGCTCACCAGACAAAGTCCATATTCAGGACTTCATACAGGGTTGGCTAATGGGCACTGGGGCACCAGCACCAGGTGACTTCCTGGGATCCCTCCCCGCCCCCCCGCACCCCCGCCCCCCACCACCACCATCACTCAAAGCAACCCAGGAATGATACTTGAGGCTGACACCAGCCACCCAGGCCCATCCCTAGACAGAGCCCACATGGGCCCAGAGGCAGGCAAAGAAACTGCTACTTAAAACAGGCAAGACAGGTTTCATTTTTAATTTGAGGGCCCTGGTACCGGTGGCTGATTCCAAAACAATCTTGATCGTTTGGAATTTTACATCAGAAAAATCAACTTGGCTGCTAGAAGGGAATGATGCTGTATAACATCAACCCTATGTGAGACACCTGTTTTCGTGGATGCAACATTGAGCTAAAAAGTTTTCCAGCCTGAGGTCCTGAGTGTTGTTTTCAACCTCTTCACTTCTCTGAGCCTCAGGTCCTTAATTTATGAAGAAGAGGAACTGAGAGGCTCTAGACCCATTCAAACTTTCAAATTTCATGGGAAACACAAACTCTGACCACACTTCCTTCACTTTACTATCCCATACTGGATCAGGAACTCCAGAAACACCAGAGCTTGGAAAACTGTAGAGTGCAATAGAAATGTTAGTGGTAATTATGACCGTTGGCAAAAATCACTGTGAAAAAAACAATGCCAGCACCCAAAATGGAGCTGTTGTGGTGTGATTTTTTTTTTATTCCTAAACAGGTTTGTCCAAGAGGGGAGGCAACAGAGAGCCAACATGTTGGCATAGCTGTGACCAGCAGGTACCAGCAACGCCCCCCTACCCAAACCAAACCCTCTTTCCCCCACAGCGTGCTCTTTCCTGCCCTGGACATACTCAGATCACCCTGAGGAGAAGACCCAGGACTTGGTCATAGGCTTTGAGCACTTTTCTTGGCATTTTTCTCCTTAGCTATTGCATTACTGATACACGAATTTTGCCTAGATTTTTTATACACCTGAAAAAGTCATGCTGAAGTTTGGAACCTGAAAATGGGGGATCTTCGGAGAGAATATTGCCCTGCTGGTTCAGACTCAGACATCAGCCACTCAGGGTGGTCTTTCCTAGTTAAATTGCACCCAGCTTCTCCCTATTCCCTTTTCCACCAAACCCTAGTCCCTTCTCCTACTTTATTTCCCTACCTACTTCTTATGATTTTCTAACAAAGCACATGTTTTGCTCATTTATTTTATTGTCTGTCTCACCACCACCACTATCAAAATGTAAGCTTCCCAAGGACAGAGATTTGCATCAGTTTTGTTCACAACTGTATCCTATAGAGCAGTGCCCTGGTATTCCTGGTAAGCACTCGATTCATAAAGTCTTGCTGAATGATGAATGAATGAATGACAGAGAATATAGAATAAAAACATATATGTAGTATCATTGAGATTTTGTGGAAAGAATAGTAGAAAGAGGAGGCAGGGAGACAGGGAAGGAAGGAAAAAAGCTAAAAAGCCTGGAAATAGGTACACTGAAATGTTAATTATCTCTGCTTGTTGGAATTATGGGCAGTTTAAACTGTCTTCTTTTTGTTTTTCCTCATTTTCCAAAATTTCTACAATAATCATAATTTTTGAAAAAAAAGGTAAAAATATAAATATTAATTTTAAAGAAGAGAAGACAGGTGGATAGCATAAATGTGGATAGCATAAATGATAGCACAAGGAACAATGTGAGTCTCTAATACCAGTTTCAATTACATAGGTTCTTAAAAATCCTGCCTCATTTGAAATGTCAGGTAATTATTGCAAAAGACTTAGTGTGGGAGGGGGGGTGAGCGATGGCTCACATTTCTGGATAATTGCCCCCATTGTCCAGGTCAGGATGCGTTTGCAGTCATATTCTACATCTTTCTTCCGGACCACACAGAAGCGAAGTATGGAATCAGAACTCTTGGGCCAGCAATCAATCAACATATATTTAATGAGTGCCTACTATGTGCAAAGGTCTGTACTTGATGTGCATTCTACCTCCCTCTTACACATACCCTCTTCAACTGCTCCCTGTCATCTTGCCCCATCTGATTTTGCAATCTTGGGCCCCTCGTCCTCCCAGGGCAGCACAGGTCCAGTCTGGGCATCTGATCATTGCACCATGCATCATCCTAAGAGAAGACATTCTGAGCTTCCTCCACTTCCTCTAACTATGAACATGGGGCATAAGAAGGTCAGAAACAGGCTCAGAGAAGTTAAACAGTCTGCTTGAGGTCACATAGTGGGTTATCTGTGGATGCCAGGCCACTTGCCTCGGGTCCCTCCACCCTGCAGCCATACTGAGTGTGGAACAAGGGCTCCCTGGCATAATCCACCCATGAGACAGTCATGCCAGGAGGGGAGACTTTGAAGGTCATATACCTGTCATACCAGGGGAGCGCTTGGCAGCCGTCCTTTCCGGACTGCTGGAATTCATCCTGTAATAACTTGCCACACAAAACACACTTATCCCGTTTGCACTGGACCCTGTCCCAAGATGGGAGGGATAGTAAAAATGCCTCCTTGAGTACCACAGAGAGCACCCGAGTGTGCAGAGGCCTGGGGGTGTTTGTTCTGAGGAAATGCTGGACAAACCATGTGTCATCCAATGAAAGAGAGGAGGTAGAGAGCCTGGTGGTTCGAACGTCAGGGAGCGTGTCTGGGCATGTGGTAGGATCCAGGAAGGCTTGCAAGGATTTCCCGCCAAACTAATGAGGGTCCTGGCAGAGCTCCACAGTCACTGGCAGGAATCCTTGCTCTAATTGCGATCCAACCTTGGCTTTACTGGAGGGCATCAGCTTGTGAGTGAAGAGCCTTGTTCTCCTTAGAAGCTTTCCTGCCCCACCTCTGTACCCTGGTGTAGGGTGCAGATCTGAGACACCTTGTATAGCATGTCACTAGCCTCACCAATGGCTCCTCTGCCCTCCACTTGCCCCACAATGCTTTAGATGTCCCCATGGAATAACCCCAATGAAGCCTCAACCTAAGCAGAGATAGCCAGGAGGGACCAGCTTCTCTCCTTCTGTGCAGCCCCAGCTGTGTGCTTCAGGGCTCCAGCCCAGTCTCTGTGCCACCCACCTCTTGGGGCTCTGATTAGACCTCAGACCATGCATGGTGCCTCCGTCTTCCCAGGCCCATCCCTGATGCAGGTAGAGAGTATCAGCCAGAAGTGGAACATCATTGCTGGTGCTCCCAGCTGGACCTGGCAACACGGGGACCTGCTGTGGGGAGGGAGGGATCCCTGGGGCTGGCAGGGCTTCCACACTTAGGGAATATCTCCAGAACGAAGGACAATTCTCCACCTTGCAGGGAATGACCAACATTTGATCAGCGTCTCATCTTGATAAAGTGGTTATAGTTCCTGCCTTTCCGTCATTCATTCAGCTACCCTGTGCTGGGCCCTGGGCTCAGCTGGGGGAAGCAAAGTAAACAGGAGACAGACCCACCCTCAAAATGTTTCTAGCCTCCTGGAGAAGACCTCGCTCTCCCGTCCACAAGCTGAAATAAGAATCATATTCTGATTCTGTCAAGAGTCACTGAATGCCTTCTTTGTGTCAGCCATTTTGGCCATCATTTGTAGGTATGTTAGCACAATAAAATCTCAATGAGCCCAGGAGGCAAGACAGTTTGGAAGAAACGGAGGGTGACATGTTAAACAATTTGCCAGAAGTTACACATTTGGCAAGTAGAAGACTGAGATCCGGGGCACAGAAAATCTTTGACAGGACATGAAAGTAGGAGATGGAGGTGGGAAGCTACTAACTGAAAAGGTTAACAAACCTTCTTGAGCCCCCATTTAACGTATCAGGTCCTGTGTCACCAGGCCAGAGACCTTCACTTTCATCCTGGCCACACTGCACCCAGGGAGCAAAGGCTCTTGCTAGGATGGGTGCCATTCAACTCCCTGCTTGCCAGAGAAGTTGTCCCATCCCCGCCAGCCAAGGGGAGGGAGCAGCGGAGGACCACCATACCCTCTGCATTTTTTTCATGTAGCTATCGCTGCAGAGCAGGGTGACACCTTCTACAAAGTGCATGGAGGTGGGCGTTTGGAACAGCTTTCCAATCTGCACAGCTCTTTCCTTTCTGTCTCTCTTTCTTTTCTCTTTTTAAAAAAGAAAGCAGGGTCTCTATTGTATCCTATTGTGTACTGGCTGCCTGGCCGCTGATTTTTTCCGCCCTGTCTCATTAAGATGGATGGGGTTGCTGCCTTATTAATAATTGGGAAGGTTGCTCTTTGTTCCCTTTTCCTCTCCTCACTAACGAGGCCTGCTCCAGTGGCTCCATAAAGAGGCTGGCAGCCCCAGGCACACCAGCACTTCCCTGTATGCAGGGCTCAGGCTGCCCAGGCAGGTCCGATGGCCAAGCAGAGTGTTCACACGTTCTCACCTCCGGAGCTCTAGAATCATAGGAAAACGCACTGGGAGTGTCATCCAGCCACCTACCCAGAGTCGTGCACAGGATGGATTTAAGAACCCCAAGTCCTAGTCTTAGATCTGCTCCTGGACCCCTCTGTTCTGCTCCCTCCTTTGCTTTCCTCACCATGCCACCATTAGCTCTTTCTTGTGAGTCACTTATCCACTCTATTAGCAGACACATGCTGGTTATCCTCCTAGGGAGAAAGAGGATGCATTCTTTTGTTAGTTTATTCAATGCGGACTTTTTTGGAAGGTCTACAATGTGCCAGGCACCAAAGCCATAGTGGTGAAGGAGGCAGAAAAGTTGCATTCTTGCCTTACTTTCTAAGTGGAGTGAGAGAATAAACACACACACACACACACACACACACACACACACACACACAAACAAGGTGTCAAGAAAACGTGAAGTGATATGGAAAAATTCAAACAGGATGATTCTATCTGGAGGGCTCAGATCAGGGAAGGTCTCTCAGAGGAAGTGACATTTCCCTTGAGACCTACATTGCAAGTATAGGACAGACCCAGCTCCTCCACAAGAGGGTAAAGGCCTCAGAGGCAAGGACTATGACATGTGAAACAATCCAGGAACAGGTAGGCATGGAGTTATGTGGGGTGACTCTTAGCTGGACTTGTCTAGAGGTTTCGGGAGGGCCAGCTGGAGAAGAGGTCGCAGAGTGTTCCAGGTGGGGGAAGGCTGGAGTGAGGAAATAACACAGCCTATTCATGAGACGGTGAGGGGTGCAGCACGGCAGAGCATGTAATCGTCACCTACCCCTTTGTCCTAAGTTTCTGTAACTGATGTATCTGGGTGCCTGATCATCTTCACTTTTCCTCACTCCCAACCTTGCCCTTCTCATTCCAGATGTATGGGACCTCATTCCGGAGGAACAACCTCTGTGGGCCTGTTTAGCCTCTGGATTCTTCTTGGTTAACCCCCCACTCTGTGGCTGTGGAGCCCAGCTTAACACAGAGGAATCACATGGGAGGAACATTCAGGGAAAGAGGACTCTCTGAGAGAGAGGTGATGGCCCCACCAGCTTGCCAGGAGTGTGAAAAAGCTTTGGCTGTACAAATTATGTTCTGCTCACAAGTTTAAACTTCACCAGACCTGCCCTCTCTGCCACATGAATTTCCCCTCACACCCTGCCCACTGTGGAACCTCCTGCTGAGAACATGAGAGTCTGTTCCCAGAAAACACTTCAAAGTCCCTCCACAAGCACAGAGTCCCCTCCACGTCTGCTCCACTCCCACAAGAGCAGTAAGAAGAAAAAGGGGAAATGATATTTGCTTTTTATGATGCTACTTGATTTTCTTCTAGCCCTCCTGACATTTTTATGCCCTGGGCTTATGAACTAAAGCTTATTCACACAGCCAAGGAAGACAATGATCTCTCTGCTCACAGGGATGTCCCAGTTTGAGGAATTCCAGCCCCCAACACCCCTCCCCCTACCAATGCCATGTCAAGAAGATTAATGCCCTTTCTCCAACCTGTGAATAGAAGGCTGGGCTGTCACAGACCTTCCAAGTAAAGGAAGCCCTCCATGTTTGCATGGGGCTAAGAAAGCTTGGTTGAGCATATGTGTGCACACACACACATACACACACACACACACACACAAACACACAAATACACACACATGCACTCTCATGGTAGCATCCTCCCAGAATCCACCAAGAGAGGCATTTATTCTCAACCCAGCTTTAAGGCTGCATCAAAATTTATCATGGCATCCAAGTGGAAGAATTACATTGATCCTCGATTATATCTAAGAGCTGGTAGGTCCCATCTGGGCAGGAGACCTGGGTCCAGTCTCATTCAGTTAACCCTACAAACCTAGTAGGCCTCCACAGTTGCTTCTTTTGGTCCAGCTCCCTAAATTTACTGTTGAGAAAAGAAGAGCAAATCTAGCAAGCATGGACTGAGTACCTCTCATGCACCAAGCACCATGCCAGCTTGGGGATGCGAGGTGATCAAGTCCGTCCTATGGCGAACCACCCTCCCTGATTCCACGCTTGGGATCTGCCATCTCCCATCTGCTTTGCTCTCTTCCTCCCGAGCCCATCATCATTTGATTTTTCACACTATTTACATATGTTTTTGAGCATGCTTCCTCAGCCTAAAATGGTAATAAATCCTACTAGCGATCTTATAGGGATGTGTTAATGCATTTAAATGAGATAGTGCATTTATATTTAATTTTTTTAATGTTTATTTATTTTTGAGAGAGACAGAGAGACAGAGCATGAGTGAGGGAGGAGCAGAGAGAGAGGGAGACACAGAATCTGAAGTACGTTCCAGCCTCTGAGCTGTCAGCACAGAGCCCGATGGGGGCTCGAACCCACAAACCGTGATATCATGACCTGAGCCAAAGTCAGATACTTAACCTACTGAGCCACCCAGGCACCCCAAATGAGATAGTGCATTTAAAAGCATAATAATGCCTGCCAAATAATCCCCATCACCTGCAAAATGTTAGCGATGTTTGTTCTTCTTCACTGACTCATAGGCCCCTCTTAGTGTCCCCAGCACAGTGACTACCGTGCGATTATCTTTATGACCCCAGCCCTAGCTCCAGCTTAGACCTTTGCACATAGTAGATGCTTATTAAATGTTTGTTTTAAAAAATATCCATATCCATTCAGTTCTGGGTGCCGATCACTCAGAAGCTGGTAGCATCCAGATTCGCTAACCTAAGGAATCCATTTGGATTGAGGTCTTAGGGCTCAACATTTCTCAGTGTGTTAACCTCCCAAGATACAGAATTTATATGCTGGGAGACTTGTGTTCCTTAAACCAAAAGCATGCTTAATAGTGCCCATTTAAAGCATTGGAGGAGAGGGATAATTATTATGGACAACTATTTAACTCATTAAAACACACCATAAGAGGTAAGCTAACCTCTCATTGAAAAGGACAGACATGACTGGAACAGTCACACCCACCAAGAGGTGCCTCTCTTTGTCACTGGAAAAGTTGAATTGCCTCAAACCCTTCCTGCTAGAGACTTTGAAAAGTTTTTCTGGCCAGCGTTTCTTGTCCATACAGGCTGCCCATCTCTTACTCATCTCGTCATGCCTGGCAGGCAGTGCCTTCTCATTGGATTCACACCTAAAAGTGTGTGGCACTGACTGGCCACTGCCAAAGTGCTGGGACAGGAAGGGAGAATGTCAACTGGGAAGGGGAGTGGCTGGCTGGTCACAAGGTCAAGGAGTGAGCGTAGTGTGGTCTCACCCATTGCACATCTCAGGAGAGCCTTAAAGAATATCTCCTGATGCCGTTGTCTCTGCCATCCCAAAGCACCACTCTGTACATGGTACATCCTTATCCACAAGCCTAGAGTGGATTCTGACTGCCTACTGCACCAGGCCTAACTTCAGGGCCCTCTGCACTGGTGCACAGCTATCCCTCCGGCTCTACCTCCCACTCACTCCTGCTCCCTGGCCAAACTAAACAAGCTCACCTTTCCCTGAACACCCACGGGCTTCCCACCTTCCAACCTTTCCCTTTTCTGTTCCAGTTTCTTGAGAATCTAATCCTGTCCCCTCCATCATTTGAAATCGCCTCATCTATCCCCTCCTCCAAGTTCAACTCAATCACCCACCTGGCTGACCCCCATCAGTTAGACTTCTTTCTTGATGCTTATGGCAATTGATACTCTGCTATGTGGCCCTGCTGTATTTCTACCTTGCTTTGTGTGTATGTTTTTCTCATTCGTCTTTCTACCTTGGAGGCTCTTAAAGAGCAAGGTCCTGGTCTTATCTGTTTTCCCCACAATTCTTGCACAATAGCATGAATAGTTGGTTGGTTGCATGGATGGAAGGAAAGAAGGAAGGAAGGAGAGAAGGAAAGAAGGGAGGAAGGAAGGAAAGAAGAATGGAGGGAAGGAGGGCAAGAGGAAGGAAGAGGAAAAAAGGAAGAAATAAGGAATAAATGAATAAACTAAAGGCCCTTTGCCCTGGGGATCCACCAGCATCCTAGTTAGTACCCAGAGGCCTGGCTACTGAAGACAGGATGGTGAAAGTTTCCCTCTTCCGCTGCCTGGGGCCTCCTTTCTGTGGTATTCATCACACAGGTCTGGGCTTATTGAGGAAAAAATATGCAAAGGCAGAGCAAGGGTGGCCCTGCCCCATGAAATCCTCTTCTTCAAGGGCCACTGCCCCCACAGGAAATCACTGAGGGACAGACCAACATGCTGGGCCTCTTTATCCCACAGCCCAGACACCCCGGAAGCTAACTGTGACCACACACAGCAGGAGACACAATAGCCTCAGCCAGCAAGTCCCTGGTTGTCACTGGCAGTGACAAATTCTCCATGCTGCACAGACACACAAAAGCCAATGCCCAGGACCAACAAGAAAAGCCACATTCAACAGTGGTGCTTCAGTTAACCAGAACTACATTCGCTGAGATTCGCATTTCACTCAGGTTTGTGGTTGTATATTTCGGTTTTTGTTTGTTTGTCTGTTCAGATCTTTGTACCCTTTCTGGAGGAAAAAGAGAAACAATCCAAGAAAACAAACTGACATTAGAATTGTGATCAAAAAGAGTTCCAGGAAGGGGTGGCTCAGTTGACTGAGCATCAGATTCTTGATTTTGGTTCAGGTCATGATCCCACGGTCATGGGATCAAGCCCCAAGTTGGGCTCCACATACGTGGAGCATGCTTAAGATTCTCTCTCTGTCCCTCTGGCCCCTCCCCTGCACTCTCTGTATATATAAAATTTAAAAAAAAATTTTTTTTAAGTCTTTAAAGAAAAAGTCTTTTTTTCTTTAGAAAATACTTTTTTAAGTCTTTAAAGAATTTTTTAAGTCTTTAAAGAAAAAGACTTCCAGGAAAAAAGATAGGAGGGGTGCTTAAACATCCGGGGTCTCAGTAGCAATTTTACTAAAGGCAGTGCTAGTGACTCTGCCCCAAATCAGCAAACACAGCAATTCTCAATTCCAGGCTGCCCTCGACCTGTTCTGCAAGTCGGAGGTTGCCTGTATTTGTTGATTGATTGACCCGATTCACAAAACCGCACCCCAGAGGATCCCAGGTAACCAAGTTTCATACCGCCTATTTTCCTCTCCCTGGTAACTGACTAAAGCCACCCCCAGGCCACTGCAAGACCACACCACCCAAGAAAGGATTTTGGTTGCTACAGTGGATGTAGCGTGTGCTGGGTTCCTCATCTATACAGCAGGGATGAGCCCCCGCAGTGGGTGGCTGTGAGGATACATGGAGATATTGTTTACTAAAGTGTCTAGTGCAGCCGCGGGCACACAGTAGGAGCCAAGCAATTGGCGAGTCCTCTGGCCTTCCTCTGCATCCCAAACCTCTCTCTGAGCCTTGGTCACCGCTCCTGGAGAGGTGTCCTGGCAGTTCTCAGGCCTCAGGCTGTTGCTCTGGCTCCTGAGGAGATCTATTTGGACCCATCAGACCCTGAGAACATCCCAGACATTGCCTCATGGAGCTGAAGAGTATGGGGCAGGTGAGGAGGAACCCAGGCCCCCCAGCATGCTCCTCAGTGCCCCTGCCCAGAGCAGCAGCTCCAAAGGAACTTGAGAAGGAGGGAGGCAAATAGCCAGACCATAAGTCCTCACCTCACCCCCCGTGCCTGTCCCCTCTGAGCATCCCCTTCCCTTGGGCACAGTGCCAGCTCCATCACATGCCTGAAATACCTCATGTAATCCCTATGACATAGGGACTGCCACTGCCCCTTACAGAAGAGAAAATGGGGGCCCCGAAGAGTATCTTTCTCATAGAACATCTAGTGAGTAGAGGAACCAGCATTTGAGCCCACAGGTTCCGGCTCCAGAGTCAGGTCTGCAGCCTTGTACCTTGAGGTGCTCTGCATCTTTGTACCCCAAGTTTTTAAATAAGAGGACCCCCCAATTCCCAGGGCTGCCTCTAGGAGATCCACAGTGGGTCAACATTTTTTGTCTATTCTTTCTAATGCTCACAGCAAGTCTGCACAGTAGATGTGATCTTCCCATTTTTCAAGTTGAGCAATACTGAGGTCCAGAGATATAAGCAAACTGTTAAGTCACAGAGCTTACAAGAAGCCAAGGCCTGTGACTTTTCAACTGCATCAGATCAGACTGCCTGCCCCCAGGGGACAGTGTCAGACACAGGGAAGAAGCCTAAATGGCCACCTTTGTGACCATTGGAAAGCTAATGAGACCCCGTCTGTTCAGGTTCTTCTCCATGACCCCCAGGTACAAACTGAATTCCAGCCCAAGCCTTGCTGCTCCGGGGCCTTCTCCACGAACCCTGCAAAGTATCTATGGTAATGAGTTATGTTATCCGGGAAAGGGACCATGTGAGCCAACAGATTAGCGGGCCTGCCTTTATCTGGACTGAACTGTCTGCTGGTAGAGAACAGAGCCCATAAGGATTATGACAGAGGATAGGGACACTGCAATTTGAGGACAGGGGGCGGTGGACATTCAAGGGGCTTGTCAGGGTGACTGAGGTGACTGAAGGATGGAGGAGGGAGAACCCAGAGAAAGGGGCGCTGAACATAAATTCCACATTTCCTTGATGTAGGCTGACCCAAGACGGGACATGTGCAAACCCAGCTTTGAAGTGCTGTGAGCACTAGCACGTATACTAACAGAGCTGGTGATATGATAATTCCAATTGAGGCTCCTATTATCACAGTATTGCTATCATCATCATCAATACCATTTATTTATGTGTCAACATCATTTCCTTATCCGCTTTACATTCTCTCCAGTACCAAGCACAGTGTTGACCATTTCCTACCCCTGTACGTCTCTCCTTCACTAATGCAGGGACCACAGCGTCACACAGCACTCCACAAGCAGGCATCAGCCTCACCCTCTGGAACTGTTCTCTCTGTACAACAAAGCACAGACTCCTCAGCTGGGCCCTCATGCCCTGGAGGCTGAGAGACTGCTCTCACCCAGTGAAGACTCCTGAAGGGGCAAACAGAGATATTTCCCCTTGGTGTCTTTAGCTGGATAGTAGTGTCTGGCCCTTTAAGGATAAAAGTTCCTGGGGGGGGGGGGGGGTGCAGGGTGATGCACAGAGGTGCCCTGAGTTGGCCAGAATGGAGTCTCTGTAAAGCTCCTTCGTTGAAGCAACAGGTCTCCTCTGCTCCCTGATAAGGGTCTCAGAATGTGCTCCCTTAAATACTCATCCCTGCCTCTGGTTAAGCCACTCCTACCAGATCTGGGAATCTGGTAATGCCTGCTTCCACCTTGCATCTTGTCTTATCTGTGACTGGGAATCCAATAAGCATTTATTGTTGATTTCATGCCCAGAGATTGTAAGAGAACAAGTGGTTTTCAGGAAAGTATGAACATGATAGAAAAAAAAAGATCTATAGCTGCCCCCTGCAGAATTATTTCGGGGCTGTAATTATGGCATGCCTCGGTGCTTGAATGAATTTTTGGCTGGAAATATACTAAGTCTTCACTACTCATAGTCTCTTCAAGGATAATGAGGAGGAGTGCTTTATCAGTTAACTATTGCCATAAAACAAATGAGCCTAAAAGTTAGGTGGTGTTGCTCATATGTCTGGTTGTGGGCAGGTGGGCTGGGACAACAGAGGCAGCTGTGCCACATGGCTCGCATCACCAGAGCTAGCCCAAACCAGGGCTCCAAAAACAGCAAGAGAAGACAAGTCCCACTGCATATACGCTTTTCAGCCTCTGCTGGTTTCACAGAAGACAAAGCAAGTCATGTGACAAAGCCCAGACTTTGAGTGGGAAAAGAGTCCGAGCTAAGATGCAAGAGGGTATAAACCCAGGGAGGAGATAACCTTGTGGCCATTATTGCAAATTACCTCAATGGTTAAAGGAAACACTAGGCAGACTATCTTTTACTAATTCATTCCTCCTACAAGAGCATCAAGAATATCTCCTCTTTACATGATTTATCATAGATGGCCAATCAATATTTACTGGATGTGTAAGTGACTACATGATGAAAGAAAGGAAGGAGCGAATGAACAAAGAGTGAGTGATGTAGGTCTAACACTCAAAGTACCTAAAAAAACATTGAGATCCTCAATCAGACCGGGAGAAAATTCTGGAGTTTTGAGAGGAAGCATAAGAAAGACACACAGCAGGGTGTCTGGGTGGCTCAGTTGGTTAAGCCTTGATTTCTTGGGCTCAGGTTATGAGCTGGGTTCATGAGCTTGAGCCCTGCTTCTCTCTCTCTCCCCCCTTCTCTGCCCTTCATGGGATTCTCTCTCTCTCTGCCCCTCACTCACTTGTGCTCTCTCTTTCTCAAAAAAGAAGGAAGGAAAGAAGGAAAGAAGGAAAGAAGGAAAGAAAGAAAGAAAGAAAGAAAGAAAGAAAGAAAGAAAGAAAGAAAAAGAAAGACAGCTTTTTAAGGTACAAAATCATTAAGGAACATTCTGTTTAAAGAGAAAAGTCTTATGGGTGCAGTGAGAGGAAACTGAACTAAAAACCCAAAAGCCCTAACTCCTCAAATTTTCTTTCTTCTCTAATCATAATGTAATTGGTTAATTTCCTCACTTTGTTATTTCAACAAATATTTATTGAGCTTTTACTCTGTGCTATGCAGGAGCCCTAAACTTATGACTTTGCCAGTTGGAGGTTGCCCCAAATGAGTAGTTCCAGACCTTTTTGGGGACACACTTCCCCTACTCTTTCTCTGAAGCCCAGCCTCACCATCTGTGCTGGAGAGGAGAAGCACCAGTCAACTTGAACCACTCTGCTCCCCTCATGAACCTGGAGGGCTTCTCTGGCTGGGAGCTGCTGGGAGACTAGACCCGGATGTGGTTTTCTGGATTGACAGGTTGAGAACCACTGACCTCTAAGCTTCCTTGTAGCTCTACAGCTGTAGAGTAAGAATGGGAACCACAAGAAGCACCTGAGTGATGTCATCCATCACCACCAAGAATCCTAAGCCAGGCAGAAAGCAGATGTTCACTGGTATTTAACACAGGAAAGCCATGAAGAAAAACAGAAACACAAGACAGGATCTTCAGAGCACCCCAAGACAGAGCTTCTTGGCCAAACAGAAACCTGCCTTCTCAATATTTAGCCATCATCCTATCACAAAGCCCTGCTTCCCTGGTAAAGACAAACAACTCCATCGCCTAATTCAGAGTTCCATACTCCAGGGGACAATTGGCAGAGCCACAGCCCCAGATGAACCTGTTGCCCTTATGTACAGAATAAAAACAGAGGCAAAACATTACACAGGTTTTGACCCCCACTCCCTGCCAACCTGTGGGTAGCATCCACCACTTCCTAAGATCTTTCTGCCCACTGACTTCATCAGGATGAGGACTGGCACTCTCAACTTCCCCCTCTCCCTGCCGAAATCTTTCTGGACATTCACTCATCATATCTCATTCCTTCCTTCTGCAGGTTCACATATCCTTTTTCTTACACCTCAACTATGTGTAGCATACACATGCACTCCCTTACATTCAGCCTCTCTCCCTACTGGCTCCTTCCCCTTCCCCTGCAAACACCCCAGTGTCTTTCTTTGTCCCCATTTGTCAGCAGCTTAAGATATTGTTGGTTACCTTTCATGATACCATCCAAGCAGGCACTTCTTCCTAACTTCCCTACCCTTCCCCAGTTGCTAGCACGCAGGCTCAAACTGTGAGGTTCATCTTTAATAGCATCACACACTCAAGATGGGAAATGATCTTAACATTATTGTTTGAGGATTCCTTCATTTTCCTTCCTATCCCCAATCCCCACACAATTAGTTGTAAACTTCTATCACCCTCCATAATAGCTATGGATCACCCTTTTCTCTTCATTCCTATGAACACAATCTTCCTTACATCTTATAACACTATCATTCAGAGTCTTCCAGCCCTAGGTTCTCCACCTCTCCCTATTCACCACCACCTTTTTAAATTCATAGCCTATGTGGGGCCAAGGCTTGTACATGTCTATATTTGATCCCCTCACACTCCCTTCAGCCCAGAAGGATTCACTTTTGCCCTACTCAGAATCCTACTTCAAGATTCTGCTCAGAGGGGCCTCCTCCAGAAATCCTCTCATCCTGCCCCCTCTTACCATCCCACTCTCTATGAGCTGGAAGTTATCTCTCTACCTTCTGAGTTTCTACAGCTCTCACTATACCTATCCTAAGATGCTTATCACTTTCTACATTGTATCCTAGATATTTGTTGAAATAACAAAGTGAGGAAATTAACCAATTACATTATGATTAGAGAAGAAAGAAAATTTGAGGAGTTAGGGCTTTTGGGTTTTTAGTTCAGTTTCCTCTCACTGCACCCATAAGACTTTTCTCTTTAAACAGAATGTTCCTTAATGATTTTGTACCTTAAAAAGCTGTCTTTCTTTCTTTCTTTCTTTCTTTCTTTCTTTCTTTCTTTCTTTCCTTCTTTCCTTCCTTCTTTTTTGAGAAAGAGAGAGCACAAGTGAGTGAGGGGCAGAGAGAGAGAGAATCCCATGAAGGGCAGAGAAGGAGGGAGAGAGAGAGAAGCAGGGCTCAAGCTTATGAACCCAGCTCATAACCTGAGCCCAAGAAATCAAGGCTTAACCAACTGAGCCACCCAGACACCCTGCTGTGTGTCTTTCTTATGCTTCCTCTCAAAACTCCAGAATTTTCTCCCGGTCTGATTGAGGATCTCAATGTTTTTTTAGGTACTTTGAGTGTTAGACCTACATCACTCACTCTTTGTTCATTCGCTCCTTCCTTTCTTTCATCATGTATTTAGTCACTTACACATGTATTTTCCTGTCTCCCTGCTGACAAAGATTCCTAAAGATGTAACTTAAGTCATATCTATATATATCTATATATATATATATATATACACATATATATATATATACACACACATATATATATATATACACATATATATATATACACACACACACACACATATATATATATATATATATATATATTTTTTTTTTTTTTTTTTTTTTTTAAGAGAGGCAGGAGGGGCAGAGAGAGAATTGCAAGCAGGCTCTGCACTGTCAGCACAGAGCCCGATTCAGGGCTCAAACTCACGAAACATTAGATCATGACCTCAGCCAAAGTCGGACACTTTAACCACCTGAGCCCCCAGGAGCCCCAGTCTTTTGTATTTCTATATCCCCTACAGAACCAAGACAATGCCTTTGGATAGATTTGTTGAATGAATGAATGAATGAATGAATGACACCTCCAGCTTTCATAGAAGCCAGTCACAAAACATCTATAACTCTTTGGGTAGGGACTTTGGGATTCTTGCACAGAAACCATTTGGTGATTGTAAAAGTATCGCTTGAATTATTTACCAGAGCTATGTCTCTTGACAGCCGTCTACAGCCACCTCTGTATAGAAGCAATGAAATTAAAATCTGCTGTATTGAACCAGATTCCTTGAACAGCCCTATCTTTACACCCCCAACCCCCATGCATGGAAGATGGAACTCTGCAGCTTCTCCTTGTTCCTTCCCGGAACTGTGAGCAGTCAGGCCACAACCCTGGCTACCCCACCCCCACCCTGCTCAGCCCCTGAACTTATGTCTTCTAACCTAATTCATTTTCTAGATAAATGAAGCAAATACCTAGCAAATATTATTTATGACTTTGTGATAAATAAGCCTTTTTACAGAAGTTATTCAAGGAGTTCTGGGGAATTTCAAGGATAACTTTCAGCAAGTTTCAAAGGTCGGGTCAGCCTGGGATACTGAGCCCATAGTATTTGCTGTACCATTCATCTGTTTTGAATTATTGGTCTTACCCAGCTTCAGTCGGCTCTCAATGGGCTGGCTGTGTTTTTAGCTCTCTGGCTGTATTTTATTTCGATAGTGGGTAAGGGACTTTAATAATTATTTTTTGTGCTATACTGACAGTGGGGAGAGGAAAAGGGGATCTTAATGAAATTCAAGCACTAGCAGATGTGCTGGAAAAGATGGGTTATACCTGATTAGCCACCACTGCCCCCCACAACCATGCACACAGAGCAGTGGCATCCCCCTCCATGCAGAGATGAGAAGGCACCATGCTGAACCTGACAGCACAGAGGTGGGGTCATAAGGGCAGGGCTTTCCCAGAGGGCCAGGAAGCAGTGGGCTAGCCCAGGCCCTTTTCTAATGTATGAATGCATGTCTGGTGTTCTGCAGATGCTGCAAACTGAACTTCTTAGGAGCAGAGACTATGTCTCACCCATCTCTAAATCTATGGAATCTAACACCCTGCCAGCACATACTAGGCACTCAATAAATATTCAATGGATTAGATGGAATGAGATTACATTGGATTGGACTGGATTGAGTTAGGTTGGGTAGGGTTGAATTGAGTTGAGTTGGGTTGGGTTGGGTTGGGTTAGGTTGGACTGGTTCGGATTGGTTTGGGTTGAAATGAATGGAATTAAGTTGAATTAGCTTCCCATTTTGTGCCCCCCTCCCCCCCCCCCCGCACTCTACTTATAGTTTTTTTTCCACATAGTCTTTTTTTTTTCACTTTTGTTTTTGTTGGTGGTAGATTTTGTTTTTGGGGTTTTCTTCTGGTTAGTTTATTTATTTTGGTTGTTTGGTTTGATTTTGCCTTACCCTGAGAATGAATTTGCCTGAGGCAGGAGTTTAACTTAGAATGCAAAGATCTTTCCAGATCCAGACATTTCTCCCTACTAATTTGGCAAAATTCATTTTTCATTCCTGAGATCTAAGATTATCAGCCTATTATTCTAGAAATGGCATGGAGTAAAGAATGAAAGAATACCATCTCATCTTACACCATTTTAAAATAGTAAAATTTGTATCACCCTGTTAATAGTTTTGAAGATGGCTTTTCTTCTAGCCTGCTCTACCAATTTGAAACTCTCTATTTGGCATATTCCACTGGGCTCACATGGGTTCTTAAAAAAAAGTATTTGGTGAAGTGAATTGACTGCAGAAAGCCTGGACTTGTTCACCTCTTTAGCTGTTTGTTTTTAACTTCAGAAGGTGGAAAGATGTCTCCCCCTGTGAGAAGTCAATCAAGGACTCCCTTTGTCTTTAGACTGAGGCACATTCTGCTAGATCCCCTTCTTATAAACATCTGCCCCTCTCACTTTACATGGTAAATATGGCCTAAATAAATGCTGCCTTGGTTATTTTTTAAATAAAATTATACTTAAATGCGCTAGTGGACATTTAAAGGAAAACCTCCTGCAACATGAATAGTACTCTAGTTTACCTACTATCAAATCTGAATTTTTTGTATCAAGTGTTCTTAAAGAATATTCATCTCTTCTTTGTTCTTCTTTCGGAACACAATTAGTGGCAAGTGGATTGTATGCAGTCTCCTTCCTGAGACACAGAGACCACAGCTGAGGCCTCAAAAGGGCATGCCTGTTAGCCAGAGTCGCATGTGGGTTCATATGGGAGCCTAGCTTCACAAGGAAGGTTTAGTAAAAGAGAAAAGGCTGAGATCATCATCAGTCCTCAAAAAAAGTCTTTAAGTCATGAGGGAGGGTCTATGTCAGAGGATGCGATGGGAGGAGTGGTAGAGAAAAGGAAAGAGGAAGTAAGTCCATTGAGCAGGAGAGATTGAAACTCCAAAACAAGGGCCTTTGATATTGCTAACTAGTACCTGCTCCTGCATCCAGCTCTGTGTTGGGCCAGGCACACTAAAAGAACCAAGAATAGAGTGACAGGTACCCTGTCAGCTTGTTTTCCTGATGACCTTGGATTTCTGCAATTCTCTCCGGCTTCTGGTTGCAAAGCATCACTCACAACCTTTTGTCCATAAAGATGTCTTTAGTTTCTACTCACCCTGAACTGAGTACTTCATAAATTATATCCCTTTCCTTTGAGTCTGTTAAGACTTAATTCCACAGGTAATAAGGGGTGGGGTCTTCCTACCATAATGAATCCTTCACAGCTATTTCATGAGGAAAAGTATCCTTGTAGTAGGAAGGAGAGAAAAATGAAGACTTTTCCCTAGTACTTCAAAACATTTGGGGCCAGCTGTACATCCTACATAAGTTGCTGGGCAATATCCTTCAGCTCCCTAGAATTCCTGTGTCACATTCTCCGAGGTCTTTGTTTTATCTACTTCTAGGAGATTGTGTTCATTTTCTCCTTCTCTCTGTAGCACCTTCCCAGAGCAAAGCTTTAGAGACAAAAGCCTCATTTTTTGTTCTGGCTAACTTGCTGCTTAACAATCTACTGTAAAACTTAGTGGTGTAAAATAGCGATTTATTATTACCATCTCTTAGGCATCTGTTGACTGGATCAGCTGGGCAGTTCTCCTTTAAGATCTCTCATGGAGTGGTAATAGGACAGATCCCTGTCTGGATCTCCAAGGCTGGAATTACCTGAAAGCTAGACTATACTAAACATCCAAGATGGCTCACTCAATGGCTGGCAGTGGATATTGATTGTCAACTGGAGATCAGCTGTGGTTGTCAAGCAGAGCACCTTCATGTGGCTTCTCCATATGGCTTCTCCCAGCACAGTAATCAGGCCCCAAAAAGGAGTGTGCCAAAAAGCTAGCCTTCTAAGAGACCCAGACTGAAGCTGCAAAGGTGCTTAAGATCTAGCTCTAGAAGTCCCTGAAAGTCACTTCCACCCTGTCCTGTTGTTCAGGCAAAGCACTGAGGTCAATCTAGATTCAAGAGAAGGGTAACTGAATTCCACTTCTTGCTAAGGTGAGAAGTGCATGTACAGGGAAGGAGGGAAGTGATGGCAGTCATGTTTGTAAACTCTCTAACACAGAGTTGTATCATATCCTTCTCTTATTCCACTAGTCTACAACCATTTTATTCATCTCTGACCCTGTACTGCCTTTATTCCCTTCCCCTCAAACTCATGATCCCTCTAATTAATGCATTCTCTTAGGAACATATCTTCGGCAAGTCAATAAAAGGGGTTTATGAAGAAAGCTTTCTTCATAAAACCAGTCCTGAATTGAGCATGTTAGGTTTTGGCTCAGAGAATGGCTGCTTAAAACCACTAAGGAGCTTTTTTTTTTTAAGTAATTGTGTCTCTAAAACAGAAAGTCCATGGGTTTCAACTGTATCACACACACTACAGAAATTTTCAGGTGCCCCCACCATTTCTTTTTAAGAAACCAAACCACATTCTGAGATTATTCTCTGGATTAATACTGAAGAATGGAAAGTCAAAAGAAAGAAAGAAAAAAGGGTCATGGGTGGGGGGGGGGCAATGAAAATTCAACTGAAAATAATGAATTTTGAGAGTTTACATAATTCTGAAACCTTGCTGTCTGGAAGGAAAGCGAGTCTTCTGAAGCATCAAGGCTCTGTAGCAAACAAAGGAGGTTTGTACTAAAACCCCTCACACCCCAATCTCCTATGGTCTCCCTCTCCCACCAAAGGCTATGGTGCCAGTGGTAGAAACCTTGCATTCACTTTCCCCTATAAGAGGACATAAGAGGCTCCTTACCCAACCTGTCTAGACTGCTCTGGCTCCACACTGAATCATCCAGGGACCTCTATATTCTGAGGGTCTCTCTCCCCTGCCCCTAAGAATAACTGCCCTGAGGGTTTGGGGGTGGGGGAGGTGGTGTGACACAGGGCAAGCTCTATCCCCACTCCACACTAGCCATACCTGAGGCTAAATATTTTTGGTGTGAAGCTGCTTCCAATCTCTTGAAGGATAATTCCCAGAAAGGGAAGTTAGGAAGGCAGGGGGGACATTGTTATTTGTATTTTACTCTAGTACATTTTCTTATTTTGTTTTGTTTTGTTTTTAATGTTTATTTACTTTTGAGAGAGAAAGAGAGAGAGAGAGAGAGAGAGAGAGAGAGAGACCATAAGCGGGGGAGAGGCAGAGAGAGAAGGAGACATAGACTCCAAAGCAGGCTCCAGGCTGTCCAAGCTGTACGCACAGAGCCAGACACGGGGCTCAAACTCAAGAACCATGAGACCATGACCTGAGCCAGAGTCCGACACTTAACCGACTGAATCACCCAGGCGCCCCTACTCTCATACATTTTCAAAATTACCTCCCAGGTGGCACCGTGGCTTAGAGAAAAGAGCACCGGATGGGGAGTTCCACAACCCAAGTTTTGCCGTCTTTCTCCACTAACAAACAGCACGGACCTCCGGGGCTTAGATGGGAAAGGAGATGCTTGCACTACCCAGTAATCTTGAGGTCTCTCCTGTCCCCAGATTTTCCTTCAGGAAAACTAAGGTCAGGAAGAAGTAAGGACACAGGAAACCCCATGTGGCCAGACTGCACGCCTGCCAGACTGCACCCTGCCCAGAAGCAGCTCCAGCCCCGCAGCCACCTGAAAGTGATCCATTTGTTCCCAGCCACCTTCCCTCCAGGAGCGGCCACCGTGGGCAGCCCATAAGAAGAAGAGTTTGCAAACTTGCTGCCATGGATAAAATCCACAAGCTGTCTCCCTGAAAGGCAAGGAGCTGGGGCGGGTGGGGTGGGGGCGAGAGCGGGCCCTGTTCCCTCAGCTCTGGAGGTCTCTGTATTCTGTAGCCCTTAATCATTAGATCGGAAAAGGGGGAAGGGGCGGAGCCTGGAGACAGAGCGGGGAGGTAAAGGGAAGAAAAAAAAACTCAACACCAACAAAAAGAGAGACAGCCTCACACTCAGGTCCTCTGGGACCGAGAACTCCATTCAGAGTTTTCAGAAAATAGGGTCAGGCATGTCTTGTGACCTGAGACCCCAGAGCTCCTCTGTTCCCCATAATTATCTAATACAGCACTCTCCCTGCCAAATACAATGAAACAATTTGTCACTTCAATTATCTGTCAGTCAACACTGAGGCCTTTTCAACAGGCCAGCACATGTGTTTGGAGAGCTTGTCAGTGAGGGCTGTCTAGCCAGACCCATAACCATGGAAAATGGAACCTTTGTTAATTCTGGTTCTTAGAAAAGTAAATCCATTCAATTTCTCTCCTCTCACTCTCTAGTCTTTTCTAAATGCCTTCAGCTTGGAATTTGCACAAGGAGCTGAATTGGTCCTGCTCTGAACCTTAAATGACTGGCCAAAGGATTTGCATGAGGAAGCAGAAATTAATTATTCCTTTAGGGGCTTTTTCCCCCTGGTCTCTGTAATTCTGTGTTTAGAGGCAAGATTACACCCTGCGTTACCAGCAGGATGGGGGTGGTGCAAGGGGTGGGAAGTGGGGGCACGAGGGGGGCAGGGAGATGTTTGCATCTTGTTAGTGCTTCCTGAGTTCAGGCCAACCAGCCGGCTTCTCTGCCTCTCCTTTGCCTCCCTTAGGTCTGTGCAAACAGAGGGAAGCTCCACACCCAGCCATCCAGTGGAAGCTCTTAGGGGAAGTTCCCTTCCAGTTTCTTCCGATTCCTTACTTGGAGAAATAAAGGAAAAGGAAATCTGTTCTGAGGACCCATGGTCCCTTGGGGTCAACCCTAGCTTCCATTTCTACACAGACCAGAAATTGTCAGCTCCTGTGAGGGGACCAGACCTCTTTCACTGTGAGAAGATGGGAACCTCCTTTACTGTGAGGGGACAGGGGCCTCCTCCCTGTAAGGGGACCAGACTTCCTTCTTAGTGAGGGAACCTGGACCTCCTCTCTGGGAAAGGACAGGGGCCTCCTTCTCATGAGGGGACCAGACCTCCTCCTTGTAAGGGGACAGGGGGCTCCTCTCTGTGAGGGAACCAGACCCCCTTCTCAGTGAGAGCACCTGTGCCTCCTCTCTGGAAGGAAGGAAGTTTGTAGCTGAATCACTAAGACCTAAATGGAGAAGTCTATACATTCCTTGATTTCCCAGGACAGTCTCACTTTAAATGCTCCAACCCAGTGTCAGGGTATCAGACCATGTAGAAGCTGCATGTCTCCATTTGGGGTTGGGAATAGAAGGTTGCTATGAGACGGTGTGTTGGCAACAAAGTCAAAAGACCTTCCATGGTTCACCAGGGTCCACACACACAGAGTGGCTTACACATTTTGAAGGTGAGAGCCAGGCATAGACACACATGGGTTCATCACGGTAATATAAGGTATTTCTATGAAATGGTATTTCTATCTTGATTGTTTTTATAGGGATTTTTAAAAACATTGTCCTATCGTAAATAAAATTAATGTGTTTCAAAATTTAAATGTGTGTGTGTGTGTGTGTGTGTGTGTGTGTGTGTGTGATTTCAGGCACCTTGGAGTTTTATCCCACTTTGGACACAAATTTTCCCTCCACCTGGGAATCTGTCCCCTCCTGCCACCTTCACCACCTGCCCCCCGGCCCCAGGTTTCATGTTCACACAGGAAGCCTTAGGCTGGAATCCATTATTTCTGCTTCTGCAGAGAGTTTCTTTCCCCTCCTTCTAGTCCCAGGACCCAACACCAAAAGAGAACATACACTGGTGTCTTCCAGCCATTGGGGTTTTGTCCCAGGACAGTTTAGAAAATAGATCCCTGAAGATTTTCAAACCAAATCTCACTCTATCTACCCCAGTGCTTTTGAGATCTTCAGGCTGACGCTGACCTCTTATCTGATGAGATCATCCTTTCCATTTTGCTCTTTTTTTGCTTCCATCCCTCCTTTTCACTTTCTTCCTCTCTTTTCTCTCCTCTCCTTTCCCTTTCCCATCAGTTTCCTTTCCCACCTTTTCCCTGCCAGCCCTTTGTATTGTTTTCCTCTCTTTTATTCTTCCTAATGATTTTCTGTTTGCTTCTTTCTTTTACCTCTTTGAGCCCAAAGAATCTCACAGCCATCCCCACGGCACTGGGAGAGAAATCATCCTTTTTTTTTTTCTACTTTAGAGTAAAAGAATCTAACCCAAAGTGGGGAGGTCTTAAATTCAGTCAGAACATCGAGTTGACATTGCCAAATATATAAATCAGTAATTAGCTCCTAGGTAGACCCAAGCCCAGCCAGGTCCCCTAATTGGGATCTCTGCCTCCATCTCACCACCAGAACACAGTGCACTTTTCTCCACTTGACTTATGTGGCAGATCTCTCTGAGAAAGGATTCTGGGAGCACCTTGGTGGCTCAGTTGGTTAGGCATCTGACTTCAACTCAGGTCATGATCTCACGGTTCGTGAGTTCAATCCCCATATCGGGCTCTGTGCTGATGGCTCAGAGCCTGGAGCCTGCTTCAGATTCTGTCTCCCTCTCTCTCTGCCTCTCCCCTGCTCAAGCTCTGTCTTGCTTTCAAAAATAAATAAACATTAAAAACTTTAAAAAAAGGATTCTGCCAACCAAGCTGGATATGGTCCTAGAGGTAACTGGGTTTTGTTTTGTTTGTTTGTTTGTTTGTTTGTTTGTTTGTTTTTCACATAAGCTCTAGGCAGAGCCTCTCTTCAGCTCTCCAGGAAGAGTCCATGATGAGGGATATGATGCTAGGAGAAGAAAACAGTCTTTCTTTCTAAACAAATACTCGGAAAGTTAACTGGTCCCCACAGAATGACCACTCACTTAGAGAAGCTATACACTTACCCCAAATATACTAACAATTAGCGACATTATTTTGGAATGTTTTCAGAAAATAATATATATGAGAAGCACAAAAAATATTCATTAATTTTTAATAACCCAGATTTTCAAGAAGGTAGTTAATTTTCAATAAGCCACAGCTTCATTCTCTATTTTTTTCAGATTTTATAACTGATCATTTTGGGGCTTCTTCCAAAAAATCAACCCTGTCTTTAATATAGGAAAATTAGCAATCACCAGGGCAATATGAAAAACTATGCCCCAATACTGAAAGCAATTCCGAAAGCAGAATGTTTCCAGAGGATCCAAAGTCTAGGCCGGGTCAGGATAATTTAGCAGGCATCTCTGTGAACATCCTATGTATAATGCTATGGCATTGAGGCCATGTCAAACCATGAAGCAGAAGAAGGCAAGGCGCGGATGGAATCACAACCACTAGTGAACAAAGGTAGAGTCTAAAGTTAGGGGGGGAGGGAGGAACGGTCAGTCTGTTTTCTCTCAACTCTGGGACAGGCATGCCAAGGCCCTCACCTCCCCCCACCTTCTCTCCAACCTCCCTGCTGACCTGCTCCTCCTCCCAAAAAATCCCCTTCACTTTATTGACACCAGTGTTTAACCTTTCACCTCTCCCAACCTCCACTGTTTGCTCCTTGGGAAACACGGTGACACGTTGCCCTCTCTCCTGGTCACTCCCCAGAGAAAAGGGGGCAGAAATAACCCTGAACTGAATGAACATTCTGTGCAGCCACAGGCCGAGGCTGTGTCTAATCCCATCTCCGGCCCCCGCATGGTTTAGAAGCATTTCCCAAGGAGCTATTGCAGGCATGGCCAATTCTCTTAGGAACATAGTCTTTCCAGCAGATTGCTTGGCTCTCTCATTCTGCCTTTAGATAGTCCTAACTCTTCCTTCCCACAGCCCACCTCCCTCTAAGCCTAGAAAATATATATATATACATATATATTTGGAGAGAGTTATAACTGTCTACTGTGGTGAATTCAGGGACTAGAGCAACCCTAAAGAGAAAATCTTGCTATCCAGAAGGAAAAGGAAAGGGGCACCCAGGGGAAATTAGGTTAAACTATGAATATGTGCACTGGCGTCCTCTGGGCATCCCAGAGATGCCAGGGAACCGGGGGATCTCCAGTCTGAATGCCTGAATGTCACATTCATGTGGGTAGTAGAGGCTTTAAAATTTTTCCTTAGATTACTCATTTTCACTTTCTCTGGCTATAATCACAAAATGTCCAAAAATGGTAATGTGTACCATTTCTCTTGGGTGACTCCATAGAGTAAATATTTTACATACAATTTATCTAGAAACCCAAAAGTGATTTGCTGAAACTAGCCCAAATACAAATTTGCCACCCTTCTGAGAAAAAGTGAATAAAGTGAATAAAGCTTCTTGGGTGATGAAGGAAAATCATTGAAAAAGCAGGAATCCAAAATTTTACAACACATTTAAGTTCACTGAACTCAATAAGTATGAGCCATTTTAAACTGTTTTTACATCTAAATATTACCTACGTTAACTGAATTTTATAATTTGCTTCACAATTAATTATCTTCTTGTTATTAAAATTCTAACTCAATGAAAATTATATATATATGTGTGTATATATATATATATATATATATATATATATATAATCATGTAAAATGATCACAGCTTTGGGGTGGGGTTGCCACCAAGCTGGGAACAAGGAGAAAAGGGCAGGAAAAGCCAGAAGACACAAAGCCTGGGTCTGCTTCCAAGTAGTTGAATGATAAAGAAGTTATTAATGATAAAGATAAAAATTCATTCATTAACATGGAAATAAAAATAATGGGTTGTCTTATTCTCAGGTCTGAAGTATCAAATTCAGGTATGCACTTTGTAGATCTGCAGATGAGTCAACCTAAGTGTGGACCCTAAATAGAGATTTTAAAGAACAAATGAAAGATTTTTTTTTTTTGGTCTTCAATGAATATAAGTAATCATGAATGTGCATGTGTTCAAATATATATACATACATATAACATTTGTAATATATGTATACATACAGACACATATATCACATATATATAACCACACAAGTCAGAACAAACATATCTACTCACATTGAGTCTTCCGCAACGCTTTTGTAAGTGGACCTGTCAAAATGTGGAATAAATAATTGCAGTAGACTTTAATTCATCTCCTTAAACATGGTGATGTTTTACAGTCTGAGCTGAAAATTGGTTTCACAATATTATCAATCACTTTACATGTAGATTTTGGACAAATTTTAAATTTATAAAGAGAAAGCTAATGAGACAAGTATTTTTTATTCCCCCATCCACGTGGCAATCCAGCCTTTTTTTAATGAGGTAGGAAGGAGTGCTAAATCAAATAATATCACCTAAAACTTGAGGTAGCTTCTGATGACTTTTCCAAGAGGAAAATTCAAGCACTGCCCCCACAAATGGCCATCTCAGCAAGTAGTGAAGGTAAAACTCCTATAAGTAGAAGGCAAAGGTTTCAGGAGTCCATTGGAAACAGGTGTTTCAACCACACTTGAAGCAGCAAGACAGAAAGGAAGTTGGAAGTCCCGATTTGCGGTGGTTCTGAAGAACAAAGCCGCCATTGGAAAATACATGTTGGGGCCTTGGGGCCGTGAACGAGCAATGATAGACATGCAAATGTGAAGGGGCCTGAATACACTCAGCACAGCTGAGTTTCCGCAGGCTGGGCGGGGACGCTTTGGAGAGATAGCCGAAAGAATATACCCTGAGCCAAAAATAACATTTGTGCTGTAAGGATGTTTAGGTAGAGCTGAAATGAGCCATTGAATGCTTTTTTTAGAAGTGCTGTTGGATTCTGAAAAGGGCAGCAGTAATGCAAATTTGAAGTTTGCCTTAGTTAATTGGGGAGAGGATTCACCAATTAATCTTGGGCAGAAAACTGCTATTTCAATACCACCTTTTAAAAAGGAGTCTTACAGATGAAATGCTTTTTAAAACAAAATACTATACTCAAACCTCTGAATCTGACAACCTGAAAAAGAGTAGGAAAGCCTTTAAGTAACTTAATTCACCCCAGCTGAGACAAACAGAGATCAGTACTTTAAGGTTGCTTACACTCAGCAATGGTTAGAGAGCCCTCCAGTGCCTAAATAGCCTTTTCTTGGCCTCACCTCTCATGGTGCTGCCCAGGGGAGAGCAAAGAGCAGCTCTTGCAACCCCCAGTCCCTTCACAATGAAGACACTGAGAAACAGCACCAGAAAGGAGCTCACTGAAGGTCCCTGGCTCAGTCTGGAATGAGGCAAACCTTCCTTCCCAAGCCAGCTTCCAAGTGTTCTGTATTAAACTAATTATCCAGAACTTTGGCTTCCTGCTCTGCAAAATGAAAATTTACAAACTGCGAATGTCTTTTATTAATAATAACATTTTTATTGATTCAGAAAATATACCGAGTGTACTTATTCTTGACTTTGGTATTGACATCTGTTGAAATTGTTTTAGTGTTGTGTATCAGTTTCTGTCTCAAATGAAGGTGTAAAGAGAGTTTTCAATAGAAATAATAGCATGTGGATGAGGGAGGCAAAATGTGAGCTGGAAATGTGTAAAATGAACTACTCAGTTTTTCAACATCTTTTCCCACGAGGTTCACATGCAGCAAAACAATTCTTTCCAAAAGGAACAAATTATCAGTTGAAATGTTTAAATAAATATTTTGACTAAAAATGTATTTCACACATACACATAGATGATGACCCATATTTTTCAAAGAGCTTCCAACACCCCAATCCTAAATTTTGCTTTATAAAATAAAAACCTCCTGAAAGAAATTTGGAAAACCTCATATATGTCAACCCTCATTGCTTTCCTTCTGATTCCTAACATCCAGGAAATGAAATAGTAATTCTTTAACTTTAAAGTGAGGTCTACTTTGGTTGGTTTTTGGATGGATCCTGTTCCCATTCATCCCAACCCTCCTTCCCAAACTTTCTATATCCATTCAGAGGGACATCAAGGCTTGGGAAGTCAACAGCATGGGAACTTAGGAAATGCTCTGCTGCATCATGGGAGGTATGGTCTCTGTAAGTAATTTGTTGTAGGGATAGGACAAAATGCGAGATCCCCAGCTGGAAGGGCTCACAAGAGATTATTTCTCTCCAACTATTCTGTTGGCCTCGTCTAACCAAAAACCAGATAGTAAGATAAGACACAATCACACTTCAAGAGAGCAAAACCCCCCTTGGAGAAACATGCTAAATTGTGTGGTTATATTATGTAGCATGTTTAGTTATTATTATGGTAAAGATGACCAGAAATCTCTCTTCTTGTATACTGGAGAATTTAAAAGATGCTATTTATAGGTAATGGCATACCTCCAGGAGAAGAAAGATAGAACCATTTACAAGTAGCAGGTAGCTCTTATAATATAATCCAGGCTCAGAAAAATGTCACCTCTTACTTTAATAAAAATATGCATTTACTTTCTTTCAAAATAGGGCCTTAGAAATATCTAATGAAATATTTACAATTAATGAAATATATTTCACAATAATAAAGTGACTTTAATTCTTGATCTGTGCCACAGAGCTCACCACTTGGCCCACTGAGCTCCTGGCTCCCCCAGAAGAAATCATACAATGGTGGCAGTGATCAACCTTACTCAAACAAATGCTGCCTTCTTACATTATGATTAAACTTGTACATATGCACAGGCTTTCTTTCTCTATGGAAGGAGGTATGAACTAGAGAATGCAGATCTTGAAGACTTCCAGTTAAAAATGGAGGACTGAACATATACATTGTTCTCTTCTTCTTCCCCAATAAGACAGGAGAGCTAGAGAGGAACAGAACAACAAAATGTTGGAAGCTGGAAAGCAAATGGATGAATGTGTAACTGACTGAGCAGTCTGTAGAAAATTGAATACTAAGAGAAAAGTGGAGAAATAGAAACAACCAGTGTACATCATGGCACACCTAATAGCACCAGATACCTCTGGAGGTAGGAGTAAAGGTGGAGCTAGAATTAGGAAAAAAAAGTCTGAGACCCTGGGATCTCTAGATGTTGTGAGTAATTTCTTTTTCCCTTTCCCTGGCAGAAAATTCAAGATTTGTTTCCTGAAGAAAGTAAAACTTTGGGTCTCTGGACCATGGAACACCACAGCACAGATTGGAGGTAGGAGAGTTCTGAAAATAAGGCTTAAAGTAGAAATTTAGGTTCTTAATATCGAAAGTCTTGTCCTTCTTCTCCCTCTTGGCATCCAGATTCCTGATAAGCAGGCATATAACTCTTCAGGAAGGAAATTAGAAAAGACTTCTCTGGGAAATCCAATCAGAACAAGAGACAGGGCCTGACATTACCAACTTTGGGAGCTCCCAAATGAAGCAACATAACCAAAACACCTTAAAGTAAAAGTCATAGTAAACAAACTCTGCCCTGTCACCCTGGGCTTCTGTGGCCTTATAGTGACCTGCTTTTAAGTGTGATGGGATAGCCAAGTACAGGAAGGTCTTAGAGGAAGATCTATAATATGAAAGATAGGTGCCAAAACAAACAGCTGAAAGCAACTTGAAGAAAATAGTTGCATCCATAAAATAAGAACAGGTAATCCTAAAAAGCAACATTCAAAGAATAAAAAGGCAGATACTGGAAATTAAAAATATAATGCTAGAAACGAAAAACTCAGTATAAGAACTGAAATACAAACTTGAGGACTTTTCCTCAAAAGTTGACCAAAAAGACAGAGACCATGTAGAAGATTTCCAAATAATTTCTGTAGATATTCCACCCTCAAGAACGTGGAGCATAATTCCCCCTCCTTAAATGTGGTTCTGCACTAGAAACTTCCTTCCAAAGAATACAGTAAGAAAGGGGGGGTCAATAACTTTACAGTGAAGAAACCCCTCAAGCACTACCTCAGCTAGGTGACCAAGGTTAATGTCAACAGTGATAAGTCAGGATGATAATTAGTATGTCCTCTTGAGATGATATGAGAAAAGTGCTTTACTTTTGTGGTCTTCCTCCCCAAAATACATAACACCAGTTTAATCATGAGAAAACTATCAAACTCCCAACTGAGAGACATTCAAAACTGTTAAGGTCATTAAAAACAAGAAGAGTTTTTGAGAAACTAGAATAGCTAAGAGGGATCTAAGGACGTATGACAACTAAGTGCAGTGTTGAATCCTGATTAAGCTCTTGGAACACAAAAAGGACATTAAGTGAACATCAAGGAAATGTGAATAAGTTGTGGACCTTAGTTAATCATAAGGTGTCAGTATTGGTTCATTAATTGGGACAAATGTACCATACAAATGTCCATAACAGGGGAAAACTGGATGTGGAATATATGGAATTCTCTGCACAATTGTTAATTTTCTGTAAATATAAACATATTCTAATATTAAAAGTTTATTATTTTAAGCTTTATTGAGGTACAAGTGACAAAATTGTGATATATTCAAAGTGTACATCATGGTGATTTGATATACATATACATTGTGAAAGGAGTCATTGCATGTAGTTAATATATCAATCACCTCACATATTTATCCTCAGTTTTGAGGGTGTTTGGGTTTTTTGTTTGTTTTTTCTGGTGAGAGCATTTAAGTTCTACTCTCTTAGCAGATTTCAATGATAAAATACAGTGTTATGAAGTATAGTCACTATGTTTTACATTAGACCTTATTCATCATATAGCTTAAAGTTGTATCTTTTTACCAAACTCTATTCCCCCTACTCCTCATCCCCTGGAAACCACTTTTCTACAGTTTCTATATGATAGACAGGTTTTTTTTTTCTTTTGAGATTGCATATATAAGTGATACCAAACAGTATTTGTCTTTGCCTGGGTTATTTCACATAGCATAATGCCCTCAAGCTCCATCCATGTTGCTGCAAATGGCATAATTTCCTCATTCCTTATGACTGAATAAATTTCCATTGGATATATACACCACATCTTTACCCATTCATACACTGATGGACACTTGGGTTGTTTCTGTATCTTGGCTATCATTAAGAATGCTGCAATGAACATAGGAGTGCTGTTATTTATCACTTTGATATCCTGTTTTTATTTCCTTTGACATACACTCAGAAATGAGACTGTTGGATTATATGGCAGTTCCCTTTTTAATTTTTTGAGGAACTTCCATTCTGTTTTCCATAATTGTGTACCGATTTACATTCTATCAACAGTGCAGAAGAATCCCCTTTTCTCCACATCCTTTCCAACACTTATCTCTTGCCTTTTAAGTGATAGCCACTCTCACAGGTGTAGAGCAATATGTCATTATAGTCTTGATTTGCATTCTCTAATGCTATTGAGCACCTTTACATGTATCTGTGGCCATTTGTATGTCTTTTTTTGGAAAATGTCAACTCAGTTCCTTTGCTAATTTTTTATTCGATTATTTGTTCATTTGGTTGTGGGTTTTTTGTTGTTGTTTTTGGATTTTTGTTGTTGTTTGTTTGTTTTTTATTTTGGGGATTTTTTTTGCTATTGAGTTGTATGAGTTCTTTATATATTTTGGATATTAACCTCTTATCAGATGTATGACTTGCAAATATTTTCTTCCATTTGGTAGGTTGCCTTTTCATTTTGTTGATGGTTTCCTTTGCTGTGCAGAAGGTTTTAGTTTGATATAGTACCACATGTTTATTTTTGCCTTTGTTTTCTTTGCTTTTGGTGTCAAATCAAAAAAAAAAGGCAAATGTCAAGGACTTACCCCCTGTGTTTTCATTCAGCAGTTTTATGGTTTCAGATCTTATATTCAAATATTTAATCCATTTTGAGTTGATTTTGTGTATGGTATAAGATAGGGATCCAGTTTCATTCTTTTGCATGGAGCTCCCAGTTTTCCCAACACCATATATTGAAGAGACTATCATTCCCCATAATATATTCTTAGCTCTTTTATTGTAAATTAACTGACTATATATGCATGAGCTTATTTCTGGGCTGTCTATTCTGTTCCATTAATCAATAGGTCTGTTTTTATGCAGTATCATACTACCTTGCTTACTATAATTTATAGCTTACTATAATTTGTCAGATAGTTTGAAGTAATGAGGTATGATGCCTTTATCAAGTTTGCCTTAGCTATTCAGTGTTTTTGTGGTTCTATACAAATTTTAGGATTCCTTGTTCTATTTCTGTGAAACTGCCATTGAAATTTGGATGGCAATTGCACTAAAGTTCCCTGCGGTTATTGTATTATTGTCTATTTTTCTCTTCAAGTCTGTTAATTTGCTTCATATATTTAGGTGCTTCCATGTTTGATGTGCAAATATTTACAAACCTTATATCCTCTTGTTGAACTGACCCCATTATCACTATATAATGACCTTCTTTGTCTTGTATTAGAGTCTTTGGCTTAAAGTCTATTTTATCTCATATAAGTCTAGCTATCCCTGCTTTCCTTTTTTTTTTTTTTTTTAATTTCCATTTACATGGATTATCTTTTTCTATCTCTTTATTTTCAATCCTTGAAGCTGAAGTGAGTCTCTTGTAGGCAGCGCATAATTGGGTCTTGTGTTTTTTGGTTTTTTCGTTTTGGGGGGTTTTGTTTGTTTGTTTGTCTGTCTGTCTGTTTGTCTTTGGCTATCCATTCAACAACTATTTGTCTTTTGATTGGAGAATTTAGTCCATTTACACTTAAAGTGATTATTTATAGGTAGAGATTTATTATTATGGTTTTGTTTTGTTTTCTTTTCTTTTCTTTTTGGTGATTTTCTAATTTCTTTGTTCCTTTCTTCTACTTTCATTTCCTTCCTTTATGATTTGTTGATTCTCTGTAGTGCTTATATTCCTTTCTTTTTATCTTCTGTGTATCTACTATAGATTTTTGCTTTGTGGTTACCATAAGGTTTACATAAAATATCTCACCGTCATAACAGTCTATTTTAACCTGATAACAACTTAACTTCCAATGCATACTAAAGTTCTACATGTTTAGTCCTCTCCCCCCAAATTTTATGTTTTTGATGTCACAATTTACATCTTTCTACCTTGTGTATCCATTAATAAATTATTCTAGTTATAAGGCTTTTTAAAATACTTTTGTCTTTTAACATTCATACTAGATTTATAAATGATTTACCCACCACTATTACATTAGAATGTTTTCAATTTAACTATATATTTATCAATGAGATTTATACTTTTATATGTTTTCCTGTTAATTAGCATCCTTTTGTTTCACCTTGAAGAGATTCCTTTAGCATTTCTTATAAGACTGGTTTAGTAGTGATGAATTCTTTCAGCTTTTGCTTGTCCAAAAACTCTTTATGTCTTCCTCAATTTTGAAGGACATTGTTACCTAGTAGAGTATTCTTAGTTGGCAGTTTTTTCTTTCAGCACTTTGAAGGTATCATCAAACCCCTCTGACTTGCAAAATTTCTTCTGGAAGTGTTTGTGTACATAACAAGTTGATTTTCTCTTGCTGTTTTTAAGAATCTCTTTGTTTTTGACTTTAAAATTTTTAAGGATAGGGCACCTAGGTGGCACAGTCAGTTAAGCATCCAACTCTTTATATCAACTCAGGTCTGGATCTTAGGGTCATGAGTTTAAGCTCTGTGTTAGGCTCTGCACTAGACATGAAGACTGCTTAAAAAAAAAGAAGAAGAAAATGCTAAAAATTTAATTATAATGTGTCCCTGTGTGGGTCTCTTTGGATCCTCTCATTTGAAACTCTCTAAATTTCCTGTATCTGGATGTCTGTTTCTATCCCCCAGTTAGGGAAGTTCTCACCTATTATTTTTTTAAATAAGTTTTCTGCCTCTTACTCTCTTTGTTCTCCTTCTATGACCCCTATAATACAAATATTAGTCCACTTGATGGTATCTCATGGGTCCCTCAAGGTTTCTTCATTCCTTTTTCCTTCTTTTTTCTTTTTGTTCCACTGATTGGATGAATTCCACTGCTGTGTCTTGGAGTTCACTGATCCTTTCTTCCACTTCATCTAGTCTGATGTTGACCCCTCCATTGAATTATTCATTGTAATTATTACATGCTTCAGCTCTATGATTTGTTTGGTACTTTTTAATATTCTCTATCTCTTTGTTGAATTTTTCACCTAGTTAATGCATTATTCTCCTGACTTCAGTAAGCATCTTCATGACCATTATTCTGAACTCTTTATCATGAAAATCACTTATTGAAAATCACTTATTTCAGTCTCATTAAGGTCTGTTTCTGGAACTTTACCTTGTTTTTGTTTGTTTGTTTGCTTGCTTGCTTGTTTGTTTGGAACATATTGCTCTGTTGTGTGTGGTTTTTTATTTCATCTTCCTTGAATTTTCGTGTTATTTTCTGCATAAAACAGCCACTCCTCCCAGTCTTGACAGAGATGTCTCATGTAGAAGATAAAAGTACAGCCCAGCCCAAGCTCTTGGTTGTGTCTCAAACCTTTATGATTGTCCAAGCCACCTTATTTTTTCTTAATGGTTCTCAGCAGTTGAAAATGTGCCAAGACCTGTTAGTGTCTCAAAGGGGAAGACCTACAAACAGGTGATTGGAAGTTCAGGCTATCAGGCAGGAACTTTTAAAGTATGGCAAATAGGCCTCTTTCAGGGGAAGACTGGGAGATGAACACTCCTGTCTGCTCCCTCTATATTGAGTAGTGGAGGAATAGCCAGCTAAGAACTGGGGTGTTTGTTTGTTTGTTTGTTTGTCACAGTTCTGTGAGAGACCACAAGCACAAGTCCCACTGGCCACCAGAGCTAGACATTCAAGGTGTTTGTCCTCTGGATGGTGGCCAAAAAACCCTAAGTGCCACACATGTGCATAAGTTCCTTTCAGGGAGATAGTAGCAACCTGGACTGCACCAAAGTGAGAATGTAGAGACAACATCCTCCAGCCTACCCACATCTCTGGGGAGGACTACAGTCAGCCCATAGATGTTTGCTAATTTAGAAGCCTGATCCACAGGCAGCAACACTTAAAGTATGCAAATAAGCCTCTACAGGGAAAGACTGGGAGATGGTCATTTCTGCCTGCTAATTTCTGCCTTGAGCCTTAAGGTGAAATTCACTGAGGGTACTAGTAAGCCCATTAAGAACTATTTCTTTGTTCACTATAGTCTTGTGAGTCTTATGGATGCAAGTCCCATTGGCCTTCAGAGCTGGGTATTCTGAGGGCCCATTCATCAGGCAGAAGTCTTAAAAGTTGGGATGGTAGATGTTGGATCTAAGCCCTTCACTCCTTAGGAAGAAGCTGGGAGCTGGGAGTTTCCTCCTGATTGTAATCACTATAACAGGGGTGGGGTTTATGGTGAACATGTGACTCAGCCTTTCCTACCCATTTCAGTATGGGTAATTTCTCATTCATCTGATGTGTAGGAATTGCCCAGATATCTTCTGGATTTCTTTAAGAGGGAATTGATCCATATGTAGTTGTAGATTCAGTGTGTTCATGGAAGAATGTGAGTTCAGGAGCTTCCTCTGTCACCACCTTGGACTGAAATCAAAAAGATTTTTAAAAAGCCAACAGGAAGTTGGAGACAGAAGAATTTGCAGTGCAAATAAGAAATCAGAGAGAAAAGAATTTTGTAATTAGGTCCAAAATCTGATAGAACAGAGAAAACAAAGAAAGGAAAACTTCAAAGAAATATTCTAGAAAGTTGAGCTTCCATGTTGAAAGGTCCCACATGGGTGCCTGAGTGGCTCAGTCAGTTAAGCAACTGATTTCACCTCAGGTCATGATCTCATGGTTCCTGGGTTCAAGCCCCACATCAGTCTCTGTGCTGACAGCTCAGAGCCTGGAGCCTGGCTTCAGATTCTGTGTCTCCCTTTTTTTCTCTCTGCCCCTCTCCTACTCATGCTCTGTCTCTTTCTCTCAAAAATAAACATTAAAAAAATTTTTTTGGAAGTTCCCACAAAGTGCCCCAAAAAGTGGTTGAAAGTAGATTTACCTTAAGATATAACATCATGGGGCCACCAGGGTGGCTCAGTCAGTTGAGCATCCAACTCAGCCCAGGTCATGATCCTGGGGTCGTGAGATTGAATCCTGTATTGGGCTCTCACTGAGTATGGAGCCTACTTGAGATTCTCTTTCTCCCTCTGCCTCTCTGCTGCTCATTCTCTCTCTCTCTCTCTCTCTCCTCTCTCTCCCTCAACTTAAAAAAAAAGGACACATCATCATGATATTTCAGAACACAGGCTAAAAAATGCAAAAAATTTAGAGCAAAAGCAGCTTTTATATAAGGAGCCAAAATGACATTGGAATCAGACCTCCTTACAGAAATACTAAAAGGGACACCTAGGTGGCTCAGTCGGTTAAGCATCTGATTCTTGGTTTTGACTCAGGTCATGATCTCATGGTTTATGAGTTTGAGCCCATGTCAGGTTCTGCACTGACGGTGTGGAACCTGCTTAGGATTTTCTTTCTCACCCTCTCTGCCCCTCCCCTGCTCACACACTGTCTCTCTCTCTCAAAATAAATAAATAAACTTAAAAAAATTTTTAAAGAAATACTAAAAGATAATGCTGTATTTCCATTAAAATTCTAAGAAATAATCACAGAAATGTTGCTGCTCTTTTCTCCGTGCATCACATCAGTAGAAAGTTAAGTTGACTTGTCTCAGTGCTGGTCATATTAACCTTTATGACCTGGTCAAGTTGGTATATGCCATGTTTCTCCACTGTAAAAGTCACCATTCCCCCTTTGTATTTGATTAGTATTTTGCTGGGAGAATATTCTTCTATTACCCCAGTATTGTCCACTTCATCCTCAAACTTCTACCCACCGGCCCTAGGATCCATTGATAACTTCCTACCTATGTCAACTATACCTTTATGATGTTTGCAAATAATGTTACTATTAGTTGACATTCTTCTGACTGAAAGTACTTTCCTTTCTCCTCCATTTGTTTATAGTTATTCATTTATTTACTTACTTTCTTATACTATCATGGACTCGCAGTTTCTTTTTTATTCAATAGGTTATGACCCACTACTCTCATTGTTTATTTTAAGGCTCACATTGTCCTAAATTTGGTTAGGGGGAGCCCCTTTGAGCTGGTCCTTGTGTTCTTTTGACATATCCCTTAACTCTTTGAGCACTATCACATTTCCTAGCCCAGTAAAATATTTCAGGTTCATTTTTTATTTTTCTTAGCTCTGTCTGGATTCATTTATTTCTCTAAGAATATACATACATATACCTCTATAATTACCTACATATCTAGCTGGAGGTTTTAGATTATAGATATAGATATAGATAGATATAGATATAGATATAGATAGATGTATATATAGATAGATATAGACATAGACATATGTGTGTATTTCCATATATACATATATATGTATATATATATACATATATACATATATATATATATACATATATATATATATATATATATATATCCATGAATTCATGATACTTCCAAATTCCAATCCAACACCTCAGTGTTGGATTCCAGTCCAACACCCCTTTCCATACTTATGAGTCTTATCATCTCCTTTTCTCCCTGTTTATCTGCTTTATTCATCTTTTTCTCTATATATAGCAGCATTTTCCACTTCTCCAGTCCACATGATAGAAAAATACCATGATAGAAAAATATACATATACACATATATGATTACAAATAGTTTCTAACTTTTGAGCTACAACTTCAGTGAACCAGGGAAAACCAGATATTTCCTTGTTTTTCTAATTTCAAAATTCCTATGAAAGAGTGAATGGCCTAGTCTCAGTCAGGTACCCTAAAAGTGCCTCAGAGATGGGGTAATGTGGCATAAACCTGGCATTGCAGATGGAGCAGGGGAGAGTCAGCTCCCAGAAGAGGGGTGAGCAGTTCCTAAAAGAAGTGGGGCAATGAGAAGGGAAAATAATAGATGTTTACCACGGATGAGAACTGAATACATCTAACAGTAGACCTGAAGAGGGAATGTGATGAATGCTAGAAGCAATTCTCAAAATCTTTTGGCAAGCTCTGAGTCAACACAGCTATTATTCATAGAGATTCCAGAATAATAAATAAATAAATAAATAAATAAAGTAAATGGAGTCTATGAAAAAAAGTATAGCAGAATGAGAGGAAAGGAAACTTGATCCAAAGATTCAGGGACAGAACATACTTTTCAAAATTATTTAATGCAAGATTTAGGAAACTAATTCATAAAACTTTTTGGTATTCTCAAAAGAATGTAAAAACAGAGGCAAGTATTCTTAAAAATAAAAGATGAAAAGATGAAAGGATAACAAGATTAAGTGAAAAGAAATATGATTGAGATTTTAAAAATATAAAGAAATCAAATCAGAATATAGAGAGAAAATCTCAGCAAAGAAATTTATGAGAGAAATTGCACATATGTACCTAGATCAGACCCTACTGCAAAAGAAGTTCTCAAATATCTGGAATATAAATAAATAATCAAGCCTAGGGATTATTCTTCATAAAAAAATGAGAACTGGAACTAAAGCAACAGCTTTATGTGTACATAAAATATATGTAAGTAAAATACATTAAAAAGCAAAAAGAAAAAAGGAGGGGAATGCATATTGAAAGAGTAAACTACATTCTAAACATAAACCAATAAGCAATGATGCAAGTCTATGCATATCTTGGAATTTTTAAATCATCAGTTACAGATAAAAATTCCCTAAGATCCAGGAATAATATAGTTTTGAAAAAATTTTTTATCTTCAAAGGAATAAACATTAGACTATTTTAGAATTCTGTACCACCATACTAAATATCAGGTGAAAGTCTACACGGTTTTGAGAAGAAAAGGTTGTGGCCCAAGAATTGCTTTCAGGGAAATTATCCTTCATGTATAAAAATCATATGAACAAGGGATCTAAATATACATAATCTTCCTTAAAGAATCATGGGGCACCTGGGTGGCTCAGTCAGTTGAGCATCCAACTCTTGATTTCAACTCAGGTCATGATCTCATGGTTCATGGGATTGAGCCCTGTGTCAGGCTCTGTACTGACAGCGTGGAGCCTGCCTGGCATTCTCTCTCTCCCTTTCTCTGCCACTCCCCCACTCATATTCTGTCTCTCTCTCTTGCTCGCTCTCTCTCTCTCTCTCTCTCTCTCACACATGCTCTCACTCTCTCTCTCAAAATAAATAAACAATTTTTTTTAAATCTTAAAATATCACTTAGCTAAATGAAAGCCTAAGAATGGAGCAGTTATGGTATAAAATGACAGTGAGCAATTGCACCAAACAGTTAAGTAGGAAGAGCTGCTGCAAGTCTGGTTAACTAATTAATTGCAAATGTTAAAAAATAACTTCTGAAACAGAAGATACATAATGTAAAAATAACAATTCAGAAACAATAATCTGATGGTTTCACAGATGAATTCTTTCAAACTTTCAAGGAACAGATAATTCCTATGCTATTTAAACTTTCTCAGAGCATATGAAAAGATGGAAACCTTCCCAGTTAATTTTACAAAGTCATCATAACTCTCCAATCAAAACCTAAGAAAGCACAAAAAGGAAAACTACAGGCTAATCTCTCTTGTTATTTTAATCTAAAAGTCTAACTAAAATATTAGCAATGGAATCCAGCAGTATATTAGAAGAATTGTACTCCATGTCCAAATAAGATTTATTCCAGGAATGAAGAATGATTCAATATTTTAAAATCAATATACATTAACACAATAATAAGTCAAAGCATATGAATATCTTGAGGGAAAGTAAAAGGTGTTTAGAAGAATTTTACAGTCATTTCTGATTTATTTTAAAAATAACTGGATAACTAGAATTAAAAGGATACTACTTAACCTAATCAAGAATATTTATTTTGGATCAAGTTCCACTATTACTCTTAATGATGAAACATTAGATTAAATCTTCTTTAAAGTTAGAGACAATATCTGCATATTAGCTATCACCACTGTTAACTAACATGGAAGTTCTGACCCATGCAATAAAATAAGAAAAAGAAATCATATAAATCATGTCAAACAGAGGAAGATAAAATAAATTATTTGCAAGTTATGTTACCTTTTGCCTACAAAATCAACTGAAAAAATAAGCAGAACAATTAGAAAGGAAGGTGTGTGATTACAAATATGTGTACGGAAATCAATATTTTTCCTGAACACCATGAAGCAAAAAAAAAAAAAATAGAAATTATAAAGGCAAAGATACTACAGATGCAAGAAAACAATCAATACCTAAGATTCCATTTTAGCAAAGTTGTTGATTTCTGAACAAGATGGTTCTATTAGCTCATGCTTTGACACACCCCTTGTCAATGACAGAAGAAATGTAAAATAGAATATTAGAAAACCATAGCTAATTCAAAAATAAAATAAACATCACCACAGTTGAGAAACTGAAGAGAAGTACAAGGGAATAAATAAATTCAAAGCTATGGGCCTGCTAGGCTTTCATCCAGGAGCAAGCCAATTGGTCCAGAATTCAACTCCTTAATGACAAAGGGCACTTAAAGTACTCTTTCCAAGAAAAGGGAAAATAGCTAGGCTCACTGTTGAAGCCTGGAGACAGTGGAGTAATATTTTTAAAACCATAAGGAAAAATGATTGTCAACATAGTGTTATAACCAACTAAACCATTATTCAAGAGTGAGGCCAAAACAGAACATTTCAGATCTATAAACGTTTCAATTTTTATATCTAACAGTCCCTCACTAAAAGAACTACAAATCATGTGATTCAACAGAAAGAAAAGCAAATACAGAGGGAAAACATGGTATAGAAGAAATAATAGTAAGAACTAAAAATAAATAGATTTGTTGGTAAAGTTAACATATCTATACTATATATATATATATATATATATAAACATATAGTATATAACATATATTATATATGTGTATATATACTATAATTAATAATTATAGGTAATTTTTATGTTTGGAATATGGTAAAAATGAAAATTCTAGAACTGAGCTATCCAATATGGTAGCCACTAGCTATATGTGAGCACTGAGTACTTAAAATCTGGCTTATCTGTATTGAAGTATGATGAAGTTTAACATATACACTGCATTTTAATGATTTAGTATGAAAAATAATTTAAAATATCTCATTAATGGTTTTGATTGCATATTAAATGATTGTATATTAAAATGATAGTATTTGGGATATGAATTAAAGAAAACATTATTGAAATTATTTTCACTATTTTTTTTTTTACTTTTTTTAATCGACTACAAGAAAATTTTATATTACCTATGTGACTCTCAGCACTTTCTAGATAGCAATTTCAAAATGATGGAGTGGCAAGGCAGAAGACAGAGGATTTTTTTAATGAGTTGTCAACCACTGATAAGTTCTCTCTCATGTTTAAGAAAAAAAAAGCACACTAAGTAACTGTAGGCTTTGTTACCAAAAAAAAAAAAAAAAAAAATTACACTTAAGTATGAACATGTCAAAAGAATAGAAATATCATCCAGAGCTTCCAAACCATCTGAGAAAGGAAAATGGGCAGGTATAGAAATTTTTATCAATACATCAAAAGAAGGAAATATGGGGTACAAAAAAAGGCAAGAAAAGGATGATTAAAAGGAAAAAAAGATGGTAGAAATAAGTCACAATTGTCAGTAATTGTAATTACAAAAATTGTAATCTCAACTACTAAATTCAACTTTCTTTGAAATACATATAAGAGGGATTTTCTACCCCAGAAGTGGGAAAAATAATTTTTTAATTTTTTTTAAATGTTTATTTATTTTTGAGAGACAGAGTGTAAGTAGCAGAGGGGCAGAGAGAGAGGGAAACACACAATCCAAAGCAGGCTCCAGGCTCTGAACTACCAGCACAGAGCTGATGTGGGGCTCAAACTCAGAAACCATGAGATCATGACCTGAGCCGAAGTCAATGCTTAACCGACTGAGCCATCCAGGCACTCCAATTTTTAAATTACACATGAAATTTTTACAAAAATTGAACATATCTTCGATGTCAAAGAAAATTTCAAGTGATTTCAAAGAATCAATGACACAAACTATGTTCTTTAATCTCGGTCAAATTAACTAGAAAGCAATGATAAGATAGTTTTTAAGAAATGTATGTTTGGAAATTTCTAGATGAACTCTGAAATAACTCACAAAATGAAGACAACATTAAAATGGAAATGTTAAATATTAGAACTGAATAACAATAAAAGTGGTACATAGGAAAACTAGTGTGGTGCAGCTGTACCAAAACTGTAGTTATAAAGTCATTCAGTAAAAAATGCTTGAAGATAATAACTAAATACTCAACTCACAAAGCAAAACAGGACACAACATCTTAGATCAAAGAAAATAGAAGAGGGAAAGAAGTTAATAGCTAAAATGAATTAAATAGAGGGGCACCTGAGTGGCTCAGTCGGTTAAGCATCCGACTTCGGCTCAGGTCATGATCTCACAGCTCATGGGTTTGAGCCCCTTGTCGGGCTCTGTGCTGACAGCTCAGAGCCTGGAGCCTGCTTCTGATTCTGCATCTCCCTCTCTCTCTGCCCCTTCCTCACTCGCTCGCTGTCTCTCTCTCTTAAAAAATAAACATTAAAAAATTTTTTAATTAATTAAATAGAACACAAATCATAGTATAAATAATAATGAAAGGTGGGCTTTATAAAAATTAATAAAACAAATCTGCAGTAAGACTGCCAAGAGAAAAGACACAAATCAACAATGTTTAAAACAGAAAGAGGAAGATAATCTCAGAACAGTAGTTTTAAAAATCATAAGATAATAATATGAATTAAATGCTAACAGATTTGAAAATGTGATGAATTATATATATTTCTAGAAACACAATTAATTACCAAGATCAACTTAAGAAGAAATAGAAAACCTCAACAAAAAACCAGGTTAAAGCAATTTTATTGGTAATCAAAAGCCTTTCCCTACAAAAGGCACCAAGGCTAGAATGTTTTATAGGTGAATTTTCCAAAACATTCAAGGAACTCTTACAAAATTGGAAAGAAAAAGAAGACTACCTAATGCATTTTACTCTGGTATAGTATAACCATTAGCATTAACTAAATGGAATGAAAATATGATTTGATATCAGAATACTAGTAGTATAAGTAAATTAATGGATTAAAACAGAAAAATACACAATCATTTCAAAAGATGCTGAAAACATTTGATAAAAGTCAATTTATGCTTTAAAAAAAATCTCAAAAGGGGTTCCTGGGTGACTCAGTCTGTTAAGTGTCTGACTTTCTCTCAGGTATGTACTGTCAGCACAGAGCCCTCTTCAGACCCTCTCTCTCTCTTTCTGTCCCTCTCCCACTCCTGTTCTCTCTCTCTCTCTCTCTCTCTCTCTAATAAACATCAAAAAATAAAAATAAAAATAAATTTTTAAATCCCAAGTAATTTGAAATATGAGCTGATTTCCTTAATCTCATAACCTATATTATCAAACATGATACAAAAGACTTATTAAATATCATAATTAATGGTACAACTTGAGAAGCATTATCAATAAAGTCAGGAGTGAGACAAATATACCCACCATCATTTCTTACATTCAACATTACAGAGGAGGTCCTGGCCAATACAATAAAACAGAAGAATAAAACAAATAATTATTGGGAAAAATTTTTTTAAACTGTCCTTATCCCCAGATGATGTTTTTATACATGAAAAACCAATCTAGAATACTACAAACTATTATAACTGATAAGAGACATCACTAACATTCTAAAATTAATAATTTATATCTCCACTGGAAATTCTAAACAAAAAATTCAGGAGAGTGTTCCTCTGAGGAAGGAAAACACAAAATTAAGAAAGAGTACACTGGAGGCTCCCACTGCATCTGAAATGTTTTAATGTTTTTTAAAACTTGAAGCAAACATAACAAAAAATTAAAGATTTGAAAAGGCTGAGTGATGAGCAAAAGTATGTTTATATAATAGTCTCTATTGCAGTGAGGATGACTTCAGTCCTGGGAAGGAAGTGAACCAAATAGGGAGTGTATGCTGAATTCAACAGGGTGTAATTAACAGCTATGAAAGTGTGACTGAGGCATACAGAAAGGACTGAAAGGAATATGGAATGAAATCATGCAGAAATTGATTTATTGACCTAAACATGTGGTGAAGCAAACTGGATGGGACGTTGCAGACTTAACACCCAACAGTAGCTAAGTAATGGTATATCTTAAACTCAGAAAAGATCAATCTCTTCCAAAGGGTATAGACTCAGAACCCCTGTTTTTCAGTGACTATTAAAAACTGAGTTGAGTGCCTGGATAGCTCATTCAGTTAAGCATCCAACTCTTGATTTCAGCTCAGGTCATGATCTCACCATAGTGAGATGGAGCCCCATGTCAGTCTCCACACTGGGCATGGAGCCTGCTTGGGATTCCCTCTCTTCCTCACGCATTCATGAGCACACACACCCTTCTCTCTCTCTCTCTGTCTGTCTCTCTCTCTTAAAAAAAAAAAAAAAAAACTGAATTGATGTGTTGCTGAGTGACTCCAGGAGAATCAGATCTAGTAACTGGCCAAAAATCTCTGGCCCAGAAGCAAACTTACTCTGCTAAAATCTCTCCCCCATTTGACTGGGGTAATAACTTTTGTTATTGTCTTTTGGATGTTATGGGATGTCTTTTTAATTCTGAGAAGGTTTAGAATTAAATACAAATTGAGTAAATAACTCAATGATATTAATACTTTTGTGTTACATTCAAAAACAGGTTTTTGTAATCATTGGAACAATCTGTGTGTATTTGGTATTTACAGTAATCGCAGGGTTTAAGAGTTTTGGGCATATGAAAGAATCTAACAGATTAAAGTTGTGATTCCATTTTACAACATGCAATTAGGTAATCGATTTTATAGTTGTAAGTTGAAAGGTGTAAGAGACTTTAGCTAAGTTTCTAAACAGCACTGGAATGTTTTTAAAGATTTGCCATGTTTATCAGTTTGTTCTATCAGACTTAATAGAGCTGTTCAGCAATGCTGCTTAGAGGCATTCAACTATGTTAAACTTAATAAATACAGCTTTCATGATTGAAGGAATTTAATTAACAGAGTTGTAAATGGGGCCGATTGTTTAAGGGGATATGTTCTATTCATTTTACATTAATTAAACTTTAATCAAAGGAAAAGTAATTTTTTTGTATATTGCTAATTTTATTAATAGAATTATAAGGTTTGTAATGTGGACAAAGATGATTAAGGAAAATCTAGTTTTCTAAATTTATAATTTGAATAAATCAAATATTAACATTAACATCCTGCATATAATTTTTTTCTATGCACAAAAGCTACCCTGAAGAACACTGAAATCTCCACTGATTTCATTAAATGTGCTCATAATGAAAAAAATCAGATCTCTCTCAATTGCTTTAAATAGAAAATATATACAGGTTATCTATATGTAAAACTATAATATTTTATTGGAAATTTTTAAAAATCATAAACCTCAAGAGAAATACACATTCCTAAATGAGAAATTCAGTACTAAAAATATGTCATTATTTCTTCAATTAATATAACACATTTTCAATTTATGCATAGGGGAGGGGCAGAGAGAGAGGAACAGAGGATCTGAGGTGGGCTCTGTGCTGAAAGAAGAGAGTCCTATGCAGGGTTGAACTCATGGACTGTGAGATCATAACCTGAGGCAAAGTCGGATGCTTAACTGACTGAGTCACCCAGGTGCCCCTAACACATTTTCAATGTAAAAAATAACAAGTGTTTCACTTAACAAAATTATTCTAAAAAATAATTTTCAAAAATAATCAAAAAATACCAAGTAATCACCAATAATTACCAAAATAAAAGTAATGAAGAGTGACTCACTTTGCCAAACATTAACAAGTATTATAAAGCTCTAATACTTTAAAAGAGTGGCTCTGACTATAACAGATTAACAAACCAACAAAACCTAAAAGAAAGCTCAGAAATAAATCTGTGTGTATCTGTGCCTGAAAGCACTGCAATTATAAATATAGAAGAAAATAGAGGCAATGCTTCACTTGGGACTGGGCTATCCACAAGGGGCAGGCATTCTCCCCTAATTCCAGGAACAGGATCTTCCTTCATGCAGGAAGGGCTGCTGTGGTCTAGTATTTCCATGCACTGAGTGAGTCCAGCTGCCCAACCCAAGATTCAGTCAACAAGCACATTTGGCTCTCATAATAAACTGCATCTTCCAACTTAACCTTTATCAGTAATAAAGAATGGCTTCTATCATCTCAATTTTTTCAGAATTCCTGTGGAGAAGAGAAATGCCCTTCAGAAATCCCATGGTAGCTGCATAGGTCAAAAACTTTTAACACCGAAAGACTGTTCCCTATGGACACCTTGATTCCAACAGAAAAGACAAAAACAAACTAAATATGCTTGACTCTTTTCTTTTTTCTTTTTTTTTTTTTTTTGGAAGATTTATTAAATAGAGAAGTCACTCAACTTTCTCAGGAGTGGAATGAGGACAGAGATAGAAAGATATCAAAAGTATCACACTAATAGACTTCTTGCACCTAAAGGTAAAAACATCTAAAATGGGGAAGAACTATTCCCTATCATGCAACATTTTGCTTTCATGGGAAGAGGACACATTAATCAATAAAATGGTGCTGGGAACACTGGTTAACAAGTGAAAAAAGAATGAAGTTCAAGTCCTACCTCATGCCATACACTCAAATAAATTATCTATTGCTTAAGTATTAAATGGAAAGATATTATGTCAAAAATTGATGAATATACAGGTAAATATACAACCTAAGTTTTGAGAAGGAAATAAGGCAAAAGAAAACAAAGAAAAAGATCAAAAATTACTATATCAAAGTGTAAGTCTTCTTTATGTGAAGAAATATTTATAAAATGAAAAATCAAGTCACTGAGTTTCATGAGTACCCAGCAGGGACTGAAGGAGAGAAAGAGGAGATTTGGAGGAGGATCATGGAGTAGGCTCTGGAGAGTCCTTTTTATTTTTTTTTTAATTTATTTATTTTTGAGACAGAGTGAAACAGAGTATGAGTAGGAGAGGGGCAGAGAGAGAGGGAGACACAGAATTTGAAGCAGGCTCCAGGCTCTGAGCTGTCAGCACAGAGCCTGACGTGGGGCTCGAACTCACGGACCGTGAGATCATGACCTGAGCCTAAGTTGGACACTTAACCGACTGAGCCACCCAGGTGCCCCTCTGGAGAGTCTTTTTATGCAGCAGAAAAACTTCTAAAGTCATGCAGAAGACAGGAAAACTATTACAAACTATTACAACAAAGGCTGTAGTGCTACTATATAAACCTGCTTCTAATAATGATGAAGTGAAGTAGTTGGTGGATCCTTTCCTAGGTAGTAATAATAAAATGGACAATTATTTTTTTTTAATAATCAGTTATTTAAAGAAACTGGTAAATCAGAGAAGACCTTATTCTGGAAAGACTACAACTGCTTCAGGTGAGAATTACAAGTTTATGGGTTTTTGTCCTTGGGGTCTCTGTGTTTTATTTTTGTTGTTTTTTATTTTGTTTTGTTTAGTTTGTTTGTTTGTTTGTTTGTTTGTTTTTGCCTCAGAGCACTCTCCAATCCTCATGGCTGTGAAAGTTTATTTGTTTATTTTTTTTTAATGAGGCTTGCCAATTCAAATTTTCAGAAGAAAAAGTTTAGCAGTGGCAGAGAAGTAGAAATTTAGGGTTAAAATCCTGGGGGCAAAAGAACTATAGAAAATGTGGGACTAAAAACGTGTATGCAAACTATGCCCTAAAGTCCTCAATGAGCACAAAATTATGCATGTGTGGGGAGGAGGCAAAGCACCTGGGGGAAAAAAAACCCACTCGGGAGGCCAGGGTAAAAAACACAGCAATTGGAAACTAAAAGAACTGAGCAGTTACATTAATTACTGCACACCATGGAGGAAGCAGAATTTTCAGTCTGAGTTAAGACAGTTAACTATCAGAACGACAGCAATAACAACAAAAACTCTTAGAAGAATATAATAGAACCTAGAACCACTACAACATTGTACTATGCTACTTAATTTTCCACCAAAAATTACTAGATACAGGGGCACGTGGGTAGCTCAGTCAGTTAAGCATCCAACTCTTGACTTCAGCTCAGGTCATAATCTCATGATTCATGAGTTCAAACCCCATTTGGGTTCTGTGCTGACAGCAAGGAGCCTGCTTGGGATTCTGTCTCCCTCTCTCTCTATCACTCCCCCACTTTCTCTCTCTTTCTCAAAATAAATAAAAATAAACTTCAAAAAAAATACTAGATATGAAGAAATAAGAAAGTAAAGTAGTCAATAGCAATTGACTCTGAGTGGCCCAAGATGTTGGATTTGGCAGACAAAGATTTAAAATCATTTTTATAAGTATTTTTAAAGTATTAAAGAAAAATAAGAACTAATAATTAAAGGAAAATGGAGTTCTAATGAGAAAACAGAATTTAAATAGAGAAATGGAAATCATGAGAAATTCTAGAACCAAAAGGCATAACAACTGAAATGAAAAATTTACTAGATGAGTTCAACAGTAGAATAAAGATGGGGGAAGAATCCATGAACTTGCAAATAAATCAGTAGAAATTATCTAGTTCAAATAATAGATTTGAATATTAAAAGAGCCTACAAGATATGTAGCCTACAGGCTACAAGCCTGTAGATATGTAGCCTACCAGTCTAACAAATGTGTAATTGGAGTCCCAGAAAGAAAAGAACACAAAAATATTTAAATAAAGAGCAGAGAAGTTTTCCAAATTATGAAAAGAAAGTATTAACTTAAAAGTCCAAGAAACTTGATGCTGCCAAATATGACAAATACAAAGAAAACCACACAAAGGTGCATAACTGTCAACTGCTGAAAGCCCAAGAGAAAAAGGGATCTTGAAAAAGTTACAAACACTTTAAGAAACAGATCTTAAAAAGAACAATATACAAGGCTTCACTTACCATATGATCCAGCAATTGTAAGTATTTACCCAAGAGAAATAGAACATATTTCACATACAGATTATACATGAATGCTTGTAGCAGCTTTATTCACAATAACCAAAACCTAGCAGCAACACAAATGTTCAACAATAGACGAATGGGAGAATAAATTTTGTTATATCCATACAATGGAATATTATTCAATAAAAATGAACCAATACCTAATATATGCAACATAGGTAGATCACAAAAATACATACTATATTATCTGAAATTCTAGAAGAGGAAGACAACTCTACAGTATTGAAGTAATCTGCTGATCAGTGGATACTTGACTGACCATTTGCAAACAGTCAGGAGGCATATTAGTTATCTATTAATAAATTACCCCCAAACTAAAAGATAATAACACATTTATTATCTCTCAGTTTCTGTGGGCCAGTAATCTGGGCATGGCTTAACTGGTTCCTCTGGCTCTGGATGTCTTACAGGCTGCAATCAGGGTTGTCCGCTGGGTTTATAATCTTCTTAAGGCTCAACTTAGAGTGAATCTACTTCTCAGCTCATTCAGGTGGTTATTGGCAGGATTCAGTTCCTTGCCAGTTGTTGGATTGAGGGCCTCAATTCTTCATAAAATGTTGACCAGATTATGCCCCCAGTTCTTTGACATGGTGGCTCCTTCACAGGAAAGCTCACAATATTGAAACTGGTTTTGCCAGAGAAAGCTGGCAAGAGGACAAAGGGCAAGAGAATGCCAGCAAGATGGAAGTCACAATCTTTTGTAACCTAATCTCAGAAGCAATATCTCATCACATTTCCCATATTCTATTCATTAGAATCAAGTCCCTAGGTGCAGTTCACCTTCAATGGGAGGGAATTATACAAGGGAAAGAGTACTAGGAGGTAGCAATCAATACGAGCCTTTTTAGAAACTGCCTGCTGCAGGAAAGAAACTTATGAGTTGATAGAAATATTGTACATCTTGATTGAGAATAAAAACTCATCAGAGAGTATGCTTAAATGGGTGCATTTTATTATATGTATAGATTTGTTTAAAGTCAAGTTACTTCAAAAAAAAAAAAGAAACTAGAGCATAATCTCGAAAATTTTCCTTTAAATGTGGAAGAATCGTCTGTTTTCTCCCAAACTCAACTGAAGAGTCACTAAAGGAATATAAATCTTCAAGTACAAAAAAGACAGACAGTAATAGTGCTTGTGAGAATTTAGGAGAATTTTAGGAAATAGTAAAGTGGATAAAGAAGTATCGCCTCTCTCTCAGTAGAGCAAGGTACAATCCTGGAGAGTGGTGGTCCCTTGAGAAATAAGCCAATTTATCCTTCTGAATGTGGAAGCACTACAGACAATGAGGTGTGGGGCTGAGAGTAAGGATACTGATAAATAAATACAACAATTGGACCCCTGGATTCTTTCCCCCACCAAACAATATCCACACTCACCCTATTCAAGAAACCAGAAGTTTATTCTCAGGAGAGGGTCAAGATTGTGCAAAATAATGTCCAAATGGTAGGGATGGGGCATGATGCTGAAAGCAGACAGATAAAATTAAAGCCTGAATATTGAGCTAAGGACACAGCAGTCATCCCCTATCTGCTCCCCGAACACTTGCTGCCAGGTATATGCCCCCCACACAAGAAACTGGATGAGTTTGCACTAGAAAAATTTAATTGTCACAGATGAAAGAATTTCAAAATTCAATTCTAGCCACAGTAATCCCTGCACAGAACTCCTAGAGAAGTACTTCTCAAACCTTGAGGTGTCTAAGAATCCCCTGGGATCTTGTTCAAGTGCAGATTCTGATTCAGTAGATCTGGAGTGGGGCCCAAGAGTTTCATGTCTGACAAGCTCCCAGGTGATAGAGATGCTGTTTATACCTGAGTCATATTTTGAATGCCCAGGCTCCCTTGTCCCTCTATCCACAGGACACAAACTAATCTCATTTGCAGGCTTTCCTGTCTCTTTTTGGCATCAACCCCTCTCCTAACCTATTGAAACTCACTTCCTAGCATCATCTCCCCACAGCACACCTCTAACCCCCCTCCATTCCAACAAGTACTCTCTCCTCCAGTCTGAAGTACAACATTCCTTCCCATACCAGGACAAATGCTTTCCTTCAAGAATTAGCCCAAGCTTCCGTCACCTCCTCTCTAAAATCATTCCTGACTCCTTCAGGCAGGCTTAATCCCACTGCCTCTGTGTCTCATACACTGGGCTAACCTCCATTATCAACTTATGTGTGTGTGTGTGTCTGTAGACATTAACATATACTTATTTTTTCCTTCCTTCCTTCCTTCCTTCCTTCCTTCTTTCCATCATTTATTAAGTGACAATACTCTCTTTTGACCAAACTTGAATCAGGCTCCTTGGAGTCATCTTTCTGACTAAGCCTCAACCTTGAACTCTTGTCCTTGGTCCACCTACTCAAGTTTTAGTAAGAATCTCACTGAATTACTTAAGTGAAAATACCAAACCTTGGCCTAATAACCCTTGATATCTGATCAAATTTTTCATTCCCTACCCTGTGTATCTTATCCTCTTGGCTGCCGTCAGCCAAAATCCTGTTAGGTCAATTTAGCAAAGAATTATGCTATCTCTTAGTAATTTTTCACTTACTAGAACCCTGCTTCTATGAATCCTTGGCTATAAATCTTTACTTTTCTTTGTCACATTCATATTTGACCCAATCTCTCTCCCTTACTACAAAACCCCATTGTGTTAGCTCCCTCTGAATAAAATTTTCCTTATAATCTTTAACAAGTATCATAAACAATTTATTTCTTCAGCATTTATAATGCCATCAGTCAAATCCAATTTATCATTGGCCCCACCCCCACCCCAGAGCTCTCAAGTGAGCACCTTTGCCAACTTTGTCTTCATTCCTGGCTGACTGATCAGAGATCATTTGGTGAGTCTCACTCAGTGCTGACCCAGTGCTCCAGATGACAGTCCTTGAAGCGCAGTAGAGGCGGATTTTTTAAAGTTTATTTGTTTATGTTGAGAGAGAGAGAGAGAGAGAGATATCAATGTACAAGGTTGGGGGGGGGGCAAAGAGAGAGGGAGAGAAAATCTCAAGCAGGCCCCATGCTGTCAACATGGAGCCAGACAAGGGGATCAATCTCATAAAGCATGAGATTATGACCTGAGTTAAAACCAAGAGTCGGACACTTAATCAGCTGAGCCACCCAGGTGCCCCAAGACAGATTTTTATTCTTGAAACTCTAAGTGTATTGTCTGAAGCTGGCTTAGGGACACAAACAAGAGAAGTTGGGTTTTTATGTCTGAAAGGTAACACTGGGCTGGAAATCTCTTCCTGGCTCTCTATCTCCCTATTGCCCAACTGATTTGAAAACTTTTGACCACACAGAAATATTTTAGCATGAATGTTTTAGCAGCTTTACTCATAATCCCACAAACTAGAAGCAACCAAGATATCCTTTAGTATATGAATGGATGAACTGTGGTACATTAACATAATACAATATTATTTCATGATTTTTTTTTTAAATGAGCAATCAAGCCACAGGAAGTCATGGGTGAACCTTAAATGCATATCACTAAGTGAAAGATGGTAGTCTGGAAAAGTCGCATACTAGATAATTCAATTATATAACATTCTGCAAAAGACAATACTATAGAGACAGTAAAAAGATAAGTGGCTGCCAGGGGGATGGGGACAGGGTTTGAGTAGGTGAATCACAGAGGATTTTTAGGGCAACAAAACTATTTTGTGGGATTCTGTAATGTGTATACATGATATGCATTTGTTAAAAGCAATAGAATTTTATTCCACAAAAAGCCAACCTGAATGTATGCAAAATTTTTAAAAAATTAAATCATTGGGGCTCCTGGGTGGCTCAGTCAGTTGAGTGCCTGGCTTTTGATTTTGGTTCAGGTCATGATCTCATGGTTTGTGAGATTGAGCCCGGGATCAGGCTCTGTGCTGAAAGTGCAGAGCCTGCTTGGGATTCTCTCTCTGCCTCTCTCTCTGCCCCTCCCCTACTTCTGCGCTCTCTCTCTCTCTCTCAAAATAAATAAATAAACTTAAAAAAATTAAATCATTTGGGAGGTCAAAGGATCTCAGGTATTAAATATGTACAAAACGGGGTGCCGACTTGTTGGTTAAGTGTCCGACTTCAGCTCAGGTCATGATCTCACAGTCCTTGAGTTTGAGCCCCATATTGGGCTCTGTGCTGACAGCTCAGAGCCTGGAGCCTGCTTTGGATTCTGTGTCTCCCTCTCTGTCTGCCCCTTCCTCACTCATGCTCTGTCTCTGTCTGTCTCTCTCAAAAAATAAATAAATATTAAAATAATTTTAAAATATATGTACAAAACAATCTTACTGAAAGGAAGAGATATTATTGAACCTAACTAACTTTAGAAATGAATGGAGTCTGTAAACCTAATAGGAAAAGGAAGTTTACATAAACACTGTACTCTAGTTGATAAACTTGTTTTCCACAGGGGTATGGGTTAACAATTCTGATACAGCTACAATACATGTATACTGTAATTGAACAAATAAGTAAATGTATGGTGGGTGGTGGGAGCCATTTTTTTCATTGTATGAGAGGGAATTACAGATAAGCAAGGGGAGGAAGCCAAAATGATCCATGATCCATGTGGTGATGGATTGGAGTTGGAGACATCAATGTGTACTCCTGTTTAGCTTAATATAGGTTACATGGTTCCATATAGAAATATTTAAAGATATGTGTATATAAAATAGTTAGTATACTCATTTATATTTCCTTGCTTTTTCAACTGAGAAGGCCTAGAAATAACAATACTACACTAGCAATGAACACATCTAGTGCCCAGATCTGAATTTCCAATTCCATTCTCGAAAGAGGGAGGCAGCAATCCTTGGAAAATAAACACTCAACAGGATAAATGGAAAGACTAACATGACAAGGAATGACATATCAATAAGGAAGACCCTAAGTAAATAAATAAGCCATGTCTAAAACAAAAAGGCCAAAAACTAACAGCAACGTTATTTTTCCAAACTTCATTTATTAATTGTTTAGAACTAGGGATGCATTTTACTATGTATTATATTATAAAATATTCACTTAATGAATATGTTTTATTACTACTCTGTGCAAAGCACTGTATTATAGAGACAAAACTATGAATGTGGGAGGTAAATTAGAATGAAATCAAGGCCCCTTCTTAGGGTTTGGCTTAATAAATAGGAAAGCCACATAATGAGTTGGGGAAGACTAGGAGAAACATGTGAGATGGGAAAAAGATAGGAAATTAATAATTTCATTTTATCCCGGATACATTTGAGATATTTATCATTCTAATGGTGTTATCAAGCAAGCAGTAAAATATAAACCTAATGTTTTAAAATGTCATCAGAGATAAAAATTAAAAAGCATTAAGACAGTCATTGTTAAAGTCATGGAACTAAATAAGATCACTTAGGAGAAAAGTGTGGAGAAAGAAGACAATGAGGCCTACATTACAATCTTGTGACACTACAAGACTTAGAGGCCAACCAAGATCTAGAGACCAAAGAGAAGAGGATCGAGCCAAGAAGATTCAAAAGAAGTATCCACGGATTCTACCATTGTTGACCTCATAGACACACAGAGTAGAATGGTGGTACCAGGGGAAAATGGGGAGGAGATGTTGGTCAAGGGGTACAAAATTTCAGTTATGCAAGATAAATAAGTTCTGGAGATCTAATATACCAATGGTGACTAGTTAATATTACTTATATTGTATACTTGAAATTTGCTAAAAGGGTAGATCTTAAGAACTCTCATCACACACACAGCCAAAAAAGTAACTATATGAGGTAATGGATATGTTAACTAGCTTGATTCTGGTGATTATCTCACAATGTAGACTGGCCCTCTCCCTAACCTTCCACCCCTGTTAGACTGTAGCCTAACACTACATCACAATGCCTACATCATTCACCTCACTTCATCTCACTATGTAGGAAATTTGTCATCTCACATCATCACAAGAAAGGTGAGTGTATAGCACAAGATATTTTGAGAGAGAGAGAGACCGTATTCACACAATTTTTATTAGAATCTATTGCTACAATTGTTCTATTATATTATTAGTTGTTGTTAATATCTTACTGTGCCTAATTTATAAATCAAACTTTATCATAGGTGTGTATGTGTAGGAAAACACAGTATATATAGGGTTCAGTGCTATCTGCAGTGTCAGTCATCAGCTGGAGGTCTTGGACAACATTCCCCATGGAAATGGAAAAGGGGAGACTACTGTATACATATATCACAACATCAAGTTGCATACCTAAAATTTGTAAAATTTCTATTTGTCAATTACACGCAATAAAACTAAGCTAAATTAAATTAAATTAAATTAAATTAAATTAAATTAAAAAGTGTTTTTAGGGGTGCCTGAGTAGTTCAGTTGGTTAAGCAGCTGACTCTTGATTTCAGCTCGGGTCATGATCTCATGGTTCCTGGGATGGAGCCTGCATTGGGCTTTGCACTCACAGCATGGAGCCTGCTTAGGATTCTTTCTCTCCCCCTATCTCACTGTCCTTCCCTTGCTCATGCTCTCTCTCTCTCTCTCTCTCTCTCTCTCTTTCTCAATAAATAAATAAATAAATAATAAAAACATTTTTTTAAGTTTTTTTAAAGGAGTACCCAGTGACAGAATACCAGGAGTATACAATACCATGAAAGCCAAGAGGAAGGATAAATCATGTGGAATGATAGTGAGAAGCCACATAAGATGAGACTAGAGAAATGTCCACAGAGGGGCACCTGGGTAGTTGAGCATCCAACTCTTGATTTCAGCTTAGATCATGATCCAGGGCTGTGGGATAGAGCCCCATTTTGAGTTCTGTGCTGAGCATGGAGTCTGCTTAAAAGTCTCTCTCTCTCTCTCTCTCTCTCTCTCTCTGCCCCTCTCCCCCACCTGCTCTCTCTCTAAAAGAAAAAAAATTAATGTAAAAAATGAATTTTTAAGAAATAAATGTCCACAGAACTTAGTTATATAGAGGTTATTGGTGACTTTGACAGGAACAGTTTCAGTGAAATAATGAAGATGGAAACGAAATAGTATGTACTCCTCAACTATTTATGTTTGAAATTTCAAAAAAATCACAGGGTCTTTCACTGATAGAAAATAATTCATTCATTTATTCATTCTTTCATCTATCCACCCTGTGCCAAGCACTGGAGCCAGAGCTAGGGATTCACTGATAAACAAAGCTTCTTTCTCTAGGCACTCCCAGGCTGATAGTAATGATCACAGGTATACATATAATTGCAATAAGATGTAGTGGCAACAGAAAGGAAGGACTAATTATTTTAACTTGGGTCATCAAGGCTGGTTGAGACTTGAATTTGAGGTATTTTGGAGACCTCCAAAGGCATACCAAGTAGGCATTTCAATTTATGGGTCTGAAGGTCCAAAGAGATATCTGGGTTGAATATATTAATCTGCCTACAGCTAGTATTTGTGTGGAGGAGATGGCCTAGTGAAGGAGCAGACATCAAGAAGAGTAGCAGGCATAGTGGAAAAGCTTTGAAGATGTCAGACATTTAGAACAATGCAGAGGGCTTTGAGCCTGAAAAGGAAGAGGGGTCATTAATTCCTATGCTGCTAAGAAGTTAAGCCAAATTAAGATGTAAAAATATTGAGTGGGTTGACCAAATGGAGATCATGATGAGAATTGAAAGCATCCTTTACTTGCCTGCATGAAATCCCCTACCCTACTACCTCTTCCCCAATCTTCTCATACCATACTTCACATAAATTAAGAGCCACATTTTGAGCCTCTACTGAAACCTAAAAATTAAAGAAGCACTTTCTGATTGTCAGGCTACACATTTTTTTAAATTCCTGCAAGACTAAAAACAGAGTCGTTTTTGTGAATAAAAGATAAGGTAGAATGAAAAAATCAGCTATGCTTGAAAAATCAAAGAAATGTTTGCATATGTCTAACTCAGTTTTAGGGCTTCTCTGAGTCCATGGCCTTTGATACATAGCAGGCAGTGAATAAATGAAATGGATTAGATGAAAAATCTCTCCTCTGTCACTTACTAAATGAGGAAACTAATCTAAACATTTGCTGAAAATTTTAAGAATCTATAATAATTAAGACATTAGACAAGTTACTTGTTGACTACAAAGGTGAATAGGAAATGACTTCAACAATCTAGAACCTGTGTAATTGATCATCGTCTTAAAGAACATCAGTCTCCCCACACCACCCCCCTCTTAGCCTACTGACATACGCAAGATTTCCCCACGTAAAGAAGAAATACTTGAACTTTTCTTCACCTCTTCTCTCCTGCCTCCTTCTCCTTCCTTTGAGAAAGCTACAACGAGAGGTCTCAGTGTAATTCCAAATAAACATCATTTTTCCTGAGCTTGCAACCTAGTCTCTGCTATCACTTTCCATACTATAATAGCCCCTTCCCTTACCCCATCCTTAAATAATAACTTTTATTTTTATTTCAATGAGAAAACTAAAGCAATCAGAAGAGATCTTCCACATGCCCCCTCTACCAAATCTATCCATAAGGCCACCCCTCCAGGTGTATACAGGATCTTGTTGCTTCTTATCTGATCAAAGACTCTTTTCTTACAATTGTCCCCTCTCTTTTTTCCAACATTTTTTACTTCCTACTGGATAATTCTCATCAATATGTAAATATCCTACAATATCTCTCTTTAAAAAGAAATCTCATGTCTCCCCACTGTTACTGCTTCATTTCTCTATATCCCTTTATGGCAAAAATTTTTCAAAAAGTGATTTCTACTGTCTTCCTTCTTTCCCTTCCATTATCTCTGGAACCCACTCTAATAAGGCCTCTGTTCCCACCCCATCACCAAAACTGCTATTGTCAAAGCGTGATGCTGATTTTATGTGTCAGGATAGCTGAACCATGGTGCCCAAATGTTTGGTCAAACATTATTCTGGATGTTTCTGTGAGAGTGTTTTTGGATGAGATTAACATTTAATACTGTGGACTTTGAGGAAAGCAGATTGCCTCTATAACATGAGGGGCCTCATCTAATCAAACAGACCTACCTCCCCTGAAAAAAAAAGAATATCCCAGCAGATGGACTTCAGTCTTGATCCATAGCATCAGCTCTTCTCTGGGTCTCCAACCTACAGACTAATCCTGAAGATTTGTACTACCCAGCCTCCATAATCATCTAAGCCAATTCCTTGAAATAAATCTCTTTCTATAGATATATGCACATCCCACATGCCATTGGTTCTGGTCCTCTGGAAAGCCCTAACACAACACACAAGGTCATGAGGGACCTTCACCAAATCCAATGATGAATTCTCAGCACTCTTCTTACAACCTTTACCAACATTTGACACAAATGAATCACATCCTCTTTCTTCGAAAATGTTTTGTGCTTCTGCTGTAAGGTATACTCGAAAGTTGCAATGAGAGGAGATCCAAAAAAGTTTTCATCTCCAGGAAAGAAAGTTTTGGGTTTGTTTTTGTTTTTGGTTTGTTTGTTTGTTTGTTTTTTGCATCTACAGGAGGTGATGAATATTAACTAAAGTTACTTTGGTGGTCATTTAGCAATATATGTAAGTCATTATACCTTAAATGTGTACAGTGCTATATGCCAATTATGTCCCAATGAAACTTAAAGGAAAAAAATGTTCTGTCCGTGTTTTCAGGTATTAGTCTCCCATAGTTTTCCTCTGGGTCATGAGCCACACCTAAGTCTCTTTGTGGGATCTTTCTCATCAGCCCCAGAGCTAAGGCTCAGACCTCTTCTCTACGTTACCTACACTTTTCTTTATAACACTAGAATCCAGTGCTGGTTCTTCCCCCCACCACTGCAATCGGAAAGAAAGAGCAGGGGGAAATAAAACATTATACCACAAGGACAAATGTCATCAGTACCTATAAACTCAATTCTAAGGGGCTGCAGAGGAACTTGAGATGAGAGGCCTATAGAATTCTAGAAGAAAACTCTGGCAGATGGGATTTCAAGTGTGGGGTGGTCACCCACTAAAATCATTTCAATTAACATCCCATCCTGTCCCAGGAAAAAAAAAGAAAGATTTGTTCAGCAACTGAGACATGGAAACAACTTGTAGGTTAATGTCTAACAGACTCATTGATTCTCTTACTTTCCTTTAAAGTATCATCATTCCTGGGACACCTGGGTGGCTCAGTCAGTTAAGTGTCCAACTTCAGCTCAGGTAATGATCTCATGGTTCATGGGTTCATGCCCAGTGTCAGGCTCTGTGCTGACTGCTCAGAGCCTAGAGTCTGCTTCCAATTCTGTGTCTCCCTCTCTCTCTGCCCCTCCCCTTGTGCTCTGTCTCTCTGTCTCTCAAATAAATAAACATTAAAATAAATAAATACATAAATAATCATCATTCTTGAGCTAACATTCATATATTGATGTCCAGAAATCATTTTAAAAACCAGCATATGCACAAGTCTTAAACACATCTAAGGCCACCCTTCCCAGAGAAAAGTGAAAGCAGCCTCCCTTGGGATCTCTCTTTTCCCCGTTCAAACGCCTTCCAAAAAGGGTCTTTCATGGAATGTGGTGATCCTTTCTTTCAGCTGTTCTGTGAACAGGCCCAAGCATAGTAAGCCATGGGAGGAAAGCAAAAGGAGGCAGAAATGTTTGGCATTTTCCCTGGGGAAGTTCTACTTGTCCAAAAGAGTGAGTGACTTTTGACCAACGGGTGCTTCAATAGCATTCTTTCATGGAGTCTCAAACAGAAAAAAAAAAAAAAAGAAAAGAAAAAAAAGAAAGATGGAAATTCTGTTCAGGGGCACCTGGGTGGTTCAGTCAATTGAGTGTCTGACTTCAGCTCAGGTCACAATCTCACAGTTCGTGAGTTCAAGCCCCACATCAGGCTCCGCACTGACAGCTCAGAGCCTGGAGCCTGCTCTGGATTTCCCTCTCTCTCTTCCCCTCCACTGTTCTCTCTCCCTCTCTCTCTCTCTCTCAAAAATAAATAAACTTTAAAAAAATGTTTTTTAATTCTGTTCATAAGATTTTTCTCTGGAGCTTTAGAGATAGGCAGCTGGAATTCCTAGCAGTTTGAGTCTCTTAAGATTAGAAACTAATTTAGATTAGTCTAATTTAGATTAGATCTACATGAGAAGAGAATAGAATGTGAACAGGAACACCAAAGCTGGACTAATCATCACTAGTGTTAGCAAAGCCTTTCACTGGTACAACATCCACCAAACACCCCATATCAATCTCCATTCCATACTTCTATCTGTACTGTACCAGTGGTGTGCTGGAGTTGGCTCATAGTGACTCATGAGAGCCAACCATTAAAATATTCCAGAATTTGTGATCTTATTGTTAAGCCCAACATCACTTAAAAAGTAAGTTATATATTGGGGGATCCTGGGTGGCTCAGTCGTTAAAGCACCCAACTCTTGGTTTTGGTTCAGGTTATGATCTCATAGTTCATGGGATTGAGCCCCATGTTGGGCTCCAAGCTGACAGCACAGAGCCTACTTGGGATTACCGCTCTCTCTGCCCCTTCCCCCACTTGCTCACTCTCTATCTCTCTCTCTGTCAAAATAAATAAATAAACATTTTAAAAAAGTAAGTTATATAAACTTGAAGTTAAAAGCAAAGGTAGGGGTGCCTGGGTGCCTCAGTCAGTCGAGCGTCTGACTTCGGCTCAGGTCATGATCTCGCAGTCTGTGAGTTCAAGCCCCACATTGGGCTCTGTGCTAGAAGCTCGGAGCCTGGAGCCTGCTTCTGATTCTGTTTCCCTCCCTCTCTGCCCCTCCCCTGCTCATGCTCTGTCTCTCTCTCTCTCTCTCTCTGTCAAAAATAAACATTAACAATTTTTTTTAAAAAAAGCAAAGGTACTAAATGCTCAAAACCCATCACTTCCTAATTATTTTACTGCATTTTATTCACATCATGATTTACTTTTATTGTATCTGTATGGCAAAAGTGCTACTTAATGGTGCTCTACTATGCATGTTTTCCTGGCTCATAGTTCAGTGACTTCACATTAGTACCTTGAAATTGGCCATGAAATTAGCCATGCTGGGTATATTTACACCATGGAAATTGGCCAACACTGGTAATTATGTCTTTTTATGCAAGGTTGAGGGGAGCTAGTTGTTGAAATTTAACCACACTCCCCAACCCCATTTTTCCACATCTTTTTTTTAATGTTTGTTTGTTTGTTTGTTTGTTTGTTTGTTTGTTTTGAGAGAGAGAGTGCGAGCAGGGGAGGGGCAGGGAGAGAGGGAGAAACAGAATCCAAAGCAGGCTCCAGGCTCCGTGCTGTCAACACAGAGCCCAACACAGGTCTTCAACTCACGAAATGTGAGATCATAACCTGAGCCAAAGTCAGACACTTAACCAACTGAGCCACCCAGGTGCTCCAACACATCCCTTTATTATAAACATGGAGTCACTCCTTTGGGCCTCAGTTTAAGCCCTCCCTCCTCCATGAAACCTTCCCTGATCACCCCCAGCCTAATATCGTTCCCCACACTAAACTCCCATTGCATTGTATGCCAATAAGCCTCAACTAGCCCTTGGTTAATAGTGCAAGGGAATAAAACAAACCTTTTCCCATGGCTATATACTTTTCTTCTACCTTGTAGATTGTGTGCTCTTTAACAGCATAAGCTGAGTACCTGGTAGGTATTCAACAAATGCTGAATGGAGATCTGTATATGGAACTCCCTAGATAACATGACCATGTCCCTGTTCCCAAGAAGCTTGCATCCAAAGGATGGATACTGACCAACTTAAATGTAAAAGTTTCTTTTTGTTGATGATTTAAATATTACCAATTTGAAATGCAGTTGTCCCCAAACACATATAAACTCACTCTGATGCTCCCTCCTAGGGGGGTAGTAAGTTAGGCCAAGTGTTTCTTTTTTTTTTTCCCCAAAGTGATTCTTAGTTTAGAACTCCATGGAGATACACTTCAAGTTGACTTCTAAAATGTGGAGGGGAAAGAAAGACTCTGGAAAGGAGTTAGTCTAATCCAGCCCAGTACCCCACTCCCCCCCAGCTAAGCAGACTTCCAAAAGGTGCTGGAACTCCTGAGCCATAGAATTCTCTCAGGAGCCAGCTGGGGGTGGGGCACAGGCTGGCTCCACACACCTTGCAGAAGAGCAGCTGGCAGAGGAAGAGGCACAGGAGGAGAGCTGGCTACAGGAGGGGAAAACAACTCCCTGGGAAGAAAAGTGTCTCCAACCACAAGTGACATTTGGCATTTGCAAAGGAAGCAGCCACAGACAGGAGATCACAGCTGGTTTGACTTACAAATAACAAATCCAATCCTGTTTCTTGCAGCTTGTCTTCTATCTGTAAACACAGACGAAGCTATCCACAGATGCAGGTTCAAATTACCCTAGTGTTCCAGAGCTCAGCGTGGGGGTTTTGGGGTGGGCCTCAGAAGAGTTAATGGACAGAGTGAGAGAAAGGAAGATGCCTCTCTGTTCTCATCACCTCCCAGAGGTGGGGGTGATGAGAACAGAGGACAGAATAGTAGTGATGAAGGAAGACTCAGGTGGGGGTGATGGTTGATGGTTGGGGAATGGGAGCCTGAATCTGATCAAGAGAGTAAGAAAGAGCATCTGGAGTAGGGAGCTTCCCTCTCCCAGAACAATAGGTGAAAAAGAATGCTGGTGAGTCACTCTGGCCCCAACAGGGTCTGCTCTGTGCCGTGGAGACACTTGCTTTGACAGCTTCTTGAGACACTGGCTGCTGCCCAAATGCATCCTGTAAATCCACTTGCTGCATTGGTTTGGCTCTTCCTTTCTTTTTTCTTTTCTTTTTTTGGTGGGGTGCAAAGGATAGGCCTGACGTTTAGACAATATGATCCATTCTAGATAGGAGAAATGAATCACAAGAGTGAGTGCCATGGTGGCCAGAATTTGTTTCCTAAAATTACTGAGCAGTCCAAAATGGACTCCCCATCCTTGCTTCTAGAGAGAAGGTACACACTTTTGCTAAGTTCTGCTCATAAGACAGTTGAATTGGAGGCTGCACATGTCCAGCTTCAGAGAGCAGAACTCTCTCCATCTTCCTTTTTCCCACTGATCCCATAAATATCAAGACCAAGTGTGCAATTCCACAGACTTTCCTTTTTTTTTTTTTTTTTTTTTTGAGAGAGAGAGAAGGTGAAGGGCAAAAGGAGAGGGAGATTAGGAATCTTAAGCAGGCTCCGTGCCCAGCACAGAGCCAGACTCGGGGCTGATCTTATAACTGTGAGATCATGACCTGAGCTGAAATCCAGAGTTAGACACTTAACCGACTGAGCCACCCAAGTGCCCTAATTTATTAGACTTCTAATAAATTGTGTCACTTCCCTGTAAATTCACTTTGGGGGATCCTGGATTCTTAGTGTGGAACCTGGGAAGTTTTTAGTCTCCTGAAGGGTATAAGCAAATCTCCTGCACAAGGTCAGTCTTGGCTTACCCCTGTGCTTCCCTAGGCTGGAACAGAACCTTCCTTATTGCATGCGTTTCTTTTCCAGGTCTCTACAGGTTGCTTTGTTATTTTCCACACACTCCCAAGGCCATGAGCTGGCCTTGTGAATGCTCTAAAACTCTTGTAACTCTGAGGGAAGCTGGGCTGGAGCCCAGGGACCCTCCCGTGTTGTCTGGAGCACCATCTGGTTGGGAGGTTTATCGCCCACTGTTATCTCTGCGTTCCTCAATGCAACTTAAAGCTATTAATTCCTTATCTTGTCATCACAGGCTAAATGAAAGCATCCTCCACTAGGCTTCCTCCCTTTGGAGCAAAAATCTTTTACCTCTTGCTCACCCCCACGTAGTTGGCCTCTGTATGTTTCCAAGAACTCCTTTTCTAGCTTCCTGTGAAGTACTTTGGTCTGAAGAACCCCGGGGGAGTCTGCCTGGGAGACAGAAAGGTCTGAAGAAAATGAAGTGGCTTGCTCCCTCTGGGTGATGTGTTTGAGGCCCCTTGGATGAACCTGTCAGCTCCAGAATGAATCTCCTGGGGGCCACCTGGAGGCCTAGGAATCTTCCATTCTGATATCAATGTTGTGGCAAGATTTTTCCAACTTCAGGAACCCCCTTCTTAAACTGCAAAGAGGTTCTGAGGAGCAAGTCCTACCAAGGCAGGAATGGAGTGTCTGTGAATGAGGACATGAGCTGGTTGGATGCTCGAGACTGGAGGAGACTGGGACAGACACCAGAAGGGAAGCTGTAGCCATGCAATGATGCTCAAAATGTAGGAGACAAAATTATCAGGTCTGGGTTACCCTCTGCTCTGGCCTCCTTCCTCAGAGAAGTCTTGGAGGTGAAAGGAGAGAGCAAGTTAGCCTCTCTGTGCTCAGACGGAAAAGGAACCCCTCCACAGGCCTGGGCTCTGCTCATCCATGTGTCATCTCCACAAAGAGAAAGAGTGTCTGTCTTCTGGCTAGTCCTTTCTAGACATGAGTACACATTTTCACCTGATCCCCTCAGCCAACTTCCCCTCTGGTCTCATTGTGCAGTGTTAGGTCACATGGCCCCTAACCTCACTGGTGAGTGCAGTGAGACTGCTGATGGTCAAGGCAGCTCTGGATCCACCCCTGGAGTAGGAGGGGTGGATTCTGTGACAGTAATTTTCCACCTGACCCAGAAGTCTGGCAGGGCAGGCATTTAATTACGCTTTAATCCTCATCACACCTCTCTCACGTAAAAGTCAGCACCGACCCCCACTGTCCTGAGGCCTCATCCTCTTTGACCTGTCAACCAATCTTGACACACGTGATGACTCCCTCCGTTTTGAAACCTTCCTCCACCTGGCTTGCAGGGCACCCCTTTCTCTTGTTCTCATCGTCTCTCACTGGTCACGTAGTCTGTTTCCTTTGCTGAACCCTCCTCATATTTCTAACCTCGAAATGATGCAGATTCCCAACACACAAACCTCAGATTTCTTTTTCCTTTATCTTCATTTGACCCCTCAGGTAAGCTCCTCTTGTGACATGGCTTTAAATACCATCTAACTTGATATGATATTATACATGGAAAATCCGATAGACTCCACCAAAAGTCTGCTAGAACTGATACATGAATTCAGCAAAGTTGCAGGATACAAAATCAATGTGCAGAAATCAGTTGCATTCTTATACACTAACAATGAAGCAACAGAAAGACAAATGAAGAAACTGATCCCATTCACAATTGCACCAAGAAGCATCAAATACCTAGGAATAAATCTAACCAAAGATGTAAAAGATCTGTATGCTGAAAACTATAGAAAGCTTATGCAGGTAATTGAAGAAGATATAAAGAAATGGAAAGACATTCCCTGCTCATGGATTGGAAGAATAAATATTGTCAAAATGTCAATACTACCCAAAGCTATCTACACATTCAATGCAATCCCAATCAAAATTGCACCAGCATTCTTCTCGAAACTAGAACAAGCAATCCTAAAATTCATATGGAACCACAAAAGGCCCCGAATAGCCAAAGTAATTTTGAAGAAGAAGACCAAAGCAGGAGGCATCACAATCCCAGACTTTAGCCTCTACTACAAAGCTGTCATCATCAAGACAGCATGGTATTGGCATAAAAACAGACACATAGACCAATGGAATAGAATAGAAACCCCAGAACTAGACCCACAAACGTATGGCCAACTCATCTTTGACAAAGCAGGAAAGAACATCCAATGGAAAAAAGACAGTCTCTTTAACAAATGGTGCTGGGAGAACTGGACAGCAACATGCAGAAGGCTGAAACTAGACCACTTTCTCACACCATTCACAAAAATAAACTCAAAATGGATAAAGGACCTGAATGTGAGACAGGAAACCATCAAAACCTTAGAGGAGAAAGCAGGAAAAGACCTCTCTGACCTCAGCCGTAGCAATCTCTTACTCGGCACATCCCCAAAGGCAAGGGAATTAAAAGCAAAAGTGAATTACTGGGACCTTATGAAGATAAAAAGCTTCTGCACAGCAAAGGAAACAACCAACAAAACTAAAAGGCAACCAACGGAATGGGAAAAGATATTTGCAAATGACACATCGGACAAAGGGCTAGTATCCAAAATCTATAAAGAGCTCATCAAACTCCACACCCGAAAAACAAATAACCCAGTGAAGAAATGGGCAGAAAACATGAATAGACACTTCTCTAAAGAAGACATCCGGATGGCCAACAGGCACATGAAAAGATGTTCAACGTCGCTCCTTATCAGGGAAATACAAATCAAAACCACACTCAGATACCACCTCACGCCAGTCAGAGTGGCCAAAATGAAGAAATCAGGAGACTATAGATGCTGGAGAGGATGTGGAGAAACAGGAACCCTCTTGCACTGTTGGTGGGAATGCAAATTGGTGCAGCCGCTCTGGAAAGCAGTGTGGAGGTTCCTCAGAAAATTAAAAATAGACCTACCCTATGACCCAGCAATAGCACTGCTAGGAATTTATCCAAGGGATACAGGAGTACTGATGCATAGGGGCACCTGCACCCCAATGTTTATAGCGGCACTCTCAACAATAGCCAAATTATGGAAAGAGCCTAAATGTCCATCAACTGATGAATGGATAAAGAAATTGTGGTTTATATACACAATGGAATACTACGTGGCAATGAGAAAAAATGAAATATGGCCTTTTGTAGCAACATGGATGGAACTGGAGAGTGTGATGCTAAGTGAAATAAGCCATACAGAGAAAGACAGATACCATATGGTTTCACTCTTATGTGGATCCTGAGAAACATAACAGAAACCCATGGGGGAGGGGAAGGAAAAAAAAAAAAAAAAGAGGTTAGAGTGGGAGAGAGCCAAAGCATTAGACACTGTTAAAAACTGAGAACAAACTGAGGGTTGATGGGGGGTGGGAGGGAGGGCAGGGTGGGTGATGGGTATTGAGGAGGGCACCTTTTGGGATGAGCACTGGGTGTTGTATGGAAACCAATTTGACAGTAAATTTCATATATTAAAAAAATAAAAAAAAGAAAAAAAAAAAAAAAAAAAAAGAAAAAAAAAAAATAAATACCATCTAACTGCTGTGACTCCCAAATATTTATCTCTAATGCATACCTCTCCCCCTTAATTCCAGACTTATAAATCCAGCTGCTTAATCAACATCTCCATTTGGATGTCTATAGGCATCTCAAACACTAATGACCAAAACTCCAACTATATCTTCAAAATATATTTAGAATCTAATCACATCCTACATTCCCACCACTTCCAACTCTGAGCATCTTTCCCCTAATCTACAGAGAAACCATATCATTCTCTCTCTCTCCTTTTACCCTAACCTCCTATAGCCAATTTTCCAACCAAAATGAATCTTACAAAACATGTCAGATCATGGGACTCTTTTGCTCAAAATCTTCAAAGTTCTCCTCATCTCATAGAATAAAAGCTAATAAAATTGTTACAAGTGGCCTATAAGACTCGACCTCATCAAGAAGGCTTGAATGAAGTGAGGAAGGACATGATCTGAAGGAAGTGAGGGAGCATGCCACACTGATGTCTGGGGAAAGACATCTAGTACAAAAGCTGTGAGGAGAGAATGCACTTGGCATGTCCCAGAAATAGCTAGGATCCTGCTCTTCTCTCAGACTTCCTTTCCTACCACTCACTTATAGTGGGTTGAATACTGTTCCCCAAAATTCTTATTGACCCAGAACCTCAGAATGTGACCTTATTGGAAATAGCCTGACATAATGAGTTAAGCATAGAAATGGGACTGTAATGGATTAGGGTGGTCCCTAAATCCAATGACTAATATCCTTAGAAGAAGAAAAGAATACTCACACAGAGACAGAGAAGGCAGCCATGTGAAAACAGGGGTGGACAGAGGTTGAGTTATACTGCCTAAGCCAAGGAATGCTTGGGGCCATGCTTGCTGGAAGAGATAAGGAAGGATTCCTTCCTAGAGTCTTCAGAGGGAGCACGGCCTTGCTGATACCTTGATTTCAGACTTCTCACCTTCAGATCTGTGAAAGAATAAATTTCCATTGTTTTAAGCCACCAAGTTGATGACAATTTCTAATGGCAGCACTATGAAACTCACATACTCTCCCTCCTTCATTGAGTTCCAGTTATATGGGGTTCCTCAAATGCCCCATATGGATGTGGAAGATGCCAACAGTATTATATCAAAACGGCAGAGAGATTCTGTGTGACTTTGCCCAAGTCTCTTGACCTCTCTAAGCTTCATACATTTTCCTTATGTACAAGGCATGACATTATCTAGATTTCTTTCTGAAAGCTGCAACTATTACTAATAAATGATATAGACTCAGATCCATACACTGAGGGCAATTCTCATTAGATGACCTTGGTTTTCTCCAGAGCTAGAAGACCTGCCCCAGATGTTTGCATTGGAAAAATTCTCACCCTCGTAAGGCACCTGAATGCCACAGGGAAGCTGCTGGAGCTGGACCAGTCCCTGGAACAAAATCCAGTCCACATTTGCTTAACAAAACTATTCTTTACAATCTTGTGCATGCTCTCACTATGGGTATCAAGAGCTTTTCCTAATCAACATCTCAGAATGGGAACAGTCTGGAAACGTTATGAACTACTTACATATGGAACCAGAAAATACAGCAAGCAAATCAACTCAGACACAGGATTGTTATGCAACTATATTTTCCAGGAACCAAGCCTTCTGATTGGGGACTCAGTTTTGGACATTCGTTAATGGACTCCTCCTCCAGACATGCTGCTGCTGATTGTCTCATGTATCCCAACAGCTTGTAATTACTTTGGGGCGGGGGTGCGGTGGTAAGTAATCACAGCGTTTGGAGCTTGAAGAGAGATCCTCAAACCCAACCTTTTCTTTTTACAAGCAAAGTGTCAAGGCTCAGATTGCTGGAGTTATTTGCCCAGGTACAGTGACAATGAGACTGGAAAGAGCTTGTCTCTATTCCCAGGAGCATCCCCTTACACTTCGTCCTCAAGTGGAAGCTTTCTGCACGTTCTGCAGACATTTGAGTTCATGCTGAAAAGGGTCTTCTGGTCTGTGCTTTTTGCTATGGGGCTGTTTCTTCTGCCCCATGAATGGGGAAGCTGCCTGATTTTGCACGGAGCCACCTTATGTTTTCTAAACCACAGAAGTTAAGTTTGCAAGATTCTTTTTCCTTTTTTTTTTTTAAACGGCTCTTCAAAGACAGAAAACAACAACCATTTCCAATCTGATCCCAGACCACAGGATTGTTTTTAATTCCATTCATCAGTATCTCATTCACCCCAAGAGACTATGGGATGTTTCCATATTTACATAATGGGCTCATCATTTTAAGCTCCATAGGGCCCTCTCTGACATGGTGGCAATTATGTTTCCCTGCAAGCTTCCAAGTTTACTGTAAAGGCCAAAAGGGTCTCAGACACCCAGAAAACATACTTTTTATGTTTTTATAAACTCTATAAAATTGTAATTGGATCAAACTTTGCATTCAAAAGCACATTCTTCAGGAATATTTTATATGCACATAAAACATCGAGAAAATGTTAACATTATGATCTTAACCGTTTGCACATTGGAACCAGCTAAAAGTTAGGAAAATGCAATCCATCTGTTCTCTTCTTTGAAACTCGATTATTCTGCGAGCACAAAAGAGAGCCTGGGTGGGGGAGGGTGAGTTTGACACTTCCCTCTCCCAACTCCTGTTATCAGGTGACATGGGGGTGGGCAGGGGAGGTGGTCGCACATGGAGGGGCAGCTGTTTTTCTGTCTCTCCAAACTAAGGTCTGGCCAATACAAGAGCCTTGGCTATACTGGCATATCCTCTAAGGCTGAGCAAAGAAAGGGACAGTCATATCGGTCATATCGTTCCCATGGCCCAGACTCTGGCCTTAGGTGCCTGAGGAGCTTCTGAGTCATTTCACCTGTCCTGGCTCCCAGCAGGGGCCTAATTCCCAAGGAGCACAGAGATGGGGAGCCCAGGTTTTGCTCTAGCCCTTAAGGCTTATTTGTTCAAGACTATCCATTAGGCGTTTATTAACATTCATTATAAAGTGCTAGTGGCCTGATTAGTTCAAGCTGAGGGGCGGGTAGCAAAGGCAGGGGGAAATGAGGGAATAATATGAGCAAGATATTTGCTTTCCCAGAGAACCCTGCCGCTCAGCTCCCCTGTTTTATCTGTAAGCACAGCAAATTGGACCCCTCATTATCACATTTACAAAGTGCTTAGCACACACAGGGAGAAATAATCTGGAGATGGAGAGTCAACATGTTAGCCAATAGGCTGGCTCCCACCAAAGGAGGCCCTTCTCCCTAAAAGAACAAAGCCCCTTTCTCCATGGTCATGCCCATACCTGATGGGAACCGTCTGCTAAATGCAAGGGCATTTCTCTTTGGAGGATGGGGTCTCCAGTGAGGAGGATCAGACAGAATGGAGAAATTGTCCTGGAGAGGCCACCAGATCACATTCACCCTCTACTGAAGGAGATCCATAGTCTAAGAGATTGTTGGATGGGGGTTTGACTGTGTTGGTGGCAACAAACACAGAAGGATTTTCTCCATCATTAACAAAATGAGAACAGTTGTTCTTACTTTTCAATATGCATAAGAGTCACCTAGAAATCTGTTAAAATACACTCTTGGGCCCCACCCCATATCTAACAGAATCTCTGAGAGTGGTGTCCAAGGACCTACATCATAACAATTGGAGATATGAATGACACATTAGGAAGGTGCTGTAGAACAAATTGTTTAATAAACATTTCACTCACTGAATAGTCTCAGGTGAGTTCTACTATGTAGAAGGTATAGGGTAAAAAGCCGTAAGGGATACTCGTGAGAGTAAGCAACTGAAATACGGTAGGAGCACCAGAGGAGAGGTAACCAAGGAACATGAAGACCGGTGGTTTGGAAGACCCCAGAGTTTACAGTTGAGTGGAGGGGTCAGAGAAACGCATGATTATGACACAGGAGTGCCACACCTGGGCAAGGCAGGGGGCATGGGAACATGTGAGAAGCTCCCATCATCCCATCTTAGGGGACAGAGAAGTTTTTCCAGACAATATAACATCTAAACTAGGAGTTGAAGAGAAGTTAGCCAAGCAAAAGGTGTCCCGGGGACAGAGAACCTAGGCAGAAAATATAACCCGTGCACAGCTCTTGAAGAGACAGGTCAGTGAATTCAGGTTTTTGAAAATGGCTCCAAATTGTTGAATCATAACATGTGAGGATGAGAGCTGTAAGAAATGGGGTTGTAAATATTTGTAAAGAGCCATTCTGGTTTGGATTTTATCTAAGGGAAAGTGGGAAGAGAAAACGTTGAAGTAGACCAAGATCATTCTAGCTATGGTTTGGAGAATGAGTTTGGAAGAGTAAAATTGGACACAGACCACAGAGGAGGTTGTTGTGGTGATTTCCCTCTTCAAACTCTAGTTAGATCTGTGCCCAAAGACAGTGTCACATTGCTGACCTTCATGAGACTGGGGCTGGTATTCATGAAATAACTCCTCTTAGATTCATGGGGCATGTCAACAAGTGAGTGGTTTGCCAACTGGCAGGAGTGCCCTCTATTGGTCTGGAGCTTCACACACCACACAACTTGAAAGATGTGGGCAAAGACAAGACACATTCTTTCCTCCTCCCTGGTGGAGGGATTCTTGATGAGGGTGATGATAATACTGTGCACACTTAGAATAAACACCCCATTCCAGCTGTAAGTTGTCTCTGAGAAGTTTCCAGAGAGTACTAATCCACAGGAAGTTCCTCAGACCTGCTATGTGTCAGGGGGTTCTGTGATTATGAATAACAGGTTGACATGGATCTCCATGAAGGTTCAGACTCTTACAGTATCATCTCACTGTTGATTTAATGTACTAAGTTTGTTCCTAGGGTTTCCCACTCTAGAACTGTGGAGACTCCTGCCATTATTAGCATCCAAAAATTAAAAAAAAAATTAAAAAAAAAACATTGCAGAGACTATATACCATCCCAGAATATTCTAGAGCTGACCCATCATCCCAGGTGCACACCCAAGTAACCGGGGCAATTATTTACCCTCTGCCCTTAATCACCATCTCCAGCTTGTGCCAGTGGGTACCCCACACTGCTACCCTCTGCCCACAGCCTGGCTGAATAAACAAAAGTGTTTCCTGCTAGGAGTTAGCATGGCCAGGATGGGTTCTCTACCCCTCAGTACACTCCCCAACAAACACTACTCCCTGTCCATGGTGGCTCCCCACAGCCCCAGAATGACACACACTCACCTTCTCATCTGTCTGGAAGACAAGGGGAGCAGGAGTCAGAACTCCCCTCCTCCTTCAGCCACACTGCCCAATTCTTCAGCTAATACCAGGTAGATGGTGGAGATGGGCCTTTGGGCTCGGGAGCCAGAGAGACCTGCATCCAAATCTCCCTCTCCACTTTCAGCTCTGTGACCTCAGGCAAGGCACATCTCTCTGGCCCCAGTTTCTCCAAAAATAGCATGAGGATAATCACTTTACCCACCTATTGACCTGTTATGATAACAAAATTTTTAAAAAGGAAGGTAAGTGTGGAATTCTGTAAGTCATTGATTCCTGGTAAACCTCAGCTTCCTCATCCAATAAATGGAGAAATATATCCATCTATTCTATTTCACTGGCTTGTGAAGAACAAACAGCTAATATGTGTGGAAGCACACTGTAGATGATACATATGTAATTGACATTAATCACACTCCTATCTGTATATAATGCCGTGCCATACAAAGAAAATGAGGGTCTCTAAATTATAGGAGCATTTGATTCTAAACAAAACACACAGAGTATAAATAAGCTTTAGAGTGGCAATACTAAATAGCATTTTCTAGATTTTAAAGGACTTTTCCTGTAGTGGCATAAAGTCACATAGAACTGGATCTAAACTATTATTTTCCTACTTATTAGTTTTGTAAACTTGGGCAAGTTAGCTAATATCCCTGAGCTGAAATTTCTTTTTCTGTAACATGATTAGGATAATACCTACCTCACAGGATTATAAGCAGAGCTAAGACCAGGGGGAGGTGAGCGAGGCATTTGCCTCAGACACAAAATTTAAAGGGGTACCAAAAAGCAGAATAATCAAGATAAATAACATTTTAATGCAATATTTTTAAATAAAATTAATGCAAAGAGATCCATGATGAACAAAATAGGGTTGGTATTACTGATTTTTCCTTTTGTTTTAGTTTTTTTTTTTTATTTTTTATTTTTTTATTTTTTTTTATTTTTTAATATATGAAATTTTCTGTCAAATTGGTTTCCATACAACACCCAGTGCTCATCCCAAAAGGTGCCCTCCTCAATACCCATCACCCACCCTGCCCTCCCTCCCACCCCCCATCAACCCTCAGTTTGTTCTCAGTTTTTAACAGTCTCTTATGCTTTGGCTCTCCCCCACTCTAACCTCTTTTTTTTTTTTTTTCCTTCCCCTCCCCCATGGGTTTCTGTTATGTTTCTCAGGATCCACATAAGAGTGAAACCATATGGTATCTGTCTTTCTCTGTATGGCTTATTTCACTTAGCATCACACTCTCCAGTTCCATCCATGTTGCTACAAAAGGCCATATTTCATTTTTTCTCATTGCCACGTAGTATTCTATTGTGTATATAAACCACAATTTCTTTATCCATTCATCAGTTGATGGACATTTAGGCTCTTTCCATAATTTGGCTATTGTTGAGAGTGTCGCTATAAACATTGGGGTGCAGGTGCCCCTATGCATCAGTACTCCTGTATCCCTTGGATAAATTCCTAGCAGTGCTATTGCTGGGTCATAGGGTAGGTCTATTTTTAATTTTCTGAGGAACCTCCACACTGCTTTCCAGAGCGGCTGCACCAATTTGCATTCCCACCAACAGTGCAAGAGGGTTCCTGTTTCTCCACATCCTCTCCAGCATCTATAGTCTCCTGATTTCTTCATTTTGGCCACTCTGACTGGCGTGAGGTGGTATCTGAGTGTGGTTTTGATTTGTATTTCCCTGATAAGGAGCGACGTTGAACATCTTTTCATGTGCCTGTTGGCCATCCGGATGTCTTCTTTAGAGAAGTGTCTATTCATGTTTTCTGCCCATTTCTTCACTGGGTTATTTGTTTTCGGGTGTGGAGTTTGATGAGCTCTTTATAGATTTTGGATACTAGCCCTTTGTCCGATGTGTCATTTGCAAATATCTTTTCCCGTTCCGTTGGTTGCCTTTTAGTTTTGTTGGTTGTTTCCTTTGCTGTGCAGAAGCTTTTTATCTTCATAAGGTCCCAGTAGTTCACTTTTGCTTTTAATTCCCTTGCCTTTGGGGATGTGCCGAGTAAGAGATTGCTACGGCTGAGGTCAGAGAGGTCTTTTCCTGCTTTCTCCTCCAGGGTTTTGATGGTTTCCTGTCTCACATTCAGGTCCTTTATCCATTTTGAGTTTATTTTTGTGAATGGTGTGAGAAAGTGGTCTAGTTTCAACCTTCTGCATGTTGCTGTCCAGTTCTCCCAGCACCATTTGCTAAAGAGACTGTCTTTTTTCCATTGGATGTTCTTTCCTGCTTTGTCAAAGATGAGTTGGCCGTACGTTTGTGGGTCTAGTTCTGGGGTTTCTATTCTATTCCATTGGTCTATGTGTCTGTTTTTATGCCAATACCATGCTGTCTTGATGATGACAGCTTTGTAGTAGAGGCTAAAGTCTGGGATTGTGATGCCTCCTGCTTTGGTCTTCTTCTTCAAAATTACTTTGGCTATTCGGGGCCTTTTGTGGTTCCATATGAATTTTAGGATTGCTTGTTCTAGTTTCGAGAAGAATGCTGGTGCAATTTTGATTGGGATTGCATTGAATGTGTAGATAGCTTTGGGTAGTATTGACATTTTGACAATATTTATTCTTCCAATCCATGAGCAGGGAATGTCTTTCCATTTCTTTATATCTTCTTCAATTACCTGCATAAGCTTTCTATAGTTTTCAGCATACAGATCTTTTACATCTTTGGTTAGATTTATTCCTAGGTATTTTATGCTTCTTGGTGCAATTGTGAATGGGATCAGTTTCTTCATTTGTCTTTCTGTTGCTTCATTGTTAGTGTATAAGAATGCAACTGATTTCTGCACATTGATTTTGTATCCTGCAACTTTGCTGAATTCATGTATCAGTTCTAGCAGACTTTTGGTGGAGTCTATCGGATTTTCCATGTATAATATCATGTCATCTGCAAAAAGCGAAAGCTTGACTTCATCTTTGCCAATTTTGATGCCTTTGATTTCCTTTTGTTGTCTGATTGCTGATGCTAGAACTTCCAGCACTATATTAAACAATAGCGGTGACAGTGGGCATCCCTGTCGTGTTCCTGATCTCAGGGAAAAAGCTCTCAGTTTTTCCCCGTTGAGGATGATGTTAGCTGTGGGCTTTTCATAAATGGCCTTTATGATCTTTAAGTATGTTCCTTCTATCCCGACTTTCTCAAGGGTTTTTATTAAGAAAGGGTGCTGGATTTTGTCAAAGGCCTTTTCTGCATCAATTGACAGGATCATATGGTTCTTCTCTTTTTTTTTGTTAATGTGATGTATCACGTTGATCAATTTGCGAATGTTGAACCAGCCCTGCATCCCAGGAATGAATCCCACTTGATCATGGTGAATAATTCTTTTTATATGCTGTTGAATTCGATTTGCTAGTATCTTATTAAGAATTTTTGCATCCATATTCATCAGGGATATTGGCCTGTAGTTCTCTTTTTTTACTGGGTCTCTGTCTGGTTTAGGAATCAAAGTAATACTGGCTTCATAGAATGAGTCTGGAAGTTTTCCTTCCCTTTCTATTTCTTGGAATAGCTTGAGAAGGATAGGTATTATCTCTGCTTTAAATGTCTGGTAGAACTCCCCTGGGAAGCCATCTGGTCCTGGACTCTTATTTGTTGGGAGATTTTTGATAACCGATTCAATTTCTTCGCTGGTTATGGGTCTGTTCAAGCTTTCTATTTCCTCCTGATTGAGTTTTGGAAGAGTGTGGGTGTTTAGAAATTTGTCCATTTCTTCCACGTTGTCCAATTTGCTGGCATATAATTTTTCATAGTATTCCCTGATAATTGTTTGTATCTCTGAGGGATTGGTTGTAATCATTCCATTTTCCTTCATGATTTTATCTATTTGGGTCATCTCCCTTTTCTTTTTGAGAAGCCTGGCTAGAGGTTTGTCAATTTTGTTTATTTTTTCAAAAAACCAACTCTTGGTTTCGTTGATCTGCTCTACAGTTTTTTTAGATTCTATATTGTTTATTTCTGCTCTGATCTTTATTATTTCTCTTCTTCTGCTGGGTTTAGGCTGCCTTTGCTGTTCTGCTTCTATTTCCTTTAGGTGTGCTGTTAGATTTTGTATTTGGGATTTTTCTTGTTTCTTGAGATAGGCCTGGATTGCAATGTATTTTCCTCTCAGGACTGCCTTCGCTGCATCCCAAAGCGTTTGGATTGTTGTATTTTCATTTTCGTTTGTTTCCATATATATTTTAATTTCTTCTCTAATTGCCTGGTTGACTCACTCATTCGTTAGTAGGGTGTTCTTTAACCTCCATGCTTTTGGAGGTTTTCCAGACTTTTTCCTGTGGTTGATTTCAAGCTTCATAGCATTGTGGTCTGAAAGTATGCATGGTATGATTTCAATTCTTGTAAACTTATGAAGGGCTGTTTTGTGACCCAGTATATGATCTATCTTGGAGAATGTTCCATGTGCACTCGAGAAGAAAGTATATTCACTTGCTTTGGGATGCAGAGTTCTAAATATATCTGTCAAGTCCATCTGATCCAATGTATCATTCAGGGCCCTTGTTTCTTTATTGACTGTGTGTCTAGATGATCTATCCATTTCTGTAAGTGGGGTGTTAAAGTCCTCTGCAATGACCACATTCTTATCAATAAGGTTGCTTATGTTTATGAGTAATTGTTTTATATATCTGGGGGCTCGGGTATTTGGCGCATAGACATTTATAATAGTTAGCTCTTCCTGGTGGATAGACCCTGTGATTATTATATAATGCCCTTCTTCATCTCTTGTTACAGCCTTTAATTTAAAGTCTAGTTTGTCTGATATAAGTATGGCTACTCCAGCTTTCTTTTGGCTTCCAGGAGCATGATAAATAGTTCTCCATCCCCTCACTCTCAATCTAAAGGTGTCCTCAGATCTAAAATGAGTCTCTTGTAGACAGCAAATAGATGGGTCTTGTTTTTTTATCCATTCTGATACCCTATGTCTTTTAGTTGGTGCATTTAATCCATTTACATTCAGTGTTATTATAGAAAGATATGGGTTTAGAGTCATTGTGATGTCTGTATGTTTTATGCTTGTAGTGATGTCTCTGGTACTTTGTCTCACAGGATCCCCCTTAGGATCTCTTGTAGGGCTGGTTTCGTGGTAACAAATTCCTTCAGTTTTTGTTTGTTTGGGAAGACCTTTATCTCTCCTTCTATTCTAAATGACAGACTTGCTGGATAAAGGATTCTCGGCTGCATATTTTTTCTGTTTAGCACACTGTAGATATCGTGCCAAGCCTTTCTGGCCTGCCAAGTGTCAAAGGAGAGATCAGTCACGAGTCTTATAGGTCTCCCTTTATATGTGAGGGCACGTTTATCCCTTGCTGCTTTCAGAATTTTCTCTTTATCCTTGTATTTTGCCAGTTTCACTATGATATGTCGTGCCGAAGATCGATTCAAGTTACGTCTGAAGGGAGTTCTCTGTGCCTCTTGGATTTCAATGCCTTTTTCCTTCCCCAGTTCAGGGAAGTTCTCAGCTATAATTTGTTCAAGTACCCCTTCAGCACCTTTCTCTCTCTCTTCCTCCTCTGGGATACCAATTATGCGTATATTATTTTTTTTTAGTGTATCACTTAGTTCTCTAATTTTCCCCTCATACTCCTGGATTTTTTTATCTCTCTTTCTTTCAGCTTCCTCTTTCTCCATAACTTTATCTTCTAGTTCACCTATTCTCTCCTCTGCCTCTTCAAGCCGGGCCATCGTGGTTTCCATTTTGTTTTGCATTTCGTTTAAAGCGTTTTTCAGCTCCTCGTGACTGTTCCTTAGTCCCTCGATCTTTGTGGCAAGAGATTCTCTGCTGTCCTGTATACTGTTTTCAAGCCCAGCGATTAATTTTATGACTATTATTCTAAATTCACTTTCTGTTATATTATTTAAATCCTTTTTGATCAGTTCATTAGCTGTTGTTATTTCCTGGAGATTCTTCTGAGGGGAATTCTTCCGTTTGGTCATTTTGGAGAGTCCCTGGCGTGGTGAGGACCTGCAGGGCACTTCCCCTGTGCTGTGGTGTATAACTGGAGTTAGTGGGCGGGGCCGCAGTCCGACCCGATGTCTGCCCCCAGCCCACTGCTGGGGCCACAGTCAGACTGGTGTGTGCCTTCTCTTCCCCTCTCCTAGAGGCGGGATTCACTGTGGGGTGGCGTGTCCCGTCTGGGCTACTTGCACACTGCCAGGCTTGTGTTGCTGGGGATCTGGCGTATTAGCTGGGGTGGGTAGGCAAGGTGCACGGGGGCTGGAGGGGCAGGCTTAGCTCGCTTCTCCTTAGGTGATCCACTTCAGGAGGAGCCCTGTGGCAGCGGGAGGGAGTCAGATCAGCTGCCGGAGGTTTGGCTCTGCAGAAGCACAGAGTTGGGTGTTTGCGCGGAGCGAGCAAGTTCCCTGGCAGGAACTGGTTCCCTTTGGGATTTTGGCTGGGGGATGGGTGGGGGAGATGGCGCTGGCGCCTTTGTTCCCCGCCAAGCTGACCTCTGCCGTCCGGGGGCTCAGCAGCTCTCCCTCCCTTTGTCCTCCAGCCTTCCCGCTTTCCGAGCAGAGCTGTTAACTTATGACCTCCCAGACGCTAAGTCGCGCTTGCTGTCGGAACACAGTCTGTCCGGCCCCTCCGCTTTTGCCAGCCAGACTCGGGGGCTCTGCTTGGCCGGCGAGCCGCCCCTCCGCCCCGGCTCCCTCCCGCCAGTCCGTGGAGCGCGCACCGCCTTGCCGCCCTTCCTACCCTCTTCCGTGGGCCTCTAGTCTGCGCTTGACTCCGGAGACTCCCTTCTGCTAATCCTCTGGTGGTTTTCTGGATTCTTTAGGCAGGTGTAGGTGGAATCTAAGTGATCGGCAGGACGCGCTGTGAGCCCCGCATCCTCCTACGCCGCCATCTTCCCTCTTTTTTTCCCTTTTGTTTTAGTTCTAATATAGATCAGTACAGCACTGGGTGTGAGTTAACCATAAACTAAATGAGATAATATATGTAAACACCTAGAATAAGGCATGTCACATAGTAAGGGCTCTATGCCCAACATGGGGCTTGAACTTATGACCCTGAGATCAAGAGTCTCATGCTCTACTGACTGAGCCACCCAGGCACCCCTCCATGAATTTTTAATGAAGGAAGAAATAAATGAATGAATGGTGATTTCATCTCTCTGAGTATAGTATAGTATAGTATAGTATAGTATTGAATAATATACAATGATATAGCACAATATAGAATATAGTACAGTATAGTTCAGTATATAGATCTTTTAAATAAAGTTAAAAATTATGGTAAAGGGCATGAAGGAAAACAGCAGGACTTATAAGAAAAGGCTCCTAAAAGGAGTTTCATAAAGTTAGTGAATAGATTTTTTAAACTCTGGAGATTACATATCATGGGAATTTTTCATTCCTTGAAAGTCTGGAAGAACTCACCCTTCAGAAGTAATCAGCAGATTTACACGTCCATCAGCCCCTTCCATGCATGCCCATATCTCTAAATATTGTAATTTTTAATCATTACCAACTGGAGAGGCAAAAATAATGGTAGTTACAATTTTTTTCATTTTATTCAACAATATTATCCAACAAAAACCAAATGTCACCCTCATACTACATGTTGGAGATAAAATGATCATCAAAATTGACCTGGTACCTGCCTTTATGGATCATACAGTCCGGTGGTCTTTTCAAAGAGTTGTAACATTTTCTTCAGAAGTTTCTTCACTATTCATTGCATTTTTCATGGGAAAATGAAAAATGAAAAATGTTTCATGGGAAAGCATTTACATTTTACATACATATGCATATGACACTCGTGCATATCAGAACTGTGTCCTCACTTTGATCTGTTGCCACTGAATCTTAGATAATTTTACACAATTAGGAAAATAATATATATGCCATTTTTCCTTGATACCTTTTCCTGGCCCCCTCCTCACCTTCTCTGCATCTCACACCCCATTCCCCATTCCCCATGCCCCACATAAGCTGCGTTTAAAAATGTATGGGAGTTGGGGCACCAGGGTGGCTCAGTGCATTAAGCACCCAACTGTTGATCTCAGTTCCAATGTTGATCTCAAGGGCATGAGTTCAAGCCCCATGTTGGGCTCCATGCTGGGCGTGAAGCCTACTTAAAAAAAAATGTATGGGTGTTTTTCTGTACTTTTCTTCACAGTCAGATAATCCTACAAACACACTCACACATGCACACTGTGCACGAGCATGCTCACAAGCACATTCATATTCACAAGACTTTTTTCTAGCATCATTTGCTCTATTGCAGTTTTCTGCCTCTTGCACTATTCACTCAAACATTTCCTTAGAGAAATAATTCCAAGTCATTTGATGTGACTCTAATTTTTTTTATGGTTGCACAATATTTCATTGTATTGCTGTATCATTATTTATTCAGTCACATCCCTATCGACAAGAAATTCACTTTTTTTTCCAGTTCTTGGCCACTCAAACAATACTGCAATTAGCAAACATATATGCCTTCATGAATTGTGTACATTTGTTTTTATGCAGTAAATTCCTGGAAGTGTAATGCTCATTCTCAAAGGGTGTGTGATAGTTTAAATTTTGATAGATTGTCCCAGTTACTTTCCAAATATAACACTTTACATTTTCATAAGTATAAGTGTCATACACACACACCTGAAAAGAATGAGTTTAAGAGTTCCTTGCCTAATAGGTGTAAACTGGTACTTCATTGTTTTACTTTGCATTTTCCTGATTACTGATGAATTTGAGCATCTTTTCATATAGTCTTTTACTGTTCATTCTATAAAGGGTCTTTCCAAACACACTGCTTAGTTTTCTGATGATTGGTAAGTCTTTCAATAATTTGTTAGAGCTGTTTGTATATTATAGAAATTGACTCTTTGACATCTGCATTACAAATATTTTCCCGGGTCTATTATTAATCTATAGACTTTGTATATGGAAACGTTTTCTATCCAAAAACTTTACATTTTTACATAGCTAAGTAAGTCTTTTATTACTTCTGGGTTTCCAATCTTGGTTGATAGAATCTCTCTAACTCTACATTTTCTTGCAGCTCTATTTTTTTTACAATTGTCTTTAATCCATCTGGAATTTATTTTTGTTTTTAATTTTTTTTTTTTTCAACATTTTTTATTTATTTTTGGGACAGAGAGAGACAGAGCATGAACGGGGGAGGGGCAGAGAGAGAGGGAGACACAGAATCGGAAACAGGCTCCAGGCTCCGAGCCATCAGCCCAGAGCCTGACGCGGGGCTCGAACTCACAGACCGCGAGATCGTGACCTGGCTGAAGTCGGACGCTTAACCGACTGCGCCACCCAGGCGCCCCTTATTTTTGTTTTTGATATAAGAATGGAATCCATTTTTTTCTTCCAGATGGATATGCAGTTATGTCAGCATCATTTATGAAAGAGTACATTATTCTTCCTCTGAATTGAACTACCTCACTTGTCTTACGTTAAATTCCTATGTTGTCCAACAAATTCTGCACTGTTAATTCTGTTCCACTGACCTACTTGTCTATTCTTATATAAATGCCATATTGATTTTATTATAAAAGCTTTTTTGTATATATTGTATAGGAGGCAAGTCATGCCTCATTGTTCTCCTTCCTCATAATAATCTTAGTTATTCTTAAGCATTTTACCATATGGAATTTAAGGTATTTGCATCCAGTTCTAAGAAAAACCCCACTAAGAATTTAAATTGAAATGGCAATTTTTATAATCAATTTGGGAGATTTATTATTTTTATTATATTACCCATCCAAAAACATAAGGTGTCTCTCCATTTATTCAGATCTTATGTCTTTTAGTAAGATATCTCAGGTCTCTTTATATAGATTCTATGTCTTTACTATTAAATAATTTTGTCACTTTTAATGTTATTTTAAATGATATAATTTTTCCATTTCCATTACTTGTCAGAGTAGGGAAAATTTCTTGTTTTTTAATATAATTATCTTGCATCCAAATTTATTTATTAAATCCAGTAAGTTTTTCCCCATGATTCCTCAGATTGTCTTGGTATAATCTTATTAGTAACAAGAAGAGGTGATTTTACCATTCTTCCAATACTTATGCCTATTATTTCATTTTCGTACCTTACTACATTTGTTAACACCTTCAAAATGACATTAAATAATAATGGTGATTGTAGGCATCCTTCTCTCCAGTTTTTTACTGTAACTGAAATTGTCTTAGTGCCTTTCACTTTAGGGTAATATTTGCTGTTGGTTTTTAGTCATTTTCATATTCCAGAGTTTTCTTCTATTTATATTAACATAAGAAACTTAAATACTGAGAACAAACTGAAGGTTGCTGTGGTGGGGTGGTCAGGGGGGCAGGTTAAATGGGTGATGGGCATTAAGGAGGGCACTTTTCAAGATGAGCACTGAGTGTCATATGTAAGAGATGAATCACTAGGTTCTACTCCTGAAGCTAAGACTACACTGTATGTTAACTAACTTGAATATAAATTAAAAAAAAAAAAAAAGAATGACTGATAAATTTAATCCAATGCCTTTCTGGCATTATTATGTTCAGATGGTTTTTCTCTAATTCACTGGTGAGATTCTTTGGTCTTCTGCTTTTTTTGTTGGTTTTCCATTTCAGTAATTCTCCATTTTTTTGTTTCTAGATAGTAATTTTTTTTATACATCCTCTCTGATTCTGGCGTTATCTAGGACTGTGGTTCTTATTTCTAAGTAGTTATGATTTGTTAGTCCCCTTTTTATGCTTATTTCTAATTTCATTGCTTCATGATAATGAATATGTCCTATAAAAACTCTACTTTTTTCATTTTGGTCAATTTTTATGAAGGTTTTGCCACATAGCTGGTGCTGTAACTGAGTCTTCAAATGGCTGTTTCATTGTTCTATCAAGCCAGCTGCTTCCAGATGATGGAGAACATGCTCAGACCAATGAATTCCATGTGCATGAGCCCATTGCCACACTTCATTTGCTATGAATTGAGTTCCTTGATCAGAAACAATGCTGTGTGGAATACCATGACAGTGGATAAAGCATTCTGTAAGTCCATGGATGATAAAGTTGGCAGAAGCATTTTATGCAGGGAAAGAAAATTCATATCCAGAGCAAGTGTGTACTCCAATAAGAATAAAATGCTGCCCTTCCATGATGGAAGCAGTCCAATGTAATCAACCTGCCCAGGTAGGAGCTGATCACTCCAGGGAATAGTGTCATAGTAGGGAGACTTGGTTTTGGTCTCTGCTGCTGGCATATTGGGCACTCAGCAGTTCCATAGTCAGGTCAGTCTAGTGAATACGAGTCTATGTTGCTGAGTATATGCATAACCTCTATCACTCCCACCAAGGCCACATAATTCATGAACCCATTAGGTGATGATAGGGGGAGCTGGGAAAAAACTGACTGGTATCCACTTAATTGTTAAAACTCTCCTCTACTAAAGTCACCCTTTGGTAAACAGTCACATGGGACATAAATATATTCAAGTTTTTTGCCCATTTAGGTAGGTATATTCACATACCTATTCCCCAAATTTCCTCGCCACCAATTTTCCAATCATGTTCCTTTCAAGTCCCAGACCATTCAGCCAAACCAGTAGCCACAGTCGATGAAATGGTATGTAATTACACATCTGGCCATTTCTTCTTCAATGCAAAGTGTACAACCAGTGCACTACTCAAAGTTCTGTCCACTGGGAGGATCTCCCTTCACCACGGTGCTTCAGAAATGTCCCACAAAAGGGCTGTCCACTTTAGGGTAAAGTCTGCTTATCATGCAGAATCACCCATAAAAATGGTCTGAGTCTTCTCTTTGTCAATTAAGTAGGAACTTCCCCATGAGGTGATAAGTGAAGGCTGGGAGAGACAAGGCAGTGTCGCAATAGTGCAGGCCATGGGCATTTGAGTGGGCCATTCACTTAAGGACCAGCTTGGGCCCAATCATGTATATACCATCTTCACTTGATGATGGAGTGTTGCTGTGCATGCCTAAATTTATAGCATGGTGGGTCAGATAACACCAAGTTTATGATTGGAAGCTTAGGTCATATGGTAACTCAGTAGCTCATAGATCAGTGTTCAGTCTCTATAAAATCCCAGATAGCAAGCCAAGAGCTCTTTCTCAAAAGAAAGATGGTAGGCCTTCGTTTAAAAAATCCTAAAAATCTGTGCTGTGATTCACCTATGGAGAGCTCTCAATGGCTCCAAACAGCATCCCTATCTGCCACTGACAGTTCAAGCACAACTGGATCTGTTGGATCATCTGTCTGCACCAGCAAAGCAGCTTGCATGGCAGCCTGGATTTATTGCAGAGCCTTTTCTTGTTCTGGGCCTCGCTCAAAACCAGAGGCTTTTCAGGTCACTTGGTAAGTGGGCCAGAGTAACACACCCAAATGAGAAACATGTCTCCAAAATCCAAAGATGCTTACTAAGAACTGTACCTCTTATGGCTGCAGGAGGGGCCAGATGCAACAATTTATCCTTCACCATAGAAAAGATGTTTTAACATGCCCCACACCACTGAACCCTAGATATTTCACTGAGGTAGAAGTCTTCTGAAATTTTGTCAGATTTATTTTCTACTCTTTGACACACAAATATCTCACCAATAAATACAGAGTAGTTGCTACTTATTCACTAGTTCCAATCAGCATGTTATCAATGTAATGGAACAGTATGATGTCTTGTGGAAGAGAAAGGCAAATTATGACATGACGCTGGAGAATTGATACACCCCTCAGGAAGGTGTATCACTGGCCTTGGCAGCTGAAAGCAAACTGCTCCTGGTGGTCTATGTTATCAGGTATAGAGGAAAAAGAATTTGCCATATCAATAGCTGCATACCAGGTACCAGGACATGTGGTTCACTTGCTAGAGAAATGAAACCACATCTGGTACAGCAGCTGCAACTGGAGTCACCACCTGGTTAAGCTTATGCTATTCCACTGTCATTCTCTAAGACCCAGGCCAAATAAGTTAGTTGAATGAGGATGTGATAGGGTAACCATCCCTGCAACTTTCAAGTCCTTGATGGTGGCACTAATCTCTGCAATCCCTCCATGAATGTGATATTGCATTTGCTTTACTATTTTCCTAGGTAGAGGCAGTTCTATAGCTTCCACTTGATCTTTTTACCATAATGGCCCTCACTTCATATGTCAGGGAACCAGTGAGGGATTCTACCAGCTGCTGATTATGTCTGCTCTATTCATGGTTCTGGAACTGGGGAAATAACCACAATGGGTTTGGGGACCCATTGGACCTACAGTGAGGTGGACCTGAGCTAAAACTCCATTGATTACCTGAACTCCATAACTCCGTACTCTGATAGGCTACCATGATCTTTTGGGTCTCTTGAAATCAGTGCTGATTCAGAGCCAGTGTCCAGTAGTCCCTGAAAGGTCTGATTATTTTACTTTTCCTTAATTCATAGTTACCCTGGTAAAAGCTCATAGGTCCCATTTGGAAATACTAAGAGAAAGATTAACAATATAAGTCTTTGACAGTGTAGCAGCATCTTTCCTCAAGGGAACCTGGCCTTCCCTCCTTCAAGGGGTTCTGGGTCTGTAAGCTGGCTTAAGTCAGAATTTATTGAGGGGCCATGACTCCATTTATACAATTCAGATTAAACCTTTGTTCACTTGACCTATAACTTGTTTGCATATACAAACCAAGTAGGAACTTAGTAGATCTCTTCTTCTAGTTGTACTTAGGCAATTCCATAGGTCTGGGTGTGAGTCACATTGTTCTGATTGCTGCTTTGATGCTGTTGTCCGTGATGACAGCCATGTTCACCTTGCCTTTGGTATTGCATGCCACCACCCAGCCCCTGCATCCTGAGATTCAGTGATTCCCATTGCATTTAGGTATCTCAATTCAGTGACCACAGTTCCCACTGTAAGGTGGCCTACATAGAAGAATGATCACAGAGCTCATTAGGATTCTGGTCTCCCTTACAAATATATTTCTCATAGGGAGAAAGATGTGTCTTCTGGACCCTCCCTGTGTGGGTGAGTAGGTCTTACATGACAAGTCCACTATAACATTCCAATTTCCCTAAGCCTTTGATTCCCTTCCTCTACATAAGACCAAGGGCAGGCCCAGCATTTCTAACTTGCTCATTGTGGCCACCTTTTGGTTTGTGTTTCAGCCAGCCAATCTTACAAACAGTTGGAGCCCCTTCTAATTCCCTGTTCTGCAGAACATTAAATGCAGAATCTGTTTGTGAACCCATATCAATAAATTCCCCTGATCCAACATATTTTTCCTTCCACCATTATTCCACACCCTTCATATCTGTTCTCCCACATGTCTTCCAGGTTTCTGTTCATTCCAATTAGGAAATTCAAGTAGTTTTTTTGGAGTGTAGTGCACCTCCTCATAGGTCATACTTTGTACTTCACCTTTAGAGACCTGCTGGGACTTGAGGTCTAGTTACAGGTTGTGAAACAAAAAAACAGTGAGGGCAACAGCATTGTCTTGAATGGCCACTGTATCAGGGGAGTCCATTACCATTTCCTCAGGCAATGCAAGCTTAATTCCCTCAAATGGGTAGACAGGCCACTTCTATGGGGAGTGGAGAAGCTGCTTCCACTGATAAAACTTACTAGAGTTTACCCAATATCCCCAGCTTTATCAGGGTCTTCCCACATATTCCCATTCCAACTTTTAAGATCCCATTTCTTCCCTAACAATGCCATCACTTTAACAGTAGACAAACTGCAAATCTAGGAGTTCCATTTTCCTTGTAATTCAGTCAGTTACAAGATAAGATCCTGGATTTGACTTTCAGCAATTTCAGCCCTGCAGCTACAGAAGATAAATGTCTCCTTCTGGGTACATATAGAAGTTTTCAGGTCACTTATGTGGCACATGAGCTGAGCTTCAAATCTCTGAGCTCATTCTTTTCTTTCCCCACTTTGTCCAGTGACAATAGGAGCAAACAACAAATCTCATTATATTCATTAGTTTAACAAAAATGTTTGGAAGTATCATATACACAGGCATCCAGATTCTTGTTTATTGTGAGTGATTAGGAGTGGACAATGGAGCAATTTTGTATATCTCAAAAGCCAGATCATAGCATGGACTATGCTATGTTCCCTTTACTACTAGAAATAGAATCATTAGCATCTTTAAATCTAATCAGATTGGAGAATCAATTCCATAAACCCCAGAACCAATTCAGAAAATCCATTCTTAAAATTCTGTTCCTCTAGAACCTCTTTCATTACCAAAATCTTAGTCAAGGTTCTTCATAGAAGCAAAACCTGTAAGTGTCCATTATCAGTAATTCTTTTTATTGTAAAGTATCTACAATTTCTCAATGTCTGAGGCATCTTTGCCTACAAAGACCAAAGGTTGTTTCACTTATAATTATTTTTTAAGGCAAAAAACTAGATTAATAAAGAAAACAAAATTATTTGATGGGGATTTCTTTTGTTCGATCCAAGAAACATTTTGTTATCAAAACTACTATACACGACAGAAAACAAAGAATTTGATGTTGGAGAAGACACTTCTGTATTTTTAAATTGAGAACATTTTCACATGAATGATCTAAGGCTGAGATTCTGATAAACTTGTTCTTTCTGCCTTGTACCTTTTGTGTGTCACATACTCTCTCTTCCTTATCTTTCCATCGGCTTTGCATTTCTCCATCATCTGAATTGTGTGGGGAAAAAAAGCTTATCTGTGTTTGCAATACTCATAGATAACTTGGAGATAAAGACAGATAATCTAGGATTTTAAAAATTGAAAAATCATACCAATCTGTTTGAAGAAGCTTAATGGCAAAATAAAAACTAAGCTTCAGAGAAGAGAAACTACTGATTGTGATATCTGAGAAATGAGACATATCAGATAAAACGTGTCAAAAGTTAAACTCAATAAAATAGAAGAAAGAATTATAAGGTAGATTCTCTTTTTTTTCAGTTCCCTTTCTAAATATGAAAGCTTTCTTAACGTACTTGACATTGTGAGAAATGCTAAAATTCCCAAAATATAACAACTGTTTTTGCAATCTTTAGGAAAACTTTTTTATAGGAAACTTTTTTTAAGCCAGAAAAAATAATTTATCCATATTATTTTAAAAAATTAAAAGCAAACAAGAAAGTATAGCTAATTTAAAGGTCAGTAAGCTGTAAATCCATTGGTAATAAAAATGTTAAACATTGGGAAGATGATTAACCTAAAATGTGTGAATTCTTTTTTTTTAAGTTTATTTATTTATTTTGAGAGAGAAAGAGAGCCACCCAGAGAAGGACAGAGAAAGAGGAAGAGAGAGAAAGAATCCCAAGGAGGGCCCCCACTGTCAGCACAGAGCCTGGCATGGGTCTCGAACTTACAAACCATGAGATAATGACCTGAGCTGAGATCAAGATTCAGATGCTCAACCAACTGAGCTACCTAGGTGCCCCTAAAGTGTGTGACTTCTGAGGAAGGAGTTAAGATGGGAAAGTAGCATGGAGACTCTGAACTTGTCTCATCTCTGAAATGCAGGTAGGTCAGCACCAAACCATTTTTCTTGGGCAAGCTGGCACCAGCCATTGCTCAGTGAGACCCTCCCCCAGAGAGTCAGCACAGGTCCAGCACAGGGGTCTCTGAAGTGTGGGATTTTGAAACACAACCCCATCTGAGATAAAACTCTGGAGGGAAGTGCTGCTTTGCAGGCGGACAGCTTGGACACAGACAGGGTAGAGGTGGGGAGTGGACAGAGGCCTGAGCCAAAGGAGGGATGCTTGATCGCGGGTAAGAGTGTGAAGTTCCTGCACCAGAGACTAGGGAGCTGGGTAAAGCCATTTCCACCTCTCCCCGCATGCATGCACACACACTGATCCACCCCAGTAAGCTAAGCAGCGCCACCTAGTGGAGAATGGAGACTGCCCAACTGAGCCTTCCAAGCACATCCCCCAGAAGATGAGCATAAGTCACTCCACCTGCTTAGTGTACAGATTATAGAAGGCTTCATAGTTCCAATTCTAGGGGAAAATGGATGTAACTTCATTCAGGTTTCATTCTGTTTGCTGGTCACTTATTTGTTCATTTTCTTTGCTTCTGTTTTTACTTAAATTGTTTTCTTTTTTCTTGATTTCTCTTCTTGCTCTTTCTTGGATACAGAAAGAGAAACATTTTTTTTTTTACTTTTTTTTAAATTTACTCTTCTATTTCATTTTCTTTATTTTATTTTATTCAATTTTATTATATAAATTTTAAAAATTGTTTTTAATTATTAAATTTTTTCTTAACTTTATTTCTTTCCTTTCTCTCTCTCTTTTTTTTTTTTTTCTATTCTATCAAGCTTCTTTCAACAAGCACACCAAAACACACCTAGGATATAGCTTCCTTTATTTGATTTTTTGTTTTGATTTTAATTTCTTAATTTTAATTTTTATTTTATTATTTTTTTTTTCTTCCTCCAAAATGACAAAACAAAGGAATTCACCCAAAAAGAAAGAACAGGAAGAAATGACAGCCAGGGACTTAACTCACACAAATAAAAGTAAGATATCTGAACTAGAACCACGATAATAATACTACTAGCTGGGGTTGAATAAAAGCTTAGAAGACACCAGAGAATCCCTTTCTGTGGAGATAAAAGAAATAAAATCTAGTCATACCAAAATTAAAAATGCTATAACTGAGATGCAATCTTGAATAATTTCCACAACAGCAAGGGCGGATGAAGCAGAGCAACAAATCAGCAATTTAGAAGATAAAATTATGGAGAATAATGAAGCAGAATAAAAGAGGGAAACAAAGGCAAAAGAGCATGATACAAGACTTAGAGAACTCAGTGACTTTTTTTTTTCTTTTTTTTTTTTTTTTTAATTTAATGTTTATTTATTTCTGAGACAGGGACAGAGCATGAGTGGGGGAGGGGTAGAGAGAGAGGAAGACACAGAATCCGAAGCAGGCTCCAGGCTCTGAGCTATCAGCACAGACCCCGATGCGGGGCTCGAACTCACGAACCGCGAGATCATGACCTGAGCCGAAGTCGGACACTCAACCGACTGAGCCACCCAGGCGCCCCTCAGTGACTTTTTAAAAAAGGAATAACATCTGAATCATAGGAGTCCCAGAAGATGAAGAGAGAGGAAAGAGGGAAGAAGACTTACATGAGCAAACTATAACAGAAAATTTTCCTAATCTGGGGAAGGACACAAACATCAAAACCCAAGGAGCACAGAGACTCCCATTAGATTCAACAAAAACTGACCATCACCAAGGCATAGCATGGTCAAATTCACAAAATACACAGACAAGGAAAGAATTATGAAAGCAGCAAGAGAAAAAATTCCTTAACTGATAAGGGAAGATAGATTAGGTTTGCAGCAGACCTATCCACAGAAATTAGGCAGGCCAGAAAGGAGTGGCAGGGTATATTCAATGTGTTGAGTCAGAAAAATATACAGCCAAGATTACTTTTCCAGCAAGGTTGCTATTCAAAATGGAAGCAGAGATAGTTTCCCAGACAAACAAAAACTAAAGGAGTTTGTGACCACTAAACCAGCCTTGCAAGAAATTTTAAGGGGAACTCCTTGAGTGGAGAAAAGATAACACAAAACAAAAAAGACCAAAAGCAACAAAGACTAGAAAGGACTAGAGAACATCACCAGAAACACCAACCCTTCAGGCAACACAATGGCACTAAATTCATATCTTTCTGTATTCACTCTAAGTATCAGTGGACTAAACACTCCAATCAAAAGACATAAGGTATCAGAATGGGTAAGAAAACAAGACCCATCTATATGTAGCTTATTGTTAGAGAGACTCATTTGAGACCTAAAGACACCTGCAAATTGAAAGGGGATGGAGAGCCATCTATCATGCTAACAAGGAAATGAGGGCTTTGAATGACACACTGGACTAGATGGACTTAACAGATATATTCAGAACATTCAATCCTAAAGCAGCAGAATACACATTCTTCTCAAGTATACTTGGAACATTCTCCAGAATAGATTACATAAAAATCATCCCTCAACAAGTACAAAAAGATCAAGTCATACCATGCATATTTTCAGACCACAATGTTATGAAACTTAAAATCAACCATAAGAAAAAATTTAGAAAGACCAGGAATACTGGAAGATTAAAGAATGCCCTACTAAAGAATGAATGGGTTAACTGCTAAATTAAAGAGGAAATTAAAAAGTACATGGAAGCCAATAAAGATGAAAACACAACAGTCAAAAACCTCTGGGATGCAGCAAAGGCAGTACTAAAAAGCAAGTATATAGCAATCCAGGCCTTCCTAAAGAAGGATGAAAGGTCTCAAATACACAACCTAACCTTACACCAAATTGAACTGGGAAAAGAACAGCAAAAAAAGCCCAAACCAGCAAAAGAAGGGAAATAATAAAGGTTAGAGCAGGGGCACCTGGGTGGCTCCGTCAGTTGAGTGTCCAGCTTCAGCTCAGATCATGATCTCACACTCTGTGAGTTCAAGCCCCGCATTGGGCTCTGTGCTGACAGCTCAGAGCCTAGATCCTGCTTCAGATTCTGTGTCTCCCTCTCTCTCTGCCCCTCCCCTGCTCATGCTCTGTCTCTCTGTATCTCAAAAATAAATAAAAAACGTTTTTAAAAATTTTAAAAACAAAGAATAGAAGGTTAGAGCAGAAATCAATGGTATTGAAATTAAAAACAAACAAACAGTAGAACAGATCAATGAAACCAGGAGCTGGCTCTTTGGAAGAATTAACAAAATTGATAAATCCCTAGCCAGATTGGACAAAAAGAAAAAGTAAAGGACCTAAATGAATAAAATTACACATGAAAGAGGAGAGATCACAACCAACACCACAGAAATAGAAACAATAATAAAAGAATATTATGAGCAATTATATGCCAACAAATTGGACAATCTGGAATAAATGGACAAATTCCCAGAAACATATAAACTATGTTTCTATGTTTAACAGGAAGAAACCTGAAATGGGAAGAAATAGAAAATTTGAACAGACCTGTAACCAGCAAAGAAATTGAATAAGTAGTCAAAACTCTCCCAAAAATGACAATCCAGGGCTGGATGGCTTTCTAGGAGAACTCGACTAACCATTTAAACAAGAGTTAAAGTTTATTCTTTTGAAGTTGTTCCAAAAAACAGAAATGGAAGGAAAACTTCCAAACTCGTTCTGTGAGGCCAGCATTACCTTGATTCCAAAACCAGGCAAAGACCCCCCTACAAAGAAGAACTACAGACCAATTTCTCTGGTACTAGCAAAATGGATCCAACAGTACATTAAAAGAATTATTCACCAAATATCAAGTGGGATTTATACCTGTGATGCTGGGTTGGTTCAATATCTGCAAATCAATCAATGTGACACATCACACTAACAAAAGAAAGATTATTAAAATTCCTTCGTTAAAATAAAAGAAACATCTTCTCAACAGATGCAGAGGAAGCATTTGACAAAATATATCCTTTCTTGATAAAAACGCTCAAGAAAGTAGGGATAGAAGGATCATACCTCAAGATTATAAAAGCCATATACAAAAGACCCACCGTTAATATCATCCTCAATGGGGAAAAACTGAGAGCTTTCCCCCTAGGGTCAGGAACACACAAGGATGTCCCACTCCCACCACTGTTATTCAACATAGTGTTGGAAGTCCTAGTCTGAGGGCCAGGTCTTTCACTCAACCACAAAGCCAGCTGGTACTGAAATATAGATAGACATCAATTTCTCTAGCCCATCTCAGTCTTTTGCTGATCACAGCCACCCAGCTGGGTAAGAAATGAGATTTTCTTTAGCACCTTGATAGCTTTTTTGCTGAGCCAAGAGAAAAAGAAGTGTTCTCTATCGCCATCAGAATTACTCTAGGCCCATCCTCTCTTGTACATCTACCATTCTGGCTCCAGTGCTAGCCATGGACACAAGGTGGACAAGATCTCTCTCTCTCTCTCTCTCTCTCTCTCTCTCTCTCTCTCTCATAGCCAAGTCTTTACTGTTCCCAGAGCAACCTCTAATTATCCAGTTCTTCCTTTTCCTGGGGACCAATTCCAGGCCTGCTCTCTGATGGGACTCCATGCTCTAGATTAGGGATTGTCCAAATTAGGGATCTTGCAGACCAGTACATTTTTAAAGATAAGAAAAACAAAGAGACAGACTTGCAGTTTCCAAATTTCTATTTTGTCATATAAAATGCTTTTTAGAAAATATTTGCTTACATCATTTCATCTTTCAAAACAGACATGGCTCCCCCAAAATACTTAAGGATATGATCTCAAGATAAGTACAGGTCTTTTAAATTGTTCATTTCTCACTTCATGAATAAATAACTCTATTGCCTTTATTTTTCTCATTTTCCTAGGATAAGTGAAAACATTTACACAGTCTGGTCCCAATCTGCCCAATCATGTATACAAGCCCCTGTTCTTGATGTGTTTTGATCTCCTTCCCAATACACTCAAATATTCCTACTGAATGCTGACTATTATAACCTAAAGCAAACAGTGTAAATCTAATGGTAGAAAGTTCAGCCACTTGAAAGTTAGGAGGCCAGTGCAAGATATCCAACATTATTTGGCACCTACAAAGAATTAAAATGAGGAAAAAGGACAAAAAGGGACAAGGTGATGAAAAGGGCACCTTTTGCCCCCTTATATCCTCTTGGCCCACCTTTATCCCCAGTCTTTGCTGTGACAACCACCTTCACACATGACTAATCCAAAAGTATCTTGTCTCCACTGAAATTCATATCCTTGTTTTCTGCCCTCACCTCTCTGAGCTATGTTTGAGATGTCTGTGGAAAGCCATAATTCATGAGTGTAAACATGCAAATGCAGGGAGATAACCTCATGGAGCAATCCTTAACTGGCAGGGATTCAGGATTCAGTGCTCCCTCCCTGCCTCTTAGGAGGATAATTCTGAGGAATGTAGAGTTCATCAATGGGTCACAGCAGTACTGAGTCCCAGTTATCCATAAAGGTGATAGTTGATAGCATACTCTTATATTGGCTTCCTTTCCTCCTCCAAGACCTCCAACTCTACTCCCTGACATCACTTCCTAAAACAAACGACCTACATGCAAACCCTTGTCTCAGGCTCTGCTTTCTACCTAAAGAGAATCTAGGTTGACAGTTGATACAAAATGTGAGGTGGATAATGCCTGGCATGCAGTAACATCACAATAACTAACAATTTCACCTTTGGTGGATTGAAAAGAAACACAGATGACAGTGACTCTTTGACACAGGCAGAAACAATAGTTTTTAAATGGTATGGGGACATTGGTATTCATAATGGTTGCAGAGTTGGCTTACTATTATAAACACTTCAGAAGTCTTGAAAAAAATGTTAGGTTCAGGTTAGTCTATCAACTCAAGTCTTCCTGTGAAAGTCAGACAGCAGTCCTGGCAGTGTGTAAAGATACCCTTATCTTCCGTAGCTGCAGGACAGACCACAAGCCCAGGATTTCATTACCAAGGTAACAGAGTTACACAAAAGGCCACAGCACAAAAGATGAGAAAGGAGAATAACCAAATCTTTAGAGGGCTACTAAATACAGCATCTGAGCCAGCACAGATACCAAGGACACAAAATACCATTATGGCCTCCCATTCAGAGTGGGAGCTTATGAATGTCAGATGATATATGGAACACTCAGCCAGTTTCATCTCACAGGGAACTTATGATTAGTTCTTTGGCCACTGAGTGCATAAATGTGACTGAGTATATTCAAAACTAACAAGACCCTCATGCTGCTTCCCTGTCCTGTAAAGTAAGGGCCATTTTGTTAAGAAGGACCAAGTATAAGTTCTTAAAACTGTTCCCACTCTTAAAGTCCCCCTCCCAAGAAGGCAAATCAAAGGCAAAACTTCATGTCAAAAAGAATTGCAGAGATTGGCATCACCACCAAAGACATAAGGATGCAAAAAGGTGGTTGTCGCCATATCCATGTGTAATTTACTTATATTGCCCTATAGAAATCAGATGGATTAAAGCAGATGACAACACACTGTAAATTGTAAATTTAACCAATTAGTAGACTTAAAGCTACTGATGATATCTTTACTGGAACAGATTAACATGGCTTCTGGTAACTTTTAAAAATTGCATTTAAAGTGCAATCCTTTAAACCCTAGCAGTAAGGAAGATCAAAAGCAATTTCCTTTAAATGAGGACAACAGCAACAGACACACACTCTCATCCCCCAAAACAGCATTAGCTCTATGGGGTTCTATCATAGTAATATTGCAAGACAAGACAGCATCAGCCTAAATATAAGGCAATACTTTGTCTCAAAGCTTCCCTCAGAAAAAAAAAAGGAAGTTGCCTTCACTAAACTTATGAAGTCCCTCACATTACCTGGAGTTCTCTCAATAACTTTATTTTGAATAAAAAACTACTGCTTAGAGAAGACACATGAGCCAGAAGAGACCCAACTAATACTAGTTGTGGATGGCTACAAGTCAACTGATAGGATCAGGTGAAGAAGAAGAAGAAGAAGAAGAAGAAGAAGAAGAAGAAGAAGAAGAAGAAGAAGGAGAAGGAGGAGGAGAAGAAGAAGCAAAAAAAGTAGCACCCTTTTAATAATTATAATTATAATTATTATATACATATATTTGGCTTGTCACTTTTCACTAGAATGTAAACTCCAAGAAAACAGGAACTTTGTTTACCTATGTATTCTGCACCTAGAACACTACCTGGCACATAGAAAATAATAAATATTTGAGAAATTAATGAATACATTCCTTGGGGACATGAATTCAAAATTGCAAATGTTCGTAGTCAATAACCTTCTAAATATCATTTTATTAATTTTTTAATGTTTATTCATTTTTTAGAAAGAAAGAGAGCACAAGCAAGGGAGGGGCAGAGAGACAGGGAGACGCCGAATCTGAAGCAAGCTTCAGGCCCTGATCTATCAGCACGGAGCCCGATGCAGGACTCGAACCCACTAACCACAAGATCATGACCTGAGCCAAAGTCAGATGCTTAACCAACTGCACCACTCAGGAGTCCCTAAAGATCATTTTAAAATTAAAACTTGTTTTAGACAAAAGTGGATCATGAATGTTCAGAGCAAATTTATTTATAAAAGCTACATTTTGGAAACGACCCAGATGTCCTTCAGTGGATGAATGGTTAAATAAACTGTGATAAATCCATACTGTAGAATGCAACTCAATGGTAAAAAGGAATAGGGGTGCCTGGGTTGCTTAGTCGGTTCAGCAGCCAACTTTGGCTCAGGTCACAATCTCACGGTTCATGATTTCAAGCCCCGCGTCAGACTCTGTGCTGACAGCTCAGAGCCTGGAGCCTGCTTTGGATTCTGTGTCTCCTTCTCTCTGCCTCTTCCCCATTTGCTCTCTGTCTCTCTCTCTCTCTTAAAAATAAAAAAAAAACATTTAAAAATTAAAAAAAAATACAGTAGAAAGGGATGAACTAATGATACAGATAATTATTTTGATGAATCTCAAGGGAATTATGTTGAGTGGGAAAAAAGTCAACCCCAAAAGTTTATATATGTATGTTTCCATTTATGTAACATTCTTGAAGTAACAAAATTATGGAAATAGCAGATTATTGGTTGCCAAAGAGAATAGCTGATGAGTGCTTGGAGGTGGGCATGGCTATAAAAGAACAACCAGAAGTAATCTTGTGGTGATGGAACAGTCCTGTAGCTTGACTGTGATGGTGGGCACACAAACTTATATGTAATAAAATTGTATAGAGGTAAACACACATACACACATGAGTATATGTGTAACTGGGAGATCTGAATAAGATCAGTAGATTGTATCAATGTCAATTTTCTTATTATGATATTGTACCATAGTTTTGCAAAGTGTTCCCATTTTGGAGGAAACTGGGTAAAGGGACACAGGATCCTTCTGTATCATTTTTAAAAACTGTGTGCAACTATACAATTATTGCTAAATGAAAGAGGATTTCAACTACCTCCATTTTGACCTCTGTCTGTACTTCCTAACTGAGTAAGTTCTTCTTTCCAGTTTGTTTCTTAACTCAGGCAAAATATCCTGCAGGCAGAGCATCCTGGTGATGAGAACCAAACTGCCACCTCAAGCAATAAGGACTGCCGGAGCGAACAAGACCCTGTGTGATTGACCCCAAGACAGTGATTAACTTGACCTTTACTACTCACCTGCACATTGGTACCCACTGAGCTTTGTCCCACATTTTTCTTATATAAACCTGGAAGTATTTTCAGCATTTTGGAGACAGTCTTTGAGACATCAGCTCACTGTCTTCTTGGTGTTGGCCTCACAGAAATACATTCCTTTCTGGTTTCTGACTCATCTCTCTGCCCTTTGGATTTTGTCAGAGATGGTTTGGGTCCCTTTGAGCCAGGTGCTGTTGTAGCCCTCCACTCCAGCTACAGAAATTAAAAAAAAAAAAAATAGGAAACAATCTAACAAGTAGTTAGATGGTGGAAATCACAAACGTGTAAAGGACCATCTACCATACTAGCATGTGAATGAGAAACTGTAGCCTGGAAAAAATTTCCAAGAATAGCTTCATACTAAGATTCAAAGGTACTGTATATCAAACAACATAATGAAAGTAAGAGTATATGCTCCTGAAAACTGTGTTAAATAACTCAAAAAATAACTCTAGTTGATGCCAATTCCATTAAATTAAAGCCATTTATGAAAACTTTGAATAAAATTATTTCTTAAAGTGTGAGAATTAATGAAGCACTACTTTTGAATTAATATATCTAATATAGGAGATTTAAAATGTCTGAAACTATATTAATAAACTATTACAGGTAGACATTTGACTATTTCATTTACTTTCCTAAAAACATACTCAAGTTTTTAGAAATTTTTTTATTGGTAAAATGAGAAAATCACCTTATGTTCCAGATGGCCTATATATTTAAATGTATGGAATATTATTGATGTGAAAAAATTAGGCTCAATGGAACTGTGTATTTACTACCACAAAGTATTAAAATGGCAGCGTCAGGATTAGACCCAGATCAGCTTGATTCTAGACGTGGACTTTAAGTTCTCAACCTCCAAAACTTGATCATAACATTCTACAAACCATCCCTCAATGACACCCCAAACTCACTTCCTCTTCTCCATCTGTTAAACAGCAATGCAGCCTGATTTCCATCATCTTAGTGGGGTTTTAAGCTGCTTTTCTAAAGCATTACACATGTTTCTCATGGATATTTTATTTTGAGCTATATGGCCTTTGAATATAGGAGTAAGTTTTGAAATATACATGAGTTGTATATAAAATCATTAGTGTCTGGTATGACTCAAAACAAACCGAACCCTATCTGAAGACCCTCCTCAATGTCTCCCTCTGGAGGCCCAATTAGGAATTTGTTCTTTTGGCTTCACTGAAAGTGAAGACAATGTGTGGTATAGAAAAAGAGTCCACAATTTGTCTGTGCATGGCCAGATAGCAAATATCTTAGGATTTGAAGGTCATACAATTTCTGTTGCAATTACTCTGCCATTGTAGCACAAAACCAGCCACAGACAACCATAAATGAATAAGTGTGGCTGCAATCCAATAAGACTTATTTATGGATGTTGAAATTTTAATTCTGCATACTTTTTATGTACGCTGAAATGTTCTTTTTAAATTTTTAAAAATCATTTAAAACTATAAGTGCCATTTTTATCTCACATACCATGTAAAGACAGGTGGCAAACCAAATTGGCCTCTTGCTGCAATTTGTTGGCCTTTAAGGTAGGAAAAAGAACACTGGACTTGGGATCAGAAGACTCAATTTAGAGAACTGCTGTTGTCACTTGTACAATACGTGACATCAGATGAATCAAATTAATTCAGATAAAATCTCAGGATCCTGATTTACTAATCTATAAAATAAACCATTTGCTTAAATTAACCTTAAAGGCCATTTCAACTTTAAAAACCTATAGTGGCTAATAGATATAAAAATGCTCTCTTGCACTACTAATAAAAAAGATGAAAATTAAAATAACAAGGAGACACTACTATTCACCTGTTTTGTTGGCAAAATTTAAAAATCCCCATCATTGTTCCATAATGTGAAGAAAATACCCTTTCACATGCTGCAAGTGAAAGGGTAAAATGGTACACATTTTCTGGAGTATTATTTGGCAATACTTAATAAAAACATTAAAATGTGCATATTTTTTGACCAAACAAATCTTCAAGGAATTTTTTTAAAGGAGTGATAGTAAGTGGGATGCCTGGGTGGCTCAGTCAGTTACACATCTGACTTGATCTCAGCTCAGGTCTTGATCTCAGGGTCATGAGTTCAAGCCCCACAAAAAACAAGTAATAATAGTGATCAAAAACAATTATAAAAATGTTCATTTCAGTGTTGCCTATAATACTAAAATTTCTGAAACAATTTAAATGTTCAAAAAGAGGGAATTCAAATTATAAGTTATTGTTTATTCATACATTAAATAATACAAAGGCATTTAAAGTGATAATGTAGATCTATACTGACACTGAAACATAGCTAAGATAAATTGTTTAATGAAAAATGTCTCAAAAATATGGAAATGTATGCATATATATGTAAATTACATATAGTACACAAAAATTTTTTTCTTTTTTTTTTCAATATATGAAGTTTATTGTCAAATTGGTTTCCATACAACACCCAGTGCTCATCCCAAAAGGTACCCTCCTCAATACCCATCACCCACCTTCTCCTCCCTCCCACCCCCCATCAACCCTCAGTTTGTTCTCAGTTTTTAAGAGTCTCTTATGATTTGGCTCTCTCCCACTCTAACCTCTTTTTTTTTTCCTTCCCATCCCCCATGGGTTTCTGTAAAGTTTCTCAGGATCCACATAAGAGTGAAAACATATGGTATCTGTCTTTGTATGGCTTATTTCACTTAGCATAACACTTTCCAGTTCCATCCATGTTGCTACAAAGGGCCATATTTCATTCTTTCTCATTGCCACGTAGTACTCCATTGTGTATATAAACCACAATTTCTTTATCCATTCATCAGTTGATGGACATTTAGGCTCTTTCCATAATTTGCTATTGTTGAGAGTGCTGCTATAAACATTGGGGTACAAGTGCCCCTATGCATCAGTACTCCTGTATCCCTTGGGTAAATTCCTAGCAGTGCTATTGCTGGGTCATAGAGTAGGTCTATTTTTGAGGAACCTCCACACTGTTTTCCGGAGTGGCTGCACCAGTTTGCATTCCCACCAACAGTGCAAGAGGGTTCCTGTTTCTCCACATCCTCTCCAGCATCTATAGTCTCCTGATTTGTTCATTTTGGCCACTCTGACTGGCGTGAGGTGATATCTGAGTGTGGTTTTGATTTGTATTTCCCTGATGAGGAGCGACGTTGAGCATCTTTTCATGTGCCTGTTGGCCATCTGGATGTCTTCTTTAGAGAAGTGTCTATTCATGTTTTCTGCCCATTTCTTCACTGGGTTATTTGTTTTTCGGGTGTGGAGTTTGGTGAGCTCTTTATAGATTTAGGATACTAGCCCTTTGTCCGATATGTCATTTGCAAATGTCTTTTCCCATTCCGTTGGTTGCCTTTTAGTTTTGTTGGTTGTTTCCTTTGCTGCGCAGAAGCTTTTTATCTTCATAAGGTCCCAGTAGTTCATTTTTGCTTTTAATTCCCTTGCCTTTGGGGATGTGTCAAATAAGAGATTGCTACGGCTGAGGTCAGAGAGGTCTTTTCCTGCTTTCTCCTCCAGGGTTTTGATGGTTTCCTGTCTCACATTCAGGTCCTTTATCCATTTTGAGTTTATTTTTGTGAATGGTGTGAGAAAGTGGTCTAGTTTCATTCTTCTGCATGTTGCTGTCCAGTTCTCCCAGCACCATTTGTTAAAGAGACTGTCTTTTTTCCATTGGATGTTCTTTCCTCCTTTGTCAAAGATTAGTTGGCCATATGTTTGTGGGTCTAGTTCTGGGGTTTCTATTCTATTCCATTGGTCTATGTGTCTGTTTTTGTGCCAATACCATGCTGTCTTGATGATTACAGCTTTGTAGTAGAGGCTAAAGTCTGGGATTGTGATGCCTTCTGCTTTGGTCTTCTTCTTCAAAATTACTTTGGCTATTCGGGGCCTTTTGTGGTTCCATATGAATTTTAGGATTGCTTGTTCTAGTTTTGAGAAGAATGCTGGTGCAATTTTGATTGGGATTGCATTGAATGTGTAGATAGCTTTGGGTAGTATTGACATTTTGACAATATTTATTCTTCCAATCCATGAGCACGGAATGTTTTTCCATTTCTTTATATCTTCTTCAATTTCCTTCATAAGCTTTCTATAGTTTTCAGCATACAGATCTTTTACATCTTTGGTTAGATTTATTCCTAGGTATTTTATGCTTCTTGGTGCAATTGTGAATGGGATCAGTTTCTTTATTTGTCTTTCTGTTGCTTCATTATTAGTGTATAAGAATGCAACTGATTTCTGTACATTGATTTTGTATCCTGCAACTTTGCTAAATTCATGTATCAGTTCTAGCAGACTTTTGGTGGAGTCTATCGGATTTTCCATGTATAATATGTCATCTGCAAAAAGTGAAAGTTTAACTTCATCTTTGCCAATTTTGATGCCTTTGATTTCCTTTTGTTGTCTGATTGCTGATGCTAGAACTTCCAACACTATGTTAAACAACAGCGGTGAAAGCAGACACCCTGTCGTGTTCCTGATCTTAGGGAAAAAGCTCTCAGCTTTTCCCCATTGAGGATGATGTTAGCTGTGGGCTTTTCATAAATGGCTTTTATGATCTTTAAGTATGTTCCTTCTATGCTGACTTTCTCGAGGGTTTTTATTAAGAAACGTTGCTGAATTTTGTCAAAGGCCTTTTCTGCATCAATTGACAGGATCATATGGTTCTTATCTTTTCTTTTATTAATGTGATGTATCGCGTTGATTGATTTGCGAATGTTGAACCAGCCCTGCATCCCAGGAATGAATCCCACTTGATCATGGTGAATAATTCTTTTTATATGCTGTTGAATTCGATTTGCTAGTATCTTATTGAGAATTTTTGCATCCATATTCATCAGGGATATTGGCCTGTAGTTCTCTTTTTTTACTGGGTCTCTGTCTGGTTTAGGAATCAAAGTAATACTGGCTTCATAGAAGGAGTCTGGAAGTTTTCCTTCCCTTTCTATTTCTTGGAATAGCTTGAGAAGGATAAGTATTATCTCTGCTTTAAATGTCTGGTAGAACTCCCCTGGGAAGCCATCTGGTCCTGGACTCTTTATTTGTCGGGAAATTTTTGATAACTGATTCAATTTCTTCGTTGGTTATGGGTCTGTTCAAACTTTCTATTTCCTCCTGATTGAGTTTTGGAAGTGTGTGGATGTTTAGGAATTTGTCCATTTCTTCCAGATTGTCCAGTTTGTTGGCATATAATTTTTCATAGTATTCCCTGACAATTGCTTATACCTCTGAGGGATTGGTTGTAATAATTCCATTTTCATTCATGATTTTATCTATTTGGGTCATCTTCCTTTTCTTTTTGAGAAGCCTGGCTAGAGGTTTATCAATTTAGTTTATTTTTTCAAAAAACCAACTCTTGGTTCCATTGATCTGCTCTACAGTTTTTTTAGATTCTATATTGTTTATTTCTGCTCTGATCTTTATTATTTCTTTTCTTCTGCTGGGTTTAGGCTGTCTTTGCTGTTCTGCTTCTATTTCCTTTAGATGTGCTGTTAGATTTTGTATTTGGGATTTTTCTTGTTTCTTGAGATAGGCCTGGATTGCAATGTATTTTCCTCTCAGGACTGCCTTCGCTGCATCCCAAAGCGTTTGGATTTTTGTATTTTCATTTTCGTTTGTTTCCATATATTTTTTAATTTCTTCTCTAATTGCCTGGTTGACCCATTCATTCTTTGGTATGGTGTTCTTTAACCTCCATGCTTTTGGAGGTTTTCCAGACTTTTTCCTGTGGTTGATTTCAAGCTTCATAGCATTGTGGTCTGAAAGTATGCATGGTATGATTTCAATTCTTGTATACTTATGAAGGGCTGTTTTGTGACCCAGTATGTGATCTATCTTGGAGAATGTTCCATGTGCACTCGAGAAGAAAGTATATTCACTTGCTTTGGGATGCAGAGTTCTAAATATATCTGTCAAGTCCATCTGATCCAATGTATCATTCAGGGCCCTTGTTTCTTTATTGACCGTGTGTCTAGATGATCTATCCATTTCTGTAAGTGGAGTGTTAAAGTCCCCTGCAATTACCACATTCTTATCAATAAGGTTGCTTATGTTTGTGAGTAATTGTTTTATATATTTGGGGGCTCCTGTATTCGGTGCATAGACATTTATAATTGTTAGCTCTTCCTGATGGATAGACCCTGTGATTATTATATAATGCCCTTCTTCATCTCTTGTTACAGCCTTTAATTTAAAGTCTAGTTTGTCTGATATAAGTATGGCTACTCCAGCTTTCTTTTGACTTCCAGTGGCATGATAAATAGTTCTCCATCCCCTCACTCTCAATCTGAAGGTGTCTTCAGGTCTAAAATGAGTCTCTTGTAGACAGCAAATAGATGGGTCTTATTTTTTTATCCATTCTGATACCCCATGTCTTTTGGTTGGCGCATTTAGTCCATTTACATTCAGTGTCATTATAGAAAGATATGGGTTTAGAGTCATTGTGATGTCCATAGGTTTCCTGCTTGTATCAATGTCTCTGGTACTTTGTCTCACAGGATCCCCCTTAGGATCTCTTGTAGGGCTGGTTTAGTGGTGATGAATTCCTTCAGTTTTTGTTTGTTTGGGAAGACCTTTATCTCTCCTTCTATTCTAAATGACAGACTTGCTGGATAAAGGATTCTCGGCTGCATATTTTTTCTGTTCATCACATTTGAAGATCTCCTGCCATTCCTTTCTGGCCTGCCAAGTTTCAGTAGAGAGATCGGTCACGAGTCTTATAGGTCTCCCTTTATATGTTAGAGCACGTTTATCTCTAGCTGCTTTCAGAATTTTCTCTTTATCCTTGTATTTTGCCAGTTTCACTATGATATGTCGTGCAAAAGATCAATTCAAGTTACGCCTGAAGGGAGTTTTCTGTGCCTCTTGGATTTCAATGCCTTTTTCCTTCTCCAGATCAGGGAAGTTCTCAGCTATTATTTCTTCAAGTACTCCTTCAGCACCTTTCCCTCTCTCTTCCTCCTCTGGAATACCAATTATGCGTAGATTATTTCTCTTTAGTGCATCACTTAGTTCTCTAATTTTCCCCTCATACTCCTGGATTTTTTTATCTCTCTTTTTCTCAGCTTCTTCTTTTTCCATAATTTTATCTTCTAGTTCACCTATTCTCTCCTCTGCCTCTTCAATCCGAGCCTTGGTTGTCTCCATTTTATTTTGCAGCTCATTGATAGCATTTTTTAGCTCCTCCTGGCTGTTCCTTAGTCCCTTGATCTCTGTAGCAATAGATTCCCCGCTGTCCTTTATACTGTTTTCAAGCCCACCGATTAATTTTATGACTAGTATTCTAAATTCACTTTCTGTTATATTGTTTAAATCGTTTTTGATCAGTTCGTTAGCTGTTGTTATTTCCTGGACGTTTTTTTGAGGGGAATTCTTCCGTTTCGTCATTTTGGATAGTCCCTGGAGTGGTGCGGAACTGCGGGGCACTTCCCCTGTGCTGTCTTGAATAACTTGCGTTGGTGGGCGGGGCCGCAGTCAGACTGGTGTGTACCTTCTCTTCCCCTCTCCTAGGAGCAGGATTCACTGTGAGGTGGCGTGGCCTGTCTGGGCTACTTGCACACTGCCAGGCTTGTGGTGCTGGGGATCTGGCGTATTAGCTGGGGTGGATTGGCATGGTGCGGGGGGGGGGGGGGGGGGGATGGGGTGGCGGGAGGGGCAGGCTCAGCTCACTTTTCCTTCGGAGATCCGCTTTGGGAGGGGTCCTGTGGCACCAGGAAGGAGTCAGACCCACCGGAGGGATGGATCCACAGAAGCACAGCGTTGGGAGTTTGCGTGGTACAAGCAAGTTCCCTGGCAGGAACTGGTTCCCTTTGGGATTTTGGCTGGAGGATGGGTGAGGGAGATGGCGCTGGCAAGCGCCTTTGTTCCCTGCCAAGCTGAGCTCTGTCGTTCGGGGCTCAACAACTCTCCCTCCTGTTGTCCTTCAGCCCTCCCGTTCTCCAAGCAGAGCTGTTAGCTTATAACCTTCCAGATGTCAAGTCCCGCTTGCTGTCGGAACACACTCCGTCCAGCCCCTCTACTTTTACAAGCTAGACTCGGGGACTCAGCTTGGCCGGCGGGCCGCCCCTCCACCCCGGCTCCTTCCCGCCCGCCCGTATACCGCACACTGCCTCACCGCCATTCCTACCCTCTTCCGTGGGCCTCTTGTCTGCGCTTGGCTCTGGAGACTCTGTTCTGCTAGTCTTCTGGCGGTTTTCTGGGTTATTTAGGCAGGTGTAGGTGGAATCTAAGTGATCAGCAGGCCGTACGGTGAGCCCAGCATTCTCCTACACTGCCATCTTCCCCGGATCCAGCCAAAAATGTTTTTTTAAAAAGGTGCTCAAACTCAAGGTTTTCCTCAGAGCACTTGCCCATCTCCAAAACCCTAGAAATTCAGATGCAATAAGCCTCACATAAAGGCAGAAATCAAGGTCTGTACTAAATGAAAAGTCAAGCATGAACCTTCATACAAAGCAAGAAGCCCAAAATTCAGCTGTCAAAGGACTAGTGAGGAGGGAGAATAACCCAACCATTAGAAAACTGGGAATAGAAGGGAACTTCCTCACACTTCTAGAGGACATGCATGAAAAACCTCCAGCTAACATTCCACTTAATGTTTTCTCCCTAAGATCGGATATAAGAAAAGGATGCTTATTTTTGCCCCTTTTATTTGACATTATAGTAGAGGTGCTAACCAGTGAAACAAGCCAAGAAATAAAAGGGGGGGACGGTGGCAGCAGCAAAATAATGGAACTGAGAGTCCTAGGAGCCCTAGCTCTCATCCACACCCCCACCCCCACCCCACCAGAAACACTGATTTAACAACTGCATAAGAAACAAAATACCTTTATAAGAAGTCCAGAATCCAGTTAAGAAATTGAAGTATGTAGATGTGTAAAACATGAAAGTAGACACACTTTAATAGGCAAGAGAAATTTCACTCTACCCAGGTCAGCTCTTCTCCTAAATAAGCACAGCTCAGTGCCAAAAGAGATCTTACTCTTTCCTGGGAAAAGGGTGAGAGATTGGGGTGAACATCCAATTTCCCCAGGCTTCCAGATTACTGCTGACTTTCAGGGCACTCTCCAAGAGCTGGTTTCTGTCTCACTTCACACAAGAGATTGCTGAAAGAACTGGCAGAGTTCAGACCCCTGGGTCAGCTAGAACAAAAGGCATCTTCCTTGCAGCCATATCAGATCTATGAGGTTCAGAAAATGCACACGAAAGAGGATTTTTCTCTAGAGGAGAGAGATGATTTGAGTTTGAATCCAACATCCCATACTTCCCAAAGGGCTGGTTTCTGCCTCACCTCACACAGAGCTCTGAAGGAAGTGACATACTCAGACACCAGAGAGACCAAGAGATTATGGGTTCTTGAAAGAAAAAGAAAGATTGGACACCTAGGGCAGCTAAAAACAAAGGCCAAGAATCTCTAGCCAGGATGACAGAGAAGACTGGTCTTCTCAGTCAAACCAGTCTATAAAAACGGGGAAAGTTGGCTGTTTCTTCAAATATGCAGACACCAATGCAAGACTATGAAAACATGAAGCATCAGGAAACACAACATAATCAAAGAACAAAATAAACCCCCAGAAAGTAACTGACTCTAAAGAAATGGAGACCTATGCATTGCCTGAAAAAAAATCTTAAAGAAGTTCAATGACTTACCAGAGAACAAAGATAGACAAGTAAACAAAATTGGAAAAACAATACATTAACAAAATGAGAATATCAACAGAGACTTAAAAATACTGAAAAGTACCAAACAGAAATCATAAAGCTGATGAATATAACTGAATTTAAAAATTCACTAAGAAGTTGAACATCAGAATTGATCAAGCAGAAGAAAGAATCAGAGAACTTGAAGACAAATCATTTGAGATTATGTATTCAGAAGAAAAAAAGAAAAAAGGATTTTTAAAAAACTGAAAAACAAAGCTTAAGAGAATTATGAAATACTATCAATAAAACTGTGATACACATTATGAGAATCCCAGAAGGAAAAGAGAGAGATAAAGAAAGAAGCATAAGGCTTAAAGGAATAATGGCTGAAAACTTCCTAAATCTTGGGAAGGAGATAGACATCCAGATTCATAAAGCTTAAAAGAACCAAAAAGGGTGAATCCAAAGATTACATTAAAAGACTTTAACATCAAATTGTTAAAAGTCAAGGACACAGAGAAGATTTTGAAACCAGTAAGAGAAATGCAACTCCTCATATACAAGGGAGCCCCCAGAAGATAATCAGTAAGTTATTCAGGAGAAAAATTCAGGCAAGAAAAGAATGGGCTGGTATATTAAAAGTACTGAAAGATAAAAACTGATAACCAAGAAAACTGTATCTAACAAAACCATCCTTTAGAAATGAAGAAGAAATAAACACTTTCCCAGACCAATAAAATCTGAGGGGGTTCATTACTACTCTGCTTTATGAGAAATGCTAAATGGAGTTAATGAAGTTGTTCAAGTTGAAACTATATATATATATATATATATATACATATATATATATATATAACACATAAACATAAATAATGAAGTTGTTTAAGTTGAAACTATATATATATATTACACATAAACATTGAAGGCATGCAAAAGTATAAAATTCATTAACAAAAGTAAATATGCAGACAAATACAGAATAATGTAATACTGTAGTGGGGTTGTGTAAATCACTTTTAACTCTTGCACAAAAGTTAAAAGAAAATAGTACTAAAATAACTATAAATACAGAATGTATTAACAAATACACAATATACAAATATGTAAATTGTAATACCCATAAAACATAAATTGGAGGAGAGAGGTAAAAGTGTAGAGTTTCTGTATGCAATTGAAGTTAAGTTGTTATTAGCTCAAATAGACAGTTTTAACTATAAAATATTTTATGTAAGCCTTGTGATAACCACAAAGAAAATATCTATAGTAGATACATAAAAGAAAAAAAAGAAAGGAATCAAAGCATATCACTATAGTCACCATAACAAAGGAAAATGGTAAAGTAGGAAAAAAGGGACAAAAGAACCCAAATCAAACAGAATAAAAATTAACAAAATGGTAATAGTAAGTTCTTACCTATCAATAATTGCTTTAAAAATAAATAGATCGGGGCGCCTGGGTGGCTCAGCAGGTTAAACATCTGACTTCAGCTCAGGTCATGATTTCACGGTTCATGAATTCAAACCCCATGCTGGACTCTCTGCTGTCAGTGCAAAGCTCACTTCAAATCATCTTTTTCTCCCTCTCTCTCTGCCTCTCTTTCTCTCTCTCTCTTTTTCTCTCTCTCTCTCTCAACAATAAATAAACATTTAATAAAATAAAAATATATAGATTAAACTCTCCAATCAAAAGAAATAGAGTGGCTAAATAGATAAAATAAAAACAAGATCCAACTATATGCTGCCTACAAGAGATTCACTTCAGAATTAAAGACATACGTAGACTGAATGTGAATATTCCATGCAAAAGATAATCCATGCAAATGGTAACCAAAAGAGAGTACAGATGGCTGTACTTATATCAGAAAAAAAATAAAATTTAAATCAAAAACTGTTACAAGAGACAAAAAAGGTTGATATATAATTAAAAAGCTAATTTATAACAAAAATATAACAATTATAAACATATATGCACTCAACACTAGAGCCCCTCAACATATAAAGCACATATTGACAGATCTGAAGAGAGAAATAGATAGCAACACAATAATAGTAGAAGACTTCAACTACATTTTCAACAATGGATAGACCATCCAGACAGAATGTCAATAAGGAAACAAAGGACTCAAACAACACTACAGACTGAATGCTCCTAACAGACCCATACAGAACATTCCACCCCCTCCAAAAAAACAAATAAAACAAAAAAACACAAAAAACCAGAATACACATTTTTCTCAAATAAACATGAAACATTCTTCATGAGATATCATGTTAGGACACACAAAAAGTCTCAACAAATTTAAGAATTTTGAAATCACACCCAGTATCTTTTCTGAATACAGTGGAAGGAAGTCAATAACAGAAAGAAAACTGGAAAATTCACAAAAGTGTGGAAATTAAATAATAATACAATCCTGAACAATCATTAGGTCAAAGGAGGAGTTAAAAGGGAAATTAGGAAATACCTTGAAACAAACAAAATGAAAATACAATATACCAAAACCTATAGAATGCAACAAAAGCAGTACTAAAAGAGAATTTTATTGCAATAAATGCTTACATTAAAAAAAGAAAGATTACATTAAGAAAGATTTTAAATAAATAGCCTAAACTTATCCTCAAGGAACTAGAAAAAAAGGGGACACACTAAGCCCAAAGTCAGCAGAAGGAAGGGAATAAAGATACAAGCAAAAAAAGACTAGAAAAACAATTAAAAAATCAATGAAATTGACAGATGGTCTTTTAGAAAGATAAACAAAATTCACAGTTAGGTAGACTAAGAAAAAGGAGTAAAGACTCAAAATCAGAAATGAAAGAGGAAATATTAAAACTGATGCCACAGGAATAAAAGAATCATAAGACATTACTATGAACAACAAATTGGGTAACCTAGAAGAAATGGATAAATTCCTAGAACCACATGATTTACAAGAACTGAATCATGAAGAAATAGAAAATCTGAATAGACCGATAACCAGTAAGGAGATTGAATTAGTAATGCAAAATTTCCCAACAAAGAAAACCTCAGGACCAGATGGCTTCACTGGTAAATTCTATCAAACATTTAAAGAAGAATTAATGCCAATATTTCTTAAACTGTTCCAAATGTTGAAGAAAAAACACTTCCAAATTAATTTTTGAAGGCTTTAGTACCTTGTTACCAAAGCCAAAGACATATCTCTCTCTCTCACACACACACACACACACACGCACATGCATACACACACACATACACACCTATAGTCCAATATCTCTAATAAACATAGATATAAAAACCCCTCAACAAAATACTAGCAAACTAAACTTAACCACACATTAAAAGGATCATATCCCATGACCAAGTTGACTTTATCTCTGAAAAGCAAAAATGGTTGAACACATAAAAATCAATTAAGGGAGAGGAGGAGTTAAGATGACAGAGTAGTAAAGGGACCCTGGGTTTGTCTTGACCCTCAAACACAGCTAGATCAACAAGAAACCATTTTGAATATCTAGGAAATCAATCTGAGGATTAACAGAACAATCTGCATAATTTGAGGGAGAGAACACAGCAGGTATGTGGTGTGGAGCAGAGGTGAATTGGGGGAGATGAACAGAGGGGAGGGAGCCATTTTCATGGAGAGAAGAAAGACAGAAGGGGAAAGAGAGAAGTTCCCCAAAACCATTAACAGGGGGAAAAGGAGAGGGTTTCAATACTGCCAGTTTTTATAAACAGTGGGGCACAGAGTCTGAAGTTTCAGAGGTCAGGCCCTGGTGGTGCTCCTGTAAGGAATAAAGATGGAGCTCCGGTAGGGGGCAACACAGTGTGAGGATCCCCTAGGTTGCACAGGGAGAAGTGGTTCCCCTACTTAGAGTGCATTTGGTAGAGGTGATATGGCTTCTCCGCAGGCAAAAGACACAGAGGGCACCATCAAGCAACCACGTTCACCCATATAGGAACAAAAGACACTGGTTGAGGGCAGCAAACCCTGACACTGGCTGTGTGTTGTGATTTACCATAAATTCTGAGCTGTTGCCTCTGCATGGTTGCACAACCATTTCCTGGGACAAGCCAGCCCTGGTCACAGTGTGGCAAGACCCTCTCCCAGAAGATCACGGAGGGTCCAAACTGTGGGGGTCTCTGAACTGTGGAGTTTAGAAACACAGCCACATCTGAGATAAAACTCTGGAGAAAGGTGCCACCTAGTAGGGAGACAGCTCAGACACAGACATGGGAAATGCAGAGAGCTGTTGGAAGCAGGGAACACAAGAGGGGTGACTGATTGCTCATTTGTGAGGGCACAAATTTCCCACTCTGGAGTAGTGAGTGGGGCGAAGTCATTTTCACCATTAGCCCACCAACACTGATGGACCCCAGTGAGCCACCAACTGGAGAATGAAGCCGTTACACCAAGCCCTGCCCCACTGTGCCCTCCGGGTACATCTCCACTAGAGTGAGTAAGCCTGAGAATCAGAGCCACAGGCTCCTCCCCCAGAAGACCAGAACAAATCCCTTCCATGAGCTTAGTGTCTGCTACAAAGTTTCACCTCTAGGGAAAACTGGATCTAGCTTCATTTGGGTTTTTTGTTTGCTTGTTCATTTGTTTTTATTTTTGTTGCTTCTAGTTTTGTTTTTGTTGTTGTTGTTTTTCTTTTCTTTTGTTTCTTGATACAGAGGGAGCAATATTTCCCATTTTAAAATTTTTTTTTATTTTTTAATTTTTATTTTTTTTCTCTCTTCTTTTCTCTTTTCTCTTCTTTATATCTAGCTTCTCTTAACAAGCAGACTAAAATACACCTAGGATCTAGCTTCCTTTATTTGATTTTTTAAATTTTTTTAATTTTTATTTCATTCTATTATTCTTATTGTTTTTTTCTTCCTCCAAAATGACAAGGCAGAAGAATTCACCTCAAAAGAAAGAACAGGAAAAAATGATGGCCAGGGATTTAGTCAACACAGATATAAGTAAGATGTCTGAACTAGAATTTAAAACAATGATTATAAGGCTACTGGCTGAGCTTGAAAAAAACACCACAGGATCCATTTCTGCAGAGAGAAAAGAACCAAAAATCTAATCAGGTGAAAATTAAAAATGCTGTAGCCAAGATGCAAACTCAAATGGAGGCCATAAAAATGAGGACAGATGAGGCAGAGGAATGAATTAGCGATACAGAAGATAAATTATGGAAAATAATAAAGCTGAAAAGAAGAGGGAAACAAAGGTCAGGTATCACAAAGGCAGATTTAAGGAACTCAGCAATTTATTAAAATATAATAACATTTGTATCATAGGAGTCTCATAAGATGAAGAGAGAGAAGAGGGGGCAGAAGGCTTATGTGAGCAAATTGTAGCTGAATTTCCCTAATCTGGGTAAGGACACAGATATCAAAATCCAAGAAGCACAGAGAATATTGTGAAATTCAGCAAAAGCCAGCCATCACCAAGACATATCATAGTCAAATTCACAAAATACACAGACAAGGAAAGAATTATGAAAGCAGCAGGGGGGTTGGGGGGAATGTCCTTAACCTACAAGGGAAGACAGATCAGGTTTGTAGCAGATCTGTCTGCAGAAACTTGGCAAGCCAGAAAGGAGTGGCAAGATATATTCAACGTGCTGAATGGAAAAATATGCAGCCAAGAATACTCTATCTAGAAGGCTGTCATTCAAAATAGAAACAGAGATAGTTTCCCAGACAAACAAAAATTAAAGGAGTTTGTGACCAATAAGCCAACCTGCAAGAAGTTTTAAGGGGAATTCTCTGAGTGAAGGAAAAAAAAAAAAAAAAGACCAAAAGCAACAAAGACTAGAAAGGACCAAAGAGCATGAACAGAAACACTAACTCTACAGGCAAGACAATGGCACTAAATTCATATCTTTCAATAATCACTCTGAATGTAAATGGACTAAATGCTTCAATCAAAAGATAAAAAAAAACAAGGCCCATCTATATGCTGCCAACAAGAGACTGATTTTAGACCTAAATACACCTGCAGATTAAAGTGAGGGAATGGAGCAGGTGGCCAGTGAGCTCAGTTGGTTAGAGCATGGTGCTAATAAAGTGAGGGAATGGGAAACCATCTATCATGCTAATGGAGGTCAAAAGAAAGCAGAAGTAGCCCTACTTATATCAGACAAACTAGATTTTAAAACACAGACTATAACAAGAGATGAAGAAGAGCATGATATCATTATAAGGGGTTTAGCTATCAAAAAGACCTAACAATTGTAAATATTTATGCCCCCAAGTTGAAATAACCCAAATATATAAATCAATTAATCACAAACATAAAGAAACTCATTGATAATACAATAATAGTAGAAGACTTTAACACCCACTTACAGCAATGGACAGATCACCTAAACAGAATATCATCAAGGAAAAAATGGATTTGGATTGGATGACACAGTGGACCAGATGGACTTAACAGATATATTCAGAACATTTCATCCTAAAGCAGCAGAATACACATTCTTTTTTGAGTGCATATGAAACATTCTCCAGAATAGATCACAAAGTGGGTCACAAATCAACCCTACACAAGTATAAAAAAGTCAAGATTGTACCATGCATATTTTCAATTCACAACACTGAAACTTGAAGTCAACCACAAGAAAAAATTTAGAAAGACCTCAAATACATGGAAGTTAAAGAATATCCTAGTAAAGTATGAATGAGTTAACCAGAAATTAAAGAAGAAATAAAAAATACATGGAAGCAAATGAAAATAAAAACACAACAGTCCAAACCCTTTGGGATGCAGAAAAGGCAGTCCTAAGAGGAAAGTATATAGCAATTAAGGCCTATCTTAAGAAGCAAGAAAGGTCCCAAAGACACAACCTACCCTTACACCTAAAGTAGCTAGAAAATGAACAGCAAATAAAGCCTAGAGCCAGAAGAAGAAGGGAAATAATAAAGATTAGAGCAGAAATAAATGATATAGAAACAAAACAACAACAACAACAACAAAACAGTAAAACAGATCAATGAAACTAAGAGCTGGTTCTTTGAAAGAATTAACAAAATTGATAAGCCCCTAGCCAGACTTATCAAAAATAAAAAAGAAATGACCCAAAAAGACAAAATCATGAATGAAAGAAGAGAGATCACAACCAACACCATCAAAATACAATTATAAGAGAATACTATGAAAAATTATATACCAACAAACAAGGCAATCTGGAAGAAATGGACAAATTCCTCACAAACTACCAAAACTGAAACAGAAAGAAATAGAAAATTTGAACAGGTCAAAACCAGAAAAGAAATTGAATCAGTAATCAAAAATCTCCCAACAAACAGGAGTCCTGGGCCAGATGGCTTCCCAGGGGACTTCTACCAGACATTTAAAGAAGTAATACCTATTCTTCTCAAACTGTTCCAAAAAATACAAATGGAAGGAAAACTTCCAAACTCATTCTATGAAGCCAGCATTACCTTGATTTCAAAACCAGACAAAGATCCCACTAAAAAGGAGAACTATAGATCAATTTTCCTGATGAATATGGAAGCAAAAATTCTCAACAAGATATTACCAAATCTAATTCAACAGTATATAAAAAGAATTATTCACCATGATCAAGTGGGATTTATTCCTGGGTTGCAAGGCTGGTTCAATATTCACAAATCAATCAATGTGATACACCACATTAATAAAAAAAGAAAAGAAAAAAAAAGGATGAGAACCATATGATCCTGTCAATAGATGCAGAAAAAGCATTTGACAAAATACAGCATCTAATCTTGATAAAAAACACTCAACAGAGTAAGGATAGATGAAACATACCTGAACATAATAAATACCATATGTGAAAGACCCACATCTAATATATCCTCAATGAGGAAAAACTGAGAGCCTCTCTCCTACAGTCAGGAACAAGACAAGAATGTCCATTCTCACCATTACTATTTAACATAATATTGGAAGTATTAGCCTCAGCAATCAGACAACAAAAGGAAATAAAAAATATCCAAATCAGCAAGGAAGAAGTCAAACTTTCACAATATGCAGACAACATGATACTCTAGGTAGAGAACCTGAAAGACTCCACCAAAAAAATTGCTAGAACTAATACATGAATTCAGCAAAGTCACAGGATATAAAATGAACATACAGAAATCTGTTGCATTTTTATACACCAATAATGAAGCAGCAGAAAAAGAAATCAAGGAATCTATCCCATTTGCAATTGCACCAAAAACAATAAGATACCTAGGGATAAACCTAACTAAAGAGGTAGGGGTGCCTGGGTGGCATAGTTGGTTAAGAGGCCGACTCTTGATCTCGGTTCAGGTCATGATCTCACAGTTTGTGAGTTTAAGCCTGTGTTGAGCTCTGCACTGACAGTGTAGAGCCTGTTTAGAATTCTCTCTCCCTGTCTTTCTGCCCCTACCCCACTCATGCTCTCTTTCTCTCTCTTTCAAAGTAAATAAATAAACTTTTAAAAAAAATTTTTAAGCTAAAGAGGTAAAAGGTCTATACTCTGAAAACTATAGAAGCTTATGAAAGAAATTGAAGAGGACACAAAGAAACGGAAAAGCATCCCATGCTCATTGATTTGAAGAACAAACACTGTTAAAATGTCCATACACCCAAAGCAATCTATACATTTAATGCAATCCTTATGAAAATACGACTAGCATTTTTTGCAGAGCTAGAACAAATAATGCTAAGATTTGTATGGAACCACAAAATACCCCAAATAGCCAAAGCAACCATGAAAAAGAAAAACAAATTAGAGGCATCACGATTCTGGATTCCAAGCTATATTACAAAGCTGTAGTCATCAAGACAGTATGGTACTGGCACAAAAACAGACACATAGATTAATGGAACAGAATAGAAAAGCCAGAAATGGACCCACAACTATATGGTCAACTCATCTTTGACAAAACAGGAAAGAATATCCCATGGAAAAAAGATGGTTTTTTTCAACAAATGGTTTTGGGAAAAGGGGATGGGGACACACAAAAGAATGAAACTGGACAACTTTCTTACACCAACACAAAAGCACATTCAAAATGAATGAGAGACCTAAAATATGAGCCAGGAAACCATCAAAATCCTAAGGAGAACACAGGCATCAACCTCTTTGACCCTGGCTGGAGCAACTTCCTACTAGACATGTTGCTGAAGGCATGGAAAACAAAAGCAGTGATGAACGACTGGGATTTCATCAAGATAAAAAGCTGCTGCACAACAAAGGAAACAATCAACAAAACTAAAAGGCAGCCTACATAATAGGAAAAGATATTTGCAAATGACATATGAGATAAAGGGTTATTATCCAAAATCTATAAAGAACTTATCAAACCCAACATTCAAAAAACAAAAACCCATGAAGACATGGGCAAAAGCCATGAATCAACACTTTTCCAAAGAAGACATCCAGATGGCTAACAGACACATTTTCATTCATCATCATGGAAATACAAGTCAAAACCACAATGAGATACCACCTCACACCTGTCAGGATGGCTAAAATTAACAACAGGTTTTGACAAGGATGAAGAGAAAGGGAATCCTCTTGCAGTGTTGGTGGGAATGCAAACTGGTGCAGCCACTCTGGAAAACAGTATGGAAGTTCCTCAAGAAACTAAAAATAGAACTACCCTGTGATCCAGCAATTGCACTATTAGGTATTTACCCAAAGGATACAAAAATACAGATTTGAAGGGGTACATGCACCCCAATGTTTATAGCAGCATTATCAAAAATAGCCAAACTATGGAGAGAGCCCAAATGTTCACTGACTGATGAATGGATAAAGAAGATGTGGTATATGTATATATAATGGAATATTACCCAGTCATCAAAAAGAACAAAATCTTGCCATTTGCAATAATGTGGATGGAGCTAGAATGTATTATGCTAAGCAAAATAAGTAATCAGAGAAAGACAAATACCATGATTTCACTAGTATGTGTAATTTAAGAAACAAAACAGATGAACATGTGGGGAGGGTAAGAGGGAGAGAAGAGAGGGAAACAATCATAAGAGACTCTTAATGATAGAGAACAAACTATGGGTTGAGGGAGGGAGGGGGGATGGTCTAGATGGGTGATGGGTACTAAGGAGGGTCCTTGTAATGAGCACTGGGTGTTGAATGTAAGTAATGAATCACTGAATTCTACTCCTGAAACCAATATTGCACTGTATGTTAACTAACTAAAATTTAAATTAAAAACTCAGTGTGATACATCACATTAATGTGAATGAAGGAAAAAGTTTTCACCTCAATAGATGTTGAAAAAGTATTTGACAACACCTATTCATGAAAAACTCTCAACTAGGTATGGAAGGAATGTATCTCAATATAATAAAGGCCATATATAAAAATCCCACAGCTTACATCATACTCAAAGGTGAAAAACTGAAAGATTTTCCTTTAAAGACCAAGAACAAAGGGTGCCTGGGTGGCTTAGTCAGTTAAGCATCTGACTTTGGCTTAGGTCATGATCTTGCAGTCTCTGAGTTTGAGCACCATGTCAGGCTTTATGCTGACAGCTCAGAGCCCGGAGCCTGCTTCGGATTCTGTGTCTGCTTCTCTCTCTGCCCCTCCCCTGCTCATTCCCTCTTTCTGTCTCTCTCTCTCTCTCTCTCTCTCTCTCTCTCTCTCTTCTCAAAACATAAATAAACATTAAAAAGAATTTTTTTAATAAAAATAAAGACCAAAAACAAGATAAGAATGCCCACTCCTGACTCTTGCCACTTCTATTCAATGTAATACTGGAAGTCCTAGCTACAGCAATTAGGCAAGAAAAAGAAATAAAAGGCATCTAAATTGAAAAGGAAGTAACAAAATTATATTTCCAGATGACATGATCTCACATGTAAAAAATCCTAAAGACTTCACACACACACACACACACACACACACACACATATTAGAAGTAATTAACAAATTCAGTACAGTTGTGGAATACAAAATCAACATTCAAAAATCAGTTTCTATCACTCTTTCCACCATCTTGGAACCTGTGGAAGCCTGCTGGGAACAGGACTCCTATGATGACAAATATGTCTAGAAGGCTGTGGTCCAAAGCCATTTTTGCTGGCTATATGCAGTGTCTGTGGAACCAGAGGGAGCACACAGCTCTTCTTAAAATTGACAGTGTTTATGCTTGAGATGAAACTGAATTCTATCTAGGCAAGAGATGTGCTTATGTGTACAAAGCAAAGAAAAACATGGTGACTACTGGTGGCAAGCTGAACAAAACCAGAGTCATCTGGGGAAAAGTAACTCATGCTCATGGAAACAGTGGCATAGTTTGTGCCAAATTACAAATAAACTTTCCTACTAAAGCCATTGGCCACAGAACCTGTGTGATGCTGTTCCCCTCAAGTATTTAAATTAGCTGAAAAGGAAATAAACAAATAAATAAATAAACAAGGGTGTAGATTTATTTTCTTGTATTTTTGTTTTAAAAAATCCGTTTCTATCACTTTTTTTCAGTATAGAAAAATCATTTCTATACACTAATGTGAACCATCCAAAAGGGAAATCAAAGAGATAATCCCTCTACTATAGCATAAAAAATATTTAGGAATAAATTTAACCAAGTGAAAGACGTGTACACTGAAAACTATAATATATCAATGGAAGAAATTTAAAGAAGACAAATAAATGGAAAGACATCCATGTTTGTGGATTAGAAGACTTAATATTGAAGGCAATCTACAGATCCAATACTATCCCTATCAAAACTCTAATGAGATTTTTTACAGAAATAAAGAAAAATAATCCTAAAGTTCATATGGAAACACAAAAGATACAGAATAGCCAAAGTGATCTTGAGAAAAAAAGAACAAAGCTGGAGGCATCACACTTTCTAATCTCAAAATATATTACAAAGATAAAGTAATTAGAACACTCTGGTACTGGCATAAAGACAGACATGTAGACAAATGCAGCAGAACAGAGAGCCCAGATAAACCCACACAGGTACAGTCTACTGGTCTTCAAAAGGGTGCCAAGAATACACATGGGTAAAATATAGTCCATTCAACAAAGAGCATTGGGAAAACTGGATATCTATATAAAAAGAAAATAAAATTGGACCTCTATCTTACACGATACATAAAAACAAGCTCAAAATGGATTAAAGACTTAAATGTAAAACTTGACACTATAAAATTCCTAGAAGAAAACAGGGGGAAATTTTGACACTTGGATAGATACCAAAAGTACAAACAACAAAAGCAAAAATAGACAAGTGGGACTACATCAAACTAAAAAGCTTCTGCATGGCAAAGGAAACAATAAACCGATGAAAAAGGCAATTTATGGACTGAGAGAAAATATTTTCAACCCTATATCTGATAGCTAAAATCCAAAATATATAAGAAACACCTACAACTCAATAGCAAAACATTTTAAAAAGACTTAAAAATATGCAAAAGATTTGAATAGGTATTTCTCCAAATATGACATACAAATGGCCAACAGGTATATGAAAAGATGTTTAAATTAACATCACTAATCATCGGGGAAACACAAATCAAAACCACGGTTAGATATCACTTCACACTAGTTAGGATGGCCACCATTAAAAACACATAAATAAATGTTGGTGAAGATGTGGAGAAATTGGAACCTTTCTACACTGTTGGTGAGAATGTAAAATGGTGCAGCCACCATGGAAAATAGTACTGAGGTGCCTCAATAAAATTAAAAAAAGAGCTACCATAAGTTCCAACAAACTCATTTCTGGGTATAGACCCAAAAGAATTGAAATCAGAATCTCTTATGTTAATGGCAACCCTATTCATAACAGCCAAAATACCAAAACAACCCAAATGTCCATCAACAGATGAGTGGATAAAGAGAATGTGGTATATACATACAATAAAATATTATTTAGCCTTAAAGAAATAAGAAAATTCTGGCATTTGTGACAACACAGGTGAACCCAGATGACACTATGCAAAGTGAAATTAGCCAACCACAAGACAAATACTTCATGATTCCACTTGCATATGGTACCTAAAATAGTCATATCATAGAAACAGAGGAAAGAACAGTGGTTACCAGGGGCTGGGGGTATGAGGAAATGGGAAATTTTTGTTTAATAAATATAAAATTTTAGTTATTCAAGATGAATTAGGTCTAGGGATCTGCTATACAGATCAACAATGTTATGTTGTGTACTTAAAAAGGAAAGGAAAAGGTAAAATTGTCTCTATGTATGGATTACATGATTGTTTATGTAGAAAATCCTAAGGAACCTACAAAATAAAATTACTAGAACTAATAAGTGAATTTAATAATGTCATAGCATGCCTGTTATCAGTTTATTGCTTCTAATCTCCAAATTCTTCCTTTTAGCCTGCTCTGTGAAAATAGATCTGGGCCTTTTAAGTATTTTTTTCCCCATGACGGTTGGTACTGAAGTTTTGTCAATAGAGAGCGCTGGAGAGACATTACAGAAGAAGAAGAGTTTTGTTTTCTGGTTCCAGTGTGCTCCTTGGGCACGTTCTCATCAGGAGTACAGCTTCCCTAGCGTCAGGCTGCTAAAACACAAAGCTTCTCTTGCAGGGGCCAAGCAGCCCTCAGCAGCCAGCAGCTTCCTCTGCAACCTCACTGTGACTCCTCTTCTGACAGTTTTGCAGCAAAATGCCTCTAGTGAGGGGCTCACAGCTTCTCTAGAACCTTTGGCAGTTTTGTAGTGAGTAGCCAATGAGATACCTCCTACTGAATAGCTCTCCTGGTACCCTAAAGAGTGGATTTCCAGCAAGTCTTCCAGCACTGCTCTCAGCAAATTCTCTGCCATCCAGTGAGCTGCAACTATGTCCTAACCTGCAAGTTCTGGATCTCTGCCCTGGGGAGGGAGAGAGTCTCTTCTTTAGGTGCTCTGTGTCAGGGCTAGGATTAGTGATTGCTGCTTTTAACTTTCATTCCTATATTCTTTAGAATTCTTTTTATTTCTTACTAGTCAATCCCTCATTGTTATAATCCCTTGTTATAGTTAATAATTTTTATCTTAAACTGTCCCTGTTCAAATTACTGTGTGGTTGCTTTCTCCTGATTGGACCCAGACTTACATACTCCAGATACATTTTAATATACTGTTGACTAACAATGGTATTTTTATATAGTAGCATCAATCAATAGGAAAATTTCTTAATTTTAAATTTCATTTATAATCACACCAAGAAATATAAAATACTTGGGAATAAATTTAACAAAAGATGGGCAAGACCTCTTCATTGAAAACTACACATTGGGACACCTGGGTGAGTCAATCAGTTGAGCATCTGAGTCTTGACTTCAGCTCAGGTCATCATCTCAAGGCCATGGGATCGAGCCCCGCATTGGGCTTCACACTGAGCATGAATCCTGCTTAACATTCTCTCTCTCTCTCTCTCTCTCTCTCTCTCTCTCTTCCTCTCTCTCTCTCTTTCTCTTTCGCTCTCTCTCTCTCCTTCTGCCCCCTCCCCCTACTCACACTCTCTCTCTCTAAAATTTAAAAAAATAAAGAAAAGAAAACTACATGTTGCTGAGGGAAATTAAAGAAGACTTAAGTAAATAAGGGATATGCCACACTTAAACATTAGAAAATCGAATGCTTTCACCTTGCAATTCTCCCTAAATTTATCTATATATTTAATGCAATTCTAAGCATAATTCCAGGAAAATTTTTTTTAGAAGTCAGCAAACTAATTCTTAATTTACATGGAAATGTAGAGGCCTAGAAGAGCCAAAGCCATCTTAAAAAAATAAAGAAGAACAAGAGCTTACACAACCTTACTTGAAGATTTATTATAAAGTTACTGTAATCAAAACAGAGAAGTACTGGCATAAGAATTGACAAATAGATTAATGGAAAAGAATAAAGCTCCTAGAAGTAGAACCACACTTATACAGCCATTTGATTTTCAACAAAGATGCCAAAGCAACAAGGAAAGGAAAGTCTATTCAATAAATTGTCCTGGGATAACTGGATATTCATATGAGGAAAAAAAATTAAACCTCAGTTCCTACCTCACATTATACCCAGAAATTAATTCAATATGGACAAGACACCTAAATATAAAAGCTGAAACCATAAAGCTTTTGGAAAAGAGAGAGAGAATATCTCCAAGACAAGAGGCAAAGATTTCTTAGGACACTGAAAGTACTACTCACAAAAGAAAATACTGTTACATTGACTTTATCAGAATTTAAAACTTCTACTCATCAAAGATCAGGTTAAAGAAATAAATAGGCAAGTCATCACAGACTGGGAGAAAATATTCACGAAACAAATATCTGACCAAGGACTGGTACCCAGGCATATTAGTCAGATCGGGCTGCCATAACAAAATACCATTGCCTGGGTGGCTTAACAATAGAAATTTATTATTCATGATTCTGGAGGCTGAGAAGTCCAAGATCACAGTTTTGGCTGATTCAGTTCCCTGGTGAGGGCTCTCTTCCTGGCCTCCTCACTGCATCCTCACATGGGGGAGACAGAGACAGAGACAGAGGAGACAGAGAAAGAGAGAGCTTTCTGGGTCTCCTCTACAGGCACTAACCTCATTACAAAGTCCCCACCTTCATGACTTTATCTAAACTGAATTACCTTCCATAGTCCTCATCTCCAAATACCATCACATGTGGAGCTAATGGATTCAATATGAGTTTTGAAGGGACACAACTGAGTCCATAGCACCAGGACGTAGAAAAAACAATAACTCAACTAAAGACAACAACCCAACCTAAAATATGAGTAAAAGATGTTAACAGACTTTTTTATCTGTATGTGAACACATATATGAATGGCAATAAGCACATGAGAAAGTGCTCAGTATCATTAGTCATCAAGGGAAAGCACGTTAAAACCACAAGATATCACTACATGTTAAAATTAAACAGCCAAAATTTATACGACTGATAACACTAAATGTTAGAGTGGATGTGGAGCAACTGGAACTCTCATATCATTGGAGGGATGTAAAAAGGTAAACTCACTTTGAAAAAATACACTTTGAAAAAATGCCTGGAAGTTTCTTATAAAACTAAGCATAAATCTACCTACGACCCAGCAATGAGAAATGAATATATGTTTATGCAAACATTTGTATAAGAATGTTCACAACAGCATTGTTCTTTTTTTTTAAGATTTTTTTTAGGTTTATTTATATTGTGAGAGAAAGATAGCAAGTGGGGAAAGGTCAGAGAGAGAGAGAGAGAGAGAGAGAGAATTCCAAGCAGGCTCCACACTACCAGGGCAGAGCCTGATGTGGGCCTTGAACCCACGAACCACAAGATCATGACCTTAGCCAAAGTCTGATGCTTAACCAAATGAGCCACCCAGGCGCCCCAACAGTGTTTTCTTTAATAGTCAAACTATAGAAATAGCTCAGGCACCCACTAATAGGAGAATCTGGAATAAACTGCTGATATATGCAACAGCATGGTTAGATCTCAAAACTGTTATGCTAACAGAAAGAAACCTTGCACAAAAGAGTACATACTGTATGAGTCTATCTATAGAAAGTTCTAGAACAGTCAAAGCTAATCTACAATGGAGAAAAAAATCAAAACAGTTGTTACCATTGAGAACATAGAGTTAAGAATTAACTAGGGAGGAGCACAAAGAGACTTTCTGAGGTGCTGAGAATGTTCCATATGTTGCAAGGGTTTGCATTATACAGGACTGTGCATTTGTCAACATGGACACTTAAGATTGCATGCTTCCTTATATCTAAATTTGATGCTAAAAAAAACTATAATTCAACATTGAACTTAAGTTAATAATATGCATGTTAATGTACATGGGGGCAGTGTAATGATGTCTCCAGTTAACACTGAAATGGATGGATAGGGGAATGAGGTATATTAAAGCAAGTATAGGAAAGTGCTTACAGTGAGAAGTTGGCAGTGAGTGCACAAGTTTTTGCAGTAAAATCCTTTTAACTTTTTTGCATGCTTAGAATATTTCATGATAAAATATTGAGAAAAAAAAAGGCCTGAAATATATGTATAACAAAATATGACCTTGAGATGGTACACATTTTCTTAAGACAAAAATACACAAAAGATAGGTACATTTACAGCATTAAAAACAAAAGGAAAGGCTGGTCTACAAAAGACATTGTGAAGAAAGTAAAGAGTGAAAATACATGTTAAAACCAAAGGAACACATCTGCCACATATGAAATCCACAAAGGATTTGTCCAGAATACATAAAAAACTTGTACAAATCACTTTGAAAAAGGACAAATAGCCAATGTATCAATGGGCAAAAGACATAAACAGGCATTTTAAATAGCAGGACATGCAATGAGCAAAAAATATTAGTATGGGGGGAGATTAAACCAGAATTAGAACCAATTCTATAACCACTGTTTTGGTAAATAATAATAATAATAATAAATTAAAAGTCAGATAATGCCAAGTGTGAGGAGTACAGTAGACCTAATAATGGTCCCCCAAGATGTCCACATCCCAATCCTCAGACTCTGTGAATATGTCACCTCATGTGGAAAAAGAGACTGCATGTGGATGTGACCTTAAGGGTCTTAAAATGGAGAGACTATGTTGGGTTCTCCAGGTGGGCCTTATGATTTAATCACAAGTGTCCTTACAAAAGGGACGCAGAGGGAGATACAACTACAGAAAAGAAGGTGATGCCTTGACAATGGAAGCAGATTTTGGAGCCATGTACTTCGAAGATGGAGAAAAGGGCCACGTGCCAAGGAGTGCAGGAGGCCAGTAAAGCTGAAGGAACCAGACCCTCCTCTCAGAGCCTCCAGAAGGTGGCAGGCCTGCCCACACCTTGACTCTAGCCCCAGGAAATGGATTGCAGACTTCTGACCTCCAGAACTGTGAGAGTAAATTTGTGTTATTCAAAACCACCAAGTTTGTGGTAATTTGGAATTTAGGGAGAGTGTGGATCTAATCGGTTATACACTGCCAATGGGAGTACATATTGGTTTAACCATTTTAGAAAATAGTTTGTAATTACCTAGATGAGCTGAAGATGTGTATACCCTCCATGGTGAGACAAGTGCTCTAGAGAAATTGTTGCACATATGCCCCACAAAACATGTATAATAATGTTCACAGCATCTTTATTCATAATCACCTAAAAAACAAATATGTATGGTTCTCCAGAATAGACCATATACTGGGACACAAATCAGCCCTAAGTAAGTACAAAAAGATCGAGATCATACCATGCATATTTTCAGACCACAATGCTATGAAACTCAAAATCAACCACAAGAAAAAATTTGGAAAGGTAACAAATACTTGAAGACTGAAGAATATCCTACTAAAGAATGAATGGGCTAACCAAGCAGTTAAAGAAGAAATTAAAAAGTATATGGAAGTCAATGAAAATGATAGCACCAAAACCCAAAACCTATGGGATGCAGCAAAGGCGGTCATAAGACGAAAGTATATAGCAATCCAGGCCTTCCTTAAGAAGGAAGAAAGATCTCAGATGAACAACTTAACCTTACCCCTTAAGGAGCTGGAAAAAGAACAGCAAATAAAACCCAAAAACAGCAGAAGACAGGAAATAATAAAGATTAGAGCAGAAATTAATGCTATCAAAACCAAAAAAACACAGTAGAACAGATCAATGAAACCAGAAGCTGGTTCTTTGAAAGAATTAACAAAACTGATAAACCACTAGCCAGTTTGATCAAGAAGAAAAAGGAAAGGAACCAAATAAGTAAAATCAAGAATGAAAGAGAAGAAATCACAACAAACACAACAGAAATAAAAACAATAATAAGAGAATATTATGAGCAATTTTATGCCAATAAAATGGGCAATCTGGAAGAAATGGACAAACTCCTAGAAACATATACACTACCAAAACCGAAACAGGAAAAAATAGAAAATTTGAACAGACCCATAACCAGTAAAGAAATCGAATTAGTAATCAAAAATCTGCCAAAAAACAAGTGTCCAGGGCCAGATGGCTTTCCAGGGGAATTCTACCAAACATTTAAGGAAGAGTTAACACCTATTCTCTTGAAACTGTTCCAAAAAATAGAAATGGAAGGAAAACTTCCAAACTCTTTCTATGAAGCCAGCATTACCCTGATTCCAAAACCAGACAGAGACCCCACTAAAAAGGAGAACTATAGACCAATTTCCCTGATGAACATGGATGCAAAAATCTTCAACAAGATATTAGCCAACCGGATCCAACAATACATTAAAAAAATTATTCACCACAACCAAGTGGGCTGCAGGGCTGGTTCAATATCCGCAAAACAATTAACATAATTCATCACATCAATAAAAGAAAGGACAAGAACCATATGATCCTCTCAATAGATGCAGAGAAAGCATTTGACAAAATACAGCATCCTTTCTTGATAAAAACCCTCAAGAAAGCAGGGATAGAAGGAGCATACCTCGAAATTATAAAAGCCATATATGAGCGACCCAACGCTAATATCATCCTCAATGGGTAAAAACTGAGCTTTCCCCCTAAGGTCAGGAACAAGACAGGGATGTCCACTTTCACCACTGTTATTCAACATAGTATTGGAAGTCTTAGCCTCTGCAATCAGAAAACACAAAGAAATAAAAGGCATCCAAATCGTCCAGGAGGAGGTCAAACTTTCACTCTTCGCAGATGACATGATACTCTATATGGAAAACCCAAAAGATTTCACCAAAAAACTGCTAGAACTGATTCATGAATTCAGCAAAGCAGCAGGATATAAAATCAATACACAGAAATCGGTTGCATTCCTATACACCAACAATGAAGTGACAGAGAAATCAAGGAATTGATCCCATTTACAGTTGCACCAAAAACCATAAAATACCTAGGAATAAATCTAACCAAAGAGGTGAAAAATCTATACACTGAAAACTATAGAAAGCTGATGAAAGAAATTGAAGAAGACACAAAGAAATGGAAAAAGATTCCATGCTCCTGGATAGGAAGAACAAATATTGTTAAAATGTCGATACTACCCAAAGCAATCTACATATTCAATGCGATCCCTATCAAAGTAACACCAGCATTCTTCACAGAGCTAGAACAAATAATCCTAAAATTTGTATGGAACCAGAAAAGACCCCGAATAGCCAAAACAATCTTGAAAAAGAAAACCAAAGCAGGAGGCATCACAACCCAAGACTTCAAGCTATACTACAAATATGTAGTCCTCAAGACAGTATGGTACTGGCACAAGAACAGACACTCAGATCAATGGAACAGAATAGAGAAACCAGAAATAGACCCACAAACGTATGGCCAACTAACCTCTGACAAAGCAGGAAAGAATATCCAATGGAATAAAGACAGTCTCTTCAGCAAGTGGTGCTGGGAAAACTGGACAGCGACATGCAGAAGAATGAACCTGGACCACTTTCTTACACCATACACAAAAATGAACTCAAAATGGATGAAAGACCTCAATGTAAGACAGGAAGTCATCAAAATCCTCGAGGGGAAAGCAGGCAAAAACCTCTTTGATCTTGCCCGCAGCAATTTCTTACTCAACACGTCTCTGGAGGCAAGGGAAACAAAAGCAAAAATGAACTACTGGAACCTCATCCAAACACAAAGCTTCTACACAGCAAAGGAAACAATCAGCAAAACTAAAAGGCAACCGACAGAATGGGAGAAGCTATTTGCAAATTACATATCAGATAAAGGGTTAGCATCCAAAATCTACAAAGAACTTATCACACTCAACACCCAAAAAACAAATAATTCAGTGAAGAAAAGGGCAAAAGACATGAATAGACACTTCTCCAAAGAAGACATCCCGATGGCCAACCGACACACGAAAAAATGCTCCACATCACTCATCATCAGGGAAATAGAAATCAAAACCACAATAAGATACCACCTTACACTTGTCAGAATGGGTAACATTAACAACTCAGGCAACAACGGATGTTGGCAAGGATGCGGAGAAAGAGGATCTCTTTTGCATTGTTGGTGGAAATGTAAGCTGGTGCAGCCACTCTGGAAAACAGTATGGAGGTTGCTCAAAAAACTAAAAATAGAACTACCCTATGACCCAGCAATTGCACTACTAGGCATTTATACATGGGATACAGGTGTGCTGTTTCAAAGGGACACATGCATCCCCATGTTTATAGCAGCACTATCAACAATAGCCAAAGTATGGAAAGATCCCAAATGTCCATTGATGGATGAATGGATAAAGAAAATGTGGTATATATATACAATGGAGTATTACTCAGCAAACAAAAAGAATGAAATCTTGCCATTTGCAACTATGTGGATGGAACTGGAGGGTATTAAGCTAAGTGAAATTAATCAGAGAAAGACAAAAATCATATGACTTCACTCATATGAGGACTTTAAGAGACAAAACAGATGAACATAAGGGAAGGGAAACAAAAGTAATATAAAAACAGGGAGGGGGACAAAACAAAAGAGACTCATAAATATGGAGAACAAACTGAGGGTTGCTGGAGGGGTTGTGGGAGGGGGGATGGGCTAAATGGGTAAGGGACATTAAGGAATCTACTGAAATCATTGCTTCACTATATACTAATTTGGATGTAAATTTTAAAAAATAAAAAATAAAGTTAAATCAAAAAAAAGGAAAAAGGAAAAAATGGTAAAATTATCAAGTCAAAAAAAATTAAGAAAAATAAATCTGAAAAAAAACAAATATGTATATATATATATATATATATATATATCCAAATGTATTATAAAAACTGTAGTGAAATAATATAATGGGATATTTTACAGGAATGAAAATTAGGGAAATATGGCACTAACACTGACAAATCTCAAAAACATAATTATAAGATGCAAAATGTTTTGAAAAATATTAAACGATATATATTTCAAAAACAGGCAAAATTAAGCAATATATTTTTAGATATACATTTATAGGTAAACTATAGTAAAAGGAATAATAATTATAATATTCGAGAGTGGTAACCTTTGAGGAGGAAGGGAGAAGCAAGTAACAATTATGCTCTATTATCTACTAGGCTCTTTTTCTCATTTAACCTCAACTTGCCAGCTCTACCTAAAAAGAACAAGAAAAAAGAAACCATTACAATCCATTCCCATTCCATTCCCAACTCTTCTTAAAACATTTGAAATGCTTTTCCTTACCCCCCCCCATCCCCTTGAAACCATCCTATATGCTATGATAAGTTAGTAACTTACTACTTTCTTTTTAAGATTTTTCTTATGTCCTTATTTTTGTTAAGTTTATTTATTTATTTTGAGAGAGAGAGAGCGCACAAGTGGAGGACGGGCAGAGAGAGGTAGAGAGAGAATCCCAGGCAGGCTCCACGCTGTCAGTGCATTGCCCCATGCAGGACTTGAACCCACAAACCATGAGATCATAACCTGAGCCCAGGTCAAGACGCTCAACTTACTGAACTACCCTGGCACCCCTCATGTCCTTATATTATATTACACAGTTCTAGACAAGGTATTCATGTGTGTGTGTGTGTGTGTGTGTGTGTGTGTGTGTGTGTGTGTTCTCCTCCACCTTGAGATTCCTATTTCTTGTTTTGTTTTATCTGGATCTTTTCTCAATATTTTTGTGCAATGATATGGATGATAGACTATGAATTTTTGTTTATGCACAGACTTTTTTCCAGCAGGTGAATGATATCTTAGCTAAGTGTGGGATTCTTCCTTATAAGCCCCTTCTTTCAGTCGTCTGTGTGAGTTCCCCCACTGCCTTCTTACAAAAGCTTATGGGACATAAAAAAAAGATAGACATTATAACATTACATACATTTATTATTCACAGAAACCTATGAAACAATGAAATAAGCTGTCATTCAGATTTCCTCACCTACACAGACTCCAGTACTTAATTTGATATTTACAATTTTGTAATATTTTTCTTCAACAAGGCTCCCCCAAATTATATAAGTTTCAAGCTCCACAAAACCTGGGGCAAACTGGAATTCAGTATTCAACTAAAGAAGTTGGGGAAATAACAATAAATAAGCCAAAAGGAACTATGGAGAGAGAAGTAATAAAAGTAAAAGCTTAAAATGAATGAAGCAGGAAAAATAGCACAAATGATTAAAAAAAAAAAAAATCCCCAGAGTTGGCTATTGAAAAATGCCAGTTAAGTAGATTAAACTCTCACAATTCTAATCAAGGGAAAAAGACGGGAAGCACCAGTGGACAAGATCTGAATGGGAGGTGAAGCACAATCACAGATGCAAATAAGAATAAAAGAATTACAAGAAAATCGCACATGCATCTCTGTAATAACAGAAGTGAAAACCTGAAGGAAATAAAAACTCTCAAAAATTGTTGCAAGAAGAAATAGAAAATTTGAATAAAGTAATTTCTTCAAAAGACAATGGAAAGGTGTTTAAGATTTACTATCAAAATGTTCCATGACCTTTTAGCTAACATTTAAAAATTAGGTAATTCCAGGGCCACCTGGGTGGCTCTTTCAGTTAAGTCTCTGACTTTGGTTCAGGTCATGATCTCCCAGTTTTGTTAGTTCAAGCCCTGCATCAGGCTGTCTCTTGTCAGCACAGAGCCTACTTCTAATCCTCTGTCCCCGTCTCTTTCTGCCCCTCCCCCATTTGCTCTCTCACAAAATAAATAAATAAATAAACTTAAAAAAGAAAATAAGAACTAGGTAATTCCAATATGCTTTACATTATTTACATAGAAAAGGATAGAAAGTTTTCCAATTTGTATGAAGCCAGAATACATTTAATATAAAATTCTGAAAGAGAAAAGAAAAAAGAAAAAGCTATAGACCAATCTCATTTGCAGATGCAAATGCAAAATAAAAATAGATTAGAAAATAAAATTCTAGCAAATATCAAAAGAATACCACATTTGGACCAAATAGAGTTTATTTTTAAAATATATGGAGCACTCAGGAAGTATGTGTTCAAATAATCCATTATAATAGGATTGGAAAACTTTCTTAAAGGGCCAGCCAGTAAAGGCTTTGGGGCCACGTGGTCTCTGTTGCAACTGCCCCTGTAACATAAAAGCAGCTTCAGACAATAGTAAATTAATGGGTGTGGCTGTGTTCCAATAAAATTTTATTGGCAAAACAGGCAGCTGGCCCTCAGAATGTGGTTTATCCACCTGCATTACATCAATAAGCTGATGGAGAAGATCATATGGGCGTGTGAGTTATCTTGGTTTAGGCTTTACTGGAAGCATACCCTGAGATAGGGATTCAAATAGAAGTCATTTATTAAGGACGTGATCCAGGAAACACCAATAAGGAAATGAGTACATGAGATAGAGAAGGGAGGAAGCAACAATGGGATGCATTATCAGACCAGTTACCACTGCAGGTAAGTGGGGAACTTGCAGAGACATTACAGAACACGGTTGAGAGTTTTCTCTCTCAGGAGACAAAGAAACTAAAGGATGATACACCACCACCCCCATCTGTCATTAGTTGAGAACTGCTTCAGGGGTGTTCATTCTTGGACTCTTCATGTTTGCCCTGCTGCTCTCAAGGCCAGAAAGAAAACTGTTAGGCAGAGAGTCACAGTTGTTTGCAGCAAACAACCTTTAGCATGAAGAGGTGAGCACTGACGGGTCATAAGGAGAGACTGATAGAATTTGCTATATTAATAGATGCTGGAACCATACCTGGTAAAATTCAGCAATAAATCCTAATGAAGACTGCATATAATAGAAATGGAAGAACATTACTTAAATATAACAAAGACAGCTTACTAAAAACTACCAGAAAATATTATCTTAAATGACAAAAGATTAAAACCACCTGGATCGAAATGCCTACTGTCACCACTAATTTTCTCAAGGTCTTAGAGATTATAGATAATATATTAAGACACATAGAAAATAATGCATATAACATTGGAAAAGAAGAAAGACATTTGAATTTGTTTTCTATCTTTCCTAGAGATCCTATTGTAAACCTAGAAAACCCAAGGATCTTAAAGAAAAAAAGCCAAAACAGTGAGAAGACTTAATATAATTTTGGGAAAGGGGATGTTATGGACTGAATTGTGTTCACCCAAAATTCATTGGAGCCCTAATTCCCAATGTGACTCTTTTTGGAGACAGGGTCTGCAGGGAGGTAATTAAGGTTAAGTAAGGTCAGAAGGGTGGGCCCTAATTTGATTGGTGTCTTTATAAGAAGAGGAAGAAGAGACACTGGAGATCTGTCTCTCTCCTCTCCTGCACAGAGGAGAGGCCATGTGAAGACATAGCAAACAATGGCTATCTGCAAGCCAGTAGAGTTCTTACCAAAAACTGACTTTGCAGGCACCTTGATCATGGACTTCCAGCTTCCAGAACTATCCAAAAATAAATGTCTCTTGTTTATACCACTCAGCCTGTGGTGTTTTGTTATGGCAGCCCAAGCAGACTAATACAGAGGCAGAAGACAAGAGAAATACATTTTTTATAGTTTTACTCTACTCTAGAAATAAGCACCTAAAAGAAGAAATAGAGCAAAAGATTCTATTTACAATAGCAACAAAAATATGAAATTAGTTCTGAGTATACTTAGGAATAAAAAAATACTTAGGGATAATTTTAAAAGGAAAGACACAGAATTTACATTTAAAAACTACAAACCTTATTGTAGAACCAAAAAAGATCAAATCGAATACAAGTATTTTTTTTCCATGGGAAGACATAATTATATAAAAAAGTCAATTTTCTCCAAGTAATATGAGAATTTAATATAATTCCCAGCAGAACTCAATAGGAAATTAATACTGGATTTTCTTTGCTTATATTTCAGAAACAGATTACCTGACCACAAAAAAAAATTAGAAGAATAAATGCCTGATAGGATCTCAGAAATAAAAAAGAAGGCAGCATTATAGAGAGGAGAGTCAGAGTATTGAGAGCCTTAACAGACAGCAGAATACATAACCACTGTATTCAAATCAATAAGGCCTTGGTATAGGAAGAAAAAAGTGTATCAATAAAAATGAATAGAGAATTCAGAAACAAATCACAGTAGATTCAAATGTTTTTAATACAACGTTGAAAACCAGTGGAAAGGTGTGATTTATGTGATAATTTGTGTTGGTACAACTGGATATCCACATAGGGGAAAAATGGGATCTCATCTCAAACCATACTCAAAAATTTTAAATGGATGAAAATTTTATGTGTTAAAATAAATAAGTGACTTGCATGTAAAATTAGTCCAATGCATTTGAAGTCAACATAAAGATTACCTTCGGGGAAAGGTAGTGACCAGAAGGGAGCATGAGGTGGACTTCAAGTTTATATCTTGATCCAGGTTACATGGATGTGTTTATTTTGTGAACATTCATCTGGATGTACCCTTATAATTGGTACTTTTAATGTGTGTGTGTGTGTGTGTGTGTACATGTATGTTATAGTTCAGAAGTGTTTATTTAAAAGTGAAAAAAAGAAAAAATCTTGCAAGAAAATCTAGATTACAAGTAGACTAAGTAAGGGAAGACCTTCCTAACCTAGAAGCTGCAAAAGAAGAGTTAACCACATTTGACCACATAAAAACTTAAAGCATTTGTGTGGCAAATGATATCACAAATAGTCAACAGACCAATGATATGTCTGTCAAAAAATTTTAGAGTATATATGACAGATAAAGTTTTAATATTTATCTTGTATAAAGAACTCTTACTAATCGGTAAGAATAGGACAAATTACTCAATTTGTTAAAGTTGGCAAAGGACTTGAATAGGCAGTTTGGAGAAGAGCAAGTCCAAGTGACCAATGAACATATAAAAAGATGCTCAAATTCACCAGCACTTGGGGAAGGGCAAACTAAAATAACAATGGGATATTATGTTATATCCATCAAACTATGGAAAATTTAAACTATTTAGAATTTAAAATTTAAAATTTATCCCTACTGCTAGCAGGGATATAGGGAAAAGGAGGTTTTGAATTATGAAGTGTTATATCGCCTCTTTGGAGAACGATCTGACAATTAAATTTTTTAGTTTAGGGGCACCTGGGTGGCTCAGTCGGTTAAGCATCTGACCCTTGGTTTCTGCTCAGGTCATGATCTTACGTTTTTGATCACATGGGGCTCTGCACTGGCAACATGGAGCCTGCTTGGGATTCTCTCTCTCTCCCTCTCTCTCTGCCCCTCCCCCACTTGCACTGTCTCTATCTCTCTCAAAATAAATAAATGAACTTAAACATTTTTTTTTAATTAGGGGAGCCTGGGTGGCTCAGTCGGTTAAGTGTCTGACTTCAGCTTAGGTCATGATCTCACAGTTTGTGAGTTCGAGCCCCGCGTGGGGCTCTGTGCTGACAGCCCAGAGCCTAAAGCCTGCTTTGGATTCTGTGTCTCCCTCTCTCTCTGTCATTCCCCTGCTCATGCTCTGTCTCTCTCCGTCTCTCAATAATAAATAAGCGTTAAAAAGTTTTTTTTTAATTTTTTTTAATTAAAAATTTTTAAACACCTATCCCTTCAATCCACAGTCCCACTCATGGGGGTTGAGTCTATGGGAGTACAATCAACAATGTGAAGGATGTGCACAAACATTTAGTTTAGAAACATATTCATAATGGGGGAAAAATTGGAAACAAGTGACTTCCCTTCAGTAAGAGATGACACACCCTCCTCAGAGAAAAAGATGCAAGCATGAAAAAAATGAAAAAAATAAATAAACAAAAGTGTTTCTTAACCTCTTTTTCATTATCACCCTTACCCTTAGGAGACATTTGGGATATTTTTCCCTAACTGCTGCATCATGGAATTTTAATATCACAGATATACAGTATATCTCTGTTCATTTGCTGTATCTGTGCTTTGTACAAAAAAAGGGTATGATTTTTTTATCACCCTTTGGGGTCACAATTTTCACCCCCATGGGGTCACTATCACCTCCAATGAGAATGCAGGAACTACACTCATGGACTTAGATTTTCACAAGATATTTTAAGTAAGAAATGTCAGAGGCAGAAAAGAAAAGTTGCATATAATTCCAACTCTAAAGAACAATAAAAAAGTTTATGTATTTTCATGTATGTATGTGTGTGGTGTATGCATGTGATTATATGAGTAGGGAGAAAAATATAGAAGGATATTGTCATTGATAAGGATAAACTTGGGTCTGGGGAGACATGGTGTGATTGGGGCAGGGGTAGGAAGAAGAAAGCCAAGCAAAAGAAAAAGGGGGGGCACTAAAAATAACAAGTACAATAATAATCACATTTCTGTAAATTCAGGTATGTAAAAAGCTGTGTTTTGCTTTTAAGGCAGAGGTTCCAGGCCTCCAGCCTCATGGGAATGAATGGGAAAGAGGGGTCTTCCCCCACACAGAGGCAGGGAGCTGAGGGTCCATGCTTCCTGTAGTCTCTCAGTTTTCAGTGAACAGAAACCAAGAGAACGTTCTTTCAACATTTTTTTTTACTCTTCCAAATTTTTCTAATGTATCAAATTCAGCTGCGGACATAAAAATTCTGATCTGAGAGAAACTCCCTGGATCAACGAGGAAGGGAAGCAGGTCACATTTGCACTTCTTGGACCACCCCCAAATGATTTGTGGTTGCAGATGGTCAAAACACAATCATACTGTTGCTACTTCACCGTGTGGCTCAGATGAGACATTCATCTTCTCTAGGAGCGGGTAGAAGCCTACTGGGCTCCCCTCTGGGGAAGATTCCACTTTGCACATCGCATTGCCAGCCTCGAGACTTGACATGGGCTTTTTCCCTGGTGGCAATCCTACTGTCATCTAACCTACTGTCTCCAACCTACTGTCATCTAACTCTGAAAACACTCATGTTGCGGGTGACATCAGTTTAATTTCACAGATATTGTTCACTTCTCAGCACTTACCTGGGACCTTTAGGAGTAATTATAAGATGCTACATATAGATGACAGTCGGGACAATAGCCTCAGAGCTCCAAGGAGGGCCAGAGAGGACCAGGACAGGTGTGGGCAGAGCTGAAGGAGAGAATTAACCAGAATAGGATGTCTGACCTTTGCCAAGGTAGGTCCTGAGTCAAAACCACCAAGTTCAGGGGCACTTGGGTGGCTCAGTCAGTTGGGCATCCAACTTCGGCTCAGGTCATGATCTCACAGTTTGTGAGTTAGAGCCCCGCATCGGGCTCTGTGCTAACAGCTCAGAGCCTGGAGCCTGCTTCAGATTCTGTGTCTCCCTCTCTCTCTCACCCTCCCCCACTCATGCTCTGTCTCTGTCTCTCTCTCTCAAGAATAAATACACATTAAAAAAAATTAAAAACAAAACAAAACACCAAGTTCATTGAGCACTGTCAACTCTAGTTGGATCTGAGTTGAGTTGATGCCCAAAGGTCAGATCCCAGAGAGCAGGGCAGACTGACGTGGCAGCATCTCCAAAGCAGAGCAGTGCTTCTCAGCATCAGGAAAGCAGCAGAAATGTGGAAGTGAAGGCCTGTGGAGCTCCAGGCAAAAGGCCAGAATGAGCATCAGGTGAAGCAGAAGCTGGCAGGAATGAGGTTGTGGGGTGGTGACCTGGGTGAGGCACTAGTAAGACCAGCCTCTACCCCAGTGGAAGAAGCCAGGAGCCAGATAGAACCAGATTGCCAGCCTGGCCATGACCCTGAAGTTCATCTGGGTTCCCAGGGCCCCCAATGCTCACCAGACACCAGCTGGAGGGCTACAACCTAGGGTTCTCCTTGGATCTGGGTCAAGATTTCGGAAAGAACCCTTTAGGGACAACATTAAAACAGAGAAGAACTGACACAAGGTCATTTGGGAAGACAAGACAACTGAGCACAAAGCAACTAGAGAATAGTCTGAAACGCTGGAATTAAATGCCAAAATATGGGGTGATCTCTGCTGTCTGCTGTGGGGAAGAGGAGGGACTGGAAGATGCCCGTCTGTCTGGGAAGGCTGCAAATCACTCCCTCATCTCACAGTTTCCATTTCTTGCCTCAGGGAAGAGATATGATTATGGAATTTGTGGGGGTCACTGGTGAACAACATTCTCAAAACTACATTTTTGAGGGTTGGTTGTTTTTTTCAAGCCCCACATCTTGTTGAGCTCTGCCTCGCTGGTCCCTTGCAGCTAGAGATTTCTTTTGCACAACTTCTATGGCTTCCTCCTGAAGGAATTCCTTTTCCCTGTCTTAGAAAACATGGCTGATCTGATGTGCTCACCACCAGCTGTCCCTAGGACAGGGAAGGACTCTCCTCCCAAGGTCCTGTCCCTGGCCCCACAGCAGTCTGCTCGGTGCCCCAGGTGAGCAGGCCCTGCAGGTGAACACATAGGACCAATCATTGACTCCATTGAGGCCAGGCCAGCAGTTCTGAAGCACCCTCTTTCTCCAACAATGTGAATTAGAATCCGCGGTTCAATATCAGTAAGTACATTTCAATGGCAACATCTATTGCAAATGCCCTTGGGATAGGTAGCTTCTGTGAGGGAATGCCCTTCCCTCTTGCTTTTAACACCATCTTCTTTTAAATTAAAACAATTTAAGAATGAACTGCAAATTTAGTGATCCTTTTTCTCAGGAGGAAGAAGACTGATTAGAGAATGGGAAGCAGAAGTTGAGGAAATCTTGGTGCACCTGGGTGGCTCAGTTGGTTAGGCCTCTGGCTCTTGATTTCGGCTACAGCCATAGTCTTGTCTTTGGTGAGTTCAGGTCTTAGCGTTCATGAGTTCGAGCTCCTCACTGGCAGGGCAGAGCCTGCTTGGGATTCTCACTCTCTCCCTCTCTCTCTGCCCCTCCCCCGCTCTCACTCTCTCGTTCTCTCTCTCAAAATAAATAAACTTACAAACAAAAAAAGAAGTTAAGGAAATCCAAGGATTACCCCAAAGTCAGTGAAAAACACTAGATGTTTTCAATCCGGGCCTCATCGCTCCAGCATTTTCTGGAATGCAATCAAATGATTTCTGAGTATACACGTGCAAATAGACATGGCCATTTTGAACTTTGAATATGTTCCTTTTATGCGTGTAATATATATCAATACATAAATATATGGATGTGTGAATAGATGGTCAGATAGAAATAGACATGTCTGTTTCTTCCACTCACAAGTGTCCTGAGCATAATTTGAGTCTGGGCTCAGCCTCCAGATGATGAGGCCATGGAAACTCTAGAGCTGGCTTCTGGGCAGCAGGATGGCCTTCTGCTTCTGAAAATATCCATTATTGCCTCTTCTTCTCCCACGACCCACCTCTGTCCACTGCTTGGAGGCCAAACAAAGCCCTTCCTAGTGATTGCACCTCTTGCAGCCTGCTGAGAGAACCAGGCTTTGAGGGATGTCAGAAAATGCCCCAGGGATTAGATTGTCCCCACCATGGCCTGCAAGTGTCCGCCATGCTCTCAGCCCTCTCTAAAGGTGATAGTCATCCCATGACTTCCCAGTTACCTCTTCCTGTCTGCTTTCCCCCTGCTAAAGCAAGGAAGGCCATAGTTTCTCCTGTTTGTTTAGAAGGTCGTAGGCCTAACAACTCTTAGCTGTCTCCCAGGGGGTCCGTGCACCGACATGAAAGTGGAAATTTTGGGAGACTGAAATGACACCCCAGATTTCCTGAGGAGGGTGTGCAGACCTTCTCTGTGATGAACATGACATGCATGTTTTACACACAAAGACAAACGTGCATACACATGCGCAGGTGTATTCATTCATCAAACATGCCTTCAGGGCTTACTAGTACAGGGTATACAGTTAAAATAGGAATGCTCACACATCCATGAAATAGAAATAGAAAAGGAGAGAGATCTTAAGCAAGGCACCAGGAAGGAAACAAAAATTAATGTTCCCGTGCCCTCATAATGTAGTGGGCTCCTTGGGCTCTGAATTCAGAGAAGCCTGATTAGTGCCCTCCCACCTCCTCTGTAAGCTCATTTTACCCACACCACCTGCCCAAGAAGCCTACCTCTTTATCCCGTTCCCCAGAGCTCTGCCCAGTTAGCTCCTGTCTGTTCATCCCAACAAGGTAAGCAATTCCCCTTCCCATGGGGAGCTCCATTTTCATGAGACTCCAGAGGACCCCAGGGATCCCTAGTGTAAGGGAATCTCAGGGACCTCTCTCTTCTCTAGCCAGGCAGACTGTCCTCTCTTCCCCCTGCTGGAGGAGCTGGTTCTCTGTCGGCTTTCTCTCACCCTACAGCCCTCCCACCTAAACCATAATGTGAAGCTGCCCTTCCCACCACCTGCTTTCTGATGGGACACTGTCCCTCTCCCCTTCCTCGCCATCCCTGAATGTGAACACGAAGGGCAAAAGGCCCACATGCTAATCATTCCTAGCAAACAGAACAGCAAAAGTAACAATGGAGGTGGGGAGGGGGGGTCCTTAAAGATTTCTGAACTGTATACTGCTCTCTTGCCTGCAGCCACCCCCCCCCCATTCTTCCTTTTTCCATCACCAAGTAAAGGCCAGCTCCTGCCCTGAGGCTTGATTTGTTTGGCTTTGCTATCCTTTGCTAAGGATTTAGAAGGTGAGAAATTTCATTAAAAATCTGAATTTTGATCTCTTAAAAAGTTGCAGTCATTTCATCATTTCCATGCAGCAATGATTGACCGAGGAGTGGCTCTCCCTTTTGGGAATGGAGCATGTCACTCTCCTGTCTCACCAGCTCTAAGTCTGTCACTGGCCGCTTACCATCCACCCAGTTTCCTCCACCCAGCCAGCTCTCTTCTCAGGACTTTGGGAGCATTTGAGCTCTTAATTCCAATGCTAGAGTCTCTGATCAGTGTCCCCACTCTTCCTCATGGAAGAGTGACTTAGATTAAATGGGGTCCTCTAACCATCAGAATAGAGACCAAGGCATGGGAGCAGGACAGACTTCAACCCCATATGAGGAAGAACATCTTGACAATGAGTGAGGCCTGCAATGTGGTCTTGGGAAAAAGTCTATTCTCAGCAGAGCTTTCTAGGCATAGGTGAGGTAGTTAAGTCCCTTCTGACCTTTAAGTGTCCACTGCTATAGACTAATGCTCAAGGAGATCACAGGACACAGCACCGGAGGCTGGAAGACCCCACAGAATGGAGGGAACCCCTATGGGCCTACAATAGTAGATAACAGTTTCCATTGGCTCATGGAATCAATTAAGGAAGAGTTTGATTGAAATTAATTTTCTCAGCTGATGTGCTCCTCTAACTCACTCTGCTGATGCCAAGTCAAAGCTACACAAGGAGGAGGGGCCTGGCCCTCTGGCACAGTGGCAGTGGCAGACAGCAAGTGCTCTCCCCCACCCTCATGGGCAGCAAACATAGAGTTAACTCCCTTCCTCCCCCAGAGAGCGACTCCCTACTACAACAGCAGAACTGGAGGTGCCCTTTGTGAATTACAGAATCAAAGTGGAAAAAATTACAAGGCAACTTTTCTGGTTTCAACTTGTCCCCTGCAGAAAGGAAATAGATTTTAATGTAAGATCTAAGAGGCAACATGTTTAATAAACTGCAAAAAAATATACACTTTTGGCTGCATGCTAGCATGATGAGCTTTGGGATAAAAGGAGATTTTTTTTTAAGAGAGAGACAGATCCAAAAGGGGGCTGGAATCTACCTCCCACCATCCCACTAACATGCTCTCTAAGCAGTTGGGAGTAATCGCCCTAACCCCATCACAGATACCATGCAAAAGGCAAGATTAAAGGCTTTTCCTGCTCCCTTTCACCCAAATGGAAAAGTTTATTGCAAAAATTCTTTGTGCAAGCCAAGCAATATATAGCCTCCTTGTGATGGGACATCACTTAGACACTGATAAATCCCATTCTCCAAGTTGTGGGGCCTCTAGCTGACTGTGCGGAGAGTCAGCCCTCAAGGTCAGGAATGGGAATATTTCACTGTGTCCACCCCCAAGTAAAGAAATATTTCATTCTCTTTCTCTTTACCCTGGTTGCAATCTACAGTCTAGACAGTTGTCAGATAACAACCATTAGAGACAACGAAAAAGAATGCATATGTCTCCCAAAGATAAGCGGATGCTGGACCTCTCTCATGAGTTTTCTGGAAAGCTCTCAGAAGGCCCTTCTGATGAGAAACTGAAGGAAATGTGTCTGGCAATACATTCCCAGATGCTGGGACACATTTTACTCATCCCTGGAAGCTTTGCCCAGTTCGTAGATACATGGCAGAAAGAGGTCATCTTCTCCCCAAGGCTTGTTCAGAAATAAATGGAAAGGCAATCCATGGGAAAGTAGTGGAGTATCCCGATGTCCGTTTCAATCTGTCATTAATTCTCTCACTTAGCAAACATTTATCAAGGGTCTACCACTCCTCAGGCATTTCACTGGACACAGAAGGCATAAGTGAACAAGGCCAATAAAGATCCTGTTCTCATAAAATTGAAATTCCTACTAGAAAGTCTGGCAAACTTTTGTTTAGAGACGGGACAATGTCCAGAGTGTGCCAACTTAGAATAAAATTTTGAGATATTGTGAATCTCACTGTGCTGCTTGTACCCTCAAATAGCTAAAGCCTCTACCCTCTTTCCCACATCCATTGTGGTCTGGGGTTCGCAATACCTCAGTATCTCCATTTGAGATAGCAGAGACATTCCACTCCCCCAGACCACGGGACACTGGGGAGCAGAGACCACATCCTCCATTTTCCTCCAGACTTTCTCAGTACCAAGGATGGTTCCAGGCACAAAATGGGTACCCAGTAAATACTTGCATAGTTATTGATGAAGCAAAGAAACTTACAAGCAATAAAAAGGGTACTTATGCTTGTCAGCTCAAGGGCTATTATAAATGCAAACATTATCTGTCTGCATTTGAGGAGAGGAGCATTTGTGCTGGTCTAACTCTGATCCCTTTAAGACTGACCGGTTTGGACTAAGGCACTTACCATTTTTGTGTCAACTCCTGAAAAAGCAATAACAGTTTGACCAGGTTAGATAGAACTCCGAAGCAGCTTTTAAGATGGTTATGTTGATGCCACTTTTCTCACAAGAGGAGCTGGAAACTGTATGAAGCCTCTGATCTGATACCAGAGTCTAGTTCTAAAATTCCCTGGGTCAACAGCCAGGGCATGCATAAGTCCTGGGAAAAGGGGGAAAAAATGGCTTATTATTGCTGCGTCTTTCTTCCCTGAAGCTGGAAAGAATTATGTACATTGATCCCAGTGCTTCTGTGCCTCTGATGAAAAGACTCAACCCTGAATCCCAGAGTGATCGCCTGGAGCAAAGGCTTGAGTAAGTTTTCACCTCTTCTCTTGCCAAGATGTGGCTTTTAGAGCCTGGGCTGCTGATGAAAATGTCAACAACGCTCACATCAAGAGGAAAATGCTCATTCCACTGGCAAAGAGCATCAGCATTCCATAGATCGGCGGTGGTCTGAGGCACCCTTCGCTGGGCAGAGAGAAAGAACACACTCCCTTTCCCCAATCCAGTGTAGATCGTAAAGTGTGCCTGCTCCAAAGAGGGGAACAAGGAGTAGAGGCTGACACAAAAGCGCCCTCTTCTCCCATAAGGCCCCCTAGAGGGGACAGCTTGTCTTGTCCCATATTCAGAGTCTCTCCTGCAGCAACAGAAACGTGGGATCCAGGTTTAGAATCTGACCCCTTTCCAAGATCTCACCAAGCACTTGAAAATTAAACTTGGTTCTAGAGGGCAGACAAATGGACTAATCCCAAACACAAAGATCCAAGTGGTGGCAGTTAACTAGAAGGAGGTTAATGTCTAGCTAATCCTAAACCCAAGACTCACAAGTTAAAATATAAGTAAATTATTTAGGGCCAACAGACCTGATTGCCAAATCTTGATTCAGAATGAGCTCACAAGACTGGGATACTGAATGTGCTGGAAAGTCTGGGGGAAGACTGGACTTGTTTGTCTCAACCGAGGTGGCTGCTATTAATAGCATTACTAACAAAGGAGGGGGAAAAGGTGTTGAAAAGGAGCAATGATATAATAACCTCCTTTGCAGAGATTCTAGAAAAGTAGTAGGCATTTGGTATGGAATTAGCCATGTTCTTCCAGAGAATTACAGAATCCTCTAGTTGAGTGGCTTCCAGACTGTGCTGTGAGGAGAACATGGAATTTCAAGAGATCTCCAGATCCATCTCCCAGCCCTGCTTTAGCTCAAGTGTCTCCACTTGCATGTATGAAACACAGTTGGGGTTCTGAGTAAGATTCTGTTTGAAGAAGTGGTTTTGCTGTTTGTATCAATAGGACTCTATTAATTGCAAAAGACAGAGACCCTAATTTATACAATACATTTAGACCAAGGGGCGCCTAGGTGGCTCAGTCACTTGAGCATCTGACTTCAGTTCAGGTCATGATCTGATGATTCGTGGGTTTGAGCCCCACATCAGACTCTGTGCTGACAGCTCAGAGCCTGGAGCTGCTTTGGATTTTGTGTTTCCCTCTCTCTGGCCGTCCCCTGCTAATGCTCTGTCTTTCTCTCCCTCTCTCAAAAATAAATAAATGTTTAAAAAATTTTTAAAATGCAATACATTTAGACCAAAATAGTGACACATATAACTAAAAAGGCAAAGGCTAAAAGGCTTCAAGCACAGCCAGATAGAAGGGGTTAAACCATGTCAGCAGGGCTGAGGCACCCTTTTTATTCTGCTTCCTTCTATGTTGGCTTCATTCAGGAAACCTTTTCCATGTGGTAGCAAATTTCAGGCTTCCATTCTATCACCTCAAAAGCCCAGTGGTTCTCTTCCCCAATAGCTCTCTCTCTATTAGAATCAGGTTAGTCGGCCAAGGAAGAGAAAACTCAAAATGGCTTCTTAAACAAGAAGCTCATTCTCTCCCATAAAAAGAAATACCAGAGATAATACCAGAGATAAGCAATCCAGGAATATTGCTCTACAACATCAGGAATCCAGGCTTCTTTTTTTGTTATTTTATTATTTGCCACAGGTGGCTTCTAATTCATAGTCCAATAAGGCTGCTTGAGCTCCAGCCATCTTTTCTGTACCCATTTTTCTGTTCCCATATTTCTCCACCACCATCCCATGCAGGTCAAGTCTCAGCTTGCCTGCCCTGCCCTACCCCACCCATGCCACGGTAGATCCTCGTCACAAAGATATATACTAAGTGACTGCTACCTCCCTCTTCACAGTTGACAATGACCCCAGCTTGTCGCCATAGCCCACCCTCTTGTCCCTATAGGATAGGACACTACAGGTATCCCTTCATTATACCTCAGAGGGACAGAGGGCAGCAGAGACCTGAGCTTCCCTGGACCCCACCACAGACCTTTCCTAGAGGCCCACAGCTGGTCTTGCAGACAAAGGAGACAATCAGAAAGCCTCGCCAATGGGTCACCCTTATTTCAGGTACCAGGTAGCATTGAACTGAAAGAGCAGACAGCAGGAACAAGGTTGGCAGAAGCAGAAAGGGAGGAAAGTCTCACATTATGCCAGGTGCTATGCAAGCACTTGGTGTATCAGATGCCATTTAATCCCCACTTAGGGATAATCCTCACTGTACAGATAAGGAAATGGAGACTTAGCAGAGTTAATAACTGGGGCGCCTGGATGGCTCCCTTCGTTAAGTGTCCAATGCTTGATTTCTGCTCAGGTCATGATCTCACAGTTCGTGAGTTCGAACACCACCTCGGGTTCTGCACTGACAGGGTGGAGCCTGCTTAGGATTCTCTCTCTCTCCTTCTATCTCTGCCCCTCTTCTGCTCATGCTGTCTCTGTCTCTCTCAAAATAAATAAACTCAAAAAAAAAAGAAAGAAGAGTTCATAACTTACCAAGGTAACAGCTATTAAATCTAGAAGGAGAATTCAGACCCATGTTCACTCAGCACCAATCCCTGGGTTATTTCAACCCTCATCGTGTTGCCTCTGTTGTGCTCTCACAGGGAAGTCAGAGGACCAATGACTTTGTGAGGACTCACTGATGAGGACTGTGAAGCTCTATGAATTATTTAGTTCTGCACAAACATTACAGGATATTATTGTAAGAAACCCCAAGGGACTGTCCACATTTTCTCAGTGTCCTAGACTCTGGTTGTATCAAAAGCTGCTGCTTACAGGGAAAAGACTTGACCTTGGTTTTGGTGTCCAAGATCCAACTCCTAGCTGTAACTTTATTTAGAGGCAGAACACATAGAAAGCCCTGGAGATGAGGACCTTTGCTGTCCATCCTTACTCAGGGCCTTCAAAGTAGAAGCTCAGCATTACCTGGTCCCAATTTCATTCTGACCAAGTCCTCCGTGGGCCCCAGCCAACAAAGATCAGGCTAGCCTTGGTGTCTGGTGTCTGGTCCTGCTGTGAGCACCAGGTACCTATGCTCCTCTGAAATGGGGGCCTTTTCATAAACCCCAGCAGGCATCTGGAGGGCCCAACAAAGGTTTGGCCTGCATTTCATACTTTGGGCCCCAAGTCCCTCATCAGTACAAAAGTCCTGCCTTGAATTCCTTCAGTAAAGAAGTTTAAAATTTAGCAAGGTAGTGCCACAGAACAGATTTGTGGATCCACAATCCTCCAAGAGCAACAGTCCCCTTGTGGCATTTCCCAAAGAAAAAAGCAGAGGAGACTTGTTCAACATAAAGGGTTACCATCAGAGTGATCAATGTGACTTCTGAAAACAAATACCACAGTCCTTACGCTTTAGAATGCACTCATTCAGGTTAGGATTCACTGCTCACTGACTGTGTGACCACAGAGCACTTTATCAGTACCTCACCTTTATCATGTCTGGCTTGTATTCAAACTAATGGTATAGTTATATAACCGTGAAGCTATCACTTGTTGGACTCCTCTATAATCTATGCACAAATTACTTCTCACTCTCTAGTACTTTGTTGAGGACACAGATCAGAGAAGTGAAGTATTAAGTAACTTGCTCTAAGACACAAAGCTCCTAAGTGGTGGGGTTTGACTCAGAACTCAAGTATTCTGATGCCAAGACCATGGTTTTTCCCTAGCTATGTTGTCTCTTTCCTTTCTTTTTGGAAAGTGAGTTATTTAAGGACAGGGAGTGTGTCCCCTGGTTTGTACCCCAAAGCCAGTGTAAGCTGTTGAAGGAGAAAAGGAAAGGAGGGAGACCTCTCTAGGAAACCCATACATCCTAGGAACACCCTGTGGCTCTGTTTGGCCCTTATTACCAAGGGCTCCCAAAGATGCACTTAGACAAGGGCTTGGGAAAGGGACTGCAAGTACGTCTCCTTCCACCAAGCTGCACCTGCCTCCTATTCTTCCTGACATCCTCCCTCTATTTCCTAAAGTATGGTATCTCTGAGTGTAATATAGACCTTGGGTGTTTGGAGTTGAGGGGACAGCTCTGAGGTTAAAGTAAGTTTTCTATAGGTGTTTTGACTGATTTTTTGGGGTGACCTAGATAGCACAGTAGATTTCCATGACTATTAGACTTCTTCACTCACTTGCTGCTGCTGCCTACCCACCTAGGTCTCCCCTTGTGATTAGCTCCCAGCTGGATCTTACCAGATGGCATTGTGGAAACAGTGCCCCAGCTAGTCTCTGTCTTTGGGAGTGAGCTAAGATGAATCTCCTTGCTCAGATGTTTGGGTTAGCAAAAGCACCCCTGAAGGAGATGAATGGCCTCACCATGGAATGTGTCCAGAGCCCTGGCTGCTGTCCAGGTGCTTGGGGAGATAAGCCATTAGTCCCACATCTGATTTCCATCCCTCTGCCTGGCCTTGGTGTCGGGAGAGATTGAATGAGCCCATGCCCTCAGGATGGAGCAGCAGCATGGAAGCAGGGAGGGGAGGATGTGTCAGACAAATGGGGTGTTATGAGACTGGCCGACTTGTCTTCACCAAAAGGGAATTTGGTGGGGGCAGGAGCCCAAGGAGAAGGAAGCCTTTACTTTCCTACCCCTCCCACGATGATTACTAGAGAGGTCATGATCTCCGTGATCCCTACACAATTAAACACATATGGTTGTAGCCAGCATGCCAGGTCACTTTCTTCTGCTGGTGCACTAATGGGCCCTAAGTGGATCCCAGAATGTCAAGTGGCCAAAGGGAGGTATCCGCCAGCATCTCAGGCTGCCCCAAGAGAAAGGAGAATGAAGAATAGGGATATTTGGGGGAGATCTCCATTTTTCTAATGCAAAATAAAAAGTAATAGCCAGAGATCATAACCAAAAAGTTATCAAAGAATGCTTTTAAGGCACACACAGTGCCAAATAATATAATACAGGGTCAAAATATAGGTAATCAGTTAATCAATGGCCACCCTATTGAGCACTTCCTTTGGGCCTAAAGAAGAGCTAGATTGGGGGTTCTCAACCAGGAGAGTGATATTTTTTTTTAATTTTAGAAAGTGAGAGGTAGCTTGAAAACACTCTCTTCCTTCCTCCCATATTCAACTGCAATAGACAAGTACTGTTAGGTACTGAGAAGAGGAAACCCTTTAAAACACATGTAGCATCTCTAATCTGAAGCTGACACTCTTTTTAGAGAGACCAGACTTTCTCATCCTAAATCATGTCCATGGAAGGTATCCATGGAGAAAAACCTGAGACTCAGTCCCTTTGTTTAAAAGATAAAAAAATCTGTAGTCCAGAAGAGGGAGGAGAACTTGCTGGAAAACCCAAATCCAGCCTTGCATATGTGAACAAATACAGATTTAACATAAGACAGAGGAGAATCTAATCCTGGTCACCTCTACAGGGTATGCACATGTGTGTTTTGTGCAACACAGTGGTTCTGGGTCAGTGTACTGTGACACAGCAGTGTGTGGCCAACCTCCAAGTGTTTGTAAGCAATTTTGAATCAACACGTAAGATCTATTTTTGTGACAGCAAATCCCTGTTAGATGGGTCATAGAGCTGAGAGAGTCACCCATTGAGGCATAGAACCAGCCACCACTTGCAGTTGACTAAGAGTCTGGAGTGTGACCTGTTGACTGGACCTTGCAAGAGCTTTATCTGAGGAGTAATTCCAAGGAACAGTGGAGGCAGGAAACGGTTGTGTTTACAGCAGCATGGTACCAAAGTGTGGCCAAAAGGATAAGGCAATAAGAGTCAGTGAAATTTAATCCCTCCAAGAGGGCTGCAAAAATTCTGGAATTTTAAAATAAGCCAAAGACATGAAAAACTTGAGGCCCAGTGATAACTGATAGGGAATACTCAAGACAGACTGAACCACAGGACTTCATTCCAAAGGCTATGAGTTATGACTAGAGCAGAGACCGAGAATGGAAATTACCCTCAGGACCCACCCTGGCTAAATTGTGAGACCCTCTTCTGGCCTCTATTTTCAGCTGCCCTCCCCACCACCAGCTCCCTGAAACACCCCCAGGCTGTCATCTGTCACAGCAGGCTGTCTCCCAGGCTTGTCTGCTTCCCCATCTGAACCTGCTCTCTCTAGCTGTTAATCAGAAAGAGTTCACCTACTGATTTACAACAAGATGTTTATTGGACTACCTGCATTTATTTCAAGCTTGTAATCTAAAGAAATAAATTTCTGATAGATACATAATAATGGAATTTCAGGTCTAAATGCTAGGTCCCTCCAATCATCACAAAGGAGGTCACTTTCTCTTCTCCATATGTGAAAACAGACCCTTAGCCCTAGAGTATTATGATGTCATGTTTTTTGTAACTACCTCCCACACTCACTGTATTGTTCACTTAATTTCTGGCCTGGGTTTCTGCTCTTACTGTGTGTCTAAATTGGAGCCATGTTCCAAGATCTGGCTTTCTCTCCTTTGTTTAAATAACAGATTTATTGAGATACAATTCATGCAATTCACTCATTTAAATTGCACTATTCAACAGATTTTAGTATGTTTACAGAGTTGTGCAATCATCACCATAGTCAATTTTGGAACATTTTCATTACTCTGAAGAGAAACCCCCACAACCATCAGCCGTCATTCCCCACGTCTCCCCAGCCTCCTCAGTCCTAGGCAACCAACAATCTTCGTTCTGTCCCTGTGAACTGGCTTATTCTAGATACTTTATAAAATGAAATCATACCATATGTGGGTTTTCATGACTGGCTTCGTTCACTTAGCATAATGATTTCAAGATTCATCCATCTCATAGCACGTATTGACACTTTATTTCTTGTAGTCAATGTTCCATTATATGGCTATGACACATTTTATTTATTCATTCATCAGTTGATAGACATTTAGATCATTTCCACTTTTGGTCTACAATGAATAATGATGCTATGAATATTCTTGTGTAAGTTTTGTGTGGACAGATGTTTGCATTTCTCTTGGGTATATACCTAAGAGTGGAATTGCTGGGTCATGTGGGGATGCTGTGTTTAAATTTTAGAGGAACTGCCAGACTGTTTTACAAAGTAGCTGCACCATTTTGTATTCCTGCCAACAGCATATAGGATCTCAATTTGTCCACATTCTTACCAACACTTGTTATTATCTGCCTTTTTTTACCCTATCTGTCCTAAAGGTATGACATGGTATCTCACTGTGGATTTAATATGCACTTCCTTAATCATGTTGAACATTGTTTCATGTGGATATTTACCCTTTATGTGTCTTTGGAGAAAGGTCTATTCAAATCCTCTGGATATGGCTTTCTTTTTAAAGAAAATTTAGAAGTATCAGGCAGTATGTTTCTGGCTTGAATACATTTTACATGGCATGAAAATCAAGAGGTTCTTCTAGAGATTGATAATAAACTTACTGGCTTATTTGATTACATTCCACAAACCCATTGAGCTCCCATAATGTATAGTCTTTTAGACCCTGTAGAAACAAAGAAGGAATAAGTCACAGATCTTCACTGAGGAAGCTTTGACTTTCATGAGACAACCATTTGTTTTCCTGATTTGAATTAAAATTCAACTACTTTCAGTATCTATATATCAGAGTTGTCACTAGATCATATGAGCCACCTCCGAATTAATGGAGGCAGTAGGGTTTCTTTCCATTCAATATTGTTTTAATATCCTCAATGCCCTTCTTTTTTCTCCTCTACTCAATGTTTTCAGTTTTTTTCTAAAGTATCATTCAAGTGGTTAATGCTCATGTAGATACTTCTCTAACATAAAAAAGAATGTATCAAGCCAAGAGCAAAACACCAGAAACACTCTAATTTAATTAGAATCAAACACTATCCCCTTCAGTGTGGCTGGACTTAGGGATTTGGTTCCCCAGAATAAAGGATGGAATGGAATACAATAACTTTACTGGGTAGAAAATTGGCAAACTCTCCCTTGGCCAGGTGACCAAGTTTCGCATTGCCAGTGCTATGTCATGTTGACAGCATGATAGCATGTTGATAACATGAAACAAAAAAATACAGATAGAGCTCTGCCTTATAACTTATCCAAAACTCCAAGCATATTAAAAAGTTACACATAAAAATGACTGGGAGAAAATGGATTTACACAATCTATTATAAAATAATACATAAATATAAAGTAGATGGATGTGGTCTTAAAGGAAGTTTTTCTAAGCTTAACACCAAAAAAAAGGAGAAGACCAATAGACATAACTAAATAAAATGTTTGCAATTCTTTTAAAAAAAAAAGAACAGATGAAATTGAAAAATCAGGGCAAATAATATTTGTGATGTGTATAACAATAAAGAGAACTTAGAAATGCGAAAACAAGCAAAGGATATAGGCCAGCAATTCACAAACCACTTTCAAAGTCAATAAACATATAATTAAATTTTCAACTTCTGTAGTAAGAATAAAAGGCAAATTAGAACTATAATAGGACAATATTTTATATCTGTCCTGCTGTAGAAAAGAATTTAAAAGTAATACCCAGTGTTGGCAAGAATGCAGGGAACGGGGCACTCTCATATACTCAAGGTGGGCACTTTGACAATTTGTTTGAAAAGCCTTTAAATATGCCTAATCATTGGCTCCAGAAGAGAATTCCTAGACATTTATACTAAAAAAGAAAGAATGTACATGAGTATTTATGTACAAAATGTTTTTCAAATCATGAATCACGATAGTGAAATATTGATGAAAATGTCCAAAAAGGGGGATTAGCCTTAAAAATCATAGGACAGTTTAGGGGCACGTGGGTGGCTCAGTCGGTTAAGCGGCTGACTTCAGCTCAGGTCATGATCTCACAGTCTGTGAGTTTGAGCCCCGCGTCGGGCTCTGTGCTGACAGCTCAGAGCCTGGAGCCTGTTTCGGATTCTGTCTCCCTCTCTCTGACCCTCCCCTGTTCATGCTCTGTCTCTCTCTGTCTCAAAAATAAATAAACATTAAAAAAAATCATTTAAAAAAAATCCTAGGACAGTTTTATTCCATAGTTTATATGGAGATAAATGGGCCTAGAATAGTCAAGACAATCTTACAGAAGAGCAGCTGTATTAGTTGTATTTAGAACTCTATTTCTTTTTTTATTGAAGTATAATTAACATACAGTGTTAATATGAGTTTCAGATGTACAATATAATGATTCAACATTTCTATACATAACTCAGTGCTCATCTTGGAGTACTTGCGTTTTTTTTTTTAAAGAGATCCCTTGGTCAATTAAGCATCCGACTTTTGGTTTCTCCTCAGGTCATGATCTCGCAGTTCACAAGTTTGAGCCCCACATCGGGTTCCACACTGACAGTGTGACAGACTCCTGCTTGGGATTCTCTTTCTCTCCCTCTCTCTCCACCCCTCACTGGCTTGCAGATTCCCTCTCTCTCTCTGTCTCTCTGTCTCTCTCTCTCTCTCTCAAAATAAATAAAGCTTTAGATAGATATAGATAGATAGATAGATAATCTCAGCAACCAAAGTGCTGCAGACAACTGGCCTTGCTTAATTGAAATGTTTTCCCCCAGGTCAATCTCATACACTGCAGATGAAAATTTAAATCTGTTCAATCAGTCTGAGAGGCAATTTAGCAATATATGTAAGAAACTTTTAGATTGCACATAGCCTTTGACCCAGTAATTTCACCTATAATTTTTTTTTCTTAAGTGATCAAAAATGTCCTCAAAGATTTAGGTAGAAGGATATTCATTGCAGAGAACAACGAACATTTAGAAAATTCAGAGAAAACAGATTTCCAGGAACACAGGACTTAAAAACTAGATTATTACATATCCAAATAACAGAACAGTATGCTGTCATGTTTTAAAATCCCATTCTTGAAGAATATTTAAGAATGTGAATAAAATCCTGAGAGATTGTGTTACATGAATAAGGTAGGCTATAAAATAGTGTATATATTCCGATTCCATTTTGTAAAAAAAAGAAAGAAAAGTGAGAAAAAGGAAGAAGAAAGAGAGAAGGGGAAGGAGGAAAAGAAGGAAGGAGGGCCAGGGGGAGGGGATAGAAAGAGTCTCTGCTCACCTCCGACCTTGGACAAGAAGTAGAACTTCTCTAAATTGAAGCTCTCTCTTCTGGAAACAATGATTTATTCTTAGCCTTGTAAGAATTAAATGAATGACACGTAGGTGAGGGCTCTTTTGAACTTCAGTGATGGTACCAATGAAAGGTGGTGGGAGAAGGTGAAGAAAGAAAAAAGATTAAAGAACAAACTTAGAAGACACAAGCACTTTGTTCTGGAGGAGTTTTCATTGGGAAAGAGTGAACATAAAACCTCTGGAAGACATTTATGCATTTACAAACCAATAAACACCTGGGTGGCTCAGTTGGCTGAGCATCCAAGTGGGAAGCCTGCTTGGGATTCTCTCTGTCTCTCTATCTCTGTCTCTGTCTCTGTCTCTCTCTCTCTCTCTGTTTCTCTCTTCCCCTCCCCCACTCGAGCTGTCTCTGTCTCTCTCAAAATAAATAAATAAATTTTAAAAAATAAATAAGTAAAATAAAACAGTAAACACCGAATTCTCACCATGGTTCAGAGGCCCCAGCCCTCCACCTTCAGGTGGTCGACTCTCTCCCTCCTCCTACGTTTCTCCCTCCTCAGTTCCTTCAATCCCTGGGGCTGCTCCCTTGACCCAGAGCATTCTCCCCCCATATTCTTTTACTAGATAATTCCTACTCATCTTCCAGAACTCTGTTCAAATGTCACCTCTTCAAGGATTCCTTCTCAGACTGGGATGGTTCCCATAATATGTTCCTGTAGTATCCTGTACATCACCCTGATAGCTCTTGATTACAATGGAAATTTATCAGTTCCATATCTGTTGTTTTCCATCTGCCTTCCAGGCTAGAATAGAAGCTATCTTGTTCTCTGTCACATCCCCTATACTGAGCACAGTATACATAGTGTGGGCACTATAAAGTATGTGCCCGATTAATTGTGCATTCTCCTACAACCTGGCCATCCAGAGAAACCAGCAAGTATCTCTGGTACACACTGAAATCATCTGAAGAGATTTAAAACATACATTTGCCCAAGCCTCGCCCCCAAAAAACCTGGTATTAATTGGCCTGGAGAGGGTATGGGTCTGGGTTGCATCTGGATTTCCCCAATATGCAGCCATAGGTGAGGCTCACTGCTGAGTATCCAAGCCCAGTCTCAGCACAGGTGAGCATCTCTCAGATCTGGTCAGGTGGTCTTAGTTCAGAGCAGAAAACCTTGGAACATGAGCTCACCTCTCCCTTCCCCACCTGCCCTGGGTGACGTGTATAAACACTTACACAGCGTTACTTAAATTTGACACAGCCCAGGCCCTAAAGCCGGGCTAAGGAGAGGTTTGTTTTTACAGTACCAACACTTGACAGATTAAAATCTAAAGTGGGAGACTGTTTACATCATCCTTCCCACTGCTTTTCTGGCATTTGGTTTACTGAAAGGGCACCGTCCCTTTTCAGAGGCTGTGGGAAGTCCCTATTAATGCTTGTTATACTAAACAGGAGCACTCCAGACTGGGGACAGATCGCACACAGGGCTGGCTGCTTACTTTCATTTCGTTAAACTGCTTCTAAATAATGTCATTAGATTCAGAGTCCATTTATCTGCAGCATCCAGGCTTTCCCAATATGTAAACCACCTCCAAACTGAACTATCTCTCAGCAAAAGCTATTTCCTGTAACAGATGTTTTCACCTCCACAACACACTGGAAATGTACCACAGCAGGGGAGCCAATCAGGTAATGTAAGCACCTGGGAGGGTGTTGTGAGGTCATGCAGGCCCTCAACACGCAGTGTGGTCCTGGGACCAGCAGCATGTACATCACCTGGGAGCTTATTAGAAATGCAGTCTCAAGTCCCTCTGCAAACCTGCTGAACCTACATTTTCACAAAATCCTCCCCATTGAAATTCCTCCCATGCACATTTACACCTGAGAAGCACTAGTCTCAAATTCACTGGGCATTGGAATCACCTAAAGAGTTGTTTGTTTGTTTTTACTAATGCCTAGGCCCCACCCCCAAGAGATTCTCTTTGATATGGCATGTGGCCTGAACAAGACTTTAAAATTCTAATGTGAAGCAACATGTGAGAATCTAGGCTGATTGCCTCTTTTCCTGCTGAACAAATTAAGGCCTGGGAGTTGAGTGAGTCATCCAAGGCCTCACAGTTAAGACTCAGACAGGATATGAGTGCATGACAACAAGAGATCTTAGGGCCATGGTAAAGACACGGGTGCTAAATTGTGCAGTCCTTTTTGTTAGTTCCTGTAGTGGGTTGAATAGCATCCCCCCAAAAGATACGTCCAAGTCCTAACCTGCTAGTACAAGTGAATGTAACCTTATTTTGCAGATCTCGAAATGAGATTATCCTGAATTTGGGGTGGGTCCAAAATCCACTGGCAGATGTTCTTATGAGAAGCGGGGGGACACAGAGAAGAAGGCAAGGTAAAGTTGGAGGCTGAGTTGGAGTAATAGGCCTACAAGCCAAGGATTATCAATAACCACCAGAAGCTAGGAGGGAGGCAGGGGTGGGTTTCTCCCTCAGGGCCTCCAGAAGGAACCAGCCCTAGACACCTTGAATTCAGAACTCTGGCCTCCTAGTGGTGATTTGTCCCAGCAACTCCAGGAAACCAGTATAGCCCATCGGAAGCTTGCCAACTCATCTGATACCCATCTGGGCACTCCCCAAAATCGTATCTGCATCCAGCCCCAAACACCCACGGCTCAAAAATATTCAAGGGCTCCTCATTTATAGTGAAGCTAATGAAGCCTGATCCCTTTGGCCTGTCATTTGCATAAGGCCCCTAGAAGGAGCCCTGGCAATTTTGTTCTCATAGTTTTGTATTCTTTTTCTTAGAATGTGACCTCCAAATTCTATGAGCTTCAAAAGCCACAAAACCTGAATCTGCCCCTGCCTTTAGGGTACAACATGAAGTTGGACATTCAAGCACTCTGCCAACCAAGCTCAACTCACCTGTCAAAACTCATCTTCCACCCGAGCCCTCCCCCCAGCTCAGCCAGACCTTCTCCACACTCCACAAGCATGCTTCATGCCTCCCATCTTCCAACTACAGGTGGGGCCAGCCCTCTGCTTCTCTAAGTTTGTGCTATCCACAAGACCTAGTTCAAGCCCTATTCTGCTTGGATAACATTTTCTGACCTCTCTAGCCAGTGGAAATCAGCCATCTCCCATAGTACTCTCTACTTTGTGTTGCTATTACCTTTTTACATGTTCATTTCCCTCATAATTAGCCAGTTTGCTTCTCTGAACCTCTTAGCATTTGAGGAAAGGAAGAGACCAGAGAAATAGACTTCATAGGCGTGTCCTCCTCTGTACCTCCCTTTCCTTCTTTTGCTGCCTCTTCTAGATCTACAGATTTCAGATTCCAAAATCTCATCCCCAGTGGCAATCCTAAAGCCCCCACATAAGTCAGGCCGGTTGCTTTCTTATTCTCTCTACTACTTCTTGGTGAAGTTTACATAGTAGGCTGCAGGGAACCCCAGTGTTTATCTGCATATCCCAGGACCACCTAGAACTGCCCTCAAGGGTGGGGTCTGGGCATCCCAAATAGGAACTCACACAGAGTCTAACTCTAATCTGTGTACGGGGTGAGAGATGGGCCCCAGTATGGCCAGCTCCATGTCCCCATACCAGAGGGAGGACACCCAGATCTTGTAATAGTCACGCCATTACTGAATCACTACAACAGGAAAGACAGCCCAGAAAACTTCTCAAATGACATTTGCTTGATTTAGCTCCTTAGTTCTTGCAGGAGGCTATAAATTTCTTGTTGGCCACATCACTTTATTTAAATAGTAAAGGAAAAGATGACTGTATTTAAATAGTAAAGGAAAAGGAAAGGAAACCTAGAATAATTGGGGACATTTGGGAAGGCTCAGGCAAAGATTCATTTGTGGTCACCTATAAAGGAATAGAAAATAGAATGGAGGTGGCTAGCTTACATTTTGCAATTCCTATGGTTCTATAGTATTCCCTTAATGATTTGGATCAGAATGCTTTCTTTGGCACATATTTGTCAAAATGACAGTTTGCTTTTTTCCCCCACATCAATTTCCTCACAGATATCCAGATTGGATTCTTGCTGATTGTCCTCTTTTGCGTCAGAGTAGTCCCAAAATGTTACAGATCACCTCAGTGGACGAGTATGAATGCCACAGGAGGAATAGGGGGAAGGTATCATCATTTATTCATTTGTGTCCTCATACTATGACAGATAAGCATGCAGACTTCAGTCTCAAGACAGTGCTGAAGAGCTCACAGCCTAGTGGGGAAATCTCACACTGGATTGCCATCATTTTGTGTCCACGTGTCTAAGCACTATAAAAGATATATGAATCATAAGTACAAAACACTGTACAAGCACAGAGGAGACAGCAACTAACTAGTTCCCCGTGGAGGAATCAATCACATTGTTCCCTAAACTAAATGTTCACAGCGAGAAGGGAAGTGGCAGCTATAAAAATGATAGAAGAATTCTATGATTTAGAAATTGGATCAGGAATGGGGCACAGAGTTAAAGTTTACTTCAGAATACAAGAGTTGTGTGATAGTTCAATGGTTTCTAAACATGGCGTCGGTTAAGTTAATGAATATTATTGACATATGTGAGTAAAGGGATTATAGACTATCAACTTATATCTAAGCAGAGAGATCTTAATTACCAAGAGGTCAAGGAGTTAGCATGAGCACATGATTGAATGCCTGAGCAGTGACCCTCGGTAATAAGGGAGTTGCCCAAGTTAGCAAAACTTCATACTTTGTTCAGTGGAACTACGTTTGCCTAAGGTATAGCCACTATGAGTAAAACTTTAAAAAACATAATAAAATCCAGTTTCTATGATGTGGTCAGAATTTATGAACACAGAATAGCAAAGACCCAAGCATTAGAAGAGGACACAAGCCAAAAAAGAGGACAAGATTTGAAATACCATTGGACTGCAATTCCTACGTTGTAGTTCAACCCCTAAGATAATTATAAGTATGAACTATAAGGTATACAAATGATTGTGCAGGATAGTGTGTGTTCTTGTGAGGCTTTAACATTAAAAATTCTTTGTTCAGTTACTGTGCTCCCTGATAAGTATCCAAAATCCCCATCCTTATATCCCATATGACTTTTTTGCTTTGATTTTGACACACTAAAGCACTTAAAGGAGGAAACAAAGAGGTGTTAGTTAAAGGGTGGCAAAGAAGGGAAGGGGAAAAGTTGAGCCTCTTAGGAATCTATGATGAAGATACAGCTCAACAAATACATATGTGGCATTTACAGACATTTACTCATTATGAGACTAAGGTAACAGCAGAAGACTGGAAACAATCCAAATGTCCATCAAAAGGAGACCAATTAAATAAATTATGGTACATCTACCTACTGTGGTTTTATGTAACCTTAAAGAAATGAAGATCTCTAAAAAATGGATATGGAATGACTCCTAAGATCTTCACTAAAGAAAAAGTCAATAATAATGTAAATGGTATATTTATTACCTATTCTTTTTATGAAAGAAAAAAACACAAGAGGAAAGTATAACATACTTTTTGTGTGTGAAAGAAAGAGAAAAAAAATATATATATATATATATATATTGTTATTATTAGTGCTGTTTCAAAAAGAGATATAGGAAATATAAACCAGAAAAAATGAAAAAGGTTGTCTCTGGGAGTAGGGTGCAGCATGAGGAGGGGGGGTAGAAACAGGATCAAGGATGTTCCAAATATAATTTTTATATTATTTTGACCTTTAAACCTTACAAATATTTTATATATTCAAAAACTAAAATTAAATCAAAAATGGGAAAAAAATCTAAAACCTTCAATGGAACACAAACAGAAACAAATTAGTTTAACTGGTTATCAAATGCACAACATGAGATTATTTCAAGTAATTTTTGAATACTGTACTCGTACATCTTCAATGGCTCTATTCTCTCTGTATGACTATATTCTAAGAACAAAAAGCCTTGCAAAGAAATACTAAACCTTGTTAGGTAAATTTGTTGTTAATAGCAATATAGTGATTATAATCATGAAGTTATTTTATAGATATTACTAAAAAGAATAAGTTAAAATAAGTTATTCTATAAACCAAGATTTTCAGGACAAGAAAGCAGAGATACCTATATAAAATAAGTAAAGAAAAACCTACAGTGTTAGATTAGATTTGGAAATATCAGCAATCAACATAAACTCATTTCTTAAAACATTCTTTCCTACCTCTGTCCACTGAAAGGATGTAGAAACTATGACAGTAATGATAAACATACCTACCTGGCACCAGAATTGTGGTTGGTAGAATCTACTTTTTTTTTTTTAGTTGTGATAAAATACACAAAGCATAACATTCACTATCTTAACCATTTTTAATGCTTTATTTTTATTACTTTTTTTTTGAGAGACAGCAAGCAGGGAACAGGGGCAAGAGAGAGAGGGAGACCTGTAATCCAAAGCAGCCTCCAGGCTCCAAGCTGTCAGCAGAGTCCGATGCTGGGCTCAAACCCACAAAGTGTGAGATAGTGACCTAAGCCAAAGTCAGATGCTTAACCTACTGAGACACACAGGTGCCCCTAACTAACCATTTTTGAGAGTACAGTTCAGTATTCATAAGTCAGATCTTGGTGTTTAATGGTCTTTCCCATTGAGAAATCAGGGCTCTTTGAGTAATAGCTAATTTCAGGCCTGAGGTAAGAAGAGAATAAGGGAGACTGAGATATCACGATGTGCCCAAAAGCAAGGACAGCACTGTAAGACCACTAAGGTCACATCCAAAGGATACAGGAGCCAACCTGAAAGCACTCCCACTGTCTAAATTTGGCAAAATTTTAAGCATTGTAACTTGGGGCACCTGGGTGGTTCAGTCAGTTCAGTGTCCAAATTCAGCGCAGGGCATGATCTCATGGTTCATGAGTTCAAGCTTTGCATTGGGTTCTGTGCTGACAGCTCACAGCCTGGAGCCTGCTTCGGATTCTGTGTCTCCCTCTCTCTCACTGCCCTTCCACCACTCGTGCACTCGCTCTCTCTCTCTCTCTCAAAAATAAATAAACATTTAAAAAAATGTTAAGTAACTTAATGGAACATATTAAGTAAATACAACACAGGTGTCCACAGTGATCCTCAAAGAAAGAGAGAGAAGCAGAGGAGGGTGGCCTCAAAGGAAAGTTCTTCTTTACAGAGGCCAGAGAATATTGGAGAAATGATATACTTAGCAATCCCTGCTTTGTAACCTCCAAAGGACCAAGTGAGTCAGGCCAGGAGCATCACAAGGTACTAAAGCCATTTAGTGAGACGTTGAGAACAGGAGATTCCCAGGGTGCCCAGGACTCACCACACAGATTGCAAGGGTGGAAATGGACCCCGCAACTGCAAGATGTCCATTAGCACCTTTAACCAAGTGATCATGCACATCACTGATTGGGCACAACCTGCTACTATGTGCTTCCCTATGTGGCGCCATGTGAGGGACACAGCATTGGGTCTAATCAAGCCTGGGTCATAATTTGCATTTTACAGGAAATGCATGGGACAGAGGAACATGTTTAAAACACCACCAAAAGACAGACAAATCCAGAATATTGGATATTCTATAAAACATCTGTACTGGAGGGGCGCCGGGGTGGCTCAGTTGGTTGAGCATCCAAATTCTACTCTGGTCAGGATCTCACGGTCCATGGGTTCGAGCCCCGTGTCAGTATTTGTGCTGACAGCTCAGAGCCTGGAGCTTGCTTCGGATTCTGTGTCTCCCTCTCTCTATGCCCCTCCCCTGCTTGTTCTCTGTCTCTGTCTCTCTCTCTCTCTCAAAAATAAAATAAAAACATTAAAAAATAATAAAATAAATAAAAAACATCTGTATTGGAATCCTGAAAAAGTCAGTACGTGAGGGGACTGCTCTAGATTAGCCAGCACTAAAAACCAAAAGCAACGTATAAATCTTGGTTCAAAAATAATCAACAAAAGATATTGTTAGGACAAGTGGGGGAAAATGTATGTTTGTAAAACTTATTTTATTTTATTTTTTAAAGTTTATTTATTTACTTTGAGAGAGAGACAGGGAGAAAGACAGAGAGAGCACAAGTGGGGGAGGGGCAGAGAGAGAGGGAGAGAGAGAGAGAATCCCAAGGAGGCTCAGCGTTGTCAATGCAGAACCTGACATGGGGCTTAAACTCCTGAAACCATGAGATCATGACCTGAGCCAAAATCAAGAGTCTGATGCTTAACCGACTGAGCTACCCAGGCACCCCTAAAAATTTTATTTTTATATTTATGTAGATATATATACTCATGGGTACACACACACACACAGAAAGAAAGAAAGAATTAAATAAAATAGGGTGCCTGGGTGGCTCTGTCGGTTAAGCATCCAACTTCAGCTCAGGTCATGATCTTGCAGACTGTGAGTTCGAGCCCCACGTAGGACTCTGGGCTGACGGCTCAGAGCCGGAGCCTCCTTTGGATTCTGTGTCTCCCTCTCTCTCTCTGCCCCTCCCCCACTCATGCGCTCTCTCTCTCTCTCTCTCTCTCTCTCTCTTGCTCAAAAATAAGTAAACATTAAAAAAAAGAATTAAATAAAATAGATAAACTGATCCAAAGCCAACTGAGAGGTAACTAAGGGCTAGATGATATGCCAGATGAGTTTGTATAGCCTGGGCTAAAATAATCAGTTTTCTAAACTCAGGTTCCCTACCAATAGCAGCTTAGCGAAAACCCCCTTGTTTTGCAACTGCCCTTTTCGTAACACTGAAATTAGAATTGCCAGCCTCACAGAGGGCTCTCCGAGGACTCACTAGTTAGCATCTGTAAATATTGTAAGGCTGAAAATCATTGAAAACCAGATGTGCAAATATCAATGTGCCTGAGGTGTACAGAGAAACCAGGCCAGGTCTTCCACAAATCAGGGTGTGTGTATGGAAGGGATTTAATAAAAGTGGCAGCTCTTGCTGGATTCTCTTTGGAACTTGCCCATCCTGGGGTATGACTACAGAGTGAGACCCCCTAGCAGTGGCACAACATTTACACTCAGGGAGAGGCGACGTCATGTAGGGAAGGAATACCTAGATGTATATTCTAACTCTGCCGTATTTTTGGCCAGTGTCTGATATAGAAACCCATTCTTCCTGTGTTGGATTCAGAGTCATTTTATTTTATTACAAGCGTTGACTAGGCACTAACCAAAGCTGCATAGTTTAATTAGATATATGTCAGAAAGTGTGCTTAAAACTAGCCAGTTCAGGGTGCCTGGGTGACTCAGTTGGTTAAGCGTCTGACTTCAGCTCAGGTCATAATCTCATGGTATGTGAGTTCAAGCCCTACATCAGGCTTTGCACTGACAGTATGGAGCCTGCTTGGGATTCTCTGTCTCCCTCTCTCTCTGCCCCTCCCCCCACTCATGCTTTTCTCTCTCTCTTTCAAAATAAATAATGAAACTTAAAAGTTTTTCTTTAAAAAAAAAAAACTAGCCAGTTCGTCTTTCTAGCTTTCCAAAGACCTACGCTGTGGCCCAGCCACACTGCTGATTTTGGCCATGTCCAGCCCTAACTCATTATTACTACTATATTCCAATGACAGAAACAGAGCCTGGTGAAAAGGATTTCTATTTTTTTTTTAATGTTTATTTATTTTTTGAAAGAGAGACAGAGACAGAGCATGAGCAGGGGAGGGGCAGTGAAAGAGGAAGACACAGGATGCAAAGCAGGCTCCAGGCTCTGAGCTGTCAGCATACAGCCCGATGTGGGGCTCAAACCCACAGACTGCGAGATGATGACCTGAGCCAAAGTCAGATGCTTAACCGACTGAGCCACCCAGGTGCCCCTAGGATTTCTATTTTCAAGACATTTCGATAATCATCATCTCAGTTGATCATTCCAGTAGTCCCATAAGATAGGCAAAGCAGAAAATAAATGAATTTTGCAAGTAAGTAAACTGAGGTCCATACTATCCTGGCCAAGGGCACATAACTAGTACATTACAAAGCTGGGAACAGAATTCAGCCTATCCATGGGGAGCCTGGGTGGCTCAGTCAGTTAAGCAGCCATCTTCAGCTCAGGTCATGATTTCACTGTTTGTGAGTTCAAGCCTCACATCAGGCTCTGTGCTCACAGCTCAGCCTGGAGCGTGCTTCAGATTCTCTGTCTCCCTCTCTCTCTGACCCTCCTCCTCTCTATCTCTCTCAAAAATAAATAAACATTAAAAAATTTAAAAAAAAATAACAATTCAACAGATCTGTCGATATGCCACCATGGCCCTGGGCCTCACAGTGCCTTCTTTCCACACCACACCTAGAGCTGATCCTTTTACCTGAACTCAAAACCAACCCCATTCTTCAGGCCGGCAGGTCAACAGCCAGGCCCCCAAACCCAAACTCCCCTTCCCATGAGATCCCCTCACAGAGTAGGCTGTCTTGTGAACTTTCTTCTGAGACTTCTGAGACTGGCAGGGAAGTGTGCAGGCAATAAAATGGGACTAAAATCAGGGTAGGATAGGGATAAGGTTCCATTGCCCATTTTCTTCCAAGTTCCAGCTTCTTTGTTGGAGGTCAGAAATCAAAACCCTTTGCACAGAGCACAGAAGGCAATGTCAAGCAGAGAAAGCTTGAGGTGCTCGAATCCAGTGATTCCCAAACTGGGTTTCCTGTCAATATCTGCTGGAAAGTTTGTTAAAAATAAAGACTCCTGGGGCACCTGGGTGTCTCCACGGGTTGAGCGTCTGGCTCTTAACTTGGGCTCAGGTCATGATCTCCTGGTTCGTGGGCTCAAGCCCCACATTGGTCTCTGTGCTGACAGTGCAGAGACTGCTTAAGATTCTTTCTCTCTCCCTCTCCCTCTGCCCCTCCTCCACTCACACTCTCTGTGTCTCTCCCTCAAAATAAACTTTGGGAAGAAAGAAAGAAAGAAAGAAAGAAAGAAAGAAAGAAAGAAAGAAAGAAAGAAAGATCCCTGTGTACCACTTGCAGAGATCCTGATCCAGGAGATCTTCAGGCAGGCCGAAGAATTTGTGTGTTTCTCAAACTCCCCAGCTGGAGGGGGTGGCAAGGTGCACAGAGGTCAGAGCATCGACAGACTCTGCAAGACAGGAGACTGATTCCCAGAGGCAGAGGAGACTTGCCCAAGGTCACACAGCCAGGCAGGGATTTACAACTTTCTAACCGAATTCACATGCGTTATCACACTAGGGCACTTGTCAGCCCTGGAAGGCAAGTGAGAGCCACATGTCCTACTCCCTCTGGGGGAGAACACAGGGCCTCTTGTGCTTCTAAGAACCCTCTTCATCGAAGTCTGCTCAGGCTGCCTTAACAAATGCCACATGCTGGACAGCTGAAACAGAGACGTTGATTGTCCCGAAGTCCCGGAGACCAGAAGTCTGCACTTGACCTGTCAGCAGGCCTGCTTTCTTCTGAGGCCTCTCTCCTGGGCTTGTCCATGGCCACCTCTTCCCACGTCCTCATGTGATCCTTCCACTAGGCACCACTATGTCCTAATCTCCTCTTCTTGCAAGGATTAGGGCTTGCAGATGAGGTCTTCTCCCTGTGTCTTCACATGCTCTTCCATGTGTGTCTGTGCTCAAAGTCCCTCCCTTGTAAGGACACCGGTCATTGGATTAGAGCCCACCTAATGACCTCATTTTAATTGAATGACCTCTTTAAGGACCCCGTCGCTAAACATAGTGACATCTAAGGTACTAGGGGTTAGGACTTCAACACAGGAATTTGGTTCATGGGGGGCACACAACTCATCTTGTAATACTCTCCCTACCACACAGTGTTGAAATTGCTACTTGATTTAGACTAAAATCAAGGTAATTAGGAAGCAAAGACCAAGCTTTCAAGTTAAGCATTAGTTAAGCATTTTTAATGCTTTTTAAGATCCAAAATATCTTTGGGGTTATTAGTGCAGAAAAGTTTCTGAGAAATGCTATTTATAAACCCAAGGGCTGAAAATCTGTGTTGAAATTTATTATTTTAAAAAATGCTGTAATTCACAAGTAATTAATATTGCCTCTATTTATAAAAATCTGATGGGCTTTGGTTTTATCAAGGAAACCTCTAAAAATAGGTATAAGAAGGGGGAATGAAACACATTTTGGAACAGCTGAGTTGGTGGCATAACAACCCATCCCAATGTTTCATTGAACAAAATAACCTTTGATCTTGCTTGTGTCCTGTGAAGGCAGGATTCTGGAGGTCAAAGATTAATTAGTCTGGAAATGCTAATATGTTTATAAGCAAAATAAACTGAGAAATAATGTGCGAGTAAAAGCTACTCTGTTCTCACCGTCTCAAATTCCTAGAAAAATACAATGAAACGGACCATCCAAGCAGTTTCTGCACCAAAAAAAAAAAAAAAAAAAAAAAAAGGGACATGTTTCCTTTTTCGTGCACTGAAGAGACTTTGCCAATACAAACTTCTGCTTTTCATCTTCTGGGCTGTCCAGCGCAACAGTGCTATCTCTGACCCAGGGACATGTTTTTAAAAGCATTGGCTCCTCTTCACACAAAATTAATTGATGGTATATTTCCAAATCTTTCCTAAGTGCCCCTTCCTCGTTGCTTCCAACCCTCCTTCCACCCATGGCTTGTTTAAAAAAAAAAAAAAAAAAAGCAGTTCTGCAAGATGTGGCTTTGCCAGGACACTGGACGGGCACTCCATTAGAAGTCTGTGAAATTGGGTTCTAATTTCTGATTTCCCACCTTCTGTGTGACTTGAGGCAAGTCGTCTCAACTCTCTAAGCCTCCATTTTCTCATCTGTAAAACTACAGGCTGAGACTCAATCACCTCTTAAATCTTCACAATGATCTTTGTATTCTTATTTTTTTTTAAAGGAAAAGATGTAAGATCTTGAAAAATGCATTTAAGTCTTATTTGTCTGAGAAAAGAAAGAAGAGGTGAAGGAGGAGGAAGAAAGAGAGAATCAGCAGAAAATGAATGAACCTCCTTACTTGTGACCATTGCTGCCCCAACAGTGGGGTCCCTGCAAACACACATCCCAAGTGGAAAGCAGTCTCTGCTGATAGAAACTGGGACAAAGCACAGTGCTGTCACCATCTAGCTGTGTGACCTTTGGAAAGTCACATAAACATCTCTGGTCTCTAGTTTTTTCATCTATAAAAGGAGAGAGTTGGATTAGATGGTTTCTTTTTCTTCTAGGATTGCATTAGTGAGACAGCTGGTATTGTCAATTGAAAAGGAAGCCATTCAAAGACGATCCATCTGTTTTTAATTAAATTCCATTTGCGACATCTTTATAAACGCTCTGGGTCTAGGAGATAACATTTTAGGAGATACTGATAACGTACATATTGAAGCCATATGGCAATGTATAAAGGACAGACCCAATTAAATAGAATTAAACCAGTGACTGGTAAGAACCGGAAAGCCTATGCTTTGAGAGATTTGGGGAGGGAGTTAAAGTTTATTGGGCATCAGAAAAGTAAGAGGGTATTTTCTATGGAAATTGGACATTAGCAGAAACGTCATGATAGGAAATTGACATTCCATGGACTCTGACAGAGTAAAAAGACGTAAGGAAAATAAGCAAACAGAAACCAGAGATAAAATAGGAGAAACGGTTGGGAGTGTCATCCATGGGGATGGGGAATGAGAGGAAGAGGAGCAAAACCTGGAGCAGATGACAATTCCTATCCATAACTCACATTTACCCATGGGTTGTGGTTTTAGCTTTTAAATCAGTAAACTTTATTTTTTTAGGGCAGTTTAGGTTCACAGAAAATACAGAGTTCCCATATGCCCTCTCTCCCCACACATGCACAACCTCCCCAATATCAACATCCTGCCCCAAATTGTGCCTTTGATACAACCGGTGAACATACACTAACACACCCTCATCACCCATATTCATGGGATTCCTCGTGGTGGTGTACATTCTGTGGGATTTTGACAAATGTATGACATGTATCCACCATTGTAGCATCATGCAGGACAGTTTCACCGCCCTAAAAATCCTCTCTGCTCTGCCTACTCAGCCCTCCCTGACCTCTAACTCCTGACAACCACTTAATCTTTTCATTGTACCCATAGTTTTTGCCTTTTCCAGAATGCCATAGAGTTGGAATCCTACAGAATCTAAAGCTTCCAAGTTTGGGCAGTTATGAATATAGCTGCTATAAATATCCATGTGCAGGTCTTTATATGGACATATGTTCTCAATGATTAATGATTATATTATTAATTGGTTATACGGTTAATATTGACAATACCAGCTGAAATACAAGTAATCTAGTACTATCGATTTTTTTAAGACAATATTATTTAAAGGAATTCAAAACAGTGCCTGACACACCAAAGGTGTTCAACAAATACTTGTGAAAGAATGAATGAAAAGTAATGCTAGAAGGGGAACCAAACTAACATCCAGTGACTTACCAGAAGCTGAGTTAGAGACTTGACCTGAATTATCTCATTTCATCCTCATTACAACCTGTGAGGCCAGTAATTAATTGTGTCTGATTTCACATAAGGAAATTAAGGGTATAGAGTTTTTGCCCATTAAAACATGCTGGATGAATTGGAAGAAAGGAAGAAAGGAAGGAAATAAGGAAGAAAGAAAGATAAAGAAGGAAGGAAAGAAGAAGAAAGAAGGAAAGAAAGAAAGAAAGAAAGATCTCAAGGAATAGGTATTGCTTAGAGATGGACCACGGAGAAGGACCCCCTCATCCTCAGAAGCATGAGATTAAGAGCCCATTTTTCTCAAGGACAGGGTGTACCTCACCTGGCTGGACATACAACATATCAGAGAACACCTGGTTTTTAATACCAGCAAACCTGGTCACCCCTTCTCGACTCCATTATATTTTGAAGCAGTTTATTCTGACAATCTGCTTACTTTTGAAAGGATCCTATCTCTTATGGCAGAACAATGCCAGTAAGAGTAGGAAAATTTGTCTTGAGGGCACCCGCCCCCCATTTTCCCTTGCCAAGTCCTTCCCCTGCCTTCCTGTTAAGGATCATCACACAGAAGCCCACTTACTTCAAACCTCTCCCTTCTTCCTCTGCTTAGTCCAGGCTCACCTGACCTTTGTCCTATTCTCCATGGCCCTGTGTGGTCACTGACTAATCTGACAGCTACTAAGGGACAGTGGAGAAAGGTAACTTCTCTGCCATTACAGCCATATAAATAAATAAATGTCTTGTCCTGGACTAACTTTAAGCAATAATTGTTACTGAGCGCTTCACCCCAAATAAGCCCCACAACCACTTATTCATGCCTTCTCCCAGGCACCATAAGCCTTTAGGCAGTCTTGGGGTGCTCAGGAAACCCTCTGGAGACTCCTTTGGGTTAGTCTCTGTGCCCCAACTATTCCCCTTAACACTTCTACACAGAAAGAAAACTCACTCACAACCTGTTGTACCCTCTCAAGTCCTCCAGGCTTCTAGGAAAAAGAGAAATCAGGGGCATCTGGCTGGTCCAGTCAAAAGAACATGTGACTCTTAATCTCAGGGTTGTAAATTTGAGCCTGTGTTGGGTGTAGAGATTAGTTAAAAATACAAAATCATTAAAAAAAAAAAAGAAAGAAAGAAAGAAATCAATCTAAGCTAACACATTCCTCTCGTAAATGTACCTGGGGAAGAAATTTACATTCATCAATTGTGTGCTCCTGGTTAAAAGGTTTGAGATCAAAGAAGCAAATCTAATAGAGTATTTTGGGTAGGAGGGCCTTGGGCCATTTCTTCACTTACACAATGATTTTTTTTTAACCTCTATTACTCAGTGACCCTGACTATCAGCGACTTAAATGATGGATTAGAAACCCTGTTGACTAAGTGTAGGGATTCCCTAAATTAGGCCAGCCACAAATGAGACTGATTGTCAAGGGTAAAAGGGAGTTTAAAAGGGACATGATGCAAATCTTACATCAGAACTAAAAACATACCACAAACAATATGGAGATCATATGGTTCAATATCACCCAGAAGGAAAAGGTATGAGGGGCTCAAAGGGTGAGCACGCAGTGCTTTCTACAGAGAAGAGTTCAATAACATGTGGATGTATGGTTTAGAAAGCAGAAAGGATTCTAGAACATACCAAACAGAATTCTGAGTCTATGGCCACTGATGTGACCTTCTCATAAAAAATCCTCTTTAAGGCCTTCCATCTTCTCTGTTCTTTTTCAGGGGGTTCTTCACTTCATTCATTCTTCCTGATTCTTTTCCAGCCCTGAGCTGTCCAACTCCTTCCCTCTGTAAATATGTCTCCATGGCCAAATGTCCAGAGGAGAGCAACTTTACTTCCCCCAAAGCCAAGATCTAAATATGCATCCCTTCTTCGACAGGCTAGTTCTCATGGGGAAAAAATTTCTTAAATTTACAGTCTCAATCCCTATTTTGCCAATGCCCTGGCACACATGTTACTATAAAGATATTTTTGTGATTAAAAGTTCTTCCATGTTTTAAGAGACTCTTAATGATGGAGGACAAACTGAGGGTTGATGGAGGGAGGTGGGTGGCAGATGGGCTAGATGAGTAATGGGTACTAAGGAGGGCATCTGTTGTGATGAGCACTAGGTGTTGTATGTAAGTGATGAATCACTGAATTCTACTCCTGAAACCAATATTACACTGTATGTTAAATAACTAGAATTTAACTAAAAATTTTAAAAGAAAAATAAATAAATACCCTTATTTGGCAAAATTTTTTAAAAAACGAAACCACACAAAAAATAAATAAATGTGAGTCAACCTGAAAGGACCTCTTAGGGAATCATGCCATCCTTCAAATAGTGCCCTAGTTAGCCTAAGACAGGTGCCTGAAACACACACCTGACGGGCACTTCCAACTCTAGAAAGATGCAATTCTAAGGGAGATTTGTTTTTCTTTTTCACTTTGTCAAAATTCACATTGAACCAGTTTCTGTGGAGATATGGAAACTTAGGCATCTATCCCAGAGAGCGATGGTGTGCCCTCACCAGAGGCCCTCTCATTCTTCCCATCTGTAATTTGTGAGGTCCAGTGCAAAACGAAAAGGCGGACCCCAAGTTCAGAAATTCAGAATTTCAAAATGATGACAGCAGAACATTAAGCCAAGCGTGGGGCCCCTGGAGGTGTGGAGCTCCATGAGACCTTGCAGGCCTCAGGCCCTCAAAGCCGGACTTGCTTCCAGCTCCAAGACTGTGCTGGTACAGAGTCAAATCTCCAGACCTTCCACTGCCACCAGCCACTGCAGACACAAGAAGGTTGCAACATGAGCCCAGACAATAAAGGCAAAGGACCTCCATTAACAACATGGCTCAATCCACTCTCCTCACTCACAGCGAAAGAAACAAAAATGCAGGCGAGAGCTGCTCTCCCCAGAGAAGTGTTCAGTACAACAGTTCGGACATCTGTTCAGCCTGTTTCCTGAAATTAGGACACATGTTGCTCTGGATGGTGAGACTGAAATAGGAAGGAACAGATGCTGTCTACTCAGGTATGCTAATAGTGTTCACTCAAAATGCAGTAAAGACATACAAGCTTCTGAAACAGAAGCAGACTTGAAATTACCAACAAATGCAGGAAAACAAAGAGGCGATGGTCCTTGGAGTTCTGTCCATTGTGCGAGCACACCCTAGACGCAAGAAATGAAAAATAAGAACACAGATCTGATCTTCCCATCCCGTGCTGCTCTGATGCCTTGGAAGGAAAGAACAATAAACAAAACAAGCAATGTTAGATGAAACAGAGGGGTTGGTGAGCACGGCCAAGAACACTTAAAATTTCTTTAGTGTAAGTACATCTTTCGGTTTAAGCTTTTATGAAGGGCCTGGGAGGATGTGGTTGGACACAGAGAGAACAAAGCTCAGAAATGACAGGAGCTGCAGAGAAGAAATAAACTGCAGCGTGGAACACTGTTCATAAGCAGGGCAGAAAATGATCTCTGGATTGCAAGCCGAACGTGAACCGGTGATGCAGAATGGGACCTACATTGAAAAGCTTGCTTTGTTCTGATCAGGAAAAAAAAAAAAAGATTTTTTTTTTTTTTTAAATGAAAGGAATACAGGCCAGTCTCCGATAACATTCAGCACAGATTAATGTGGTTATTGGAGTTCTGTATCTTAGTTCTAAACACCAGAAAGTTATGAGAGGCTTACAAAAAGACTGAAGCTTTGGAAAAGAGATCCTACCATACAAGACAAAAAGAACTGGCTCGTCTACATTGAAGAAACAATAGAGGGGCAAGTAAAAGGATGTTACAATTTTATCACTCTCTTCTTTATTAAAGATCTTTGGGGTCCCTGGGTGGCTCAGTCAGTTGAGCATCTGACTCTTAGTTTCGGCTTAGGTCATGATCTCATGGTTCATGGGTTCAAGCCCCACATTGGCTCCACACTGGCAGTGAGGAGCCTGCTTGGGATTATCTCTCTCTCCCCATCTCTGACCCTCTGCTGCTCTCTCTCTTTCTCTTTCTCTCGAAATAAATAAACTTAAAAAAAAAAGACTATTAAAAAAAAAAGAAGATCTTTTACCCCTACCCCCACCTTGCCCTCACCCAAGCAGACACCAACTCTGTCACTACAGGTATATTAGTCAAGGCTTTCCAGAGATCCAGAAAGTCTGCAGGCTGGAGACCCAGGAAAGCTGGTGGTGTAGTTTGAAGGCCTGAAGGCCAGAGAGCTGATGGCATAGAACCCAGTCTGAGTGTGGAAGCCTGAGAACTAGGATCACTCCAAGCAGGAAAGATCAATGTCTCAACTCAGGCAGACAGAAAGCAAATTCCATTTTCCTCCACCTTTTTATTCTATTCAGGCCCTCTGTGGATTGGGTGATGCCCATCCACATTGAAGACAGCAATCAACTTTACTCAGTCCACCAATTCAAATGCTAATCTCTTCTGGAAACATCCTCAAACACACACACACACACACAGAGAGAGAGAGAGAGAGAGAAATACTGTTTCACCAACTATCTGGGCATCTCTTGGCCCAGTCATGTTAACTTATAAAGTTAACCATCATAGCAGATACCTCATTATTCCCTGGGCACAGGGTCTGGGATATCCAATTACCTCCCCATCTATTAAAAACCCTCTTCTCAAGGTACCTGGGTGGTTCAGTTAAACACCCAACTCTTAATTTCAGCCCAGGTCATGATCTCATGGTCACGAGATGGAGCCCCACGTAGGGCTCCACTCTCAGCACATAGATTCTCTTTATCGCTTAAGATTCTCTCTCTCTCTCTCTCTCTCTCTCTCTCTCTCTCCCTCAGTGCCTCTCCCCTGTTCACATACTCTCTATCTCTAAAATAAAAATTTTTTAATCATTTTAAAAATCCGTCTTCTCCTTCAAATTAACCTACATTTTACAATCTGTACCCTCCCATATTCTTTTTTTTTTCTTTTTGAAGTTTTTATTTAAATTCTAGTTAGTTAACTCACAGTATAGTATTAGTTTTAGGTGTAGAATTTAGTGATTCGTCACTTACATACAATACCCAGTGCTCATCACACAAGTGAACTCCTTCATCCTCATCACCTATTTAACCTTTCCTCCACCTCCCCTCTGTTAACCATCAGTTTGTTCTCCATAGTTGAGTCTGTTTCTTGATTTGCCTCTCTCTTTTTTCCCCTTTGCTTACTTGTTTTGTTTCTTAAATTCCACATATGCATGAAATAATATGGTATTTGTCTTTCTCTTATTGACTTATTTCACTCATTTCACTTAGCATAATACAGTCTAACTCCAGCTACATCATTGCAAGTGGCAAGATTTCATTTTTTGACGGCTAAGTAATATTCCATTGTTCATATATACCACTTCTTCTTTATCCATTCATTAGTGGATGGGCTTTTAGGCTCTTTGAATAGTTTGGCTATTGTTGATAATGCTGCTGAAAACATCCAGGTGCATGTTCCTCTTTGAACTGTATTTTTGTATTCTTTGGCTAAATACCAAGTAGTGCAATTGCTGGGTTGTAGGGTAGTTCTACTTTTAACTTTTTGAGGAACCTCCGTACTATTCTCCAGAGTGACTGCACCATTTTGCATTCCCACCAGTAGTGCAAGAGGGTTCCCCTTTCTCTACATCCTCACCAACTGCTGCTGTTTCCTGTGTTGTTGATTTTAGAGGTGGTACTTCATTGTGGTTCTGATTAGTATTTCCCTGATGAGTGATGCTGAGTGTCTCCCCACCCTCCTGGCCCCCATGAGAATGTGATTGGACTTATTCCAGGCTTTATTTGTCCTTTCATTCCCAGCTGTTATGAGTAAGTGCTTAATAAACATTTGTTGAATGAATTTACTTTCAAATCATTTCTTGAAAATCTATCATGAACAGAGTAATAAATATGTAGGGTTCAAAAAAATGAGATACAAAGAACTCAAATTCCAACAGGGAGGAAAGAATGAATTTTTAAAACTATAGACCTGTAGCTTTGTAACCGAACCAATGTGAGTTTGTTCCTTGGTGAGTCAGAAACTGCACCAGATGGAGTTGTCACACAAGGAAGATTTTATTTACAGCAAATAAGGAGATCATGAGGAATAACTTCCAAAGCCATGACTCTCTGAGCAAGGGTGGATGAGTTCCTTTCATTTAGGGTTAGGATGAAAATTTAGATAGGGATGCCTTGTCATCACATATGGAGGCAAGCATGAGGTCACGCGTGTGTCTTATGGATCGTATGTTATGTAAATGAGGCCGAGGCTTTTCCTTGGGTGGAGATTTTAGTATAATTAGGTAAAGATAGTCATCAGTCATTCTAGAGGTCTCTCCATGGTCCATCTGCCTCTGTGTGAGTCAGGTATTAAGCTCAAACTGGTCTGGGTGGTCTGGGCCAGCGGGTGGTCTTGTCAGAGCAGTTGCTATCACTTGCTGGAGGGGCAGCTTTGCTTTCCATTTGCCTGAGTTAAGTGATAAGCTGGGAAGAAGAGCTTAAGAAAAACTGTGGGACAAATGTCTATGAGTACAAGCAGGTGGGCAGTAAAGCTCAGGTCTTGCTTGGAGTCTAACTGGTGAAAGATTGACTTCAGCATCTTAAAATCTTAAAAGATTTTTAAAACATATAAAAGAATAAGATGATTGTTTGGAGCTAGCACAGGTTCATGGATCACAGATAGTCTCTGATTCATATTATTATCATTCTTTGGCCAGGGGTACTAGATTCCTAGATGTAGTAAGGATTATATGAGATCATGCATATAGGCTACTCAACCTAGTTCTTGACACTAGTAGCTCAATAAATGATAGCTATTGGTATATTATGTTGATTTCAGCAAGATATTTGACTAACTCTAGTGATATAACAGCAATAATCATAAAAACAATGACCACTACTTCTTATTTATCATGTGACAAACACATCCTAAGTGTTTTACATACAATATCATATTGAAACCCTGCAATTAGGCAAACTGGGTTGAATAGCGTCCCCAAACATTCATGTCCATCAGGAACCTCGGAATGTGACCTTATTTGGAAATGGGGTCTTTGCAAATGTAATCAAGGTAAACCGAGGTCACACTGGATTAAGGTGGATCTTATATCCAATGATTGGTGTCCTAGAAGGAGAAATTTGAAGACATGGAGGAGACAAAAGGGAGAAGTCTGCATAAAGAGACTGGAGTCATGCGGTCACAAGCCAAGGAATGCCATGAATTCTAAGCAGAAGGAGTTAGGGGTCCCCAGAAAAAGAAAGATGAAACCTAGCTTTCTTGACACAAAAAAAGTCACTTTGGGCCACTTGGCCGTCTTGTACTCTATGCCTCACCAGCATGACTTGCTCAAAGCCTGTGTCTTACAAGAACTTCCCAAGTCGTGTTGAAACTGCAGAATAGACCTCATTAGTTAATTACCTTAAGGGAACAAAAGGCTGTAAGAACAAATAGCCATTATGGGGCCAGGAGAGAACCTAATCCTACCAGGAACAACGTATTGTGGAGAACTCCCAGTGCTGATTCAAAAGTAAAGATTGACCTGACATACATTCTTGAGTTATCTTTGCAGGATCTAAACCCCTTTGAGCACTCAGATACCAGACCAACTGGAGCCAGAGAATTGTTGATGCTGACCTTTGCTAACCCTTGGCACTCTGACAAACTAAGACCTGGACACTGTCATCTTAAGATGATTTTTTACCTCAGTTCCATCCTGAATGCCCCATTGCACAAGCCCCTTCATGAACATGTATGTGCCCTTAGCTTAAAACTTCCCCAGCTTTGTTGTTCAAGAATACACTGTTTTAGGGAATATTCCTAGGGTTCTCCTTTTCTTGTTGCAAGTTAAACGCTCCCTTTTCTTGTTTTTTATCATTTATTTTTTTTATTTAAGTCCAAGTTAGTCAATATATAGTGTAATAATAATTTCAGGAATAGAACTTTGTGATTCATCACTTACATATAACACCCAGTGCTCATCCCAACTCCCTTTTCCCATTCTTTGGCTTGGTTGTGTCTTCTGGCTCGACATCCACCAAGAGGTGCACCTGTTTCAAGTTAACAGGCTAGTCAACGATCAGAAACTAGAAGCTAAAGGAAGCAAGGAAGGATCCTTCCCTAGAGCCTTCAAATGGAGCAAGTTCCTGCTAACACCTTCATTTTAGACTCTTAACCTCCAGACTGTAAGAAAATAAATTTTTGGCTTTTTAAGCCACCCATTTTGTGGTAATGCCATGGTAACCCTAGGAAACTAATACAGTAGAAATTATTACATTCATTTACAGTAAGGAAACTGAGATGTAGAGAGGTTACACATCTTGGCCAAGGACACAAATCTAGTGAAGTGCAGAACTCACATCCCAGCTCATGTCTATCTGACCCCAAAACCCATGTTCTTAACATGCAGACTGCTCCATAGATTTACAGCTGGCTTATCTTTTGCCATCCAAGAATGCTAATCAGCATATTGATATCAACATGAAGAGTTCTCTGATGATAATCTTTCTTTCTTTCTTTCTTTCTTTCTTTCTTTCTTTCTTTCTTTCTTTTACTGTTTGCCAAGTAGTGAATATTATTGATAATAGCTAATATTTCTATATCACTTACAATGTGCCAAGCACAATTTAAGCACCTTATATATATTAACACATTTATTTCTTAACCTCATATGAGGCAAAGGGAAGATTGATTACAAAAATGGTCCCAATTCATGAGGGAGATGAGTGAAATAGGTGAAGGGGATTAAGAGTACTCTTATCATGATGATCACTGAATAATTTATAGAATTGTGAATCACTATGTTATGCACCTGAAGCTAATATAACACTGTATTTAAAAGACAGACAGAAAGAAAGAAAAAAGGAAAGAGAGAGAGAGAGAGAAAGAATTTATAACCATCCCCTCCCTCTCCCACCCTCTTGAGGCCCTCCATGATTTCCCTCTCCATGTCATGAAAACAGGCCCAAGCTGGCCTGCTGGAAAATGAGCTAAGACATTTCAACTAATGGCTAGCCCACCCCCAAAAACAGACCTCCTACTTAATCTGCAGCTCGCCCCAGACAAATGAAGGAGCCTACCTCAGACCAGAAAAACTGACTAGCAGAGCCTAGTTTAAATTGCCAACTTGAGAATTATAAACTAAGTAAATGATTGTAGTCATAGGCCACTTAGTTTCGAGGTACTTTGTTAGCTAGAGGACACAGGTAGGTACAATCATAATAGCGTATTATTATTAGTTTCCTATTTTACATATGAAGAAACTGAGGCCCAGAGAGGTTTAGTAATGTGCCACAATTATAGCTAAAAGAGCCAGGAATTCAACTCAAGGAATCTGGCTCCAGAGTCCATTCTCATGACCACCACAACATCTTCCCTCTCAATCATTTCCATGAAGTCAGGGAAGGATTGCCTTTAAGATCGGCCAATGACACCAAGCCAGGAAGGATGACTTCTTGCCATGGATGCCAGAATCAAGATCCAGAATACTTTCAACAGGCATGACTCAAAATCTATTGATCTTTAAAATAAAACTTCACAGGAAAAAAAAAAAAAAACATATAAAGTCCTGCATTTGAGTTTTTAAAAATACACAAACAAGAGGGAAGGCTTGACTTAAAAGCAGCTCATGTGAAAAATTCAGAGGGTCTAAAGAAACAAAACTGAGTAAAAATCAACCATGTGATGCCCTGCATTGATGAGGGTCTGGTGTTCGAGCCCCAGGCAGTAATACTACTCCTGCACAAGTAGCTGGGAGATAACAATGTCACACCAAAACTCTGTTACAGGAGATAGTACTTAATCTGAGAGGATGGGGAGGGGCACGAGTCTGCGAACTCTTACGATATCTAAGATTTGTCAAAATGTTGAAGAGAAAGTAGATTGATTCTGTGATACTTTGGGGAGAAAATAGAGATCAGGGATTGGAAGTTTTATTGGGTAGAAGAATGAATAATGGTATTCTTCCTCCCATTGTCTCTCCCAGGCTACTTCCAGGGCTTGTTCTTTCCCATCCCTCAGTGAAATCTCCAGCAGACCCCTTAGCTTTCGGGCCCTTTTGATCAACTGAACAGTTTTGTTTCAGTAACTAAAATATCCCTTCAGTGTAACATCAACTCTCCAAGCTCATCTAAACTTAGGGCTTCTCCCTTTGCAACGTGGAAGCTAACGGGACGTTTGGAGACGGATGCTTGGGGCTTAGTCTCTCTTCTTTGCTCCATCTCCTTCCCCAGATTGCCAAGTCACCATGTTTCCTCCTTTCAGGGCAAACCCAAGGGGAAAGGAGATTAGAGACAAAGGGCAAAGTGGTAGATATAGGTGACATCTGGTAATAGTGCCCTCTTGGGGGCAGAAGGACAATTATGTTTCTTTCACAAGCACTTGGGGGTTTCCCCTCAGGTGTCACACTGAGCTCCTTTGACTGAGTCAATGCCTCTCCTCCCATGAGTGGCTTACAGCTTTCCCTGGCCACCACTGTCTACTGGGATCCCTTTGCCTTTCCAGAAGTTCCTCTTCCATTGGATCTCTTTTAGGAAACCCAGACCAGTTCCGTACCACATGACCATTGGACCCCTGGAAAATACGTACCTTTGCTGCACCAAAACAGAGAAAGTGAAGCTCCTTCCCAACATAGCCTCTTCAAGTAGGTCACTGGAAAGGGGCAGCTATGGGCACAGCCTCCAGCCTTTAAACATTTCAGGAATGATGTCCTCAAATGCCAGGGAACACACTGAAAGCTCTCAAAATATTAGTCTTGAATTCAAGTGTCTTGAATCCCCTCTAGTTTTGTTTGATAGGAGATACCACAGCACTCTACTAATCCTTCAGTAAAGAAGGTTCTCAAGGGTAACAGAGAGATGGGTGATGGGCTAATGCAGATAGGGTAGGTTTTTCAATTTCCTAAATAAGTCCATATAGATAGTCAAGTACCCAGCTTAAGCTACTGTTCTTAGCATCTGCTTGGTGGAATTCTAAGTTTCATTGTAACATACCATCTCAGAAGTTACACAGGAGTGGATTTCCCATCAGTAAGAGGTTATCTTCCTAACAAAACAAGTGGACCCAGATCAAACAGCTGTAGTCTACCAGTCTCTAGAATTAGTACTCAAACAGAGGTTGTAGAAGGAATTTCCACACAAAATGGAAGACAGGCAGGTAACATCTAACATCTTCTTTCTCACTCTAGAGTTCAATTATTTCTTTAACAATATCCATTCTCACAGCTTTTATACATATGTATATATATATATATATATATATATATATATATATATACACTTTTTTTTTTAAGAAAGCAATCTCAAGGAGTCACAAAAGTGAGTGCATGATTATGTAGCACACATGGTATTCACAAGTGCTCAGGGCAATTTAAAGGAAGGAAAACTCTTGGTAGAGTATACAGTTTAGTTAGAGAGGATTTGTCTGCCATTATATTACTCTGTACTTTTAAAGAAATTTGTTTCAGGATGCCTGGGTGGCTCAGTCAGTTGTGCATCTGACTCTTGGTTTTGGCCTAGATCATGATCTCATGGTTCATGGGTTTGAGCCCTGCGTCAGGCTCTGCGCTGACAGCTTGGAGCCTGGAGCCTACTTCAGATTCTGTCTCCGTCTCTCTCTGCCCCTTTCTTCTCCTGCTCTGTCTCTGTGTCTCAAAAATAAATAAAATGTTAAAAAAATTTTTTAATAATAAAATACCTACAGGAAATGAGTGACATCAGCAAAATAGAAAAATAGGAGTTTTCTATTGTCTTTTCCCCCAAAGAACACCAATTTTGACAGTCATCCAGGGATGAGAGTGTTTTTGGGTAAGTCTGGGAGTCCAGTGGAGAAATTCCAGCACACCTTTAAAGGAAAGAAAGAAAGAAAGAAAGAAAGAAAGAAAGAAAGAAAGAAAGAAAGAAAGAAAGAAAGAAAGAAAGAAAGAAAGAATCCAAGACTGGACATATTGAAGAGGATAAAAGGAACAGATTCACTTTGCCTACACCACCTCTCCCCCAAAAGATGCACAGCTAATTGCCAAGAGAGACATTCCCAGCCTGTGATTTCTCCCTCAGGGAAAGTGAGAGCATGTGAAAGAGAGCCCAGCTTCCTCGGCTGCATGGAATGCTGCCAAAGAAAAAAAGGCCTGAAACCATAAAACTCTTAGAAGAAAACACTGGGAGAAGCTCCTTGACATAGGTGTTGGCAATGATTTCTTGAACATGACAACAAAAGCACAGGCAAGAAGAACGAAAATAAACAAGTGGAACTATATCCAACTAGAGAGCTTCTGCAGAGCTAAACAAAACAATTAATATATTTAAAAAGTAATCTGCAGAATAAGAGAACATATTTGCAAACCACATATCTGATAAGGGTTTAATACTCAAAATAGATAAAGAACTCATACAGTGCAATAGCAAAGCATAAGTAAACAATCCAATTGTAAAATGGATTAAAAGATCTGAATAGACATTTTCCCAAAGAAGACACATAATGCCCAACAGGTACATGAAAAGGTGCTCATCAACATCAGTAATCACCCAGGATATGCAAATCAAAACCACAATGATATAACACCGCACACCTGTTAGCATGGCTTTTTAGCAAAAAGACAACACACAACAAGTGCTGGGGTGGGGGGTGGGGGGCGATGTAGACAAAAGGAAACCCTTGTACCCTGTTGGTGAGAATGTAAATTGGTACAACCACTATGAAAAACAGCATGGAGTTGCCTCAAAAAATTAAAAATAGAACTGCTATGTGGTCCAGCAATCCTTCTTCTGGGTATACATCCAAAGGAAATGAAATCAGTATCTCAAAGACAAAACTGTGCTCCTATGTTAATTGCAGCATTAGTCACAATAGCCATGATATGGAAACAACCTATATGTCCATAGTCAGATGGATGGGTAAAGAAAATGTCATATATAATTATATATATATACACACACACACATATATATGTATATAATACATATATATAATAGGTATATTATATGTAATATATATAATACGAATATTATTCAGCCATGAGAAAGAAAACCCTACCATTTACAACAACCTAAAATGAATCTAGAGGACATTATGCTAAGTGACATCAGTCAAACAAAAAGACAAATATTGTATGATCTCAGTGATACGTGGACTCTAAAAAAAAAAAAAAAAAGTCTAACTCACAGAAACAGACAGTATAATGGTGATTACTAGGGGCTAGAGGTCAAGGAGATCTTACTGAATCAGTAAAAAAGTATCAACTTCAGAGATAAACCCTAGTCTTTAATGCAAAACAGGGTCAGATGATAGAACAGAATAGAAAATCCAGAAATGGCCACATATATACATTTAAAAAACTGATTTTTGACATAGCTATAAAGACAATGAAGTGGAGAAAGGAGAGTCTTTTCAACAAATAATGCTGGAATAACTGGATAATTATATGAGGAGAAAAAATGAACTTAAATCCATACCTGTGGTAGGCATAATAATGCCCTTCCCGAGATATCTGCACCCTAATGTGTTCCAAACCCAAGGATATGTTAAGAGAGTGAAAACTCAAGCCACAGAATGGGGGGGGGGGGGGGGGGAGGGGGGGGGCGGGGAAGATTGCAAATTGTATATCTGATACAGGACTATTCTCTAGAATATACAACAAAACTCTCAAAACTCAATAATTGGAAAACAAACACAAATTGCAAAAAAACTAGAGCAAATACTTCATCAAAGAAGATATAGGAATGGCAAATAAGTACATGAAAAGATGTTCAAAATCATTAGTCATAGAAAAATGAAATGTATAACTACAAGAGGATATCTCTATACAAACATGGGGCAACCCTCATATACTATTGGTGTGAATGTAAAATGGTACAACCACTTTGGAAAATAGTTCGACAGTTTCCTAAAAAGTTAAACACTAGATATTTAGCCAAGAGAAATGAAATCATATGTCCATACAAAGACTTGAATATGAATGTCCAATAGCAGCTTTATTTGTAATAGCCCCAAACTGGAAGCAACTCAAAAGTCCATCAACAGATGAATGAATAAACAAACAATAGGAAATCCATACAATGCAATACTATCCAGCAACAAAAATGAATGAATTCATAATAACACAACAACAGATGAATCTCAAAATACTGTCTATGTGAAAGACAGCAAATGGTATGATTCATTTTACATAAGATTCAAGGAAATGCAAACTAACATATAGTGACAGAAAGCAGATCAGTGCCTGGGGAAAAGGGTAGGGCAGAGGGATTACAAAGGAGCATAAGGAATCTCAAATTTTGAGGGAGATAAATGTTCACAATCTTGATTGAGATGATGAGATGATTTCATGGTTGTATATATATGTCAGAATTTATTACATTGTCCACTTCAAATACATTGTGTTTATTGTATGCTATTTATATTTCCATAAAACTTTTAAAAATACAGTAAGAGAATATTCTTAAAATATATAAAATTCAGGATGAGATAGATAGTCGTGCTAACAAGTTATATCAGCCAGCACCAGCAGACAAGTTTAAGGTGGGGTCTCCTTGGCTGCCTTGCAAAAGTATGCTGAGTTAAGTGAGAGCCCCAGTGGTCAAGGAAATGAGAACTGCTTGTCCTCTCAGGCCACCTGAGGGATGTAGACTGGGGTACTGGATGAAAATCTTGGGGTAGGAGGATCAATAACACCTCAGAGAATTGGAGGAAGGATGCTGGATGACAAAGCCCAAGCAGGTTCTTTGTCCTCTCTTCCTCCCACCCCTTTGCCAAAAGAAGTCCCTAGGCTTCTGCTTTCTGTTTACAAATTTGTGTGAGCAGTTTATTTGGTATAGAGTTGGGTGGTGTCCCACGTGCAAGCTAGGACATCCAATCAAGAGTGAAAATAACACCTTACATCAGTGATCAAAAACTACCTGGACGATGAATAGGGAAATGACACAATGTGACAAGGAAATGACACAACGTGGAAAATCCCGAGTTTTAGACCTCAGCAACCGTCGGCAAGACACCGCGCTCCAAAGTTCTCCCCTTCCCCGCCCCGCCCAGGCTTTTCCTTCCTTATTGACTCCTCCGGGAGGGGAGGGAGGCGGAGTCAGCCTGGGCCCCGCCCGCTGAGCGCGCCTCCACCCCGCAGCGCGCAGCCTCACCAGAGTCGCTTTACGGCCGAGGAGAGGGTGGGTCCTCGCCTCGAGGCAGGACGCCGAGCTGAGGGGCGGGGAAAGAGGTCTTTTGCGGCAAGACGTAAGTGACGGCGTAGGCGGTGCGACTGCAGCTGGAGGGCAGAGGAGGCGGGTTCGTGTTTCCCGGGCCGAACCGGGCTGTGGGGGGCGCGGGGCCTGGGCCGGGGCTGTAGCTAAAGGCCCGCGGTGACAGCATGGGTGAAGGGGAGTGGGGCGGAAGAGGCCTTGGGCTGCTTTGGCCGGTGGGAGGGGGGGGGTGGGGGGCTGTCTTTGGTCCAGGCCGGGGATCTGACCCGTGGTTGGTGTCTCCCCGAACCCGCAGCGCGCCCGTCCTGTCCTCGCCATGAGGCCGCAGCAGGCGCCGGTGTCCGGGAAGGTATTCATTCAGCGAGACTACAGCAGTGGCACACGCTGCCAGTTCCAGACCAAGTTCCCCGCGGAGCTGGAGAACCGGGTACGCAGACTGGCTCCCCACACCTGCTCTGGGGCGAGGGAGGGGGACTCTTCAGGGACGGGAGGGAGAATGGGCCGACACCAGACCCGTTTGATGCCTGCCTCGCGGTTCTGAGGAGGGGCAGGCAAAGGAGGTGCCTTGGTCAAAGGAGAGCCACTAAGCAAGATGCGGTGTTTGGAGGAGGACGAATAAAGCCAAGCCCCTGAGTGTGATGGCCTTATAGAACTCGGTGGTGCCGAGTGCCGGGAATCTGTACCCGGCCAGCTGTCTTCTTACCCGGCCGTCTCCACACCTCCACCCGGGTTATTGACAACAGTGATGAGGAACTAATTCCTGAGGTTCCAAGCCACCTAACTCAGCATGTTGTAAACTATGACCTCCTACTTCGCCACGCAAGAGTAATCATCATCATTCTTGTGACTGGCGTTTGTGGCCATTGTGCTGGTCGCACTGCTCAGCAGAAAGGGTTTATTAAATGCTGTGCCAGTTACAGACAGGCTTTCTTGGAACCTGAAAAACCTAGAACAGTAGATCGGCCTGGACAGGGAAATATCTCCGAACAAGGCCTTCAACTTGTTGTTCCCAGTTAAGATCACTGGGAGCCACCTGCGTTTTGATGCTTGCATATTGAAACTGTCCTCAGGATATAGGTCCCTTAGACAACTCTGCACACAGAAATGGAAGAAGGCACTGTTTCCTCTTTCTTAAGAGTTAGGGGGAAAAAATCAGTGAATTTTATTTTAAAAGTACAATGAAGTGAGCATATGTGACTGTGTGTTTTCTTGGGCCCGCATGTGCTCACCTACCCAAAGAAAGATCTTTTGGTCTTGAGCCATGTTACCTTACATTCAGTTTACTTTTCAGAGATCAGTTTCTGGTAAGATGGGAGCAGAGTTTTGTGCTCTTTTCTCCTTGATTGGGAAGTGAGCGACTGAGGTGATGAGGTGTGCTGTGGGTGTGGGAGTAAGAAATACTGGTCATGGGATAAGTGGGTGTAGATGATTCTGTGCTAGAGAAATGTGTAGCAGTCCTTTAAAATCAGCTTGTAACAAGGTAGGTTGTTCTACCTGATTGCCAAGTTTGGGAAATCAATGTATATCAATTATAGTGTCCTTCAACACTGTGGTCAAGTTAGTGACCCAAGTATGTTTCTTTAAATGCAAATGAAAGATCAGATATGCTTTGCTTTTCTTTCTTTCTTTCTTTTTTTTTTTTTTTTTTTTTTTTGAATGTTTATTTATTTTTGAGAGAGAGAGAGAGAAACAGAGCATGAGCAGGGGAGGGGCAGAGAGAGAGAGGGAGACACAGAGTGGGAAGGCGGCTTCCAGGCTCTGAGCTGTCCGCACAGAGCCCCCACACGGGGCTTGAATCCCACAAACTGCGAGGTATGACCTGAGCCGCAGTAGGATGCTTAATAAGACTGAGCCATCCAGGTGCCCCAGATCAGATATGCCTTTTAAAGAAGATTTCATATTAGTTTGTCTGTGAAATGCCACATAAATGCTACAGTTTATCATTGCAATGTTATGAGTTAACTCAGCTTGACACTGGCTGGACATTTCCACTGTGGTTTGAAGAGGTAGAAATTGAGCACGATGCCTGCTGGCTAGAGCTACCAAATGTTTTTTTTTTTTTTTTTCTTTAAATAATTTAACATCACAGTTAACATACATGTTTTCTGTGTTAGGGTTTGTATGAAATGGATCAAATGTTTTATTTGCAAGCCTCTTATGGAAAGTCTGATGTACACTATTTATGTACTTTCAAATCATAGTGTAAACTGTACACTTACTTGGATGTTACAAGATTTCTTTGTTTAAAGGTTTTAAAGTCAAACTTCTAACTCATAACTAAGCCAAATATATGTATGCAGAAACACATTAGCCTTCCACTCTGTGTGGTAGAGCCTTTATTTTATAGTCTGAATACAGAAACACAATGTAGTCACAGTACTCCACTGATTTTTATAGAAAATTGATGTTTCTAAATTCTGGAGGCCTTTTTACTTCTTTGACTTCAGATTATAGACCAGAACTGCTTATGACTCTGAGTACTATACGGAGTGTTATTTGGTGCTGTTCAATTGTGTCTTTGAGGGATTTTTCTTCTTTTTTTCTTTTTAAATGTTTGGGTTAAAACACTAGTTTATGCTTTAAACTGCTTGGGAGAGCTTTTGATTTTCCTTTTAATGTGTTGAAATCAAATTTAAATTACAGGTTTAAATTTTCCTTGCTTTGTTTGATGGAAAATTGGAAGGTTTCTGTCTTTGTTTCTCTACTCCTTACCCTAGAAGTTGTACTGATTGCTCTGCCACTGGGGCTGATTTTCCTTTTGTGAGAACATCACACTTGGCAATTTAATAGAGGAAGAAACTAATATACAATGTTTTGTATTACTTTAAAGCAACACACACACACACACACACACACACACACACACACACACACAGGCATTTGTACCCTTTAATCTGAGAGTGAGGGCACGTTCTGCCTGTTAACAAGTTTACTTTTTCCGTTGCCTGTTAGAATGTAATACTTTGATGCTTAAGTACTTTGTTGCCAGGACAATTCTTAAAGAAAGCCTTAGTCTAACTTTAGCCAAAATACAGACATCTAGACACCCTGGGTCTGGGTAGGAGAGAAATGAGTCAACTGTAATTGAAGCATTTGTTCCCCTACATACCTTTAAAATATGTGTTTGCATCTGGTTCATAGAAATTACCTTTGACTTGTGATCACTTTAAGCTTCAGCCCCATGCTTTCTACCACATCATTCAACAAGAAACAAAATTTCTGGGAAAATGAGTCTGATTCCTATTTCCATTCTGATTTTCAATGTTTATTAGTCCAAATTTATGTTGGGCTCCCACTTCACAAATCTCCCAATTTTGTCATAGCATCTGTATCAGTCTTCAGGTACCCAAGAGAGAATACTGAAAGGTATTTTTCATAGTGAAGGGAGTGAAAGAAAAATGCCCACATTTGTTCTGTTGAACCCTCATATGTTAGGTCCTTTGCTCTTGCTGCTGTCTACCATGCTGTTTACCTTTTTTCCCCTTTCCTTTTTTAGTAATCTTTCAAAGAAATTCCTGACTTTTTAAATTTCTTTTTTAACCTTTTAAAAAAGTCCTTCATGTTGGTGGGTTGGTTGGTTTGTTTTTCTTTAATGATCTATGATTTGTTTCCATCCTATAAAGCATTACTGTCTTGGAATAGCTTTTTTAAGAATTCTTGTTTCTAGTATGATCAGTAATTCTGATCTGAAAGAAGATGTTTCTGGGTTGGAGCCCATGGTTTTGAATCACAAAGCCAAAGAAATGTAAATAATTCATGGAACCTTCCTTATCAGATCATAACATTTAAGTAAATCAATTGTGAGTGTTTGAAATTATTTAGACTTTTGTGGATTTGCTGATGTGACAAACTGAAGGTGTTATTTTAGGTATAATTGGGTAAAGATAACAATTTGTTACAAATATTTATTTGCAGAGTGAATAGAATTCATTTTCAGGGAATGAGAACTCTGACGTCAATTCTCCAAATGACCGTTCTTCAAGTGGCGGCTTCCCACGCCATCTCTGCCCATCCAGCCCTTTTCAGAAACTCTTAATATTCTAGGAAATTAAAAGTAGTTCCTATTGAAAAAGCAGGAGAGCCACCACCATTTTAAAGTTCACATTAAAGTTTTTCATGCCGTTGGCTCACCACATCCTCACAGTTTTTCCACGCTCAGAACAAAACAATGATCACAACTGCCTCTAACCTAAAGGGTTTTAATAGCTTAAGGATGATGACCATAAATTGTTTTACATTTTAAAAAATTATGTTCGTGGGACTGTTTTGTCTCAAACTGTATATTGAAGTCCTTTGACTTTTTTCTGAGTCTATATGTATAGACTTCATAAAGGAGAGAATTCATATGTAAGGAGTTACTCTACTCGTTTCAGGAATAAGGGAGTTTGTGTGAGAGGGGCCCTATAGTAAGGACAGATAAGTTGTCCTTTGTTGTCAAGAATGATAGTGTGGCATGAAATACTCTACTAATGGGATGAAAATCCTAGGGTAGAGCACTGAGATGTGAAAGTACTGTTAGCAGAAGAAAGTGAAAGCAGATGATTAGAGTGAAAATGGAAGACAATGGTAGTATTAGGGTCAATGTGAGATAATGGTGTCACTGAATAGAAGGGTAACAGGAATGACTTGGTGTGAAGAATTGTGTGATAGTTTGAGATTTTGCCTTGTTCAGTGTGAGCTTTTAGTAAATTCCAGTGTTTAGGGACTCAATTTAAGATTACCTGCTCTGAGAGAGAGAGGCAAACCAACTTACAGGTGATGGAGAGTAAGGAGTGCACTTGTGATGAGCACCAAGTGATGTATGGAAGTGTTGAATCACTATGTTGTACACCGGAAACTAATATTACGTTGTATGTTAACTAACTGGAATTTAGATTAAAAAAAACTTTAAAACAATAAAAAGATTACCTGTCCTTTCCAGATAAAGAGAACTTCTCCTTCCTTTTGTGCTCCCGCCATACTTTATATATGTGCCCACTGTAGTACTTTATCAATTTATTATGTCTTTATGTTTACATACCTGTTCTGCTTACATGACTTGTCAACTCCTGGAGGACTGAGTGTCTTGTTCATCTTCCTCAAAGGCCTGTCCTAACATCTGATGATAGGTGCTCAGTAAATGTGAATATAAGTGAATGGAAAATGGAAGGATTGTATAATTTTATTAAGTTACTTGAAACTCAGTATAGAGAATAAAGAGACACCATACTGAGCCTTGAAGATATCCAGTGTCCATAAGAGGGATAAGATTTAAAAAAAAAAAAAAAAAAAAAAAAAACAAAAAACTAAGCAGTTTCAGTAACATAGGTCCTGATTTAATCATCCAGGAGGTTTGCCAACTATTAGATAAGAATGTTGACAGAACAGCAGAATCAATTAGTGATAGCCAGCATTAGTGAGTGGCTGATCTTTTTTCCAAAACTTACTTTAAATTCTTTTTTCCATACAGATTGATAGGCAGCAGTTTGAAGAAACAGTTCGAACTCTAAATAACCTTTATGCAGAAGCAGAGAAGCTTGGGGGCCAATCATATCTTGAAGGCTGTTTGGCTTGCCTAACAGCCTACACCATCTTCTTATGCATGGAAACTCATTATGAGAAGGTGAGCCAACCTTTGTTTTCACAAAATCTCTTAAAATCATAAAAAAGGTGAATTGATATATCCATGTTTATAACAGTTGCCATAAAATTTCAAGGGCATTTATAATAATAATTCAAATTCTGTCATTGCTCCTGTGTAGAGGGCACATAGTAGAGATTCCTGAGTCTTCAGAAACCAGTCAAAATTCATCTGTTAACATAGAGTTGACATACCAATGTTCAAATTGACTTACACTTAAGATTGTAGAAGATCTGTATTCTCATTCTATCTAGCTTTTTGAGAATCCTTTTACTTTTTTCCCCAAGTCTCTGTCTTCAGTCTTATCCTCCAGCTTGAGTTCTTCTCTTTTCTTTCCAACTGCCTGCTAGACCTGGAGGTGCCAGCTTGTCAATGTAGATGTCCAAAAGGCAAACCTCACGCCTCCCCATTTTGTTTAATAACACCCTTCCTTTTTCAGTACCATCTTTAGGTGTGGGGGATGAAGAAGAGGGAAAAATTTATCAGTTGTCAAAGACTGAAATATCTGCCATTTTCCCATTCATTAACTTTTCATGATTTCTTCTGCCAATGCTCTAATGTACGCCCTTATTACCTCTTAGACTGTCGAAATAGTGTGATGAGTTTCATTTCTTCCATTCTTTCACTTGTCCAAACCATCTATTGCTGCCTTCATGGACACTGCATTATTTCCTCTAGCACTCCTATAAATTCGGAGGCCTCTCCTGGCTTCCCATTCACTGCCAGTGAGTAGAGCTCAAGCCCTTTCCAGCTTTCTCCCGCCCCTTTCTCACTGTATCTTTTGGCCAAACCCGCTTCCTCGCTGGGCACCAAGCATACCCTCCTAGGTTTTCCTCCACCTATAGTGCCACTCTCCCTGTGTTCAAGTCTCACCAAACCCTTAGGTGCCTCTGTCCTGTAACCTTTCCTTACTCTTCTAATTAGTATCTTTCTGACCTATGTATCCCCGCATTTTATTTATGTCTCTTTTCCTGGCACTTACCTCTCTGGACTTTTGAATGTAGCAGTTTGCTTTCTTATTTGCCCTTTAAGTATGTATTTTTCTTGAGGTCAAGGACAGTGCCTTAACTGTTTTGTGTCCCTCTTCATGCATAACACCATGCCCTGGGTGCATTAGGTGCTCACTGAATATGTATTGAATGAATTTAAGTCAATCAGAGTAAACCCCTAATACATCGTTTAATTTTGAGCATGTTTAGCAACTGAAATGCTATACGGGTATCTGTACTATACCCCACGCAACAGAACTGTCCCCGTGGTTGTCTTGCACTCTGTGTAGTAGAGAGCAGAGAGTTGCAGCTAAATTATTTTTGTGAGTTACTGGCTGGAGATGCTGCCATATTCATTAGCATCCTGACGTGAATTGTGTTAGTTTTACTAAAAAGGGTATATCTAAATAACTAAATTAGTTGTTATATTTTTCTCCATATTATACAGAGAACCAGCCAACTTTCATTCCTGTTTAATATTCAAAATCAGAAGTTGTAAAGGATCAGTATCAGCTTTCAGTCTGTGTTTTGTCTTAGCAGCTTCTCTTTAATAGTACACTTGATGAGTGAAGGGACAAGGGTTTCATTCATTTGATAAATATTTATCGAAAGCCTACTATGTGCTAAACAATGCACAGGGGATATAATGGAATAGGACAAACATCGTTACTGACCTTGTAGTATTTATAATTTAGTGGTAACAACTGATGTTAAGGAAACAAAACCAACTAAATTATTAATGGCAATAAACGTCTTGAAAAAAACAAACTTTCCCATGATAGAAAATAATAGGAGAGACCTAATTTAGATTGTGTGGTCAAAAAAGGCCACTGAAATGGTAACATTTAAGCTGCTAAGTGAAGGCTACAAATCGTCCAGACCATTCAGGCAGAGAGATGGTAAATAAAAAGGCCCAAAGAGCATGATGGGTCCTGGGAATTGTAAGAAGGCCAGTGTGGAAGAGAGGGGCTGTAGGTGAATTTGGAGAGGTAAGGAAGGAGCTGTGTCATGTAGGAGTGTGTAGTCCATGGAAAGATATTCAGACTTTATTTTCAGTGCAGGGGGGAAGCTATTTCAAGGTCTTAAGCGGGAGAGTGATATGATCAGATTTTCATTTTAAAGCAATTTCTTTGCTCTGGAGGGAAAAAAAGATACAAAAGTGGAAGTAGGGAAACCAGGTACAATGCTCCATAGAAATCCAGACAAGAGATGACGATAGCTTGGACAGGGAACAGAGCAGTAGAGATAGAAGGAAGTGAACAAATTCAAGGAATATGTTGATAGTAGAACCAAGATTGAATGAGAAGCTGGATGTAGGAGGGGAGGGTAAGGCTGAATTCATATGGATAGAAACTAGGTCATCCGGGGATGGTCATTTAAAGAAGTATGTAATATTGCCAATTTAAAGTAGAATTACATCCTCCAGAGAGAGTATTTTGTTCAAGCCTGGTAGAGTTGTCATTTCACTACATTTCACATTTGTTAATACAATTTCAGTTAGCTTTTATTTATCCATGTGCATTTACTGAAATAGATACAGAAACCTCCTTCTAATATCAGTTGTAAAAAGAAATGGGTAATTGGGTTCCAGCCAACTCATTCACTAATTATAGGATCATGGACAAATTAATCTGAATTCTTTCAACTATAAAATGGGTATTAGAATTAATGTATTTCCTTACATATGGTAGATGCTTAATAATAAATAGTGTTTTCTTAAGATAAATATAAGGGGCACCTGGCTGGATCAGTCAGTAGAGCGAACAACTCTTGATCTTGGGGCTGCAAGTTCGAGCTCTACGTTGGGTGTGAAGATTACTTAAAAATAAAATCTTTAAGGGGTACCCGGGTGACTCAGTTGGTTGAGCATCTGACTCTGGATTTTGGCTCAGAACGTGATCCTAGGGTTGTGGGATCGAGCCCCATGTTGAGCTCTGCACTGAACGTGGAGTCGGCTTAAGATTCTCTCATTCTCTCTCTCTCTTTCTCTCTCTCCCTCTCTTCCTGTGGCCCTCTCCCTTGCACAAGTGTGTGCATGTGCTCTCTATCTCTAAAATAAAATAAAAATAGAGATATTATTATAAAAATAAAATTTTAAAATAAGTGAGAATTTAGTGTATATATATATATACACATACACTAACTTAAGTGTTTACATATATACACACATACATGTTTTAATCAGGTATTTGTGAACTCATATACAATTTTTTTTCAAATATGAGTAATCTTTTTTAGCAGCTGCTGGCTTATTTAGCTGCTAAAACATTTGGTAGCTTTTAATTAAAATCCCTTTGACTGGGGGCACCTGCCTGGCTCAGTTGGTAGAGGATGCAACTCTTGATCTCAGAGTTGTGAGTTCAAGTCCCACATTGGGTGCAGAGCCTACTAAAAATTGATTAATTAATTAAAATTAAAAAAAAAAATATATATATATATATATATATACATACATATCCCTTTAATTACTAGTTCTCAGTATCAGAAATAAAGTGGAAATTGATCCTAATATATGTTTTCACTTGGGTTCATAGGCAATATAGAAGGCACTACTTTATATGTCTAACCAAAGTTTCTTTTTACGGGGTTTTATAAAGCAAGTAAAGACCAAATAAAATTAGTCAAGAAACCAAAATTTAAGGTGTGGCTACATGTTTTAAGTAGGTGATTTTACTGGACAATGAATAACTAGATCACGCAAAGTGAACAGCTGGAATGGTCCTAATTAAGATATAATGTATTTATACTTTCAAAGAAAAATTTTAAATGTATATTTGTAGTTTTGATAAAATGATAAAAGTGTAAGAACAGCTGCCTTCTCCCTCCCTCCAGTTTGTCCCTTAGGAATTTCTGTGCTATTATTTTCTACTTTATGAAAGAACAGGCTTGAGTCATTTAGTCGGTATTGTTTTAAAGACTAAAATTTTTAACCTACAAACAGAAAGCCTAATATAATAGTACTTATGCTTTGTCATGTGGGTTAAATTTTTTGAAATTGTAAATAAGCCTTTTAAAACTCACTAGAACAATCATGCTTTTTTCCCCTGTAATGTGCTATTTATTGATTTAAAATGAAGATAAAGACTTCAGTGTTATTTCTCTATTGTTGCTGGCCATTATAATTGGGGAACAAATGGGCTTGTAGAAGCTTCTCCTCTCAGTAGCTGTCTGCCTGGTTCATAACATCCTTTCTGCTTATGTGCTGTAATCTGTAAAAGGAACAAATTAGAAGGAACTTAGATATTTTCTGAAAATACTAAGATCCTGCTGTTCTTGCTTAGCCGCACTTAGGATAGTTTTTCTTAAAGGTCTGTATTTCTTCTTGAGGCTTTCTCCAGTTTAATATTCTCAAGGAGGATAATAAATAGTCTTTGCTGAGGTTGGATTGTCTTCAGCTTTGTAAATATTACACAGATTGAGGTTTTGTTGAGGGTTTGAGGATAACAGATAATTTTGTCCAATATTCTTGTTTGTTTTGACATTGATTTACCAAAAATAATAAACTGTGAGCAGAACGTCAACATAAAGTTTCCTAGGAGTGAGCATGCTGATTTGTCCTGCCTGGGATGCAGTGTGAGTTTACTCATGTTAAAGCTTTCTTGTTGCTGAAGAGACTAAGACAGTCCTGCCTTCCCCAGAGCAATATTAAGAGGATTTGGAGCTTATGCAAAAAGAAGACATTGTTTTGTTTCTGAACTGATACCTAAGTGCACATGAATGTTATTAAAGTTTAAGTAAAAACTTTGCACATCAAAGTTAATGCTTGAATCAAATAAAGGCATGCTATTTCTTTGCCCGTAACCTGTGCCCAAGGAGTGAGGGAGGAAAGCTGTTCTGAAGGAATCCTTTCTTTGCAACCAGCCATGCAGACGCTTTTCTGACTGTCACCCCCTAGTGTAAAGGTACTGGAGTGAGGGTACACCGACTCTCCAATTTCCAGTTCTGTCAGATAAGCTGGGAAAGAAATTGGACAGAAGATTGAGCGTCCTGACTTGGGCACCTTTATGGGCTACTTCCTTACATTTGTTATTTTAGCATGATTGATAAACTGATAAAATGTACCTAAGATTTTTTTTGCCCATAAAGACCAAGCATTACTCAGGTTCTTTGTGAGTTGAAAATAGAATGATATTTGTATTACTTCAGGTAATTAGGTTAAAAAAAAAAAAAAATTCTTTAGAAGTGGTATTTTTTAAGTTTTTTCTTTTAATGTTTATTTTTCGAGAGAGAGCATGAGTTGTGGAGGGGCAGAGAGCGAGGGAGACAGAATGTGAAGCAGGCTTCAGGCTCTGAGTTGTCAGCACAGAGCCAGATGCAGGGCTCAAACCCACAAACTGCAAGATCATGACCTGAACCGAAGTCAGACACTTAACCGACTGAGCCACCCAGCTGCCCCAGAAGTGGTGGTATTCTTAATTCACTACTTAACCCTGCAGACTGTTCTTTTAATGATATCATGCTCTTTTAGAACATGAGATTGTAGTATTCCCAAAGATGTAACTTGAATGAATTTATTTAAATTTCACTTTCCTTCAGTAAGAAAATCCATTATACAGACTACCTAGTGTTTAAAATTCTAAATCAATTTATACGAAAGTACCTAAATTGTAACATCCTAATTTTGTTAGTTTGCCCCGGTGCATTGTAGACCCACTCTTAAATTGTTTCTTAATTTCCAACTATTTTCATACAGTTCTTTTTCCCCTTTATGTTGTGATTGCGCTTATCTGTGACTTTATTGTATTCTGGTAGTATGAATTTAAGAAAATGTATAGTAATTAACTGGATCAAAGCCTTTTTGAACATTAGAGCCAAAAAAGGGTTATTATGATGACTTTGAATCTGAAATAAAACATGTAACTCTTTGATTTTGTATATAACTTTTAAGATTTATTTTCCCCTAGCTTATCGGTCTCAAAATTGCCCTTATTAAAGCTGGAGATTTGGCAATTTCCAGAAGTTCCTTTGTATCCTATCTGGTTTTTGTCTGCATTTGCTTTGACTTTTACAACCTTAATGCTAAACTTATAAATTGAAGTTCCCATCGAGGACACAAGAGCAAACTACAGAGTAGCACTATATGCAGACACGGAAATGATGGAAGACACTTGTCATCAGAAACTCCATAGCCACTGACAGTCAAGTGCTTTACAAAGGAAATAAACTTTTCCGTTTTAAACTAACTGGGCTATCTTCTATCTTTTGTTATGGGCTAACTTTGTATCATTACTTACAATTGATGAAAACATACAAACAAGAGAAACAGCAGTTCTTCAGTGTTAAAGGGGACGGAAGGCCAAGAACTACTCTTGGTATTAGAAGGTATCACACTGACAACACCTTATGAGTGGGAAAGGGAAAAGTACAACTAACTTTTGTGTATGTGAGCATCCACTTATTTCTCTGTATCCAGGATTGAGATGACAGGGGGCAGGGAGGAGGGGCCGGCACTCATGCTTTTGTGTGCATTTGCACTTTCACCGTATTGAAGATAACTTGTGACTCGCCGAGTCCATCAAACTGTGCTGAATGTTGTGTACAACTGGTGTGTGCCACATTCTCAGAGCTGTATCCCTCCATATGAATATCTATTTCTGATTTTGAAAACTAATTCCACTGCCTGAGTATTTGGAGATCCAGCTGCTACTTAAGGTAAAATCTGATGATGACATAAAAAGCTGTGGTGTTTCTTTTCTGTCAGGTTCTGAAGAAAGTGTCCAAATACATTCAAGAGCAGAATGAGAAGATATATGCTCCCCAAGGCCTCCTCCTGACAGATCCCATTGAGAGAGGACTTCGAGTTGTATCTTTTTAGTCCAGATCATAAGGTCTAAATATCTATAAAAAGAAAATTTTGACGGTACTCTTGGGCATCACCTGGAGAGAATTTAACTCCTTTCTCATGTATTTATTTGCCCTAGGAATCTTCTGTGTGAATTGCATACCTACCATAAGCCTCTTGTCTCCAACATTTTTCTTAAAGCAAGTCTCCTTCCTTTGCAATTGTGCAGGTCTCTGGATTGTTTAATATTCTGGTTACCGTCTTTCTTGGTGGTTCTGAGGGCATCTTGTAGTAATAATGGGGGTGGTATGAGTAATGCATTTCAGCTGCAGAAACTCTGAACCTATAGCCTCTTTGAAATGCATAAACTCATAATGTGTGGTGAGACTTGTCATCCAAATGAATTGCAGTTCCATGGGGGTTCATCTGACTAGTTGAAATCAGTTACAGCTGCCAGATGTATCATTTCATTACCTTTGACATACTGTGCATATTTTTAGAGGCAGTAAGCTTTGAAACTCACTAAGTGAATTTGGTAAATAAAATTGCAAGAAAACTAATTTAACTTGATAACTGGAGTAATGAGTAAAATAAATTTTTTTAAAAACCTAGGTCAGATAATCCCAGGCCTTCCAGCTGATAATAATTTCAGCAGTTTTATTATCTTCCACAGCAGTGGTTCTTAAACTTTTAGAGGTCATGAACCCTCTCCCAGGAAAAAGTTAGCAAATAATTTCAGGGCATTTTGAACCCCTGAATTCATTACCTCCTTCAGTTCTCAGCCAAGAACCCTCTAGCTTCTACACTATAGCATCTTTTTCCAGAATTTTTTTTTTCTTTCTTCAAAAAATAAATAATCAGTGTTTGAGAGGGAGGACATGTGGAGTACTGCAGGCAGTTACATTTCTTGAAGTTTTTGGCAAGATGGAGAAAGCATCATGTTTAACTTGGGTAGGAGAAATCCTTAATAATTTAAAAATGAGCAAAGCGAATTGACAGCAAAGTCTGCACAGATCACACACACCATCTTGCCATGGTCCCCTTTTATATGTTCCATTCTACAGTGTGTTTTCTTAACAGCCATGCTGTTTAGATTGAAATCACCATTTATGAAGACAGAGGCATGAGCAGTGGGAGATAAACCATCGAATTAAAGGTAAAAATAAAATTATATGACGTATATGCAGTTTTTATCATTTATAGCATGCGTGAATTTTCTTTCCTGCATGGTAAATAAATCTTTAGATTATGGCATAGTCCCTATATTGGCTTTATATTTAAAATGTGTATTTAGCCCAAATTCCGTTTGGTGATCTAGAATTTAATCCTGATTTTTTTCCCCCTGTACTATTTTCAGACTGGTTTTCTTACTTTGTTTTAGGGCATGTTTTGGTTTTTTTTTGGGGGGGGGGAGGGGTTCTTGTTTTAGTATTTCAAGGCAATCCTAGACATTCAAATAGTTGGATTTTGTATATAAAAATCATTTCAGTGATTGCCCTGCCCATATGATGAATGGCTTTAATAACCAAAGAAACATTTCAGAGTGGAGGGGGAGATTCTGAATATTTCATTTATTTAAGTGGCTTCATTGCCCTGTAGAAGAAACCATACCCCTAGTGGGTAGAACCATAAATGTAATTCTTTTGTTTAGAATATTTATGTTCTTCTATATCCATATAATGACTCTGAATAAGTGAGAAATACATTAGTTAATACTGATGGGAGTCTGTAAGCAAATCACGTGGAAGCCATAGTACATGAGCATAGCCTTCTAAGTAACAGAAAATCGTACCTCATGGTTTCTGCTGATTTCAGTCACGCACACTTTCTGCAGTGCTCTGCTACCGTACTTTCCTGATTGGCCGTTTGCAGGTATGTGTCACTAACTCACAGCACAGAAACAGATGCTACCAAAGCAGACATACTCTTCCTTCCAGGGCAACAACAATAATAACTGCCACTTTGAGAGCACCTGCTCTGTGCCAGGTATTATACAAATGGTATTTCTCATTCTTACAAGAATTCTGCAAAGTATTTTCTCCATTTCACAGATGAGCAAACCAAGGTACAAACAGATTATATGGTGTTCTCAAAATCATTCAGTTTAACACATTTTGGGATATGAACCCAAGCCTGATTGACTGGAAAACCAGTTTTTACACCATACTTCGTATAAGTACTTGCAGCAGCAGAAACATGGGGAAAGGGAAGAGTTCATCAGATTATTGTTTATCTTCCCCTTTTCTTTTTCAAGACTTTCTTTCAAAATACATTTTGTCTGCCCCTGCACAATTTATCGAACCCTATAAACCAACCAGCATTCCAAGGCTGCCGCCTTTTAGCACTAGTGAAATTGTCACCTGAATTCTTTGACTTTGAAAGCCGAAAATCTAAATAATGACATCCTCTGCCATGTGTTTCATTTCTTTTAAAAAGGGCTTGTTTGGGAACACTTAGTGTTACTTGTTCATACACTTTCTCGTGTACAATTTCCAAACTGGCATTTCTCAGTTGAGCAACCGGGAACCTTAAAGTGTGGTTTTTGTTATGTGCCATTGGAATAAGTTTATTTTATCAATTGCAGCTGTGTTGACTTGGCACAACCCATTTGTCATGACTCGTTTTGCAGCTATTATTGCTAAATATAATGTCTTTCTGAGGTGGTATGGGGTTTTGAGCAATTACACACCAGAGACTAATCTATCAATAGTTAGGCAACTGTGAAATTTTGAAATGGGAAAGATTTACTTTAGGAACTTCTGGATAGTTTCATGAATGCAAATATTTTTGTTCAATTTGGTTTTTAGAGCTGTGTGTTCCTCGGGCCAGGATCTAGCATGGGCTGAGGTCTTGGAGGAGGGGGAGAAACTGTAAGAATAATTAATTCGATTCTGCCATTTTTCTTAAGTCTCTAAGTTTTCTGCAGGTTGAAGCATTATATGAGAGCTAATGATTTTAACAACAACAAAAAAAGAAAATACACAAATCATGGAGATGGCCTTTATTAAAAAAACACTTAAAATATCTTTATTAAAGATTGATGGTGTTTTCTCTTTGGATTATCTTCTTTATTTAAAAAATTGGAATGTATCATTCTGTCACAATAAATTAGTGATGATAAAAATAGCTAACTTTTGTTGGTGTTTATTATGTGCCTGCACTATTCTAAATGCTTAATTTTAATCATCACAACAACACTACAAAGTAGTAGTATTATCCCAGTTTTTTCAGATGAGGAAACTCAGGCACAGAGAACTTAAGTTACTTATCTAAAGCTAAAAACTAGTAGGCAGCAGTTGAGGCAGCCTGGCCCCAGATTTGCTACTTCACCCTGTGCTGTACTATATTTTATGGTGTGATTGGTCAGAGATTGAAATATAGAGGGCTTGGGGTGCCTGAGTGACTCAATTGATTAGGCTTCTGCCTCTTGGTTTCAGCTCAGGTTATGATCTCACAGTTCATGAGTTCAAGCCCCATGTCAGGCTCCATGCTAACAGTGCAGAGCCTGCTTGGGATTCTCTTTTTCCCTCACTTTCTGCCCCATTCGTGTTCATTTGTTTTCTCTCTCTCTCTCTCAAAATAAATAAAAAGAATCATCCTTCTTAAAAAAAAGAATAAGAAATATACAGGGCTTGCATTTCTGGACTGCTGGGCTATGTACTTGCTTAGTCAATTAGTACAGATCCAAGTATTCTGTTAGATAGACCGTAGCGCACTTATTAGGACCTCTGATCAGTTGGTGTGAGAGACTTGTTTTAGAGGTTATTTTTAGCATCCCTTTCTAAAACTCCTCCTTTTCCTAACTACAGATCCCTCCTCCAGCTGGGACCCTCATCTATCCACTGGCCGATCACAGAGTGTCCCCTACCTCCTCTCCAGAGCATCATTCCTTTGTATCTGCTGCCAGAGCCACGGTGCCATTTACTCCAAGGACTAACTTTCTAAAATTCCACACCTGGAGTGACCTCTGGTCACTCAGCATCCACTTTGTGTCTCCAAATTGTGTAGGACTCTGTAATCTCTTGATTAGTTTCTGAGAAAACATAATGAAGCATTTCACTTTTTTTATTCAAAGCCGTTAATAAAATAAGCCGTTGGTCAGCCCAACACAAAATTCATTTCTTATCTGCCACCAGGACAGTGGTTCTCTCATTCCTGGGGCCAGCTTCCCAGGTGGCTTGAGACTTCAGCGAGTCCCATCTTAGCCAGTGTTCAGTCTTATTTCCCCCAAATTCAGAAAATGCTTTTCTCCGGGATTTTGGTGAAAGGTAGGCCGTGTCTGTGGTTTTGCTAACGCATCTCCCAGATCTCATAGACCTACCAGTTTTGCCATGGCCAAAATCTTAAAGATCTATTTCTGCTGTTCAGTTTCTCCAACGGAAGCTCATTGGAAAAACAATGTATAATGTTACTTGTTCTATTATAACAGTTATTCCTAATTAAAACAGTATTTAATGCAATTTCCAGTTATTTTTCTTTGGAGAATTTTGTTATTGCATTACCTTGAATGTTGGGAAGATGTAGTATGTGTTGCGTGTTCCTTACAAAAATAAGTAAGCACAATAAAGTGGATGCTAAACCATCAAACACATAAATGTCCCTGCTGTGTCCCTGAATGTGTAATAAGCAAGTATAATAAATATTTTAATTATAGTTTTGTTATAAATATAACTTATGAGAAAAAAATTTGATAGGAATAAAACCGTATATTGCTAATTTTTAACTGTCCCTACTGGCAAACCTTATGATTCATAGACTTTTCCTCATATACAGTATTCAGTGCACAGAAATCTTAGGATTGGTTCAAGTACAGTAAGTTCAGTGATTTCCAACTAAAACTCTCAAGTCCAAGTTCGTGTTTATAGTTCTTCTGGCTGTATGTTCTTAGTGTCAGGGTTTCTTATGCCCTCCATTCATCTTCGGGGTTTTGAGAGCACTGTATTTGCAAGAAAGTTAAGAGATATATTAGGAAAGAATGAAACAGTTAAAAGTTTTACTTTCAGAGATACTGTAGGTGCTAATACTGGATTTAATCTTTCAGATTTAGTTTCTTTTATGGATCTGTTATTCAGTAAATCCCATCAGTCTGTGTAATATTTTAATTGTATAAAATTCCTTTGTTACTTTATAGCCTGTGATAGTGTATCTCTCTGCCTTTTAAACCTGTTGCAATAACTTTGCTGAAATAATAACACATTAGTAAAACTTTTCTTAAACAAATTGTCTCTGTGTCGTATTTGTTGTGATTTGGTAAAGTGATACAGTATTAAATTTGGCAGATAGATAATACTTGTAGAATCTGTGTAGACGATTTTTAAACACCTTACATTCATCACACTTTTCAGTTTATATGCTTTATCTCATAAGAGGCAGATATTTCAGCTAAATATAAACACCAAGAAATAGTCCCTAATAGTAAAAAATGTATTCGATTAAGGAAATAAAAGATTAGGATGTTTGGGGTGCCTGGGTGGCTCAGTCGATTGAGCGTCCAACTTCGGCTCAGGTCATGATCTCACAGTTCATGGGTTCAAGCCCCACGTTGGGCTCTGTGCTGACAGCTCAGAGCCTGGAGCCTTCTTCGGATTCTGTATTTCCCTCTCTCTCTCTCTCTCTCTCTGCCCCTCCTCCACTCCTGCGCGCGCGCGCTCTCTCTCTCTCTCTCTCCCTCTCTCAAAATTAAACATTTAAAAAATTTGAAGATTAGGATGTTTCATTAGGAAAAAATCAGTTATTGTTAGCTATCTTGGATCATCTGATGACTGTTTTTAAAATGAAGTGCATTTGTAGAGAATAACTGCTTATATAGTCCATATTCTGATTTTTGTGAAATTATTTTTCTTTATAAGATTTTCAGCTTCCCAATTACACTAATAAATAGTAAATAGTACTCAGGTGGCCAGTATTCAGAAAGGAGGTCATTAGACCTGAATTAAGTTCCTTCTGTATTCCACTTGGCCCTGGCTCCTAGCCTAAAGTCATAGTTTGTCAAGAGTAACATGCTTTGTTTCCTGTTTTGTTGTTTTAAGTCCATATAAGGGAGGTCAGAGTGTTGGTGCTAGATTTCATTTATACACTGCTCTTCCCTGCCCCACCCTAACCCTTCAGACTCCATGAGGGCAGAAGTGGTTTCTACCTACCCTTGGATCTATCCCTAACCACGCATCATCATGCAGGGTGTTAAATCTATTTAACAGGTTTGTTAAGTGAGTAAGATATAGGCTGACTGGTCATTAGCAGAGTTACTTCACTACATCTTGATTAGTAAGGTGTTTGACTTGATAATATAGTGATTTGTATACTCCCCTTGTAAAGTTCTAAGACTAGAAAGATCTCTGCGGTTTAAACTCCACTAAAGTAGACTTGCATAGAGATAACTACTCTTGAGGATTCCAGTGTCCTGTAGATAAGAATTCCCAGGGAAAGGAAAGGAATTACATTCAAAAAAATCTGAAGTACATTGGTATGTAAATGATGAATAAGCCACCAACTCCTACTTTGTCCTTTTTATTATTCTGTGTATCATTGACGTTGCCAATAAGTGATCCTCGTCCTCATCTGTGTTTGGTTGGAGGATAAACAATAAATATAAGCGTTACACAGAAACCAACTTTAATCTGCAAATGTGTAAGGTGTGAGGGATTTTATTCTTCCTCCCACCAAAGCTGTAGTAAGTGGTTTTACAACAGTACTCCACAGTACTCAAAACTTGGAAATGTGTACAGGGTAGCAAACATGGGCTGTGAATTATAAATGCCAAAAGGTAGGTTCTTTAACCACCTAAGTTCTAGGATCGTTAGCTTCAAAATGAGTAAACACAGAATTATTAATAAAGGTTATAGCTCTTCTGTATTGTATCCTAAGTTCTTCCCATATATCTCAAATGGTGCAGATGTGAAGTTCTATGAAATTCTACCTACAACCAGGAAGCCCTGTAGGAATTGAATGTCTGCTTTAAAAAAAAAAAAAAAAAGCCTCTACTGTGCAAAAAGAAATAATTTTATAAATCAGGCACAACCAATGATTTTTGGTTAAGAGTCCCTGTCAAGTTAAAATGAATTTATGCCAGCAGAATTTTCTGATTTTTTAAAGTAGCATCTGAGCAATAGAAGTATTTACTGACCTTATAAAAACTTATTTAACTTTGTACTGCCACTTTTTGCTTTGGTAGTGAAATCTTTAATCTTCAGAATCGTAAATCACCTGTCTTTGAAGAATTTTTTTGTTTCAATTACAAAGAGTTCTTTTTTAAAAAAGAAGGTGGGCAGGGGGGAGCTAAAAAATTAGTCCATTGGTTGCCAGATCTGCTCTTGATCTTAATGTTTCTGTCCATGTATATATGTTCTTACCCCATATTTTCACAGAGCCATTTATTGCTAGGAAATGAACATCATAATTTGTATTCAAAATGTTTTGGCAATTAGTCTTCTGAGAACAGCCAAATGTCAAACAACATAACCATAGAGGCTTAGATTCTGTGATATATAAGGACTCAAAAACAGATGTAATGTGACCTTTTCTTTCCAATTAAAGGATTGGTGTGCACATTTGCATAATATCTCATACAATGTACAAATGTTTTAGTCTAATTCCTAATTTCTTAGGATTATGTGCTTGAAAAAGCAACATGATTATAGATGTTGCTGTCTACTTTTAAAATGAGTGATGCTTCAGTTAAACCATTAGGAAAGGCCTAACAGCATGTTGTGGGCATTTTTAATACTGCAGAAAAAGATCTTCACTTAATGTCTAATGATATGGAGGGACTACATCAGGATAGGAGAAATCGCCTTTTAAGTAACCAGAATTCCCAACAGAAACCATATTGACAGAAACTTCACCAAACCCTGCCGGCAAGAGCTACATATTAAAAATATCATCCTTGATAGAGATTCTGTGAGAAAACTCTGAGGAGGGAGAAAAAGTTGCTTGTATACACTGATTTCTATTCCCAAGTTCTATGTAGACTTGGAATTCACCACAATCTTTCTATTTATCAAGGAAATGTGTGGTGTCAGGATAACAATGCAGCTGCATATTAACTAAATGGAACAGTTAAAGACAGAAAGGAAAAATGCCTCTGGGACTAGAGGGAGCACTTAGGGACAAATTTAGCCTAATCAATTCATTCCAAAGATAGGCTTATTAAGAACTTAAAGAATTATTTGCCTGGCAAAGTTCTAATACGATTTTTTTATGGGACTTGACATGCTGGTTCTAGAAAATGTGAGACATGCCCTACAACTAGCAAGATCTATTAAGTTGCAGTACTTAGCATGGGGCACTGTTACAAGCATAAACTCACAGAACAATGGAACAGAATAGAGACCCAGATGAAGACTCAAGCGTGTGTGGTGGGCTGGATAGTCTCCTTTTGCCCCTCTAGATTCTTTCTCCTCCTTGTGCTCCTTTATGTTCTAGAAAACTGATCCCTGTGGACTGCATCAGCCAGGCTCTCTTGGCTTCCAATGAGAGGAATGAATGGGCAGGAAATCTAAGCATGGTTCACTGGTTTGTGGGGGTGGCTACTTGGCCAGCTGCTTGGGGATGTAGGAAGACAAAAGTGGAAGGCTGGTGAGTAGAGGAACACTCTGGAAGAACCTCTAGGAAAGGTCTCAGAGTGTGAAGAAATCCATATGCCATGTAAATGCCCACTAGATATAGCATCCACCGCAAAGAGGTTCTCACTGTGGAAGTGGAGAGTCCTTTGGTGGCAGTCAGCCTCTTCCCAGCCCCATGGGACCATGGGACCATGTAAACTAATCATGGCAGCACAGGTGGAAGTTACCTATGACTCAACAACACAGACTTCCTCTCATTGTGACTGATCTGGGTACTGCCACTGCTGAGTGCCTGAATGGCAAACAGAGGTCAATGCTAAGCCCCGAACAGGGCACTATTCTCCAGAGGGGGTTCTGATAATAACAAACTGGACTTTTTTTTTTTTTTTTTTTTTAAGATGGGGAGGAGGGGCAGAGGGAGAGAGAAAAAGAATCTTAAGCAGGCTCCACACTCGGTGCAGAGCCCGACATGGGGCTCGATCCCACAACCTGACCGAAACCGAGAGTCAGACGTCAACCGACTGAGCCACCCAGGTGTCCCCTAGACATTTTAATTACTGAATTGGGATTGTGTTTTGTGACTTATAATGATCATGGGATTTTTTTTTTTTCAACCAAAAGTGACAAGAGTAATCATGGACCTTCCCCAGTTTTCATCCATGGGCAGGGGAAGAACTTTACCCAACAAATCAATGTAAAGGCACAAAAATAATATTGGAGACAAAAGTAAAGTTGCTTTATGCTGACATTCCATAGGTTATACTAATTGATATATGTACACACAATTCATGCATTATTACCATGTTATTTTTGGATACACACATATATGGTAAAATATGTCCATATGCCTGGGAACAATAAACACTAAGTTGACTGAAGCTGGTGGTTACCCACAGAGAGGGAGGAAAGATAATGGGGTATGAAAAAGGAGCATAGGGCTTAGATTGAATTTGTAATGTGAAATGGCTTATTATTTTCTATACGTTTACAAATTTTATAAATTTTATTACAAAAACAACCACATGTATTTGTCAATACAAATTACTATGTATACACACCAGCTAACATCCTCATATCACCATGGGCTTTGATAATTTGGACACAATACCCACCACCCCCTGGGATTTCACTTAGGTCTCTATTTTCAATTTTCTCTAAACATTCTAGCATATTTGTCTTGTTGGTCTCATTGTCAAGAAGCACGGGCCTCTGCATTCTGCTACTTCTAATTATACCCCCCCAAAAAAGTGAAAAGTATGGACAAATGGCTTTTTCCTGCTTACAGACAGGTGAAGAGCTCTTTAAAATAAATGAATTAAACTTCCAGCCTAGAAGCAGTATATAGCTGAGGAAGTTCAGGGTTAAGCTGAATTTCTCATGTAAACATGTCTAAGATGAAAGAAAGAGAGGCTGATGAGGAAACTTATGATCTCACTTCCCCATAAAGAGGGACAAGTCCAAAGTCACTGCAGCCTTCCCAGAGCTCCATGGGTCACATCCAAAGCTTACTGATTCTAACAAGTTAGCAGCTCATAGGACAGTGCTCACAGCAACACCAGCTGCAATAGACCAAGTGACCCAAAGCTTCTGGGTCTTGTTTCAGAAAATATCAACATTAGGGCGCCTGGGTGGCTCACCTGTTTAAGCATCCGACTTCAACTCAGGTCATAATCTCAGGGTTCATGAGTTCAAACCCCTGCATGGGGCTCTGTGCTGACAGCTCAAAACCTGGAACCTGCTTTGGGTTCTGTGTCTCCCTCTCTCTCTGCCCCTCCCCTTCTCACATTCTGCCTCTCTCTCTCTGAATAAACACTTAAAATAATTTTTAATATCAACAGTTAACACAATTTCATGACCAGACTTCAGTATTTTCAGCTGATAATATTTATAACTGAACTGGATCTAACAGAAACTGAAAATTTTAACAGTTTTTGTCACTTTGAGATACTATTCTAAAGGTGGAGTTGTTACATTATCTTTGCTAGCTAATTTAATAGTAAAATACCCAGATAATGTTCTGTGATATGGAATACAGTTAATCATCTATTCTTTAGCCTTTGATAGAGGATGAACACTCAATTAATGAACACTCAATTAAAATCTTTAGTGCTCCAACAAGAAACCTGTAAGTGGGGTTTTTTAACTTTTTTTTAATGCTTATTTATTTTTCAGAGAGACAGAGTGCAAGCAGGGGAGGGGCAGAGAGAGAGGGAGACACAGAATCTGAAGCAGCCTCCAGGCTCTGAGATGTCAGCACAGAGTCCAATGCGGGGCTCAAACTCACAAACCATGAGATCATGACCTGAGCTGAAGTCAGACACTTAACCAATTGAGCCACCCAGGCACCCCTATAAGAAGTATTTAAATGAAGAAACCTAGACATATGCCAGAGGTTTGTAAGATGTCATAAATTTTTTAATTTCACACTTTTATATTTATCCAGGCTCTTATTCCTTATTATTTCAAGCACTGACATCTGCAGAGATGTGTAATATTAATGTTCCATGTACAAATAAAATAAAATGGTAATAATGACAATAAAACTTTATCTCTGTAGTTCTAACTAGAAAGTTTGGAACTTAAAAAAAAAATTTAAATAAATCTTAATGTATTTGGTCAGCTCAGGAAAACCATTACATATATACAGATGAGTCTCACTTGTATTCTAAAAGTTGTCCCTACACAGAAAAATTACTTCAATAAACTTTACTCTGAAGTGGAATGACCCATTTCATTAGTCATATGAAGTTCTCAAAATGGTGCCATGTCCATGATGCACTAACATGCAAAAAAGTAAGGCAAATAAAAACCAATGAACGGAACTTTGATACAAGGTGCACTCGAGCAAAGCTACCTTTTAAACCTCTTCCTATGACTATCATCAAACCTCTACCTATGGCTACATACTTAAAAACAAAAACAAAAACAAAAGTGCACTGTCCTAAGCTGTAAGTATTTAGAAATACTGAGTTTGGCCTGGTTTTCATTTAGACCTAAAGATAATTCACTAAATTACATAGACCCTAGAATAGACACTTCTCTAAAGAAGACATCCAGATGGCCAACAGGCACATGAAAAGATGCTCAACATCACTCCTCATCAGGGAACTACAAATCAAAACCACACTGAGATATCACCTCATGCCAGTCAGAGTGGCTAAATGAACAAATCAGGAGACTATAGATGCTGGAGAGGATGTGGAGAAATGGGAACCCTCTTGCACTGTTGGTGGGAATGCAAACTTGTGCAGCCACTCTGGAAAACAGTGTAGAGGTTTCTCAAAAAATTAAAAATAGATCTACCCTATGACCCAGAAATAGCACTGCTAGGAATTTACCCAAGGGATACAGGAGTGCTGATGCAAAGGGGCACTTTTACCCCAATGTTTATGGAAGCACTTTCAACAATAGCCAAATTATGGAAACAGCCTAAATGTCCATCAACTGATGAATGGATAAAGAAGTTGTGGTTTATATATACAATGGAATACTACTTGGCAATGAGAAAGAATGAAATATGGCCTTTTGTAGCAACGTGGATGGAACTGGAAAGTGTTATGCTAAGTGAAATAAGTCATACGGAGAAAGACAGATACCATATGTTTTCACTCTTATGTGGATCCTAAGAAACTTAACAGAAGACCATGGGGGAGGGGAAGAGGAAAAAAAAAAAAGTTACAGAGAGGGAAGGAGGCAAACCACAAGTGACTCTTAAAAACTGAGAATAAACTGAAGGCTGATGGGGGGTAGGAGGGAGGGGAAAGTGGGTGATGGGCATTGAGGAGGGCACCTGTTGGGATGAGCACTGGGTGTTGTATGGAAACCAATTTGACAATAAATTTCATAATAAATAAATAAATAAATAAATAAATAAATAAATAAATAACATAGACCCTAATAAAGACGAAGACCTGCCAGCACTTAGACATATGAGCTTCTCATCAGATGCCCATGACCTAAAATCACATGAATTTTTTGATGGAAAGATGACATTTCTCTTTGCAGACTCTTATCCAGAAATTTAGAAAATAGTTTTATGTAACCTGATAAGTAGTATATTGGCCATAATTTTTCAGAAGATAAATCGCTCAAAAAAAAAAAAAAGGCAAATGTGGGACACCTGGGTGGCCCAGTTAAGCATCCACCTTCGGCTCAGGTCACAATTTCATGGTTCATGAGTTTGAGCCCCAGGTTGGACTCTGCGCTGATGGTGTGGAGCCTGCCTGGGATTCTCTCTCTCTCTCCCTCTCTCTGCCTCTCTCTCTCTCCTTCTCTCTCTCTCTCTCTCTCAAAATAAATAAACTTTAATAAAAAATAAAATAAAGAAAGGAAAAGGCGTGGTCATTGTGTATTCTGCAATGAGCACGTGACAGTACTGTTTTTATATCTCACCACAGTGTTTCCCATTCATCCCTCTCAGAATTTATTCATTCTTTCTGCAAACTGTGTCACATGCTACCTCCTCGGGGAAGCTGCTATAGGCTAAATGATTGTGTCCCCTTAAAATTCAAAATTCATATTGAAATCCTAACCCCTAATTCAGAGCCCTCATGAATGAGAATAGTGCCCTTATAAAAGCAGCCCAGAGAGCTCCTTTGCCTGTTCTACCATGTGAGGTTACAGTGAAAAGACAGCTTTCGAGAAAGTGGGCCCTCACCAGACACTGACTCTGTGGGCACAATGATCTTGGACATCCCAGTCTCCATAACTATGAAAAACAAATCACTGCTATTTATAAGCCACATAACCTATGGCAATTTATTACAGCAGCCCAAATGGACTGAAACAGATGCCTACTCCAACCTTCTAAAATGTTCCCACCCTCAACGTTCTGCTACCCAGCTTTATTTTATACCACCTGACAAATAGTTATTTGTTTACTGTCTGTCTTCCACCATAGAGTCTGTGTTTCCTATTCACTGCTTTTTCTTTAGTACCCACACAGAGCCTGACAGCAGATACTCATATCACTAGATGCTCAAGAAATATTTGTTGAATGAAGAAACTAATGCATGCATGAATGATGGGCACTGTGCTGGATTTGAGGGCTACCTTCGGGGAATTCACAATCTACTGGAAGAAACACACATGTTAAATCTGCAATGTAGCATGATAAATGTAATACCAGAATAGTATAAGGTATATTGGTGACCTGAAGAAGGGGTGGATAGGTTAGGAATGCAGTCACAGAGGAATAGTTACTTTGGCTGAGTCTTGAAGGATGCACAGGAGTTCATCAGACAAGGTTAAATAAAAAGAGAAAAGTCTGGAAAGAGGGAACAGCATGTGCAAAGAAAGGAGACAAAATCCCTCGCGTCCTTGAGTAGTTCAACAGGACTGGAGCAAAGAGGGTGTAAGGGAGGAAGACCTATCCTACAAGAAAATCAGCAGCACTGTTTTCCAAGAGAATGACTAAAATCACACCGGCACCCGCCAGCCTCCCTACTTCTCTCAAGGGAGTCTACTTTGTCCTCCAACAGCCTGCTCCAGTGCGGGAGTCGAGGCCTAAGCGCAAGGAGGTGCTGGCCTTACAGGTGTTCTGTTCACTCTCCTCTAAGGAAAATGTCAACCATGTAAAATAGCAGAATAGGAAACCTAGAAATAAACTCACAATTTTACGGTCAGTTAATCTTTAGCAAAGCAGGAAAGAATATGCAATGGGAAAAAGTCTCTTCAACAAATGGTGCTGGGAAAATCAGATGGCCACTTGGAAAAGAATGAAACTGGACAACTTTCTGTCACCATACACAAAAATAAATTCAAAATGGATTAAAGACCTAAATGTGAGACCTGAAACTATAAAGATTATAGAAAAGAGCACAGGCAATAACTTCTTTGACATCAGCCGTAACAACTTCTTTCCAGATATGTCTGTAGAGAAAGGGAAACTGAAGCAAAAATAAACTATTGGGACTACACCAAAATAAGGAGCTTCTGCACAGCAAAGGAAACAATCAATAAAACTAAAAGACAACCTATAAAGGGCACCCAGGTGGCTCAGTCAAGCATCAGACTCTTGATTTGGGCTTAGGTCATAATATCATGGTCATGGGATCGAGCCCCACATTGGGCTCTGTGCAGAGCACAGAGCCTGCTTGGGATTTTGTCTCCCTCTCTCTCTGCCCCTCCTCCACTTGCACTTGCACATGTGCACGCACTCTCTTTCCCTCTCTCTCAAAAGAAAATAATGATAATAATAAAAGGCAACCTATGAATGGGAGAAAGTATTTTCAAATGACATATCCAATAAAGGGTTAGTATTCAAAATACATAAAGAACTGAGACAACTCAACACCCAAAAAACAAATAATCCAATTTAAAAATGGCAGAAGATATGAACAGACATTTTTCCAAAAAAGACATGCAGAAGCCACTGACATGTGAAAAGATGCTCGTCATCATTACCGTCAGGGAAATGCAAATAAAAACCACAATGAGGTATCACCTCACACCTGTCAGAATGGTTGAACTCAACAAGAGACACAATAGGGCACCTGAGTGGCTCTGTCAGTTAAGCAACCGACTCCAAAAGGTTTGCCATACAGTATTGATTATGTATATTTTGTCTCTTATCTTTGGTGATTGAAAAAAAGTAGATTCATACTTATTAATGTGTATTTCCATAGCGATCCACAAATATTTTGGCTATTTCTATTTGCTGTGTCTATACCTGCAATTAATTTCTTCACTAAGCAACACCCAGAAACTACATGGACTTTTCAGTTTCTTCAGTTGTACAGGGTCCTATTTTCTGGAACTTTGGGCAGTAGCTTTTCCCTTCTTTTGCCATGTTTGTGGCTTCATGTTGAACTTGTCTGAATCCAGGTTAGCGTGTGCATCTTCAATCCCTTCAATCATCAGAACTTGCCTTGCATTTATCAAACTGCACCCGACTGCTATCATAGCCTCTGTGATTCTCTTCTGCGTGTGATTGTTTTAATGAATGGCATTCCATTTATATGGTTATGTAGTCATTTTTTTTTAATTTCTTGACAGTGGGTGCACACGAACCAGGTGTTCCTGATTGCTGTCTTCATTGTCCATAATGTAACTTAAGACGTGTCTTTTCTCCCACCTTCCTGAACTTGACATTGCCATGTGACCAACGGTTTCATCATTGTTTGTGCTGCTTCTCCCCAGGTAGTTCTATATATTCTTTTTTGGACATCTTAAATTCTCCTTTTTGATGCAGTATAAATCTTTCTCTGAAAACTCATTTTACTAATGTGGTTTTGTCTGATGCATGTTAGTTGGAGTCAAAGATCTTAGAAGTAAAAGAGGGCCCCTCGATTTTTTATCTATCCCTGTGACTTCAGGAAGACACCTATTGTTCTCACTTAACAGGCAGCGCAACTAAAGCCCAGAGAAGTGACTTGTTTATGGCTACACCTCTACTGAGTAAGGAAGCAGGAATTGGACCCCTGCTCCCCAGTTAAGGAGAAGAGGGAGACTGGACAAGGCAGTTGGCACCAGAGAAGGGAAGTCTCTGGGTCAGTAAATTAATTAATTGGTACTTGTGTGGAGAAGTTATCAGGGCTTGGACTCAAATCTACAACACTTAAGAATATTAGTAATGACACTAAAAAGCTATGCAGTAATGAAAATTATGGAAGAATGGGATTGAGCTCAAAGACTAATGTTTTAATCATCTAAATCTGCACAATAAACCACCCCAAAACTTAGGAGCTGAAAACAATATTTTGCTCACAAATCTGCAATCCAGGCAGAGTTCTGCAGGGACAGCTCATCTCTCCACGTTAGCTGGGATTGCTCACAGTCTGAGAGTTAGAATCATCTCAAGGGTCACTCAACTCAGGCATCTGGAGGACAGAACATGGGACTGCTGTGGCTCGTCAGACAGCAGTCTCTATCTCCATGTGACCTTTCCATGTGGACCTTTCAGCATGGCAGCTACAGGAGACCCAAGCTTGCGTATCAGCTCATTGCTCCCAAGGGATGTAGCTCAAGAAAGAGAATCATGTGGAGCCTGCACAACCATTTATGACTTAACTCCGGAGGTCATTCAGCATCACTTCTGCCACATTCTCCTGATCAAGACAATTACAAAGTGTTGTCAAAAACTGACCTCTTGGCTCCAGAGCCAAAATATGTAACATGAAGACAGAGTTTGGGTACAAAGAAGGAAGATAGTTTATTACTCTGCCAGGGAATAGAGGCTGCAGCAGGCTAATGTCCCCCAGGACTGCAAGCCCACCCACAGTAAAAGGCTGAAGGGTTTCACAAGAAAATACAGGATCAAGGTAGTTTCAATAGGAATCTGGTACATGCTGCCAGCCACCTTCATTATGCCCTCAAGCTGGTCTCATGACTAGCACTGGCACTGGCCATCCCAGTCTCATTTCTGAGTATGCGCTGAGATCAGTGAGATGTCAGCATCAATACCAAGTTCCTGGAACAAAGGATTCTACAGAAAAACAAGTGAAGGGGAGGAGGAGGCTTCAAGAATTAGGAAAAGAAAAATTTGTTCAGTTGAAAGTCAAGCCTTGCTGAAGTGTTTACATCTTGATTTCCATCCATCTTTACATTTCTATAGTGGTCTCAGAAGGTCTTCCCAGATTTAAGAGGCAAGAACACAGACCCCCACCTCTCGGTGGAAGAGCATCAACATTGTAAGAAGAATAGATGGGATGAGATCTATACCAGAGCATCTGTCTTTGGAAAACATAATCTGTCACGACTGAAAACCATTGGACTACCAAACCATTGAAACAGAGTTGAAAGGGACCTTGAAAAGGCCATCCATTTGTCACTAACAAAACTCATTCTAAGAAGACAAGCTCAAATGTAAATGTCCCTTCCTTTTGGAATCCCTCTTTGATGTCCCCCCAGCTTCTATAGCCCTTTGTAAATACTCCCACTCTTCCAATCAGTATATTCCATTTTCAAAACATGGTTGTAATCAGGCAGGTACTACCCACCTGTCAATTAGCCAAACTTCTTTTTCTAATATGAGTATGGCATAGGAAACATCACAAGGAAAAGAGTCTTCTGACTGCTGGGGAAGTGACACTTCAGGGGAGCAGCGACTGGCACTTTGCACAGAAAACAGAGCAGAGGAACAGAATCAGCAATTCAGAGAAAACCTGACATCACGCAAAGAATATATATATACATATATATGCTTTTGTCCTACATTAAAGGTAGATGGGGCGCCTGGGTGTCTCAGTAGGTTAAGGAACGGACTGTTGATTTCCGGTCAAGTCATGATCTCACCCTTGGTGGGACTGAACCCCATGTCGGGCTCTGCACTGACAGCGTGGAGCCTGCTTGGGATTCTTTCTCTGCCCCTCCCTGAGTGCTCTCTCTCTCTCTCTCAAAATAAATAAATAACCGTTTTAAAAAATGTATAAGGCATAGCAGTACAGTAAATGTCAAAACCTGGAGAGTGAAGCAGCTAGGATAGAAGCATAGCCTAAAGCAGCGTTCTACAACCTCACCTGCGTTAGTTTGGCTTGGAGAGCCTGTTGAAACACCCCCAGAGTTTCTGACTCAGTACGTCTAGGTCAGGCCTGAGAATCTTGCATTTCTCACGGGTTTCCCGGCAATGCTGCTGCTTGTGGTCTGGTACCACCCTTTAAGAACCACTAGCCTCAAGGTTTTTAGACCTGGACGTAGTGGCCACAGTGAAGCCCTGGCAAGGATGAAGGAACCAGAGGGCCACAAGAGCGGTGGGCAGAGAAGATGACCCAAGAGACGGAAGTGGCCTGATTTTAACAAAGCCCATTTCTCTTGATGGCCTCCCTGCTGGCCAGGGCGCGCTCTCGGGGCATTGCATTCCAGGGACCCGAAGGCTGCCTCCGACGCACTCCCGCAGTCACGAGACGCCCCCTCCAGACCTTCCCTGGGCGGTGTCAGACGCGAACTCACAGGAAGGCGGCCGAGCGAGGTGGGCGGGGCTCACCTCCTTTCCTGAAGCCGCAGGGCGCGCTAGACGCGGAGCCGAGTCCCCGCCCCCGGCCGTGATTGGTCAGCGCCGCCCGAGCGTGGTGACGTCGTGCGGGGGGCGGAAAATTTGGGAGAAGAGCGCGGGAGTTGAGAAGGGTCGGCTACATCCGGGAAAGGCCTTGAGATTGTCGTTCCACCGCCAGTCGCTCCTTGGGAATTTGGGGCAGCTCCCCACGAGTTTCCAGTACCGCCTGCTACCTGGGAGTGCCTCTCTGCCTCCCCGGTGCCCAGGTGAGCATCCAAGTGGGCGAGTGGGACATCTGGGTGTGTGTGTGTGTGTTGGAGGAGGGGATAACTGTGCTCCTGTGACACCGAGAGACGAGAGGAGCGGGAGGAATATGCTCACTTTCCCGGATGCTCCGAGGGCATCCTCTCGTCCCCGCCGCCCACCTTCTTAGCCTTTGGGATCACTGGTCTGATGTTGCTGGGCCTTGTGGCTCTAGGAAATTAAGCATTCATTAGTTCTTCCAACAGTTTTAAGTGTCTCCAGTGAGTTAAGCACGGCGCTAAGCGCAGGAGTACACAGGTAATGATGTCCCAGTACTTAGAAGTGCCGGGGACAAAGCAGATGCGTGATTTATATTTGAACTGAAGTGAACACAGCCCGCAAGGAAAGGACTTCTACCAGGAAGACAAACAGTTACTGCCTGGTGTGATAGATGCTCAATCCGAGATGTACCTGGAAACACTTTTTAAGGGGTGACCTCTTTGGGGAACTGATACCTGACTTAAGGTTCAAAAGAAGAGGCAAAGAGTTGGAAAAATTCAAAGCCTATGAATTGACTAGCCACTGCCAGGGAGCCTCTATAACACCAGTTGTAGATATACAGTTGCATATTATTGCAAATATATGGAAAACACATTGCAGGGTATTGGTTCTTTTATTCCCATTAGGTTCCTGGTTTCAGAGAAGATGACAGAGGAACTGGACCCCACAGCACAGGACTCTGATGGGGGTAGTGAAGAGGTGGTCCTGACTCCTGCAGAGCTCATTGAAAGGCTGGAGCAGGTACGCATTAATAACGGTGGTTATTTCACAGAGTTGCTGTGAGGGTTAAATGAAATGATATATGTAAAACACTTAGTATATTGTTTGACACAAGATTAGCACTCAATGTTAGCTGTGAGTAGTAATAATTCTTACAATAATCCAATAATGTAGGTGTTACTGTCCAATGTGAATCAAGTCTCTTTGACTCCAAAATGTGTGCTCTTCATCTACTACACTCGTTGCCTTATTCTTGTCTTCTCCCTTTAACAGCCCCTTTCCAGAACTGCCTCATGTTTGTTACTTTAGTATTCTTCATTGTGTCCTACCATGCATGTTATGACTGACAAAAGAAGGATAATTTTAAAACTGTATCCTTATATGATAATCTATGATGATAATTAAGGAGTAATTATTAATTTGTTTTTATATCACAGACCTTTTTGAATATCTGGTGAAAACTGGCTCTTTTGTCCAGAATAATATATGCATACACACACATGCAGAAATTTTACATATAATTTCAGGAGATTCACAGACACCCTGAAATCTGCCCACCTAGTTTAAGAGCCCCTGTTTGTTAGGAAAGGATTCATTAAACAAAAGTCCAAAAGCACAAAGCATAAAGGAAAAAACAGATACATTCAACTGCATTAAAATTAAGAACTTTTTTTTTTTTACACCTTGATGACAGTAAAAAGACACGCTGCAAAACTGGGAGAAAATTGTTCACAATATTAGTATCCACAGTATCTAAACAAACTTTACAAACTACTCAATAGAAAAAATGAAGTCCGAACAGGCATCTCCCAGAAGTGGAAACCCGGATGGCCAGTAATACCATGAAAAAGATGTTCAATCTTTTTAGTGATCAGGAACATGAAGATTTAAATCCCAAGAAGGTAACCATTTCATACCCGTCAGATTGGCAGAAATGAAAAAGGTGAACAATATAAAGCAAGGACGTAGGGCCATTTGCACACCTGTATATACTGTGGTGAATTGGTGCACTTTGGAAAATAATTTGTTCTTGTATTGTCAGGTTGAAAGCATACATATCTTGTGTCCCAATCATTCTACTCCCAGGGACAACCCTAGAGAAAACTTCCAGGAGACATAAACAAAATGTTAATAGTATTGCTTGCAAAAGTTAAAAACCAAAAATAGCCCAAATATCCATCAACAATAGAATGAATAAAAATCATGAGATATATATATATAGATATATAGATATATATATGTATGTGTGTGTGTGTGTGTGTGTGTGTGTGTGTACACACACACACACAGCAGGGAAAAAACCAGCAATAAAATGAGTGAAAGGTAGCTCCTGCCACAACATGGGTCACTCTCAAGAGAATAATGTAGAACAATAAAAAGTAAGTTTTTGAAGAAACAATTTATGTTAAGCTCCACCATTTGCAAAACTGTTGTTCGAGGCCGAGCTTGTGGCACATACTAGTGCACTGCCGTGCCATATCATGTTAACCATCTACCCTCTGGGACAGCCAGAGGCAACCCAGGCTGGTTGCCTCTTGTGGGTACGAGGGGCTCCTTGGAAGGAAGCCTGAGGATAGTGGGGTCTGACAACACAGCCCCGGTTGGCAGAAGGTGAGCATGCCTCACATCTCGGGCCTGAAGCTCCATTGCAGTGCCCCGAGTATGCCATGGCATGGGTCCACCACCTGGACAGCTGCCAGAGCCGGACACAGACTCAGAGGCTGCACAGCATGGCCTGAGGAGCAGCCTGACAGGCCATTGATAAACACAGCTCCGGAAGCATGTATAGGATACTCATGAATACCTGTTAAAAAAATGATTTAAAAGTTATTACCTACAGTGCAGATTTTCTCATTTTAATGATTGTATTAGTTTGCTAAAGCTGTATAATGAAGCACCACAGATTGGGTGGATTAAACAACAGACCTGTATTTTCTCATCTCTGGAGGCCAGAAGTCTGAAATCAAGGTGATGGCACTGTAGGTTTCTTCTGCGGCTTCTCTCCTGGGCCTGTAGATGACCATCTTCTCCCTGTGTTTTCACATGATCTGCCATGTGTGTCTGTGTTCAGAGTTCCTCCTCTTGTAAGGACATAGGCCACTGGATTAGGGCTCACCTAATGACCTCATTTTAACTTGATTACCTCTGTAAAGACCTTATTTCCAAATACAGGCACATTCAGAGGTGCTAGGAGTTAGGACTTGAACATATGGATTGGGGACACAATTTAGTCCATAATGATGAACAGCTTGTCATTAAAATTTTTGATCAGGAACCAGATACAGCTATTTCAAACATAGAACCTGATTGTTAAAAAAAGCCCATGGATTTAAATGTAAGTTTCTCACTAAATATATTAAAAACTTTTTTTTGAAGGTTTTACACTTCTACAGATTTTCTCCTAATGTTTTGTACATTTTTATCAAAATAATTTCATAATGTCAATGAGAAATCTTCCTTATCTACCCCATTTCACCCCAGTGTATACCCAGAAAGTGCTTTCATTTTCTTTGAAATCATTGGGAATTGTTATGTAGAGATACAAACAAATGTAGTGACACTGTGGAGAAAATTAAATACTAAGGTCAGGCTAACGAATACCTTTGAAGAGGGAGGGAGACACAGAGACTTTTAAAGTAATGATAATACGTGTTAATGAAGTTCTGTGCACACAGGTATTTATATTTCCATTCATGTTGTATGTACTAAATATTACTGTACCTATTCAGTATTTAATAAAATCAGTTAAAAAGAAAAACTCCTGCTTTATTAGTCCTGTATGACAATTTGGGCTTTCCTTACGTATAATGCTACTTGAAAATACAGACTGTCTGGTTGCAGGTGCTTGAGCATGTGAGAAACATTTTTATGATAGTACCAGTACCTAGTATTTAATAATGTGTCTTCGTGGTGATAATTGGAGATGCAGAGACTCAAGGACATCAAAAGGAATAAAGTGAGCCTGATTGGCATGTAATTCTGAGCTATGCTGAAACTAAATTTCCTATAATTGAAAGAGAAGATTAGTTTTCCTCAGTCACTCATGGATATTTCAGTTCTCTAAGCCTTGGTAATTTCTGAAATGTACCAAGCATCTGGGCCTGAGTCATACATAAATTAAGGATTTAACCTCTTGTTCCAAAACTATTTAATAGATGAATATCCTTTTATATTGTGATCCTCTATACTTTTAGGCGGTTAGTAAATAATCTGTGTTTTCTCGTTAATAAGATAAGGATAACTGTATCCATTTCCTCTCAGATGGTATAGTGATGAATGAAAAAGTATTTTTAAATTGGCTCTAAGCTTCAAGAATGAGGAGATGTGTGGATTTATGTGTTACTTCATCTCTTACAATAGAATGGTGCTGGTGCCCCCTGGTGGGAAGTAGCAGGTGAAGAAGTAGAAATGTGTTGTTATTTGGTGAAAGGTACAGTTTGAACACCAGGTGGTGTTACTCTCAGTAGTAGGTATCATACTGACAACATTTTTGGAATGAAGTGATTTTTTTTTTTTTGTAATGTCGGTTAACTATAAGATTGTAAACACAGCCTACCTTCTAAAAAAATAGAAAAGCTATCATAAACGTAGCTTGTTTTGAAAGCATTTCCAGTATTTCCAACTCACAGGCAAACAGTTTTCTTTGTCAGAAATAGCTGTGGTTTTCATGGGATATGTACAGACGCACAGGGTTATTTTGCTCCATTGTGAATGATACTGATATATATGGTGGGGGGGGGCATTGTTTTTTAGGCCTGGATGAATGAAAAGTTTGCCCCTGAGCTGCTGGAAAGCAAGTCTGAAATTGTAGAATGTGTCATGGAACAGCTAGACCACATGGTAAGAATTGCTTATGTCAGGGTTACAAAGGAAGAGAACTTTAAAAGCGTTTGTCAGCATAGTGAGAGGTTGTAGCCTGTTTTGTTTGTAGTCTTTTTTGTTTGACCCAGCCTTGTTTTGTTTTGTTTTGTTTTGTTTTGTTTTTAATATTGAGTTGGTTACCTACATTTCTAAAGCATGAGTGTTCCTTTGAATATCTAGACATCAGCTCTCCATGAAAAGTCTAAAACCCTGTCAATACCAGACCCACATTTCTATGTGAGAACAGCTGACCAGAGCTGGGTAAGGGCAACCCCCCCCCCCCACCTTTCATGTGCTATCTGCTCCCCACAGTCCCCTAACTGCCCACCTTTCTCAGATACCTTGCCTGCCTGACCCCCACAGACACTTGAGTTTGTGGCCCTTGGCTTTCATGAGCTGAGCTTAAGTCCTTATCAGCCTCAGAGTACCTTTAAAACATTGGTATTATACCATTTCTCAACTGGTGATATAACACTGCTCTTGGACATTTTTTCTGCTATACTCTCTCCTTTACAATTAGACCAGAATTCTTCTAGGCCCTTCTGACTGACCATATTCAGATTTGATTCAGATGGTTGTTTTCTAAAAGTAAATGAGAATTGTTTGAACTTTTTATAATGAGGCTGTAGTCACATCTATATTATTTGTGTATGCAAATGAGAACTCTCAGGAGTTTTTTGGTTCTCCTTTGACCTAAATGTAGTCTTTGAGTCCTCAACACTGCCAGGGATGATAGTTCCTGTGGAATTGTGCAGATTAAACAAAGAAGGTACTTAGTCTGAATATCATCTTTTTTTATACACTTCATTTTCTCTTTTAACAGGAAGAAAATCTCAGGAGAGCCAAGAAAGGGGACCTGAAGGTCAGTATCCATCGAATGGAGATGGAGAGGATCCGCTATGTCCTTAGCAGCTACTTGCGATGTCGGCTCATGAAGGTTTGACATGGAGATCCTGTGGGCGTTAAGGCAGTGCAGTTTGTAATATAGATTGAGTGTCTTGGGGGAGAAGTTGGGCTGGGGCCTGGGAGAACCCGGGGCCTGAAGGTGCTGCAAAGACCAGTATCAGGGTAGCTAAAGAGTAAAGAGGACAAAAGATTATTCTGGAGAAGCATTAATGGAACATGTGTTGCACACTTCTGAGGACACATTTATAGTCTGTTTATCAGCTGTGTGGATGGTGCCCCATTGAATTACAGCATGGCAGTCCTGAAGAGTTGTTTGCATCAGTTGGCCAGGGAATAATGACCAAAGGAAAACCAGTTTCAGAAATTATTTTGTACCCATCTTGTCTCCAGTGTCAAACTGACCCTGATAACTTGACGTTCAGCTATAGTTCTGAGGTCGTCTAACTTATGTCTAACTTTGCAGTGAAATTGCAAAACTTAAACTCCTTTTAACAGATAAGCGCTCATTTATCTTGGCTCCAGGTCCTTCCCATTGTCATTTCCCTACTTGCATTTCCTTCCACATTTTTCCAAGCTCACCTCATTGTGGACTTCATCCTTGCTAGTTATATTCTTATAATTAAGAGTCACTATTCTGTCTGCTTGTGCATTCTGTATTCATCTTTCCAGCTTTTGTATGTTCTATCTCATAGAAAACAACCTTTACAGTTACCTAGAAATGTTAAGTGATATCCCCTATCTCCCTCATAAATATCATTTACAACTGTATTTTCAGATTTTCTTTCATGAAAGCCTCTCATCCTTTTAATTTATTTTTATTTATTTTTTTAATGTTTATTTATTATTTTTGAGACAGAGAGAGAGCATGAACAGGGGAGGGGCAGAGAGAGAGGGAGACATAGAATCTGAAGCAGGCTCCAGGCTCTGAGCTATCAGCACAGAGCCCAATGCGGGGCTCGAACTCACGGACCGCGAGATCATGACCTGAGCCAAAGTCGTATTCTTAACCAACTGAGCCACGCAGGCACCCCTCCTCTCATCCTTTTTAAATGGTCTTCCTTTTTAGAGCACTTATCTTTGCTCTGAATTCTTTGAAACCTGCCTTCTTGAAATCTTGAAAGTCTAGAAAGGGTCATGACCATGAAGACTTGCTTTTTTTTTTTTAATGTTTATTTGATTTTTTGAGACAGCGAGCAGGGGAGGGGCAGAAAGAGAGGGGGACAGAGGATCTGAAGTGGGCTCTGTGCTGACGGCGTGAGAGCCCAACATGGGGCTCAAACTCACGAACCACAGGATCATGACCTGAGCTGAAGTCCAGATGCTTAACCGACTGAGCCACCCAGGCACCCCAAGACTTGCCATTTTTTGAAGTCAATTCTAGATTAACCTCAACCCATTTCAGAAAACTAGGATATTTGACTCTTGAATCCTGACACATTTTCACAATTTTTATTTATCCTCAGATAGAGAAGTTTTTCCCTCATATCCTCGAAAAGGAGAAAACAGCCCACGAAGGGGAGCTATCTAGTCTTTCTCCAGAGGAGCTGGTCTTTGCCAAACAGTGAGTAAGCAGGACACAGGGGGACTGCTTTTTTTCCCTGGCTTGTGAGCATGAGTTTTGGTGGTTGTCTCCATGGATCCGATGACTGGGCCATGGTGTGCGTCCACCAACCCGGCAGCTCCTGCCAGTCATGTGGTCACAGCAATTTGGATTCCTGTCTTTCAGGTACATGGCTAACACAGAGACGTACCTCAAGAATGTTGCCTTAAAGCATATGCCTCCTAACTTACAGATGGTGGACCTCTTGAGGTCAGGTGAGCAGAACGCTCTCTTTTCAGACATAGCTTCAGGTGCCTTGGAATAAGATCTTCATGTTTACTCTCAAGCCTGGAAAAGTAAGTATTGTAGATAAGCAGAAAAGGGAAGAGAGGAAGTGTTGTGCATTAAAAACAAATCATTAAAAGCAGGTGTAAGGGTAGCCATTTCAGCATGACTTTTGTGGTCTTCAGCTTAGGCTGAAATTCTTATGACTGCCATTAAAAATGTAGACTTGCTCATGTTCAGTCATTCATTCCTTTAGTCGGTATCTGCTGGGCATCCACAGCATGCTACACTCTTCTGAGACTGAGGAGGCAAAGGTCTCCACATTCAAGGGGTTCGCACTTTTCCACAGATTCCAACCCATGCAGGGACTCCCTAGCTACCAAGGAGGAGTTAAATAGGCTAAACAGACCTCCAGTGATTGCCACTCACTTCCCAGCCACCCAGAGGAAGGGCTCCCAGTATTTTTTGTTGTGTGGGGTGTCTCATGGAAAGGGGAGCAGGGCTGAGAACGAGAGGAGAAAGGGAAGGCAGCCGGGAGAAGGGAAACCCAGCCAAAGCCACCTTTGTGCTCATCTCGCACAGTCCCCCAAACATCCTGCTGAGCCAAGGGAAGGGAGTTACGGTAGTCACGCTCAACCCTGGATCAGCCAGTTGGGGACCCCTGACGTGTAGGTTAAAGTCCATGGCCCTCAGCTGGTGGTAGCTTGACATATCCCAGCAGAACCTCATCCAGCAAAATTGCCAGGCCAAATGAAACCGTTCTCTGGGATCCACCTTGTTCACAACCTGCATGTAATGTGCTGAGGCCACAAGTTTAAGTACAACTGAGCCCTGGGAATTCATCTCCCACGCATCCTGTGCTGGGGGCCGGATCGTTGCCCGGGCGTCTCAGCTCAGGCTGCTATAATGAAGTACGAAGACTGGAGGGCTTAAAAAACATTTATTTTCTCTAGGCCAGAAGCCTGCGATTGGGGTGCTAGCAGGCTTGGTTTCCTCTGGGGCCTCCCCCATGGCTGCCGCTCTGTGCACACAAACCCCTCATGTCTCCTCCTCTTCTTATAAGGACACCAGTCATCCTGGACTAGGCCTACCCTAATGGTCTCATTTCAGCTTAATTACCTCTTTAAAGGCCATTTCCAAATACATTCCCATTCTGAAGGACTGGGCTTAGGGCTTCAACAAATGAGTGTTGAGGGGACACAGTGCAGCCTATGACACCAGGAGCAAGGCAGACCCATAGCAGATTTGTGGAACTCTGAAGTGGTCAGTTGGTGAACCTGCCTGAGGAAAACAAAAGCTCCAGTCCGTGTCCAGTTCGGCCACTTTTGTCTGCACCTTGGAAGAATAGGAATGAAGCAAGGACCGTATTCCTAATCATTGCCCAGCGCTATCGAATCTAGTTGATTCAAACAGCCATGAGCATGCTTCTGAATTCCTGAAACTGACTTGAACTGAATTCTACTCATTGCTGGCGGACACCTTCTAAAACACTCACATGCCACTTGCCCCAGATCCCTTCCAAGGACTAGAGCCAGGCCCCCTGGAATTGGAAGCTTGCAGGGGGATCCGCCTGCCCCAGTGAAATCAGTCTTGCTTAGTTAGCCCAGGTGCCCTGAGTCCCCCTCAGACCTCTGGAGTACTGTAGACCCCACTGGCAGAGTGGGGGAAGGCATTTTGAAGTCTAAGCTGGGTTCCCTAGAATGAGGAGCTGCTCAGTGGGGGCAACTGACCCTGTGAAGTTGGAGTCTCTTTGGCAGGCCCCAAACTGTGGAGCGGCCCGGGGAACCCCCTTACACCTTTGAGCCAATTATACTGAACCCCCACCTGTGGGTGAGGGAATCAAGGGCAACATGAATGCTGAGCTAGCCTCTTAGAACTGAGAGTTATCCAGTAGGTTCTCAGAACCTGCAGCTGATGGGAGTCCTCTGGGCACACATGGAGCTCTGGGAAGTGAAGAGCTGTCGAGCAACCCAGCACAGGGCACCTCCTTACATGAAATGTTGGCTGATGGTGGAAGAGGCAACAGCCTCTTACCCTGTAATCAGCCAGTGAAGGACCACTTACGGTGAAAGCCTGTATTCCGTAGTCTGACATTCAAGACTATCCCGTCACCCAGTCTTTTTCATTCTCCCTCCTCCCACTCCCTTGTATAAAAATATTGCTCACTAGATTTATACACTCTGTCCTCCCAGAACGTCATGTATATTTCTACCTTGGCCCTTGGTATTACCTCCCAGGCTCACTTTTCCTCATTAAGTCTGCATTGACTCCTTTCTCCCCACTTCCCTGAGTGAATGTGCCACCACTGTGAGGCTTTATCAGATGCTGCTGGTAGCCCTTTCCAAAGAGACCACGTGTTACGCTTGCTTGTGTCTTCCATGGTGTGTGGCGGGATTCCCAGCACATTTTACATATTGTCATCTATTGCACGAGCTGTTGCTGTGTGAAACCATGGATGGGAAGTGTGCTGTTTCCATAAAGAGCCAGATGTCTCCTCAAAGTTACCCCTCCCCCAAAATGCTTTCACATCAGGGGTCCCTTAGTGCTCGGGACAATTAATCCCAGCAACTTTCCCATATTGATCTTGTGAGCTGCTGAACATTTTCTGACTGCATTATCATTTCTCTGGCAGTTCCCAAACCAGATCTAGATTCATACGTGTTTCTGAGAGTAAAAGTACGACAGGAAAACATACTGGTAGAACCAGAAACAGACGAGCAGAGGTGAGTCCTTGACCATGGGAAATCTTACTCCATTGGGGCACCAGCTCAACTCTGTGGATACATTTTTTTCCTTCTTTTTCAGGGACTATGTGATTGACTTGGAGGAAGGCTCACAGCACTTGATCCGTTATAAAGCCATTGCACCTCTGGTGGCTTCTGGAGCTGTTCAGTTGATTTAAAATCAAAAATAAATAAACAAGAATGATGGGGTGGAACCTTAAAGGAAATATTTAGAAACTTCTTCCCACTTTGTCTCTCAGGACAGCAGATCTCCTCCGCAGTGCTGTGGATCCCTTGGACATTGAGAAGGAGCTCAAGGACCTACCTGGCCACACAACCTGACTGCTGTTTTAGCCACAGTCAGTAGATGGAGCCATCGCTCTGCTGATTCCACGTGCTGGGCAGGGACCTGGAGATTCCCCCTTTATGTGCCTATTCCAACAGAAGATAAAATATCTTCTAGGGTATCTCACTAGATTGTGTGAAGTAACCTTCTGAAACCTCTCATATTGTACTTATAACAGTTTCTGTCCTGGCTAACTGAGAATCACAACTAAACCAATAAACCATTATTAAGTTTCTGTTTTGTGGCAGAAGGAGCCTCGGGGCAGTTCTCATTTTGTAGCCTAATGAAGGATGTTCTCCCTGCTGCTAAGCTGCAGCCCTTCCCTGAATCTCAGGCAGCTTGGCCAAGCCACCCTCCAGGCCATCTGGCCATTCTTGGCCAGGAATGTTAACAGCAACATTAACTATCCTATCTTGTGACCTCAGCAGCGTTTCTGTTTTTAGCTCTACTTTCTCAAGGGAAGTGGATGAAATTAAACTAATATGAGGGGTGAGTATCACAGGGATACCTGAAGGGAGGATGTAGAGACAGTGAATGAATCGTCTTTTCCTTGAAACATGAGAAAAAGGAACCTGCATTCCAGTCCTTTCTTGCTGACGAGAAGGCAGCAGATTTTCGTTTATATGATGTAGGCTTTTAGAGTAATCGATGTAATATGGGTATCATTTCCAAGAGAAATCACAAAGTGGAAGCAAGGAAGGTTTTATTCATTAATAAAAACATTTTCTATTTCATGCGGTGCTTTTTTTCCACAGTGACTTTACCCTCTTCAGCCATTTATAAAACAAATATGTATTGAGCATACAGTGTGCCAGCACGGTTCAAGGCACTGAGGCTCCAACCCAGAATAAGACAGTCACTGTCACTGTTCACATGGGATAAGTGCTTTGCAGAGGGTTGGAACAGGGTGACTCCCTAGAGAGTATCTAGATTGGAGTTAAGAGGTTCTCACCGAATTCAGTTAATCTCACTGAATTAGGCTGAGACCTGAACACCTAGAAGGAGCCAGACACACAGATCAAAGGGAAGGTCATTCCCAGCAGAGAAAATAGATTGTACAAAAGCCCTGAGGCAGAAATGGGCTCTGGCTGCAGTCAGTGTGCCCAGAACACAATGGGCAAAATGGAAAATGGTACACAGGAGGGTCTGAGGAGCAGGCTGGGCCCAGATCATGTAGGGCTTTGTTAGCAAGGATCCCTGTTGGCCCTCACAGCAGTCCTGAGAAGGAGACAGGGCTGGTAGTAAGTCATAGGTGGAAAGTGGATGCTCAGTGGTAAGTCTGAGACTAGAACCCATGTGCCCCTCCTGATCACATGTACACAGGCTCACTCCCCATTGCCTCCCTTGCTCTGAGCAGCCTACAGAGGGATGTGGGCTATGACACTATTAGCCAGAACAGTGCCTCCGGAGCCTTAATATGAACACCAATTGCCCAGAGATCATTTTAGATGCCGACTCCGATTCAGGAAGATGGGTGGGGCTGGAGTTCTGCCTTCCTGAGCAGCTCCCAGGCTATGCTGTTGCTACTGATCCAGGAGCCACGCTTTTGAGTAGCAGGGCTCTACGTCATCACTGGCTCCTGCCCTGAACGTGCCAGGCCACACGGAGGAGTTCAAGGTCTCAACGAAAGCCACAGAGTGAATTGCTCCATTTCATAGGCCGCCTCTTTAAAGGAAGACTGGTTTAAATCAGTCATTTGAAGGTAAAGGGAAGTTCGGTTTCAAAACCAAGTAGCAAAGGAAGTGAAGTGGCTTAGTGTGACATTGACTTCAACTTTTCCAGTTCGTATTTTGCTCTATTGATAAAAACTCATCATGGACGCATGACGTGTTTTCTTCAAATAATTGCAGCATCTCTCATCCTAAGCTTGTTAGCAAACTGGCTTTTCCCGAGAAGTGCCTACAGACCTGCAGGCACTTCTCGGGAAAAGCCAGTTTGCCAGCAATACTCATGCTTCCGCTGTGACCTTGCGACGAGGTCAGCTGTAGTTACTCTGTGTGCAGGCCCCAGCCAGCAACGTGACTTTAGTGCCATCCTCATATGCATCAAACTTCCTTCTGTGATGTACACGAGTTGACCACAGAGCTTTCAGAGCACATTGTTAGGCAAGCACCTTATATATCAATTTTAATATAATGTTCCTTAATTTTTCATGGGAGGCTAAAATTCCAAATATCTAGATTTCCTCAGAAATTCACTTTTTTTATATATTGTAAAATACACATTCAATTTCCCATCTTAGCTATTTCTAAGTGTACCACTCAGTGTATTAAATCCATTTATATTGTCCAGCCATCACCACTGTTCATCTCTAACTTTTCATCTTGTAAACCTGGACCTCTATACCTATTTAACAACAGCTCCCTGTTATCCCCTCCCCCGCCCCCCCCCCCCCACCCCTTGAAAAGCACTGTTCTACTTTGTACTACTTTGCATTCTACTTTGTGCCAATTTGTACAACACGGATGTACAAATATCTCTTTGAGGGGTGACTGGGTGGTTCAGTTGGTTAAGCGTCTGACTTCGGCTCAGGTCATGATCTCGCAGTTCATGAGCTCAAGCCCCATGTCGGGCTCTGTGCTGACAGCTCAGAGCCTGGAGCCTGCTTCGGATTCTGTGTCTCTCTCTCCCTTTCTGCCCCTCCCCTGTTTACACTCTGTCTCTCTCCCTCTCTCTCTCTCTCTCAAAAATAAACATTAAAAAAAATTTTTTTTAATCTCTTTGAGACCCTGTTTTTAATTCTGTATACCCAGAAGTGGAATTGCTGGATCATATGGTAATTCTATTTAACACTTTGGAAATGTTATTCTGCTTTCCAGACCAGCTGTACTATTTTACATTCCCACCAACAGTGTGGAAGACTTCCACTTTCTCTACATCCTCACGCTGTTTTCCATTTTTGTTTTATTTTTTGTTTTATCTTTTTAAGTTTATTTATTTTGAGAGAGGGAGAGAAAGAGAAAGAGCACAAGCAGGGGAAGGGCAGAGAGAAAGAGAGAATCCCAAACAAGCTCCACACTGTCCGCGTGGAGCCCGATATGGGGCTTTGAGCCACTAGATCATGCCCTGAGCTGAAACCAAGAGTGTGACACTTAAACGACTGAGCCATCCGGGCACCACTCCATTTTTGTTTTATAATGGCCATTCAAATGGGTGTGCAGTGGTATCTCATAGTTTTGATTTGCATTTCCCTAATTGATGTTGAACATCTTTTCATGTACTATTCCTGTATCTTCTCTAGAGAAATGGCTATTCAAGTTCTCTACCCATTTATTTTTAGTTTACTTTTTAAGTTTATTTATTTATTTTGAGAGAGAGGGAGAGAGAGAATCCTAAGCAGGCTGGCACTCTCAGCATGGAGCTTGACGAGGGGCTCAAACCCACAAACCATGAGATCATGACCTGAGCCAAAATCAAGAGTCGGATTCTCAACCAAATGAGCCACCCAGGCACCCCTCTTCACCCATTTTTTAATTGGGTTGTTGGTTTTTTTGTTGCTGAGTTTTAGGAGTTCTCTATGTATTCTGGATATTAACCCCTTATCAGACATATGATTTGCAAACTTTTTCTCCCATTCTATGGGTTGCCTTTTTACTCTGTGAATAATGTCTTTTGATGCACACAGTTTTAAAATTTTCATGAGGTCTACTTTGTCAATTTTTTCTTTTGTTACCTGTGCCTTTGGTGTCACATACAAGAAATCATTGTGAAATCCAATGTCATGAAGATTTTCTTGTATGTTTTCAGAGTTTTATTGTTTTAGGGATTATGTTTAGGTCCTTGATTTATTTTGAGTCAATTTTCTATATATGGAGTTAGGTAAGGGTTCAACTTCTTTTTTTTTTTTTTTGCTTGTGGATATCCAGTTTTCCCCCCACCATTTATTGAAAAGACTGTCCTTTTCCCATTGAATGGAAAAAATCATTTGACCATATATGTGAGGGTCGATTTCTGGGCTCTGTATTCTGTTCCACTGGTCTATATGTCTGGCTTTATGCCAATACCACACTATTTTGATTACTACAGCTTTATAGTAAGTTTAGACATCAAAGAAGTGTGAATCCTTCAGTTTTGTTCTTTTTCAAGACTGTTTTCATTATTTGGGGTTTTCTTGAGATTACATATGAGTTTGGGATGTATTTTTTCTATTTTGCAAAAAATGTTGGGATTTTGATAGAGATTATATTGAATCTGTAGATCACGTTAGGTAGTATTAACATTTTAACAATATTAAGTCTTCAAGTCCATGAACGTGGAGTGTGTTTTCATTTACTTATGTCTTTAATTTCTTGCAGCAATGCTGTTTAGTTTTCATTACACAAGGTTCTCATCTCCTTGGTTAATTCCTAAGTATTGTATTCTTTATGATGCTATTGTAAATGGAACTGTCTTTATAACTTTTCATTGTCTGTGTATAGAAATGTGACTGGTTTTTGTGTGTCTGACTTTGTATCCTGCACTTTGCTGAATTCATGTATCAGTTCTAACAGCTTTTTTGCAAAGTCTAAGGTTTTCTACATATAATATATTATCTGCAAAGAGAGATCATTTGACTTCTTCCTTTCTAATTTGGCTATCTTTTATTTATTTATTTATTTTTCTTGCCTAACTGCTCCAGCTAGAACTTCCAGTACCGTGTTAAATACAAGTGGTAGAAGCGGTCATCCTTGTCTAGTTCCTGATCTTAGAGGAAAAGCTTTCAGTCTTTCACCATTTAATATGGTGTTTGCTGTAGCTTTTATTATGCAGAGGTAGTTTACTTCTCTTCCTGTTTTGTTGAGTGTTTTTATCCAGAAGAGGTGTTGAATTTTGTCAAATGCTTTTTCTGTATTAATTGAGATGATCTTATGGCTTTTTTCCTTCATTTTGTTGGTGTGGCCTACTACAATGATCAAGTTCATATATTGACCCATTCTTGTATCCCAGGAATAAATTCCACTTGGTCATTGTATATAATCCTTTTTGCATCAGTGTTTGTAAGGAGTATTGGTCTGTACTTTTCTTGTAGTGTCTTTGTCTGGCATTAGTCAGGGTTATGCTAGCCTCAATGAATGAGTAAGGAAATGTTCTCTCCTCCTCCATATTTTGGAAAAATTTGGTAAAGATTGGTATTACTTTTTTTTTTTTTTTTTTGAGAGAGAGAGAGAGAGCATGAGCGGGGGAGGGACAGAGGGAGAGGGAGACAGAATCTGAAGCAGGCTCCAGGCTCTGAGCACAGAGCCAAAGTCGGATGCTCAACCAACTGAGACACCCAGGCACCCCAGTATTAATTTTTCTTTAATTGTTTGGTAGGAATCATCAGTGAAGCCATCAAGTTCAGGACTTTTTCTGATTTGAAGATTTTTTATTACATATTCAGTCACCTTACCAGTTATAAGTTGGTTCAGATTTTCTATTTCTTCATGATTTAGTCTTGGTAGATTTTGTGTTTCTAAGAATGTGTCCATTTCATCTGGGTTATCCAATTTTGGTGTACAATTATTCAGGTACTCTCTTATAATCCTTTTTATTTTTCTAGAATCAGTAGTAATGTCCCCACTTCTTTTTCTGATTTTAGTAATTTGAGTCTTTTCTCTCTCTCTCTCTCTCTCTCTCTCTCTCTCTCATCTAGGCAAAGATTTGTTAATTTTATTGATCTTTTTGAAGAACCAACTTTTGGTTCTATTGATTTCCTGTTGCTTTCTATTCTATATTTAATTTCTCTCTTCTCCAGTCCTTACTATTTCCTTCCTTTTGCCAGCTTTGGGTTTAGTTTGTTCTTCTTTTCCTAGTTTCCTAGGTTGTAAAGTTAGGTTTTTGATTTGAGAACTTTTTTGTTTTTAATGTAAACATTTATGGCTATAAATTTTCCCATTAGCACTTCTCTTGCTACATCTCATAAATTTTGGTATGTTGTGTTTTCACTTTTCACTTATATCTGTTTTCTAATTTCCTTTATGATTTTTAATTCGAGCCATTTGTTGTTTAATCATGTATTGTTTAACTTATACAATTTTGTGAAATTTTCAGCTTTACTTTAAAAAAATTTCTTTTCAACATTTACTTATTTTTGAGAGAAAGAGAGAGAGAGAGAGAGAGAATGCGAGTGCAAGAAGGGCAGAGAGAGGGAGACAGAGGATCCGAGTCTCACAGCACAGAGCCTAATGCAGGGCTTGAACTCAAGAACCGTAAGATCATGACCTGAGCTGAAGTCAAGAGTTGGCCACTTAACTGACTGAGCCACCCAGGAGGCTTCCCTCAGCTTCACTTTTGTTATTGATTTATAACTTTATCCTGTTGTGGTCAGAGAAAATGCTTTGTATGGTATCCATCTTTTTACATCTAATGAGACTTAATTGGTGGCCTAAAATGTGGTCTATTCTGGAAAATGTTCATGTGTACTTGAGAAGAATATGTATGCTACTGTTGGGTAGAGTGTTCTGTATATGTCTGTTAGATCCAGTTGGTTTATTGTGTTTAAGTCCTCTGTTTCCTTACATAACTTCTGTTTGTTCTGTTCATTATTGTGGGGGGAGGCACTGAAGTCTTCAGCCGTTATTGTAAAACTGTCTATTTCTCCCTTCAATTCTTGCTTCATATATTTTTCATGGTCAGTCATTAGATGTACAAATATTTTTAACTGTTACATCTTCTTGCTGTATTGAACCTTTTATTAATATATAATGTTCTTCTTTGTCTCTCATAAACTTTTGTGATTTAAAGTCTGTTTTGTCTTGGGGCACCTGGGTGGTTCAGTCTATTAAGCGTCCAACTCTTGATTTCAGTTCAGGTCATGATCTCATGGTCATAAGATCAAGTCCCATGTCAGGCTCCATGCCCAGCATAGAACCTGCTTAAGAGTCTCTTTCTCCCTCTCCCTTTCCCCCTCCCCGACTTGTGTGTATGTATGTGCTCTCTCTCAAAAAATATAAAAATACTCTATTTTGTCTGATATTGCCATAGCCACCTGTGCTCCCTTTTGATTAGTATTCACATGGAATATCTTTTTCCATCCTTATCCTTCCAGCCTGTTCATGGCTTTGAACCTCAAGTGAGCTTCTCTTGGACAGCATATAGTTGGGGGTCATGTGTTTTTATCCATTCTGCCAATCTTTCAATTGGAGGTTTTAATCTATTTACAAATGTAAAGTAATTACTGATTAGTTCTATCATTGTGCTGTTTGTTTTCTATATGCCCTGCAGCCATTTTGTCCTTTATTTCCTGTCCTTCTTTTGTGTTTAGTTGATTTTTTTTTTTTATTTTTGCAATGAAATGTTTGAATTCCTTTAGGGGCACCTGGGTGGCTCAGTCAGTTAAGCATCTGACTTCAGCTCAGGTCATGATCTCATGGTTTGTGAGTTTGAGCCCCGCATCGGGCTCTGTGCTGAGAGCTCAGAGCCTGGAACCTGCTTTGGATTCTGTCTCCCTCTCTCTCTCTGCCCCTCCCCTACTCATGCTCTGTCTCTCTCTCTCTCTCTCTCATAAATAAACAAACATTAAAAACAAATAAATTCTTTTATTATTTCCTTTTGTGTATATTCTATAGCTACTTTGTGGTCATCATGTGGATTACATTTAATATCCAAGAGTTAAAATACTCTAATTTTAATTCATACCAGTTTAACTTCAATAACATAAAAACTTTGCGTATTTGCAGCTCTGTCTCGTCCCTTTCAGTTGTTGGTGTCACAGAATTACATCTTTATACACTGTGTGCCAAAAAACATAAACTCATAATTCATTTAAATTCATTAGTCTCCTAAATTATGTAGGAAGCAAGATTTGTTGATACAAACCAAAGTTACAGTAATACTGGCTTTTACACTAGAACTCAGGGTTTTTTTTATTTATTTTTTTTAACATTTATTTATTATTTAGAGACAGAGCATGAACATGGGAGGGGCAGAGAGAGGGGGACACACAAAATCCGAAGCAGTCTCCATGCTCTGAGCTGTCAGCACAGAGCCTAACATGAGACTTGAACTCATGAACCGTGAGATCATGACCTGAGCCGAAGTCGGACGCTTAACTGAGCCACCCAGGCACCCCTAACTCAGGTTTTCTCTTAAAATATATCTCTCTTATATCATGTAGAAAACAAAATGTACAGTTATAAACCATTATCACAATAATACTAGCTTTTATAATTGCCCATGTTTCCTTTATTAGATTTTTATCTCTCCATGTGGCTTTGAGTTACTATCTAGTGTCCTTTCATTTCACCTTGCAGGACTCCCTTGAGCATTTCTTGCAGGGCAGGTCTAGAGGTCACAAACTCCCTCAGCTTTTGCTTACCTGGGAGTGTCACAATTTCTCCCTCACTTTTGAAGAACAGTTTTGCTGGATATAGGATTGTTGACATTTTTTTTTCTTCTAGCATTTTAAATATGTTGACCCACTGTCTTCTGGCTCTGAAATTTCTGATGAGAAATCTATTCATAATCTTATTGAAGATCCCTTGTTATATGATGATTTGCTTCTCTTTTGCACCTCTCAAGATTCTCTGTCTTTGGCCTTTGAAAGTTTAATTAGAATGAGTCTTAGTGTGGGCCTCTTTAAATTCATCTTACTTGGAGTTTGTTGACCTTCTTGGATATTGATATTTATGCCTTTCATCAAATTTGGGAAGTTTTCAGCCATTATTTCTTCAAATGTTCTCTCCATTTCAGTCTCTTTTTTTCTGGGATGCCCATGATATGTACATTGGTCCTCTCAATGGCATCATGTCCCACAGGTCCCTTAGGTTTTGTTCACTTTCCTTCAATTTTTTTTCCTCTTCCTCGGCCTCAATAATTTCCATTGGCCTGTCTTCAATTCACTGAATCTTTCTTCTGCTGTTCAAATCTGCCTTTGAATCTGCCAGTTAATTTTTCGTTTTAGTTATTGAAATTTTCAGCTCCAGAGTTTCTTTTTGGCTTCTTTTTAGGTTTTCTTTTCTTTTTTTTTTTTAAATTTATTTATTTTTAAAAGAGAGAGAGAGACAGAGCACAAGTGGGGGAGGGTCAGAGAGAGAGGGAGACACATAATCCGAAGTAGGCTCCAGGCTCTGAGCTGTCAGCACAGAGCCGACACAGGGCTAAACTCACGAACCATGATATCATGACCTAAGCCAAAGTCAGAGGCTTAACCAACTGAGCCACCCAGGCACCCTTCTTTTTAAGTTTTCTGTTTCTCTGATATTTCCATTTTGTTCACACATCATTTCTTGACTTTCCACACATCTTCTTCTAGTTCTCTGAGCACCTTTAAGACAATTTTAAAGTCTTTGGCTAGATTATCATTAGGTCTTTTTCAGGGACAGTTTCTGTTAACTTATTTTTTCCTTTGAATACGTCATACTTTCCTGTTTCTTTGTATACCTTGTTATTTCATGTTGAACACTGGACATTTGAAACTAAAGATGTGGCAACTCTGTAAATCAGACTCTCTCTTTTCCCCAAGGTTTGCTAGTTTTGTTACTGTTTGTTTTTATAGGTTTTGCTTTTCTGTTTGTTTTAGGCTGTCTCAGTGCCAGGGAGCACCCTGGGGTGTAAACTTTAGGTCTTCTCAGGTCTTTTCTGAACCTTCCCCTGGGCATGTGTGGTCACTTTCTAATCTTCCCTGTATATGCAATTAGTTTTTAATGCCCTAGTCTTTAAGTCTGGCTCCTTAACAGGGAAAAAGTGAAAAATAAAAGGGGAAAGAAAAGGTATCAGCCCTTTAAATCCCTGGAAAGTCACCTCAACCAGAGGGAAAGGGGCTTGCAACAATGTGGGGAGGTTCTGTAATGGCTGCCTGCCTCTTTGTACCTCTGGAATCAGAAGAACCAATCACCATCAGAGCACAGAGCCCCCTATATTTAGATTTCAGGGTCCTTTTTGCCCATCCTAGCTCCCATCAGCTGAGTGCAAGCTGCTCCAGGGACATTTGTACAGCCACCTACCACATGACTAGGAGTGAAGGATGGGTAGCTGCTACTGAGCTAAGAACTGAAACTGACCAAAATCAACTACAGTTTACCATCCAAGTCTTCTCCTGGAAGTTGCAAGCCTTCAATAGTCCCCAGAGTTCCAAATAGTTACAAAAGATCCATTCTGCCCATGCAATAGTTGTCTAGGCAGAGAGACAGTTTCCTGGTGCTTCTTACTTCACGATCTTCCCAGAAATGCTCTGAGGATTGATTTCTTTAAATGTATCTAATAAACTAGTTCTGAAAATACCCTCACTTGTCAAAACAACTTCATTTTTTTAAAACCAAAATCAGTATTCTTTACTTAACAGCTTGGTTTCAAATAACATAGCTGTTTCAAGTGAATATCCCTCCCATGGCTGAAAAACAACTACTGAGTGTTGTGAAAATTAATAAAGGAAAACCTCACTGAAGCAGAGTTGGGAGGCCAGGAAAAAGAGCAGTACCATGTAACATCAATTATAGACACCAACAGAAGAGTCCCCAGCAGGAAAGAATCATCAATTCCAAGTCCCAATAGGGAAAGATGGACACTGCATCTCCCACAAGAAATCTACCCCTGCAACTCAGCCGACGAGGAACTGTCATCACCCTGAACTCTTGCTTTTCTCCAATAGACTTTCGTTCAAAACAACCCCTTCCAGCTTTCTCCTTCTTCATAATACCACATTCCTCTCCTTTCTTTGTCGGACATGCCTATGGTTTTCCCATAGATTGCATGTTCCAAATGATACTTCTCTTGTCATTCCTGAGTAAACCCATTTTTGCTGGTAAAATAACTATTTTTACTTTTTTAAGGTTAACAGGGTATTCAAAGAAATGTAGTATAGATTCTGAATACAATGATAATAATATGTTTATCAAGTATTTACTATGAGTCATACTATTCTATATGTTAAGTGGATAAATTTGTAAATCTTCACGGCAACTTTTGAAGAGAAAAACTTGAGATTTTTGAAATGAGCAAAAGACATTCCTGGATATCCTGCAAGTGGGATATCTGATTTACGTAGAGTGTGTGCCCATGTCTTTGGGCTATTTTACAACTCTGTGAAGGTAGAAGTTAATTTATAGAGAACTGATAATGTGAATATCTCCTGACTGTTGAAGCAAAGAATTCCTATCCATGGCAGTGCAAATGAATTTTGTCCTGTAGAGTGTCAAATCCTCACTTGAACTGATTTTAACATTTTCCTGGTCCTCTCATTAAATAGTGAATTAAAGAAAACCTTTGCCATATGTTTGTTTTACATCTGTCTGAGAGGCAACAGTCCCTACCTTACACCTGTTAACAGATTTTAATTTTTTTACTATAAGATAGGTAACACTGATAGTCCCATTGGATAGATGAGAAAGCACACTAATCTGCGAAGGCCGCATAGCTATTAGAGGATATGGATTCAAAACCCAGTGAGCCTAGAGCACCAGAGTCCAGCCCCTTAATACCTTGCAGTACCGTCTCCACAAAAGGAAAGAAGATCCAAAAATGTTTTGAGAAATGAGAACTGTACTGGAGTAAGTTCACGTCTTCCAAAAAGATGCCCTTGAGGGAATAACCACTGCCATTCACATTATTTTAGAGGAAGTGGCATTTTCCTTAACATAAGAGTGCTCTCTGCTTTAAGCGGATCTTGTTCTGCATATCACAATGCTGACAAATTCTTCTAACTTGTTAAGGAAAGCTATTCAAAATAAATTCACACAATTACCCAAGCCTTGCTTCGTGTCCAGCTCTACTAGGTTCTATGAGAATAGGATTTGGGGCCCCTGGGTGGCTCAGTCGGTTGAGCGTCAGACTTCAGATCAGGTCATGATCTCATGGTTTGTGGGTTCGAGCCCTGCGTCAGGCTCTGTGCTGACAGCATGGAGCCTGGAGACTGCTTCGGATTCTGTGTCTCCCTCTCTCTCTCTGCCCCTAACCTACTCGCAGTCTGTCTCTGTCTCTCTCAAAAATAAATAAATATTTTTTAAAAAAAGAATAAAAGTGAATGACAATTTCTACCTCTGAGGAATTTACAATGAATCCTAAGAGAACCCCCTAAGTGTAAATCTGAAAATACAGGATTATTTAACTCAGGGAAAAAATTCTTAAGAGCCAGGACTATGATGGTTGAAAAAAAATGATTTGCTTGGATTCAAAGCTTTGTATATCAGAGGATGTTTTAAGCCTCTTGAGTGGGGTATTCCTTGGGACCCAAAGTTGTTCCCAGCTCAAATGTGAACTTTTTAAAGCTTCAAATTGCTGCTTCTGTTATCTTTGAAGGTGCAATTTTCCTTAAGTATAATTCTGACCATTTCATTGCCTCTCTCAAAAAGCTTCAGTGGCTACCCACTGCCTACAGAAAAGGAAGGGGGTAAAGGAGGTTGATATTTTTGTGTGCATCTGGGGTGAAGACAGTGTATGAATTGCTCTCCACAAATTACGTTGTGTAATCCTCATAACAACCCTCTCCGGTCTTCCTGCTTAAATTGCTCTTTCTCTTTCTCTAAATGGCTTCTAATCTTCTTTTTATGCTTGCAGTTTTACTATTTTATGTTTATTAACATCCCACCAAAATTCTGTGGGGAATTAAGGGAGGTATAAAGAATTTTCTATTAGGAACACTGGAACAAACAAGATGACTTAGGCATGACTGCAATCTAATTTCCTGAATAGATCATGAAAGTAATACAATGCAAAATGGCATATGCCTCATTTAACTTCATTCGTTAGCACACACGGTGCGTGTACACCCACTTGGCTGCATTTGCAGGCACGGCTGCCCTCATCCTCCAGACATGGCAGCTGGTCCTCAGTCTGGGGGAGACTGCAGCCCACCTCCTCCATTTTTATAACAGAGCATCAACTGTGCCATCTCCCGGCATCTGAAGCTTTCTGATCTCCATCAACAAGATCACACGTGGACCCTTGGGTGAACTCAGTCATGAAGAATAGACTGCTAACCATGGCCCGTCAACAGCTTAGTAAACGAAACAAGAGAGATACTAAAAGCCATATCAGTCTCTTTCTCTTGGTTCCCACAACTTTTATTTCTGCATCAAACTTGATCCCAGAAGGCAGTACCCCTGGACTAATGGGAATGTATTTGTTCCTTGATTTTAGCGAAATGGCCATGTGAATCGCATCTCCATGTCTCCCAAAAAGTATTGTTGAGGACTTTCTCAATTATATTACCTATTGTTTTATTTATAAGAATCCATGTAAGAAATTTTTCTCAGAATTTAGTACAAGTAAAAGTGTGCCTCTTCAGACTTCTATGATTCATTGTATCAGACAGAGGAGTCCTATTGGTTCCCATTTTTAGCCTTCCTACCATGGAGCTCAGAACCAATTACTGTATTCATTGCCTCGCCATGGTTTCCCATAACATTGCCTTGGGTCTTTCCTTAAATAGTTTCTGATCTTTTTATACCTACAACTTTACTATTTTGTCTTAATTTAAAAAGCTACCCCAAATCTTGAGGAGAATTAAGAATGAATGAGTAGTACATAGTAGTAACTTAGGCATATACTAGTAACCTGCTGTTCCCAGTATTTAAAACATGTAGGAATGAGCCATTTCATGAAATACAAATTGCTAGGTGAGGAACATAAGCAAAACAGGCAATGAAGGCAAGAGTTGTAGTGTCCTGTCACTCTAGAACTTGACAAAGAGTGAACAGATCATATACATTACACAACACAAAATAGTAGTATGCTGAGTGCTGCATTTAAATTCAATAGTAAAAAAGATGTGAAGTTTAAAAAATTAAAATAAAAAAATAGTAGTATGCCAAGTATAACTCCACTCCATTTGGTAAACAAACTTCTAAGGTCAGACACTGTGGTGTGTAACTTGTATGTAACTCGTGCATCAGAGGAAGAAAGTGTATCATCCAGTGAGGGGGGATGAACAAGAACACAATCATGGAATAATATGCTTTTCTTAAAAGTAGGAATGGGCATGGAGTGGTACAAAAGAACACAGGAAGGAATCCAAAGACAAGAAATCACAAAAGTTTCCTGGAAAGGGTGGCTTAGCCAAGACTTGAAACACTAGAGAAATTAGCCAGGCTGAGGAGTAAAGAGAAGATGGCTATTTTGGGTAGAAATACCATGAGCAAAGGCACAGAGCCATGGGGCACATACAGCATCGTGGGCACTCCAAGGAGCTGGGCATGGCAAGATCATAGGATGAGAGTGGGGTGTGGGAGGGTGTGGGAAATATATATATATATATATATATATATATATATATATATATATATATATATAGTGAAATATTACCCAAACACAAAAAGAATGAAATCTTGCTATTTGCATATTTGCAACAATATGGATAGATCTTCAGGGTACAATGCTAAGTGAAATAAGTCAATCAGATTAAGATAAATGGCGTATGCTTTCGCTCATGTGTGAAATTTAAGAAACAAAACAAAGAAAAAAACAAAGAGCAAAGAAAAAAAGGAACAAACGAAAAAACAGATTGTTAACTATAGAGAACAAACTGATGGTTACCAGAGGGGAGGTGGATGGAGGGATGGGTGAAACAGGTGATGGGGATTAAGGAGTACACTTATCATGATGAGCACTGAGTAATGTATAGAATTGTTGAATCACTATACTGTACACCTGAAACTAATATAACACTGTGTGTTAATTATACTGGAATTAATTTTTTAAATGAAACTGCTTAATTTTAGTGAATTAAACAGAACAAATAGTAGTTTAGACATGATGACTGATGATGAAGCCATCAATTTGCATGTGGTAATTAGAGGCATAAACTCGACCTGATGACCAATTTGATCTTGGTTTTTAAGGGACAATTAGTTTTATGGGATAAAAAATGCAGGAGAAAATGGTTAGGGAATTATTTAATTAAAAGGAAGAAGGAAGGAATTAAGCAGTTTAAAAAAAAATGAATGTTAAAGGGACCAAAATTCTCTAATACTATGATTAGCAGGAGGAAAACAATGGAAAAGAAATGGAGTCTTGTAAAAATCAAGCTGCTTTTCTAAAGTATAAGTCAGCACACTCAGAAGCATATATAAAGAAAAAAGAATCAGAAAAGTGACAAATGACAAAGAAAGCCAAACCTAGAACTTTTTACAAAGAGGAAAGAGACCTACACGGTGTCATGAAGAGAAGGCTTTTTGTCATGCAGGTAACAAAACACTGAAAGGATCTACCAAAGAAGGTTGTAGAAGCTATGGTCTTGGACATTCAAAAAGAGTCATAGATACTTTTCTGCTCCTGTAAGTTTTCAATATTACCTGCCTCACACCTGAAAGGATTGGACTAGAAAATCTCTCAAGTTGCCCTCCAGTTTTCAATCTGCCTACAGCCCAGCAGCCTTCTGCAGATTTGTGCACAGTCCCACAAGTGCCTCTTTCAGAAAATTAACACTAAATCTACATTTTTAAGGTGCTTTCTGGTTTTCAAAATGTTTTCACAAGTAACAGGTTACCAGGAGATGATGCTGAAATTTGGAGTCAAAACTGGGTTCAAGTTCTGAATCTGAATTTTTACTAACTCAGGAACCTTGGAGAAATCACTTCCTTATCTGTAAAATAAGGAGAATGGTAACACCAACCTACAGGGTTGTTGCAAGGAAAAAGTGAGATAAAGGTGTTCAAAGGGTTTGGAAAATTCTAAAATATTAACCATATGTAAATTATTCATTTATTGTTGTCTTCTTCTACAATACATTAATGTGGACAGAGATCCCTATCCCATTTGTAGACTGTCATGGCTGCTCATAATTTCCAGGAAATGATTTATCCAAGATGGGAACCTTGCACTTCGGACTCAGAAAGCCAGTTCTCTTTCCTGACCCCACACTGCTTGGCCAGTAGAAATCTGTTTTAGCTCTGAGCTTTTCAGAGAGCACTGACATAGGCAATGCCTACCCCACTGCCCACTTTCTGTGTTCTGTGTTAGGTAGCAAGCTTGCTTAGCTTGTGGTAGATCTTTTCCACTTCCAACTTTGTTTCAATATGTTCTTCCAACCTAGAGCTTATTGAAAGGACCAACAAGATGAAAAGAAGAAAAATCTAGAAAAAACAGTCCAGGGGCACCTGGACAGCTCAGTTGGTTGAGCATCCAACTCTTGATTTCAGCTCAGGACTCACTAAGAAGATACAATAGCACTGAGCTTTCACGCACCAAACAAGGTAGTATTGCAATAATATATAACATAGTTGTCAGAGAATACGCAAATTTGAGAAAAATGCAATCATAGAAGACTTGAACACTCATTTCTCGGTATTTGAAATTCAAGTGGAAGGACTTTAATTTAACAAAATGAGAAAACACTTTTTTTTTTTAGAAAATTGGATCACATATTAGTCAACAAAGCAAATCTCAATAAATTCCCCAAAATAAAGGTAATAAAGACAACATTTTCCGAATGCTAGAAATTAAACAACCATGTGGTCAGCAACCTTGCTATTTCTGTTCACCTTTGTACCTCAGCACCTAACTCATCACTTACCACGCTGTAGGGATCCAGAGTATTGGTTGCATAAGGGAGAAAGGATGAAAAACATACCCTCCCCCAGTATCATCCTTTAGAAATTTCAATAACACACTTAAGAATAATTCTCATATCAGGGGTGCCTGGCTGACTCAGTTGGTAGAGCGGTAGCATATTACTCTTGATCTCAAGGTTGTAAGTTTAAGCCCCACGACAGGTGTAGAGATTGCTTAAAAATAAAATCTTAAAAATAATAATAAGTCTTGCACCAAAGAGAAAACTAAAATAAAAACTGGAACCTATTTAGAAATAAATGACAATAAGAGCACTGTGTTTAAAAGCATATGGGTTTTCTTTGTGGAAAAGGTATGATCTTAAATGCATTTCTTAAAAAGAATTTTTTTTAATGTTTATTTATTTTTGAGACAGAGAGAGACAGAGCATGAACGGGGGAGGGTCAGAGAGAGAGGGAGACACAGAATCTGAAGCAGGCTCCAAGCTCTGAGCTGTCAGCACAGAGCCCGACGTGGGGCTCCAACTCATGGACCGTGAGATAATGACCTGAGCCGAAGTCGGACACTTAACTGACTGAGCACCCACGCGCCCCTTAAATGCATTTCTTAGAGAACACAAAAGATTGAAAATAAATGAAATAAAAGCATTCCACTGAAAAAGGCACAAACATAAAGGGGAAAAACAAAAGGGGTAAACCATACTGTGAAAACAGAAAATAATGGACTAGACAACAAGAAAATCAATATGCCAAACAAACTAAAGAAGAAAACCTCAGGTTTACCGTGAAAAAAATAGAAAACACAACCGAAGAGTATTAGGAATAATAAAAGAACTGTAGACAACACGGAGGTTTTTTAAAAATTGAGAGAACACCGTGCTTAACTTCATGTTGTTAAATTTCAAGTTTAGAGGAAATGGCTGATTTTTAAAGAAAATACAAATGATCAAAATTGAGACAAGGAGTAACATGACCTTGGGTGGTCCAATATTTACAAACACACTTTCCCAGTCTCTTGTTTGTTGATTTTGCTTATGGTTTAACCATGCAGAATGTCTCCTACCCAAAATATACCAATACTCTCCTATAACTCTTCCTTATAATTTATAGCCCTCTTTTTAATTTTTTATGTTTATTTATTTTGAGAGAGACAGAGACAGTATGAATGGGGGAGGGACAGAGAGGGAAGAGACAGAGACTCTCCAGCAGGCTCTGTGCTATCAGCAGGGAGCTGAATACGGGGCTCCAACTCCTGAAACTGTGAGATCATGACCTGAGAGGAAACCAAGAGTCAGAGGCTTAACCAACTGAGCCACCAAGGCGCCCCATATCACTTTTAAATTAACGTCTTCAGTTAGTTTGGTGTGGAGTAGCGGTCTACCTTTTTTTCTTTCAGATAGATAGTCCACGGTGCCAATGTTATTAACCCAAGAACTACTACTTCATTTTAAAATATACAAATGGCTTACTGTAAAAATTGGCAAAAGATTTGACTGTGCACTTAACTGAGAAGAACTGGAAATGGCAAGTAAATATATGAAAATACTACATGTCATTTTCTTTTAAAAATATCAAAACAATCATGACATATTGTTTTTCACCTATCATATTGAAAAATATTTTAAAATGTGATCATTTTAGTGATGGCGGAGATATGGAAATAGGGCAACTCTTGAAGGTTACTGGTAAAATTAGAAACTTACACAGCCTTTCTGGAAGCAGTTTGGTGGTACCAGCAGAATTTTAAATGCACACACCCTTTGAACTAACAGTCCTCATTCTAAGTATCTGTCATGGAGAAATTCTCACACATGTACACAAATGTATGTATGCAAGAGTTTTAACTGCACCATTTTATTAGCAAAAAAAAAAAAAAATTTGAGAATCACCTAAATGTGTGTAGTAGAGTATGGTGGACCCATACAATGGAATACCATGTACCATGGATGAAAAATGAGTCACATCTATAATATGAAAAGATGTTCACTGCTGTATATATTAAGTGAAAAATACACGTTGCCTATATATATATTCATTCCGAGGCCATTTTTGAAAGAACCAAATCTCCAAACCACCATATAATTAACAATTTACCTTCTTGAAGTTTTGTGTTTTTTTTTTTTAACTTTTGATTGAAGTAGAACATAGGTACAGAAAATTACACAGGGAACTCACCTGTGGTCCCACCACTCAGATCAAAAGTAGAACCATTATCTAGGAGTCTGGTGTGCAGGGGTGGGGGGAGTCTAAGCTATATACAGATGTGGTATTTAGCATATGAAAGTAATTGAATAACTGTCAAAATTGGATGAAGATCTCCAAGGAAAAGGTATACAGTAAAACCTTGCTTTGCGAGCATAATTTGTTCCAGAAACATACTTATAATCCAAAGCACTTGCATATCAAAGCAAATTTCAAGAACCATTGGCTCGGTTGTGATCATGGGACTTCCGCGTCAGGTACCACTTGTACTGCAAGACATTGCTCGTTTATCAAGTTAAAATTTATTAGAAATGTTTACTCATCTTGAGTAATACTCGCAGAACAAGTTAATCACAATCCAAGGTTTTATGGAAAGTGAAAATGCAGAGGGCTGAGGACTTGGGGTGAATTAAGATTTAAGGGATAGAGGGGCACCTGGCTTGCCCAGTGGGTTGGGCCTCCAACTTCCACTCAGGTCATGATCTCACAGTTGGTGGGTTCCGCCCTGCTGCCGGCTCTGGGCTGCCAGTTCAGAGCCCGGACCCTGGAGTCTGCCTCGGATTCTGTGTCTCCCTCTCTCTCTGCTCCTCCCCGGCTCATGCTCTCTCTCTCTCTCTCTCTCTCTGTCTCTCTCTCTCTCTCTCTCAAAAATAAATAAACATTTTAAAATTTTTGAAAAAAAGATTTAAGGGATAGAGAGAATACAGTGATCTGCAAAGGAGACTGAGCAGGATGCTAGGGGTAAGAACACAAGGAAAGCTGTCCATCACCTGAGACAACAGGAACGTGTCCAGCACTGGAGTGCCATGGACGCACACCAGGTGGGATTCCTTATGGAGGTGCTTTGTGTCCTGTGACCCTGTCACTCTGTCCACAACTGACCGAACCAGAGGTCTGAGCCCAAGGCCCTGTAGGAGCTATATTGGCCAATGAGTGCCCCACCCAGTGACCCTCCTCTCTCTGGATCACACACACACACACACATGCGCGCGCGCGCACACACACGCGCGCGCGCACACACACACACACACACACCACAGGGGTACAGAGCAGTAAATGAACACAGAAACAGAAACACAGAAAGAAGGCAGTGGCAGAAGTGTGGCTGGGAAGAAACCATGACGTGGGGCTAAGAGAGGCCACAAAGTGGGCAATATGTCACTGCATAGAGGTGCGGAGGGAGAGGCACAGTCTGTTCCTACCCCCACCCCCTGGGGAAACCACATGCAGCGTGTGGGAACCCTCTCTTCCCTGGAGTATGTCTGCTTCCTGGTCGGCCTCTCCTCAGCGCAGACCACAACTACAGATAACCCAAGCGTGACGTTACGCCTAAGGGTGCCCGGTCGGGGGCAGAGGGCTGGCGGCCCAGGGCAAAGTGCCTGAGTCACACTTCTTGTCACATCCTTTTCATTTCCCCCAGTGGGTCCCACGTGAAAGGCCTTTCTGATTGGCTGCCTCCCAGGGGCCAGTGCACCCTGCCTGCTGGCTCTCTAGGGGTCAAGGGCACATAAATAGCTCCTGCCGGGAAAGTGGTCTCAGAGAAAAGGAGCTGCTGCCTGGAGCTACGTAGGGTAAGTGCCCCTGTCTCCAGGAACCGACCGGCTCTCCTTCGGCGCCCAGCCCACTGCCACTGCTTGCCGGTGCTGCTTTCGACCCGGTTTCTGCAGACATCTGCAGGCAGGGGACCCCGAGGGAGAAGAGGTGCAGTGACGTGGCAGGGAGGAGGAAGGGCGGGCTGGGCTGCCGTGGAGAACGCCAGGGCCTTCTGCCCCGTCCTCAGAACGTCCTTCCCGGTTTGCCAAAGGTCCCCGCGCGGCAGGCCTGGCTTCTGCGTACCGCCCCCATGCACCTCGGCCTCAGCCACAGCACCTCCCAGCAGCGGCCCCTGCGGCCCCCGCGGTCCCTCCGCTCCTGTCTGGCAAGACCTCCTAAACCGCAGAGCCCCAAGAAGCAAGTGGTGTTTGCTGACACCGCGGGGCTTTCGTTGACATCCGTGCTCGTGTTTGAGGACGCTGTAGGCGGAGACTCCGAGGAGGGTTCGTGTCGCGCCACCAGCTTCCCGCGCCCCGCACAGCCCCCAATCACCTGAGCACCCCCCCCCCCCCCCCCCCGCCTCCGCGCGCCTGGGCGGCTCTCGGAGCTTCCGGAGGCGCACGCAGACCCGGAGCGAGTGCGGGGAGCAGGGCGCAGGGCAAGGGGCAGGGGGCTGCCGGGAGGCACGGTGCGCGCGCGCGCTGGCTTTCCAGTGCAGGTGAGCAGCACTTTTGACGCCTGGGACTCCTTCCAAGAAGCGTCCTGTGTTCACACGACAGGTCCTTGCAGACGCCAGACGGACAGCTTCGCCTTCCAGATGGTGGGGCCGCTGGATCCCCGGGCCCTGAGGGCACTCTCCGGGTCTGCTTCTCCTTAGAGCTTGCTCGGAAGCTCTTGGGGGACGAGAAGCAAGGCCAAAACCATTGCTTGGTGCCTAGTTCCCAGTCCTGCTCCTCAGAATGAAGCTGAACTCTCCGAGGGCCCACAGGCTGAGCCCTCTCGATTACTTTTTCTGCACAGGCAAAGCTTGGTTTTGTTGCCCAGGTTGTGAGCGTTTCCTCTCCCTCCAGGATCTTTACCCAGACTGTGTTTGCTTCCGAATTCATTGTGGGGAAACGGGACTGCAGGCAAATCCTAGCCCTCCCTTCTCCTCCCCCTGCCCCAGGCCTTGAATGCTTTGTATCGTTCTCTCCTGGCAGGCTCACTTCTCACAGAAGTGATATTTCCTTCAGGAAGATGCTGGCAACGGCACCCTTTGCCCTTTGCTGGGAAGGAAGCCTTTGGAGTGTGGAACAGAATTAACCTACATAAACCTTTTACATGTAATTCTTTAAAAGGCCTGGCAGAGAGGGTCTGTAAGGACTGCGTGGGTGTGTGGGTGAGGTCAGGAGGAGTTCTTTACCTTGAAGATAGAGATGCAGCACAGAAATATGCTTTTACTTTCTCTCATTCTAGAAGTGGCTATTTTCCTGGTAACTCAAAATCGTCTGGCAACTTCAACTTTTGCCCCCCCCCCCAAAAATGTTTGCTAAAGCATCTTCGCGGTTCATCGCTTAAACACCTGACCTTTCCCCCTCTCCAGCAGATAAGAGTCTGGGGAAACTCTGTCTACCTCAAAATAAATGTACTGAAAAAACAGACATTATGAACTATTCAGTACATTTTTAAAGTGTAATTTACCTAGACCCAGTTGCCAGACTTTTGTTCCTATTTGCCTCCACCCCCGTTACACACACACTTTCCCTGTTGTATTTTATCCCCCTGTATTGAAGCTGCTTACTGAACTGCTTGCTTCCCTCAGGGCCTGGGAAGGCTGGGATAGGACTGCCAGGTACATTGTTGGCCACCCCTGAGACACTCAAGACATATGGGTTGAAATAATGAATATTTGTGCCAAGTATGTTCCCAGCTTCATTACATAATGTTCTGAGATCCTTAGTCTTTGAAAGATTTTACCCTCTTTTCAGAGATTGTTCATTCTCTCAGATTATCATTCATAGATGACAAATGTTAAATAAAAGTGTTGTTTTTTTAAAAAAAAAATCTTTATCTCCTTTGTCCTTGACTTCTTGGTTGAACAAGCAACATTCACTTTGTTTATTTTGGTCCCTAGAGGTCCTCCCCCAACCCCAATCTCTCCGTGTAAAACAGCCAGGTGGTCTGGGGCGCCTGGGTGGCTCAGTCAGTTGAGCATCCAACTTCCGCTCAGGTCATGATCTCGCGCTCTGTGAGTTGGAGCCCCGCATCTGTGAGTTTCAGCCCTGAGTCTCTGAATTCAAGCCCTGTGTCGGGCTCTGTGCTGACAGCTCAGAGCCTGGAGCCTGCTTCAGATTCTGTGTCTCGCTCTCTCTCTCTCTGCCCCTCCCCTGCTCATGCTCTGACTCTCTCTGTCTCAAAAATAAATAAAACATTAAAAAAAATTTTTTTTTAAACCAGCCAGGAGGCTAAAGGGGTAAAGATAGAAGGAGCCAACCCCCAAGCTTCCTGGGGCAGTGAGAACACAGCTGCAGCTTCCTCATCTGATAAGGGACCGCTATTGACACTGTTTCCTCCCCCTCCGTACCCAGGCTTCTATGTCTGGCTTATTAAGAGATGATCACAAAGAGGGTGGGCCAACCGCACAGGGTATGCTGTCAAGACTGGGGGTGGGTCTCTGAAATTAAAGCTGGTAAGAATCAACAGAAAAAATGAGTAGTCAGATATAAAGGTGATTTACCCCTTGAATGTGTTGTAATATAGTTCCCATGAAACTAGGGTTTCTGGAATCTTATTGATGAGCCTTTAAGAAAATACAACTGAAGTCAGGGTCTACCCCTGGAGTAGGGAAGTCTTGGAGGACCAGATGGGTCAGGTCTCTCACAGTGTAGGGGGCCTGGAATCTAGACTTTTGATATTAGCTCCAATGCTGTTACTCCTACAACCACAGAGACAGCTAACAGGATTGAAAAAAAGATGCTGATCGGATCTTTCATTGCCAGATCACCAAGTACTCTACTGAATTAATATTTGATATTTTTATAAAGCCGTATCTTACAAAAAGCATAACTGGTTTTTTGCCCCTTTTTCTTTAAAATTGTTAATTTTGGAAATACACACATGAACTATATGCTACAATTGTAATCCTGTAAGGTTTTTTTGTTTTGTTTTTTGTTTTTGGGTTTTTTTTTTGTTTTTTTGGGTTTTTTGTAACGATAATCTCAGAAAAACAAAAATGGCCCAGGACTCTTTCACCCTTTCAAACATTCAGACTAACATAAACTGGTTTGATTTATGATAACGTTTCCTATGTCGGTAATTTTTCCATTCAGTGCCCCATTTTACTGTTTTTCTCACACACACCCTGTATTGTCTACCAAATTCCATGTGTTAGGTACTACTTCATTCATTTCATGATTTTATTACACACATGCATAATTTGTTGAGTTTATAGTAGTCATCATGTAGTTTTTACTCATTCAGCAAACATTTATTGAGCAACCACTATGTGCCAGACATCACGTTAATTTTGGGGGATAAAGAGATGAGTAAAACAAAAGTCACAATCCTGTGAGCGGAACCAGACATACAGATAATCAATAAAAATAAATACTGTTAGAGGCACCCAGACAGTGTTAGAAACATGTGAAGGGGAAAAAAAGGAAACACACGCACACACGCACACACACACACACACACACACACACGGAGAATGAGCCCCTTGGAAGAGATCAGAGAAAGCATCTTATTGGAATTCACCTTTAAAGAGAGGACCTAAAAGATTAGAGGTTTGCCAAAAATTACATTTCAGTTAGCTTGAGTGGTCTTGTTTATATATGCGATTTCCACTAGGCTTTTGAATTATTGTTACCATAATTGGCAACTCCCATTTTCTTTCCCTGGGAGGCTCAGGAAGGCAGCCATTGTTTTGTTTGTTTGTTTGTTGTTTTTATTTTGTTTTTATTATTTTTTTGTTTTTTCTCTTTAAATGTTTATTTTTGAGACAGTATGAACGACAGAGGAGCAGAGAAAGAGGGAGACAGAGGATCTGAAGTGGGCTCTGCGCTGACAGCAGTGAGCTCGATGTGGGGCTCAAACTCAGGAACTGTGAGATTATGACCTGTGCAGAAGTCGGAAGCTCAACCTCAACCGACCGGAGCCACTCAGGTGCCCCGGTAGCCATTGTTTTAATGGAGGTGATAATGGCCAGTGGGAGTGGATTTTAGAAAATGGAGAGCTGGGCAAAGAGGAGGAGATGTTCTGCTTGGCCAACTGTTTTTGGTTGCTTGGCAGATAGAACTCTATACAAGTACAACTTTGGGGGTATATAATGTCACCAAAGGCTTTAAAGTAATACATTTCCTTTTTCCTTTTTTTAAAAACTTTATCATCAACCTATTGATGTTGATTTGGTCTCCCAAGTAGACGGTGCTACTGCTAAGGGTATGAACTGACCTATGGATTCTATTATTCCAGTAAATTTGGCATTTTCAATTATCCACCTAATTAATAAATGAGCCACTTTCATCAGTGTCTCCTGTAGCTTTGATTATCACAAATCAGTCCCCAGAACCAGATTATCTTGCTGTGAATTGGCAACATTGGGTCTGTGAATTTTCAAGCTGAGGACCACAGTGTGGATGCAGACTGAAAAACTTCTTTCTTCTTCATTTTGCTCTTAACTGCAAAGTCCCTGCTTCCTAAGTCAGAATGTTCTTGTATTGATCTAATCCAGCATGTGTATCAGCCATATTCTGATGAGTCTCAGATTTATATCACTGGATCTCTCCTCCCAACTTCACAACTCCTATAGCAAAGAAGGGCATCACAAGTAGTGGTTCCCCCAAAAATTAAAAATAGAATTACAACATGATCTGGCAATCCCACTTCGGGGAATAGGTCCGAAAGAATTGAAGGCAGCATCTCAGATATTTTTACATTCATATTCACAGCAGCATTATTCATAATAGCCAAAAGGTGGAAGCAACTCAAATGCCCATCAATGGATGAGTGGGTAAAGTAACTGTTGTATATACATACAACAGGACATTTAAGGTTGAATACTTAAAAAAAAAAAGGAAATTTTGATGCACATGGATGAACCTGAAAGGCATTATGCTAAGCAAAATATGCCAGTCACAAAAAGACAAATATTGTATGGTTTCACTTAGATAGGAGTATGAGGTATGAGTAATCAAACTCAGAAACAGAAGTAGAATGGTGGTTGCCTAGGGCTGGGACAGAGAGGGAATGGGAGTTTTTGTATAATGGATATAATTTTTGGTTTTTCAGGGTGAAAAATTTGCAAAGATTGGTTATACAATAATGTGAATATACTTAACACTACTGAGACATTTAGAAATGGTTAAGATGGTATATTTTAGGTGTATTTTATGATTAAAAACAAATTTTATTTTTTTTAATTTTTTATTTTTTTTAATTTTTTTTAACGTTTATTTATTTTTGAGACGGAGAGAGACAGAGCATGAACGGGGGAGGGTCAGAGAGAGGGAGACACAGAATCTGAAACAGGCTCCAGGCTCTGAGCTGTCAGCACAGAGCCCGACTCGGGGCTCGAACTCACAGACCGCCAAATCATGACCTGAGCCGAAGTCGGCCGCTTAACTGACTGAGCCACCCAGGCGCCCCAAAAACAAATTTTAAAAAGAAAACATCTTTTGCTTAATTTGTCTTTTTCTCTTGGTGCTTGGAAATGAGCACTGATTTTGCTGGTTGTTTAGTAAATATTTGTGTTTCACCTCTTAATGTCAAAGGCTTTTACATGAAAAGGTATCCATGGAAGGGAGAGAAGTTATACAGCACACTTATGGGATTATTCTACTGGGGGGAAAGAGTATCTTTTTTTAAATGTTTATTTATTTTGAGAGAAAGAAAGAGAGTGTGTGCATGCAAACAGGGGAGGAGTGAAGAGAGAGGAAGAGCGATCCCAAGCAGGCTCCATGCTGTCAGTGCAGACCCCAATGTAGGACTTGATCTCACGAACCGTGAGATCATGACCTGCGCTGAAATCAAAAGTCCCACATATTGGGAAATTAGCTCAAAGTCAGAATGACATGGGGGTTGTTAAAACTCTCACTGAAAACTTGAACACTGTAGTCCCTCTTTTTGAATGGACTATCAAGCTTCATCAGGCTTTTAAGATTACTCATCTAGTTTTTGTATTAAAAGAGTATTTTCATTCTAGTAAATACCTCAACAATCTAAAGACAGTCCAAATTCACCATGACAAGGAATTTAGTGTTGGATGTAAGTCTAGTCATGGTATAGGCAATGGGCTTTCCATATAGATAAACCTACTTTGTGTCTAACTCTTCAAGCATTACTTGCTCATTTTATCTCTCCCATTTGTACTCTTCTGCCTAGAAATGAGTATGATAGAGATGTGCCCAGATCATTGACCTCTGCAAACAAAACTCTGGAGACTGAGGAAACCATATTAACCCAGTTCTTATTGGCTCCCTCTTCAAAAGGAGGTTTGATTGCCTTCCTGCACTGAGGTTTAAAGAACGTGCCAGTGAATATGTGCATGCTCTTGTGTGTGTGTTGATACAACTGAGTCTACTATTTGGCTGGGCAAAGAATCAATAGCATTTGTGTTGAGCCTCTAAAATGTGTGAAACATTTTTTAATTTCAAAATTATTGTATAGAAAGAACTGTAATATATGGCAAGAATTGTAAGAAAATGTAAACACGAATACACAAAAGCAGAACAAATAACAGACTACTTCCAAGTTTTGACCGGTTCTGGGGGCAGGAAAGGAGACGAGATATAAGAACCCAAGAGCATTTAAGATGGTGGTGACCACTTTAAAACTCTAGCCCTGGCACTGAGGAGGACACAAAAATGTATGATGTCCAGTATTCTTTTATGGAATTTAATCTAGTGGAAGATTTGACATGGCCATGCATTATTCAACTTTGTATCATTGGGACCCTGGCAAAAACTGGCCATATAGGAAGGGCTCAAATGAAGGTAGGTTAAATGAACAGATAAATGATTGAGTTCACAAATATGTGATAACACCCAAACAGGTGTGGGGATGAGTGGTCCAGTGTTTTTGGAGCACAGCCATCATTCTTACAGTCAGATTTTGAGGTCTAAGGATGTGGACTTTACCCTGAAGATTTATTATCAGGTTATTTAGCAGGGAATGGCAATCTGACAATAGTATAAAGAATGAAGGGGGCGGGGGAGGGAGGGCTGCTTTTGGAGGCAAAAATGTATTTTAAGAGCAAAAAGAAGAAGGGTTAATTTTTTTTTTTCTAAGAAGAATCCACTTTAGGGAAGATGATACACTTGGGTTAGGCATTTGAAGTCCAAGAGATGGTGAGAAATACACAGGCAAAGTCCAGCAGGCACGAGTTAGACTTCAGCGGAGAGATCCCTTCCGAGTTGAAGTAGACGTTGGAGAGTTACACCTGCGAGGGAACACGGAAATCGTCCTTACAAACCCCTTGAACTCCCTGGCTTCACTAGTAAGACAGATGAGACTCAGGGATGATACTGATGATGGCGATAATGATGATGATGATGATGGTGGTGGTGGTGGTGGTGGTGGTGGTGCTGGCAGTGACGGTAATGGCAGCTAATGTTTCTTGAGCATTCCAGGCCTCGGGCTACGTTCTTTACATCCAGAACTGTATCTCACCGAATACTCCCAACAGCCCCAAGATGACAAGATAATTTAGTGACTCAAGCTTCTTCTTGCTTGATCAGGGCTGATTTCACTCTCTTTAGAATCTATACGAGCGCACCTCGGGGAAATGAAGTAGCCAGTATTCAGGCCCGGGCACAGCTCAGAAACGTGGAGACTCCCTTTTACGAAGCGCAGCCCCTTATCAGAGCAGGAATCCTGGGGGATGCGCGCCACATTGAGGGGCAGGCGACCAGGACCCTGGAAGCACAGTACCAGCCTCCGCGGCTCCGGGCCAGCCCGAGGTAATGGCAGCTGGCCCGCCAGGGGGCGCCTCTGTCGGTCCCGGGCGCGCCCGGCCGTGGGCAGGTGACGAGGCGCCCTGTCCCCCGCCCCGCCTCTCGGGGCCCCCGCCCGGCGCGCGCCCGGCGCTCGGGTGCCGGGCGAGAGATTAAACCGCGGGAGGGGTGGGGATGGGACGCGAGGGGTCACGTCAAAGCAGCGTAGACAAAGGGCGGGCGCGCGCACGTCTTTACGCACGCCTCGGCCGGCGGCGGCGGCGGCCAAGGGCGGGAGGGATCGTTCACGGAGGGACTGGGAGCCCCGGAGCCTTGCCGTCGGTGAGTATGACCGAATTGTCCCCCGTCCTGAAGGTCACTGGCCCCAGGGGAGCCGACAACGGGCTGGGGGGTTCGGGGCGAGGAGCCCAGCGAGGGGCCGGAGGGCCGGGGACACCCTCCCTACGCCGCTCCGGCGTCAGGAGGCACCATTGCCGCTTCCTGGGGTTTCCCAGCCGGTCGGAACGTTCCGCCCCCTCGCCCGCAGTGGAACAGTCCGCGCCCCTCCCCGGGCGCTGGCCGCGCCGCCCTGCTGTCCCGCCACAGCGCCCCGGAGCCCGCGCCCAGCCCTCCCAGAGGCCGGTGCTGGGCTGGTCCCTCCACTCCCTGCTCCGGCCGGCTCCTCTCCGAATGGGCTCTTCGGAGTTCGCCCGCATCCCAGGTGCTCCGCAGTCCGCACCCCGAGCGTGGAGGAGTGGAGCCTGGGAGGGCTGAAGGGGGGTGGGGGGTAGTAGAGATCACGAGGAAGCGCCTTCACCTGTGATTTCTTTTCTTAGGTACTTTGGCTTCCCCGGGATTGATATTCTCCTCGCTTGTTCTCCAAAGGAACCCATTTTTCTTTCTTTAGAATTCCCTAACCCCCGAAATCCCTTGCCTTTCCGTTTTGATTTCATGTCCTGCAAGGCATCCTCCTACCAGAGGGTTTATTTCCTCACTTCCGTTTCACATAGGGTTTTAACTTTCGCTGTTTAAAAGTTTAGGGAAAATCTCCTGCATGAAACATACGGTATAGCTTTGTGGAAACAAGTTCATTACTGTACTAGATCTAAGTGCCTCTCACTGCTCGTGCCCTCCGTGCCATGGATCTTCTCAGTGATAACCTTCTTGAGAACAATTCCTTTCTGGTTCATTTTCCTTAATTTTGGCTGAACTTTGAGTGCCTCTCTGCTTAGTTTCGTATCCTGTCGATTCTGTCTCAACCCAAGGGAAATGGTGTGAAAGCAGTTATCCTATGCCAGAGACTGTAGGAAAGAGTTCTGTAATAATGCCATTCTTCTCTCACTTTGATAGTGATTTTTTTTTTCCCAACTTTGTATTATGGAGAATTTCAGACATACAAAAATAGCTGAATAATAAACCAGCATGTATTCATCATCCAGCCCCAACAGTTGATCTTTACATTAAGTCTGTCCTATCCACATCCCTATCCATCCCCCCCACACCTGGCAAGCTCTGGGATAAATCCTTGATGTCAAAAGTAGTTTGGGATTCAAAATAAAAATCTTACTGTTGTATAAAGTCATAATGTACTTTTTGGGGACATATTCTATTGGAAGTCCTTTGACTAAGAAATACATAAGCATTGGAGAGGGGCCAAAAAAGAGTATCTAAAATGATGAAGCTGCTGGAGGACAGGTTGAAACAAAAAGTCTTTCAGATCTGGATGAGAACTTCCAGATCATGTTGTCTAACTTCTTCATTTCTGATGCCACCTCAAAGTCCATAGAGGTTCAGTGACTTGTCCAGATCTACAGGAATAAGAGTCCTGAGTCTGGAAACCTCTCCCAACTCCACATTCAGTCTCCTTTTTCCTGTACCATAGTCCTTGCCTTTAAAAGTTGTATCTTTCAGGAGAGGAAAACGTGTAGAAGGGCTGTAACTGAAAACTCTTACAATGAAAGGTTTGGATGGGTTAATATGAACTTTTCCATCAAATTCCAGAATAATGAAACTAGGGGATCTGTCTTAAAATGTTTCTTAAACTAGGGGCGCCTGGGTGGCTGAGTTAGTTGAGCGGCTGACTCTTGGTTTCAGCTCAGGTTGTGATCTCATGGTTTGTGAGTTCTAGCCCCACATTGGACTCCGTGCTGACAGCATGGAGCCTGCTTGGGAGTCTTCTCTCTCTCTCCTTCTCTCTGTCTCTCTCCAAATAAATAAATAAATAAACGTAAATACTTCTTTAGATATGGGACAGATGAGAAATTCTAATCACAGCTTTTAGGAAGCATGGGAAAATTCTGACCTTAGAAGGGGAATACCAGACTGAGAGTACGAACAAACTTAAAAAAGATGTAGACAACATTCACAGCTATTTAAGAAAAGGGTAACTAAGGGGAACTGGGATGATTTGGTATTCGATCCTGAAATTTTGCTCTTGATGACAAAGAGAAGATAGCACCCTTCCAGGAAACATCCTTTCTTGCTATTAACAGATAAGAATCCTAGGCTGGATCTAACATGGATTAGGCACTTGTTTTTGTTTTTGTTTTTATAAATAAAACAATGGTATGCATTTCTTAGCACACTCTGTGCTGTTAAGTTTTCTTATCTCCAGAAAGACCGGTAAACTCAGTACTTGTACCCCAATCTCCACCCTTAAAGTTGGAGGGGATATTGTACCTCCAAAGAATGTTGTGAATAAAGGAATCTTTGTATTTAGAGGTCATATAGAGTTTGCTTATAAATTTAGGTTCTGTAATGTGACATAGTTATTTATAAATTATTTTCAGGATGGCCTTTTGTTAGTTTGTGACCTAAATGCAGTGGTTGTCATGCTCATCCAGCTTTTGGAAATAACCGGTTAAATAGCAGTATCTGGGTGTGTTGGTAAATCATTACCCATAATGACATGGGTGTGGGGAGAAATCTTATGTTTTGTGTGGGGTTTTTTGTGTTTGTGGCTTCAGAAAGTACAGTGGTTAGTTAGGATTCTAGCCTGGTAAAAATGGTTTTTGCTGAAGAAAAAAACATTTATCTATGTGCACATCACAAAATGTTACATCTTATTATAGATTTCTTGCTTTCTGGAGATAGAAGCTAGAGATGATTTGACCCTGGTTGAAATATATTGTAAAATTGTTTCTTCAAGTAAAGTAGAACCTGATTATGGCCTGTCATTTACTTCTTTCTGTATCATTATGCTCAAGGGAGGACTTGACCAAATATCATCAATTCCATGTTATCACTAAACTACAAAATACTTACTATAGCATGAAGAATGCTTTTTAAAAGCACAGAAGTTTAGAGTTGGTAGGAATGTTAAGATTGGAGTTTTTCCTAACTCTTTAAAGGTGCTGTCTCTCCTTTAAAACACAGGCACACATATACACCTGTCACCCAGTCACAGGGTTTTGTCTCCTTTCATTGGGCACTCTTTTAATTTGCCTTCTGGAGTAGTTGTTAGTGTATTTGGATTGCACTTCCTTTTAGACTGTAAGCCTAAGATCTGCAGTATTAGAATAATGCTTTGTAAGAAGGAGCCTAATAAATTTCTGTTGACGTTTTGAATTAAAATACCAAAAAACTGGTGAGGAAATTTAAATCCACGGAAGCTGAATGAGTTACAGACCAGATAGTAACAGCTGTGCCTGAACCCTTAGCCAGAAAGACTCCTGAGTTCCAATTCTAAGCTCCTCCACTCTACCATTTTCTTCACACCACAAAGCAATGGGGAAGGAAAAAATATTATATGTATATATTTTTTTTTCTTTCCCAGTTAGACATATTTTATTTTCAGGGTCTGCTTAAAAGTTTTTGATCAGTGCTATCCAGTAAAATACACACCACATGCGTTATTTTTTAAATGTTTTTTGTGTTTATTTTTGAGAGAGAGCACAAGCAGGGGAGGGGCAGGGAGAGGGAGACAGAATCCGAAACAGGCTCCAGGCTCTAGCTGTCAGCACAGAGCCCAGTGCGGGGCTCAAACCCACGAACTGTGAGATCATGACCTGAGCCAAAGTTGGATGCTTTACCGACTGAGCCACCCAGGCGCCCCCATAATTTTAAATTTTGTAGTAGCCACTTTAAAAAAAAGGACAAAGAAACACATGAAAATCATTATAATCATATATTTTATTTAACCAAAATGATCCAGAATATCATTTCATTGTATAATCAATATACAGATTATTAATGAGGTCTTTTACATTCATTTTTTTCATAGTCATTTAAATCTAGTGTGTACTTTACAGCACATTTCAGCTTGGACTACCCACATTTCAGGAGCTCAAGAGTTCTGTGTGGTTAGTGGCTGCTGTGTGGGACAGTGCAGATCACTGTCAGCTGAACATAAAGAGAAAGGAGCATTTTAGGTTCTTAGTAATACTCTGTTCTGAGGTTAAAATAGAGTTTGTGGTTGTGATCATTCGTTTTTTTGTTTCATGTTTTAGTGTAGTTAGGATTGTTTCAAATTTGTGGCACATTGAACAAAGAAGTCTGCCAGTCCACAAAGTTTGTACCTTTGTGATGAAACGCTTTCTCTCTTTTTATTTTTTTTTTATTTACTTTTATTTATTTTTTGTCTGTGGGATCAAACTTCTCTCTCTTTTTTTAAAACCATCTTCACAATGTTTAAGTGTATAGTCCGGTAATAATGCTTTCTAATTTCAAATAACACTGTTTAGTTTTGGGGGGTGAGGGGTGGGGAAAGCTTGGTTTTTTAAAAAAATAGCCCATAGCAAAACTTAGTAATAAAATAACCTAATAAAAAATAGGCAAAAGATTCAACACTTCACCAAGGTAGATGGATGGTAAATAAGCACAAAAGATGTTCAGTGTCATTGGTCCTTAGGGCAAATTAAAGTTATGAGTTACCACCTCACATCCATTAGTATGTTTAAAATTAAAAAGACTGATCCTATCAAGTGTGAGTAAGGTTGTGGAGCAAATGGAACTTTCATACATTGCTGGTGAGGGTGCAAAATGGTACAGCCAGCTTAGAAAGCAGTTTGGCAGCTAAATACACACCTACTTGAGACTCAGTCATTCTATTCCTAGGTTATTTACCAAGAGAAATTACAATGTGTATCCATACAAAGACTTGTAGATAGCAGCTTTATTTGTGACAGTCCCAAACGGGAACAACCCAGTTGCCTGTCAGTAGGTGAATGGATAAACAAATGTGGTATAGCCATACATTGGACTGTAGCTCAGCAGTAAAAAGGAATGTTGCTGCACACATGTTGATGTGTGCAGCAACATGAGTGATTCCTCAGAATAATTATGCCTAGTGAAATAAACCAGACAAAAAGATCTAAAAAACAAAAGGCAAGGAAGTTGCTTCCAGTTACATACACAATACTCAAATGTAAAAGTGCCATTTCTGAAATGAGCTCCCGGAGCAGTGTTCTGAGACGTCTTGGTCATAAAACCCCAGCAAATCACATTGTTCTTTCTTAGGCTGATTGCCCCAGAATATCAAAATATCCTGTGTCCTTTGTTCTTTTTTTTTTTTTTTTTTTTCTTTTCCAGCTTGGAAGACTTAATGTTGCCTTGGGAGAACTTGGTAGGATGTTACTTGTTACCCAGTTCCAACTCAAGTTAGCCCTTGTAGGCAAGGGGAAAGTACTTAAGGTCAGAACAACTTTGCTTAAGACCAAGACCCTGAAACTGACCATATATTACTGTCTTCTTTCTAGTGAATTGAGTTATCCTTTAACTGTATCTTGGCTTTGTTTTGAACCATTTATTTTATCTAGGATTAATGTCTGCTGTATGTGTATTCTTGGTTTTTTAGCACTTCAGGTTCACTTCAGCATAGTGGCTCTGAGCGCTGCCCTATTTCCTTGGAAACACTGTACGTTTGCTCCTAGGCCCTAGTTTACTATTCAAGCAAATTTCTTGTACTCCACTACTCTAATACATTTGACATTAAATTCACACAGCACTATTACCTGTTTAAAATGATAAATACAATTTTATTTTTATTTTTTGTAAGTTTTTTTCATTTTTTAAGTTTGTTAATTTTGAGAGAGGGCGAGAGTGCGAGCTCGCACATGAGTGGGGGAGGGGCAGGGAGAGGAGAGAGAATCCCAAGCACGTTCTGCTCTGATAGCACAGAGCTCATTCTCAGAACCGTAAGATCATGATCTGAGCTGAAATCCAGAGTCAAAATGCAGAGTTGGTGGTGGCTGACTTGAGCCACCCAGGTGCCCTGGTAAATACAATTTTAAAAATAGCAAAAAGATAAAGTGACCTCTCCCTTCCACTCCTAGAGGCGGCAACTGTAGCCATTTTGTGTGTATGTTTCCAGAGATCTGTATCTTTGCAAATACATACAAACTATGTATTTTTTCCTTTTCCTCTCTCACAGTTGGTATTTACTCTGAATATTGTTCTGCCTCTAACTAGTAGATTGTTTCTTATCTGTACACAAGTAAATGTCTTTCTTCTTTTAGCAGATGAATAGTGTTCCATTGTATCTTCTGTTAATGGACTTGGGCATTTCTTTTGATATTTATTACAAACAGTGCTACAGTCAGTAACCTTGCACACATCATTTTGTATATGCATCAGTACAGGGTTTCTCAACCTTGGCACCATTGTCATTTGGGGCTGGATCATTCTTTCCCATAGGAGGTGATCTGTGCATTACAGGATGTTTAGCAGCATCCCTGACCTCTCTGTACTAGTTGCCAGTAGCTCCCTATCCCAAGTTGTGACAACTAAAAATGTCTGCACGTGAACCAAATGTTTGGGGGAGGGAGAAGGTGGGCAGGCGTAAAATGGCCTTTGGGTGAGAACTACTGTTCTAATTTATCTTGAGGATAAATTTTCAGAAGTAGAATTGCTGGAGCTAAGGTTATGTGCGTGTAAAATTCTCATTGCATTTTCTGAGTTGTTCTCCATAGAGGATGTACCATTTTTACACTCCAACAAGCAGTATTTGAGGGTAATTTCTCATTTTCACCAATACAGTGGTTTATAAAAGAAATTGGGTTTTGTTTTTGTTTTTGTTTTTTGGAGGGTTTTTTTGGCCATCTCACTAGTTTTAATTCCCATTTCTATGCTTTACAGCTAACCTTTTTATTGAGCGCCTAGCGCTTGCTAGGCAGGTAGTATTTTTTGGCATGTGGGTTTTAGGACATACTTTGAAATGCCTTCCTCTCTGTAGCCCTCTTAAAGTTTAGCATTTGTAACCGAAGACAATACTCTGGGTTTCTTCTGACCCTAATGGAATGGTAGTACGTACCATTTATTGAGATCTAATATGTGATAGACATTGTGCTTGAAAAATGCATTAACCCTGTGTTTTTTTCCTTTGAGTTGATATGTGGTGGCATCCCTCTGGGTATATTCTGGTAGTCATGGTCTCCTGAAGTAGGAAGTTTCGTGGTGCAATTGACCCTTGAGCAACCTGGGCAGTAGAGGCGCTGACAAAATCTGCATGTAACTTCGACCTTCCCCAAACTTATAGCCTACTGTTGACCTGAAGCCTTACTGATAAATAGTTGATTGATATATATTTTGTTCATGTATCATGTACTCTATTCTTATTAAAAATTAGTAAGCTAGGGACATCTGGGTGGCTTAGTCAGTTAGGCATCCGACTTTGGCTCCAGTCATGATCTCACAGATCATGAGTTCAAGCCCTACATTGGGCTCTGTGCTGACAGCTCAGAGCCTGGAGTCTGCTTCAGATTCTGTGTCTCCCTCTCTCCCTGCCCCTTCCCTGCTCACGCTCTGTCTCTCTCTGTCTCCCTCTCAAAAATAAAATAAGCATTAAAAAAATTTTTTAAAAGAAAAAAGTAAGCTAGAAAAAGAAAATGTTATTAGTAAAATCATAAGGGAAAATACAGTATTGTATCAGAAAATAATCCACATGTAAGTGGACCCATGTAGTTCAAACCCATATTGTTATTCAAGTTTCAGCTGTATTTGGTTTTGCAGTTAGGAATCATAATAGTCTCTGACTTGTGATTGGATCAAAATTGGTTTAGATGACCTATATTAAATTAAGTTCCCTCTGTTATTTTCTTTCCCAGAATTATCTTTGCCTTGCTAACAATCATCAAAGTGTGAAATTACGACTTTGTGTATGCTTATTTGTTTAACACTTGTCTCTAGGCACTAAATAATGCCTGACATAATGTGTGAGACATAGTAATGTGCCCATTGAGTATTTGTTGAATGAATGAACTCATCACTCTCAGATCTGAGGAGCCCTGGAAATTGGGTCATTTGGGGGCTTAAAGTCCCAGATTTGCCATTCAATGGCTTGAAGAGTTTAGGTAACTTAGTGATGGGCTCTGTCACATTCCTAGGATGAAGCCACCCTCCCTCCTAAAAGGCTCAGAACTACTTGGTTTTTCTGTTTTTCTCTGGACCATTTGGGCTCCTGGGGCAACTTTGGTCCAAATTACTCTCAGTGAGTCTGGCTGAAAGCTGTGGAAGTCAGGAGAATGAGTAAATACCTCATGCTTGTGGAGTCATGGTTATATTTACGTGAAGCAAAGTGATATCTTCTCTTAACTGAACAGTCATCTGGGAATTGTGTGGTAGAGCTCTGAAGTGACTGATTTTCTGATATTATTTCCAGAGATCAAAGTTTGTATTATGGGGCCTAAGACACCAACCAGTCTTCCAGATTTAATGGCTGCTCTGCTGATCCAGCAAGATATTTGGGACTCTGTTTGATAACTGTGGTTTGCTTGCTGTTTCTCTTTACTTCTGAGAATCTACATGGGGATTGTTTAGTCTTGGCCAGATAACTTGTTTGGCTACGTTACTGTTCTCTGTTCTGGAGTCTGGCACCCATAAACATGAACTCGAGGGGTGGGGTGGAACCATGGGATGGGGCGTGAGTTCAGTGCCTCTCAGAGGAAAAAGGAGCAGCTGGGTCATGGGTTGGCAAACTGTGTAGGGTGAGATAGTAAATAGGTTTTGCTGTGGTCTGTGTCATATTATTCTTCATTTTTTACAACTCTTTAAAGATGTAAAAACCATTCCTAGCTCACTCCTGGCTTAGAAAAACAGTCCAAAGCCAGATTTGGCCTTTGAGCTATGGTTCATCAACCCCTGAAGAAATTAGTTTATTGCTAAATGTGTTTGATGTTTTGAGGACATGAACCCAGAATAACCTTGGGAATTCTCAGTTGATTGTGATTCAAGGAAAAGAGATCTAAACTCTGGCATGGGAAGTCAAAGGACCCTGGTGTCAGTCATCTTGGGTCCATGGAACCTAGGGTAACCTTGACCAGTGGGGCACAGGGGTTTTGTTCCTTCTTTCCCATGGGAGTGCTAGACAAGGGGAACAAGGACAGAAGAGTGGAACAGAGATGTGGCCCTAGAATTAGGCTGGAATGAGACAGGTTTAAAGAATACAGTGACTCAGCAAATTAAATGAAGTCTCAGAAATATATCTAATTTCCTCAACCTCTGTTGGTGTGCTGTTAAAAATCTGGCATGTACAGTCAGTTTAGCCAGTTTATAAAAATGAAAGAGCAGGTTTGTACCTTGGATTCTGAGAACTCCAAATTCTGATACATGAATCCAGATTCGCCTTGTGGTTTTTCTCTGACCACAAGAAGTTCTGTAGAGCAGCTCTGCCATGAAGGAAGTGTTCATTCATTGCAATATGGTAGTTGGGGAGGTAGGAGGGCATGGTTAAAGAGCTTGGGCTAGGAGACAGATCCACTGGTGCAAATTCGTGCTCCGATACTTAGTAGCTGTATGATTCCCTTAACTTCTGTGATCCTCTAAGCCTTGATTTCCTCCTTTGTAAAATAGCAGTGATGATAAGAACTCCACCACAGGGCTGTTGTGAGACGTAAGTGAGGGTAGGGTATGTAAAATGTTTGTGAGGTTAGCTCAGGATCTGTCACGTTGCATTCAGTATGTTAGCAGTGATAATGATAGTGCAGAAGTGGAAGAACTGGAGGATCCCAAACAGGAACTAGTATTTGTGACTTGGTGCCACAAAATGGCATGTCTTTTTCATTTAATCACCAAATGTACAGGACTGTACTGAGAGCAGTACTGGGTTAGGAGTCAGAAGAGGGGGATCTGTCTGTGTCTTGCTTATTTCATGATGGGTGATGTGGAAATAATAGTGTTGACAAGTTCTGAGAGAAGATGTGAAAGGTTTTGAGAGTTCTGTGCAGAAAGGCACTGGACACAGTTTAAGGTGAAGGTTGTAACCTGCTGTCTGTTCAGGTTCTTGAACGTGTAAATGCATAGGAACAGAGCCAGAGGTGACTGGTGCAAAGCCCCGCTGTGTGCCAGAGATTTGAAAAGGTGCTCCCAAGTGCAGGGCTTGCACTGGTAACTTGTGGTTAGAAGTAAGTAATGTAAGGGACGCCCGGGTGGCTCAGTCAGTTAAGCGTCCAACTTCCATCCAGGTCTTGATCTCGCGTTCGAGTCCCACGTTGGGCTCTGTGCTGACAGCTCAGACTCTGCTTAAGATTCTGTCTTCCTTTCTCTTTGCCCCTTTCCTTGCTCACATTCTCTCTCTCAAAAATAAATAAGAACATTAAAAAAATTTTTTTAAAGGAATAAGTAACCTAAAATTGAAATACTTTTGTTAAGATATTTAAAATAGTGGAGTTTATGAGTGGCCATGTTAAGTGGAAGAAGCCAATCCGAAAATATAATTCCAATTATAAGACATTCTGGAAAAGGCAAAACTATGGAGACAGTAAAAGATCAGTGGTGGCCAGGGGTTTGGGAAAGGGAAGGATGAGTAATTGGAGCACAGGGGATTTTAGGGCAGTGAAAAACTACTGTGTGATAGTATAATGATGGATACATGTGCTTATGCATTTGTGCAGGCTTCTAAAGCATACAGCACCAAGGGTGAACCCTGATGTAAGTGTGCGCTTGGGATGACTATGAAGTGTCAGTGTAGGTTCAGCAACACTTGTAACAAATGCACTTTTCTGGTGGGGATGTTAATAATGGGGGTGGCTGTATATATGTAGGGACAGGGTACATGGGAAATCTCTGTATCTTCCTTTCAGTTTTGCTATGAACCCAAAACTGGTCTACAAAGAAGTCTTTAAAACAGAAGAGAATGACCAATGTGGGGAGATAGACAGCTAGAGAGAGGAGTTTAATCTCCTTGGAGAAAACAGTATCTTTTTTTTTTTCTTTTTTAAATGTTTATATTTGAGAGAGAGAGAGGGCGTGAGCAGGGGAGGGGCCAAGAGAGGGAGATGGAGATTCTGAAGCGGTCTCTGCACTGTCAGCACAGAGCCTGATGCAGGGCTCAAACCCACAAACCCTGACATTATGACCTGAGCCGAAGTTAGATGCTCAAGTGACTGAGCCACCCAGGCACCCTGGGATGATGTCTTATAAAATTAAAACTCTGTTTCCTTTTCCCCTGCAATTCCATTTCTAGGAATTTATCTTGAAAATATATTTATATTTGTATTTGCATGTGCATTTTGTGTGCTAAATCACATATACACGTGGTTATTCATTACATTATTTATAACAAAAATGTAGTGTCCAACCTCAGGAAACCAGTTAACTAATTTATGGTACAGTAGTTGAAAACTGTGCACCTGTGAAGAGTGAGGGAGCCCTGTATGCACTGATGGAATATTCTTGCAAGATATAATAAGCTAAAGACACAAAACAAAAAAAAACCCAAGTTGAAGAACAGTGTGCTGAGTATGGCATCATTATTGTTGCCAGATTGAGGGGGGGTGAGCAGAAAAGATCAATTGAGATTTCCTTGTATAAGCGTAGAATTCCTTGGGAAGAATATGAGGCCGATAACATGGTTGCCTCTGCAGATAAGAACTCTGGGTAGCTGGGGGACAAGTAGGAGGGAAATACACTTTTCACAGTATCCCCTCTTTGAGAATGTGTCATATATCCATATACTTTCTATTCAGAAAGTTGGCCACAGATACTATTGAAATCGAAAGCTTATATGGAACATCTCTGTGCTTTCATTCCACATGTGTCTGCTACCTGTTGTTCTGTCCGCTCCCTTTGCCCTTGATGACTTGAGAAGCTGGCACTGAATCTAGGCTTACTCTAAAACAGCTCCCCTCCCCGCTAAAGCATATCAATGTTTCTCCTCTTGATTTGTGTGACTGATGGTGTTTCTGTTTCCACCCCCAGCTTTGGCAGCATGTAAGCAACTTCTTGCCAAGAACCCAGGTCACCGCTGAGAAGGGGGCCTCAGGGAGAAGAATATCCAGAAGAAACCAATGCCAGACGCATCTGGAGTTGCACTCCGCGCAAGCAGCATGAGACATTCTGTGCCAGCATCTGTGTCCTGCTGGCCAAGACTGTAGCTCTCCAGGTTGGAGGGTCCTGGACGCAGCACGCACCAGGAGTCTCTCCAGAGGAAGAATGGGGCCAGATATGAACTTTCTACAATGAACACAATTTTCAGCTTATGAAGGAGTTTTAAGTAAAACAATTATTTAATTTCCACATATTCAAGTTCAATAGCCTTCTGTGTGAGGTGCCAGCAGTCACCCCCCTCCACAGAAGTTATCAGGATTATTCTGGCACCAAGTTGAACTCTTCTTGGTACTTCTGGCAATGACAGATCTTCGGGACAGATTTATCTGCTAAATGCTCTTGAGCAGGAAAGAAAAAGTAAAACTTCTAGAAGGAAAGGAGCATAAGGGGAGCAGAGCAGAGATCCCTCCCATGCTACTCACTTTCACAGAAACTGCTCCCGGACTCAGATGCTTGTGCTGAAGATCGCTCCTGCCTCATTCACCTCTAGAGTCCATCTGTTTTGGGGAGAGCTGGCATTTTTGGGCTGTCCCCTACGGCCTTTTTTTACGGTCCTCCTGCCCCCAGGCAGTCGAATGATGTGAACTTGGAACAGGGTTTGCTATCCTATGGGGACTCGCTTTCTCTCCCAGGCTGGTGCTGTCTGATAGGACCATCCGAAGACAGTGCTTTGTTCTTGGGGAGGAGGGCACTGGCCCTGCCTGGATCCTCCACCATGTTCCTGTTGCTCCCCTTTGACAGCCTGATTGTCAACCTTCTGGGCATCTCCCTGACTGTCCTCTTCACCCTCCTCCTCGTTTTCATCATAGTCCCTGCCATTTTTGGAGTCTCCTTTGGTATCCGAAAGCTCTACATGAAAACCTTGTTAAAAATCTTTGCGGTAAGTTGTGCTGTTTACAAAAAGTTGCTTCACAGAGGAGGGAAGAAATGCTGTTAGCAAAGAGTTGTTCTTGTCTGGCAGATTATTATCTCTCTGTTGCATACAGAGAAAGTTGAGAGACTGGGAAGTGGCATTTTGAGTTTAAAAAAAAAAATGTGTATTTGTGAAAGCCTTCAGCAAACTTTCTTTTCCAGCTAAAGTACTTGAATGTTTGATTCATCTGAGCAAAGGAACCTCCCGTATCTCCACACCTTGCCTATTTATTTAAAAAAGAGGAGCTTAGGATTAAAAATCACTGCCAGACTCTGCCTCTTCTTATGTAACAGATATTGAAACACAGAGCTCCTGTTAAGGTATTTCCTCACTGATACGTGTGGGAGAGACCTTTCTCTAGTTCAAACATTTAACATTTATCTTCCGTAGGTTCTTGCGTTTCGGACAGAAAGAATTAACATGGCAGGTCATTTGATGAATTGGTTTATTTTCCTAAAGATAGAAGAGAAGGACAATAAATTTCTTAACATATGTCAGAACCTAACCAATTATACCCTGAACAAAAGTGGCCACAATGTAAAGGAAATGGGTGAGAAGTAGTATTTCCTAAAGTTGATCTGTGCCACAGGACTTTTAATATCTATCCAAAGAGTTGATAACTTGTTAGCAATATCTGTTTTCAGTCGTCACCAAATCTTCAGGTATTCTTTTTCATAGCTGAGACCATATATAATTTGAGAAATGCAAAATTTGAGAAATTATTTGTTCATCTGGTATCTTACGGTTCATAAAAAATTCAGTCATTTTCCTTTGGTTATTTATTCTTCAGTGGACAGGACATCTACATTTTATCAGTGGAAAATGGAGACTCTGAAAGATTAAGCAAGCTGTATGAAATGTTACTTTATAGTGGGAAATATTTTTATGTATATTATTGAATATTGGGATTTAGTATTTAATATTCCTGTAAGAATTACGATTTTACACTAAAAAATTTTGAGGTGAGATTGACATAAAATTAACCACTTTAAACTGACCTAGGATCTGTACATATTCCCTTTTCCATTTGAATATGTCCCCCAAAATTAATATATTAAAAGTTCATAGCCAATTAAAATCATTCTAATTGTGACTATATTTTTAAATGTATGCTTTTGTGACTTTAATGTAGATAATAATTACACAGTGGAAAATTCATTAGATATACATTGTTGGGCCAATCCATGGGATAGATAATCTTGGCCATCAGAAACTTTCTTTGCTGACCACATCTTGAAAATCACTAGTTCGAGGCACAGTGATTTAGAAGTGCTTCTGGAAATAATGTGTGTATATTTAGGTATATCCAGTTTTGACCTCAAGATTGAAGATTTCAGGAACTAGATTTGCACTTCTTATTTCCTAGCAGTAGTATCAGGGGCTGAGAGGGCTCTGGGTGCTCTTGGCACTGTCCTGTGGAGCTATGTGGGTAATTACAAATTGGCTGTGAGCTAGAGTCAGGTGGGCTAGAAAGGCCTGCTAAATTCCAGCAAGGTTATAGGTGGCTCTGCAAGACTATCTGGTCTTGTCTCACTATTACTGTTCGGAGTTGACCTTAATGGACAGTAAGAACTGAATGCTGTATTTATCAGCATTAGTATTAGACACAAGTTGGATTTGGCCAAACTGGTCATAGATCTTGGAAAGTATACATGTGTGTATCCATGTATACATCTAAAAATACATCTGTGCTTGTGGTTTGTTTTTTTTTTAATTTTTTTTTTAACGTTTATTTATTTTTGAGAAGAGAGAGACAGAGCATGAGTGGGGGAGGAGAGAGAAAGAGGGAGACACAGAATCTGAAACAGGCTCTGAGCTGTCAGCACAGAGCCCGACACAGGGCTTGAACTCATGGACCACGAGATCATGACCCAAGCCGAAGTCAGACTCTTAACCGACTGAGCCACCCAGGCGCCCCTGTTTTTTTTTTTTTTTTTAATAGACTTTTTATTTTACCTTTTTTAGCTCCTTCATCCTTTCTTACATTGGGCTGATAATCTAGAATTTTGGAACTGGAAGGAAGCTCAGAGATCATCTTAATTCTGTGGTTCAGTCTCCCAACTATACATTTGAGTTACCTAGGGAAGCATTTTAAAAGTACTACTTATTTGGGAGTACTAGAATCTTCCCAGAGATTCTGATTCAGTTGGTCTGGATGGGTATTTTTAAACTCCCCGAGTGATTCTGATGTCTGCCATCAAAAGGTAGAATTCTGATTGACTTCCTTATGAATAGGGGCGTGCTTTATGACTTGTTTCTAACAAATAGAAGGTAGTGGATGTTAATTCTACTTTGTAACATGTGAGATTAGGTTAAAAATGGCAATATACCTTCTGTCTGACTCTTGGGATGTTTGCCCCTGGAAGTTAGCTGCCATGTTGTGAGGAAGCCCAGGCTAGGCCGTGTATTAGGTATTCCAGCTCTCAGTCCCAAGGAGGCCCTGACAACCATCATCAACTACCACACACAGGAGTGAGCAAGTCAGCAGAGGATCCCAGCCCTCAGCCTTTGAGCCACCCAGCCGATGTCAAACCTGGTACAATTTGCAGATTCATGAGCAAAATAATTGGTGGTGGTGTTTTAAGCCTCTGAGTTGTGGGGTGGTTTGTTATGTAGCAGTAGATAACCGGACAAATAATATAATATTAAAGAATTTTAAGCATTCGTTGATGTTTACCCAGCTTATAGTACCTTTAACGTTTTGTACGTGTGTTACCTTTTAGTCTTTGGCAACTGCATTCATATGTTGTGGTTAATAGTATATATATATATTATATGTATAATATATGTAATATATGTATAATATGTGTAATATATATTGTATATTACATATGTTATACATATAATACATATTTATATATATATGTATATAACTTTGTATCCATGTTTTGGGATTTTGTCAGCCACTTTTACTGGGTAATCTTCATAAGGATTATTAAAACTGCGTATCTCATGGTCCATACTGTAGCGATACCTGTGCTTTTGGCAGAACGAAGTAAGCCCTGGCTTAACAGCTAGTTTCCCACAATTAGTACATCCTTGTCTGTAAAAGAATGTTGGTATACCTGCCAAGGGGAGAATATGGGTGGGTCAGTGACTTCTCTGTTCCCTGTCCTGGAAGACTTAACTCAGTGTAGGTCTTGTCAGTGCTGAGTTGCAGAAGGTCTTCGTGCGCAGAGGGCAGTAGTGTTCTTTTTTTTTTTTTTTTCCAATATATGAAATTTATTGTCAAATTGGTTTCCATACAACACCCAGTGCTCATCCCAAAAGGTGCCCTCCTCCATACCCATCCCCCACCCTCCCCTCCCTCCCACCCCCCATCAACCCTTAGTTTGTTCTCAGTTTTTAACAGTCTCTTATGCTTTGGCTGGGCAGCAGTATTCTTTAAAAGTGGTTTTGTTTTAATGTTGGTGCTTCACATATACCCTAAACACAGTGATGATGGTATTATTTGGGGTAGAAGTCCTGGGAGTGGACTTCCCACTGAGTTGAAGATGATTTGGGAAAGGAGAAAGGAGAAAGTATAGAAATAGATGGAAAGAAATGACTGGAGTTATTTTCCCTCATAGGCTAGAGATTTATCAGGTCAGGTCAGAGACTGTTGTAATCTAACATTGAAGTACAAAGCTGAAGTGGCTGACAGAGAATGCTAGAAAGCAAGTGGCGGTTGTGAGGAAACCCAAGAGGCTGTACAGTGGGATTGTAGTGGGATGGGCATGAGCTTTCCAATCCAGTGCCCCTTAGCTTGAAATTCAGCGCTCTTCTCACGAGCTCTGCAACTTGACTTCAGTCATCAGGCTTTCCCACGTGCTTCCTCATCTACAGAGCAGAAGTAGTAACAGGTCCTTATGTGCCTATAGTGAACGAGGTCGTGTCAGTCAGGTCTGCCCTCCCAACCCCAGTGAGAAGGGTGATTGTAACATAACCCTGAGTGGCTGAAAGGATGAGCTGAACGAGGTGAGAAGGTGACTGTGGTGGGGAAGATGATGGAAAGTAGTTTTAGGTTTTATCCCTCATCTTTTCATGCGGAGACCTTGATGAAGAGAAATCCTGGGAGTTGATTAATTAAATACAGCCCTTATTGACTGCCTACTACGTGTGGGGCCCTCTCCTCTGTCAGACTCTGCTGGAGTGAGAACATGGGTAGGTTCTGGCTCCCGCCCCTCAAGGTGTTCATAGTCTACGAAAGACAAGTATATGCATACAGAACCAATTTACAATTAGATGCCAATTAAAATACACAGGCAGAGATGAACTCCACAGGAATTAACTAATATTTTGTATAAGGGTTGGCATTTGAACTGGATCTTAAAAAGGCAAAAGCATTCTAGAAGTGCAGACAGTACATAGTTTAGTGGAGTAAAAACATTGGATGCACAGAGGGAGTGAGGTGGATTATAAAACCAAGTGTTTCTTTCTTTTTTTTTTTTTTTTCAGTGTTTATTAGAGAGAGAGAGAGAGCATGAGCAGGGAAGGGCAGAGAGGGAAACCCAGAATTGGAAGTAGGCTCCAGGCTCTGAGCTGTCAGCACAGAGCCCGATGCAGGGCTCAAGCCCACGAACTGTGACATCATGATCTGAGCCGAAGTCGGATGCTTAACCGACTGAGCCAGCCAGGCACCCCAAAACTAAGTGTTTCTTTATCTATTGGAGAACGATTGAAGGTTTTTGAGCAAGGAAGTGACATGATCAGACTGGCAGCATGTGTTTGAGTGGCATGAAGGGAGGAAAGAGCAATTGAATCGCCTTTACATTAATACAGGCAAGAGAATAGGCTAGGGACAAAGGTGATGACATCACACAAGAGGCAGCTGTGGAAGGGTGCCATTTCAGGGGAGGATTGCTAGGACTTGGTGACAGATGGGAAGCTTGAAAGCTTGCATGACCAGAGAGATAGTGATCCTGGGGCCACAGGGAGGGGAGCACTTTTGGGGTTGGGAGGAGGTATGCTGTTTTGAGTTCGCAACATGCTGTTAAGAGCCAGCTGGACTTGAACATGGAGATGACCAGCAGACGATTAGGAATAGAGGTTGGCACTTCTGTGAAGTAAAGATTTGCAGATTTGCTAGTAGCTACTTGGAGGTTACAGCTGAAGCAGGGAAAGAAAAGAGACATTAAAAGAGGTGGTGTTTGCAGGAGAATAAAGGTGCTGGATGATGGGAGCCTGGTTTTTCTAAGGGCCTCATTCTTTGGATATATATGTGGAAAAATGCAGTGGGGGCTGACTGCTGAGATTAGTGCTGCTAAGACTATTAGACGTTACTTGTGATTAAGTCCTAAATTGTAGCATTCGGTAGAAGGAGCAACTAGCAAAAATGCACCAGTGAACCGTCTGCCTTTTTAGGGACTGGGCCTGCACCTCACCTGCCAAGGTCTGCCTTGGGTTTAATGTTACCTGAGCGTGTGGCATTGTTAATGCCCTCACATGGTCTCTTCTCTGGGAGAAGCTGAGAAGGGAATGATTTGGTAATCTGATACTGAGTAGCGTGGTAGATGGCATCTCACATCAGGGGAAGGAGAGGAGGTTCATAGGAATGAACTCTGAACCTAGGATTCTCTGTTTTATTCTGGGTCTCTGAACACTGTACTTCTTTAATAAGGTGACAGCTCATAGAAGCCAGATGTGTGGTTGTCAGACATTGCTCCTGTGCGTCACCCCTTACATTCAGTCTTCTGCACCAGGCTGACGCAGTCCAGTTCACGGATTGGCCCACTCCGTGACAGGCTTTTCGCTGCCAACAACGAGGTTCCTCTAGCCCTGCCCTCCTTCCTCCTACTCTTGTGACTGCACAGTTCCCTTCTAAACCCAGAAGCATTTTGTAATGGACCTGAAGTGTGACAAAGCAAAGCTACAGGTACAAAGCAGGAGGGCAAGGCGATATTTAGGACAGCTCTGTGATAGAGCTGGGAGACATAGAGTCTCATTTGACCTGTACCATTCCCATTAAAACACCACAGCAATCTTGAATTTTGCATAGTGAAGCAGTCCTCACAGACTTCAATTCTAGTGCTCAAGAGGCTTGATACCGTATATTACCTGCCTGTTGCAACCTTGTCTAAATACCAAAGTTGTCCTATAGAACCAAGTTTTTCTGATTCTATGTTTGCTGTACGCATGCAGTCTTGACCAAAATGGAAAAGCCTAAATTCTGGTTGAGCAACCTGTGTCTGTATATGTCAGGCTTGTTCTAAGCTCTCTTGCCCCTATTCATCTTCTCCCTAGATGGACTTCACAGGTGGAATCCACCTTCCTCCATTTTAGGAGCTTCATTTACATTTTCTTCTAGAAAAGATCATCCATGCGTAGAGCCAGAAAACATCAGTGCTAATTAAATACCTGATGTATAGAAAATGGGTGATGTGGGTTTTCTTGCCTTAGACCCCTCTTTGAGTGGGTGACTCTAAGCTGTCTGTTTAAGAAGTTTCCACATGAGGTCAGATCACCGAAGAAACTCGTGTCCTGCCTTTGGCTCTGCTAGACCACGCGGCATAGCCTTCCTACTATGCGTGGCTCTGCCAGCAGAGTCCGCACCAGGCGCTGTAGGCCGTGTGAGTTTTGCTGTGTCACAGAATGATAGCTTGTGTAACTGAGGAAACTGAAGTTTGAAAAGACACCTTTTAAAATATCTGTTCTATTTCTTTGGTCATGGGCATAGCTTTCTGTGTAGCACTAACATTCCAGGCAGGGAGAGTGAGCTTGTTGCCACTTCTCGTTATGAGGGTGGCAGGAGAGACCCTGGCTCGCTGACTTTGGCTAGATGGATGTTAAAGAAGAGAGGCTCTAGGAAGAGGCTTCTTTTCTAGATCGTTTCTGGAATCCGCTATTATTTCAGTAGCAATGAGGACAGTTAGGGTGGTCTGCAGTTTCCCAACCTCTGTCATATACATGATCTCATCTGATCCCAGTGACCCCATGAAGCAGGAGGTTGACATCCTATCAGTCTTATTTTGTAGATGGAAAAGAGTGTTGGAGTGAGGTGATTAAAGGACTTAGCAGAGGTGTCAAACTAGATTTTCTTTAAACCTCCAAGCAGTGTTGTTTTTGTTGTTGTTTTTAATGTATATTTATTTATTTTGAGAGAGAGAGGGAGGAGCAGAGAGAGAGGAGAGAGAGAGAATCCCAAGCAGGCTCCACACTGTTAGCAGGGGGCCCGACGTGGGGCTCGAACTCACATCATGACTCGAGCCGCAATCAAGAGTCGGTCACTTAACTGACTGAGCCACCCAAGTGCCCCTCCAAATAGTGTTTTTGTGTGATTTTGTTTAATACTAAACCACTCTCAGGCCCTTCTATGTCAGGTCTTGGGGTCCTTCTATTAAAAGGCTACTTAGAGGTGGATGGACAGTCTAGACATACAGATTTTTTTAATATTCAAAAACTAAAACTGTGGCTTTTGGAATAATTTGGGAGGTACGTAGCATCAAGTGGTAGGCAGTCGCTTAAAGGATGCTTGATTTTACTGTTTGTGAATAGCTGCTGTTTGGCAGTGACGAGGAAATGCAAGAGGTCTGTGTATCAGCAGTTGGTGAATTCTTTCAGTATCCTGGAGACAAAGATTCAGAGAGAACCTAGGCCTGAGAAACAGACCCAGGTGTCCTCAGGCCTTTGCTATAGATAACTTAACTTTTGTCTCCTTGTTGTCAAGGAGGGGCCTGCTCTAGAAGGAGAAGGCTTTGACTTTCCTTGTAGAGCGGGTGCTTTCTCAGCCACAGTCCCATCTCAGGTGACCAGGATGGGGACTTTCCGGGATGGAAATGGCGGCATTCACTGTGTGAAGAAGGGTCTCATTCCTTGTGTTGCCATTTCCCCCCACAGTGGGCCACCTTGAGAATGGAGAGAGGCGCCAAGGAGAAGAACCACCAACTTTACAAGCCCTATACGAATGGTAAGCCTGGCTCTCACTCCTTATCCCAAACCGTCTATGTTCCTGAGTGCTTGTAATTCCACACATACTCTTCACTGTATCAGAGGGAGGATGTGGACTCTGAATGTTTTTAACGTGCACCCTCCCAACATGCTGCTTGACAGGGGTGTTCTCTTTTGCAGGAATCATTGCAAAAGATCCCACTTCGCTGGAAGAAGAGATCAAAGAAATCCGTCGAAGTGGTAGTAGTAAGGCTCTGGATAATACTCCAGAGTTTGAGCTCTCTGACATCTTCTACTTTTGCCGGAAAGGAATGGAGACTATTATGGATGATGAGGTGACAAAGAGATTCTCAGCAGAGGAATTGGAGTCCTGGAACCTGCTGAGCAGAACCAACTATAACTTCCAGTACATCAGCCTTCGGCTCACGGTCTTATGGGGATTAGGAGTGCTGATTCGATATTGCTTCCTTCTGCCACTCAGGTGAGGGCAGGCCTCATGGGGACAAAAGGCCTGAGCCTCTGCCTCTAAGCCCGAGGTGTGACTGACCTACCTGGGTCGCCCTGCTTTGCTTTCCCGTTTTAGAAAGGATCATGGTATGATTGTGTCACTGGCCAGTCTGTCCGACCCTTGGAAGGGTACACTGGTGATTATCCTTTAGAGGCCCTTGGATTCTCTGCATATCAGACAGAAATAGTTGGGTTTCTTAAAATCAAACTGCTCGCCTACGTGGACTAAACACAGGACCAGGGAACGTGGTGTACTCTGATTACTGCTCCCTGGGCGCGGCTAATTCTTTCCTATAAGTGTGCCTCTCTAATACAGAGGCAACATTGATCTCTCCGTTTTTCTGTAGCATGTACTATTCTGAGTACGCCTTGCTGGCTCCTGGTACCTTCGGGCTCTACTTCCTATTGCTCTACAGAGAAGTTGTGCTTCTGCCAGGGTGCAGAGCCAAAGGGAAGGGTAAGACAGCAGGACAGCAGGTGCCTGAGGGCACAGCAGCCAACAGTAGGCTTTTCCATCGTCATTCTGGCAGCCTGATGCCTGAGGAGGTCGTGTCAGCTGAGAGCCAAATCCACAGTTCACTGGCAGCTTGGAATTCAGATGCTCTCTGGTGATGATAGGCCTGCTCACTTTTCTAGATGGAGCTCTTATCTAGATGGGTCCTGGGTGATCAGGTTTTGGGGGTGGTTTTGTGATGCCCACTTTCATTTTCACATTCTTGATTCTGTCCTTAGTGCAAGGATTTGTGTGCTGTGTTCTCATGGGTCTTCTTCTTTACAGGATAGCTCTTGCTTTCACTGGGATTAGCCTTCTGGTGGTAGGCACAACCGTGGTGGGATACCTGCCAAACGGGAGGTGAGTCCATGTCCACAAATGGTGGCTCCAGCCAGGCCACTCCTTTGGGGACAGCCACATCCACAGCATCTTCGATAGATAAGATAAGCCAGTGATAACAGTGGCATCAGCATGAAGGTTGTGGGTTTTTTGTTGTTTTTTTTCATCAGTCTTGATCTGTGACTGTGTTCTTTTGCCCTCTGACACTCTGGGAAGAGTGTTGAAGGGAGGAACCTCACAGCCGTGGAGTTCAGTGCCAGCAGATTTTACAGCACATTGTTTACTTTTGAGCATTCTGCTGTGTTGATAAATTGGTAAGAGGATAAGAAATATAGGTAGGGCTTTTTCGTGTTGTTTTTTTTTTTTTTTTTTAAGAGAAATTTGTTTCATCTGAAAGTTCGAGAGCTGGCTCTCTTCTTCCCTGGGCTGGTGAGGTCAGACCCTCTGTCCTTTGCCCTGCCTCTAGGTGTTGGCTGGGAAGGAAGAGAATTGAGGAGACTCACCTGTGGTGGACATTTGAGAGCTATAAATTCTAAACCCATTAACTTAGGTGAATTTAAGCAATTCTCCTCATTTCTTTGTGTCCTCATATGCAGTCATAAAGACACTATTACATTGTAGTTTTATCATATCCACCAATATTTATAAAAATACTTAGCAGTCATAAAGGACTGTAGGCATGATAATTACATTGTTAGAGTCAGTAACTTTCCTGCCTTCCCCTGCGTAAAATAAAAACAAAAATCTTTGTCCTGTTGTATCAGGTTTAAGGAGTTCCTGAGTAAACATGTTCACTTAATGTGTTACCGGATCTGCGTGCGAGCCCTGACAGCCATCATTACCTACCATGACAGGTGAGGTCACTTGGTATGATGTGGAGGGAAATGGCACTGGCAAAACACAACCTACCTGCAGCCAGCCCACGGGGGCTCTTCTGAGCTCTCAGAGCTGCTGGATCTGGTGAGGAGGGGGGCAGCAGGCTCCACATGAATGGTTTCCCATGGATTTTTGTTGCTTTGCATATGTTTTAAACACAGGGAAAACAGGCCTCGAAACGGTGGCATCTGTGTGGCCAATCACACCTCTCCCATTGATGTCATCATTTTGGCCAGTGATGGCTACTATGCCATGGTAAGACCTTCTTCTGTTGCTTTCTTGGGCAAGTAAGAACTTTAGAATGCTCAGGGCTAGGACGCTTCTGGTCCCTTCATAGATCTCTTACCTAAGGGTGTAAACATGGAGCCATGTTTTTACATGTGGGCCCCAACATAGATTGTAGCCTTTGTTTCTATTGCTTTGAGAACTCCTCGGTACTTTGATAGGAAGTATTCTGATCAGAGTAACTGAGTGCGGTTGGAGATTAGACTTTGGATGTTTAGGTAGACCACGGGAAGGGGTGAAGGACAGGGAAGGATTTGAAAGGACTGGGTTCAAGGGCATTGGACAATCTGCCCAGGGAAAGCATTTTTACACAAGGTATTGCTCAGCTCCATTAGTTCTTTTTAGGGCTTTCAGTTTAGTTCTTTTTAGGGCTTTCAGCTGTGTTTTCAATTACATATTTTTGCTTTGGCTGATTAAAAGGCGAATGTAAGATTCAGGGAGTCTAACAATGGTGTCTTTATAGTGAGAAACGTGTTGATCAGTAAAATGTTAGAGGGTGAGAGGTCGCGGTACTTTCCTTTTGGGATCTGGGGCTTTCTCCACAGAGTGGGGGATTTGTGTGAGGATGGTTTCACTCCCAGTTATTCCTTTGTGTGAGGTTAGGTGGGTCAAGTGCACGGGGGACTCATGGGTGTGATTCAGAGAGCCATGGTGAAGGCCTGCCCACACGTCTGGTTCGAGCGTTCTGAAGTGAAAGATCGCCACCTGGTGGCTAAAAGGTAAATCAATGAAATGCCATTGCTCCGTGAGACCAGTTAGAATATATGCATTTTAGGGGTAGTTATCCCTCCACAGTGGAATTATAGTGTCTTCTACACTGAGCCTAGACTGCTTTCATAGTAAAACATTTTTTTCCCTAAAATACGGAATATAAAAAGTATAGAAAGCCTAGTATCATTTGTCAAGTTAGTAACGTCTATTAATTAACCTTTTTTATTCCTTGTGATAAACGTATGAACTTTAAAAAAAATTTTTTTTAATGTTTATTCATTTTTTGAGAGACAGAGACAGAGCATGAGAAAGGGAAGGGCAGAGAAAGAGGGAAACACAGAATCCAAAGCAGGCTCTGTGCTGACAGCTCAGAGCCCAATGCGGGGTTCCAACCCACCAACTATAAGATCATGACCTGAGCGGAAGTCAGACACTTAACCGATTGAGCCACCCAGGTGCCCCTAAACATATGAACTTTTAACGCTATCTGAAATCTCAAGGTGAATTCATTATCACAAATAAAAACCAACTTAAGGCAATGGAACCAAGTGCTTCTCTGTTTTCAAGTTTGAAAGAAAGGTAGATGTGGTGTAAGCAATGGTGAGAGCTTTGCAGGGAATGGAGAGCAGCAAGACTCAGGTGAGGCGGTATTCCACAGGGCAAATGGACCTGCCATTGGACTCCCTTTACCTCATCTCTCAGGGATGGTGTAAAGCCAGGTGGACTGTAGGTCCAACCCAGCATGGCTGTTAGGAAGTCCAGAAGTCCAGTAACAGGTGTTTATTGAGGGTGCTGTCCTCAAGGCCCTGTGGCAGGCACCTTCTTTTAGTAGCCCCAAGTTTGAGCAGTGTCCTCTACATAGATGTTAAGACTGCATTCGATAGTTGTAGGAGTTAAATAGTAGTCATCTGATTTTCTGTGTCTTCATAAGCTTTGTCTTTATACAATTTAGACTGTGGGTTTGTAAAAGATAGTCGTTATTTGTTAACTCGTATACGACATCCCCTGTGACATCTGCATAGGTTGTTTTATAAGTGCATTTGGTGATGATGGACATAAGGCTGTCTGAACCTTTGTTCTATTTGTCTCTTCTAAAGACTGACTGAGCATGTGCAGGATAAAAGCAAGCTACCCATCCTCATCTTCCCAGAGGGTAAGAAGGGGTCGATCACTGCAAAGAGTTTCTGGGTGGGGAGGGTGGGAAAGCCATGCAGGATGATGACTCTGCTGCCACCTCAGACCAAGTCCCCCAACCCTTGCAGGGGTTCTCTGTTTTCACTGAATAATGTTCGGTCCCCCTCAAAATTTGTTGTGGGACTGAACACTCAGGAAAGTTCAGAATTTGGACTGAAGGCCATAGTGTGACCTTTCCCAATGCAGGAGTCCCCTCTATAGTATTGTCAGTGGGATCTCAGCTTCATGTAGATTCTTACTGAGACCTCCCAAGTCCACTGAGTGGCTCTGGCCTTTTATCTAATCTGGGTGTGTTAATTGGGAAAATGATCTTGTACTAGAGTAAGAAACAGTACAGTGTCTTGCTTATCCCTTTTAGGTATTCATCCATAAGCTATGGAGATGACAGATTTATCCTGTTTGAAAAGCCATTAAAAGAGGTTTTATTATTGTATTTAGTCCTTAAACTCCTAGTCTCTGAGGTAAAGGACCAAAAGAAATAGCATTTTACTCTCTTCTGCATTTTAGGAACCTGCATCAATAATACATCAGTGATGATGTTCAAAAAAGGAAGTTTTGAGATTGGAGCCACAGTTTACCCTGTTGCTATCAAGGTACAATCAGGACCTCTGAGGGGACATGTGGTTGTTACCGCAGATGCCATGAATGGGACACAGCAAGAGAAAGGGGAGGAAGAAGCTGGTGTCACTGGTTCGTGGGTTGATCCTCCAGTGGAGCAGCTTGGGCTTGGCTAGTGTGGGTAGAGTGTGCTGGAGGAGGAGACCGTGGAATTGTTCACAGTCTCCAGCCCATTAGAAGGGGCAGGGGAGGGGCTGAATGAGGAACAGCCAATTAGAGCCCACACCTCACTGCCACCACCAGATTCAGGAGGTGGGGGACCCTTCACAAGCTTTGCTTGTCGCCACCCTCCCCCCCCCATCACCTCTTTCTTCCTAAACCTACCCAGAATGCAAGGTACTCCACTCGAAGAGGAGGCTTGCCGCAGGGAGTTGAGGGTGTGGCCCGGCTGGATTTGTACAGTTGGTGGAGAGGCCAGCACGGATGGCTACAGATGTGTTCTTAACACTGAAGGAAGAGACAGCTCCACATCTTGGGCTGTGATGTCATTTTCTGTACCAGGAACAGCTTATGAAAATGAAATGCACCCAAAGAGCTCGTCTAGGCTGCTCCCCCACTTTTCGGGTGCTTGTACCTCTAACTGCTCAGACTTACCTGGGAGTATAGAATTCAGTCAGTTTCTCTTTTTTCTCCTTCCTGCCCCCCATCACGTCCATCTGATTTTATAAATACTTACATTGTACTATTTCTAAAAGAATACTATGATTTCTAAACACCACAGGCTGTTGTCAGTATGTTTAAAGTATTGACGTTGAAATCTCAGATCAGGGTGAAACAATGAGTAAATCTGTGTCAGTTATACTTAGAATTTAGTCTCTATACTTTTGCAAGGGTCTGCTTGCTGTTTGCAGAGCATTATTTTGAAAGAATCACTGTCACTTTGCCAGCACAGCTCGCGCAGTTGAGGAAGAGGGGTTTCTCCTGGGTAAGCAAACACTCACCAGCCCTCCCCTTAACTAGGGAGGCAGAGCTCCAGTGCAGGAATGGCACATGAACAGTGGCTGTAGGGTAACTAACTGATCCATGGGTCAGGGCTGCGTAAGCCACCTGTTGAGGGTGCTGTCTCTGGGAACTCAAGAAAGAAAACAGTCCATTAACTGTGTCTGCTATGGGGAAGAACCTGGCGAGCGGTTTTTGTGTCATGTGCATGCCGTCCTGCATTTGAATGTACTAGGGATCCTGGGCTGCTCTGTACATGCTCGTAAGAAACAAGTTCCTAGAGGAGGCCCTTCCTCACTGTCCCTGCTCACTCCGGAACATCGGTTCTTTACAGCTGTGTCAACATCACCTGGGAGGACTGGGAAAATGCAGATTGCTGGGTGTTTCTGAACTTGCATTTCTAACCCATTCTGGGTGCTGCTGATGCGCTGGTTTGGGAACCCTGCTGTGGAGCAGTGGTTCTTAACAAGTTTGGGTACGTGGACCCTTGGGGCAGTTATGGCTCTTCTCCAAAGAAAAAGGCATGTAAATTTTTAAAAAAAAAATTTTTTTAATGTTTATTTTTTGAGAGAGCACAAATGGGGCAGGGGCAGAGAGAGGGGGACAGAGGATCCAAAGCGGGCTCTGTGCAGATAGCAGCGAGCCCAGTGTAGGGCTCGAACCCACGAACTGCAAGATCATGACCCAAGCTGAAGTCGGACACTTAACCGACTGGGCCACTCAGGTGCCCCAAAAGGCATGTAAATTTTACATATAATTTCATTCCCTTCCCAAATTTATTAACAAACACTTATGATTAAGAACTTCTGCTTGGGGTGCCTGAGTCCTTTGAGCATCCGACTTGATTTTGGCTTAGGTCATGAACTCAGGTTTGTGGGATGGATCCCCCGTGTTGGGCTCCCCACTGAGTGTAGAGCCTGTTTAAGATTCTCTCTTCCTCTGCCCCTCTCCAACTCCAGGTTTCTTCTTCTCTCAAAGAAAACAAAAAACAAAAAAAAAACCTTTTGCTCTACAACTTTGCTAGTTGTTATAAAGCCTTCATTGGTAATCAAATTTGGACAATCTTAGCAATTTCAAGGCTCTTACTACATTTGCACCAAAATTAAACCATTATTTGACTTTGAGAAATTTATTACTATTTTGAGTTTTTGCTTTGTTTTTCTCTCAACAGTGTCTGCCCAGCATGGAACAGAAAATCAACTCTAAACAAAGTGCTGGCACACATAACATCAACTATTTTATCCATATAGTGCTTATAAAATGTAACACCACTTTCTTCAAAACATAAACATTAGCTTCTCTTTTTTTCTTTTTTTAAAAACTTATTTATATTCAAGTTAGTTAATATACAGTGTGGTATTGGTTTCAGGAGTAGAACCCAGTGACTCATCACTTCCATGTAACACCCAGTGCTCATCCCAACAAGCGCCCTCCTTAATGCCCATCAGCTCTTTAGCCCATCCCCCACCACCACCCCGCCAGCAACCCTCAGTTTGTTCTCTGTATTTAAGAGTCTCTTATTTTTCCTCCCTCTCTGTTTTTATCTTATTTTTCCTTCCCTTCCCTGTGTTCATCTGGTGTGTTTCTTAAATTCCAAGTATGAATGAAACCATATGCTATTTGTCTTTTCTCTGACTTATTTTGCTTAGAATAATACCCTCTAATTCCATCCACAATGTTGCAGGTTAGCAAGATTTCATTCTTTTTGATTGTGAGGAGTACCCCATTATATGTATACACCACATCTTCTTCATTTATCTGTTGAAGGACATTTGGGCTCTTTCCTTAATTTGGCTGTTGGTGATAGTGCTGCAGAGAGATTCTAACAGGGGTTTGTAACTCTTTCTGTTTATAAATTGCAAGCCATAAGTAATAGATCAGGGATGGCCATACAAAGGGATGCCAGTTTCAAATGGAGGAAAAAATTATGCTTGAACAGTTTTCGTTTCTCTGTGCAGTTTTTAAACATTAGCTTCTATTTAAAACTCGTTCTTCTCCTTTATTTCCCTTTGCTATTATAATATAAACTCACAAAGCTTTCTATAAATTTGAATTTCTTAGTTGAGTCTGTAATTTAATCTAAATGTCTTCCTTCCTGTAGTCAGTCCACAACTAGGCATAATTATCCAATTTCTGTTCTGAGAATCATAAAGTGGCTTGGAGAGCCTTAGAAAAGATTGTGTAGTCCAAATCCTGCCCCAGCCTGTCAAGTGCCTTAGTCTCCACAGCGTCCCTGCTGGTGTTCCTTCTCGAGCTTCTGCAGAGAAAGGGCATTTCTGACACAGTGGCAGCTAGGTCCTGTGGGAGAACTCTTGAGATTCTGCCTCTTTCTAATTTTCCCCATTCTGGTCCCCGTCTTTGCGCTATAATTACAGTCTGGTGTCATGTCTGTGAGAGCCCTTCAGACACGTGCTGGCAGTTGCAGGACAGTCGGTTCGGTCATTGTCTTCGAAGACTGTGTTCCTTTTGCTGCTGCTTTGATAGCTTGCACAGCTCTCCCAACCCTGCTTACCTGCTGCTTAAATTCTTCTTCTGTTGGTGAGACTGCGGGTCACGGTGTCAGCCACTTTTCCCACAAGATACCACTGGAGTACAGCCTTAGCCTCCACTAGAGTCATTGGCAAAAGAAAGTCTCTGTTGAGCCTGCCGCTTGGCAGGGAGGGCAGCACGCGTGTGGTGGCCTCGTGAGCCGTCGCACCCCTGTTCCCTCTAGAATGCTGGCGATGTGATCAGAGCAGAGCCTCCCGCTTAAACAGATCATTAGCTTTGTTAGAGGTATAATTACAGAAGCATAGCGTAAGCTTTGTAATTGTCTTCTCCTTGGTCCGGAGCACCAGAAATGATCTTAAAAACTTGGCAGTGATGTGAGAAGGTGTCTCTGTTTGAGTGAGGCACATGTAGAAGCATTGAGGAGTGAAGGACACCATTGTTGGAGATAGGGTTTGTGAGCGGGTGCGGGATGGTGGGGGCAAGGATGACGGGGGCAAGGATGGTGGGATGTCGGTAATGGTTGAATCTGGGGAGTGGAGATATGGCAGTGTCTAATCCTCTTCTCTGGTTTTGGATCTGCTTAAACATGTACAACTACATACACCCATGAATGAGTAAAACCTGAAATGGATCAAAGAGAAGGAGGACGTTTGTTGGGGGAAGGCGGTTCAGAGAGTCCTCCCTAATGATCCACAGCAAAATCTGAGTCAATCAGGGGGTTCGTGTTGCTAAAGGTCATAGTGCCCAGGTGTAGAATCATTTCAGAAGTGTTCATGGAGGGGTCTGAGTATGGCTTTCTGGTACTGATACTGCCCCAGGTGATGTATTCACAAAAGTTGCTGTTGACAACCCACCTCGTTTGAACTACTGACTTCTTACCATCCAATTTTCCACTCTTTTTCAGTATGACCCTCAGTTTGGTGATGCCTTCTGGAACAGCAGCAAATATGGGATGGTAACGTACCTGCTGAGAATGATGACCAGCTGGGCCATTGTCTGCAGTGTTTGGTACCTGCCTCCCATGACCAGAGAGGTGGGTCCCCACACCATGCAGAAGTCTTCACTTCTATCTGTGTGACATCAGCCTGTGTTGAGTGGTCTCATTTATTCTTTCTCACAGACTGATGAAGATGCCGTCCAGTTTGCAAATAGGGTGAAATCGGCCATTGCCAGGCAGGGAGGGCTCGTGGACCTGCTTTGGTGAGTCAGAGCCGGGTTTTATCAGCTGAGTGTAGCAGGATGGGAATTTCTGAAGCAGAAGCTGAATTGCTGACTCCATTTACAAAGAATCCGCCTTCTCCCTGTTGTAGAGAATTCAGCTTGTCAGCCTTGGAGAGTGAACAGTTTGACTCCTTTCTCCTGGTGTCAACTCAGAAGTAGTCCATGCCGCCCTAACTTTGGGGAACACAGAGCCCAGCATGACTAGACTGAAGCAGTTGATTCTGTGTACCTTCTGGGTTTGTGTTAGTCTACCAGAGCACCAGGCAGTCCTGGTCCTTCAGAAGGGCTGGCCTGATGCTGGTCTGGAAACTTCATAGAAGCACTGGGCTCTCTGATCTTGTACATTTGGCAAAACTGGACTATCCTTGGAAAGACAGAAGTTTCCTTTATTGTATTTGGCTTGTTACCTATTAGAGCAGCAGTTGGCAAACTTTCTCTGTAGAGTCAGTAAATTTTTTACTTTGTGGATCATGTGGTCTCCGTTGTAACAGCTTAAGTGTGCCATCGTAGTGTGGTGGCAACCAGAGACTGTGTGAACAAAGGAGCATGCCTGTGTTCCAGTAAGACTTTATCAGGACAGTTACCAGGCTGCATTCGGCCCACGGGCCATAGTTGTGGACCCTTACGCCAGAATATGCAATAGTTAGCCTCCAAATTACAGGACTGTGATCGGGAGGAATGCTGGTTCAGGGAAATCATTCCATGCCCTAGGACCCTTTGTTTTAAGCACAAGGGTGAGTTCTATAGGGCATTTGACTAAAGTGGGCATTACGGGGAAAGAATGTAGAAATTCAAATTTGATACTGACATGTGGATTCTTAGGTGATGGCATGGCTCTCAGGTATGGCCTTTTAAAAATTGCTTCCCTTATCGAACACTCCTCATCAGCCAGACGCTGTGCTGAGGCTGCTCTAGGTGCCGAGCTCACTCCGTCCTCACAGCAGGTGCCTGCAGTATGAGCATTGTTACTCCCATCTTACAAACAGGACACCCGCACTCAAGAGAGGTCAGGTAACCGTTTTCACAGTCACAGAGCAAGCAGTGGAGCCAGACTTTGAACTCCGGTCTGACAGGCTGCTGGAGCTGGAGTGTTTGCCACTGCCCGCATGCCCTGTCCGCGAGGCCTAAGAACGACCAGCGTGACTACCTTTGCCATGGCTTGTAAAGGGGCAGCAGATGGTACGGGCATCAGCATAAGGTCCGTCCAGACTTTCTCTGCCATGGCCACCTCCATAACTCAAAGGGGGAAAAAAGCTGTAGTGGAAAGCCTGAAGGTGGACTGGGGCTTCCATTAGTTGTTGAAGGTGAGAGATGCTCATTCTAGGGTGTAGGCGAGCAGTTGGGGTGATGAATGGGAGTGGGACTTTGAAGAAGCAAATCCAAGTATAGGGAATTGATTGGGAGATATTGGGGGGCGGTGCCAGGGTTGTCAGCCCAGGACCCTGAGAGTGACTTGGTTTCCTTTGCAGCACTGTCCCTCACGCACAGAAGAAGTCAGGAGTGGCAGCTCCCCTTGTTTGTTGTTGGCATGAATTTGCAGAATCCCTGGGTCTGAATTTACAGATTTTATCCCACAGATCAGATGTGCGGATTCATTATAGTCTCAGTGTTTCTTAAAGCTTGGCTCACATTCCATGATCCCAGAATACCTCCTGTATCTTTTGTAAGGTGAGGGCAAATTGGTAGAAAGAATTGTAAACTCCTTGGTAGGTTGAAGTGATTACAAAGTGCCTTGAACATGAGTGGGGAGTTCTGACCCCAGGGCAAGAGTGAGAGCTATAATAGAAACGGTGGAGTTGGGGCGTGCAGCCTCACTACTGACGGCACCTCGGGAGGGAGAGAGCCACGGGGTACTTTTGTTTCTGACAGGTTCTTCTTGGGTTTGGAGCAGCGTGTTGCTGCTGGCTGTGACTGGGTGGGCTGGAGGCCTTCTTTGCTCTTACACCAGCCTTTCTCCCATCAGGGATGGTGGTCTGAAGAGGGAGAAGGTGAAGGACACGTTCAAAGAGGAGCAGCAGAAGCTGTACAGCAAGATGATCGTTGGGAACCATGAGGACAGGAGCCGGTCCTGAGCCCGCGCCTCGCGCTGGCTGGAGCCACCACTCGCGGGCCTGACCCGCGAGCCAGCTGGAGCTGCCACCGCCCCCTGCCACCCCCACTGCTGCGTCCTTGCCACCTGCAGGGCTCCTCAGGCCGCCCTGGAGCCTAGGACTCCAGCTTCTTCAGGACCGCCCCGGGGACCCCTGGGCTTGCCATCGGAAGCGGACGCCGCTGGGGGCCGCTGCCTGGGATGGGACACCCTTCTTGTCTTCTTTACAATGAGTCCATTGGGGGAATGCCATTAAAGTCCCCTCTCCACCTGCACACATGTGGGACTGAGTGGTCGGGAAGAATCGGCCGTGGGCCTGTGTTTGGTTTGTTGCGGGTGCCACGTGCCAGGGGCTCTGCTGGGGAAGGGGTCCACCCGTGCGCGAGGAGACAGCGCCGAGGCGGTGCGGCCTGCTTTGGCCTGAACATCACCCCCTGCCCCGGAGCTCTGCAGACTGGATGGAAAGAAAACTGTTGTCTGCAGGGGCTCTCAGCAAAGCGAGGTTTCATTCCTGTGCTGCTGCCACGGGCAGTCACCAGAGGGGACGGTGAGAAGCAAGGTGATCGGTGACTAGCGTGTGGTGGGAACCAAGAGTCATTTTGTGTTCCAGCTCCAGTGCTAACCCTGAACTCCCACGTGACTTGCTCTCTGTTAACTCGTGCCTCGGTTTCCCCATCTGTAACCTGGCTCAGGAGGGGAAGGGTGGTGATACCTACCTCACAGGGTTGTTGTGGGGATTGAAGTGCTACTTTGAAGGACAAGTTGCTCAGTGTTACAAGTGTAGGTCCATGAAACGTGGCAGGACAAGGTCTGAGCTCAGAGCTGCTGCAGAGGGCTTTGGGTTTGTTTCTGTGAGTCAATAAAATTGTCTCTGATGGTCAATGATCCGAGGGGTTTTTCCCTTCCCTCTGTCTCCCCTGGCTGCAGCCCTAAGTAACATGTCTCTTAACAGCAGTTACAGGTCTCTGACTTGACCATAACCCCAAGACTGTAGGGAATCCACCTGACTTCTGGACTGAGGAATAGTATTATTCAGAAGGAGCTACCGCTCCTGTTGGATGTTTGCATATCTGTCTGGTTAACTTGGAATTTCCAGCACAGATGAGCTGTGGATTTCTGCGTGGATAGGTGCAGTGGGATTAGAGGCGTACGAAGAGGCACTGTTTGTTGGGGTTGGGGACAAAGCAGACGAGGCAGGCAGTCTGGATGGAAGGACGGTGGAAAGCAACAAGGACCTATGGGGGCAAGGAAGGAACGGAGGCTCTGGAAGGGTTAGTGAGGGGGCCAGGTGGGTTCTGGCTGGGTGTGGGCTCCCACACAGCCAGAGGAGAGCTGCAGGCCTCGTGCGGTCCCTGCATCCACCCACGGTCACTGTGAGGGCAGGTCTGAAGCCTAGCAACCCTCACCAGTTCTGGCTTCTAGGGTCTACAAATTTCACATACCTAATGAGAGAGAGAGAGTTGCCTCATCCCCAGCATTCACCCATCCATCCATCCATCCATCCATCCATCCATCCATCCCCACTCCCTCCCCTTCCCCCCCCAGCATGGTCATGACACCTTTCAGGATTTGCACCAGCTGTGGTAAGCGGTGCCTCTCCGAGGCCACCCTCTGGCCTGTGACAGGATGATGTGGAAGGGCAGCCCTGCTCCTGAGCCACTGACGTGATAGCACTTTGTCTTTTCTGCCCTTAGTCTGACTCTTGCCCTACCTACTTCCTGTTCCTTTATCTCCCTTCCTAGCCTCCCCTTTCCTCTTACCTTTCACCTCGCTAGCCAGTGAAAGATTATTTTTCTCTCAAATAAAAACACTGTTTTGACTGTAGGGAACAGCCTCTTATGAACTGTTTTACCAAGAGTAAACAGTGGTTTTCAGCCTTTAGAGGAGGCAATATTTATAGTGTTTAGTGTTTAACAACCGTCTGGGATGATCTTTAAAATTGGTCTTGAAGATCAAGTTCCCTTTTTAAAAGTTATTTTTTTAAAAGCTGCCTGCTGTTCAGTACATTTACATCATGGTTTTCATCAGTGTGCTGAAAACAATGAGAGAAAACAAGAAACTACGAAAACAGGCCTATCTTGCTGATGGCACGGCAGAGTGTTACAAAAGCTGGGGTTAGAGTCACTGCTGTGTAAAAGAAATACTAGCAGAAACTAAGCTAGGATTATTCTACTGTTTTACTAGGAGCAGAGATGTGCATCACACCTCAAAAAAAGCACTCTCTAAAACTTTATTTAGTGCTTGTCACAAGCATGGAGAGTCCTCAGGCTACACCATCCTCTTTCACTGGGGACCCGCAGGCCCCGCATTATCCATAAGGCAGGAAGGAGTTCCATCTGGGATGGCTGGCCGGGTCTTGAGTTGTAAAACCTCACACCACCTAGGAAGAACATGTAAGGCAATGTCAAGTCCAGAATACTCTTGCCCTCAGGATCCTAGGAACAATGAGGATGACCCTGGCATAAAACTAACGGCATCAATTAGTGGGGAGCACGGGCCAGCTTCTAATCCCACTTCCTAACCTGCTACTCATTTGCCGTTCTCTTTTTCTTGCGTTCCTGATCCACAATTAAGGGCTTGGGCTAGATGGCCTCCAAAGCTCTTCCCACCTCAAGTGTCTGTAAGTTTTAAACCCATGGCTCAAACTTTAGCTCTAAGTTCTAAAGCCATCTAATTCAGAAATATGTCCGTTTGTATCCACTTGATTTCTCCAGAACATCAGGGCTGGTGAAACTTGACTCCATCAGAGGGGCCCTGGTGTCCGGGTGAAGTGAGGCCGGGCAGGTTTGAATGTGGAGATCAGCTGTTTTCACTCAAATATGAGATCCCTCCGCCCCCTCGCCCGGCTAGTTAGAGAAGGAGTTTTCAAAACAGGCAAGTAAAATTCCCCTGTCAGAGGAAGCTCAGAAGGCTGCCAGCCACGCCGGAGATCAGCAAGCTCAGCTCGATGGGGCGGTTTGGGATGGCAACCTCGTGGACGATAGAACGAACTTTTCAGAACTTGGTTCTTCACTGTGTCAGCTCCCCACCCCTCGCTATTGCAGCGCTTCAGAGATTAAAAAAGGCTGGCTGTGAGGCAGCAGGGAGCGCTCCACAGAGCCCTGAATGCCCAGCCCAGCCCAGCGACCGGTCCTCGGGCAACATCCTGTGCCAGCCCTTCACAGCAGCATCTCACCCTGCTGTGCTGCAGAAGTGTTCTGGGTCTGCAGACCCTGCTGTTCCTCCCCGAAACTGACCACAGAAACTCAGTGGTCTGTGGGACAGGTGCTTCCCACATCCGTGACATGTGAGCGAGTCCACTGTGTCACAGGTCACACCTGCCCGCCGTGCCTCTTCGGTGGCCAGACTCGATTTCTCCAGTCGCATTTGCCCCATGTGGCCTGGGACCTGTGGGCTGGAAGGGCAGCTGCGTGCACACTGGCTCTTGGACAGGCTAAGAGACGACCATCCAGCCATCCATCTTCCACTGCACTAACACCCCCTCTCCCTCCAGTCAATATGTCTCTCTCCGATGGGAAAGTTAATAAATTTTGCTCTAGATTAAAAGTATTGATCATTTCATTTGTAAACGATAAATAAAAAGGGGGAACTTTTCATTGCACCAGGGGTAGCGTCTGGTGTATTTTGCCGGTGAAATTGCGCTAGCCGACGGGGGGGTGGGCTTCTCATATGCATTCTGGCCGGCCAGCTGCATTGATTTCCTATTAGTCTCCCCAGCACCACCCAGTAACACATCATTTCAGCACCTGCTATTAATGGTCTTTTGATAAATAATCACTTGTAAGTCAATAAATTTTTATTAAACAGTGTGGCTCTTTGATTTATTAAAATCCGACCGTGTTTGTCTGGGAGAAAAGGGATGCTGAATTGAAGTGGAGGTTTTCATACATCTTCCTGACGCCGAGCAGTCACCGCACACTCCAGAGAAAAACAATTGCATTTTAACAGAAACAAAACAGCCGAGTTTGGAACTTGGGCCCGGGGAAACTTTATCTTCGTCAGTCTGATCCTTACTCTACAGGGAGCAGCCGCAGGCCCGAGGGCGCCGCGTCAAGAACTTTGTGCTTGCTTCCGAGAGCAGTGAGGTACTTGGGCTGGGCCCTTCACTGGCATTGTGGGTAGCACCGAGCCTGGGCGGTGTCACAGGCAGAGAGCCACACCCGGAGGGGGCACCCTTGGCAAGTGGGCATCTGGGATCTGTGAGAAGAGTTGGATGGTGGGGACTGTTCACTTCCATCCCCTGCCGGGTCTCCAGAGTCATATCGTGTGGCAAGAAGTGCCGAGAGATAGTTTATATCTTGTGGAGATCTTGGCTGTATGGATGATTTTTAAAAGCGGGCCAATAGCCGAAGCAGCTGGAAATCTCTTTGTGTGGACTTGTCATTGGCATAAAATTTGCTGTATAGCGTTTGACAAGTTTTCTTCGAGACTAAGATGGCTCCAAACGGATTGTTGTGTACAGAGAGGCCCAAACACTGAATACAGAAGCAGAGCTCCCAGCCCAAAAGGAAGTAGGGGAAAGGAGGAAAATCTGGCTAGTAAAACACTTTGATTAAAACTCACAGTTGGAACTCCTTGACCCTGGCCTCTAACTGCTGTAACTCCTTTTCCATTCCTATTTAGTGTGACAGGTGTTAATAGGGAGGCTTACAAAGTGGGAATTGCTAGTAAGAAGTTCAGCTGAGGACTTTGATGTTCTTAAACATTTTATGTTATTTAATGTTTAGATCACACTCTTAAACATGTTTAAAATTTAATGTTTTGAACATGCTGCAAGGTTTCTCTTATTGCTTGGAGTTCCTTTTCCATCCTGGTCTTGGTGGGGAAAGCTTCAAGGGAACCTTGAAGGCGAACAGGAAGCTAGAGAGCAGAAAACAAACGTGTGACCATCCCAGCAAGCAGGTGAGAATAATGTGGGCTTTTAGGGGCGTGGCCCATCCCGCCCCCAAGTGCTGGAGGCTGGTCTAGCTCCCCTCGCAAGGAGCTCACAGCCTGAGCCTAAGGCTTGAGCCCAACCCCCAGGGAGGTGTAGTGGTATGCTAGAACACGAGTATCATTTAGTATATTCTGCATTTTGGGTGTGCAAAATTCAAGTCCACTTTCAAGGTAAAACAGGAGACTTGTGAAATGTTTGACTTGGGGGCTTACCTCTCCACTTGTGAATTCCCCCTCACTTTCCTATCCACATTCTTTCCACTCTGCTGTTAGGACTTTGGTGGTGAAGTTGGAGAAGAACCATCTTAGGGTTTCTTGAGCTCCGTGAATTTATTTCTGGTGATTCAGAGTCAAATACAGTAAACTATGGGATAGGAATGACTGACTCAGCTTCCATTGAGGCTGCTGACGGGGGCAAAGAGAGTGAGGCTGGCACGGAGGAGTTACAAGGGACATTTGAGCCATCAGAGCAGGTATCTGCACACCTGTAGATATGGCCAGGGGAAGGTGGAGGTTGGAGGGAGTAAGGGTGGAGCCCTGAAGCTAATCCTAGAGAGCTTTGTGCATTTCCCTGTCTTGACCCCACAGCTCTCCAAATGCATTTTCGTTGCCTTTGAATCCCTCCACATAGCACAGACTCAGCTCTGACTGGCTGGAAGGGAGGTCAGGAGAAGGTTAGCTGGTGCCTTCTCACCTCATCCCGTCCAGAGTTCTAGGCCAAGATGTTCCTCGGCTCCCCTCGCTCCCTCCTGCCCTGTTTTCAGGGTCTGGACAGACTTGTTCCTCCCTAGCTGAGAAGTGGCTCTGAAGGAGCCACCAGGGGAGGTGCCAGCCTCCTGGGGGTCTCTGGTTCCCGCCGCTGAGGTGGGCTTGGGGAAGGGCTGCCTGCACTCAGATTGATCCGCCAGCTGTGATTTGTCATTTCTCCGAGGCAGGCGCTGTTTTCTCTTGCTTCAGGAGGCCCCTTCGACACCTGCTTTATTTTTCTTCCTGCGCTGACGTGACGGGAGACAGGTGTTAAACTACTTAATCACTTTAAAATTGTTTTAATTTTCTGTTTTTTATTGATCTCTCCAGCACCAATTAATCAGCTCACTGGACCAGGCAGTTAGTACATTAAAAATTGTCAGGGAGGCCGTGCATCTTGCAAAATGTCTAAAAAATATTCGGCTAGCAAATTTCGTTTTTCTTTGGCATGCAACAGTCCTTGGCCCACAGAACTCCCACTTGCAAAGGACCCTTGCCTCTGGGGCTTGCGTCCCTGAGTATTCAGGGAACAGGAGGGACGCTGGCCAGAGGGGCTTCCTACAGGAGAAACGGAAGCAGGTGCCCTTTTCAACACTAATTTGTCACCTTTCCTTCCACTTCTGCTTTCTGCTTCCCACACAACATTGGGTCTCCTTTCCCCAAGAGCACTGGGAATTTTTGTGGAAGGGCGCACTTGCTCTGCGGCCATGTGTCTTGACCCCCACAAGGGCAGGAATTCACGGTCTGTGACTGTCCTTGCAGCCAGGCACCCCGCCCACAGCCAGATTTCCTCTCCCTGGGATGTCGGCACCTTTGATTTGTCCTTCCGATGTTGCCAAAGCCACCTCCCTGAGGCAGGGGGCCTGCTAAACTTGGTAAACTCTCTCCATTGGCAGGTGGCTCTGTGTGTCACACTGCCTTGTCCCTGGCACCCTGGTGATGAACATGAAGTCTTTCCATGGAATGTTCTAGACAACCCCACCCCCACAGTCACCTGGTCCTGTGCTGCAAACCCTTGGCATTTATCTTTTATCACCCCTCTTGAAAATCATTTATTAACTTCTCGGCTGTACTTTCTGAATTAAATAAAAACATGGACAGAATAACCAGGAGCTTCAATATCATTTCTTAGGGATATAAATTTGGTTTCCAGTTTTCCCGTTTTGGCTTGATTTTCTATCACTTTCCAAAAGTGAGTGCCTTATTTTTTTATGTGGCAAACCAAACATCAAACAGCCTGTCTGCATGCTCCAAATTGTCTGTGCCTTCCCAGTGGGTGCCACCCTCCAGAAGCATCTCTATGCTCTTCTTCCTTCCTTCCGAGTCGCCGAGACTAAAGGGCATCTCATTTTACCCTCCCCCACTTCCCCACGCTGCACCACTCACACGAGCTGCCCCCCAGAGACCTCAGGCACAGCCCTTTAGAATCAGGGCAGGCAGCCCCCACCTGAGGAGGGAAGGGGCATGAGCCCCAAGTTGTGGGGACGGTGGGGGCAGGCACAGTCAGCCCCTGCATGCTGGCCCCCCCGCCTTATCTTCCCCCAGCACCCAGCCCCACCCGCTCTGTATTAATTGGTATATGATTGGACTAGGGCATATAATCTAGTATTGATTTTCTCTCTGGACGCCACAGCTTTATTTGCTCACATCTGCCTTGTGTTAAATTGGTGCTTTGCTCTGGAAACAAGAGATCTTATCGGCTTGTTTGGTTCCTTTTCCTGGGGCACACAGGCACGCACACACCCTCACACTCTCCAGTTGGCCCGGCCCAGCCCGGCCTCTCCCTGACCCACCCCCCCAGCAGTGAGGCATTCCTGGGGGATAGGAGGAACACAGAGTGACCCAGAAGGCTTTCTCAGAGATTTCCTGTCTTTACACTTGACCTCACGTGCAGTGCCTGGTGTGAAAGTGTGCGTGACCATTATTAGGGAAAACGCTGGCTTTGGAGTCAGACCCAGGTTCAAATCTGCCTCGCCCCTTCCCTGTATCATGTGACCTTGAGGCTAGCCTATTGAATTTTTCTGCATTGCAGTATCATTTTTATCTGAGAAAAAGGCAAAATAGCTTCTTTGTAGGATTCTTAGAGAATCTCTGTCAATCACCACACACAGTAGCTGGCACTTAGTAGGTGCTCAGTAAACAGCAGCTCCTTGACCAATAACATTGTACCCTTCAACCTACATGCACTGACTGCCTGGTGTGAGAGATCATAGCCCAGTGTACGGGAGAGAAAACGGAGTCACCTGTGGCCACCTTCATCCATGCGGGGTGAGGGAAGCATGTCCAGTAAGGCTCACAGTCCTGTGAGAATCTCTGACGCCAAAGCACTGCTGTCACCACTCACCTTGTCTGAGGCTGGGAATGTCTCCTGTGCTCTCCCTGCACCTGAGAACTCACTCTCAGCTGGGCTTCTTCTGTCACCCGGCATCCCATCCAGCACAGCCCCAGGCCGGCACCTGTGTTTCGAGGTTTTGTTTTTCTTGCCTCTGACTATGGTCCTGCATTTGGGCTGGTCCACCCTGGGCTCTTTGTAGCAAAGGGAAGAGGTAAAGGCCAGAGGTAAACACTAATTTCCTATTGACACAACATTAATTCTCTGGCTTGGACAGGTGAATGTGCTTTCACTCACTTTGCCAAGATTAATGATGTTTGTTTGCCTGCTGGGAGGCCCTAATGAGGGGCTTTGGAACGCATGCCTTCTGGGTTGGCTGTGGGGAAAGAGGCATGATCCGGCCTCTTCCACCATATCCAGCATCGTTGTCCCTGTCTGGGTGTTGGTGCCTTCCCCTGGAAGAAACGGGGTGAGCGAATTATTGGTTAAAGAATGGGAACTATTTGTGTCATGGGGTTATTACTGACAAGGAGACCTTCTCAACAGACCTGCACATGGGTCTGGGGTCAGCCCACCCCTCCCCTGCCTTTCACCTGAAGCTCTCTTCTCACTTGCCCCATTTGTACCCAAGGGGGTCGTCAAAGGGAGGGTCAGCCTTTGGCTCATTGCTCTGAAGAGTAACAAATAGTACAGGACAGGACAGGGCCTCTGAGGTGGGGCCGCAGGCACAGGAGCATCAGGACAACAGAGGATGCCTGATGACGCGAGGGGAGCTATGTAAGTGATGTGGTAACTAGACTGGAACCGAGCAGCTTCTGTCTGAGACTCTGCAGACTCAGCACAGCTTAAATAGGGCAAGAAGGAGCCCTACAGCTCTACCCTTCTGGGCAGCAGGCCGAGGCAGATGGGGGCGGGGGGTGGACCTGGGGGGCTGCTGGGGTGGAGCCACTCCTGTCCAAGCTGCTGCAGATCTGTGCACTGTCAGGGGCTCTGGAGACTTCCTCACCATTGTGGGTGGGGCGGGCAGACCAGTCCATCTCTGCTAAGGCAGCCTGGCCCACTCACCCTCCAAGAAGTGGGAGAGGCAGTCCCTGTGAGAGCCAGGTGCTGCTCTCTTCTGGAATTTGAGCAAGACTCAGAACTAAGAAACACTGAAGAGGGGAGGAATCGCTTAATCCAGTCCGTACTGTCACTAAGGATGGTCCATTCATTGCAGCATGGCCATCTGAGCTGAGACGGGGAAGCTGTGGAGGAAAGGGAGGAAAAGGGTAGGACCCAGCTCTCAGGCCACAGGTGAGAGGGAAGGAACTCCTGAGAGTTCGAACCCAGGCAGCTCCCTTTGTCCATGTTGCCAGCCCTCTGGCAGGACCAGCCTAGAAGCAAACCACAGGATTAAAGGAAAAAAAAAATTTTTTTACTCTGTTAGTGTTCTTTCTGTTATAAATTATAGAAACCCAATTCAACTAGACTCAAGACAAAAGGGTATTGTCTCCTGAAAAGGCTAGGGGCAGATGAGGCCTGGCTGAGTTTGGGCCTGACACAGTGAAACCCATTCAGTCCTGCTCTCCCGCCAACTCTCAGCCCTAGTTCTCCCCCGGGGTTGGCTCCCTTCTCAGGGAGGCAAGATGGCCGCAGCAGCCAGAAACAGCTCAGGTAGGGAGGTGAGACAGGTAGATCTGAGAACAACCTGGGTCCCTACTCATTGGCTGGGACTGAGCCTCAGGCCCATCCCGGAACCAATCTATCACATGACCAGAGAGGTGGCCTTCACTGATTGGCTTAGGACTGTGTCACTCATATACATGAGCCTGGTGATGGAGGTGTGGTCAGCCCGCCCACACTAGATCAATCAAACAAGGCAGGAGGGTTGTTTTTCCGCAGTAACATCAGAAAACAGTACCAGAAAAAGGCAAGGATCAGTGCCAGGCAAGGCCAAACCACAGAAGTGCTGTGCCCTTTTACTTCTGGCAGTGAGCATAGACGCTGCCATTCACGGAGCTTTACAGCTATCCTGCACCTGGCCGACCACCACTCTTGCCCTGGATCTTCCCACCTTGGCATGTGATGGTCCCAGCTAAAGCAGTGTTAGAACTGTAAGCTTTCTTTTCCAGAACACGGCAGCAATGGTTTAGGAAATTTGTTAGAGCCGGGTCTCTCCCAGGAGCCCTTGACGGTTTGATTACGTTAGACCTTCTCGCAAGTATCACAGCCACAGAAACGATTCGGCAGCAGGAGGCCTGACGGGTCCTGCCATCTCTCCCTCTTTCGTTGTGAAGAAGATCCAGACCCTTTGCAGCTTTCCTTCCATCCCTGCCGCCTCCGGCTATTTGAATCTTTGTCACTGGGAAAGAGGAACCGTGACAGAACCCAATGCAGGTCATTATGAATAACTCCAAAGCGGGTAGGGAGAGCTGAAATGTGGGTTTAAATCGAGTTGGGCTTCTGAAACCACTATCTGTCAAATTTGTCCACTCCAGTGCCCCAGGGCATTTGTTCTCCAGACACATCCCAGGGACACACCTCTCCCAACAGAGTCAGAAGATCCAGAAGGGTCCTGGGAATCTGTATGCCTGACAAATCCTATGTCAGGCAAGCTTGGGAAACTGCTTCAGTGAACATCTTCCCTGGCTGTGTCATATCTGCCCCTTCTAGAGGCACTGGCAGTCAATTGCGAAGCAGCAGAAACCACCCCAAGAAGAATGATGTTTGCTGTAGTTGTGTACTACAATGCATTTGATCAGTGTGTCTTTGATTCGAGGACTTCATCTGGTCCTTTTGTGTCCTCTATAGATTTCAGGTCTTCACACACTGAGGAGGAGACACAGCCTGCACTTAGAAGACAAGAAGTTTTGATCTTGAATAGATCTCAGTTTCCTCATATGCAAAATGGGGATAAAATCTGATGGCCAGTCTATCAGAGAATCAAATGAAATAATGTATGTGCAACTGTATGGAATGCCATAGTGACTTTGATATTATTGTATTATTGTTTCAAATGGGTATTCAGTTATTGTTTTCCTTTCAAATTCTATAAATTCTAATTTTTAGGTCATATAGTTTCAGTGAGTGATTCTTACCAATGAGGGTTGCCTTTATTCTAGTGATTCTTTAAAAATTTTTTTTTTTTTTTAGAAAGAGAGAGACAGCACGTGGAGGGGAGAGGGGCAAAGGAAGAGGGGAGGGGAATCTGAAGCAGGCTCCATGCTCCATGCGGAACCCCACATGGGCCAGTCCCAAGATCTTGGGATCACGACCTGAGCCAAAATCAAGAGTCGGACACTCAACTGACTGAGCCACTCAGATGCCCCTCTAGGGCTCCTTCTTATATGATAAAAGATATAATGCTTTTGATGAGATATGGTGTCTCATGGGTCAACAGAGAATTTCATTATTGTTAATGTACATTGCCATTAATTAAATTCTCTCTGGGACACCTGGGCGGCTCAGTTGGTTGAGCATCCAACTTCAGCTCAGGTCATGATCTCACACTCCTGAGTTGGAGCCCCACATCGGGCTCTGTGCTGATAGCTCAAAGCCTGGAGCCTGCTTCGGATTCTGTGTCTCCCTCTCTCTGCCTCTCCCCCGCTAGCACCCTATCTCTCTCTCTCTCTCTCTCTCAAAATAAATAAACATAATAAAAAATTTTTTAAATAAATAAATAAGTAAACTCCCTCTAATCCTTAACCACTGCCTCCTCAGAGTCCCTCTTTCCTTTGAAGACATTCCTCACACCACTAAAGCATTGCGTTCCCTTTCTTTCTCGGCAGCTGGTCTCCTTCTAGACTGAGCATCAGGAGGCTAGGGGGCTTGTCCCCTGTTGGGATTCCCAGCAACAGGTAAAAAGCAGATCTCAAATGTTGACTTTATGGACTTTAATTTATAACACATGTAATCCTAGTTTTCTTTTTAAACAGTTCACAGCCCAGACTTAATTCAAATGGCCCCTCTCTCTTTCCCCTTTTATGTTAGTTAAGAGTGGAAGCTCCAGAGTCAGCCTGACTGCCTTACGTTGTGTAACCTAAGGCAAGTTACTTAACTTCTCTGGGTCCCAATGTCCTTGGCTATAAAATGGGTACAGTAACAGTGTTAATTTCATGTGAGGGTTTTTGTTTGTTTGTTTTTTTGACAATGAAATGAGAGAAGCCCCTGGAACAGCTCATGGAACCATGAATGTTTAATGAATGTTAGCAGGAAGCAACCGCGGGAGCGGTGGTGGATGTGGTCAGTGCAGTGAGAGGCAGAGCATGATGTTGAAATTGAGTATCAGTATACTCACTACTGAGTATCCATGGACTTGGGATCTATCAGTTCATTTCTCTGCCTCAGTTTCTTCATCTGGAAAATGGGGATGCTAAATTATACATGGCTGTTGGAGACAAATGAGGGGATGTGAGTAAAGCATTTAGAATGGGTCCCTTTCATAGAAGGTGCTGGAGTTTTCTGCAGAATAGGGAACAAACAAATGTCTCTTTGGCATCCTGGCATGATGCCAATGCTCTTGGCCTGGGGACAAGGTGATCACAGGGGTTTCTTTAGCCTCATTCCCATGACGTCTGCCTCCCGAATGACAGAAGTCCTTCCTACCACAGGTTTGTACTAAACTCCTCCTTAAACTCCCAACCCACCCTCTGAACCAAGTTGAAAAGACATGATCCAATAATCAGAACAGCACATCTTTATTTGATACCATTTTGTTTATCCGAGCATCATCAAAGAGTGAACTGTTCTAAGCAAAATCATATCCCGGTGAAAATTCTTCTAAAATATTCTGCTCTTCTGGCCACATTCTGCAGAACAAGAAGGACACAGCTTAATCCTTCTTATGGCTCTGGGACATTGTTATGAACATGAACCACAGTGCTGTCTTCTAAGACCTGGGACCTAAGTCGGGTTTAATGCCCACAGAGGGCTCTGCTCTGAAATCCCGTGTCTCCTTGTCAGCTGCTCTCGCAGTTGCCAGCCTGCATCTCGGCTCTAGTCGTGCAGCTGAGGGGCTCCAGCCCTGCCTGGGGAAGTGGTGGTAGCCCCCTCTGGTAGCTACTTCCTTGTCCTTGGAACTTCAGAAAAGTTTTGCTCCCAATCGGGTCACAAGTGCTGTGACTATACCCAGACTCCTCTATATCCATTGAACAACCTTTTATGGAGCACCCAATTTGGACCAGACTCTGCTCTGAGAAGAGAAGTGTTATGCACACACATTCCACAGTCATACCCACTCTGGACCCTCTCACACTGTGGCGTGCATGGTGTGTATAGGAGCCAGATATGGGGATCTGGAAAAGATGCAGATTCTGGAAGGGGTCTGCGTTTCTAACAAGTTCCCAGGGGAGGCCGCTGCTGGTGCTCAGACCATGTCTTAGAGGAGCAAGGCTTTCCAGCAGAACTGACAGATCCAGACCCATCAGGGGATAGGCAGGCCAGGTAACCAGGAGCCCAGGCACACAGAAGCCCTGGGAAGCGGTGGGAATCCCTCACTGCACCAGGCTTGCTCTGCCTAGAGGCCAGCTAACATTTCTCTAAAAGCACTGTCTGTCCCTGAAGAAACACATCTATCTGCAAACTGAATTTGGCCCTCCGCTTCCGGTAGCACCCTTCCTGGGAGTCCAGATCTCAGGCAGTTTGCCAGTAAATGAATCTAATCACACACAAGTCCTTCTATAGCTGCCCAGAGAGCAGGTGACCGGCTGGGGCTGGATGACTGACAGGAGTATGTAGCTGGTCCCTTGTTGAGAAGACCTGCTTAGCGATGGCTCTGGCACTCCCTGGAGGCATGAATTTGAGGAGGAAGGAGAGAGCATGAGCAGACTCCTATTTCAGTGCCCAGGCTGTCCTGTGCATTGTACGTGATTTCCTCTAATCATCTCCTCAGCCTTGCAGAGTGGGTTGTCAGCCTCACCTTACAGATGAGGAAACCAGATTTCAAGAGCTTAACTAACTCGGTCACAATGACCTACCTACTGGTTGGTGACATGGGGACTGTCAGCTTCCAAAGCCCTCTTTGGATAATGTAACATGTACTGTTGAGTCACACTCATTAGCTCTGATCTCACAGACCCCCTGCAAGGTCTGCATGATCATTCCTGTCTCACAGATGAGTATACAGAGGCCCAGAGGCTGAGCAACTCACCCCATGACATTGAGTGGTGGAGCCAGCATGTGGGCCCAGATGTAACTGAACACAGTCCCCTATGCTATGCTGCAAGAAAAGAGTCGGGTCAACTGGTGTCCAGCCTCAGCCCCACAGGTGGCCAGAGTATGAAGAGGGGTTACCAGGAGTGGGATTCCAGGCCCCATCTTGTTTTTAATCACAGTGATCAGGATGTGGCCATTCTCAACCTGGTAAGACACTCTCACCCTGCTACTTGTACCCAGCCCGGCTGAGACATGTCCTGTATGTGTCCTTCTAACTTTGGGGACCACAGGTAGGAGGGCTGTGGCAGAATCTGTGCCTGCCTGTTAGAACCTACTGGGCTGCCCATCAGAGCAGGGCTCTGTGGCTATTGGGAGCATAGGATTTAATTTCTTTCTCCTTGTCTCATCCCTAAAGAGTTTGTGATGTTGATGCAAGAAGCACGAGTTTCTAAAATAACTGGATTTTTGTTTAACTCAGGATGTTCAAGAAATCCCTTTTGTAACTGGGTATCACGTGTCTAGGGCTTAGGATTTCTTTATGATACATGAAGTACCACAGCCTTGAGTTCTCCCCAGCAAGACACATGCGCGGGCATGTGCGCACTAGCGCGCACACACACACACACACACACATCTGCAGAGGACAAAACTTATTCCAAATTCCCCTCAGGAATCCGGGCCATCCAGCTTGGGCTATTCTCCCATTTCAAAGCAATGGGAGGCAGTACCTCTGCCTGGCTTGGTGCCCATGCTCAGGTGGCCCACGGCAGCAGGAATGAGGTAGGGGAGACGGCTGGAACGATGGAGGCTTTGAGCTAGAAAGTTCCAATGGCAGGCGTCCCAGAACTTCGAGATTGGAGAAGATTTTGATTAGCTCAGCAAATGTCTCCCGGGGCTGCAGGGGCGGGGTGGGGTGGGCGGTAGGGAGGGAACACATTCCCCAGGCTTGACTTAATACTGAACCCAGACAATTTGAATCAGACATGAAAGAATTACAGTGATCGGAGAGCCGTTAGGATTATAATTTGCTTACCAAAAAAAGCAAACCAGCACAATGTTTTGGGTCACTGGCTTCTTCCTCCCCACCTGCTTCATGACTTCGCACCGGGATTAGGTTGGTGGCCACTTCCAGCCTGCAGGCCCTGCACTCTCCTCAAAGTGCTCAGGAAACTGTGCTGTGCCTGGCTCCTGGGGTCCGCGGCAGTTTTCGTTTTGGGGTCTGTGCTGAGTGAATCCTCGGGTCCTCCCAGGGTGCCATCGTGCCTGCCGCAGCCTGGCTGCAGGGCCCCACTCAGGACACATGTGCCAGTGAAGGGCTCCTCAACGCAGCCTGTGGCCAGGAGCACACAGAGATGGTGCTCAGTTCTTAGAAGCTGCCTTGCTTCCTTCCCACCTTATGTCGAGGGACACTGAGCGTGGGCATCATTCTGAACTGAGGGTTAGAGCTTAAAAGCATTATGTTCTTGTCAGTAACGCCCGGTTTCTGGGTCCGTTAGGGTTACTACAAAAGGTTAGAGCCTCAGTTTCCCAGAGGTCCTAGCTGAGGTCTTCCTCCTATTCTCGTTCCCACTCCAAGCTGATTCCACTAACCAGAGTCTCCGGCCCCGGGGGGCCAAGGGACTTGGGACTGCAGAGAGGCAGATGACTAGCTACCCGGGCAGTTGTGGGTGTTTGCATGGATCATTAAAGTTGGAAGGGTCCTGAAAGCCCACCTTGTTTTAGTCTCTCACGTTATAGGCTTTGTGAAAAGGCTTTGAAGGGCTGCGCCTGGGGCAGCCTTAGAATCAACTCTCAGGTTGCTTTGTCCCCCTTCTGTGACTTGGCTTAGATCACTTCTGAGCCTCAGTTTCCTCATTCATGTAATGAGGCTACGCTAATGCCTACCTCCTGGGTTTCTTGTGAGGGCAAATGATGTAATCGGGCCTTCGATGTGGGAGAAATTAGTAGGTAGGTGTTCAGTTAATGTCAGTGCTTCTGTTCTCTTCCCCTTGATCTTTTCCTCATGGAACCTAGTTCCTCAAACAGTTCATTTCTCCCCGAGAGGCTATGAATTCCAGGAGGCCAGGAACTCCATTAAAGTCTTGGGTTCCCCCCACCCCCACCCCCGCACTTATGACAGTGCCTGGCATTGACCAATGAGATTCCCAATTGACCGGTGTTGTGCAAGGGAGCAGGCAGCCCTGCCTTCAGGGAGGAGGGCCCCTCACAGCTGGCTTGGCTGGGACTCCGCGGCCGGTTTCACAGAAGCACACGAGCCACGGGGAGGTTTCTGGGACTTTAATTTTTACTCTTTATTTTTTAAAAGCCAGTAAAGATGGGCAAACGCTCGGTCCCTTTTGGGCTGCACTCCTCCCCGCCCGCCTCCCCCAGCCCCTCCCACCTGCCGGCTGCTCAGCATCACCTGGGCTGAAAAACACCACCCCGCTGGACAGTGCCCTCCACTGCGCAGGCTCCAGAGCCTGCCGCGGGGCTGTCTCAGGAAAGGAAGGGCCCGGGGCCGGGGAGAGGTGGGGTGGTCCTGCAGCCCCTCCCTGCAGGGGCCTCTCCCTTCCTGCGTGCTTCTCCCTTCCCTTCCAGTTGGAGAAGCCGGGGGTTCTGAAGTCCCTTCCAGCCCTGCCATCCCTTCCCTCTCCGCGGGTGATCTTGCCCTTGTATCAGCACCGAGGGCAGCCCAAGGGGGCGGCTCTGGGGTGCAGCACCGACCCCTAGGATTCTCTCAACTTTTCTCTGCCTCTTCCTCTCTCTTTCCCAGCCGGGGTGGTGGGGGTGGGGTGGGGGTGGGGTTCTAGTCGCTCCCTCTTCTGGGGGAATCCCCACTGAGGGCAAAGTGGACAAAGGAGACCAGGAGAACCTTTCCTTCCAGGGGTGTGATCCTTGAGTTAGGATGTCAGAGGCGTTTCTTCTTCGCTGGGACCCACTTCCCCTCCCGGAGGTGGATTTCCTCCAGTCCAGGTCCTGTATTTAGTTCTGGCCTCTCAAGTGGGATCCTTCCTGTGCCAAGGTCTGAGGAGGGAATCCGGACGTGCTATCTTTTCTTCTGCAGTCGGCCAGTAGCCCATCTGGACCCAGCACCCTGGTCTCCCAACTCCGAGGGCAGAAGGGAGACCTCTGCCCAGGCCTACTGCCTCCCTGGGGGTGCCCCCCCCCCCCCGCCCCGCCCCGCCAGCCGAATCACAGTGGCACGTCTGGGACCCCACAGCCAGTTTCCTGGCTCTGGAGCCAGGTCGCTTCCATCCACCTGTGCGCTCACGAGTTTGAGGGGTTGGCAGGTCAAGGCCTGGGCCCCCAGAGGTGCAGAAAGGCCCAGAGGTGCCAGAGCTCGGGCCGCGTTTGTACCTCCCTCCTCCCTCAGCTAGACCGGCCCCCTTCACCACCACCTCTGCCCCCGGTCCTCCCCCTTCTCTCCCTCCCCCCCCTCCCTCCACGTCGGCGCCGGGGGAGCCCTCGGCCCTGGGACCCCCCCCCACCCCACCCGCAGGGCAGGGGAGGGGCTGCGGTCGGGCCTCCGCTGAGACGCGGGGGTGGGGGCGGGCGAGGGGGGGCGTCACACGCTGTGCGCGCCCAGGCTGAGCACCGAGAAGGCGGCACGGTGCTTGCGCAGCAGCAGCCGGATCTTCTCGTCGTCCGAGTCGGGGTCCAGCGGCTTGTTGTACTCGTCGTCCTCGTTCTCCGAGGCCGCGCGCTCCCCGCCCGCGCCTGCACCGCCCGGGGCCCGAGGCGTGGAGGACGAGGGCTCCAGCGCGCTCTTCTTCCGCCACTTGGTCCTTCGGTTCTGGAACCACACCTGGGAGGAGAAGGAGCCCCAGCGTCGTGCGCACACAGCACACACAAGGTCCCCCTCCAGGAGGTGACTCCACTCAGCGGCAAGGACATTCGATCCTTATTTTTATAGTATAGTAAAATAAATGGCTCAGTAAAAGAACAGGTTGTAATATTCACACCGTTTTCAGCAGCCCTTTCTGCTAAGCTCTAGCCCTCCCTGCGGTGTATTTTCCTTCTCCTTTGCCACGCGGGGCACTTGGATGGAAGAAGCCGAAATGGCCAGGCATTCAGTAGGTGCTCAAAAGTCATCCCTTCTTCAGTTTCATAGACCCTCACTGAACTTCCTGAATAATTTCTCTCTAATTACAAAAATAACATATTTTCATTGCTTACAATAGTTGAAGAGTGCAAAAAAGTACCTACAGAAGCAGAAAAATGCGCAAGAAGACCACATTTTTCTCTCCACTTCCATTCAACAGACCAGGAGGCTGCAGAAGTAGGTGACTGGAGATGCTAGTGGAACCCAGACCTGGGGCCCAACCTGCCCCTGTACTTCCCTCCTCTACCCTTGAATTCGTCACCATGTCACAGCGTGGAGCAGTTGTGACATATCTCAAAGCTTTCTTTTTGGGGGAGCCCCCACCCAAAGTCTCTCAGGAGAGATCTAACATCAAAGTTGCCCTCTGGGAGCCTGGTGGCAGGAGCCTGTTTACTGACTTCAGACTCTGTGGCACGTATTGTGAGCATGGCCACTGCATCTGGCTTGGAGGCTTCCTACACCAGATATCCCATCTGAGCTTCATTTGGGTGGCCCTGGGAGGAGGCGTTATCTTTATTGGCAAACCAAGGCCAGCTCCTTCTGCTAGCCAATGCAGCAAGACCAAATCCAGCCCTAACATGGCTCAGAGGCTGACTCCTGATCTGGGCCAGAGGCTGCCATCAGGTCTTGAAATTTCTTCTGGTCAATGCAGTACAGAGGAGGGGAAAGCATTAGGTTGGTGCCCCTTGGATCTGGGCTTGATCCCCAACTCTGCACTTAACAGCCAGGTGACCTTGAGCAAGGGGCTCAGCTGAGATAGTTTCTTCATGTGTAAAGTGGGTAAGAAAACCTACATCAAGGGTGCTTTATGGATTAAATGGGGTCCTACACTCAAGGCTCTCATAACAGAGAGCAGTATTGACAGCCTTTTTTTTTTTTTTTTTTTTTTTTGGTGATGATAATTATCACCATCTCCAGGGTTAGGTGGGCAGGCAGTGCCCAAACAGCAGGAGAGCCAGGAGTTGCTGGGAGAGTGAGGCTGCCTCTCTTCCACTCTGTGGCACCCTGTCCTGGCAGGCTGCTCCCTGCAAGGCAGACACCTTCTCCCGCACAGACTCACCTTGACCTGCGACTCGGTCATCCCCAGTGAGTATGCCAGCCGTGCCCTCTCAGGGCCAGCCAGGTACTTGGTCTGTTCAAAGGTCTTCTCCAGGGCAAAGATCTGATGTCCCGTGAAGGTGGGCCGGGTGTGCTTTTTCTTGTGGATGCTGTCGCTCAGGGGGTCCGGGGCTGGTGGGAGGGAGAAAGTATGTGGTTAGTGGGATGAGCAGGGGTCCCAGCCCTGTCCTGAATCTCCCACTGGGCAAGCTCCTTCGCAGAGAAGCCACTGAGATTGTGGGGGCGTCGTGACACTACTAACCAAGCAGCATTCCTGGCGTTCTGACAATAGTGACTGTGGCCTCTGCTGTGTCTGGATGGATAGGGACCTCCAGAAGGCACCTGCCCCAGTCTATAGCATCTTAGGGGACAGAGGGAGCTTAAAACCTGCCCTGGTCTCATTCCTTGCTGTGTAATGTTTTCACTACTCAATAGGACTTTCTTCCCAGTCTCAGCGACACCAGGAAAGAGACCAGGCACCTTCCACCAACAATCGGGGCCCCAGGGGGTCTGGGAATTCCTCACTCCCTAATTCCCTGCTCTGGAGATCCCATTTTCTAGGTTTCTGAGAAAACCAAAGCCTTAAGCCCCAAGTTACTGCTCTCCCTTGTCATCAGGCCTAGAAGTCATGTGGCCTCAACCACACCTGAAGAGTTTGTAAGGAGGCTCAAGCCCCTGACCCCACCTAGCTAGGGCAGCTGTTCAGGCAGGAGCTGGGCTGGAGGGCTTCGGGGCTCAGGGGGAGCAGAAGGCCCACCTGTCGGGCCTTGTTCAGTGCAGCCCGACAGCCCATGTCACGTCTCCTCATGTTACAGGTGGGGAAACTGAGGCACCAAAAGGGGAAGAGACTTCCCAAGAGACCATCATCTGCAGTTCTCTCTCTCTTTGTGTTAATTCAACCACTGACTCAGATATTTTCCTGTGTGTGGCTATGCACTTGGGATTGAAGAGTAGGGATGTGGAGAGACAGTGTGTGGTGGGGGGAGGGGACGATGGAGGTGTGAGGGACGGAGGCCTAAAGTATCCCCGAAACCACTTCCAAGAGATGAGGTCTTCGCCCGCATGGAGCTCTCCATGTTTCAGGTTGAGTCAGAGGTGGGCGGTCAGGCAGTGTGACCGCCTGGAGAGGCATAGCAGATGGGGAGGCCGGTGCCCTTTGGTGGGGAGGGGGGTTCCTTGGTGGGCCCCAAGCTTCTACTGCAGTGGGGCAGCCCCGGCGTTAGAGAGAAGTGCAGGTTCCCTCCGCCTCTGCCCCTGCCTGATCCTGGCTGGGCCTCCGTGGCCCAAAGATGGCTCCTTCAGCCACCGTCACCCTCCCTGCCTCCCAGGTGAGCCTCACCTGCCTGTGCACGACCTGCCACCCCCTCCTGGCCCTGACTGGCATCGCGGGGGCCCTGCACCAGTCCTCTGAAAACAGGTCTGCGGATGGCAGGGCAAGGAGACCCCCCCACAACAACTAGAGCCAAGTCTGGCTTGACTCAGCGCCTGATCCTGGAGTCTGGGCTGTTCTCGCTGCTCCTGTTGACATAAGCCCTGCGGAGGACGGTGGGAAGCCGGCCCCCTTGAACACAGGCAAGACCAAGATGGGGTCAGAGTGCAGCCTGTGTCCCTGAATGGTGTCAGGGCATGCGTGGGCTCTCTGGGAAGGTGATGCTGCAGCAGCTTCTCACTGGGGACTGCACTTGCTTGCTTTGGATGAAGAAGTGACATGGGCTCCCAGTGGGAGAAGGAAGGTGAGCTACCAGCCGGACCCTGCACAGGGCAAATGTAGGCTATCTGGCCTTCTCCAGACCTGGAGACCCCCGGGTTCCCTAGGAGGGCGGCTGAGACAGCAGCTGGTAAGGGTGGGGGTGAGGGGTGTGGCACCTGCCGGGAGGGGGTGGGCCAGGGAGGGGACAAGTCATTCCTGCACTGAGGTGGGACGTGGATCCAGGTGTCTGACGGCTGAGGAGAGGTGGACAGCAGGTATGGACCACCCCGTGAGTGTTCCCTGCCCACACCTCCTACTGCCCTGATCCTGCGGTGCCCACCGCCTGCCTGCCCGGGGTGGGGGTGGAGCCTTGCCCTGTACTCACTGTTGCCGCACTGCCGCCCGCCTCGCCAGTCCTGGCCCGTGTCCGCCCAGCAGTTCCGGGTCCGGGTGGGGTACTCACTGCCAGCTTTGGGAAAATTCCCCACCTGGGGTCCATAGTAGACCCCCTGGGAGCCAAGTCCACCAAAGCCTGCCACGTGAGGGTAGCTGGAGAGGAGGCCGCTGTTCGGCGTGGCCACAGGTCTGCTCAGGATGTCTGTGATCCCATGGGGGGTCCCGGCGGCCAGCTGGGGGCCCAGCCCCGGAGGGCTGAGCTTGTAGAAGGAGTTCTGCACCGAGTACTGGCACACGGGGGCCTTCATCTCCGAGAACTGGGCCAATGGCGTGTTGTTCAGCAGGAATGTGCCCTGCAGGTTGGACTCCATGATCTTCGGGTTGGGGTGAGGGGAGGTGAGAAGCCCAAATCCAGGCCCCTAAAGCCAGAGACCCCAAGCTCTGACCCAGAAGCCCATGGCAGGTTTGAAAGGTCAAAAGCGGCCGAGCCCCAGATTGCCCTCCCACCTAAGATATCCGGCCCAGCCCTGGCCTGGGGACCTGGCACCTGCGTCAGCTCCTCGGAAGTCAGGTGCTCCTGGGGCAGGTGAGAGGCCTCACCAGCACCCCTTCCCTCTCTGTCTGTCTGTCCTGGAGAAAGGCGGCTCCCCACGCCTCAGCTCAGACCCCTTCTCTGCCTCTGAGTCTGGGGACCCTCCATGAGAAGTTTTAAGTTCAGAGAAGCAACATTTCCCTGATAAAGATATGGCCCATTAGAATACAGACCGGAGACTGGCTGAGCTATGAGAGGCGCGGCGCCATTGGTCGAAACCCACACGGGCCTCACATTGGCTTTTCCAAGACAAATTGCACTTTGAAAGATTGACTGTAAAATCAGCCAGGGTGTGTGTGTGTGTGTGTGTGTGTGTGTGTGTGAGAGAGAGAGAGAGAGAGAGAGAGAGAGATTGAGAGAGAGAATGAGCTCTGGAAGCTCTGTTCATTCTCAGAGGGTCTTTCTGCTCCTGATCCCCCAAGTCAGCTCCTGGTCCCCCAAGTCCAGCTTCTAGGAAAAAGTGGCTGTGGGCGGCCTGGGGCTCCTGAGGCAGCTGGAAATCCCAGTTCCAGCAGCTGCTCCCCTGAGGGTGAGGAGGCCAGGCTCAGGGGTCGCTGTCCTGGGGTACACGAGCCCCTTTACATGCAGATGCCCAAGCCACTGCGGAGTGTGGAGTCTGAGTGTGGATGCTTCTCTTCCCTCCTCCGAGCTGGAACGGGTAAGTGGGGAGGCTGGGCTTTGGGGTGGTGGGGGGTGGGGGTGTGAAGTTCTGTGGCCCGCCTGAGAGCCTGGCAGTGGGGGTCTGCCAGGCAGATTGGGGCAGGCGGTGGGAGTGGAGCAGCACTGCATGTGTATTCTCTTCCCACCTCTGCCTCCGAGCAGCCTTCCCTGATTCCCTCTGTCATCCCATCTTCCTCCTCCAAGGAATCACCTGTGCATCTGCTGGAGCTATGGCCATGTTCTGTCTGGCTTGGCACCTGGGTTGGAAAACTTTGGTGGCTGAGATGGCTGTTGATTCAGTGGCGGGTCTCTGTTGCAGGCACTTTGTTAGTGCTCAGTCACTATTGGATGGATGGGACTAGGCTGAGTTGCAGAGCACCCATATGTCTTTTATTCTAATGAATTTTTATAATACACAAGGCTCTACTGGGGGCTACCATCCATTGTACAAACAGGGAAACCAAGGTAAATACCCAGTTGTTTCTGTATGGGGCAGCATCCTTTCTTGTGGTCCTTGTGGTGGTGGTTGTTTTGTTTTTTGTTTGTTTTTAGTAGAAACTAACATGCCACTGGTCTGAACATTTAAAATGACAGGAAAATAGTGATTGCCAGATAGATTAGATAGACTTCTGTCCCTTCTCTGCCTGGCAGTTCCAAATCCTTTCCTGATCAGGCCGTGGGCTCCTTGGTTCTCTCACCACCCCCTGGTCCCACTTTGGCAGGTGGGACCTGCCTACGAGGGCCTTTTCCTGGACCCAGAACTCCGGGTGGTGGTGTTCTTCTCTCACACAGAGCCACACTCTCCCTGAGCTGCTGTTATCTGCTCCGGTAGAACTGGCTGCTCTGGGCCATGTTCTCTGTAGTGTAAATGATGTAGGTTAATGCGAGAAAGATCTCACACAGGCTATGGAGGTTATTTCTCTGGAAGTTTAGACTAAAAACAAGAAACAAGGTTCTTATTCATCTGAGTTGGCTGTGTTACCAAGCTGCCTGGAGTTCAAGGAAACTTTAATTCCCATTCCCAGCGTTGCTGCCTGGCCCCACCCAGACAACTGTGATCCTGAAAATGTGATTTTGAAAACCCTCTGGATGATGCGGTGGCACAGTCGGCTGGTCCCTTGGCCTGGGTGGCTTTTCTGATACTGAGAGAGAAGCTAAGATTCAGAGCGAGGGCTGGCAGTGCTCCTAGGACCCTGTGACCGTGACTTGGTCACCCCCTAATGATGGGAACGTATGAGGAAGAAAAGCTACAGCAAACGATTTGATCCTTATTTACTGCCAAGCTTGCCAAAGGCTTCGTGTTTGGGAATCCCAGGATGACAAAATGAAGAGACTTTAGCAATTTTTTTAATCCATTCCCCCATTTGACAGATGAGAAAACTGAGGCCAGCTTGGTGACCAGCCTTGCTTGAAGTGTTAGGAACTAGTTAGGAACAGGACGATTTTCTTAAAAGCTCTTGAACTTTGGTGGCATTGAGTGCAGGGGCCAGATCCCTTCACAGGGGGGTCCTGGGGGAGTCCCCCTTAGTGCATGCCAGCTGTGGGGTCAGCCATGCACCCTGGGAGTTTGTGGTACCCGCCTCCATCTACCTTGGACTTGCCCCCATCTCAGGGTAATGCTTAGGAGACAGAATTCTGTTCTTTCAGCCCCAGGGGTTTGAAGCCTCTGGGCTTCTCCCAGAGTGGGCGGTTCTGATGGAGGAGCTGCCCAGGTATCCGGGGAGTGGGCACCTCCCCGAGATGCAGGTCTCTCTGATGACTGATCCCACCCCCAGACTCCTTCGGGGCCCCAACCCAGGCTTCACTCCTGTCCCAGCACCTCAAATTCCCCCAGGACGAGCCGGGAAGGAGAGATAGAGCCCTGTGCCATGAGTCAATTTCTTTATTAATTTTGACATTTGTTCAGCTGGTGTAGGGAGAATGGTCTATACATCAGAGTGGGGGGGGGGGGTTCTCTCCCCATAACAGAGCATTTGGGAGGGAGTCAAGAAAAGAGTCATTTTCATAACAATTAAAAAAATCAAGGTAATTCCAAAACTTCTAAAAAGCGTCTAATGTGCAGACTGCAGCATTCTCTAGGCATCGTGTGGAGACCCCAAACTCCTCCCCTAACAGCTCCTACTAGCAACTGGAGCGCGCAGCCATGCCGCCGAGGGCCTGGGGCCGGCGGGCCAAGCAGCCATGCCAGACGCAGCGGAAGGTGCCAAAGCATAGCCTGGAGCCGCGGGGCCCACGCTGGGCTCTACGAGGGGCCACGGGGGGCGGGGGACGGGGACGACGGCCTGCGGGGGACGGCGCGGGATCGAGGACTGGAGGCGAGCCCTGCGCCTGTCTTCCCGGGGCGGGCGGGCGCCCGGCCGACGCGGAGAAGCGCCGCGCTCCTGCGCCCCGCCGCGGGGTCGAAGGCGTGGGGCGCCGGGGCCGCGCCTCCCGGGACACAGCCCTCGGCGCACGCTTGGCGCCCCCTGCGCCCGGGCCGCCCCTCCGAAAGCAAAACGCAAGCCGCCCGGTCCAAGCGGAGCGCCTCGGCCGGCCCCGGGCGCGTGGGGCCTGCGGCCTCCGCCGGGAGACCTGTGCGCTGGTGACAGGCACCAGGGCCGTGGGGGCTCGGTCGTGAGGGAGCTTCTGTGCTACTTGGAAGGTTTGATGTGTCTGAGGACACCTCAGAGGAGAGGCAGGGAGGAAGGTGACAGGACGTCCACAAACAAAGGCTCTTGTGAGCGAGAAGAGCCTGCCAGTCTCTCTCCGGGCCCTAGAGGGCGCCCGCCGCGCAGGGCGGGGCGGATTGTGCTGATTCGGGCCTCGCTCTGCCAGAGGCTCTAGTGTATCTTTAAGGCTCTTCCCTGGTGGCACCGAGGCGAGGAACAGCCAGCTGTCTGCTTCCTTCCTGCTCTGACCGAGGGCCTGGCCTAGGAGGAGCTCCGTCCTAGCCCGGGGCCTCCAGGTGGCCAGCTGCTCTCTCCTCCTCCGGCTCTCCTCCCACTGGGCCCGTGGTCAGGAGTGGGCCCCTCGCCCACCTCTCCGAGTGGGGCAGAGGGGCTTGGTCAGAGTGGGGGCACTGAGGCTGTCCGGCCTAGGCCCCCCATCCTGTGGGCTGCCTGGACTTAGAGCACCAAGTTGGCTCTGGGAGACCTTGGGGGTGGTGGCTGACTTCTAAGAACTGGCAGATACATTCAACTAGCCCTACTCCCTTCCTCTTTCACTGAAAGACAGGCTGTAGCTCCTTCTCCTGCAGCCTGGAGAAGTCCTCAGGAGCTGAGCTGTTAGTGCTTTGTACATACTGCTAAAGTGTTTCTATTGGTTTGCATAGTATTTATTGTTTTTCATATACACAAGGCTGATTACTGTACAGTTTACACTTTGAACACAGACTATGATATAAGTGCTTGAAGATATAGAAAACCTCCTCTCTATTGAACATGCTGGTGCAATCCTGGGACAGCCACCGGCCCGCCCCCAGCTGAGAGAGAAGACCCTTGCAGATGGGGCACTGGCTCCCTTTGAGCCCTACAGCTAAGCCTGGGGGTCCTCGCCTCTGATTCTTAAGTCCCTAACACAAGGAACCCTGAATGCACTCTAAAAGTAATGATTTTCCATTGGAAGATGATTAATACTGAGACTGGCAGAGAGAGAGAGAGAGAGAGAGAGAGACAACATAAAAAAAATTCCAGTTTATCCACAGGAGAGTCTATACAGCTTCGGACGTCACAGTAAAATCTGTGTGTACACTGAGGAGAGGGAAGAGGTGCTTGTGTGTGTGTGTGCGTGTGCCTATGTGTGTGTCCTGAATGTCATATAGAGCTTTCTGGGAGGAGCGGCCCCCTGGGGAGGCGGAGGGGACATCACAAATGGAATGGAGGTGTGTGGCGGTGGGGAAGGCTGGCAGGTGGGGACATGGGATTAAGGTGCCAAACTGATTTTGTGCCTTTTTTTTTCTTTCCAGGAAGCCCACATGGATTTCCTACAGATAAGGTTGAAAAAAAAAGTACCCTGTAACAAGTCAAAATTAAAATGATTTAAAAAAATATATCATCCCCAGCCACAAAAGAGCCCTTGTTCACTTTTGCGTTCATGTGCTCTCTCGAGCTCGTTTTCTATCACTCTCTCTCTCTCCCCCCCCTTCTTGAGGCATTTGTCCTGATTCCCAACAGAGATCCATCGTTGCTAGAGGCAGGATTGAGGACTGTAGGTCATGCGTCTACAGTCGGCCGTTCATGCGAATAGGAGACTAAAGGAAGTCCCTTACAGAGATCATGCCGTTAGCCTAGAGGAACAGTGCGCCACTCCTGCAGCCCTCTGCTCCAGCTCTCCTCCTGTGTGCATGGCAGAGTGTGTGTGAAGTTCAAGGGTTGGGTGTCGAGGTGTGATCCTGAGGGACACAAAGAGAGAAAGAGTTACTTAGAATGTAAAGATGCAGCTCCCAGCAAAACCCCCAAATGCTGAATATTGTGCTGGCTGCTTAGGCAGGGTCAGATTCAGGAGAAGCGGCCAGCCGCCCCCAGCAAGGCAATGCGGTGAAAGGCGTTGAGCTCAGAGCCCCTGACCTTCCTGAAATACCAGCCTGCCTACTCTCCCCAGTCCAGAGGCTGCCTCTTAGGCGTGGTTGCCCAAGCCTGCCCTGGTCCCCTGCCAAGTGGGCGAGCTCCCCAGAAAGCCCTCCTGTGTGTGTGCTCTGTGCCTCGGAGAGGAGGCAGAGGCTCCCATGCCCACAGTCGCCTGGGGAGAAATCCCCATGAGTAGATCCTTGTCCCTAGGAAAGGGGCCAAATTCATAAGCCAGGGCTTCTGCTAAAGAGGGTAGCGAGCCGTGCCCTCCATATTTTCAGTTCAGTTCAGCCAACACGCATTGATGTCTGTAAGTGCCAGTCCTGGGGACCCAGAGATGGAGCAGACATGAGCCTCAGGAGCTCATGGCCCCAAGGGATGACAGTCTACAAGCTTTCACTGTCAAGTGCCTCTGGCTCCACTCCCCATGCCCCTCGGATGGACCAGCTCTGCAGCGGCAAAAGAGATCTTTGAAAAAACAGGTGCGTTCTCCCTAGGATATCATGTATCTTAGGCTGGTGGACAGCAGCTCTGCCTGCAGAGTGAAGTCCCAATTCTGCAGCCCGGGATTCACAAGGAGACACCACTCCTGCCACCCCATGGCGCCTCCTCTTCCAACCTGGGGTGAGAACTCTGTGTTTCCAAGACTGGCCACTCAGGATTCTGTCTGCGGGACCTTGGGATGGATGGCGAAAAGGAGCACACATAAATAAGGCGGAGCTGACCATCTCCTGGGCAGGGTAGGAAGTGACAGAGAAAGGCAGAAACTCATTCTGCGGCAGAGCTGTCCCCAGACAGGGAGCTGCCCTGGACGCTACAGGTGATGTGGTTAGGGAGGAAGCTGGAGGCGGTCAAGGTGAACTCAACCCTGAGTGGTTCTCCAGGGATGGGAGGGTGGTGCTAGGTTCCATGCCAGAGGCTGCTACAAAGCAGAACAGCAGGCCTTCTAACGCTGTGGCTCAAAAGCACTGTCACCCTGGAGGGCAAGACTCTTCCATCACTGCCTGGGCTTCCCTGTCGGCCAAGCTGGTCTCCTCGGAGCCCTCCAAACCTACAGTGCCCTGCAGCTTCCTGCCTAGTTCGAGGCTCATGGATGCCATCCAGTTCCCTCTCTGCTGAAGCTCTGCTCACCGCCTTCAAGACCTCTCCTCCAGGGAGCCTCCCTGATAACTCCAGCACCTTCTCATTTCTCTCCCCTCAGCTCTGGAAGCTCCCCGCTGCCTCTGCTACCTTTTATTCAGAGAGATCACAGGGTGTAGTGGTTAAGAGCAGGAACTTTGAAGCCAGCCAGGTTGCCTGAGTTCATATCCTGTCTCTGCCAATTTCCTTGGTCATGTTACTTGCACTCTCTGTCACTCAGTTTCCTCTGCTATAAAATGAGGGCAATAATAGAATGTACCTCATTAGATTGTGGTGATGTTTCAAAGAGCTACAAAATGCTTGGGACAGTGTATGTGGATGTCAACCCTGACTAGGCTCTCTGGAAATGCCGCTGTCTTCGTGCTCTTTCCTGGGTCACAACTGCAGCATCTCCCTGGCTGGGGTAGAAACACTCTTAGGATAAAGGCCAGGCCATACCCTTCCCAGTGGTTTGTCCCCTAGCATCACCCCAGTGCTAAGCACGCCTCAAACAAGAGACATCTTAAAGTCTTGAGCCTAGGGAAAACAGCTTACTACTTCCACTTTTCTGCCCAGACACAGAGCAGAGGAGACAGGTGAGGCCTTAGAGATGATTCTATGGCAAATGCTCATCTAGTCTTTGGGTAAACTGAGACTCCGGGAGGAGCAGTGAGGGGGCAAGTGGGAGTACCCAGTGGTGGCAGGTGGTAGGACTGGAAGGCAAGTCTCCTGGCTGTGCCCTGGACCTTCCACTGCCCTGCACCTCTTGTTCCAGGGGTGCCCGAGGGAAAGGTCTCACCTTCTAGAGCGCAGAAAACAGCCCCCGCCCACTCCCAGTGACAGTGCTGCTCAGTGCCTGTCCCAGTCCATCTGCCCCCACCCTACCCAGTGTCTGTGGCCCTCCCCTCCAGCTTCCCCAGCCCCAGACTCATACCCCTGCAATGGCTAGGGAGTAGGGTGGACTGTAACTTAAAACAGCAAAATGAAACATGACCCTTTGCCTTCCTGCCCCTTTGGCCATTGAGATTGCTAATTGCTTAACTTTTAAACTTCCTAAAACACTCCACTGTCAGAACTAACACAAGTTCTTGCAACCACAGTGTCTGAATGGAAAGCGTCTCTTAAAAAAAAAGACAAGAGGGGAGCCTGGGTGGCTCAGCCCGTGAAGCATCCAACTCTTGATTTCCGCTCTGGTCATGATCTGTTTGTGGGTTCGAGCCCTGCATCGGGCTCTGTGCTGACAGTGCAGAGCCTGCCTGGGATTCTCTCTCTCTCCCTTTCTCTCTGCCCCTCCCCTGCTGACTCTCTCAAAATGAATAAACTTAAAAAAAAAAAAAAAAGGAAAACAAGAAAAAGCAGCAGTCGTGTGCCACAGCTTCCTGAGAGTCCCAGAAGCCAGAGCCACACAGACACAGAGGAATGCCAAGCCCCGGTGCCTGCCCAGGATGCGGGCAGCCCAGAGTGTTACGGGCTGCCCCCGCACAGCCTTCCAGCCACCCATGCCACACTGTTGCTCTCGCACAACTGACACCCAATTCTTGGACCTACATACTTGGGCACAAAGCAAAACCCACTAGCTGCTACTGTCACGTACAGTCAAGCCTTAACTCTACAGCAGTTCTGTGGCTTCTTACCCACCTCCAGGAAGCAGTCCCCTCCACCTGCCAGGCCTTAGATACAGAATCCTTCTCAAGATGGGAGTGACTGGGGGGAATCAGACGGGTAAGGGGGGGTTGATTCAGGTCTCACCTGGAATAGGGGTGTTCTGCTATCTTTGAACAAACTATAAACCATCATTCCTTTCGGCCCATTTTTCAATATCATACCTACAACTGTGCTGCATCACCTCTAGGAGATTTGGAAGGAAAACCAAAACTGGTCAGATCTCATTCTTCCATACACATAAAAATTACTTGAGAAGTTTGACACAGAATCCTGAGTTCCAGGATTTTAATTCAGTAGGTCAGGGGCAGGACTGGGAATGCACGTTTTAACCTGCCTCTCAGATGATGGTGACGCAGGATGTCGGTGACACTTTGAGACACGGTTGGGTGTACATTTGACAATGTATATGGCCTTTCACAAACATGAAAGGCCCCCTCCATCATGGTCACCATCCTACGAGAGAAGAGTGGCATCACTACTATGCTGTGGCTAAGGAAGCCAAGGTGTGGCGAGACCGGCTGACCTGCTACGTCATGGTACGGTCCCGTCTGCGCTGACTGAGCACAGGTGTCCTTCACCCTTCACGACAGCCTGCCCAGTTGCCATGACTATTTCTAAACCTTTCTACTGAGGTGAAAGGGACTATGTGCAATCTCCCTCATGGGGGTGGAGGCTCAGGACAGTCAAATGACTAATGCAAGGCATCGGACCTGGAGAAACAGGATGAGTCAGGCCGTGAATCTAGACTTCTAAGTCCCAGCTTTCACTCTCTCTGAAACAAAGAGTCAGTTCTTGCCATTTGCAGTGGTCACGTTCCAGAAAGTTGCCAATACTGATCCACCGCTCTCAAGGAAAATGCCTAGTTAGGTTCCTGTGAACCTCTAGTGGCCACATCTTTGTTAGAAAATGAATACGTAACCTTGATTTATGCTTCTGTATAGGCACCTTATTTAATACATATTGTTGATTCCTTAACGTTGAACTCACCACCAAAACAGTGCTCTAACTCACGGCCAGTGAATCCTATCTAACGTACGTCTTTGTCCCTGTAGGGCACATCACAGCCTTCTTGCTCTTAGGAAGACCATTTTAAACAGCTCTTAGGAGCCATTTTAAACAGCAAAATCAACAACAAGCACAAAAATGCAAAAAACATGGCACTCAACAACAGCCTGCAAAAAGGACACCCGTTCATAGCATGAGAGCTCCATTAGGGGGGCAGACTGGCGTCTTGTTCGCCCTCAGCTGGGAACGTGCGCCAGGGCGACTCCAATTTCTTGCCACGGTGTGTGTGTCTGTGAGCGACCGTGAAAGCACCATGAGTGTGGGTTTGGGGGTTGCCATAAATATTCGCCAGTAGGCAAATTTGCCAGTGTGGAATCCACGAGTCCTAAGGGCTGACGGTACATGCATGTGAGTGGGTGGCAGTAAATACTGAGGGTCAGCAGACCGTCTGCCCTTCAACGTCTGCTCTGCAGCCCTAGTCTTGCTGGGGCCGGGTGGGGGGGGCACTGCAGGCCACTTGGGACCTGGGCAGGAGCCTGACTCCACACCGGCTCCCTCCCCACTGTCCCCACCCAAACTTCCCTCGCCCGTTCTTAGCAGAGGCCCCGGCACTGTGCTGGAGCCAGGCTGCCCGGGTCTCCTGACACCCACGTGCAGTGGTACAGAACCGTATCTCCTTTGGGAGTTTCAGCCACCCTTGCAGATCATGTACAGAAAATTAAAATGAAGAAATCTTAGGCTCCTCCCCTCCCCCTAAAAACTGGAGCCAAACAGAAGCTGAAAGGTAAGGCCACTGCTGCCGCCACTACCATAGAGAAAACAAGGCGCAAGAGGACACTTTTCCTTCCACTCTCCGCTCCTTCAAATTATTTGTACTTTTGTATCCTTTCCGGGGCTCATCACGGCTAATCCACTAAGCCAGCAGCCTGGTGGGACCCCCTCGGCAGTGCCAGGGTTAACACTGTGACCTCCTTAAGCTGCTGAGGAGTCAGGTCTAATTTTATCCTATAACTGGATCTGTAGTCCTCTTTTTTTGCCCAAGTGCTGAGGTGTGTTGGGAAGCCCAGAGCCAGCACTTCTGGCAGCTTGGGAGGCAGTGGCCCTGCTTTTTGCTGAATGCAGAAAGCCAGAGCCTGCTTTCCTCTTGGCCCAGAGCCACCACACCCTGGGGGTTGAAATGGCAAGAGGCTGGTTAGTGCTGTGCTGGGGCCAGAACGCTTCCTTGCTTCCTGCCGACTCCCACCCCGATGCATCCTGTACTGAGCTGCCCCGAGCTGGGCACAGCAAACGGCCTCGGGGCAGCTCAGTACAGGATCCCTCAGGGAGGACGGAGGTCAGAGCTGGCCGCTGAAGCCCCCAGCACTGCACGGGCCCACTGGAGAGCCTTCGCTGCAGCATCTTCACAGCCCTCCCTCATTGCAAATCACCACACACCCCTGCTCCTCGGCCACACATGCTCACGCACGCCATGCACCCATCCCTGATAACCCTCCTAACTGGCTGGGAGATCACCATCCACCCCCCGGGCCTGTTTGCTTCACCCTTTCCTAGAAAGCAACAGAGCGACGTGTCTCAAGAAACATCACAGAGAACTGGTGCCTTGGGTTCACAGGATTTTTGACGGGTTCCAGGTTCAAGAGTCAGTGTTGTTCTAGGTCTATCACTGCTGGAGCTCTTCCTGCAGACTTGCGTTGAAATGGCATAGCCTAGGCAGACTCTGCTGTGCTCCCCGAGACCTGTCCCCCCTCCTCCAGATCCCCATAGCTTGGCTTTCAGGATAATATCAGCTACTGAGATTTACTGAGTGCTTTCACTCATCAAGGCATTTTTTCAAATCTGTATTTTTTGCACCCCCAGAGAGGTAATCAGCAGATGGTATTGTTTGCTGTTTTCTTGAGGAGGACAGGGATTCAGAGACACAGTTAGTAGGTTGGGAAACGAGAATCTGTGTCTCGAGGCCACAGCACCACTGTTCCTCCTGCATCATGCTGGGGGTGGCAGAGGGGTGAGCTCCCCTGCTGAAGGGGGAGACATGAGCAAGTGAGCAGCCATTCTCAGGACCAGCCACTCCACGAGGACCAGGCCATGCAGAAAGGATGCAGAAAGACAGTGTTACCTCCAAAGAGGCCATTTGAGGGGAGGGGCTAGAGATCACTGCTTGCCCCTTTTCAGGCTGGCCCGCTTCACTATCTGAGCCCCCTTCCTGCTCTCTATCAGGTCCGGCTGCAGGCTACTCCCTCTCAGCTCCACCTGGAGACAGCAGCAGAGACAGAACGCAGGACAGATCACACAGAGAGACAGGCAGAAAGTAGGCATGAGAACGACAGCACTTCCGGCAGCCGTGGAAACCCTGCCTGCCATGGAGGACAGAGGCACAGGGGAGACCAGAGGAGGTGAGCATGGTGCAGACTGGAGCCCAGACAGGGCGGGTGCACAGGTGAGCAGTTGGGAGAGGTGACAGGCGCTCAGAAGGGTGAGAGCCTCCGGGAGGCTGCAGCCGCCGCAGTACCTTGGCATGTGTCATAAAGTAATCAATATCAGCTTCCATCTCACTAGGGTCCTCCAGGGGCCCCTCAGCAATCACCTCCTCATGCTCCTGGGTGTCATCAGCACCAGATGAGTCTATCTGCCGAACAACTTTGCGAATGATCTGGAAGAGAGAGGGAAGGGAGAAAAGGCCCGTGAAGCCATTGAAACAGAGGATGAGAAGAGCAGGTCCCCGGGAGTGAGATCTGGGGGACAGGCAGCCTTTGTCCTTTGTCCTAAGGTGCCCTGCCATGAGTGGCCAAGAATGGGGACTGGTCTGTGACCACCACCCCCACCCCCATCACTGTGTGGAAAACAGGCTCTGGGCAGCCTCAGAGGGGCTAGAATTTGCAAATGGGTCTTAGCCGATTTCATTAATGATCAGTTTGCCTCTTCATATTGTTGGAAGTCACGCTGTCTTCCGTGCATTGTGAGCTCCTGAGGGCAAAGTGTATTTCCTTTTCATCTATGGTATTCCATGCAATTATGTTCCCTTATTCAGTCACCTGAATATTCCAACACTGTTTCCTCTGCACCTCCCATGTACTGGGACTGGGAGATGAAAACAAAATAAGACACAGTTCCTGTCTGCCTGAAGCACACTTTGTAAGAGGAAAGATGGCCACCTGAGTGGTCTTGCTTCAATAGCAGGAGCAGCACCACAGTGGAAACCCATACAAGGTCTTCCCTTTGCTCCTCCTCTCCCTTCTGCCCATGCCTATTACGGTGCCCAAAACCTGACAGGCAAAATCAGGTCTACTGAACTAAAATCTGCTACCCATTCAATGCACCTCCACAGCCCTTTTGGTTTCACAGGCCCATGGTAGTTCGGGGCCACCACCTTTCTGTCTTACAGCTGTTTTCAGGGCTAGACGTTGCTGGACTAGGTTTGGGCTGTTCCATGGAGCCTGGTCCTTCTGGAACAAAGTAGCAGGAGCTGAATTCAGGCTGAATCAGTAAAGTACCTTTGAGGAATGTCATACCGGACCTCAGAAGACCAGAGCTCCCGGCACCTGAACCTGTCTCTTTGGAGCCATGTTTACCCTCTGTTAGGGCAGCAGCGAGAAGCTGGGAGGTGAGTCCAGCACCATCTAGCCCCCCTGTGTCTCTCCAGCTCAGGAGGACTCTGTGCACCCACCTTCTTGGTGACAATGTTGCCCTGCTCATCTGTGAACTGTTCCTCTGTCACCTGCTCCCCTGGAATACTCTGAAACTCATTCCCCTAGGATTGGAGAAAAGGAGAAAATTCAGTATTCGTAAGCGGGTAGTCTGGGAAAGAGGTGGCGGATGAAGAAAAGAGTGGGAGCCAGCAGCCACAGGCGGACAAATCCCCACTGCGGCAGGAAACTCCAGCTCAGCAAGTGGTGGCACACAAACCGAGAGCTCCAAGCGCGAGCAGTGCCCCTGGGGGCCGTGGGGCCCGAAGATGGGATGGAGCCCCAAGCTTGCAAGATTGATACCCTCAACAGGGAGCAGGCAAAACCAGGCTGGTTACATAAGTTTTACAGAGGAGGCCCTGAGGCAGGAAGCGAGGCACCTAATTTCGATTTCGACAGCACTTTCCGGTGTAGAAAGCCCTTCCACAGACACTGAGGCCGGGAGTGTGGCCTCCCAAGTCCCGGAGCTGAGCCTCCGGTGCAACCGCGGCGCAGTGGGCTGTGCAGAATCCACACCCAGACCCGCTCCTGCGGCAGCGCCCAGCCCCTGACGTGGGGTCCCGCACCGCCCCCCAGCTGCTGCCCGCGCACATGGCAGTGCCGTGCCCTCAGCCCTGCCTCCTGCCTGGTGGTTACCTTCAGGAAAACCCGACGCCGGACCACCCTCGTGGAGATGGTCTCCTCGTCGTCACTCACGCCCTCGCTCTCCCCCAGCTCCTTGTCCAGCTCCTGGTGGATGTGCTTCAGCACAAAGCACAGGGAGCCCTTGACAATGTGCATCACGTTCTGACAGCTGACCAGAAAGAAGCCCAGGAGCACTAGGGTGACCAGGAGCTGGGTGATGAAAGTCCACATCCTCACCTCCTCAGCAGCTGGGCCCTCCAGGGACTAGCAGGACTAGGGGTCCGGCCACTGTGGGGGTCCAGTCTCTCATTCTCCTCTGGGACTCCTGAGTGCCCCTGGGGCCCCTTCCATTCTCTCTCCGCAGGAGACTGGACGGCCCCTCACCACAACTGCCCTGCTGAGTGCCCTCCTGCTGAGCTGCCCTAGGCTCTGCCCTCACGCCTGGGTGACATCAGGCCTCGATAATTTTAGCTCCCCAAACCAGCTGCTGGGGCTGTCCAACTGGGCTAGAAGGGAGCTGGCAGGTGCGCCTGTCCTGGGCACTGAAAGCGCATGTCAAAGTCACTCTGTGAGTAACTGGTGCCCCATCCTGTGCTCTTGCCCTCCAGGCCTATGTGAACTACAGGCAGTGCTGCCCAGGAACATGTTCCCTTTCAGGGACTCCAGGAAAGCTGTTTGAGAACGTGGCTACTTGTGTGTTTCCCTGGTCTGTTACTGCCGTGATGAGAATGGAGTTCACCCCCATGTGCAGGGATGGGACTGGCTAATACCCTGGACAGACAGTTAGGGGTTTCTTTCAAAAATAGCCCTGGGACGAGTGATTTGCTCAGGCCTAGCCAAATTAGCCCAGTGGGGTCCACACTGGTGGTGGGGCCCCCTGGAAGCCCTTGCAGTTCCCATCAGCCCCGAGGGCCCTCTGCACTCCCCGCCCCCTTTACCGGGCACAGCAACCCTAAACGTAAGCGTTTAACTGGTGTGTCTATTTAAGGCCTGTCCTCAAAGGCTCTTCCCATGCCGGGCTGTCAACGCCCACGAGCAGGAACCATGCGCTTTAAGCTTGTCTTTACAGAGCTGATTCACAAATGCAGAGGGCAGCAGCTGCCGCAGAGAGGAATTTCACTTTCGGGATCAAGCTGTTCCTCTTTGAGTAACAGGGAACAAAGATCTGGGACACAGCCAGCTGACCCTGCAACTCACTCACTGTAAGGGCTTGGGAAACCTGGGTACCTTCTCTGGGCCTCAGTTTCCTCCTTCTGTAAAACAGGGACGACTAGGAGTGAGTACTGCTGGCAGGCAGGATTCTACGTGCATTTCATACACTAACCCAGTTAAGCCTTCCGACGACCCTGCCATTTTTCCATTTTACACAGAGGAAATAGAGGCACAGAGAGGTTAAATAACTTGCCTGGTCAAAGAGTAAGGAAATGACTCAAGTTTCAAACTCCCATCACTACACAATACTGCCTTGTTTCAACAAGGAAGCACCTGGAAAAAATAAAAGCCCATGGCACATGCAAAGGAGCTGGGCACTGGAGGGCATTCATTGTTAGCCCAGATAAGAGTCCAACTTCAGATATTTCCATCTGGGGTCTCAGAGGAGAATGTCCTACAGTCATCTCAGGCTTGCCTTCCTGGCTCCAAATTGGAGGGCATCTCTCTGTCAGTGTTTCCAGAGACTTACTGGAAATACTAGTAAATGGGCTCTTTGGAAACCCTTGCCTTCAATGGGCCTCATTATCATCTCTGGGGTCCCATCAGATGACGAGGACAACAGCTCACCCACAACATCCAATCCTGTCCTAGATTTGGAAGGCATCAGGCCTGGGGGCCCTTCATAGCCACTCATTCCGACTGGGAAACGGGATCCGGACTCCCCTGGCCCTGACACTGGTTCACTGTGTGACCCTGGAGAAGCTTCTCTGGAACCTCAGTTTCCTCAATGATAAATGAGGCAGTTGGACCCTATGACCTAGAAGGTTTCTCTCATGATCCCCTAGAGTGCCCTTGCTTTTTCCCCAGTCCTCCCATGACCAAAGGCTGACTGCAGAGGGGCCATGCATAAGAAGGCTCCTGGTGTCCTTCTCTTTCCCAAGGATTCAGGATCATAGACCCAGTTAAGAGCACCCATGCTCTCAGCCCAGTGCTTGCTATTAGGAGCAGTAGAAGTGCCAAAGGCTAGCCTGATGGCCAAGAATGCACAGGGTGGTCTGGGGTTAAAAATGGACACAGCTGCCTATCTTGTCCAAGTCACATACTTGGAGGGAAGTATCTAAATAAAACCATATTGGATTCCTAGCAGTTCTTTGCAGCCAGCAGCCCAGCATTATTGTGCAGCTAACCTGGTCGTGGGGGCCCCAAGGTGCCTGCTAGGGCTCAGGTTCAGGTAGGGCAGAGAGAGAAGAGAAAGCAGCAGAGGGGAGAGAGAAGAGGAAAGGGCTCCCAAATGAGGAAACAGTGCTGACTGAACCATAAGAAACCAAATGAGACGCAGAACACATCATTTATGCACACGCTAAAAATGCATATGCACGGAATGGCCATGCAGATTTTATAAAAGAGCATACATTAAAAAGGCACAGCTTAATAAGGTATCCGGGATTTGTTTCAAAATAATATGTTGGGGGAGAGAAAAGTGGAGAAGGTATAGATGAAACAAGATTGGCCATAACTGGGTAACTGTACAGCCTGGGTGGAGTGTGCATGCAAATTAATATGCTATTCTGTTTTTGTATTTATTTGCGATTTTTCAAAATAAAAAATTTTTCCAAAAACACATTAAAATGGATGTCTACGGGAGTGGGAATGTTTGGGGGCAAGAGAATGTGAAAGGGGAGTGAAGCTAAAGCAAACAGATAATAAGTACAGCAGGGCAAACCCAAACAGAGGAGGGAGGCCTGAGGTAGGCAGAGACCAGAAGTCAGGAGCGAGGCCAGCAGGCCTCTCCTGGTCCACCTGAGGAGCCCCCCACAGGATCACAGAACTCCTGAGCCAGTGCACCTTGGTGGTAATCCATTCATTCCTCCTTTACCAATGAGGAAACCCAGATGCCAAGAAGAGAGTGGCTTGTCCGTGGCCACACTGACCATGGTGGGACCAGGATTAGTCTAACACTCAGGTCTCTCTGCTCTACACCCTTCCTAAAACACACCACGGAAAAAGAAAACAAACAAAAACCATGGCTTGGGAATCAGCCAGACCTAAGTGCAAAGCCTGCCTCTCATCCTGTGACCTTGGACAAGCGGCTTGACCGTCAGCTGCCACATGGGAATGACAACAGAGACCCGAGGCAGTGTGAGCATGACATCATATGCCGTGTGCCTGGGATGCCCTGTGAATGTTACTTCCTTCCCTCAGCAGAGACCGGGGCTTTGTATCCTTGCTTCTAGAGAAAGTGAAGTCACAGCCACAACTTTTAAAGAAAGGAAGCATGCTTGGCCTAGGGCTTGATAGAATGAGAGGCTACCCTGGGCCTCAGGCCCCTCCAGTGCTGGCAGGCATCAGCAGGTGCCTCTGTGGGCGTCTCACCTCTGCCATCTGGGAGAAAGTGCTCCGAGCCTCCTGCACCCACTCCTGGTGGCTTTGTCGTCTCCGTTCCCTGTCGGCCTGCAGGCTCTCAGCCTCTGGTTGCTCCTCCCAAATGTGCTCAGTTGCAGACATCAGGACCTTCTCATACTCCTGAGATCCACTGGGCTCCAGCTCTTTGATGGTGGTGACCGTACTCTGGAATGAGTGTGGGCCACGTACGACCTCCTCTTGCCAGGAACTTTGTGCAGCATCTTGTAGGTATGAGACAATGGAGCCTTCTTCCTCCCAGTCCTGCAATCTGGGGTCCAGGAAGAGAGAAAGGGCACTGGGTCGCCCTTCAGTCTCTGGCCGCTCAGATACCCTCCCCCTCCAGAGCGCTGGCTCCATGTCCCATACTGCACACCCGAGGGACGGGACTGCATGAGCAATTACACATGGTCAGCACATAGCTGACTGCCCTGTCCAGAGAGGCACAAGTGGCCCATTCCTGCTGTCCAGGTGGAGAGGCCACGGGTACCAGTGCCACTGGCCCATCCCTTTAAGTGGCTGGCTTTTCACCCTGGGCTCCTGAGGCACTTGGCTCACACTGATGGCTGTCACCCAGGTCTCCATGCCCATCACCTCCTCTGCCTCCCTCCAGCCCTCCAGGCCACCTGCACTCCACAGTCCTTATCCCAGTGCTCATCCAATAAGGCGACCACTCTCTCCCTGTGGAAACACAATCTTCTATGGCTTCTGGATACCACATTTGCCTGGTTTTCCCCCCTCTCTCTGGCTACCACTTCTCAGTGTCCTTTGTCAGTTTCTCCTAATTTCTCTGACTTCTGAGCACTGGGCCACCCCAGGGCTCAGTTCTCAGACCTCATCTCTACCTACATCTACCTCCTAAGTGAGCTCGTTCAATCCATGGCTTCACATCCCACCTGTGTCCTCATGATGCCCAGGTGTGCACACAGAATCTCTTCCTCAAGCTGCAGATGTATATGCCCAGCTGCCTCCTGAATGTCTTTGCTCTGGGGGGCTCTAACAGGCATCTCAGGGATAGCACGATCAAATCCATACTCCTGACTTCCCCCCCCCTCCCTGTTCTGCCCAGTCTTCCCCACCCTGCACTACATAGCCTCTTCATCCTTCCAGTTGTCAGGTCAAGGACACTAGGGAACTCTTAGACTTCTCTCTCTCACACTCCATGTCTTATTTGTCAGCAAACCTCGTTTGTTCAACTTTCAAGCATATAACCTGAACACAATCATTTCTTACCACCAGCACTGCCGCCATCTTGGTCCATACTAGTAGCAACTCTTACCTCCTGGCTCATCTCCCTGCCTCTGCCTGACCCCTGGCCCTGTCAGGCTGTTCTCAAGGCAGCTGCCACATCACCTCACTCCCTCTGCTCAAAACCCTCCAGTGGCTCACCATCCTACCCAATGAATGCCAAAGTCTTTCTAGGAACTCAAGGCTGGACGTGTCTGGCCCCATTAGCTCCTTCCATCACTCTGCTGTGATCAGTGACCTTCTCACTGGTCCTTGACTAGGCCATGCATGTTCTACCACAAGACCTTTGCACTGGCTGGGTCTTCTGCTGGATATGTCCCCTCTGGTATTCATACGATTCACCCCTTAATTCCTTCTGGTCTTCACTCCAACGTCACAGACTCAGGCCTCCCCTGCTACCCAATCCCTCATTTTGGCCATCCCCTCTCCACACAGGTATGTGCATCCCACCCTCTTCCCTCCTTTATTTTCCTTTTTAGCTCTATCATCTAACTTTCCCCTTTTAAATACTTTCCATTTATTTGGCTTTATCTCATTTATTGTCCATTTCCTCACTAGATCACACACTCTCTGCAGATGGGAGACTTTTCTGTGTTTGGTTCAATGCCACATCTCCAGCACCGAGGCACGTTTATAGGTGCCTGGCACACAGTAGGCACGCAATACATACTGTTGGGTGAGTGAACGACATTCATCTGTCCCCACCGGAGGGCTGACCAAGGATAGAGAGCCAAGCTGTACCACATCCCGCACTGGCACCAGGCCTTCCGGTTCCCCATTTGGTGGCCCTGCTGGGATAGTGGTGCAGGGGCTGGCACATAGTGTGCTCTCAATGCCTGCTGAATGAATGGTTACCACAGGTTGTTGGGTGATGGCCTCTGTCACAGGCATGCCAGTATTTCACTCTACTCAGTCTGTCCAATTCTCCCCACTAAACAAAGGATTCGTTTAGGAAACAAAACCAAACCAAAATAAATCCCTGCTGTCTCCTCTTGTAAATGGCTTTCTCTTCCCTCCTACATCGGTACTTGGGTCACACTGAGTGGACCCGGTCAGACTGGGCTTCTGAGAGGGTCTGAAGGGGGATGTGGGTGGGAAGAGGAAGTGGCCAGACCTGAGCAACCTGGGTGTGCTGGCTGTGCACAGCCTTCAGGGAGCATGTAAACTCTCTCCTTGCGTTAGGGAAAATATGGAAGAAAGGGCCACTGTGGCCCAGTTCCTATGCCAGTCCAGGAAGGCCAAAGTGACCCTCCACATTCTGCCCAGCCCTAGGGTATGGTGGGCCCAGTGCCATGGACGTGAGTCGAGCCTGTGGCTTCTACAGCATCTGCAGAAGGCCCTTCTGCCTGAACCATCCAAGCTGCTGTCCTGCTACAGGCACAGGAGCATCCCAGGAGAATCACCCATCTCTCAGTAGATGAAAGCTCTGTCCTGCCCCAATAAGCCCACCAGCCTCACACTTTCAAAGGGGGACAGTTTCAAAGGGGGCACCATTATCAGCTCGGTCACACTCAAGGTGTGAGACTGCCTGAATAACTTCCCTGGGCCCTGCTCCTTCTGCGTTTCTAAATATGGTCTTCAACAGCAAGCACCCAACAGAAAGGGCCCAGAGCACCTACCCTCAGCTGCACTTTGGAGAGGTGGCTCTACCAAGCCTTACAATCTCTCTCTCCTAGCGCCCTTCCCTGTCCCAACGACCCGGCCTCTCCCCTGCTGGCCACACCCAGGGGCATCCTGGGCGAGGACTGGCCTTTACAGATCACTGTTCCACTCCTACAGGACAGAGGGCTGAGCGAGGGCTGGGTGACTTCACAGGCCAGCTGGCGCCACACTGAGCTGCTTTGCTCCTGGGCAGTTAGAGCGCAGGGTCAAGGTCAGCGGCAGCACCTAAGCATTCCCTCTGTACTCACTGTCAGGCACCATCTCACCCGAAGCCCAGGAAGACGAAACATATCCTGTCATGGCAGCCCGGCCCTTACCTGTCCTGGCTGGTCTCCATCACCCGACTCACGCTGGGGGATTCTGTGATGTGGGCTTGCACCCTCTGCTGGCCTGAAACAAGAGACACTTCATTCTCTGAGTCCTGACCTACACCTGTGGAGTCCTCCTGACTCTTATGACCTGGCAGCTTCTCTTCTGACCTCTGACCTTCTTCCTGGTCAAGCAAATCGATAAGGCCATTTGTGGCATCTGAATCCACTGTGTCATCCTCCACAAGGTCCAGAGAGCCCAGCGTGGGGCCCTGGGGTCCCTCGGAGAGCACCCCTTCCAGCTTCCACTCATGGCCGGTGGCGTCAGAGTCCTCGGCCTTGCTGCACTCCAGAGAGGAGTCCTCAGCAGTGACCAGGGAGGGTGTGAGGCCCGCAGACCACACCTGCATGTCAGACATCTCCAGCATGGTGTCATGCTCCGTGGCCGCCAATGGGATGGCATCTATGACGGCCACCTCGTTCCAGTACTGGTCTGCACGCAGCGGAGAGGGAAGTGCGTACTGCAGGGAGGCAGGGGACAGCAGCTCGTCCTGCAGCGAGGAGTAACCTGGATGGGCAGACAGAGGGCAACATGCTCCAGAAGCGATTTTTGTCACACACACTTACGTGCAAATCCACACACACGCACACGCCTGTGCATGCACGCACACGCAAACACACACACACACACACACACACACACACACACACACAGAGGCACAGCCATTGAAAATGCATGCACATTCCGGGGAGGGGGCTTTCCAAGCTCCGTGTCCAATGCTCAGGCTTGTGGCTGCTGCCCCGGGCACCAGGGCAGGAGAAACAAGGCTCTGTGGGGGACAGCCAGGAAGTAGGGGGTGGAGACGAGGGATCCTTTGCTGAATGGCAAAGAGAAGAGATTGGAATTCTTTCTTGTCCAGTTCAGAGCGCTAGATCAAGAAGCCTTGAGTCAAAGGATTTGTGCTCCAATCTGTCTAACCAGAGGAAAGCCCACTTCTTGATGTCTGGGCAGAAAGAAATGTTGCTCTTTCTTTGCTTGAAACATTCCTTTAGCACAGTCCTTGGGGTATCAGTCAGGAATGTACCTTCAAGGGAGGGTACTGCCCACCCAGGTCTGGGGGCAATAACCAAGCTGCCTTGGAGGGGTCTAACGGGGTGCACCGAACACCCACCCTCCGAGCGCTGGTCAAATGGCAAACCATTTGGTGCCAGATGAAGTAACTTTTCCTCAAGTTGCAGACTGGTTCTGGAAATGCTGAGTGCTCTAAAGTGGCACAAGGGAGAGTTCTAAGCATTCAAAATAGGAGGCCAGGTCAGAGGGCAGCAGGAGGCCCCGGCACATCTGCCCTGACGCTCCTGGCCCTGCTCAGTTCACACCAGCTCCAGGTCAGCAGTCAGCCAGCTCAGGCCGCTGCATGCATAGCCCGAGGGTCACCACAGCCTGTTCCTCTGGCTACTCCTTGAGACTGGCTCAGACAAGAGGCCCTGCTAGCCTTCTGGTTGGCTCTGGCACTGGCTCCCTGACGTTCAGCAGCAACTAGGAGCCTGGGTGAGTGGCACGTGCACGTGTATGAGGAATCTGAGTGCGAGCTGAAAGGGCACGTTCTGTCAGTTGGCCCCTCTGCTCTCCTCCAGCCAGGAGTGGGGGTCCATGGATAGGGCAAAGAGGGCCTCTGCCTCCCCTTCAGAGCTGGTACCCATCTGTGGGTGGGAGAAGGGACCGGAACACAAGCTTCTCCAGTCAGCTCAGCTCGTCTGGGGAACCGGGGTTTAGAGCAGGACCCCTGGGGATGGGCGAGGCCGCCCCTACAGCGTCTCTAAGGACCTCCCTGTGCCAGAGAGGCCCCTAACCTAGCGTTCAGACTCTCCATCCCGCCGTTCACCCCTCACCACCCCACATCCAGCTCTTCCCAGGGCCTGGCCTTTCTTCCGGCCGCATGGACCCTCCTATCCCAAGTCTGGAACTCAGCTCCTGCTCTCCCAGTTCTTCTCTACTTGACACAATACCATCTGCTGCTCTCCTCATTAACTCACTTGTTCAACCAAAAGGTGTGAACTGAGGCCCGCTTACGTGCCAGGTACCGTGTGAAGGGCTGAGGATTACAAACACACCAACGCACACAAACAAGACAGGTTCCCGTCATCCTCTTTTTTCATGACGTTTTCCCTGAGACTTGAGCTCACCTTGTTTTGGCAATCTCTGAGCCCATCCTATGTTCTCTCACTGAGCTGGCTCATGGGACTGTACACCCTTTGAGGGCAGGGGTGGTGTCTCCCTCCTCCTCCCACTTTCTTAGAACAGGATTGGGAATCCGTTGGCCAGAGCGCTCCAGAGTGTGAGGAGGGTACAGGAGCCAGAGTGGATGACCTCAGCCATATTTAGCCAAACCACAACTGCTGACTTAAAGATGTGTTCCAGGAGCCAGGAGCCATGCTGTGTGATTGACATACAGCCTCCCTTAATCTTCCCAGGAGAGTTCTCTCGCTGACCGATCTCTACAAGTCTATGTGATTCCAGGTCCCAAAATGAGAAGGAGGACGAAGAGACCATCAGGTGGTGGGGTGGCTGGGAGGGCAGGGCTGCGTTTGCCAAGACTAAAGGACTCCCCTTTCAGCTCTGGCCAAAAGAGGAGGAACAAAGAGGAGGTGGGAAAGTAGGAAAAATGGACAGAACAAATCTTCCCATGTTAAATCAAAGTGACTGTATGTGAAACCATGACCCATTGGGAAACCAGGGCCAAGGGCCTTCAAACCATCCACAGTAATCTCTCTGGAATATATGTGAGCCGAACATTTTAGAGTCAAGTGATTATTCTCTTCTTATTCTTGAAGGCATTATCGTATTATTGCAGTTACTAATTGAGCATCCATTTTGTATAGAACATACCAAATATGTTATTTTTAATTGTCACAACAACCCTGTGAGTAAGGCAATATCACTCCTACTTTATAGATTAGGGAACTAGAGGTACAGCAACTAGCTCAGGGCACATAGTAAGAGTGGTCTGGTCTACTAGATTTTGCCATTAGCATCTTTTAAAATTGCTTTATTGAGGTATAGTTGACATACAGTAAGTGTGCATATTTAAAGCAGATAATTTGATGAGTTTCATGAAACCATCACCACAATGAAAAGAGGGATATTCATCACCCTTGAAAGGTGTCTTCATGCTTTATAATCCTTCCTTCTGTGTCCGTGTTCCCAGGTAACCACTGATCTGCTTTCTGACACTATACATTAGTTTGCATTTCCCAGAACTTTATATAAATGGAATTAGACAGTATGTACTTTTTTTTTAAATCTGGCTTCTTTCACTTGGCCTATTTGGGTAACATCCTTGCTGTTGGATGTATTGATGATTTATCCATTGTTAGTGCTGAGCTGTATTCCATTAGATGCACCACAGTTTATCCATTTACCTGTTAATCGACATTTGAGTTGCTTCCAGTCCGGGGCTGTTACAAATAAAGCTGCTTGTCTATGTGAACATATGCTTTGTTTCTTTAGGATACACACCTAGGAGTAGCGTGGCTGGATCATATGATAGGTGTACTTTAACGTCTTAAGAAACAAAAGTGCTTTCCAAATTGGCTGTTTCATTTTACATTCCCACCAGCAATGATATGAGAGTGCCAATTCCTCCCTATCCTCAGTGACACCTGGTATGATCAACCTTTTTCATTTTAGCCATTCTGACAGGGGTGTAGTGGTATCTCCTTGTATTTCCCTAATGGGTATTAGTGTTGAACACCTTTTTATGTGTTTCTTTGCCATCTTTGTATCTTCGGGGTTAACTGTTCAAATCTGCTCTGCTAAAAACTGGGTTGTTTGTTTTCTTATTATTGAGTTTTGAGAGTTCTTTACATATTCTGGATACAAGTCTTATATCAGATGATTATTTCCAATATTTCTTCCCAAACTGTAGCTCATCTTTTCACTTTCATAATAGTGTATTTTGAAAAGCAGGTTTTTGTTTCTGAAGAAGCCCAATTTACCAATTTGTTCTTTGACAGATTGTGCTTATGGAGTTGGGGCTAAGAAATCTTTGCCTTACCCGAGATTTCTAAGGTTTTCTTTCATGTTTTCTTCTAGAAGTTTTAAGGTTCTATGTTTATTTCTAGAAGTTTTTATGTTCAGTTTTACATTTAGTCTACCATCCCTTTTGAGTTAAGTTTTGTATATGCTGATGCAAGGTAGGAATCCAAGTTCATTTTTGCTTATGAATATCCAATTGTTCCAGCCCCACTTGCAAAAATTATCCTTTATCCACCAAACTGCCTTTGTACTTTTGTTGAAAATCAGTTGTTCATATATATATATATGGATCTGTTTCTGGACTCCATTCTGTTCCACTAATTCATTCATCTTTATGACAGTACCACAACTGTAATAATTACTGTAGCTTTGTAACGAGTCTTGAAGTCAGGTAGTGTGAGTCCTCCAATTTTGTTCATTTTCAAAGTTGCCTTGGATATTCTAGGTCCTTTACATACGAATTTTAGAATGACTTTGTTTACAAAAAAAGCCTACTGGGGTTTTGATCAGGATTGCATCAAACATACAGATCCTTTAAAGGAGAACTGACAATATCAAGTCTTCTGACCCATTAACAAGGTGCACCTCTACATGTATTTAGGTCTTCTTCAACTGCTTTCAGTAATGTTTTGTAGTTTCCAATGCATAAGTCTTTCATTTTATCAGATTTTTCTCCAAGTATTTCAATGTTTTCAATGTTATTGTAAACGATATTCTTTTCAAAATTTCAATTTAAAATTGTTCACTGCTAGGATAAACAATATAGAAATTCAATTGATTTTAGATACTGAACTTGTATCCTGCAACCTTACTAAACACACTTATTAATCACTTTTTGTAGATTCCATTAGATTTTTTATATTGGTGATCTTATTGTCTGTGAATAGAGACAGTTTACTTCTATCTTTCCAATCTGGTTGCTTTGTATTTCTCTTGCTTATTGTACTGGCTAGCATCTGTATTTTTTTTTTTTAATTTTACTTAAATCCAAGTTAGTTAACATATAGTGCAATAGTGGTTTCAGAAGTAGAATTTAGCGATTCATTGCTTGCATATAATACCCAGTGCTCATCCCAACAAATGCCCTCCTTAATGTCCATCACCCATTTATCCCATCCCCCCACCCAACACCCCTCAAGCAACCCTCAGTTTGTTCTTTGTATTTTAAGAGTCTCCTATGGTTTGCCTCCTTGTTTTTATATTATTTTTCCTTTCCTTCCCCTATGTTCATCTATTTTGTTTCTTAAATTCCACATATATTTATTTTTGTCTGAAAAATATAATTTCTCTGAACCATATATTTATCTTTCTCTGATTTGTTTTGTTTAACATAATACATTCTAGCTCCATCCACCTTGTTGCAAATGGCAAGATTTCATTTTTTTTATCACCGAATAATATTCCTGTGTGTGTGTGTGTGTGTGTGTGTGTGTGTGTGTGTGTGTATACCACATCTTCTTTATCCATTCATCAGTCGATGGAAATTTGGGCTCTTTCCATAATTTGGCTATTGTTGATGGTACTGCTATAAACATTGGGATGCATATGACCCTTCAATTCAGCATTTTTGTATCTTTTGGATAAAAACCCGGTAGTGCAATTGCTGAGTCATAGGGAAGCTCTATTTTTAATTTTTTGAGAAACCTCCATACCGTTTTCCAGAGTGGCTGCACCAGATTGCATTCCCACCAGCAGTGCAAAAGTGTTCCTCTTTCTCTGCATCCTTGCCAACATCTGTTGTTTCCTGAGTTGTTAATTTTAGCCATTCTGACAGGTGTGAGGTGGTATCTCATTGTGGTTTTGATTTGTATTTTCCTGATGATGAGTGATGTTGAGCATCTTTTCATGTATCTGTGAGCCATCTGGATGTCTTCTTTGGAAAAGTGTCTGTTCACGTCTTTTGCTCATTTCTTCATTGGATTATTTGTTTTTTCAGGTGTGAGTTTGATAAGTTCTATATAGATTTTGGATACTAACCCTTTATCTGATATGTCATTTGCAAATATCATCTCCCATTTCCATTTGGTTGCCTTTTAGCTCTGTTGGTTATTTCCTTTGCTATGCAGAAGTTTTTATCTTGAGGAGGTCCCAATAGTCCGTGTTTGCTTTTATTTCCCTTGCCTCTGGAGACATATCTAGTAAGAAGTTGCTGTGGCTGAGGCCAAAGAGGTTAGCATCCCTAATGTTGAACAAAAGCAGTGAGAGTAGGCATCATTGTCTTGTTACTACGTAACATTCAGTTCATCAATTCATAAGCATTGAGTCTCTTACCATTAATGTAATGTTAGCTTTAGGTTTTTTACAGATATGCTTTATCAGGTTGAATGAATTCCTTTCTATTCCTACTTTGCTAGGAGCTTTTTGTTTGTTTTCTAACAAGGAATGGATGTTGGAATTGTTAAATACTTTTTCTGCATCTATTGTGGTAATCATATGCTTTTTCTTTTTTAGTTTATTAATCTGATGACTTACATTGATTTGTCATTTATATTCTTTTAAATTTGTTAAGGTGTGTTTTATGGCCCAGATTATGGCCTACTTTGGTGAATGCACCATGTGAACTTGAGGAGAATGTGTATTCTGCTGTTGTTGGATGAAGTAGTCTACAGATGCCAGTTACATCCAGTTGATGACGGTAGTGTTGACCAATTCTCTGCCTACTGGGTCTGTCCATTTCTGATACAGGGTTGCTGAAGTTTCCAACTCTGATAGTGGATTCATCTATTTCTCCTTGCTGCTCAGTTTTTGCCTCTCATAGTTTGATGCTCTGTTGTTAGGTACATACACGTTAAGGATTATTAGGTCTTCTTGGAGAATTGATCCCTTTATCATTATGTAATGCTCTTCATTATCTCTGATAATTTTCTTTGCTTTGAAGTCTGTTCTGTATGAAATTAATCTAGCTTCCTCTACACTCTTTTGATTAGTGTTAACATGATGTATTTTTGTCCATGTATTTACTTTTAATCTACATGTGTCTTTATATTTAAAGTGGGTTTCATGTAGACAAGATGTATTTTTTGATCCATTCTGACAGTCTTTTAATTGGTACACTTAGACCACTGACACTCAAAGTGTTTACTGATAGTTGGATTAATATCTATCATATTACTGTTTTCTATTTGTTGCCCTTGTTCTTTGTTCCTATTTTTATCTTCTACTCTTTTTCTGCCTTTTGTGGTTTTAATTGAGCATTTTATATTATTCTATCTTTTCTCCTTTCTTAGCATATTATTTATGCTTCTTTAAAAATTTTTTTTAGTGGTTGTCCTAGAATTTGCAATATACACTTCTATAGTCCACTTTCAAATAGCACTATAGCACAGGTAGTGTGAGTTCCTTACAACAAAATTATCTTAATTCCTCCCTCTCATCCCTTCTACCATTGCTGTGCTATCACTTGTTCATTTCACTTATGTATAAGCACATATATATGTGTGTGTGTATGTGTACATGCATAAGATATGTACAGAAGCATACATAATTGAATACATTATTGCTATTAAACAAACTGTAGATCAACTAAGAGCAAGAAAACTTAAATTTTTATTTAATTTTCACAATCTTTCTTTGATGCTCTTCCTAACTTTATGTACGTTCAGGTTTCTCACCTATATTGTTTTCCTTTTCTCTAAAGAACTTCTTTTAATACTTTTTGCAAGGCAGGTCTGCTGGCAACAAATTCCCTCAATTTTTGGTTGTCTGGGAAGTCTATTTCTCTTTCACTTTTGAAGTATAATTTTATAGGATACAGAATTCTATGTTGGTGTTTTTTCCTCTCAACACTAAATATTTCACTCTACTGTCTTCTTGTCTGCATGGCTTCTAGGAGAAGTCAGATGTAATATTATCTTTGTTCCTTTATGGGTAAAGTGGTTTTTTTCACTATCCCCACCCCCCCCACCCCAGAATTTTTTTCCTTTCTCTTTGACTTTGTGTGATTTGAAAATGATATGGAAAAGTATAGTTTTGGGCATTTATCCTACTGTATTCTCTGAGCTTTCTGGATCTGTGGGTTGGTGTCTGATACTAATTTGGGGTAAATTTTCAGTCATTATTATTTTTTCAAATATTTATTCATTCCTTTCTTTCTTCCCCATCTGGTATTGCCATTATATGTATGTTATACCTTCTGTAGTTGCCCCAAACTCCTTGTATATTCTATTCTTTTTTTTTTTTTTTTTTTTGGTCTTCGTTCTCTTTACTTTTTGGTTTTGGAGGTTCCTGTTGACAGAGCCTCAAGCTCGGAGATCCTTTCCTCAGCTGTGTCCAGTGCACTAGTAAGCCCATCAAAGGCATTCTTCATTTCTGTTACAGTGCTATCGCTAGTATTTCTTGCTGGTTCTTTTTTAGGATTTCCATCATTCAGCCAATCTGTTCTTACATGCTGTCTACTTTACCCATTAGAGCTCTAGCATATTCATCACAGGGGTTTTTCCTATTTTTTAAAATGTTTAGTTACTTTTTTTGAGAGAGAGATAGAGCATGAGCAGGGGAGGGCAGAGAGAAAGGGAGACACAGAATGTGAAGAAGGTTCCTAGCTCTGAGCTGTCTGCCCAGAGCCTGACACAGGGTTTGAACTCACGTACCATAAGATCATGACCTGAGCCAAAGCCAGACACTTAATCGACTGAGCCACCCAGGCACCCCAATCATAGTTGTTTTAAATTCCCAGTCTGGTAATTCCAACACCCCTTGCCATGTCTGGTTCTAACGCTTGCTCTGTCTCTTCAAACTGTGTTTTTTTGCCTTTTAGTACATCTGACACCTTTTCCTTGAAATCCAGATATGATATCCTGGATAAAGGAACTGCTGTAAATAGGCCTTTAGTAATGCAGTGGTGAAGTGTGGGGGAAGGGGAAGCATTCTATCGTCCTATGATTAAGTCTCAGACCTTTAGTAAGCCTATGCCTCTGGACTGTGAACTTGACAAGTATTACAAAAATTTCCCCTTTACTTTAGATGGGAAAAGATGGCTAGCATGGGCTGGAGTTAGGTATTTTATTTTCTTTCTCCCAAGAGGAAGGCTAGGTGACCGGAGTTGGGTAGTTCCCTCCCCCAGATCAGTTAGGCTCTGATAGTAACCCCAGGGTGTTAAGCTCTCCTTAAGTAGTTTCCCCTGAAGGCAGGCCTTGTTAAGAACAACAGTGCTCTGGCATAATTAAAAATAGTTCCTTTTCTCCTCCCCCTGCTGGAAGCACAAGGGGATTTTCCTGATAATTTACTGTGGGAAACTGGTTGAACCTCCTGGAGGTAAATCTCACAAAATTATGCACCGCCTCCCTCCCCAGACCAAGTCCCCCTGAAGTTTTTAAACTCTCAGAGTTGTCTACACTGAGCCTCCAGCAATTTGTCAGTTACAGTTCTGGTTTTCCTACTCCAGCATGGGCTCCTGAGGTGGTTTCCACTCATGAGTCTCTGCTCTGGTAAATTCATATTCTCCATATCCCCCCGTCAGACTCTCCAGTTTTGGGGGCAGCAAATTTGCCTTGTGCCCTTACCTCTCTTACAGATCCTAGAAGAATTGATGTTTCAGTCTATTCAGCTTCTTACTTGTTGGCACATACAGAGTGGCAGCTTCCAAGCTCATTACATGGAGAAGCAGATATTGATATATCTTAGAATGTTAAACCACCCTTGCATTCCTTGGATAAACCCCACTTGGTCATAATGTATTATCCTTTTACATATCCTGTTGGATTTGACTTGATAAAATTTAAATTTTTTGCATAAATGTTTATGAAGCATATTGGTCTATAGCTTTCTAATAATATTTCCCCCCCTAATATCAGGGTAATGCTGGCTTCATAGAATGAGTGGGCAAGTATTATATTCTTTTACATTTTCTACATGAAATATTTCTTCCTTAGATGTTTGGTGGATTTTACCAGTGATGCCATCTAGGCTTGCTGTTTTCTTTGTAGAAATTTTAAGTATTAATTTAGTTTAATATATATAGGGCTATTAGGGTCACGTATTTCTTTCTATGAGCTTTGATAACATATCTTTCAAAGATGTCAATTTCATCTATGCTTTCAGTTATTGGCATAAAACTGTCATAACCATCCCTTATCATCTTTTTACTATCTATAGAATTTGTAGTGACATGACCTCTCTTATTCCTGATACTGGTAATTTTTGTCTTCTCTTTTTCTTAACCAGTTTGGCTAAAGGTCTGTCAATTTTATCAATCTTTTCAAAGAACCAAAGTTTGATTTTATTGATTTCTCTAGTTTTTTGTTTTCTTATTATTTCCTTTCTTCTGGTCATTTTGGGTTTAATTTGTTCTTCTCTTTCTAATATCTTAAGGTAGAAGCTGAGGTCATTGATTTGAGAATGTTTCTCCTTTCTCATGTGGACAGTTAGTGACATAAATTCCCCCCTAAGTACTGCCTTACTGGTGTAGGATAAGCCCTGACTGGTGGGTTTTGTTTCCCTTTTTTTTTTTTTCCTTTTTGTAATGCAAGTGTCTGACCTAAGCTTTGATTGCCTATATTTCCATTTCAAAGATGGCTATCTCAAATAAACACATTGCCAACCACATGACTAGATAAAGGGCCAGGCCACCCTTCCCCACTGAATCTCCCTTGTTATGGAGACCTCAGTTGATTTCAATGACTGACCATTTGGGCCACTTGATTTTTCTTTTCTCATGCTTTAAATTCCCACTCTTAGGTTTTAAATTTACCAATAAAGAGTGAGTCCATGAAACTCTAGGCCTCCACTTTCAACCCCCAACATAGCAGAACCCTAGCCCTGAGCTTGTTCTCTTCTCTCTTTTTTTCCCCTGACAACCGTGCTGTGTGGCCCTAAGTATGCTGTGTAATTTTCAGGTTCTGTAACTAATAAATTTTTTCCCCCTGAAGTTTCTTGGTGGTTATTGCTAACGGGCATCTTGCAGTCATAACAAGAACCACATGGGCTGGTCCAGCCACAATATTAGCTATTGATAGGCTGAGTCCAACACACAAGAACTGGAATCCTATAAATTTTGATATCTTTTGTTTTTCTTTACATTCATTTCAGAATATGTTCTAATTTCTCTTTTACTCTCTTGTTTGACCCATGAGTTATTTAGAAGTGTATTATTTGGTTTCCAAATATTTAAGATTTTCCAGATTTTTTGTTATTGTTTTCTAATTTAATTTCACTGTGGTCAGAGAACATGCTTTGTATATCTCAAATGCTTTTAAATCTAAGACTTACTTTATGGTCTATAATATGGTCCATGTTAGTGTAAGTTCCAGATGCAACTGAAAAGAATATGCATGCTACTGTTATGGAGTGGAATATTTATAACTGTCAACAATAAAGGTCATGCTGGATGGTAGTGTTTTTCAAATCTTCTATATGTTTACTGATTTTTCTACTTGTTCTATCCATTATTAAGACAGGGGTACTAAAGTCTCCATTATAACTGTGGTTTTGTCTACTTGTCATCGCAGTTTTCCCAGATTTTGCTTCATGTATTTGAAAGCTATCTTACTAGGTGCATAAGTATTTAGGATTGTTATGTGCTTGAACTACTTATGAAATTATTTTCTTCATCTCTGGTAATACTCTTTGTTCTAAAACCCACTTGTTTGATATTAATACAGCCATTCCAGTTGTCTTTTGATTAGTGTTAGCACAGTTTATCTTTTCTCATCCTTTTAAGGACTTTGTGTTTGAAGAGGATAGTTGAGACTTACCTATATATTCATTATGACTATCTCTGCCTTTTCATTGGGGTATTCAGACCATTTACATTTAATGAGATTGTTAGTATGGTTAGGTTTAGGGGTGCCTGGGTGACTCAGTTGGTTATGCATCCAACTCTTGATTGTGGCTCAGGTTGTAATCTTGAGGTTCATGAGATTAAGCCCCATGTCGGGCTCTACACTGACAGTGTGGAGCCTGCTTGGGATTCTCTTTCTCCCCCTCTCTCTGCCCCTCCCTCACCTGTGTGCACATGTTCTCTCTCTCAAAATAAATAAATAAACTTTATTTAAAAATGTGTTTAGGTTTAAATCTATTACTTGCTAATTTCTACTTTCTTTGTCCCATCTTTTCTTCTTTTTTCTTCCTTTATGTCTTTTGAATTAATTGAAATTTATTATGACTCCATTTGATCTATTTGGATGAATTATTAGGTACAATTCTTTGTTTTATTATTTCAATAGTTGCTTTAAGGCTTATAATATACATCCTTGACCTATCACAGTCTACTTTGAAGTGAAATTATACCACTTGGTATATAGTATTAGCACCTTACAATAGTACACTTCTATTTTTCCCCTCTTGACTTTTTGACTTTTGTACTATTGTCATACATTTCACTTTCACATGTGTTATGAACCCAACATTATATTACTGTTATTTTTGTTTACACAGTTATCTTTTAAAGAGATTTCAATAATGAGGAAATAATGTAACTAATTAGAAAATTATGTATTTATCCTTGCAGTTAATGTTTTTGGCATTAATTCCTTCTTGGAGATCCATATTTCTGTCTGATATCATTTTCCTTCGGCCTGAAAGACTTTTATTATTTTATTTATTTATTTGTTTATTTATTTTTAAAGTAGTCTTCATGTCCAGGGTGGAGCCCAATGTGGGGCTCAAACTCACGACCCTGAGCTCAAGACCTGAGCTAAGATCAAGAGCTGGATGGATGCTTAACTGACTGAGCCACCCACATGCCCCTATTGTTTCTTTTTTAATATTGCTTGAAGCATGGGTCTCCTGGGGATGAATTTGCTTTCATTTTTGAAAGCTACTTTTGCTAGGCATACAGTTGTAGGTCAGAGATGCTCTTTAAAGATTTAGTCTACTTTAAAGATGTTGCTCCACTGTCTTTGGACTTGCATTGTTTCCAACAAGAAGTTTGATGTCATTCTTATCTTTTTAAAAAGTCTTTTTTACGTTTATTTATTGAGAGAGAGACAGAGTGCGAGCAGTGAAAGGGCAGAGAGAGAGGGAGGGAGAGAATCCCAAGCAGGCTCTAGGCCATCAGCATGAAGTCCAACACAGGTCTCAATCCCACGAACATGAGATCATGACCTGGGTCAAAATCAAGAGTCAGATGCTCAACTGACTGAGCCACCCAGGCACCACTGATGTCATCCTTACCTTTTGTTCTTTCATACATAATATGTCCCTTTTTCTTTGGCTGCTTTCAAGACTTTACCACTAGTTTGACCAATTTGCTTAAAATATGCCTTGGCATCATTGTGTCCATTTTTCTTGTACATGTGGTTCACTGAACTTCTTGGATTTGTGTAATCTTCTTGGATTAGTTTTTGACAAATTTGGACATTTTTCAACCCTTATTTATTCAAATGTTTTTTCACCCATTCTCTGTTGGAAACTATTTCCACATATATAAGGCCACTTGAAATTGTCCCATAGCTGATTGATGCTTTAAAATTTTTTTCTTGGGGCACTTGGGTGGCTCAGTTGGTTGAGCATCCAGCTTCGGCTCGGGTCATGATCTCATGGTTCGTGGGTTTGAGGCCCACATCGGGCTCTGTGCTGAAAACTCAGAGCCTGGAGCTGCTTTGGATTCTGTGTCTCCCTCTCTCTCCACCCCTCCCCTGCTCATGCTCTGTCTCTTTCTCTCAAAAATAAAGATTAAAAAAAAAACTCCTTTCTTTCTGTGTTTCATTTTGAAGAGTTTTTATTGCTATGTTGTCAAATTCCTTAATCTTTTCTTCTGTGATGTCAAATCTCATTCAGTGTATTTTTCATCCTACACATTATAGTTTCATCTCTAGAAGACTGGTTTGAGTCTTTTAAAAATATTTTCTATGTCTCTCCTTAACTTTTTGGACACCTTAAATACAGTTATAATAACTGTTTTAACATTCTTGTATGCTAATTCTAACATCTGTTTCAGTTTAGAGTTAGTGTCGATTGATTTTTCTCTTTATTACGGGTCACACTTTCCTGTCTCTCTGTATGTCTGGTAATCTTTAACTGGATGTCAGACATTGTAAATTTTACCTTGGTGGGTGTTGGATATTTCTGTATTCCTATAAACATTCTTGAGCTTTGTTCTGTTATGCAGTTAAGTAACTTGGAAACAGTCTGATCCTTTTGAGGTTTGCTTTCAAGGTTGATTAGATAGGGCTGGAGCATTGATCAATGTAGGACTAGTTACTCTCCATTTCCAGGTAAGGCCCTTTTTTGTTTCCTCTGCAATGTTTCTGAATGATCCATCTGACTGTCGGGAATAGCTGATTAATACTCAACCAAAACTTGCAGGGGACCCTCTGAAGAGCTCCAGGATTCTTCAAGCAGCTATGTTTTCTCTGGCACTGTATATCTTGGCAACTCTAGCTGCTCCTTTCTCTCTGGATTCTCAACGTCTCCTCAACCCAGGGAAACTTCTTGGATTTCTCTGCCCTATGTCATGACCTAGAAACTAGCAATTACAGAGTTTCCCTCAATTATTTCCTAGGTCCCATAGATCACTGCCTTTTGTTCACTGTGTCTAAAGTCTTGAAAACCATTATTTCCTATATTTGGCCCATTTTTTTTTTTTTGGCTTTTTTAAGCAGGAGGGTATATTCAGTCCTTAATACCTCATTTTGGCCAGCAGTGGAATGCATCCTCTTTTTTAAAAATTCATTTAAGTAACCTCAGCACCCTCGGTGGGGCTTGAAATCATGACCCCGAGATCAAGAGTCACACACTCCACTGATGGAGCCAGCCAGGTACCCCAGAAGTGGAATGCATCTTAAATAGCCCCTCAAATAATAGCCAAGTGAGTATTCTGTAACTTTTGGGAATCTCAGTAAGACCTGATAAGGACCAGGAGAGGGTAGCTCTACTGGCCACAGAATACTGGAGGCTCTTTCTTGGGTATCCTTTGGGACTTATCCTCCTTAAAACTTCCATGGTGGTCACTTCATGGAATGTCACACAAATGAAATGTGTCCACGAAGAAAACGCATGCACATCCTCTCCCAGGACTTCCTGCCTTTTCTTTATTCTGGGGCCTCTCCTCTAGTAATAATGTTTAGGGTGTATGCCTTGCTTCTCCCTCTCAGTCTCCAGAGGACACCCACTGACCTATCCACATCCTCACAAGCTTGGATCTGAGACCATAGATGGTCATACTCAGTGCCAGTGGTGATTACTATTAAGTCAGAACAATGTTCATAAGGCCTGAGCACATCGTCATGAGGATTATCTCACAAGATCTGGGATGGATCAGACTATAATAAGGTCTGCTGTGTCCCCTAGTTGAATTTTAGAAGTGCCTGTCTTTCTCACAGTCACACGTGGCTCTGCCACATGGGAGCCACCAGCCCACCCTTCAGTCTAGAGCTCTCCTCTCCAGAGTTGCATTTTGGGGAAATCAGGTAAGAGGCAACCATACATACTGCTTTGGGGCAGAGCACAGACCAGCAGTTCCTCCCTAAGTCTCCATCTCAGGTTATCCTGCTGGGTCTCTGCTAACCAAGACATAATGATCACCCTCATAGCTTAATGTTAGTAGCCAGCTAGACAAGGAAGGGCAGCCAACCTGGCCTCAGACAAAAGCCATACTCACTAGTTGTGATCAGGAGCTGACAGAAGTAAAACACATTTTCTTTCTAAGAAGACATTACTATGTGTCCAATTTATCAAACCAATGGACCTGACAAGCGTGGATGTGAGATGTCCATTTTTTTTCCTTTTATATGAGAAATCTGATTTCTCTTTTAGAAACATGTTTTTCATTCATTCATTCTTTCTTTCTTTTTTTTTCTTTTTTTTTTTTTTTTTTGCTTTATAGGCAATTTTTTTCTTTATGTATATTACCCAAGGGCCCAGGGCAGTTCCCTCTTGTGTAGGGGAAGAAAACTGGCCTTTGAACTTAAGCCCCCTTATGCTCTGACCAGGCCAGCCAGGTGTGTATGGCAGGAAGAGTCAAGAAGGAAGGAAAACAGACCTCAAGTTTCTGTTTCCCTGACAGCACAGAGCACTCAAGCACTGTCCTTTGTCCCCATGGCTTCATCAGGAGGCTCAGAGAAGCAGAGAAGCGAGGTCAGGTGCAGAGAAGGCCACGTACAGCTGTGACATCAGTGCAGAGGGCCGGGCAGGCACCCAGACAAGCCAGCATGGGCCCCTGCCCAGGAGGACACTGGAGGAACCATGGAAGGCTACTGCCTCCCTACCCTTCTATCTTTCATCCCTCCTGCTCCTTCTTTCCAGGCCAGAACCGTCTTCCCAGGACAAAGAGGGCAGGATAAACACATAGAAGCCAATTCTAGTGCCAGAAAAGGAAGAGTAGACCGAGCTAGGCATCTGCTAATGAGTGTCTGCTTGGGCCATGGTGGGGAGCATGCACGCAGGGCACACAGCCTGTGTTCATCAGCAGACCTGTTGGAGGGGGGTCTCTGAAGGGGTGACAGGGCCACACAGAGAAGCCAGGAAGCACAGAAGCATTCAGTTTGTGACGGTCTAAAAATCAACAAAGCAGGGAGAGGAATCCTTTGAAAACTTAAGTTACATTATGTTACTCTTTCCCTCCAGAGCCTCCAGTGGCTCTCCCACTTGCTACCAGTAAACCCAATGTCCTTAGGGTAGCCTGTAAGAACTGGCCTCCTGTTGCCCTCTGACCTCTGCTCCTGCTCCCTCCCCCTGTTAGCACTTTAGATGCTTCCCTCACAAGTTATGCAGTTGTTTGACTCTCCAAACAGAAGGTAAGTTCCACGAGGGCAGGGCAGGGCGTTAAGGGAGATTTGTGTGTGTGTGCTTGAGAACTGATTTATCTCCCCTGCCTAGACCAGCGCCTGGCCTGTGGTAGGTGTTCAAAAAGTACTTGCTAAATGAGCAGACCAACTAAAACAGAGCCCATTTCACCTGTCACAGAGCATGTAGAGACCCAGTCAGTCCCACAGAGGGATTCTGAACTCTGGTTAGGCGTTGGGCTCTCTAGGCTTGACTGTAGTTGTAAGTCCTGTGGCCAGTGGGAGATTCTTTTTTTTAACTGCAGTAAGAACACTTAACAGGGGATCCACCTTCTTAACTTATTTTTAATGGTCATAACTTCCTTGTTTATACTCGTGTAATTCTACGGGCCTGTGTCATCTAGGTACACGACTGGGGCACAGAGAAACAAAAACTTGCAGATTTGACTTGATAGAAACAGCACTGGGAATATTAAGAAACCCAACCAAGTGATCAGATATCACAGAGAAAAGGAGACGCATTTTGTCACTTGGATTTCCTGAAGCTTTCAGCATTTCCTCAACTGCCCTCCCTTTCTCCCTCTGTGAAAGGGAGCTGGTCTACTCAGCAGTCCCCGCAATGCTCCGGCCAGGTCCCCAAGGGACATGGGAGGGGACCACGGCCTTGAAGCCTTTATGCCGGGTCTGAAGAGTGAAAGACAACTCCTCAGGCACTCGCAGGCCCTCATGCACGCGCACACACACGCCCTCGCACACGGCCATGAGACTGGTGGGGAGGAAGGGCTAGAAGTCTTTCACGACATGCATCTGTGGAGGCAGACGGCTCCTGAACACCCGGCCGAGGTGGAGACAGTGGAGATAGGCAGTGCGAGAGAATGAGCGGACTAGAGGTCCAGGTGAGGTCAGAGGCAGAAGAGAAAGATGACAGGACGTGATCAACAGAGGAGCCCTGCACCCAGCATGTTTCAGGAGACACAGGACACGGGAGAGAGAAACGTGTAAGGGGCTTGGCATGCACAGGCCCCACCTGGCAAAAGGAGGCCCCGTGCCCAGACTGACTTAGAACTTACCGGCTCATGGCAGGTCCCCCCCGTGCCACGGGCACCTGCCCAGCATGCACGTGAGTGTGTGGCCAGGAATGGCCAGTAAACTAGCCGCTTGGGAAGCACAGACAGCGCGATGTCGCCGCCTAGGGTGACATATTTAGGCACCACAAGAAGATAGTTCATAGACTTAAAATTGTTTCTTCAAGGTCTGTAAGGAATCTTGGGAATCTGATCTAACCTGCTGACTCTAAAGAAGAGGAGATAGTTCCAAAGAGCGGGGCCTCTGCTGTTTCTGTGCCCAGTGGCTGGAGAGAGGGCAGGTGAGGGGGAAGGGGTGAGGGACCCCCAATCCCCTCTCCTTCATGCAGGTGGCTAATTTCACTGCTGCTGCAACAACACTGGTGCACAGGAGGCTGCTGTGTGGGTACTGGGGGCAAAGGTCAGGGGCCTCCGGGCTTCCTCCCCTAGGGCCTGGTCACACTGGGGGTCTGTGCCATGCTGAAGCACATTAAAAAGGATGAGAGGAAAGAGATGGAGTGAGAAAAAAGGGAGGGAGAGAAACAGAGAGACTAGACTCAAAGGAAAGAAGCCCACTTAGCCTCATAGGACTTCTAAAACACCTGCCAGCTTCACCACATCAGATCTTGGGCCAGAATCTCCATGCCCTTTGCTTCTCTACCACTGACTGTTTTACAGATGGGGACACAGGCCCCAAGAGGTGGGGCCACTGGTGGCACAGAACCATGGAGAGCCTCTGCAACATGCAGGGGTGACTCCAGCTGTTCCCTGGACTGCAGCAGGAGCCTGGAGTCTAGGGGAGCATCCGGGAGCCCCGCTGCACAGGAGTGCTCCCCTGTCTCTTTTGCTTGCCTCTGCTCTCAGCACCACCAGGGAGGGAGTTCGAGGAGACCAAACCTCCCACCAGAGGGAAAGATGGTTTCACGAAGTGTCCTGTGCTGGTGCCTGGAAGGTGGCGCCCAGCGCAGCCCCACCTCCTTCCAGGAGACACTCACCATTCATCTGGGAGGGTGACGAAGAGTAGTCCCGGTCCCTGTGTCTCCGGTCGGGTTTCAGATTGCGGCTCTGTCTGCCCGAGCCCTCCAGCATGTTCACGATCTCACTCCGGTCAATGTTGCGCAGGGCTGCGTACAGATTGTCCACTGCAGGGGGAGAAGGGAACAAGGGGCGCTGGCCAAGGGGGTTCCAATCCTCATAGACAGTGTGGGAATGTTGTGGGGTGTGGAGAAGGGAGGGAAGTGGGGGATGATTTGTTTTCTCAGCACCCCTCCTTTGTCAGAATCAAAACTACCTGCCTCTGGGGGGTGGGGGGGAAGCTTTTGTTACCCTTTGACAGATCTTTTCCAAACCCTAAGGGTGGTCAACTGCAAAGCATGGGAAGACTGTTTTTTTTGTAATCTGAGAGGAATTCTGCAAGAAATGAGAGTGAGGAGAAGAGGATACTGTCCTTTTGAGATCCTTGGTCCTCACCAGTTGATTTGAGATCCAAATGCAGACACCCAATTTCCTCTCAGTGTTTCTGAGTATGGGAATTTATTTGAGAAAGGGCTGAAAACAGGGCGACGGATCTTCCCTCCAGGTTGGAGGAAAAGATGTTCCTGTATCAGGCAGGATTTGCTCTGTTCTGAGAGGACAGTCCTCATTTGTTTGAGAAACTCAGTGAGAAGTCACATACCCTACACCTGTGCTGTCATCTCGTTCTGGTGTGTCTCTTGTCTTATTCGGGGGATGGGAAAAAGGCCAAGGCCAAGACCATCCTATCCTCTTATGATAGGACTCCCCGAGGACCCCAGGACCCTGACAGGTGTGTGTGTGAGGGGCAGAGAGACAGAGACAGCAAAAGGGATTGGCTCCAAGGCAAAGACGGCAACTGGAGCTGGAAGGCAGAAAGGCTCCGGTGAAGGGGAGGTCCTGCACGGGCTTTGGACAGAGGACGCTTCCTTAGCTTAACGGTACTGACTCTTTGCGTTTTTGCCTTCGCGGGTGACCCAGAGATTCAACAAGGCTGCACTCTGCTCCAGCAAGGAGTTGGGGTTTTCCACACGGATCCTGTTGATGTCTTCCACGCTGAACTGAAGCTCCCGAGCCAGCTCTGCAGGCAGAGAAGCAAGACTGGGTGTGAGCCCGCCTCCGGTCCCCCCAGCAGGTGCTGTGCCTTGCATCTGGCAGGGAGTACCGGGAATCAAGGAACAGTGCCCCCTGGGTTTTGGTATTCCTTCTTACCAGGAAGCAACTAGGGGAACACAGACACCTACATCTTCCGACATCCAGAAAATAGGGCAGGGATAGGAATGCTCAAAAAATCGGTATTGAATGAACGAATGAAGGAATATCTTTTCTTTCTTTCATCAATTCACATATTATTAGATGACAAGGCTGAGCCTCTCAGCAAGGTTAATGCTTATGCAAGGTCGTGGCACAAGCTAAGGCCAGAGCCAGGAGTGGGCTGAGCCTGCGGATGCCCACTCCAGTGCCGTCTGTGCCACTAACTTTCCACCAGGAAGCAGTTATCACGGGAATGCTTTTCTGTATTTACGTTTCTTCAGGGAAAGGCACTAATTACATTTAAAATGAAAATATAAGCTCCCATTTAAATGCAAGGCAATAACACAGAATGTTAGCTTTCTCCCTCCCGTTATTATTATTTTTTTTAATGTTTATTTATTTCTGAGACAGACAGAGCATGAATGGGGGAGGGGCAGAGAGAGGGAGACACAGAATCCGAAGCAGGCTCCAGGCTCAGAACTGTCAGCACAGAGCCTGACACAGGGCTTGAACCCATGGACCATGAGGTCATGACCTGAGCTGAAGTCGGACGCTCAACCGACTGAGTCACCCAGGCGCCCCACCCTCCCATTATTTTTATTGTTATTTCTCACAGGTGCTTTGGAAGGGAGAACAGCCTCAGAGTCTAATTTCAAGGATGAGGAAGACCAGAGGGAACAGTGATGGTAAGGATCAGAATGCACAGGTACACACACACACACACCAAGAAGCAGCAGTAGGCATTCTTTTTTGGCTTAAGAACGAACAGCTCCTGAATTTCTGTTGTAAATTTTTGTCACAGAGCCTTTCAGTAAGCCTTATTGCTAAGGCTTCTGAGTTTCTCTGAAGTCCTCTCCACAGGGTGACTGAGTAAAGGCAGTCCATTCATATAAAAGCTAACATAACAAGGCGGTGGGGGGGGGGGGTGGTTAAGTTATAGGTCCTGTGACTGAATAAAACGCATTTTGAGCTTTCACTTGTATTTTCCCACACACAGTGTCACTTCAGATGTGATCTACCCTTTTGTTGTCGGACTTCTGGTAGACCTCAGGTACAGCCAGAGATTACAAGTGAACAATTTTGAGCCATCTCCTTTTCTTCCTTCCTTTCCTTCAACAAAGTCAGCCTTTGAGAAAGGGCAACGTGAGTACAGGGAGGAAGAGAAAGGCAGTCATAGAGACATAGTTTTTTGTTTCTGTGCTTATTTGTTGGCTGGTTTTCCAGGGCTCTGTCACTAATTAGAGCCACTCTATTCAGCTGGATCTCAATTTTCCCATCTGTAAAATGAGGTGAACCAGATCAATTCTAAGGTCTCTCGTAATCTCAAAAGTTAATTCTTTCTTATAAAGTAAACCCAGGCAGAAAAAAAAAGAAAAACCGGGCAGGAATGGAGGAGGGTGGGAGCTTACTTTCCATGGGTATACCCAAAGGCACTGCTTGGGCAACAGACTTGCACAAGACAATCACACATCAGATGCACTGAGGACAGTAGGAAGAGGTAGAGGCAAGAAGCCGGAGGGGTACGTGTAGACTGGCAAGGTGCCTTTTGCCCCCAAGTCCCCGACTTACCCGCCCAGCTGAGGCCAAGGTGCTCTGATATAATAGCCATCTTCATATCTGCTCGGTCGGTCCCACTAAGAAAACCTAGGGAGAAGCATTGGGTTTCATTTAGCAGCCTTGGCAGGACACAGAATGGGCAGGTGTGGGTAAATGACCTCAGATGGATGTTCTGGCCCCCGGCAGACCTCTCTTTGCTGGCCTGCAAGCATTCCGTGGGGAGCAGGGCCAAAGGCTCTGCATGCTGTGCTCATAACGAGTTAAGGAAATCGCATCAACGCAGAGCTCTTGAAGGAGTGAGGGGGAGTGATGTGACCCACAACCTCCTGGGAAGGCAGTGAGCACATATCACAAAGGGGTTCATACCCAGTGACGATTCGCTGAGAATGCTGTATCTCAGGGCCAGGGGAGTCAACGTCCTCTTCCTGTCATCAGCTCCGCTCCCCTGCAGAAGAAAGATGAGGAAAGGGTGCTTTGGGCTTGGGGTTACCCCCTTGGTGGGAAGGTGCTTGGAGCCCGGGGGCTATGGGGTGGGCATGACGCCAATCCCGGCCAACAGTAAGTAGGTCTGTGTCTCTGGAGCCGCAACACAAAGAGCAGATGTGTGCGAAGAGGTGGGGGTCCAGAGGGAGTGATGAGAGTCACACACTTTATCACTAATAGTAATGGCAAGCTCACATGGCCTTTACCACGTGACAGGCCCTGTTTGATGCACACAACAGCCCCTGGGCAGGTACAATTACTATTCCCATCTCATCCATGAGGACACTGAGGCCTAGAGGGGTTAAGTAACTTGCCCAAGGCAGCTCAGCTAATGAGTGGCAGAGCTGGGGTTTGAACTTAAAAACCAGTGTTTCTTTCTGGGTTCCTTTATACTCAAAAGACCTATTTTTGGCACCAGTCCGAGGCTTAGCACTCCAGCCCTACAGAGAAGCACCCAGATGCTAGCTCTGGGTGCAGGAAATCCTCTTTTGAAAGAGAAGTGCACTCATACTCTCCCCAGACAGTAAAGAGAAATTGAGCCACGACATATGGATGTAACCTTGCTTTCTCCCTAGTTGGGCACGGAAGGCTGACAATTACAACGATGGCAGCAGCCAAACGACACCAACAAGAACATGGAGACATATGATCCCTCCAAAGTCCCTTGCGCAGTGGTGACTCAGATGCTCTTACAGGTATGGATAAATCAACATACTTGGTCAAGACGCTTTTGCTGAGCTCAAAAATCTGGGTGTTTGCAGTGGCTGAGACACCAGGGCTCCCTTCTCTGAGGGCCTGGCACCCTGGGGAAGATAAGCAAGTATATGAAAAGGAGGCCTGAAAAAGCCTATCAAACAGCTGGGTCACCTTGAGCAATGTGACACCCAGTTCTAAGCCTCAGAGAGCCCAGACGAGGGATGCTCAGGTAGACATCTTTTGGGCTCCTTCTAGCCTTCGAACAGGAATATCCTAGAGGGCTCAAGGCCCACAGTGAGAACATGCAGACCACTGTCTGACACTGGCATCTGGTCCTAGCTTTGCAGAAAGGGCCAGGGCACACTCTCCCTGCCAGGCCACCGTCAACTGTCCAGAAGACGGCAAAGAGCCTTCAAAGGCTGCTTTGTGACGGTAAGAGGTCCTTGGGAAGCACGCGCCCTTGCGTCTGTTTCGGGACCTCCTCAGGGAACCCCATCTCTGGTGAGGGTCCTCATCGGAGGGCAGCTCACCTTGGTACAGGGGGGCATGGTGATGTTCAGGTGACAGAGAATGTGCTGGGTGTCCTCATACTTCATCGCCTTGCGCAGAAATGACAAGGACCCTGCTGGTTCTCGACTGCTGTCCCTCACCTAAATTCAATCACACAAAAGCAAGATTCGGGGGGGTGCTGTTCCAGAGGCCACCAGGCTGGTTGGCTTAGAGACTTCTGCCTCCCAGAACCTTGTAGACCCAGAGGAGAGATTGGCACCTTTACAGGTATGGCCAAACGGTTCTCCCGAAACGACTGGAAGAGGAAACTCCGTTGCTGGGCAGCTTTTTTGACGGGCACCAGGTTCCCAAAGAGTTCCGCGAAAAGGGGCATTCCTTCCAAAACCTGTAGGAGAAAAGCAAATGTCATGTCCTGCCTTCAGCTTTGGTCATCTCTTTGCCAGATCATACTCATTCTACAGCATGAGACACAACCCGCCATTTGTTTTGAAAAAGGTTTTGTTCCCAAGGCTGAAATGAGGGAGGCATGCTTCCTTACATCAGAGGAATTTTTTTAAATGTTTATTTATTTTTGAGAGAGAGAGAGAGAGAGAGAGAGAGAGAGGCAGAGCATGAGCGGGGGAGGGGCAGAGGGGCAGAGAGACACAGAATCTGAAGCAGGGTCCAGGCTCTGAGCTGTCAGCACAGAGCCCGACGTGGGGATCGAACTCATGGACTGCGAGATCATGACCTGACCCAAAGTTGGACACTCAACCAACTGAGCCACCTAGGTGCCCCCTTACTTCAGAGGATTTTACAACAAGCAGGAATCTTTACCTATCCCTGGGTGGCTGATCAGGGTTGATATCAGAGTACTCTAGAACTCCACTGAAGTATCAAAATATGGCTTCCCCCCAAAAGCTGGATCTCTTTTCACACTTGTTCTGCAATGTTTAGTTTATGAGAAGTGTTGGAAGGACCATGTTATAGCATAATCTCACCCATTATTATAAGAATCCCTATTGTGTATATAATGCTTTCGACTGAGAAGTTATCATGACCCCATTTGATAGGTAAGGAAATTGAGGCCCAGAGAGAGTCAGTCCTTTGTCTAGTTTGTCCTTGAATCAGGATTAGGGGTAGGGCTCCATAGTTCCGGCCTTGTGCTTTTCCTTCTGGGCCCTCAGCCCCCCAAGAAGGCTCAGAACAGACTCCAAGGCCAGACTTTTGGAAAGGTCCTGGCTTCTTACTTGTCTTAACATGATGAGTCTCCTAGGGTCAGTAATAGGTTCAAATCTAGTCCCTGTTCCTTACCTCCTTTGTCCAGCCGCCCTCCCTGCCGCATTGGGGCGTTCCCAGAACCCTGGCATAGTGGGTAAAACTGTGGGCTCTGGTGTCAGACTACTTGGACAAATCTTTTCTCTACCCTCTACTTAGTCATGTGACCTTGGGCAGGCTACTTAACCTCTCTCAGCCTCAGTGCCCACATCTGTAAACTGGGGATGATAAAAGCACACACGGGTATGAGGATCAAGGGAGATGATGCTAGTCAAGCACTTTCACAGTACGTCCAGCCATGGTACCTCTATGTCCCTGCTCCGAGCCACCTCAATGAAGTTCTCATGCTGCTCCAGGGTCTTGTCCACTTTATCGTCTGTCATGCAGTAGCAGCGCAGACGCCCTTCCCGGGGGTCATTCATCTTGGCAAAAATGACGAACTTGGCCATGTAGGGCACTGCGGTGAGCTCCTTGTACAGCAGGGTGGCGAAGTTCACGGCTTCAGCAGTGCGAGGACAGTCTGACAGCCAAAACCTAAAAAGAGAGGGCTGATTATAAGCACGTTTCTATGGGCCAGATGGAGCACTTCATGTCCGTGCAAACAGAAGGAGCCCATAAGCCATGGGGATGGCTGCTCTAGAAAGCCTGGTGGTCAGGGTGGGGGCTTCTGTGTGGAAAGGGGAAATGGGGGGCCCTAAGCACGGGGTGGGTGGGTCAAGGCCTGGGGATAAGCCATGATCAGGGCAGCGCTGACCGCTCGGTGCAGGGCCCAGGGTTTCTGGGCTCACCTGGCAGAGACGTTGGTAGTGAAGGCGGCACACTCGTTGGCATACACGAGCTTGGTCGTCCCCGTTATGTCTTCCCACTGGGCTTGGTCTGTTCCTCCTACAACAGGAACAGAGGTGGGCTGGGGGACAGTGTTCAGGTGGCACAAACACGGCTTGCCGAGCTGCCAAGGGCTGGGCATGAAAGGGCAGAGATGGGCACATCTGTGTGGCCCTGAGCACATCTCTTCTCTCACACCCTCCCCCTCCTCGAGCTATTCCATGGAGGCTCTAGTCAGACAGACTGCCCCTCCCTCCCTTCAAAGAGCACATCGCCTAGGGAAGCCGAAGCAAGGTGATGGCCGGCTTCCCCTTCTGTCTCTCCTTCATGTGGCCAGAAGGAGCTGCTGCTGCCCAGAAGATGGGACAGGGGCACCTCTCACCAGTGACACTGCAGAGTAGGCGCAGGCTGGTGGTGTCCCCCTCCCCGCTGTCCCTCGGGTTGTCTGTCCAGGAAGGAGGGAGTGGGATCCGAAGGCCAATGGGGCGATAGAACTTCCGGCGCCGTGGCTCCACGGTGACGATGGGGCTGAACGTGGCCTGGTTGCCCAGGAGTTTGGTGACAAGCTCATCTGGTACAGGCTGGGCCTGCAAGGTAGCAAAGGCAGGCACTGAGCCTCCAGCAGCAGGGGGGGCTTGTTCATGAGGGCCAGCACATCCCCAGAGGGAGAGCAGGCTGTTTATACAGAAGGCAAAGGCTCCCAGGGGGTGCAGCGGTCCTTCCACTGTTGCACCACACAGATCTGTTTTGCTGGGCATGGAGCCCATCCTGGGGCTGATATCACTGCTCAGCTCTCTTTCCGGAGCCCTTTCTCCCCATCTCCTGCTGCTCCCATTCCGTGGATGGCACCACCCTTGCTCACCATTAGTTACCTCTCCAGGATGCCCCGTGGAATTCTCTCACATCGAGCATGCGAGCATGCTGGCGTTGTGGTTTAATGCGTAATCTGGGGCTTTCTGCAACTTACCAGGGAGCGCGCCCGCCCTACCCCATTCACCCGACTTCTGAGCTTTAAGGTCACAACTCTAACTGGGATTTTAAGGCATTGGACAAAAGTGGGGGATGTGCTGGGGAAGTCTTCCTGGGGGCCTTGAATTCCTCCCACCTTCCATAAACTGAGTTGGACGGGCGGGGGGGGGGGAGCAACTAGTGAGGAGGGAGGGCTGTGTCACCTGCAGAGCCAGCTTCACTCTCTTGGTGACAGCGTTTTCTGGGAACGTTGCCTGCACCAGGGGGACCAGCTTGCTCTTCAGAAAGCCCCCTTCAGGGCCGATGGTGTCGTAGTCCTGGCAGAGCCGTGACATGATCACGAAGTACAAGGGGAAGTCGGTGGTGATGATGCGGCAGACCCTCTTCTTCTCCAGCTCCTCCAGACTCCCCAGCTCTGTAATCACATGGCAAGATGCCACCCACCCCAGTCATGCCGTCGTGCCAGATGCAGGCTCAACCACTGTGTCCCCAGAACCTCCTCATCCCTGGCTCCCGATGTTTGTCCCCTCCCCAGGCACCTAGCAGCACCCCTCAGGTGCCCCAGGCACCTGGGACTGGACCTGATGGGGCCATCCCCGGTCTCTCTGGCTTTCCCAAACTCCAGGAGGTCCTAACAACCCACCCAAAATTGCAAGTTCAAGTCCCACCTTCCAGAAGGAGGGCACCCTGCTCTGGGATCCCTGGGGCTCAGTTACCTTCATCCATCCCGTTGAGGATCTGATCCAGGTAGCTTTCTCCATAGCGGCTCTTGTGTTCCTTCCACACGGAGCCGTTTTCACTGCGCAGCACCACGAGTTCACGGTCTCCACGGCCTTGGGAGGCAAAGTGGGGGATCTCCACGATCACAGGGCTGAGGGGACAGAGCAGATGGTGGGCAAGGTGTGTAGATGTGGGCGTGGGTGCCTGTGGGCGGGTGGCTGTGCACGGGGAGGAAAGAACAGGGAAAGGGGGGGCAGTCGGTCCCTGCTGGGAGAAAGATGGGATCCTGTAGCCAGAGTGAGGCCCCACCTTGGGGCAGGTCCGGATGGGAAACAGACCCTCCTTGAGTTCCTGAGACGCTCCGAGGGTCCCTCACTCACTGCCAGGCCCCGGAGGAACAGTAAGCACAGGACCCAATCTCACCTCACAGGGGGATCTCCTGCCATGGCCATGTAGTGGACGCTCAGCTGAGTAACCCAGCCCTTGGACCTGATCCCGAGAACCTGCCAGCCATTCCTAGATATCCCTAGGCAGGGGACCAAGCCTTAGCTTTCTCCTCTATCCAATGATGATAAAGCCACTTCCTTCAGAGGGAGGCTTTGATGACTACATTTAAAAAGGAAAATCGGGGCGCCTGGGTGGCTCAGTCGGTTGAGCGTCCGACTTTGGCTCAGGTCATGATCTTGCGGTTCATGAGTTCAAGCCCCGCATTGGGCTCTGTGCTGACAGCTCAGAGCCTGGAGCCTGCTTCGGATTCTGTCTTCCTCTCTCTCTGCCCCTCCCCCACTCATGCTCCATCTCTCTCTGTCTCTCAAAAATGAATAAACATTAAAAAACTAAAAAAAAAAAAAAGGAAAATCAACACAAAAGCACTCTGCAGGCTGCTTTCCAGGGGTGGATGGAAGCTCAGAGGTGGGGACAGGCAGGGGACAAAGGCAAGAAGGCTGGGCCTCCCTGGACACACCTGTCCCAACAAAGCTCAGGTAGAACCCCACTCTGCTTCAGTCTCAAGCCCACTAATCTTGTCCTTGGGGGCAATGCTGTAGGGCTGTCTTTTAGAAATACCATTTTAAAGCTTAAATAATTCAGCCCTTGAAGGCCCCAAGGTAGCCAGCCCAGTCTTTTCAGTCCCCTTCTCTAGTATCATACAAGATTTGAGAGGAGTAAGCTCCACCCTGGGGCTGTGGACTCCTTAGTGTATCTGGGAGACAGGGACTAAAAGTTCCTGGTTCTGTTACTCTGTCAGGACAGCAGACAAACAAGATTGCATGGGGCTCTGGGACTTGGCATTTCCTCTTCCCTGTGGCTGGGGTGGTTCTGGGTAGTTGCTGCTGAGGTGGCAGCGATGGACCATCAGGGGCAGAGGCAGGGGCAGGGGCAGAGGCAGGTTAAGGACACGTGTCGCATCCCATGTGAGTGACTTCTCACCTTAAGAACTGGGCCCCAGCGGGTCCCAGCGCGATGATCCTGCTGGCAAGGCCCTCCTCCTCGGCCAGTGGGGGCGGCGTGCTCAGCTTCTGGGGCTTGACCAGGCGGCAGGTGATACGAGTAGGGGCGGCACATGTCCGGGGCGGGATCACCACCCTCAGGCCATTGTGACGGCTCCCCCTCATGGAGCCTCCCCGGGCATCCACCATGAAGCTCACCAAAAACCTAAGGCACAGGCAGATCCATGTTGGGCTTCTATACGCCTTCTCTGAGACAGGGAGAGTGAGACTCACGCCCATAACCCGTGAGTCACCTGGTCACTCACCCTGTGTGGACGGGGCTGGCCACTGGGCTGATGTTGTCTGAGGTCTCTGTGGCCGGGCTGCTGGGGATGAGTGAGTCTTCATCATACTCCTTAGACGCCTGAGAAGGAGAGAAAGGCCAATTGTCCCAGCACTTCCTGGGCCACAGGAGCTAGTCTTGGCCAGGTTGGTGTCGTTCTGGGCTGGGGAGGCTCAGGAGCGTCTCGTTGCCAGAAAGCAAGTGACCCAAATCCTGCACACTCACTACTGACCCTTTCTGGACAAGGCTTTTCTGGAGTCTAAAAGGAGGCATAGATTTCTTCCTACCATCATGGCTGCTCCTTGGCTCCTTTTAGGCCCAACATCCACCGCACAAACTGCAGACCTACCCGCTCTTTCCTCCAGCCCTTCTCCAGTGTGAAACCTCTGCTCTAGGGAGCTCAGTTTTCGCAGACTTGGTACTGGAACCCTGCACCATCACCTACTAGCTGCTTAGCTCTGGGCCAGCGACTCGTCCTGCGGGTATCTGAGGTACAGGAGGTGAACGGGGTACACCCTAACCTTGGGGGACTTCCTTCCTCATCTGCAAAAGGGATGGTCCTTGCCCCTCAATGACACTATAGCTGCGGAGCCATGGGGCTGCCTCCCATGGGGCGTTGCATATCACAAGCACTCATGAAAGCCAGCAGGGTCTGAATCTGGGTTTACTCCCAAGTCCCCTCTTGCTCCCATGGGTCCTGACACCCCTGTCCTTCTCCTTCACTGGCCTGCTCCACCCACCGTCACACCTTGCCTCCTACATGAAGCTTTCCCACTACTCTAATCCAGAAGGCTTCACACAACATGATCTGGGGGGGACATTGATTCTTTCCGCAATCTGTGAGAACTGGCTTCACATATCTGAGCCCACCCTTCCCAGCTGGCCCGTCTGCTCTTAGGGGTCAGGCTTGGGTCTCACAGTCCTCCTACAGGGCTCACAGTAAGAACCCAGGAATGCCCACTGTCTTGAGTGCATGACTTAAGCAAGGAGCTGAAGAGAATGGGTTGGTCAAGGAACAACAGGACACAGGTTGACGCAGTGACTTTCTCATTGTTGTTGGCAGCATCCAGGGAATATGCCACATCTGTACCAGGACCATATTTCACCATATCTCCCAAAGGCCTCCCAGTGAGTGACTCCAGTATCACAGCACTAGCATGGATGGCTGATTGGACAACTTCACAGCTGGCTTGTCCCTGCATGCCACCCTTGGGGTCCAGGGCTATGGCTGCTGCTTTCAGACATCTAGCCCTTTGGTGGCAGAGGAAAAGACCAGCCTTAGCTGGAAAACAGGCCAGGCCCAGTTCAGTTATCAGGCCTCAGGGCAATCATTTCCAACCTGCAAACATCACACTGCTTTTTATCCTAGAAAATCTCATTCCCTTGGTGGCGGTAGTGGTGGTGGTGGTGGGGGAGGGGGGTGCCAGATAGCATAAAATTAAATTAAGGAGAATTAACTTGTTTGAAACCATCCCACCATTTTTTGGGACAAATTCAGATGGCACCCAGGGAAGCCACAAAATAGGGGACTATGATGAGCAAGAGTACCGCCTGGGAACAGCTCTCTCTGACATCCCTTTCTGTGTTGGTATTTTAACTTCTTGATAATCCCTTGAGGAAGGGGAGGCAGAAACTGTCCCCATCTCTAACGGATGTGAAATAAAGGAGTTCGGTGACTGGGCCCGCAGCTCAACCTCAGCTCCCTCTCCAGCACTGTGACCCACTGTCCCGGGCACGCAGAGAGCCTGTGCACAGGGAGTGTGGCCATGAGGACATGGACTTTGGAGCCAGAATTTCTGGCGTCAGGTCTCAGCCTCATTTGTGACTGGACGGACTAGCATAATGGTATTTCACACACCCTTGGGCTCTCTGAGACTTGTATCATTAATATCTGGGATAATAAGAACTCTAGCAGCACAGGGGACTGCAAAGTACATGTGGAAGCCTGGATTGAAGGGCTTGGTAAATGCTACAGGCATTTAATTCTTAGTTCCTATCATACTGTGGATCATTTCAAAACCATCGTTGTCCCAGGGGTACCCACTCTCTGCAGATGGGAACAAAAAAACAAAAGGTGCTTCTTACCTGTTCTGGCTCCTCAGATCTAATCAACACTGTCTCAGGTGTGACACATGGGATCCTGGGGATGGCTGGAGATTCCACCCTAGACACCCAGAACATGGGGAAATCAGAGGGATGATCCTTCTAAATAGCCCCTGGCTGCCATGGGAGGCCTAATGAAACACCTCCGTACCCCCATAATAACCTAACCTACCTGCCCCCCTTGCCACAACCCGACATGCACATCACACAAGCAATACAACTCAGCGTCACACACTGACCAGCCTCTTCCCCTCACCTCAAAGCCTTTCCTCGGGTCCAGCTGTCCTTCACAAGCCAGGTGAAGGGGCTGCCTCCCACATGAAGCCTTCCCTCACACTTACCACCCGCTTCTCAGCCTCGGAGCCCTTGTTGATCGGATCCTCGCTCTGGCCTTAACATCTTATCCTGTACTGCTCTGTGACCTCTTGGGGTGTGTGTGTGTGTGTGTGTGTGTGTGTGTGTGTGTGTGTGAGTTTTAATTTTTTTAAATGTTTATGTATCTTTGAGACAGAGATACAGAGAGAGACATAGAGAGTATGAGGTGGGGAGGGGCAGAGAGAGAGAGAGAGAGAGAGAGAGGGAGACATAGAAGGGAGACATAGAATCTGAAACAGGCTCCAGGCTCTGAGTTGTCAGCACAGAGCCCTACGCGGGGCTCAAACTCAGGAACGATGAGATCATGACCTGAGCCAAAGTTGGATGCTAACTGACTGAGCCACCCAGGCACCCCCTGGAGTGTGTTTTGATCCCACCAAATAAATTGGTAGGTTCTTTATGAGGGGCCAAGTCTTGTACTTCTTTCTAACTGATATGCAGTAAATAGTAATGATTTTGAGTTTGGAGATTCATATCTTATACAGTGAATACTCACTGGTGAAATACCCTTGGGCCTTCACTTCCTGCTGTTCCACTGCCCTGTTTTGAATGAGCCCTGGGACTAAGATGGCACATGTTTGTCTTTTCAGAAACCCTGAGGACTAGGTGTTTCTACAAAGTTGTCACGTTTAGATTTATTCACCAAATCTCTCTGTGTGCTGATGTACCCACATGGGAATAATTCACAGCACCCCAAGGTGGTGGGGGGAGGAATGTGTTGCAGGCAGACACAAACCCTTTGTGGGTTTCTCTAAGGTGCCGTGCTGGCAGACAGCCATGGTCAGTGCATGAGCTCAGCTTGGCAACAGTTGTTAATGTGAATCTTCCTCAGTGGACTTTTCTGGTGAGAAGCTGGGAGTGCAGGAGAGGGAGGGGCTGTGAGGAGGAGACAGAGAGGGAGCAGGGACACTGGCAGAGGCAGAGAGAGGCCCCTGTGACCCCGCCTGGCGGTCAGGGGACAGGGCTCACTGATCCTAAAGTACCGGGCCCACAGTCCAGCCAACCAGCACTCTCTCCCTGTCCGCAGCACACGCTCTGCCTGGCCTTCTTGTGACTTTTCCCTGCTGGGGAACCCCTCCACCCTGAGCTCCGGGGCCCGCCTGCCCATCCACGGTGTGCACGCTCCTTACACTTGGTCTAGCTTCGGCACAAAATCCAGCAGCTCCTTCTCTTCATCGATATCCCTGGAATCCTGTTTCTCAGCCTTGGAGACGAGTTCTTCCCCTGAAACCACACAAGTCTACATGAGTGACAGGATGGAGGTTTCCTCTTTCTATTTAAGAAGTGCTTTCCTGCTCCTCCTCTCAATGCTGGCCCCCGAGGGGCAGAGCAAGGCCCTTGCTGCTCCAAGGGGACCACTAACAATGTCTTGGGCCAGCCCCGTTCCGTTCCTCCAGCCCGGTGGCACAGAGCAAGCCAGCCAGCTCCCAACAGCTTAGTCTATACCAGCCTTTGCAGAAGACAAAAAATACAGCCAGAAGAGACTTCTTTGGCCTGAACAAGCTCCACTTCAAAACAGCTCTTGCTGGGGACACAGACGCCAAAGAAAAGAGTTATTTCTGTCCTTTGCCACACCACACACTATGGAAGAGTAAACTATAATGGGACTGAGCCCATTCATTTTGAAGGGCTCTAGCGTTTTTTTATAATCATTGCAGCTGAAACCTTATTATTTCCTAAGTCCATTACAAAGTGGTTCAAACTGTCTGCAGCCCCGACTGCCTCTTTGTTTCTCTTTCCTTGCTTGAACCGAGCGGGAGCCCTCGACCTTGCGGTGTCATTTACTGTCACTTAGCAGTGAGCATCTTGGCTCTGTGATCTGGAGCTGACAGAATGGAATAACAACAGCTCATGCAGTTATGATCACAAACACAGTGGCATGGGCACAGACACGGAAATGGACAGGCAGGAGCTACCTGCCCAGGCGTGGATCTTATGGGTGTAAATCTCCTGTTATAGTGAAGCTCCTGGCTCCAGATTGTTAGCCATTGGAGGAGGGTGGAAAGCAGGAATGGATTAGTGAGAGCTGGGATTGCTTAGGGTGAAATGCACTCGTGAGAAAGGACCACAGGGAACAGAAAGTGTTTCATACCCATGATAGTTATATGAGCAGTTCCTGGAAAGCAAAGAAGAGCCAAGTTTAAGAAAGGGCAGGATAAATTTAAAGAAAAAAACCAAACACTTATTTAGGGGCACCTGGGTGGCTCAGTCGGTTGAGCATCTGACTTAGGCTCAGGTCATGTTCTCACAGCTCGTGAGTTTGAGCCCCACATTGGGCTCTGTGCTGACAGCTCAGAGCCTGGAGCCTGCTTCCGATTCTGTGTCTTCCTCTCTCTCTGCCCCTAACCCACTCGCATTCTGTCTCTGTCTCTCTCAAAAATAAATAAACATTAAAAAAAATTAAAAAAAAAAAAAAAAAGAAAGGGCAGGACTGAAGTCAGTTAATGCAAGAGGCATATTATTAACGGGGACACAAAGGAGCTTTAATCACCTCGCTGACATGGTTAAGACACCAGGGACTAGAGAGATAATCCAGACCAATCCCGTGATTTTACATCACAAGGGCTCCCCTCAGACCTAAGTGAGGAGATAGGCTTATGTGGGGCAGGAAATATACTACAAACACTCCCTGGCTCACAGAAGTTGAAACTATAGTGATTTCATAATAATGGTTGCACCCCAAAACTTACTGACCCACTATGTGGTCAGAAGAGTAGCTTAATTAAAAAAAAAATTCTTACAGATTTTAAATAAACAGCTTGTTATTTGTTCAAAGCACAGGAAAGTATCAGGCAGAATTTTATTGCAGTTCTCAACAGCTCTGAGAGTTGATCTGAGTAGAATCATACTCCATGTATAATGGACAGACACACATATATTTAGGAAAGTTCAAGGCATTTTGTATTTTAACTCTGAGACGTAGGTTTTTTTCCTGTTCCTAAAATTACACTAAAGGAATATTTTTGATAATGGAAAACATCATTAAAAAGCAGTTCTCTCTGACTTTGATACAGCCCCGCAGAACACGTGTGTGCATGTGTGTGTCTGTGTGCAAGAAGGGCCCTTGAATGCACTATGGCAGGTGCCAGGAGGCACCCAGGGACAGAGGGCTCCCAGGTGTGCTCCCTTCGGACTGACTTTCCCCAGACTTTTTGTTAATCCCAGACGTTACCTTCATCTTCAGAGACATCCAGGATCTCATCTACCGTCTCAGGGAAACTCAACCGGTGCTTGTCACTGGCTAACTAAAAGAAAAAGCAGAGAATTCAACTCAAATAGAACAGTAGGCCCTTTCACAGATTCAGCAGGAAGGAGGTGGGAAAGAAGGTTTGTCTTAAAGGAAGAGAATCAAAGCTGAGAGGCCCTTCCGCCTGAAAGCTGTCTGGCAAGGGGATAAACAGGAAATGCCAGCTTCCTATTGCTATGTCTCCGCCCCCCACCCAGCTTGCTATTTGCCCCCTTAGGTCTGGGCACAGCCCTAACTCTTTTCACCACTAGGTGGCAGTACAACTCCGCCTGATAGAGGAGAACACCCTCTTCCTGTGGCCCCAGCCGGCCACGGGTGCTGTGCTTCCTATCCCGTCCCAGAATGTGCTCCTCTTCCCATAGTAACCCATAGGGGCGCCCTGTCAGGCTGTGTGTATCTGGAGTGGATGGTGCAGCAGAGAAGCCGACATACCACAAAACTGGTTTCATCCGTGACAACCTTGAGCACGTCTGTTACAGAGATGTAGCCTAAGCGCTTGGCTATTGCCAGAGGTGTGGTTCCATTCTGGGAAAATTAGCAGAGACAGAGTGAGATCAGATAAGGGAATGGCATCTGGGGGGAAAGCACTGCCCCCTTTATGTAGACCAAGCTCACATTCTAATTGTTTAGAAGAGTGTAGGTGGGCACACTGCACCTCAGAGCCCAGAGCAAGACCCCCGCACACTTGTGAGCCCAGACAGGTGTTAGGAACAATGCTTGCAAAGATGGGGTACGGGAGAGAGAAGGGCAGTGATACTTTAAGTCTGTAGCACCGAATGTGGGAGTTTGGAAATGAGAACAGGGGAAATCTTGCCAGGACAAGTCAAGAACTGCCAAGAGGGAACCAAACCAACTGGAAGGAATGGGTCAGGAAGGCACCATATGCAATTTTGGAAGAGGAAAGTGGAGGGCAGTGCTGCTCACAACACCAGTTCTTTGGGTATCCGTGACTGAGTGCTAAAATAATCAAAATAATGTATACATACTTCAGTTAACTGTTTAGGCCAATTAGAAATCACAAATCACCACCAGAAACAGGGGAGGGGCATATTTTCTACTCTGAAGAGACAGAGCTAAGTGGAAGTAAAGTGATATTGAGGCTTTATTTTCTTTTAAGTTCTCCAGTCCCAGGGATGTGTTCTGGGCCCCATACACATTCAGCTCCAACCAGTTATAGGTTTAGCAGCCACATCTACAAAGGTCCAGATGCCTTCAGAGCTGGAAGCAGCCATGGAGAAAATCTAGGAAAACCTGCCCATCGTCAAATGAGGAAGCCCCTACTCAGGATTGAGCATATTGCTCAAGACAACCCCGAAGCCCTGAAACATCATGAACCACCCAAGACATTTGGTTTTGCTACTTGTACTATTACTAAAAGTGGCGTCACACATGCACAGAGAGAGTTTCAACAGCACTATTTAAACGAAGGTAAAGAGGGAGGGTAAATGATATTTAGAGGATAACCTAGAGTTCACCAGAAAGAGAAATCAATCACAGCACCCATGCCCTGGGCTACTGACGCAGCTGTGACTTTATGGTCCAGGCCCCAGATGTGCAGCAAGGGTAGACTGAGCCTCTGTGGTGAATAGGGGTCTCACGGGACTGCCCATCGGGACCACTTCTCCAAAATTGGGAAACTGGTGGGTACTTACCGAGCTGACCTCGTTTGGGGAAGCACCATTTTTGAGAAGCAGTGTCACGATGTCTGTATGTCCCTGTTGGGCCGCCTGGTGCAAGGGACTGTATCCTTGCTGTAAAGCAAGGTAACATTTTGGCAGGATTAACTAGCTATGAGAGAGAGAGAACTACCCACATATTATAGAGCCTGGCTTCTATGTGCAAGACAAAAAAGGCATTTTCCCCATTTCCGCCTCTAGGGTCAAAGCTTAAAATTGTGGCACAGCCCCAAGTGCCCCAGGGTTAACTCTGACTGCACCCTAATTTGGCACCTAAGAAGTGATAGTATAGAAGTCAGCTCTCAAGTGTTCCTGTACCTTCGTCTTGGCATTGACGTCTGCCTGGTGCTGTAGCAGAAACTTTACCAGCTTGATATTTCCATAATGACTGGCCACGTGGAGTGGGGTATAACCCATCTGAAAAGCAAGAGGTGAGAATGGGTAAGCAGCAGGGCTTCGGGGCAGGGCTAGGGGTGCACATAGGGGAGAAGGGTGGGGAAGCCCACATGGGCAGAAGCACAAACTAACTGCCTGCCTTACCCGGGTGGTGGCATCCACCATGACACCGTGTTTGATCAGCACATCTGCCACTGGAACGTGGCCTTCTTGTGCTACCAGATGGAGGGGGGTGAGTCCGCTCTGGAAGGAAACAGAAGTTCATCATCTTGTAGCCAATAAAGATTTTCAAGCCACAGAGAAAGAGCACTGGGGTTTGGGAGCCCAACCTAGCTGTGTAGCCACCGAACAGGTGTGTGACCTTGGACAAAGCTCTTCCAGCTCTGGGCCTCTATCCTTATCTGAAAAATGAGGTGGCTTAACTAAAGTAGAGGTTAACAATGTTTTCTGCTAAGGGCCAGATGGTCAGTATTTTAGGCTTATGTCTCTGTCACAGCTTCCCAACTCTGTCAGTTATAGTGAGAAAGCAACTATGGCCAACATGGAAACAAACGGACATGGCTGTGTTCCAATAAAACTTAATTTACACCAACAAGTGGTGGGCCAGTTTTGGCCCATGGGCCGTAGTTTGCTGACCTGTGAACTAGAGAAACTTTATGGAACTTTCCACTTATAACATTCCCTATTTCCATAATTTGGGACAAGCTTCAGAGTCCTTATCTAGACCTATCTAGACCCTAAACCTATCTGGTTTCCTTATCTGGAAAATAGGGGTTATCACTGACATATCTTGAGGGCAAAGTAAGGTTGAGATAACACTGATGAAAACATGCTGGAAAGCATGACGTGCCACTTCAGTGTAGCATGTTATTAGCACCTCACAGCCCGTGCCGCACTGTCGAAGGATGGATGATCCTACAGGGACCGAAAGCACCATATTCTTGGAGTTCTTAGCACAGCTTTCTCAGGACAGTGATGCGCTGGAGGGGTCATCCCATATGCGCACACTCACACAAAAATGCCAGGAAAGTCTTCTCTCCCCTCTCCCCTACTCAATATGCTTTGCTAACTGTGGGACCCACAGAGCTGTGATTCCTCTGCAGCCAGAGGCAGGGGGGCAGGGCCTGTCCCCTCTCCAGGGACTCCACTTGTCCTCCTCTGCCTTCTGCACTTCCCAGCAGGCTGCCCAGAGGCCCAGGAGCAGTAACCCTCCCAGCAAGGCCTGAGCAGGTGGGCGGGTGGGGCGGTGGCGAGTACAGGCTGTGACATGGAGAGGTCCTACGTCCGTCACAAGCCTCCAGGCGCTCGCCTGATTCTTAGGATAACACAGTAATTTGCCCCATGTAGTGCCATGTGGATGAGTGAGGATGACTCCAGTACTGAGAATCGCCACCACCCTATGGCTCCTCACAGAGCCTGCTTGAAATGGCACAAGGCAGAAACCAAGAATCCACTCAGTATAATGGTCCTGCCCTAACAGGTCCCTCCTGGGGATCACTTGTCCACACCTGTGCAAAAAAGAACCAATGGATCTTTTAACAAATCTGTTTATCCTTAAAATGCTTGCCTTTCTGAAACTGTTCCTTTATCATCTAAAGGAGTGGCTCTTTGTATTGATTTCACTATATGAAACATCCAGAATATGCAAATTCAGAGACCGTAGATTAGTGATTGCCGGGGACTGAGATATTTGGGGGAAATGGGAAGTGGCCACTAATAGGTATAAGGCTTCTTTTGGGGTGATGAGAATGTTCTGGAAATTAGATAGTGGTGATGGTGGCCCAATTCTGTACATATACTAAAAACCACTGAATAGTACAGTTCAAAAGGCTGAATTTTATTGTATGTAAATTGTATTTCAATAAAACTACGATTTTTAAAAAATAAGTGATTCTTGGTCTTTCTTGGGTCATGTGTTCCTTTGAGAAGCTCCTTTGAGAACTACGAAGACTTCACCTAGAAATACACTCATATGCCCATCCTCTCAAAATGCTGTCTACAATCTTGGAAGGACCCAGATTCTTCCACCAATAGCCTGGATGGAGAACTGCTAGTTTAACGTACGGGTGGGCATTTAAAAATATTCTCCCACAGAAAACGAATGTTTAGTACCAAATTACTTACTACATTCCTGAATGTAGACACTGGCCTATATTTGGGAAAGTGTACTGTGGATTTTAATATTGATCTTTTTGCAGATTCTTGAGTTAATCTATCTAGAAAAGGCTTTGGTGTCAGGGAGGCTCAGGGTCATGCAACCCTGGGAACAAGCAACTTTTCTGAATCTGTTTATTCATTTATAAAACTGAGATAAAACCTACACAGGGCTGTGGCAAGGATTACATGCTCATGCATGGGCACGTGCACACACACACACACACACAGACACACACCTAAACTCAGTGCCTGAGCACCCAGCAAGTACTCCATATTCAGAAAGAATATCTACGTAGTTACCACTAAAACATTACCGCGACTACAGGGTAAATCTGGAGAAGCCATATTTACCTTGTTCCCCAGATTGCCATTGGCTTGTTTCGAAAGTAGCAGAGCCACCATCTCTGCGTGACCCTCTTGGGCGGCCAGGTGAAGGGGTGTCACACCTTGCACCGACTCTGCATTTGCTGACCCCCCATACTGCAGCAGGCTGCGGGCCACCTCAATCTGGTTCTGCTTGGCAGCAATGTGCAGAGGGGTGTAGCCATTCTGAAACAGAAGAAGCCACCCGGAGCCCAGTTACAAGAATGCTGAGTTGACAATATGAACACATGCCTTAGATTTTAAATCCTCTGAGGGAGAGTTAGGCCAGGTTCTTGGCCTGCCGGACACTCAGCGACACTCAGGGAGCAGAGCTGGTGTCACCAAGGAGAGTGATTTAAGTCAACAAACAAACCAACCAAATCCCTTTGATTTGGAGCCCCCCCACCCCCACCCCCAGCCAGCATGACAAAGTGCTCTGCTGGAGGTGCTCTGTCACCACAAAAGCCAGCAGCTCGCAGAAGAACTAGAAAGCTAGGTAAATAAATGAAAGGCTCCTGTCTGTTACCCCCACCCTCCCCGGGCTTGTGGGCTGAGGCAGGGGGTGGAAGAAGGGTCAAGCCCAGCAAGGAACTTGTGGACAGTGAGGCAAGTCCTCTTTCCACGTGAACTAGCTGTGTGACTGGGGGCAAGATATTCAATGTCTGTGAGACATCCTTTTATATTTTTTGAAGCCGTTTAAAGTGGATAATAACATCTAACTTGTTCTTTTCTCACAGCTGTTGGATGGAGCAAGTGCCTTATCCTGCTGCAGACAGCTGACAGCCTACTTTGGTCATCACTGTTAGAAACCACTTTCACCTACATTATCCTTTGTACAGCAAACAAGGCAGGCATTTTTATTATTGTCTCATTTTGTGGCTTAAAGAAGTTAATTCTCGGCAAGGTTAAGGGCCTTATCTAATGTCACCTAGTAAATGAACAACAGATAACCCAAGCTGGCCTTCAGACTCCAGATCCCAGGTCCTTTCATCTGGAACATTGCTTCTCAAACCACAGTGTGTACACAAAGCACTCGGGATCTTGTTAAAATGTGTACTCTGACTCAGAAGTTCTTGGCATGCCCCAAATTCTGCATTTCTAACAAGTTTCCAGATGATGCTGATGCTGCTGGTCCAGGGACCACACTTTGAGTAGCAAGGCCTCCACACATTCAGGACTAAAAGAGATGCCAGGCCTCAGGGCCTCTGAGCAGGACCCATGACTTCCTAGCACATGCCCGCCAGTCCCGGAGCAGATGGCATAAGACATACGGTTTCCCCACCTTGGCCAGCATTCCTCTGTCTCTCCCAGAGATCTGAACCTCCCCGCCAGCCACTGCCTTACTGTGGAAACCAACATTTCTGATTCTGCCAGGATCACTGATCAGGAAAAGGAAAGAGGAAAAAAGGGGGCTGACAATATAGTAACATTCCAGGGTCCTAACATTGGAGGACAAGGAAAGAGCCATTAGGAAGGTGGATATCGTGGGGAAAATGAGAAGTTGTAATTTACCCAGAGAATTAAATTGAATAAAAAGATTCAATTCAATTGAATAATTATGTAAGATAATTCACTTCTGGGTTCCTTTTTAAAAAAATATGTTATGAGAATACATCCGCTTTAGGTTGTGTTCCCACAACAAGATCAACACTTTGATTATAATATTAATTAAACGAAACTCTTTTTGTGTTGTATCAACAGAAAGCAAAGAAAGAGGTGTGGTTTGCTAGATGGAGCTTGGGATCTGGAGCCATCCCACAGGAGATGGCTCTCTGTAAGGAGAGCCTCAGAGAACATCTGCTTCTCAGTGCCGTCCCCAGGATGGGTGGGATGACCTAACTGAGCACCCAGCCAGGGCCCGGGCCATAGCAGGTATTCACAGCAGGAAAGCAACGATTATTAGGAATTCCAATAGGTACAGGACAGTAACAGGGAAGTCGAAGTATACTCATGGCAGTCTAATCAGGAGTACGGGTCACCTGGGCAGCTGGGCACATCCATACTGGCAAACACAGCACCCTGTCCTCGCAAAGGGCACATGCACTTTGGCAGCAACTCAGGCCAGGTGATCCCTGGTTCAACCCGACGTACAAGGGCAGCTGGCAGTCTCGGAACAGAGACTACCCCTCTGGGCTTCCCAGAAAGCAGGACTAAGGGGGATGAATTACCTTCTGTAGGTGACAAGGACAAGGGGCAGCTAGGTGGAGTGTTTAGGGAGGGGTATGTGCTACGGAAAGGTCTTTTTTTCCCAAGGAAATGAGCTCATCCAAAAGAATGCACACTGGAGAGAAATCTGCCTAAATGTTAAAACAACATTAGCATCAAAATGAGAAGGGGGAGGGTTTGGTTTGGGTGCAGAGAGATTTGCATGTGAAATTCTACAAAATTGCCAGACTACTTGGGAAACTATTTTTTGCCATGGAAACAAACCCCATCTGTACAAGGTTTGTGCTTGGATAAGGCTCTCTTTAAATACCATGAACCTGGCTCCAATTTCTTTTATATAAGGAGGGGAGTGAGGAGGTGGGGAGTCCAGCTTTTTATTTTTAGAGGCAGGAGTAAGTCACATCTTAGCGGGGCCGCATGCTCTGTCTGCACAGTGACGTGGGCTCGCTACAACAGCGGCAGGGACAGGAGCCCAAGGAGACAGAGGTGTCTGGGAGACGCTGTGTCTCCAGGGAAGGGAGGCTGTAAAATTCAGATGAGCATCCATTCTGAGGAGGGAAGACAAACTGAGGCCTGCACGGATTTTCCCGGACTCGGCTCTGTTCCCACTGCAGTCAGCAGGTGTCAGCTATAATCACACACCAACCCGCCCTGGTGGCTCCCTCTGCCGTGGCTCCCTCCACCGTGGCAGCGCTGAGCCTCCTGCCGCGTGGCTGAGCATCGGGCGGGGCGTGCTCTCTCAGAAATGGTCCTGTTTTCCGAGTCCTGGCTGCCCTATCAGTGAGCAACCTGATAGGTTTGTTTGTCCTTTGTAGCAGAGCCCTGCCCCTCCCCCCACTCATCTCCCCTCCTCCCCTGCGTGGCCATCAGCCCCCTCCCCTCACAGACAAACACTGTGCACCCTCTGGTCCCACACCAGGCAGCCTGTCCCCGAAAATGATCCTCACTTCCAGCTTTATCCCTCCACCTTGCACTGCCTGCCCCCACCCCCAGTCTGATCTTACATAAGCGAGCCGGCTCAGCTTCCCTCACTTGGTTCCCTCGAGAGGCCGTGAACCTGCCACTCTGAGCAGCATGTTTCAGGGGCCGGCACTCTGGACTTATGTCCACCATGTAACATACCTGGGTGTGCCTTGTTAAAACACCACCATCTCCAAGTCTGAACTCCTGAGAGAAATACATTTGGGGGTGACTATTCACGTCCGAAACAGGTCCCTTCCTTCAAGGTTATGACAGCTTCACCCTCAGCCCTAAATATTTTGCCAGGTGTGGCCATTGTGCTGCCAGCACCAAATGGAGTGAGAACCTGACAAGGCTCACCGCTCCTGGAGATTCCTGGACATGCTGACTTGTGACCACCAGCTGACAAAACTCAGTTGACACACAGCACTTTGGGGAACACATTTGTTGTGTAAAACGAATCCCACCTCTGTGAGGGAACCTGTGGCTGAGAAGTGTTACCCATTTTCCACCCCACTCCTGATCTCCAAATAGTAGCAATTACCGCAGGTAACATTTGTGTAAGTGAGGTGAGATTTCAGAGGTAAAAATAAAAGCAAAACACGAAAACCCTCCAGCTGCTCCTGGAACAGCCCTTCCTGAAGGAGAGGCAGGCAGCCTGCCTTCTAGAGGCCCAGGCTCTGAGGTCTGGGGCCAGGGCTCCCAGTATATGGACCCAGGCAGGCTTACCCAAGCGGGGCTGTGTGGGGAGCCGCCCCGGGGAAGCAGCAGCCTGACGATGTCCAGGTGGTTGTGATGGACGGCCACGTGCAGAGGGGTCAAGCCATTCTGCTGGGGGCAAGATGGACAAAGAGAACAGCCTTCACTCAACTGGCTTTCTACTAGTGATCCCTTTAGCTACAAGAGGTGCCATTTTGGGATGTGTATCACTTCTCTTACAGAGTTACAATCTGGTTAAAAGGTCATTCCAAAGCCAGTCTTGATCTGAAGTCACCCGAGAGCATAACCAGCCAGACCCGGGGCTACCCCTCCCTCCCTCCTACCCTCCCCCCGTTCCTGCAGGGCCTGGTGGACAGTACAATTAACGCACTCGCTCAGAGGAGGCCACCAGGTTTTCCTGAGGGGACAAGGCCTTTGTCAGAAAGACAGTCTTTCCAAAACCCCTTCCCCCAAGATGGCGGCCCATTCAAAAGATGGACACAATAGGCATTCCCAAGTAGCAAAGTTTATCCTTTGCTCTGGCCTCTCAGGTGAGAGAGGGGCGGGGGGGGGGGTGGGGGGGGGCGCGGTGGTGGAGTTCAAACTCACTTTTCCAGCAGCATTTGGATGTGCGTCCCGTTCCAGCAGCACCTCGGCCACCCTAACCTTCCCATACTTGGCAGCCACATGGAGAGGGGTAAATCCTTTCTGAGGAGAAACACAGGCTGTCCGAACCAGGGGGCATCAGAGCTGTCTCCCCCCCACCCTCCAGAGAAAGGGCCCATGGCAAAGGAGGTATCCCGCCTTAACTGGAAACGCTGATCAAATAAAGGACACAGCAATTTCTGATCCTTTCAAGAGGCCAAGGCCCCAGAAATTAGCAGGCTTCCTCTGATTGCACCTGCACCTCTCGTGATGGAGCATAAAACCACCTTGTGCTGTTATTCGACTACTAGCAAGTTGAGGGCAGGGGTTGAGCCTTAGCCCTTCTTGTATTCCAGAACCAGATTTGTCCAGACCAAACAGCTATTTCATGATAAAGGGATGAAGGCTGGGTGGGTGGATGAGAAACTACAGTTTACCACCTTTCTGGGGAAGGATGACACATCAGGCTCACAGATGGCAGCCAGGCTGGGGGTGCTGGTCCTCCCGGCTGCTTTCAGCATCATCAAGGCAACACAGAGGAACAGGAGGGAACGCCCAGCCCACACCCCAGGCCCGCTGTAGCCAGCTGCCTCCAGAGAACAGGAGGAGGAAGGCTGTACCTTGGTCATGCATGCCTGGGATGCTTCCTTTTCCAGGAGGGCCAGGACCGTCTCCACATGGCCCTCTCGGGCTGCAATGTGCAGGGGGGTGTGCCCAGCGGTCGTGGCCAGGTTGGGATTGGCGTTATTTTCCAGCAGGAGCTTCACCATGTTTGTGTGGCCAATGCGAGCTGCACAGTGAAGTGGGGTCTGGTCATCCTGGAACCCAAAGTGAAACCAAAGAACAGGGAAGTCTTCTTAATCCAACTTCTCACTTTACAGAGAAGGAAGGTGAGACTCAGAGGGGGTAAGTGACTTTCTCAAGGCCACACAGCTAGTATGATGAAGAGCTGGGATTCAAATCAAGTCTCTGAGTTACAGAAATAAATATGCTCTCTTGTGGACTCCTCACAACTACCCTTCAACTTAGCTGTTATTTCTATTGAATTGCCCAAAGGCTCAGCCTTCCCATCTGTAAAATGGGAACAGTAATATCTACCTCTTGGGCTATGGCGAGGATCAAGCAGGTAGTGCCTAGAAAATGTTTTGCACAGTGTTTGGCACAAAACACGCACTCAGTATGTTGTATTTGTTCTTACCATCTTCCAAGTCATGTCTGAGTGGATGTTTGCCTTTCTGTTTGAAAGGGGTCATGGGAAAGTCTAAATGGCTGAAGGGGAAAGATGACTTTCTTTTCCCACCCCTGTTCCTCCTCCTCCCCTGATACTGAAGGGGTTCAAGGGTGAGGTCTCTGTGCTCTTGGGCCCATTTGGGAGACTCCTCGTGTGGCCCAAGCACAAACCACTGTTCCAACTGTAAACACAGCTGCTGTCTTCTGGGATGTAGGCAAGCCCCATCTCGGTCAAAGCCAATCACCTTGCAAATTCAGTAGCAATTCTTTCTCTCATTCAGCTGATTCCTTGAGAATACCTTTTACAACAAGGAGGAACCTTCCATTTTTAGATCAAGTAATTCGGACTGATTCTTATTGGCAACATAGTCTCCAAAAAGTTGCTTCTCGGGGTGCCTGGGTGGTTCAGTCGGTTAAGTGTCCGACTTCAGCTCAGGTCATGATCTCATGGTTTGGGAGAGTTTGAGTTGGGCTCTGCGCTGACAGCTTGGAGCCTGGAGCCTGATTCAGATTCTGTGTCTCCCTCTCTCTCTGCCCCTCCCCCACTTGTGCGCGCGCGCTCTCTCTCTCTCTCTCTCTCAAAATTAAATAAGTAAACATTTTTAAAAAGTTGTTTCTTTTCTTACGCCACAACTGTCACCAACATGAAACTCTTTCAGCCCAAAAAACTCTGCAACCTAGCCATGTTCTTTAGACTTTCATTATCCTAAAGAAACATAGATCTGGTTCAGTCGGTTGAGAGTCTGATTCTTGATTTCAGCTCAGGTCATGATCTCACAGTTTGTGGGATCGAGCTCCATGTCGGGCTCTGTGTGTAGACCCTGCTTGGGATTCTCTCTCCCTCTCTCTCTGCTCCTCCATGCACTCCCTCTCTTTCTCTCTCTCAAAATAAATAAATAAACATTTTTTTAAAAAGAAAAAGAAACATAGGTCTGGTCTTCTCAGAACCCCTGCAAAGCAGAATCTGAGCAGTTAGCACAGACAATGTGGGAATGACAAGGAGTCTTTGTGCCACAAGCAGTACAGCCAGGCCTCTAACAAGGATGGATTTCTCTTCAATGCGCTTGAATTACTTACATTCCAGAATCCTTCCCACCTCCAAAACTCACCTTGGCCTTGGCATTGACTTTGGCTTTGTTCTGGAGCAAATATTTGGCCACTTCCGTGTGCCCGGCTCTGGCTGCCATGTGCAGTGGGGTCTCCACTTTCTGTAAAATAACAGAGTTATAGAAATGTTCATACGTGCTGAGTTTCCAAAAGGACACATGCACGGTTCCAAAATGACAGCCTGGAGTAACTTGGTGGCCTTTTGTCCAAAGGTGGAGTTGCCCCAGCAAGCAGCTCCGTTGGCCTTTAGCCTGCTGATGACTGGTGTGTGTGTGTGTGTGTGTGTGTGTGTGTGTGTGTGTGTGTATGTATGTGTATGTGTGTTTTCTAGGTATAATTGAAGGTAAACCCCAGAGCTAATGAATGTTAAAAATTATAAATGTATTTCCAGATAACACAGAAGTTCCCAAATTACTGCCTAACATAAAATTCCTAGGACTTACAGATGTGTGATAAATTTAATTGGGAACGCATCAATATACACACATGTTCTTCCCAAATCTAAAGTCTCTCCTATTCTGAGAATTCTAGCTCTGTTCCCAGAGAGGAGATCTTAGGATCACTAGCTAAGCTCCTCTCTGAGCTCTCGGTCCAGAGGAAAGAACCCTTGCCCTCCCCATGGGCTTACCACGTTGGAGACATTGGGTGATGCCCCCCGCTGCAAGAGGTTCTTCACGATGGGCAGGTGCCCCATGAAGGAGGCCACATGGAGAGGTGTCAAGCCAGACTGGAACACACAAGAGAGGAATGAGAACAGAGGAGCCTTTTCTGCTCCTACAAAGAAGAGAGCCAGATGAATCTAATGCTTTCTTGCTTCTAGGTGCTCCAGAATGGTTTTCCAAGAAAGGGGAGTTAAATGAGATGGGTTTGCTTCCAGGAAAATGACTGGCAGGAGAAAAAATCACTGCAGGGTCATTCTGTCTGCTTTACAACTCAAAAAAAAAAAAAATTGTATCTGATCTTGGAAAGGTCCCTGAAATTCTACACATGTTCTCTTATTTGGTCACCCAACTGATCCCTTCAAGAAGCCCAGGCTTGTACACACATGTGGCTAAGAACAACGAGTCTCAAGACAGCTTCTGGATGAAGACCAGGGGCAGAGACCATGTGCCCATCTGCAGAATTCTCCTACCTCGGTGACAGCATCAATGGAAGCTCCCGTCTTCAGCAGCAGCTCCATGACACGGATGTGGTTCTTCTTGCAGGCGATATGCAAGGGGGTAAAGCCATTCTGCAGCCCCGCACATAGGGAGACAGACAAGCAGGAACTTACAACACTGGCCCAAGGAGCACCCAGACCACCCATCAGTGATTCCCAGTGGCCGGACCATCAGTGACTGTGAACCACGCAAGAGGCAGGCGTCTCTCGCCTTCTGCACCATGTATGTTCCTGAACAAGTTGTCTATCAACCCTTTTAAAAATTTTAATCATATTTTTGAATGCACAAAAAGAGCCTGCTGTTTAACGTTTCCTTAAGGGGAGACTGACAATAAAGAGTACTTTTGTGAAACAAATCATGTTCCCTCTCCCCTGAAACCACCAATCATTTTTAGTAAAGTGGATCTCCATATAGCAACTCTGCTGTAGATGTAAATTCCACAAGGGCATGGATTTTTATTGTTTGTTTTTGTTTGTTTTTTTCAGTGCTTTATTCTATTAGGCAGTGGTTCTCAAAGTGAGGGGAGGGGAGGGGACTTTGTCCCACCCACCCCAGGGACACTTGGCAACATCTAGAGACACTGCTGTTGTCACAACCAGAGGAGGAGGATATTCACATGTAGAGGGTGGGGGCCAAGGACACTGCCAAACATCCTACCAGGCACAAGCCAGTCCCCCACAACAAGGAATATCAGACCCAGAATGTCAATAGTGCTGAAACACAGAAATCCCCCAAGTACCCCCAAATAGTCCCTGGCATGTGGTAAAAGCTCCGTGACAGCTTTCTGAATGAATGAAGGGGCCATCCTTGTCAGACTGGAAGCTCTCCTGCCTTCTAAATTCTCCCCTCTGGGAGTGGGCAGAGAGGACATGGTGGTCAAGGCCATGCTCTGTGCAGAGTTCTGGCCCCACCAGATCCCTGATGCTGTGTCCTCAAAGTGCCAGGCCTGGGGAAAGAGGAAGAGGAGCCATAGTCCCAGGGGACAATTGGCTTTAGGCGAGAACTTTCACCAGCACTGTGAAAACTCTAAGTCCGTCAGCAGAGGAAGGATGTTTAGCTCAGCCCATTGCACTCACCCCGCCAAAGCAGGCAGTCTATAGGCAGTCTATTCCTCAGCATTGGGCTGTCTCAGATGGAGTGGCTCCCCCAACCCACATACATACCACAGACACGGCTTCTTAGCCAGATCTCTGGGGCTCAAACCCACCCCTGACCTCAGCCCGTCACCAGGGCCATGGTCATCAGGGTGCAGAAGGCGATACCCAGCTGAATGTGGCAGGGAGTGTGGGGGTTACCATCCTGCCTCCTGGGCCCTAGAAGGCACTGCCACTATCCAGACCCCAAATCTCAGGGGTACCTCCAGGCACCAACAGGTGCCCTTCTCACCAAGCTCAGCCACACAGTTCAGTCCCACCTGCCTCAGCCTTTGACCCTCTGGCACCCTCTCCAATAGCCTCCCACTCACCAGGGCTCTGGAATTTGGTTTGGCTCCTTTATCCAAAAGGACCTTGGCTACTCTGTGATGGCCGCAGTGGGCTGCCACATGGAGTGGGGTCAGGTGGTCCAGGGTGATGTCGTCTATCTCCGCGTTGTATTGCAACAGAAGTCGGACACAGTCAAGGTGGTCTCCCTGAGCCGCCATGTGAATTGGAGACAGGCCATTCTGGGAGAAGAGGGAAGAGAAGCAGTTGTAAAGGAAATGAACACAGAAATTCAAGGAGATAATTCCAACCTCATTCCTACTTCTTCCCTACACGATGCTTCCAGGCAGCTCCTAAGTGAGTTTGGTTCACTCTGGCCCCTGTGGTCATGCTGGTCTCTGACTACACTCTCCTTTCTACCTCATCAAATCCTCCAAGCCAGCTCCAGCCAGGCCCACCTCTCCCAGGAAGCCTTCCTTGACCACCCTAGACTTCTGTGGGCTTTTCTTACCTGTCACTCAGACCTTACTCATAGATTTGCTGAATTGTATCTATAACTAACTTACCAGGTGTGTGTATCTTCACTCCTTACTTATCAGCCTCTTAAGACCAGTGACTATGCTTCATATCTCTCATATGCCCCACAATCCTCATATATGCATGTAACACACATAGTGATCCTTAATTCAGGTGGTTAGGAACGAATGAATGAATGAATGAATGAGCACAACATGGAACTCGCATCTAAATCCCTCTGTTCTTTGCCCCTAACAAATCTGTATCACTTAAAAAACTTTGTTAAAGACTCTCATGGTTTCTTAGGTGGCAATCTATTTTAAAAAACATTAAAGACAGAGGAGCCTCTTCACTCATTCATTCACAGATTAATTCAACAAATATTTATTAAGGGATTAATGAGCACCAGGTATGGGTTAAGCGCCAAGGAAACAAAAGAGAACAGATATAATCCCTGGCCTAAAGAATTTTATAGTCTGTCAGGTAAAAGAGTGGAAACAGATACATTGTTGCTGTTCAGTGTGGTAACATCAGGAAAGGCAAGATCAAAGCACAGAGGTCCACAGCAGGGAGGATGGGGAGAGACGGCTTTCAGGAGGAGGTGGTCCTGAGCTAGGACTTGGCCAGGAAGACAAAAGGGGAAGAATCTGCCAGCGAAGGGAGCAGTGTGTGCTATACCACAGAGGCAGCCATCCTTGGGGAACTCAGGGAGCTCAATGCAGTTAAATCCCAAAGGAGGGCAAAGTGTGATGGGGGCTTGGAGCTGGGTGGGGGGCAGGCAGGAGTTGGATCATGACAATCCATGAGCTCAGGAGCTGGGATGTGAGCTCTAAGAAGAGGATTTTCAGCAAGGGAGATACACAATCAGGCTGCAGGACAGCTTGTATTTGTGTACTAGGTTGCCCTGTGTCACCTCAAAATCCACATGTTGGTGGCGCCAGGGTGGCTCAGTTGGTTGAATGGCCAACTCTTGATTTCAGGTCAGGTCATGATATCACATTTGTGAGATTGAGTTCTGTGTTGGACCCTGTGCTGAGCATGGAATCGGCTTGGGATTCTCTCTCTCTCTCTCTCTCTCAAAACAAATAAACTGAAAGAAAGAAAGAAAGAAAGAAAGAAAGAAAGAAAGAAAGAAAGAAAGAAAGAAAGAAAGAAAGAAAGAAAAAAAGAAAAGAAAAGAAAAGAAAAGAAAAGAAAAGAAAAGAAAAGAAAAGAAAAGAAAAGAAAAATCCACATGTTGAAGTCCTAACCCCAGGAGCTCAGAACATGATCTTATTTGGAAATTGGGTCATTGCAGATGTAGTTAGTTAAGATGAGGTCGTTAGTGTGGGCCCTGATCCAGTATGACTGGTGTCCTCCTAAAAGGGGGAAATTTGCACACAGCCCCTCACACAGAGAGAGAATGCCTCTGAAGGCAGAGATCAGGGCAATGCATCTACAAGCCAAGGAATGCCAAAGACTGTGAGCAACCACGGGAAACCAGGAGACAGGCCTGGAACAGATTCCCCTTCACAGCTCCCAAAGGTACCAGCCCTGCTGACACTGATCTCAGATTTCCAGCCTCCAGAACTGTCAGGCGATGGGCCTCTGTTGTTCAGGCCACCTAGCGTGTGGCACTTTGTGACAGCAAACCAACACAGCTCGTTGCCACTTAGTGAGTTTTACGGAGGTCCTAACTTATTTCCCAGTTGAAGAGTCGGAAGTTCTCAGTGAAGAATTTTCATGACTGCCTTTTTAAGCCCCATCCCCATAATCTGGGTAATATAAAATCATTACCAACTTAGGAACCTTTATGTAAGTTTAAACACAGGACCCCTGTGGGAAAACGCTGAGAATTTCCTGATCTGACAACAGAAGGTAGCAGTTCTACCTTCACTTATCCGAGGATTTTTACTTTTATATTATCTCATGTGATCATCCCAACGACTCTAGAGACGGGTAGAGCTCTACAGATGAGGAAACAGAGGCAGAGACAGAGTAAGGGACACACTCAAAGTCACACAGCAACTCAGCCGTGGATGGAGGTTTAAACGAGAAATAAACTGGCTTAGGAGAGGATACATCCTGCCTCACCCCCAGCCCCCGACCAATCACACACGGACACACACAAAGCCAGCTTGGTGCTGTGAGTCATGACCCAAATTACAGGTAGCTGTGTAGAAAGACTCCCATGATGATCTGTCACGGAACGGACGGCTTTCATGGTTATGGGCTATCTGCAACTGCCCACACAAGACCTCTGGGGAGGCTGTGAATGGGCCTGGTTTCTCCCTTGTTCTATTCTCACACCCTTCCAAATTCACCCCAACGAAGTGGGCAGAAGGCCTAGGGGAGGTGTAAGCAGTACGAGGTGGTCTGACAGCTTTAGCCCCAGGAAGACTCAGGAGCTGAAGGAGGGGCCTTTGCTCTGGCCCTTCATGGACCTTGAGAGGAGCTATTCTGTTTTCTTTTTTAACTTCACTTCAGTCTGGCCCAGGCTCTAAAGACTTCTTGGGGTGCTTAGAGTCTGTCTTTTCTTGGAGCCAAGATAAAAGACACAAGGGTTAATCTAGAGCTGTAGCAGGCAAATGACAGTCCGTGGGTCAAATGTGGTCTGCTGCCTGTCTTTGTAAATAAAGTTTTATTGGAACATGACTGCTAGTTTGCATATTATCCATGGCTGCTTTCCTACAACAATGGCGGAGTGGAATCATTGCAACAGAGATCATGGCTTGCAAAGTCTATCTGGCCCTTTAGGGAAAAAGTTTGCCGTGCCTGAGATAGATAATAGTTAGAGCTATACTGGGGCTCCTGGGTGGCTCAGTCACTTAAGCGTCCGATTCTTGATTTCGGCTCAGGTTATGATCTCAACAGTTGTGAGTTCCACCCCCACATCGGGCTCTGTGCTGGTGATGTGGAGCGTGCTTGGGATTCCCTCTGTCTTTCCCCCCTGCCCCTCCCTGGCTCATGCTTTCTCTCTCAAAAATAAAATCAAATAAACATTAAAAAAATAATTAGAGCTATACTGAGTGTCTCCTGTGTGACAGGGATCAGGGTACACATCACACATCACTGGTTCTGCGAGTAGTATTAGCATCTCTGTTTTTCAGAAGTGGGATTTGATCCTGGGTCCCCCTGACCTGGACCCCTGGGGAAAAGATGTTCCTCACAGGAGGGAAGCAGGGAAGCACAAACCTTGGTTTTAGCTTGGATGGGTGCCCCGTGGTCCAGCAGGATCTCTGAGATTCGCACGTGCCCATTCCGAGCTGCACAGTGGAGAGGTGTCAATTCATCCTTTAAAAGACAGGGTCCAAAAGAGAAAGCCCCAAAGGCACCTATCAGAGCCACTGGAGGGAAGACTGCCCGCAGTATCACTGCAGCCACAGAAGCGGGGATGCTTCCTGGAAGACCACCTCAACTTCAGCACATCTCACTATGTCTCCTGCTGCATCCTGGCTCCCACTGCGAGCTAGTCCAGGATGATGGAGGCCCATCACTAGCTGGTCCCTGAGAGCCACCACTCCAGCTGTGGCTCTGGAAGGCAGAACTCCCTCCCTGGGCCTTGCCACGGAGCTCGCTGGCACCCACCTTGGTCCTTGTTTCTATCTGGGCCCCGCGGTCTAGCAGGAGCCGCACCATGATCACGTTCCCCCTGCGGGAGGCGATGTGCAGTGGCGTGATGCCGTTCTGGAAGGGAGGAACAGGAACCAGTGAGGGTTTGGCACCTCCCCCTCCAATGCCGCTGCTATGCTCCCCACTCCCCCTGACTCCCAGCCTCAGCCTGACAGCGGCAGCAACATAAGAGGCCACGCTAAGCCTACCATTAGTCCATTTCTCACTAAGAAAGGTTTCAAAATCTATGAGGATGTGACAGCATGGTGGTTAATCTCACCAATCTGACCGAGCCATGTCTCCCAGAGTCATCGTAACAGATTGGAAGAAAGCCCTGCCCTCCAGGCTTGCCACCTCGAGAATGGGCAAACAGAAACTGATATGCAGGTGATCAGAAACCCATCCATGAGGGGCACCTGGGTGACTCAGTGGGTTAAGCGTCCGACTCTGGATTTCAGCTCAGGTCCTGATCTCACAGTTTGTGAGATCAAGCCGTGCAATGGGCTCCGTGCTGACAGTGGGGAGCTTGCCTGGGATCCTCTGTCTCTCCCCCTCTCTGCCTCTCTTTCTCTCTCAAAAATAAATAAATAAACGTTAAAAAAAAAAAAAAAGAAACCCATCAATGAGCAGCCTCAATAAACACCAGGCGGTCCCACCCATGGTCACTTGTGCCATAAGGAGGAAATTCATGGTGTTAAAGCAAGAGGCAGAAGCCCAGAGGCCAGACAAGCCCAAACCCCTGGCCTGAGTGCGGGGTCTGCCAGAGCACCTTACCTGTGGCGTGAAGTTGACACTGGCGCCCCTGTTGAGGAGTAGCTGGGCCACGTTGAGGTTCTCGTAGTGAGCTGCGATGTGGAGGGGGGTGAATCCCGTCTGAAGCACGACAGAGGGGGAAACAACTTGTCACAAGCCTCGCACTGTCATTTTCCATCTCAGAATCAGCACAGGGATTCTGGAAATGTTGGCAGGGCCAGAGGACCCGATGTGGAAAGATTTTGACTGATGAGAAGATTTGCTGAAGGGATCAAGGAATGCTTTCTGGCAAGTCATATTCAAAGCTAGGTCCTACCTCTGAGGGACCCACGTTCTTTGTACTGTGGTTCACATGGACAAACCATGCACTAGCATGACCTCCAACTCTGCAGGGCCCACTCATGTGAATGGTTATTTACAAAGCGATTTGAATGAATGAATGAAAAGTGCTTTGGGGTCCACGATCTGAGCTCTAGAGATTGTTTCAGCCCTCTAAAGGGGTGTTGTGACTCAGCTGCTGGCCAAAGGCAGCCCTTGGACCCTTCCGGGTCATTGTCATTATTCTGTCCTATAACCTGAGACCATGCCTAATCTGGTCAGCAGTTTTCAGACAAAACTCAGCGACCGTGGGCTGGAGGGACCGTGTGAATAGCTCAGTGCAATCCACTCCCACTGCAAGAGAAGTAATTAACTTATAGATAGTGGATCAGTAGTGCCTCAAAACATCAGACAGCTAGCTGTCCAGGCCCCTGGGGAGCCCTCCCAGTCCTCATCTCCCCATGTGGGGACACTTCCCTTCCTCCACTAGGGGCCAACCAGGAAAAGAGGGGTATAATTCTAGAACACCACCCGCTAGATTCTCAAGTTTCACTCCGGCCAGAGACCCAAGCTGCCCTGGACACTCCTCTGGATGACCTAGAGCAACAAGAACCATTCCTGCTCCACACCAAGCATATCTCTCCTGGTGTTCACCAGGGGTTTAAAGTGAGGCTGTCCACTGTAACTCCTACGGGTCCCAGCAGGAATCTGAAGGCCCTGTGGGAGCTGGTGTTCAGTGTGCATGGCTGGTACCACCCCTGGCCTCGGCTCATTCTTGGGGAGCCTCTGTAACCCATACGGCTCCGTGGTCCAGGTACTAGCCTTCTCCTGGTCCTCCTGGGCCTGGCTGCCCTCACCTTGGAAAGCACGTCCGGGTTGGGGTCATTCTGCAGAAGCACCGCAGCTGTCCGGGTGTCATCATTACGGGCTGCGATGTGCAGGGCAGGGAGGCGCACCTTGCCCTTTGTCCCGTAGTTGATGAGGTGTGCCACCACGTTCTCATGGCCCTGCTGTAGAGCCACGGCTAGAGGAGTGAAGCCGTCCTGGCCAGAGGAAAGGAGGAAAGATGCATTTGCTCTGACCGTATCTGACCACTTGCTGTCCTCAAGCCAGGACCCACGCTTTCACACCTCAGGGCTCTTGCTCATGACGGGCCCTCAGCCTGAAACGACTTTCTTACAACTCAAAGCCCTCTTCATCTGTCAAGCTCAGTTTAAATGCCATCTGGTCCCTAAAGCCTTTCTTGGCCCCACTTTCTTTCTCCGTAATCCCACAGAGCCTACAGCCACTAATTTTCCTTTGTAACTCGCTCCCAGTCTCACTGCGTGCTCTGAGGGCTTTTCACTGCCCTCTGTTTCTCTGCCTACCCTTTCTGTCACCCGATCCACTGGTGCCAGGCCAGTGCCTTCAACATGGCAGAAGATCACTCATTTATTCATTTCATGAGTATTATTAACACCTACCAAATGCCAGAAACTATGCCAGGCACTGAGGATTTGATTGTGAGCTACTGTCATTAATCCCCTCAGTTGTGTGCTAAGGGGAACAGGACCCCGTGGACTGGCAAAGCAGAATGAGAACAAAGTCATGTAATTGTTGGCTCTATCTAGTTCAGTTTCATCACTTCATCAATGACAAAACTCAGGATCAGAGCTGAAATGACTCATGGTTTATGGCAGGATCCTTTCTCATTAAGGTCCAGCCTTCAGTGGTGCTTAATGTGGGAAGGACAAGCTTGACTCTGATGTCATTTCTCTGGTATGTGTCTGGGCATTCCTCAAGACCCATGACTTTGTCCCTCACTCCCTTGAAGAGCCCGATGGCACCCAGGATGAGTGCAGTGATCAGAAGGTAGAGAGCACTCTGTGACACTTTACGCGGATCGTGACTGAGGAAGCATCTTAAGCCTTGTCCCAGGAATGCACGCCCCCGGCAACGTCCTGTCTCTGGAGATGTCCCACAGTGAGGCCACTTGCCCAAGGTACTTACTTCTGTGGCTACATTCTGATTAGCTCCATTTTCCAGTAAAAACTTAACCACTTCCAAGTGATTCTCTTGTGCTGCCATGTACAAGGGTGTAAAGCCTTTCTGTAAACCAAGAGAAAACGTCATTAAAATTTACCCACAAAATTAGGGAGACATGCTAAAACCGGGGCAAAATCCTCATAACTGGAGGACAACTCTCTCTTCGTTGTATTTTCAGCTAGCCCACAGGGCCATGTCCCCACCAGTATCTCCTGTTGTAAAAACTCACGGACACTTTGAAACGACTTAGTTGGGGGGAAGGGGGGCATTGAGCCTGGGTGGCTCACTTAGTCAAGCAACCGACCTCGGCTCAGGTCATGATATCACGGTTCTTGATTCAAGGCCCACATCAGGCTCTGTGCTGACAGCTTGGAGCCTGGAGCCTGCTTCAGATTCTGTGTCTCCCTCTCTCTCTGCCCACACCCTGCTCATGTTCTGTCTGTCTGTCTGTCTGTCTGTCTCTCTCTCTCAAAAATAAACATTTATGGGGTGCCTGGGTGGCTCAGTAGGCTAAGTGTCCGACTTCCGCTCAGGTCATGATCTCGAGGTTCCTGAGTTCAAGCCCTGCATCAGGCTCTGTGCTGACAGCTCAGAGCCTGGAGCCTGCTTCCCATCCTGTGTCTTCCTCTCTCTCTGCCCCTCCCCACTCATGCTCTGTCTGTCTCTGTCTCTCAAAAATAAAAAATAAAAATGTTTTTAAAATAAACAAACATTTAAAAAATTTAAAAAAAAAATAAAAAGAAATGGCTTAGCAGGACTTATTACAAAAGGGCACCAAACTGCGGGTTGACACTCTATGGAAGTCAGCCTCTTACAAACACACTCCCCCTCTATTTTCACTCCCTTCTTTGTGAACCCCCTATGTCCCATGTCCTACCCACCCCTAAACACAGTCTCTCTCCCCAAAGGAGCCATAGCTAGATATATTATTTGGCTGGTTTCACTGAACAGAGATGGGGTCCACAATGATCAACCACATCGTGCTTAGAATGCATAACAGAAGCATGAACAAATAGTAAGGGATGCCTTTGTTATTGCTTGGAGACACATTGCCGATTAAGCTATTCAGTGCACCCACTACATAACAGAAATACAGGTGGAAAAGAAGGGCAATGCCCTCTGGCCCAGGACCCGGGAGAGAGCCGTCACCTGTGACTGGGCGTTGACATTGGCGCCATAGTTGACCAGCTCCCGGACCACCTCATCCTGACCTGCGAGGGCGGCGATGTGCAGAGCTGTGTTCCCTTTCTGAAACACACGGGGAGAGGAAGCAAAGATTTCCCACCAGGCTGCCAACAATATTGTGACCATCAAAGGTAAAGTCGCTGTTAAAGGTATACTAACAAGGGTGCTGGTTGGGGTGGGGGACAGTGGGCTTTCTTTAGACCCAAAATGGGTAGACAACACACATGAGTGTGCCTGACCCATTATACACCTTGAAATGGTACTGAAAGCCCAAGGAGGAAAATTCTTGCTCTCCAAAAACAAAAGCAAAAAACAAAAAAAAAAAACACCTCACGCTAATGGATAAAAAAAACACTTCTCAACACCTAATCTGCTGCATGCAGACATAGCATTCTGTCATCGGCTGACAGACCCGTCAGCATTCCTCAGGACACACACTGAAAGATTTGCCAGGCGAGCCGGCCTCCTCAGACTTCCAGCTCCTCACATCCAGCTGTAACTCTGCAGGGTGACACAGAGCCCCCTGCCGTGAGGCCTGGAGCTCTGGGGAAGGAGGCCGGCAGGACCTGTGGACTCAGCACCCTTAACCTGGGGACAGAGGGAGGAAAGGCAAAGAGATTTAAGGGTAGCAATATGTAAAGGGGGGGGGGTAATAAAATGAACTATATAATGCATCTAGGGAAGGGAAGAAGAATATGGAACTAAAAGGGGGAAAATAAATAGGAATGAATTCTTACTACAAAAAAACAAAAACAAAAAAAGACTATTTGACATATTAATCAGTAAAATACATATAATGAGCCAGGGCTTCTCCAGATTAGAGAGGAGACAAAAGTGAGAGAGAATAGTGCACAATTGTTTTAAAGTCAACTTTTTTGGGCACCTGGATGGCTCAGTCGGTTAAGCATTCGACTTTGGCCCAAGTCATGATCTTAGGGTTCGTGAGTTTGAGCCCCGTGTCGGGCTCTGTGCTGACAGCTCAGAGCCTGGAGCCTGCCTCAGATTCTGTCTTCCTCTCTCTCTGCCCCTTCCCTGCTCGTGTTCTGTCTCTCTCTCTCAATAAAAATAAACATTAAAAAAATTGTAAACTTTTTCAAAGCTAAAACCCTTAATAGGGACTAAGAAACCAGGCAGGTTGTGAGGAGGTGACTGGAATACTGAGGTTTCTTTGTCCGGATTCATCCCACGTATTTAATAATTGCTAGATGGGGTTCAGGTCTAGCAGGCTTCTTCTGTTCAGGATGCCGGCCTTCCTGCCAGGCTCCTTCCTGCCTCCCGGATATCCTGGGGCTGGAACACAGGCACATTCTCTGACTCACCTACATGACCCCACTGGCCCCCCAGCTCAGTGAGTGGCAGGCAGGACAGGCCTCACCTGCCAGCTTCAGTCAAATAGGGCAGGTGGGAGAAAACAGGACCCATGTGGGCCCATCTGTCCCCCCTGCTACTTAAGGAGCAGAGACCTCAAATGAACTCAGTATTTTTGCAGTTCATATGGTATATAATTTACCTAAACTACAGAAACACTTGCTAATCCATCTCAGACAACTCAAGCCCCAACAAGTCAGGACTTCAAACTCCATCTATGCACCGGGGCCATCTGTCACTGGGAGAAAAGTGTCCTCACCCAGGCGGAACTGAGCAGCACGGACACCGAGCTCTGGGCCCCCCAGCCACCACTGTCCCAAGCACCCACAGGTGGGTGAAGAAGCCCCACTGAAAGCTCCTGGGGGCTTCAGGGGGCTCAGGTCTCTGTTTCCAAAGTGTGGCCTGTATCAGGCAGGAGTAACCTGCTTCTTGCCTCCCAAGTTGTCTTTTTGATTTCTCCTGAAGTCCCATTTGATAAACAAAAGGGTTCTTCCTCCAATATCCATCAGAGAATAAGTGCCAGAAATGAATGTATAGAGGCTAATTAATCATTTTTCATAGAAGTCCAAAGAGCTTACATTTAGAGGCCTTGGCACCTGGGTCCGACTCACTCACTGTACTAAGTGGAACATGGCTGTTGGCAACAGAACCTTCTCTAGAAATCAGGACTCAGAACTCCAAGTCTCCCTATTTAGAAGCAAGTGTGCTGTGCCCATTCATGCGTTTGTTTGTTATACACTGAGCACATGTGTGTCAGGCACCGGTCCCGGCACGGGAGTACAGAGATGATTGAGACTCGGGCTCCTTGACCTCAAGAAGCAACGTCAACTGTTTCTTTCCATCTGCCTCTTTCTGCTCGAAATCACAGTCCATCAGAGCTCTCCCCCATAGAAATGCATCGGGGGGCAGCTGGACCTGTGCGGAACCCTGGCTGTGGATCCTGGCCCATGCCACCTTCTGGATCTGGGCTGAGGGCAGCACTGATGAGGGGTAAGAGCAAAGGGGAGACCCTGGTAGCCAGACCGCTCCCCCCAACACACACACCTAGACACACGTGCACACACTGCGAACTTCAAGGCCTCTGGCCTTGGGTCAGGGGCACAGGGCAAGGAGCTGGGGCCTCTATTTTTTCTACCCCTCCCTCTGCATGAAAGAACATGGCCTGAAAGAAGCAAGAAAAATTTCTTAGCTACATCTGATCCACAAAGACCCACCTTCTCCAATTTGCAGGGAGTCCTAGAGCTCCTGGAAGGGGGGTGGGGAGGGAGGGGGCTTCATTGAAGCAGGAGCCCGGTAGATGCAAGCAGAGAGATTAGGGCTTTCTCCCTCACTACCTGCGTTGATGCTGAGCACAGGCCTCTAAGAGGCAGAGAAGGGAGGATGGGGACAGATGCTTTTGTTTTGTGCTTTAAAAACATTTAAGCACATTTAGGAAACTCTACTGGTTTTGGCTTTTACTCTTTTCTTTTTTTAATCTTTCTCATGCTCGCAAGACCCATTATAATTCCCCAATCTGCTATGACTGTTGCTCAGCCCACGGTTTCTGCTTCACCTTTTTTCCTCCCTCTGTACAGCATTCAGGAACCACGCTGGCTTATAAAACATCTATAAATAACAAAGACACACCAAGCATTCGCTTGCAAAATAACAATCAAAGGGGGAAATGCGGAGAGTGCAAAAATGCTGAAGCGTCATGTTTGCACAGCTCTTGAGGATGCGCCAGGGGAAGAAAAGCCACCCCAGCCCACATGGAGCCTGTCAGATGGCGCACTGCTTGCAGCCAGGTATGTGAGAGCACAAGAAAGAAAAATAATTGCATCCCCTTCATCCACAAAGAAGGGTGGAAACCACTGGTACTCGTCATGGGGTTGGGGAAAAAAATGCCCCACATACATTCAGAAAGAGCAACTCAGTCTATTTTACCAGCAAGATCTTTTCACCTTCGGGAGGTGACATGAAAATTACAGAATTTTACCTCAAGGGATGATTGTCCCTTCATAATATTTTGGTAATGCACTTCACAACTACATATTATATCTCTACTTATTGTTCTTCTGGTTCTCTGCTGGAGAGGAGGCCCAATGTTTGCAGCACAGAACTGAAATCGAGGCTGGGTATAAGACCATGCTGAATACACAGCAAACAAAAAGAAAGAGGCCGGAGAGACAGAGCCAAGAGGAAAACCATGGGAAGTAACCAGGAAGGAAGAGAAGAGAACGCTGTGCTCAAGTTAGTAGAGAGAGGTGAGTTTTTTGGTTTAGTTTTGTTTTGAAATGCTGGCAACACCTTGTTCAATAAATAAACAAGGCGGATGCATGTGAGAATTAAAATTGATTTTACAACCTACAGATGCATAATTTCATGACTGTGGTTTCTGGACTTAAGTCACTGGCACTTCTAATCTATGGCTATGGGAAGAGCATGCTGGCGTGGGAGGTGTGACGTCAGCCTTGGCCAAATGCCTCCTCGGAGAAGAGAAGGCTGTTCAAGGTAATTGGTAAGGAGAGGAGGTAAGTGTGCGGCTGACCAAGGAAGACTCACTGGGGAAGGATAAATGAGAGGGGTCTGGCTCTCTTCTCTATGCCTCAATAGCAACACGGTCACCGACATTTACCGATTCCTTCCTTCGCACCAGGCATTTGACACACACGATCTCAGTTTGTTTTCATACGAATCCTGAAACCGAGTATTACAGTCCCCATTTTATAGATGAGGAAATGGAGAGTTCTCACCAACTAACTTGTTCAGAAACGGAGTGCATTGCCTCCGCTGGGAGCCAGACCCAAGGCACCTGACTGTAGAACTGCTAGAGCTCTCAGACCCTGCACTCAAGTCAAGGACCCTAAGAAAACATAAAGCCATAGCGAAAAGGGTTCTCTTTCTAGATTTATAACCTAATGATGAGAATAAAGTAAAAGCCCACTGACTTTTATGGAAACAGGGTCCTCTGCCTTTCAGGTGACTTTGGGGACGCAGAGAACTAGGAAGTGATTGGAAACACAAGAGAAATTCAGAAACACACTTGGCTTTCTCTCACGAAGGGCTGGTTTCCATGTCAGGGTCTGGAATGATACACGAGGGACCTGAACACTTGAATTATCAATGAAAAGCTCCCCGTTCCCTAAGAGACGTACCTTGGTTGTCGTTTCTAGAATGATTTCTTTGTGCAGAAGTTCAACCACCATCTTCACATGGCCTTCTTTAGAGGCCAGGTGCAAGCCGTTCAGCCCATTCTGTAAAGAGCAGAGAGGCAGGAAGAGTGTGGTTAGGAGACTATGCATTCTGTTCCAGACACCCCTTCCCTGTGAAGAGATGTGTGAAGAGCCAGACGGGAAGAACAGGGGGGGCCCTGAGTGGGGCCGGCCCAGCCTCTCCGGGCACTTTTCTATAGAAGCATCAGATGACAGAACAACAGGGCAAGAGTGAGACCACCACTCCCCAGATTCATATCCATATTAAGTGTGGAGACGCTCTCACAGAGCCAGTGGGTGACCTTACTTGGAAGTTTAGATCTTGGCCAGGCTTTAGGCAATCACTTCCTTGAAGTGATATAGCTTCAACTCCCAATGCAGCTAATTTTCATGGCAGCAATCAGTAAAGGCAAAGAGGCAACACCAGTACATCCTAGACATTTGTAAGGATAGACACATATTTGGTAGAATAACAAACTCTGAAATGAGGTCTTCTGAGAACTAAATACTGCCAGTCACCCAGCTAGAAGATTTCGACATCAGAATCAGTAAAATAGCCCCATGGCCACCTTGCCATTTCAAATGTGGCCAAAGCTGGTCTGACAGTTCAATTGCAGGGGGAAAAAAAAATAAAAGAACCAACACTGTCCATGCCCAATCGTCCATCCACGGAAGCAGATCTCTCACCAACCACAGAAAGTTTACGCTGTACTTGGTGAGGTTTGAGAGAAAGCTGCCTAGCTCAGGTTTTACTTTGCATTCTTGCACGTCCTGTCTTCCGATCCTTGCACTTGGATGCCTGAGTACTTTTTGGCAAAAGCTGACTTCAAAGAGCGCTACTTAGAACCACAAATAATTCTGACAATATGATGGAACTCATTTCACTTCTGGTGATGAGCAGATCTTGGCTCCATATGGAAAATGATGTTAGTCAATCAGCACTCCCCATGCCCTACTTTTGTGTTCTCTTTCTCTCTTCCTCCTTGCCCACCCGCAACCCCTCCCTCTTGTCCCATTCCTTCCTATCTCCTGTTTCAGTCAACTCTGTTCTAGCATGTTCCCTTTCAGGGGATGCCCCAGAGCCACTGCAGACTTTAGCTAATAAAAAAAGACCCTTGCCACCGTGATGGAGGCACTTGGCCCCTGAAGGTGTGACTTCTCCCCAAACACCTCTACAGCTCCACCATGGGTCTCCAAAACCCCCACTCTCCCTGTGTGTCAGAGCATCCAGGACCAGCGAATGTTCACGGAAAAGACACAGCTGCTCACGTTAGCACCAGAGTCCCCGCAGTCAGTATCAGGAGATTCCAATCAAAAATACAAATATCCCATCTGGGAGTGGTAGCACATTAATCCTTAACAGGTGAGTTCTGTTGGCGTTGCTCAAACCAGCAGAAGCAGTAGGCAGAAATACTGGAATAATGAGACATAAGACAGGTATCTCATGATGGGAGAATGGAAGGTATCTAAAACTTTACATCAGAGCCTTGAACAGGGAAAATACAACAGGTACCCGAGGCCTCAGAAAAAAAAGAGAAAGTGGGCTCCAAAGGGAACTTTGCCTAATCTCCATTCAATCAGGCCCTCCCCGCACCCCAGACATGCAGAGCAAAGTAGGCCAAATCTTTGCACGTTAGCACTGCCAGCCTTGGCAAGCTGTGTGTGTGGGTGGGGGGTGATGGGAGGGCCCTTTCACGCAACATTTCCCCATGCAAATGCCTAGAAATCACCATTGGATGCTTTCCTCTTGCAGATTTTGTACACCATTAAATGCAGAGTCCAGAGTGGTGTTAATTATTCACACCCCGGTGTGAATGGGCTTATCAGATAAAGACTGGGTCCCAGTCAGTTTTGATAACAGAAAGGGAGAAAGCAATCTGTTAGAACAGGAACCTGGGGGAGGGAGAAGAACACTGGGTGGAAGTAAACCAGTTCCCCTCAAATCAATGTACAAAACACAAATTCACTAAAAAGCAATTCGTCCAGTGACTGGGGCTCTGGAAGCCTGGAGCCACGCCCTTCAGCTCTGTGTCCTCAGCTCTGCCCTGGGGCAGGTCTGCACCCTCCTCCCTCCCAGAGCACTGGGGTCTGCAATCCCCTCCCAAAAACCCAGCAGTGTCTGGAAGGTTCCCTGAGTGATCACTCGGGAACCGTGATGGTGTTTGCGGCTGTGGGAATCTCAGCAGCTGCTGCAGTCAGCTTTCCTCAGGGGACTCAGCTGTGGCAGCAGCCAGGGTAGCACGGTGCTGATCGCTGTGGTTTTAGTGCTGACTTGGGCAGCAAAGTACCTTTCCGTGAGCATTCACTGATCCTGAACACCTCAAAGCTGGGAAGTTGGCAAGTCTACAAGGAAAACACGTAAGTTTACTGCTAATGCTCTGGGGTGGCTGTTCCTGCCCTTTGGACCCAGTGTCAGGATCGCAATCCAGAGAGATTCTAGAAGTACTGTCTGCCCGGGGAATGCTGGAGTGGAAAAGGATGTCAGAGATCCCCGAATGCTGAGGAAATCAAGGTCCAGAGTAGTCAAATGACTAGCTAGAGTCACACAACCTTTCTAGGGCATAGCCACATATAGAACAAATCTGGATTCCTCCCTTGCCCCCACCACCAAAAAAGGATTTGGGTTTTGTTTTGTTCTTTTTGCCCCTAGGAACTAGTATGTTTCTTTTTATCAGATGATAAAGTACATTTCTCCTTTTTAAAAAAAATTTTGTTTATTTATTTTGAGAGAGAGAGAAAGAGCATGAGCAGGGGAGGGGCAGAGAGAGAGAGAGAGAGAGAAAGAATCCCAAGCAGGCTCCATACTGTCAGCACAGAACCCAGTGTGGGGCTCAATCCCATGAACCATGAGATCATAACCTGAGCCAAAATCAAGAGCAGGACACTTAACAGCTGTCCCCATTTCCCCCTTTTTTTTTGATTACCGGGCAGCTTAGAGCTAATAGTCACAATCACCCATAAGGGTCTGGTCATGGCCACTATATTTTGATATCCAGGATTTTATTCATTGCCCTGGTCCATACAAAGTCCCTCTGCTTCCCTCCCTGCATCATAGCCCCCCCCCCTCCAAAAGCTACACTCTTGGCAGAAGGTGACCACATAAAAGGGATCATCTGAATAGATCTGTATCTTGTATCTTGAATTGGTTTACTTAGATTCTACCCCAGATCCTGGTTCGATGTTCTCTTTCTTCTTTATGGCTTTGTAGCTTTCTGACGCTATTTTTACTTTGTTTGTTTGCTTTCAACATAATCACCCTAAGTTATGTCCAAGTCTATCATTGTGGTGATCTGAACTCAAAGCCCTCATCAGAGCCACAGAACCTAGCCCCACTTGGCCTAGCTGTCATGTGCAAGGTGCCTACGGCATGCACATATGATGTGCAAGAAGGCCCAGCATTGATCGCAGAACAAGATCACATATGGAACATGGCTGGACCAAACATTTGTCTCAACTACACATAAGAGTCACGGCAGTTACCTAATGCAAGCATTGACTTAATCCAATTGGGAAAAATTTACTGGGAACCTATTCTGTACCTGGCACCACACTAGAGATGACACTTATCCTTGAAGATCTCAATTTACTAGAGGAAATAGATGCCTAAAAAATAAATGCAAAATAATGTGAAAATGCCCCAAACGGCAGGCATGAGATTAGAAGTAGCGCAGAGGAGAAAGGAGTTGCTCTGCCGAGAGGGTCATGAAGCCTTCCCAAAGGCCTTTGCAAGGCAGCCTGTGCACAGGCAGGGTGACAAGTTCATTGACAATGGCAAGATGAGAAGCTGTCTCTGAATTTAAATTTTAAACACAGGAGCTAACATTTTAGAGACTATGCTCCCAGCCCTTCTCATCAAGCGCCTTCCTCCATCTTCCAGGAAGCACTGAATTCAAGAGATGCACAAACACCCAGACCCACAGAGGCAAGCTTTCTCCAGCAACTGGCCTTAGCAGGTGGATAGCTGGTCACCATCTAGCAGCTGAAGTCACTGAATACTGAAAACTAAATTATGGCACATAAACACTAAGGAATTGTACAACTGTCTTATTAAATACATTACTAGCCAATATAGGAGATCAATTCCAGTATTTCAAAAGAGTGTTTCCTGGATAAATACTATATTTAACACTTTTTTTTCTTTTTTTTTTTAGCTTTATTTATTTTGATAGAGAGCTCATGCAAGTGGGGAGGGCAGAGAGAGAGGGAAAGAGAGAATCCCAAGCAGACTCTGTGCTGTCAGTACACACCCTGACTCAGGTTTGAACCCACAAACTGTGAGATCATGACCTGAGCCTAAATCAAGAGTCGGATGCTTAGCTGACTGAGTCGCCAGGCACCTCAACACACTCTTTTTCTTTAAAGAGATTTATTTTTATTGCTCAAATGCAAAAGGGGTAGGGGTACAAATTATGTGAGCTATTTGTTCGTAGCTATAACTATGGATAGAGATGAGCCATAATCTACCAGCTCTTCAAAACCAAGATCCATGTGTTTTATTTTAGTTACATCAAGTTTAAGTTGTTTCCTAAAAGGAAAAGGCAGGCTGCTATATCTTGCCTTGCATCTTTTCACTACTTTAGCTAACTTTCCCAGCCCCTCCTCTTGACGCAGAATGGCAGACAGACTGCTGAGGGGGATGATGGAGAAAAACGTGTATCTCATACTCCAAGTAACTGGGTGTAGAAGATAAGCAAGAAGGGGGTAGAAGAGTATGAGAATAAATGCCTCAATTAAATTAGAAGCTGGATTGCAAAAGCAATAACTTCTTGTGGCCATTAAAAAAATTTTTTTTAATGTTTATTTATTTTTGACAGAGAAAGAGAGAGCATGAGTGGAGGAGGGGCAGAGAGAGAGGGAGACACAGAATCCAAAGCAGGCTCCAGGCTCTAAGCTGTCAGCGCAGAGCCCAACAGGGGGCTTGAACTCACAAACTGTGAGATCATGACCTGTGCCAAAGTCGGATGCTCAACCAACTGAGCCACCCAGGCGCCCCATCTTGTGGCCATTTTTGAACCACATGCCTTCCTTGGGAAAACACCAGCTTGCCATACTCCTCTTCTTAGATTCCTCCTTCTTGGTCTCCAATTACATGTACATTCGATTAACTGAGATTCTCCCACAGCTCTTGGCTGCTCAGTTCTTTTTTTCCTTTGCCTATTCTTTTTTCTCTGTGTCTATTTTGATCATTTCTATGGACTTATCTTCAAGTTCTTTGATTCCTTCCTCATCTGTGCCCAATCTACTGATGACTCTATTAAAGAAATGCCTTACTGCCAAAAACACTGGGGCTTTTAAAATTTCTAGCTTTTCATTTGATTCTTTCTTATAGTTTCCATCTCTCTAATTCCTCATCTTTTCATGAATGCTATCCACTTTCCCTACGAGATCCTTTAACACATTAATCACAGTTATTGTAAAGGCCATCTGATCATCTCTGAGTCTGGTTCTGTTTATTGCTTTGCCTCTTGACAATGGCTTTGTTTCTTTCGTGTGTGTGTGTATGTGTGTGTGTGTGTGTGTGTTGCAATTTTTAATCGAATGCCAGACATTATGTGTAGAAAGGCAATAGAGGCTGAAGTAAACAGCATTTATGCCTCAAGTGGACCTACCTCTACTGTGAAGTTGTTAGTATGGGGTGGGGAGATCTGAGCCAATCAGTCAGAAACTGACTTAGGTCTGAGTCTTGTTACCTTCAGGGCACCACAGCCTTCAAATTCCTCTAGATGGAGGCTGCTGTCACCTTAAGCTTAGAGTAGAAGCTGGGTGTTGGAGGGATTCCTGAGTTCCTGATTTCCCTTCAGCTCTCAGCCAGCCCTGCATGCCTGCACCTCAGCTGGGGTCTCTCTCCATGCTCCTGCCCCCCTCCCAGCAATAATATGCTTGTCCTTGTCATGGGGGAGGGAGGCAGCAGGGAAGTTCTCCTTCGTCTTGGCCCAGCCCCAGTCTTATAACCAATACCTCAAAAGCTCTTGCACCTGGATCTCAAAGGTAGGATTCTTGTTTTAAGTAAGTACTCTTTCCCCTCCTGTCTGTGGCAGCAAGACACACCATATCTTTATACTTGGGCTTGGGTGGGAGTCTCTTGTTCCTCCTTCAGCAGTAATAGACCTCTCTGTTCATTATTGGCACATGACAGTTACTGGGCCAGGACGATGGTCTCCTGCCCTCCCCCCAGGAGTACAGGGGTTTGGGCTCTACCTTTCCTGTGGCACCACTGGGTCTGTGATGTAGGAAATATTCTTACCTCTCCCCAGGAGCAGAGGTAGTTTGTTTCAATTCCTCCGCACAAAGAATGGATTTTTGCCCATTATCTGAAGATGAGAGGGTTTGTTTTTGCTTCACCTGAGGGAAGGTGTCTGTTCCTGCCTCTACCCCTGCCTGTCTGTTCCTGCCTCTACCTGTCTGTTCCTGCCTCTACCCCTGCCTCCAGAGCCACCTAGTGTCTCCTGTATTCCTGTGTCACCGAGGGAGACTCTCTCTGGTCTCCTGACTTTCCCCAATATTTCTCATGGGCACCCATTGGAGGCATGTGGTTCCAGACCCACTGCAGTTCACACTGACCTTTAAGAATTTGTTAACATTTGGCTTGTACAGTGCTGCTTCTTTCTCCCGTACTCTGCCGCAGCTAAAATGGTGGCCCTTTCCTTGGAGGGGCTTATCCCTCTTTGGAATTCAGTTAACTTGGTTGCACAGTGTGGTCTCAGCCCTCTGATGGGCTCAAGACAAATTACAATTTTGTAGATTATCCAGGCTTATCTCATTGTAGGAGTAGGAACAATGTTTTTTGAAGCTTTTTACATCCTACATACTCCCTTTACTAAGTCTCTAAGACTACCCGGCCCCATATGATCTCATTTCACATGGTCTTAATAGAGCAGACAACCCTTTTATGATCCTGTTTGGTAAAAAATATTCATGCCAAGCACACACACCTGGAGTTTTTCATGTGCCTTTGCTCTTTTTCAGGTAAAATGTCAACTTAGAGGATTTTTCTGAGAGGCAATCTGTCCAACAGGAGGGAGAGGAGATCTCAGCCAGGCTGTGTTTCTTTTAACATTTTTAACAAGAAGAAAAAGGGAAAAAAAAGTCACATTGAGCTTGAATGATTTAATTTGGAGTATTTTTCTTTTACCAACTGTGAGAAATTCCATTGGCAAAATACACAATTCCAGACATTTGTTCTCAGTAAATTGTTCCTCTGTTTAGCATCTCTGATTGCCCCAATTACACTAATTGATTTCTAAATGTACAAATACAGTAGACATGTCACAAGAAATTTAACTCTTATCCTGTCCAATGCAGAAGGTGGTTTCCAATAGAAAAGCTATGGGGTCCTGAGATCTTGTATCTCTTTAAAACTGCAAGAACATCTCAAAAGTGGCTGCTTACTATCCCATGTGGACACACACAACCCTTCTATCTCCTTTTCTCACAGCTGTTTATTTTACCCACAGAGATAGCTAGACCCTGCCCCTCCAGAGCAGGCAGCCCCAAGTTGTGTCCTGAGGACTTTGAGGCCCACCTCCCCCCCACACCCCACCATGTGTTCTGAAACTTACTGTTTCAGTCCCCCATCCTCTTTCTTTGAGCCAAGCAGTGTGTTTCTAGAGGACTTAAGCTAACATGCTAATGTATAGTATCCAGGAAGCATGATTTTTTAAAAATTCATGAACACCTACTAGTTCAGCTCATCAGATTACTTAGCTGCCATCCAGCCAGGCCCAGAGGCAATGGAGCGCTGGCCAGGAAAAGTTTTGATGGCGAAGGAAAGGACTGGAATCTTGGGAAGAACAAGCCAAGAGCAGTGGCAGAGAAAGGCAAGAAGTCTGAGGGCCCCAGAACAAAAAGAGAGGTAGGCGAGAGGGGCTTCTATGTAACATTGCCTTCCTGTAACACTCCACTTTACTCTTGTGGTCAGTGAGGAACTAATCAGAAGATCTTGCCCATAAGGACAACGATGTATACGTAGAAGGTCATACACTTAGGTTTTTATACTTAATGCCCCACTGTCCTATTCAGTCTGGGTTCTCTATGATTTTGCTACATCTGTCCAGAGATTAGGATCAGACTCTATGTCACAGAAGTTTAAATCTCCAAATAACACCAAGCCTGTACTCTTTGCTCTATTATTGGTCCCCATTTGTGGAGGAAGATAACTGACATTATATATTTGCAAGTCTGTCGCCCTGAAACAGAACAGGAAATAAGAATCTAAACAGGGCTTGTGGAAAGAAAAAAGGATTGAAATGGTTGCCATTTCTACTCCAAATCCTGAGACTGACAAGAAAGCAAGTAAGGGAAGAAAGAAAGGCAGACTATGGAGACCAAAGGCAGAGACAATGAGGACCAAAAAGAGGTGGTAGAACGGGAAAGAGGGAGTGACTATTGCTATAGTCTGACTATATGAGGAAAGGAATTAAGCTGCTGGCAAAAAAAGATCACTAGAACACTATAAATTTTGATTCCTTTCCCCAAAGTTCCTGCATTAAATTTTCAGCCAAAACAGAAATGAGATCAAAAGTGAATGGGAGTTTTCTTACCTTCCCTTCTCTTCCTCTTCCCTTCCCTCCCCTCCCAGCTCAGAGATGTCATTGTCTGAGGAAGCAGGGCAGTGAACCAGAAGGGTGCCTTACAGATGTGCTGATAGCAGCATGTCTGCTCTGAGAAAGAGGAGGGGGCTGCTAGAGTGATTGGAAGATTGTTACACTGAGCAAACAAGTGAACAGACTGAGGATGATGGAATTAGTGGCAGTCATGTTCCTGACTGTCTGAAGAGATTTACAAACATGGGAAGAGGAAGGGCTAGATAGAAGTCTGAGGTGTTGGACTAAACCTAGAAGTACTGACATGATCTCATGGATTTAAAAATATATATACATAAACAGATGCAGAACTAGATATAGATGTATAGATACAGACACATGACAACCAGTAGCAATGAGTGCATCAAGTGACCAGATTTTGGTGTCTAAATACCATCCTCCACTAAAAGGAACCTTGGAAAAATGGCTGATCCAAGGTTGGGGCAAGGGAAGTACAAAATCACCCTGGGACAAACAGGTGCCAGAAAGGAAGGACATGATGAGGACATGTTAAAGAACAAAGAAGCCAGCCTATTGAAAGCACTCCTACTGGCCTCATTTAGATTTGAACATCAAAGTAAACCATGAGAGTATCGGCATATAACCCATCAAATAAAATAGGAGCCCATGAGTATGAACAGGTATAAACAAAGAACGGAAAGAATCAGTGAGGGAGTAGGGGAGGAGGAAAAGCTTAACCTTTAGTAGAATACCAGCTAATCAATGTAGAAGAAATGATAGAGATGGAGAAGCACTCTCTGGAACCATCATAGTGGTAGCTGATACAAGTAGAAGGTATCAATGTATGCCAAGGTTGGTGGCTGGAAGTTTGATGAAGAACAGGATATTGGCATTATATCAGAATATCCCTCCCCCCACCCCACACACAAAATACTGATCAACTGCAAACAGAAAAATCAATGACACCAAGAGATGACCAAGGTTAACATCACCAGGGATGGAAAGGGAGGATGATTTCTATGGTACTCCTGCCAACAATGCGTCACCCTGGTCTGGCCATAAGGAAGCACCAGCAGACACAGGTTCAAACTACAGAACGGAAACTGTCAAAAACATGCAAGACAGGCAAGGACTTGAGAAGCATTCCAGACTGAAGAAGGCTGGTGAGAAATGACATCTAAATACAGTCTGGAAAGACTCTTAGAGAAAGAGAAAGAAAGAGAAGGGGAAGACTGGGGGCAGGTGGGAAGGGAAGGAGAGAAAGAAGACTGGGGGAAAGTCAGGAAGGAAGGCAGGAGGGAAGAGGGCGAGAAAAAGAGTGAGGGAAAGGGAAAACAATTTCTCCTTACCAGGGCAGTCAGCAAAATTTTAATGGAGTCTGTAGATGGTTGTGTGGCATCCATGCTGATTTCCTGATTTGAAGGCCTGGAGGGTGGTTATGTGGGAAAGTGTCCTTACTATTGGGTGGCACACACCCAATGTATGTTTAGGATGATGGAGAATTATGTCATATATAGTAGATACTATAGATAGACACAGACAAGAAGAACAAATGCAGTAAAATGGTAATAGAGAGTCTAGGTGAGAGAGATGTGAGAGTTCTTTGTATTGTTCTTGTAACTTTTTTTTACAGGTTCAAAAGTATTTAAAATTTCAGAAAGAAAAGCAGGAGATAGGGGGGAGTAGTGGTAGAAAAAAAGGCTGTGGGAGGAGGGACCAGCGCAGTGGGAACTCTGGGCTCTGGCCATGGTGGGAGGAGGGTGGCGGGTGCATTAGAAGCTGAGCGCACACACCCTCCTGTTTCTAAAGAACCCGAGAGGTGCAAGTTTTACCGGAGGTCTGAGATTACTCCAAGATGGAAGTCCCAGAGTGCTGCCAAACCATGGCAACCCCACATGGGAACCAGCTGATGGGGAAGCCTCTTCCGGAGGGCAGGCATCACCTCTGGCAGGGCCACCCCACCTGATGCCTCTGTCTAACCCAGATATTGAATGGCTCCCAAGAGACTGCTTGGTGGGAAAGGTCTGCTAAAAATATAGGATCCTGGAATGTAATCAATCAGAAGCCAAAGAGGGCTGAAGCAACTGCCATAAGCCTGGTAGAAAATCACTCCCATGTCCTTTGTCAACCTGTCCTTGTCCCGGGACAGGGAAGATAGACTAGGAGTAGAAACTGAGGGCTGGTGCACACTCAGAAAGAGGTGGCACAGATGGAAAGGAACAAGACTGGCTCTGAGCACTTTCCCCTCCTCTGCTTCATTACAGCCTAGATTTAGCTCTCCTCCCAGGTAGCTGTGATCCAGTGAAATAGGTATTCATGAGGAAGGAAAACACTTGAATGGTTTTCATTATCTTAAAAAAAATGGAAAGAAAAAGAAAAGAAAGAAACCCACACTACTCAGAGCCTTGCAAGGAGATGAGTCAACCCGGATCACCTTCTCTCTACTCCCGGGACACAAGGCGAACAGCCCCCGCGCTGAGCAGCCCTGTGGCTCCGCAGCAGATCCGCTGCAGGGGCTGAAGGCCCTCTGGGAGCCTGGAGGAGGAAGTGTGAGCTCAAGTTAATGAGAGAAAGGGACTCTGTAATTCGGCTCAGTAGCTAAGAATATCTACTGTGGACTAGAAAGAATTTCTATGCCAGAGACCTTGGCATTCCTTTAAAAAGTTAAAAAGAGCCAGACTTTCCAAAGAAGGGCAGTGGGGGGGGGGGAGGCAGGTGGGAAGGTCAGAGGACAGAGCACTGAAGAAGGAGTTGAAGCCCTAAACTGTCCTCCTGATGTGTCACCTCACTTCTCAGGCCTCAGTATACATATTTTCAAAATGGTAGAATTGCTCTGATGCCCTGGCTTCCTCTTAACTCGCAATTCTGCAGTAAAACAATGTAACAGCTCTCAGAAAACAGTTAAGATATGCATGTAGGGAGATGCACAGAGAAAGGAATGACAGGATTCACACCTAATTGTTCACAGTGATTGGGGGGGAGGTGGGGAAATGGGGGGGAGCCTCACAGAAGGCTTTACATATTTCTGTATAGCATAAATTTTGAAACAGCTACCCTGAACTCATTGTATTGCTAAATTAAAAATCACACCACAACGAAAATCAGGGATACGAGTTGTCAAAAACAACATAAACATTTATAGTAAAAAGTTCATAATCAAAGGAGAATAATCCCAGGCAAATTCACATGCATAGTCTATTCCAATGAGAAAGAACTGGGATTGTATTTAGCATTTCCTGTAATAACCAGAGAGGCAAATCCTCCTTCGAGGCCCAGATCAAATGTCATTTTTCTCTGTGACTTACCCTGTCCCTTTCTCTTTGCCACACCATGCCCTGTTTCCAACCCTTCAGAAGTGAATTGTTCAATAAGCCATGTTCCCAAGGCACTGGACAATAATCTATCAAAGCCCTCATCCCATGGAATTGCCTTTATCTGCTCTTGTGTCTGTGTCTCTCAAAGTGGGACATTCTGAGGTCTGATGTTTCCCTGCCTTTGGATCACAGGTCCCAGCATGGGGCCTTGGCCATTGCGTGTGCTCCGTAGGGTTTGTGGAATCGAACACCCCTTCATGCAACCTGACACACACACAGAGCTGTCATTTTTCTCTCAGTTTCTCAAGACTAAGAATATCGCAACTGTTTTTCACGTCATAAATCTACGGCAATCAAAGCCTAAAGTGGAGCTTGGGGGTGTACTTTCCTTAAAATACGTTCTAGATCATTCTTAATGATGCCATTCACCTTTTTCCTAGTCTCTAGGATCCCAGAGATATACCTGTTAATGTCACTGGTCGGGTTAACTCTTCCTTAACTAAAGGGAAACTAAAAATGAAACCAGCACAAGGAAGGTCTCCCCAGAGGAGTAACCAGCCCTGCTGAACGGCTCAGCTCCACATGGGGAGCGCAAGGGCAGATACCGGGGCTGGGAGCTGGGAGACCCTGGCCCTAGTCCAGGAAGACTCTCCACCTCTTTGTCTCTCTGCCCACCCCACAAGGGAGAAGTGAGGTCATGGGTTGGAAAGGGCTAAGGAAAGCAAAGACACAGCAGAGCTGGGATCTGGGATTATTAAACACTGTAGGTCACTCTGACTCATGACAGATAATCAACTGACTTTAAAACTACAAATTAGTCATTAGAATTACCCAGACGCACATCAAATAGCTTCTTTCTGCTGAGATGCAAAGGGAATTTATCTGTTTAAATTAACTCAGAGAGTGGGGTTTTCAAGTCCTGTCTTTCACGAATGCCTTTTCTAGAAGGAATAGGGGAATCAGGTTACTTCTCTTGCTCAACCACATACTGCGGAACACCACTTCCCCATGTGAGGGCTGTGATCATCTATTCTCTTCCTTTCTTCATTGCTATTCCAGAGCCGCAACCTAGCGGCAAGTTTTAAGAGGCTGGATATTCCCATACCATCATATGGGAAGGCTCTCTGTGTGAACTGGGGGTGATTACTCGTAGCATTAGGGGGACTGTGGAGTTGAATGCAAGAAAAAGATGACAGAGAAAAGTAACAGACTCTGTATCTACACTGATCTAGATGTAACCCCCTTGGCCTGATCGACCACCACCCTCACCTTCTTTCATTTCATTTACCCCAACATCACCAATCTCCCTGCTGCCCTGTGCCCCCCACCGCTCCTGCCTCTGCCTGGCTGTTCCTTCACACTGCAACTGCCTGTTACACTTCTCTACCTGGCAAACTCCTACTCTTTCTTCGAAGCCTTTCTTTCACTCATTGGTCTTAAGTTTATTTATTTATTTTGAGAAAAAGTGAGAAAGTACAAGTGGGGAAGGGGCAGAGAGAGAGGGAGAGGGAGTCCCAAGCAGGCTCTGCACAGTCAGTGCACAGCCTGACTCGGGGCTTGATCTCACAAACCTGTGAGATCATGGCCTGAGACGAAATCAAGAGTTGGACACAACCGACTGAGCTACCCAGGCGCCCCAACTCATTGGCATTTTAGTCTCTGCCCCAGACCAGAGGCAACAATGACAGCAGTCACAGGGACTCACTCACCTTTGAGAAGCCAGCACCTGGCATGTTAGAGAAGCTCAATAAAGGTTTGCTCAGTGCATGAATAACAATGAAAACATCCTGTGCTTGTTCTGGCTGGCACCTAGGACCCTGAATTCATAACCTTCTATTTACAAGCTAGACTTCTTTACCTGCCTCTGAGTTCTTCGACAGAAGGGGATGAATGAATTTAGTCTCCAGCAAGGAACTTGGCTCATTGTAAGTGCTCAATACATGTTTGTGGAATCAATGAAGTTGCAGAGAAACTTCAGGTTGTCTTCTTACCACCAACTCACCGAATCGAAACTCATAAAGCCCAGAAGATGTTCCAGGTAACCTCTGGACCCCAGTTTTCTGAGTTACAAAATGAGAGCTGAATGCCATGACCTCCTTCTAGCTCTAAGGCCCTTTAATTTAGAAAGGTAATAATCACCACGATCACCAGAGTCCAACAAATCCTGATCAAAAGACTTGGCATGTGGCTACTGTAGAAACGATCACTCTGTAGCAGAAACTATTGGTATAGGTGCTCCATTTATTTGAAACGCCTAAAACCCTTTACCTTCATGATAAACCAGTACCCGGCAGCGATGGGACATCGCTTTGTACATGTGGAAGGTACATGTGGAAATTCAGAGAACACCAATGGAACTAGCATGGTTTCACATGCTTTTGTTGGCTGTGTTTGGGAACTAGAACTTGTTTATGTTTTCGTGATCATTCAGACGGTCTTGCTTCTGATCCTTCAGCAAATATCGCCACATACTTAACTGTTGAGGCTGGTGCCAGCATCTGAACCATCATCGTGCAAGAGAGTCATTATCCCTAAGAACGACTATTTCACAATGCTCTTAAAAGTGACAGCAGTCAGATGGGCTAAGTGTCAAATATATAGGTTGAATCATTGCTGGATACAGCACATTTAACATCTACTGGCTGTATTTATAGAACACATACTATACTCCAGGCAGAATCTTGATAAGGAGCACCAAGTAAATCAAAGTCCTCTCCCCTCGAGTACCTACATTTTAGTGGAGAAAACAGGGAAAAGTGAAGAGACATGTAGATGCACAGTAAGTCTGGTGCTACTAAGTACCACAGGGATAAATGAAACAGGTCAAGGGGACAGAGGCTGTCTCTAATGCTCCCGGAAACTTCTCTTCGCTGCCTTATGCCAGTGCTGTGGACAACAAGGCTTCTCTTTTGGGTGTGAAACTTTCTCCTGTGGTCTCAAGTAACTTTCTCTCCTATCAGGAAGGCCAACAGAGCAGTGTTTGTTAGAGTTATAAGAACAGAAGAGAAAACAAACAGTGAGGCTTTTTGCCTATGGAATTACAGCTTGTGGTTCCCAGTGGTACATCTATGTTCACCCAACAATTCTAGGAATTCAGGAGAACACAGACTCTGACTCGCTCTCCTCTTGTTTTCTTTTTATTTGGCTAACTGGTAAATATGTAAAGTCAATTAGTTCATTCCAGAAAATATGTTTTGTAATTTCTATGGCCTCTATAATAAAATGTTGTTTTTTTTTTTAATTTTTTTTTTCAACGTTTTTTATTTTTATTTTTGGGACAGAGAGAGACAGAGCATGAACGGGGGAGGGGCAGAGAGAGAGGGAGACACAGAATCGGAAACAGGCTCCAGGCTCCGAGCCATCAGCCCAGAGCCTGACGCGGGGCTCGAACTCACGGACCGCGAGATCGTGACCTGGCTGAAGTCGGACGCTTAACCGACTGCGCCACCCAGGCGCCCCTATAATAAAATGTTTTGACTTGCTGTAAGTAATAATTCTGGAAATTGGACATATGAAACTGACATTGGCACGTGATCCTAGGCTGAGCAGGTGGGCCCTGGCTCTTACAGGCCCCTGTGCTGATGCGTTGAGACCACAAACCAGGGCAACCACACTCCACAAGGCTAGGGAGGCAAGTCCTCTGGCTTCAACACCTCCCCTGTCTTTCCCTTATTCCAAGCCACCATGTGGATTCACCTGGTCCATTGCATGGGACTCCCGGCCAGCCTCCCTGCTTTGGTCTCTGTGCCTCAAGTCTATTCTCCACCCAGGAGCCAGGGTGATCATTTAAAAACCTAAACTGGATTGAGGGTCTCTCGTGTAATAGCTTCCAATGGCTTCCCATCATCTTTGGAGGAAAATCCAAGTCCTCACGATGGCCTCAAGCCCTTCAAGATTCAGTCTTTGCTATTCCCCAGACACCAAGCTTACTCTTGCCCCCAGGGCCTTTGTACCTCTCTGCCCCTCTTCCAGGATTGCTCTTCCCAGAAACCACGTGACTCTTTCCTCCTTTTAAATCTCTCAAAAATCATCTCCTCAGCGAGGCCTTCCTTAACGACCCCATCTAAAACAGGCACCTTTACTTTTCTCCTCCATGGTACCTCTCATTGGCAGACATTCTACATTTGTTCATTTTCTTGCTTAGTGACTCTTTTTAACCAGCATATAAATGTCACAGGAGCACAGACTTTGTCTAGTTTGTCTATCGTGTTCAAGTGCCTAGAATAGCACCTGGAACAAAGTAGGTGTTTAACAAACACACATGGAATAACCCCCACAAAGACTCTGGTGGGATTATATTCAACATGTCTCCTGTCCCTGTTTACATCAGCCAACGCCAGAATTTGACTTCCTCGAAGGCTGAATGACTTCCAAATATCTATCTTTGGGTTGGATCTCTTATCTGAGCTCCAGGCTTAAATATCCAATTGCTTACTATATATCTTCACTCAGATTCCTTAAAGACTCCTCAGCGGGATCTCCGCACAGCCCTGACCTTGTGTCCTCGCCCTATTTCCATGCACTGAGGCCACGCTAGTGTTCCTGGTCTCCGTGAGCGGGGCCGCCCTTCAGCCCCTGCACAAGGCAGACATCTGAGGGTCATTCTCCAAGTCTCCTTCCCTGCTTTCGCCCACACCATTCACTGCCCAGGCCTGCTCATTTTGTTCCGTCTCCGCAGCCCTGACCCTTATCGCAGCTACTCACATTTCTCTCCCAGAAGGGTGTGACAGTCTCATGACCGGCCTCCCCACTCCATCCCTGGGCCCTTCCATCTGTCTTCTGTACAGTAGCCAGTGTAATCCTTCAAAGCACACCTCTGATCACGTCACCCCTGTGCTTGAATCTGTGGCTCGCTTCCCTCTGCTCTTGGGATAAATATCAGAATCCTTAACATGGCTTCTGTAAGCAGGGTGGACATTCTCCTGGGACGTGCAGAAACAGCTGTCCGGGTTGTTAAAAAGCTGAAATACCTCCATCCCTCTCAACTGGCTGAAATACCTCCACTAGCCATTGTCTCAAGCTCTTAAGTACCTCCCACCACTGCTGCTCTGGCCACTCTGTCCCTTCCCCCAGATTCTTCTCCTCAATCAGCAACTATAGCATGGCACAGCAGGCTAACACACACACACACACACACACACACACACACACACACACTGCTCCGGCCCTGGGACCCGCTGTCCCAGTTGTTGGCTATTATGATTATTGCCCCTGCCTATAAGGTCCACCACAATCCCAACGTCACCTCTCCAGCCTCATCTGGACCCTCCTGCCTCTGCGCTGCAGCCACTCTGGCCTTCCTTAAACTTTCCACGTTTTTTCCTGCCTCAGGGACTTTGCACAGGCTGTTCTCTCCAGAGGAGCACTACGATCCTTCACATCATTAACTTCTACTCATCCCTTAGCTCAACTTTCTCTTCCTCATGGTAGTCTTCTCTGACTTCCAACTTTAGGTCTAGTCTCATATATTCTCAAAAAAATCCTATTCCTCCACAGTTCTGAACACACCTGTCTATTTATGTGATTGTTTGATTAATAGCTCTCGCTACCAGTAGACTACAGTTCAGAGAAAATGAGGACTAGGGCTTTTTTTTTTTTTTTGTACTATTAAATCTCTAAAGCCTGGCACTCCTGTACACATGTAGAGAGGTACAGGAAGACACTGGCCACATGGGTCTAAATGCTTGGATAAGTGAAAGAATCAGGACTTCATCTCAAGATACTGGTGTGTGTGTGCACACATGAGTGCCCTTACGTGTGAATTTGTTCTTTTCTAGAAATATAATGATGATGATGATACAAATTAGGAGATGTAATCCATGCATTAAGGAAACTGCCCTGAATACTCAGATGTCTCTTACATAAGCCAGTTCCTCTTTTTACACTACTTAGCGTAATTACTTCCTATTATGGCGAGCAGCACTTCTTTCCACAAAACATACTGTTTGAAAGTGTGTTACTTATGTAAGAATTAGCATTGGATGAATTACTGCTATCACAGTCCACCGGCTCAAAAGATTCAAGCAAAAGCATATCCTCAAGCCATGACCCCAGGACAAGAGCCTGTTTCTATCATCTCAAAACAATGAATGCATGTTTCGAGGAGAAGAATGCTCTAGTCCCATCACGATGCTGTCCCTGTGCACAATATAAAGCAACAGCACTGTCCCCATAGCTGTACTAATGTGTTTAATGAGGGTGGCAGTTCGGCCACTATTATCCTTCCCCCGCTCCCTGTCCTTTACTCAGGAGCACAGGCTGAACTGCCTGCTAAAGCCAGAACGAGGCTGGCAGCACAGGCACTTCCCAGAGACCACTGTCTGCACCTCCTGCCTCTGCGGCAGCCACACAGCAGGAGACAAAGACCTACTGGGTCCAGGATGTGGGCAGCGAGGAAAGGAGCCCTGGGGACAAGCCAGCCAAGAGGGGCTTTGCAGGACCACGAATCCTCCCCTTTTCTCCTCTCTGACATTCACTTCCATGCCTGCAGCTGGTTCCTCTTTGAAACAGGGAGGCTGGGCACAGCCAGGACTGCAGACACCAGTCTGAGACTAGACCTTCTCTTCAGTCCTCACGGGGCTAAGCGCTACCTGTCACTGGCACTGAGCCCATCTGAAATAGTGTCCGTAAAGTGCAATAATGCCTCAGGGCCGGCTGCTCTCCGAGCCCAAGATGAACCCAGGAGGCACTCTGAGAAGAGACAGCAGGGGCACAGGCCAGTTACACCCAGGGCCTCACCAGCAGGAGACCAATCAGGACAAAGCCATTTCCTGGGTGTCATCAAAATCTTCCAATTTCACACCGAAAATGAGCCCTGGCTCAAGGCTGATGAGCATCCAGTTGTCCCCATTTCTGCTAGCTAGATTCCTCTGAGAGCTGGCATCTTAACCCTTGGAAGGTCTCTGAAGGTTTGGTGCTCCTCAGGCAGGACTGCACTGCGGAGAAACCCTCCTCTGTGTTTCTGCTGCTGCAGCCAGAACAGAGAAAGCCTCAGAACTTTCCAGGTGGGGAGAGAGAGCAATCCCCTCGGCCATGGGAGGGGAGGGGAGGGGCTGGGACAACACAGCTACAGCTGTTTCCAGGGTGCGGTGTTGAAACAGGGGCCTCCTCTCCTGAGCCACTCTGATCCCAGGATGTGCTCCCTGCCCCCACACTTTTGTACCTACATCCTCTTCCCTTGAAAGAAATGGGTTCGCAGTTTCAGTCTGTTTTCCAAAGGCCAAGCCTGGGCTCTGTGTGTTTGGTTAGAGTCACCGCCGATGTCCTCAGTGTGTGCCAGTACACTCTGGTGGAGGGATGGGAGAAAAGGGGGAGGGCTTGCTGCCCCTCCCCCATCCACAGACTCAAGTCCAGGGCACATGCTCCTCTCCCCTCTGAAGTTCACTGCCATGGGCTTCATATCACACCCACTGTTTTGTTTGTTTGCTTATTTATTTTGAGATAGAGAGAGAACTAGCGGGGAAAGGGTGGGGGACAGAGGATCCGAAGTGGGGTCTGTGCTGACAGCAGAGAGCCCAATGTGGGGCTTGAACTCATGAACAGTGAGGTCATGACCTGAACCAAAGTCGGCCACTCATCCGATCGAGCCACCCAGGCGCCCCATATCACACCTATTTTTACTTCCCATCACACACCACCTGCTGCATCCCCTCCGATCTTGTGGCTAATGAATTTATACCACAGAAAGCCAACTGAATCCAAATGGGGTCTTGCCCTGAGAGAAAGAGCAAGGGGTACATGGCATTTTAAGCAGGGTGGAGGGGACAGGGAAGAGAGGCTGAGAAGGCAGGGGGAGAGGGGCATGTTGCCTGGGAAAGTTAACCTGCCTCCCGGGAATTGGCCCTGCTGGCCTGTAAAAGCCATCTAGCCCCCTACAACACGATGAGCCTCGAAGACGCTAACCAAACGAGCCAGTCATGAAAGGAGAAATACCGCATGATGCCACTTCCATGGGGGACCTAGAGCAGTCAAATTCACAGAGACAGAAGGTAGATTCATGGCTGTGAGGGTCTGGGGGAGGCAGGGATGGGAAGCTACTGTTTAACAGATACAGAGTTTCTGTTCTGCAAGATGAAGAGAGTTCTGGGGATGGATGGTGGTCATGGTTGTACCACAAGGTGAACGCACTCAGTTCCACTGAACTGTACATTTAAAAATGGTTAAGATGGTCAATTCTATGTTATGTGTATTTCACCACAATTAAAAACAATTTAATGGTTAAAATGGTAGTATATATATACATATATATATATATACATATATATATATATATACACATATATATATATACATATATATATACATATATATATATATATGTATATATATGTATATATATATGTAACTGATATATTTATTCTACATCAGAAACTGAATTAGCACACGTACCCCAACAACTTAATTGGCTGGCCAAACCAGACAAACCACACCAAAGTCATCCAATCCACACTCCCGAGCTGTACCCCTGTTCTCTTTCTAGACCATACTTTCTTCTCTGTTCAGTCAATTCCTAAATATTTGGCCCAAAACCTGATTTTTGGCCCTCCAATCTGTCCTGAACACATTAAGTTTCCATACTACCCCGTCCTGAAACTGAACCCATCGCATAGCACTGGGAACCTCCAGAGAATCCATTCAAGCCACGTTGGCTCTCAGCCTGAGCCAGACTCGCTTTTATCAACACCTGACAGAGCAAGGGAGGCGTCATCACTATTTCCTTCTAAGCTCAGCGAGAACCCACAAAGGCCTCTAGTGGACAAAGGAGATTTAATGTCACCACTGATACAACATCCTTCAAAGGCCCTTCCTCCTGCCCCTTTTCAAAGGCCATATATTCTAAGACCACAGCAGGGACCAAGGCAACTTCTGAGGGAAGAGGCAGCAGGGGATGGAGGCTGGGCCCGGCCCACACTGTTCAGGCATCAGGTCCTTCTCTGCAGGGCCCTGGACTGCATCTGGGATGTGAACACCAAGGTCAGGGCCTTCAGCAGGCGAAGCCCTTGGGGAATTTTATGGCCACTGGGAAAAGGTTAATAGAGGCAGATTAAAGCTGTCAGAAAATGGCATCAGACAAGAGCCTCTCTCCAGAGACCACGTGCTTGCCCCCATCCCAGTTACCTGGTTACAGGTGTTAATGTCTACGCCATTCCGCAGGTGATCCAAAGCTTTGTCCAAGTTACCCGATCTTGCTGCTCTCAGAAAGCTGGTAGCCGCATCGGCCTGTGAGGAAAAACAGCCGGCTGTGAGCGTGCTCTGTGGTAACAACCTGAAGATCCCATTCAAGCCCAGGGCTGCGAGAAAGGGCCAAGGTCACTGCACCCTCCTGTTACGGCACCCTGGTGCCCACCATGGCACCCAGCTGTAAGATGGGCCTAGAGTCCCTGTCTGGAATGCTCTCAGATCTGGAACGTGAGGCTGCCTTCGAGGCGACCGTCCCTTCTCTTTGGTATCCTTACAAGCAAGCACTCCTGGCTAGGACCTAGGACAGACCAGTCTTTGAGAGAGACCCGGTTCCAACATCGAAGGCTCAGCACTGCCTGTGTCAGTGTTCCCAAGGGCTCCTCGTCCTCACAGAGGAACCTGTATCACATAGCGCCTGACCCCAGGGAGCCACAGATGCTGGCATCACAGGAACCCAACACATGCATTTCGGCACTCTTCTGTGGTTTTGGTTAAGTATACAGCACATAGCACTTACTTACTATGCACTAAGAACCACTCCCAGCACTTCACACTTAATATATGTTTACATACCCACATCGACATGCATTTAATCATCATTTTTGAAAACCCCAAGAAGTAACGGGTATTGTGGTCCCCATTTTACAGACGAGGAACCGAGGCACAGAGAGCAGAAGTGACTTGGGCCAAGTCACACGACAGGTAAGAAGCACAGCCCGGCTCTGAAATCTATGAGCTCGACCTCCTTTTCTGCTGTCAACTTAACGTGGGCTTTAGCTGTCAGGTGTCTCTCTCAGGAGCTCTCCTGCGTGAGAGTACAGCAGTTCCCCGCCATAGCCGTCGCCCGGCCACCTACCCTACACACATCAAGACCCCGCCACCAGAACATTTGCTTGTGTTAAAGATGAATGACAGCCAGAGAGCATGAGAGGTGAGGACAATCAAATAAAGTCAGCGAGTGCAGACAAATGCAGAGCAAGAGCTCTGTCGGGGTGAGGGGCTGGCTCAGAGCAAGAGCCCAACAGCCTCTCTCATACCTTTGCTGTGAAGCTGAAAGGAAATAATATGGATTATTATAGATTATTATAATTATCCCATCAGCACAAGTGCTGAGCTCTGTGCTTGGCACACGGTGCACACTCAGGTCGAGTTTATTGTGTAAGTATTGTCACATGACAGGCCATCCATGAAGCATGTGGTGCCAGTCCTCCAGAAGACCCACCCATACCTCATGGTTTCCTCTCCATTTGGGGATACTCTGTCTCCTTCCTTCATGCTCCCTCCTCAGAGCACATGCTGTAGTGGATTGAACGGTGGCCCCAACAGATATGTCTGTGCCCTAATCCCTGGAACCTGGCAATGTCACCTTATTTGGAAAAAGAGGCTATGAAGATGCAATGAAGTTATGGGTCTTGAGATAAGACTGTTCTAGATTACCTAGGTTGGCCCTAAATCTACTGACAAGTATCCTTCTAAAAGATACAAGAGGAGACGGACACGCCCACAAGAAAACTTAACGGAAAGACTGAAGCAGATGTCAGAATGGTGTGGCCACAAGCCAAGGAAGCCACCAACGGGCAGAAGCTGGAAGAGGCAATTTCCCCCGAAAGTTTCCAGAATGAGGATGGCCTTGTGTCAGCTTGACTTCAGACTTCTCGCTTCCAGAGAAGAAATACCTGTCTCAAGCCAGCAAGTCTATGGTGATTTGTTACAGCAGCCACAGCGCACTGATACACACACTACTGAAGCTCACCCTAAATACGATCTCACACAATATTCTACAATGAAACCTTGATCCTCTCCCCAAATCAGGGCTCTATGTCTTAGCCAATTAAACAGTTCACCCATGGCAGAAAAGACTCTCCACCCTTACAGACACTACCTTCACCATACGTCTGGTCCTCCACCCTGGGGGACTGTTCCTGTCCCTCCCATCTTGCCTCCTCAGGCCTCCAGGACTTGCTTCCTTTCTCTGACCCTCAGCCAACCCCACTCCACCCCTGCCTCGCCATTTCCTGCCAATCCTCCCACATTCCAGGACCCCACATGCCCCCACCCTACTCCCTTATATAAGCTCAAACCCAAGTTCTGTGTTCACCTACTCACAACATACACACACTTGGATTTCACAGTCCCCCAACATAGCCAGCAGAAGAGCCTTGCTCTTCTCTCCTCTGTCTTCCCATGGCATTCCCAGGCCGTCAGCTTCCAGGCCCACACCCAGATTATTCGTGGGACCCTGAAGCCCTTTGACACTCTCGTTTGCTAATTCCAATTCAGGTCCAAATCAGCTCCTATCTCCTCTAAGATGCTGTCCTTGGATACTCAATATTTACCATCTTTAAATCTAGAAATAGAAGCTTGATTTAAAAAAAAAAATTTGTTTATTTATTTTTGAGAGAGAGAGAGAGACGGGGGGATGGGGGCAGTGGTGGGCAGAGGATCTGAGGCGGGCTCTGTGCTGACAGCAGATAGCCCGATGTGGGGCTCAAACTCACAAACTGAGATCGTGATGTGAGCTGAGGTCAGACATTTAACCAACTGGGCCACCCAAGTGCCGCAGGAGTTTGGTTTTTTATTTTAAAAATGTATTTTAAATATATCTTTCTCTGTCTCCCCAGCCAAATTTTTTGCTTCTTGGGGACAGGGACCAAATCTTATACCTCTTTGGAAATCCTTCAAAGCATGGTCTACTAGGCCAAGATCTCCCTTGGCCTAAAACACAAGGCACCTAATGTCCCCAGGGTTCCTCGGCTAGGCATCTGTGGTAGGGGAAATATTTCAGAAGTGAGGATCGTTCTGTTGGTTCCCCATAAGCTGGATTCCCAGAGAAATCAGACTCAAGGTTTAATAGCTCAGAGAGAAGTCTACTTGTGCCTGCTGAATCAGAAAGTCTGTCTGGATTCAACTATTAGGAAAAATACTAAATTACTCCCTAAGAATGAGAATGTTTGAGAGACACGTCTCCCACCTAGCCCACCTCCCCAAACTATCTTCTGCAGCAGAATAACAGGACTTTGGATGAAAACCTGAGCATGATGGGTAAGAGAAATGCAATATCACTAATGACACTGTTTGTTCAGAGTACTGACTCTGGGAAGTGAGGCAGAATATTTATTACAGACAGAGAAGCAGATAAATAGAGGGGAAGGGAAGCCCAATCCAGACGAGGCTGAGGAAGGTGAAGTAGTTTGTATAGCTTGTGTGACATAATAATGAAATTATAGCATTAACACCAGTCATTGAGCTGGCGTCTTATCAACAGGGTATCTTTCCATCCTTATCACAACCGGTGAGGTATGTATAATTATCATCCCCATTTAAGAGTTAATGAAGCTGAGGTTTGGAAAGGTTAATAACTTGCCCAAGTTCTGCAATTAACTGTCGGGGATTCAGCCCAGGACTCCCTGATGAAAGCCCACACCCTTCCACTGCCCTTGATCCCGAGATGCACTCTCAGCAATCTCAAGCCTGAGGGGTGTCCAGGCAGCCCTGACAGATTGTAGGGGCTGGAAGGAACCACATGCCTTGACCAATCAAACAGTTAATCCATGGCAGGGGAAGGGTCCCAGGCAGGCCCCAGCTCTAACCCTGAAGGCTGTGTTAAGGCCAAGACAGGCCTCTAGGATGGGATCATCTAGTCCCACTCCTTCCTTTTGGGGATAATAAAACCAAAGGTGAGAATAAAGTGACTGGCTAAAGTCACCTATACAGTTAGAGGTGAAGTTCAATTGCTAAGGCCTTTTCATTTTCTGTTTGGTCTTCTCTGGCATAGAGTAGTCAGGACATTAGCAGGATCCTCAGGGTATCTTACAGGTGAATTATAGATAATGGTGTCACTCCCTCTGTGTATCACTCAGTTTAATTGTACAATATATTTGCTGAGGTCCTATTTCAAGTCCAGGATTCTGCTAGGGCAAAGAGAAATAGAATAAAAAATAAGAATATAGGTCCCTGCCCTCATGATTTGAAAAACAAATGACAGAGTTATAAAGGGGTCATTCATGCATGCACGCACGTACTCACTAATTCATTCCACTAGCATTCAGTGAACACTTCCCAGGTGCCAGAGAACATTTAACCTATAGAGCAAATGACCCTGGGTTGGAATATGAGGCCCATTCTCACCATTTTGTTCTTCTGAGCCCATGCTGCTCATCCATCTAATTCAATTACCTCCAATTCAATGACCTGTCCCAGGTGCAATTTCCTGGTGCATCCAGGAACAGTGTGTGTAATCCAATAGGGCAGAAAAGAGAGTCAAATGAATCCAACATGATCCATTTAGAATGTTTACCAGTGTAAATACTAACCAGGAAAATAATGATGGCGATAATGACCAAATACTAACCAGACTGTCTCTGAGCTCTGATAAATTGGAGCACAATTCCTGGCTCTCCCCAAGTCCCACCTGTCCCTGGGATGTGGGGCAGCCTCGGAGAGACCTCTCTGTTCGAGGGAACTAGATAAAGGACCTAGCAGAAGCTGTTCACCGTGTTCCAGAAAACCAGTCCACAAGGGCCCTGAACCCAGCATCACCACCGAGGAACTCTGGGCACCCCGCTAAACCTGCCTGCTTGTGTCTTCGCCCCTTCCTCATCTTGAGTTTCATTTCAAGCTAATTTCACCTGTGAGAAAATTGCTCATGCCTGCATTGAGGGCAGGAAGGGGTTTTTGTTGTGCCCTCAGCCCACATCCATGCTGGTTAATCCATGTGATGTCCCTGAACTTCCTTTCATAACAAAGTAAGTTTACCTTTCTAAAGGCCTTACTACATTTTAGACACTTTACATAAACTAATTCATTTGCTCCTCCCAATAATCCCATGAGGCAGGTATACTTATTGTCTCCTTTGCACAGGTGAGGTGACTGAGTCACAGAGAAGTTAAGTAACTTATCCAGAGTCACACAGCTAATACATGGCTTGGCCAGGAGCTGAATCCAAGTAGCCACACTCTAAGGTCTTTCTCTTCACTCCTGTGCTATACTGCCTCTTGGGCCAATCATTTTTAGTGCTCATAATGTTCCTCTCAAGTTCAGCTTTGGAGGAGAGAAGCTTCCACCTGCACTCAGAGCCCACTTTGGCCCTCACTTCAGAGGAAGTAATGGAGGGGAAAGGAAAGGACTCGAGTTCTCATCAAGGGCTGCTCGGAAAAGGGAGGTGAACCCTTGGTTACCTGAGACACCCAGACTATTATTAAACTTGCACTTCCTGAGTGGGGTGATACGAATATAGCAATAGATAAGTAGCCGAGGGGGCTCCAGTGTCCTGGGAGGGAGAGGCCGGAAGCACACTGCTAAATGTCAGCATGCCTGTAACACATGAGCAGTGAGGGCTTCAAAAACACCAGAGGCCAAGCAAAGTAGAGTTTCAGGTTAAGTAAGAGAGTCCCAGGGCCTCTTTATACCTTCCCTGGGGCTGGAGATGGCCCAAGGTTCCCCAAAACAAATCATGAATTACTTTCTCAAGGCCTTTTAAGTGCAACGTTCATGTCTAAAAAGATGAATGGAAACTGAGCTACTATCAGTAAACATTGATAAGATAATATAGATAACGGATCGTTCCCCAGGGATTTTGTTTGAGCAAAATGCAGTTTCTTTAACAAGGCCACTGTCAGGACTCCTGGGAACAGATTCTAGATTCTTTCCTGGGGTTGCTGCAGCACATCCAGAAGACTAAGGGAGGCCAAGTTCCAGATGCAGAGCTGTCTGCTCGTATTCAGAGATTGCCCTCCACATCTGACAGTTCTTTCTTACTCAGCACCTGGCTAGTCCTAGGCCCCTGTTAGGCCTCTCAGGAAGAAAACGCAGCACCAGCCAGTGTGCACACCTGTGTGGCCCCTGCCTTTATCCCACTGACTACAGAGCATCAGATGTAAACCCTGGGCCTGACTAGGAGCATCAGAAGTGAACCCTGGACCACAGTGCGTGTTTTCATTAAGTTTTTCATTTTTCTTTCCAAAAAGTTGTGCTGGTAAAGGCTCACAAACTGTCTCCAGGAGCCCCAGTCAGATAGACTGCCATTGGCAAAGATAGAATGAACATATTAAAGGTGTCATTAAGGAAATAAAATATGCAAGCAGGGGCTCCTGGTTCCCTTATAATCTCCCAACACAACCGCCAGGCCTTGGGAAGAACCCTGCCCATTCCTGGGCACTTCCTAAGGCCGACCTTACAGCCTGGGTGATGCAGTGATGTGTGAGCAGCCAGAGTGGACCCTGATGTTGGGAAGACCTCGCGTGAGCCCCACTCTGCCACTTGATGCTATGCCTCACACAAGTTCCCAGACCTCAATTTCCCCATTGCCAAAACAAGGATGTTACACAGCCGCCCGGGAGGCCGGAGGATGACAGGGTACAGGGAAAGCAGGGGCTCCCCAGCACACAACATTGCTCTCATCCCCATTCATTTCCCGCTGGCTCTGGACCTCTGGGCACTAGTGTTTCTAAGGTTGAGGGGTCAGATGTGTGGAGGGCGATGGGGCCGCTTCTCCGGCTGAGGCCAGGGCCGTGGCATCCCCGCGGGTGCGGGTGGGTCCCCGCGAGGGGCAGCGAGGCGCCCCCCGCAGCAGAACCCGCTGGGCAGGACTGTCCTCCGGGGCGAGGGGACACGGCCTCGGCGAGGGCCCCGCGCGCCCCGGTCTCCTCCCCGCGCTCCCGCGTGCGCCGCCTCGCCCCGGCCGGCCACAGGTCGGGGCCGCCTCCCGCCACCGGCCCCTGCGCGGCGGTAGCCTCCAGGCCAAAGGAATTTTCCTCTGGATCCTGCTAGAAGCCTCGGCGCCCGGCTGGCGTGAGGCAGCAGAAGGGCCACCGGGGCGCGTCCCCGCACCCGCCCGAAAGTTGGCGCCCGCCGAGCCGGGCAGGACCCGCAGCCGGCGGCCAGGGGCGCTGCGGCCCGGACCCCGCACGGCGGCCGCCCAACGCGCGCCGAGCTCCCCGCCCGAGCGGCCGCGAGCAGGCCGTCCACTCACCGCAGAGTCTGGACCGGACCTGCCCTGTCTCGCTGCCATCGTCCGGCGCCCGCGCTGAAATCCGAGCCCGGCTCCCTGCTCCCCCTCCCCCGTTATCTGCTCGGCGGCGCTGGGAGCGCCAGCAAGTTACGCGGCATCTGGCTAAAAATACAGGCTCCCTCCGCTCGGTTCGGGTTCGGGCTCGGGCTCGGGCTCGGGCGCCCGGACCCTGCGCCCGGCCGCCCGGCCGCCCTCCAGCCAGCCAGCCAGCCAGCCGCTAATAGGATCTCTTCATTTTCTCTCCATTATTATGTCCGGTGGGAAAGTTAATGCGAAGCGATCTCCGGAGAGAAGGCACCTGCTGCCAAGCCCGGAGGAGGGGGTGCGTGGAGGGCGCGGGTGGGGGTGCGGCCCGAGCTGCAGGTGCCGGCCGGCCGGGCGAGGAGCGAGCGTCCTGCCGCTGCAGAAGGGAGGCACACACGTCCAATGGAGGTGAGGAGCTCCAAGCTGCATGGCGCTCCCGCCCTGCCTCCTGCCGCCCCGACTGCCCTAGTGAACGGGCCCCGGAGCCTGCAAAGACGGCCAGGGTGAGCTCAGCAAAGTCTATTTATGCCCCATAACCAATTTGCATGTTTTGAGCTCTTACATCGTGTCCTGAGATACCAGCTAATCAGCCTATTCCAGATTCTGCCAGAGAGCCGCCATGCGAAATGAAGCTGAGAGGCAGTACACAGATCTGTTATTACTATCTCCCTCATCCCTCAAGTCTGCTAGTGTTAATGAAACATCGGCTGGAGTAAGCTCCCAGTTTTCTGTTCCGGGACCATCTTCACCTTCTCCTGAGGTCATTTCAGGGGCAGATGTCAAAAACATCTGTGGGGGGGGGGGGGGCGTGGAGGGGAGGTGGCCAAGCCTTGGGGGCTATGCGAGATTATTAAGAACAGGTGACTAGAAGTGGTCAGCAAAAGCAATGCCAGGTAATTGCCCCCCCCCCCGGGGGGCAAGATTGCTTGTTCAGACCATGGATGTTATATCATGAGCCCGGCTTCATGTTCTCTTCAAATAACACTAAATGCTCTTTTTCCACCCCTCCTGCCCTGACACATAGGTATGGCCGAGCTGTGTGTGTGTTGGCGAGGAATTAACACACTGAGCACCTATTAGGTGATGGACATATTGCCTTACCTTAATTAATCCTCACAGCCACCCCATAAGGTAGACGATGCTTTTAGCTTGTAAAGGAACTGAGCCCAGACAGGTAGAGTCAGGACCATGGTCCCCACCAGTAAATGGAGGGTACAGCTGACCCAAAGCCCTTCCATTAACAGCACTGGCAAGATTCCTAACAAAAGTGTACTCAGGGCCAGGAATAGATAATGTGCAGCATGCTCCTGAAGGTTAGAAAAAAACTCTGAGAGTGTTTTCCAAAGTAAAGTGCTCTTCAAAGCCATTCAACAATTAAAGAAAAGTCCCAAACAAGTGGGATAAATAAAGATCAAGAGAAAAGGTCCATATGTTGTCAAAACAGAGAGGATCTGAAGTGTATAATGCAACCAAATCCTCTCCATGTGAGTGGAAAAAAAAAAAACTGGTATTTGAAGACTGCAGCATCAGAACTTTCTAGGTCTGAGACCCTCAACATCATTAGAGGATGAACTTCAGGATAGGCCACCTCTGAAAGGGGGGTGGAAAACACCTGCACTGCTGTACCAAAGGGCAAGGTCTGAGTATAGGAAGTCACCCCAGCCCTTCTCTCCCCATGCACACATTGTTAACACACAGGTCCCTACAGGTCTCTTGTCCCGTGCCTCTTAAAACTGTCTCTCAGATATGCTAAAATCCTCTACATAGAGAGCTTCAATTAATAAATTATGGTTACTGGAACAGCCCTGATCATAGCCCAGTGTAGTATCTCAAGGGATTCTAAAGCACCACTCAACATTAATATTTAGAGAGAGAGAAAACGCCCTACTCAAATGGAAGATAAAGAATATGCAGACTACTTTCAAAAACCGATACAACTGACTGCACCATGAAACACAGACCACTTTTTTAGCAGCTACATTAAGGTTTGATTGCCATACCATAAACAGTGTATTTAAAATGTACAATTTGGTAAGTTTTGGTATATGTATACCCCCATAAAACCATCATGATACAGTCATGATAATGAACCTCCAGAATCACCTCCAAAAATTTCCTCCTACATCATGATCCCTCCCTTGTGCCAGTAGGTCCACATCCCTGCCAATACTTGGTATGGCCAATCTTAATTTAGAAATACTAGTAGATGTGCAGTAGTATTTCACTGTGGCTTTCATTTGCACTCGTCTAATAGCTAATGGTGTTAAACATCTTTTCAGAGGATTATTTGCCATCCACATATCTTCTTTGGTATCATATTTGTTCAAACCTTTTGCCCACTTCTAAGTCAGGTTGTTTGTTTTATTATTGAGTTTTGACAGTTCTTTATATACAGAGTAACTGTTTATTTTATTTTTTTTTATTTCTGAGTGAGCACAAGTGGGGGAGGAGCAAAGAGAGAGGGAGACACAAAATTGGAAGCAGGCTCCAGGCTCCGAGCTGTCAGCGCAGAGCCTGACATGGGGTTCAAACCCACAAACTGTGAGATCATGACCTGAGTTGAAGTTGCACGCTTAACCGACTGAGCCACCCAGGCACTCCCAGAATATCTGTTTTAAAAGTGAGATAAACTAAGACCTTGCAAGTAAAGTGAAATATTCAAAGTTAAAATAGGAAAACATCCCCAGTCTAATTTTGGTACCTAGATATTAAAGCTCCTAAGTCCAGTGTTCCTTGTACCGTCCAATGCTATGGGTTTTACACAACCAAAAAGAAAAAGGACGAGATAGTTATAGTGGACCAGAAGCTGAATACAACCCATAGCATTGTGAGAGTAATGGGAAAGATGCTGAGGTACTATCAGAGGAACTGACCAGGACTGGCAAGAATTCTTTAAAAAAAATTTTTTTTAATGTTTATTTAATTTTGAGAGAGAGAGACAGAGTGCGAGCAGGGGAGGGGCAGAGAGAGAAGGAGACACAAATCGGAAGCAGGCTCCAGGCTCTGAGCTATCAGCACAGAGCCCCATGCAGCATTCGAACTCATGGACGGCAAGATTGTGACCTGAGCCAAAGTCGGACGCTCAACCGACTGAGCCATCTAGGTGCCCCAGGATTGTTACAAATTCTTGATGTTACCCATGACCTCATTAAGGTTGAGGCTTTACAACTTAAATATGCAAAGAGGCAAGGCCCAAGAGGAGAAGAAAGGAAACAGTGTCAGACATGAAGGAGCTGAGGTGACTGGCACTAAGGAGAATAAAGGATTTGGCCCTTCAGATGTAAAGTCCTCCTTCTGGCACTAGAACCCCAGCACAGGCCTAATGATATGGTGCCTCTCTCAAGTGTGGTAGCCAGGTGACCATGATTCCATTATAAGCTTCTCACAGGCAGAGGCAGCTTGGTTCAAATGTTCTGTATTCCCAATCCCTCCCCCTCGCCTTCCCCATCTGCTCCCCTGTGTGATTAGCACAGTGCTGGGCAGTGGTGCCCAATAAATGCTTGCTTACCAATGTTTGAAAAGGGCAAACCCACCGTCATAAGGAAAGGGTAAGTCATGGGGTTGAAAACTGAGGTAGAGAAGATTTACATTAGGCATTAGACAGGAAGAACTTTCCAGCTGTTGGGGATATGACTTAATAGAACTCATTATTCAGAAAGGGCTGAATCTTTGCTGGGAATCCTTCAGGATAGCAGAGACAGATAACTCACCATTTGATATGGCATATAGAAGCAGGATAAACTAAATGACTTGTCATGGTGTCTTTGGGCTCTAGGCATTCAGAAAGATAAGGGATTATTATTTTCTCCATGAGCTGACTGTCCCTTCTCCACCCTCCATCACCACCACACCTTTAGATGACAAATAACCATCCTGCTCCCTGCCAGTTTCCTTTTTTTTCCATACCTGAAGGCTGCACTTTTTTTTTTAATTCTTTTTAACGTTTCTATTCATTTTTGAGAGACAGAGAGAGACAGGACATGAGCGGGGGAGGGGCAAAGAGAGAGGGAGACACAGAATCGGAAGCAGGAAGCAGGCTCCAGGCTCTGAGCTGTCAGCACAGAGCCCAATGCGGGGCTCGAACCCATGAACCATGAGATCATGACCTGAGCCGAAGTCAGACGCTTAACTGACCGAGCCACCCCAAGGCTGCACTTTTTATTGCAGGTATTGAATGTATCAGGAGATCTGCCAGTGACAGTCACTGAAACCGAAGTAAAGCAACAGAAAGGAACTGATTAGCTAAAGAAAAAACCAGAGGTTCTCAGGAAGGACACAAGACCCCTTGTTCCATCCTATAGGTTCATAGGGTCTACAGGTTTTTCCCAATCTTGCTAAATACTTTACCAACTGTCTCTGCAGTTCCCTAGGCTGATGAGCATAATGAGATGCTAGAGGCTTCCGCTGTGGAGCCTGTCCTCTAGGCCACATCCAGCTATGTCAGGAGGAGACAGTGCAGGAGAAGAAAGGGAAGCAATTCATTGTATAATACAGAAAATCCGTGAGTGGAGTGGGAGCCCAGGACAATCTATGGGGACCCTGCAGTGAATTCCTCCAAGAATCTAGCTCTTCCACAAACTGGGAGAACACGTCTCTTTGCTCAAAAGCCTGGAGCAAAGGATCCCAGGTGCATGGGATTCTCAGATGACTGTGCCTCCCGCAGAATGTTTTGGGGGGACAGGAACAGGCAGCTGCAGGCAGCGGCCAGCCAGGACACAAGCTGGCTCCCGTCTAAAGGAATGTGAGAGCTGACATTCAGGGCAGACCCGGGATTCCAGAGAAAGGCCTCCTGTCACCTCACGCCCTGGACAGCAGCTACTGCTCTCCCCCTTCAATTAACTCAAGGACAGATGTGCCCCTCCTGCTCCTCTGGTCTAATCCCCCTCCAACTCAGACATGGAACTAACTTAGTAACAATGGCACTATTTGCTTCTCTGGGCAGCCTTCAAACACTCAAAGTTAGTAGGCCCGCTGCTCTGCAGTTGCACTGTGTAAATTTTGATAAGGGAAGTAACTTTTCTGAGTATTGGTTTCTTCATCAGTAAAATAAAAATAACTTGACTCACGTCTCCAGGTATTATGAAAATAATGTAGGGGCACCTGGGTGGCTCAGTTGGTTAAACGTCCAAGTCTTGACTTCAGCTCAGGGCATGATCCCAGGGTCATGGGATCAAGCCCCACATCAAGCTCTGAGCTGAGGATGAAGCCTGCTTAAGATTCTCTCCCTCCCTGTCCCTCTGCCCCTCCCCTGCTTGCATGTACTCTCTCTCTCTCTCTCTCTCTCAAAATAAAAAATAACAATAATATAATATAATAAAATAATAATGTAAATGCCTAGCACCACTAAGGACACACAGCAGGTACTCAATAAGTGACAACTAACATCTCTTCTTTTCCTCCTCTCCTCCCCTTCTTCTCAACTAAAGCTTCCGTCAATGGTTAACCCTTCCCACCGCCCAGAGTGTTGCTGATCTTGTTTCTATTCTGGAAAATTAGGGCCTTGTTACAGCTTAGCCAAGGTCAAACATTCACAGCTGTGAATAGGACCCCAAGAGCCCCCAGCACTCTGCTACAACGACTGGAGTTGGGCTTCTGATGCACCATTTCAATGCAGTGAAGAAACAAGTCTCGAGTCGTGTGTACAGCCGAGCCTCAGGTCTGACAGCTCCCCCTGCGGCTTCCCGGCTGCTGGCTGCAGTACGGCCTGCTGACAAGTACAACTCTGCTCTCGACCATTCTTCTATCTGTCCAGCCCCTCATGCACGCAGGGAGGTGCCCCAGCTCCTGGAGACTCTGGGCACAGAGGATAAGGCTGCCTAGCAGGAGCTCCACCCTTTACTGAGAAAGGCAGGCTCGTTTATCGCTGCTGGAGCCAGCCATCAACCACCCCGGGGACTGTGTAAACCATTAAGAGCATCACTGCTGGGAAAATGTTATTCCTCATCCAGACACTGTTGCACCCCCCTGCACTAGCCCCACCCCCTCCACCTACTGATTAATTGGGAAGGAACTTTACAGAATATGGGCTGCAGCTATTACACTGGGTGGACTGAGAAGTCCAGTCTGACTCCCCTCAGACCTTGTAATTCCTTCTTAAGCTTTTCAATAGTGAGAGAAGAAAGGGAAAGGAGAAAAGACAGTCTGGGTTGTTTTGCTATTTAATTTTGTGTGGAGAGCACCCAGTGGCCAGCTGGATAGCCCTGGGTGCCCCCCCTCACTGGAGCAAGGGATCCCAAGTGTGGGGTCTATTTAGGGAGGTGATCAGAGCTGGGTATCAGGTCCCATAGCACTGGCACTGATCTCTATCATGTTCCTTTTAAGAGGGTTGGCAGCCCCGGAGTCTATTTTTAAACCCATGAGAAAGGTGCTACAGGGAATCCAGAGAGGGCCAGCATTAAACCCGAGATCACTGCAGGGGAGGCGGGGGACAGCAAAGCTGAATCTAGGATTTTCTCTTCATATACCCACAGGGGTTCCCCTCATTCCTGGGACTGGATAATGGCTGTCCTTCCAAAGGGATCTTTTTAGCTGTAAGCCCACTCTGACACAGCCTCAGTGGAACCGGACTCCTCACAAACCCTCAACTTGGAAAACGGTTTTACACTCTGGGTTGCTTTTTCAGTATTGAGATTTTTCGGGTATATCCCCACTCCTGGTGTGAAAAAAAAACCAACATGCTTTTGAGTATATTTGTTATCTCCCTCTCTGATTTTCAAATCATGTGCTCTGGAGCACTCCTCCCCCCCCCCCCCCCCAACATGGACAAGCTCAAAGCCAAGTTTGCCAAAGGGAAGGACCAACAAAGCCCGACCTCCCCAGTGGTCTCTGTGCCCAGTGCCCCAGAAACCCTGCCCCTGTGCTGGAGGGAAAAGAGGGGAGCGAACCCAGTGGCAAGTCTATAAGGGACAGGATTATTTTCCCAATAGTAAGAAGCAAACAGGCATCCAAACGTCACTGTCTCTCAGCCAATAACCAGATGAAGAGAGCAGAATGTTTTATGTACAATAACAAATTTCAACTTCAGTATCCATTTCTGTCTTTGGATAAGAAATAGAACTGGAATTCCTAAACAACTCGATGCCTCAAAAATAAGCAAATGGCTTTTGTCTGCTGAGCAGTTCTGGACCCACTCAGGGCTACCCAGGCAGGGAAAAAAGTATGAGATGAGGGGTCCCCTCATATTTGTTCATCTCAGCATCTCTACACCCAGCACAAAGCAGCACGAATACATGTCTCTCGAGTGGAACAGGATTTTGTTCCTCAAGTAGGCCAAATGGCTGGGTCAAAACAACACACATGAGTGTTAGCATGATACAGACCACACACCAGAGGCTCAGGAAACATTGGCTCAACTGGAATCCAAAGAAATTCATTCAATTCAGATTTTAAAATGAGTCACATCCATGAAAAAAAAAATCAGATGTTCTAAGCTGTTGGCCAAATTGTTCATTTCGCCACATGCTGTCATGGCCCCTGTGGAAACGGCCTTGGAACCAGTCACTTCATAGGCGGGGAAGAGCCCTGGGCTGTGCAGGAGGAAAGGATCCTGCACCCCAGTGTGCACCTCCAGGCTTTTCCCCACAATTTCCATTAGCACAAAACTACCAGCTCAGGCCGAACAAGCGAGTTGGCTTCCTCACTCCCAAGGCGGTCATGCAGATAGGTCCTTAACAGATCCCATCTCTCTGCTGTGGGTGAGAGGGTGTTGACAGGTCATGGGGTGCATGAATATAATTCTAAAGGCATCACCCTCATCAAGTGTGCTGGCCCATGTCCCGTTGCCATGTTTCATTTTTGCCACCGTGCGGGGCTCTGGCTGTGCTCAGAACCGACACTTCAGAACATATTGCCTGGCTGCTGACTGGGGAGCCCAGACTCAGGGCGGAAATTACACACATTTTGGAAAACATGTACGAGACACGCTGCCAGAATGGCCTGGTTTACTACACTCTGTCCAGTGCTCCCACACATTATGGAAACCTTCCTCTGCAGCCCGCTGCTTAGGAGAAGAAACTCACTTCACATTTGGACGTGCTCACATGGGCTTGGTTATTGGCAGCAAACCCCATGGCTCAGTTTCCAAAGGATGTCCAAGTGCCCGTTCAGAGAGCCCTACATGGCTGACCAGTAGATCTGCTCAGGCCTTTCCCTTATTTGAAAAATTCTCCCTAAGGAGAGAAAGCCAGAATGGGTAGCCTGTCACCAGCCTGACCTGCCTAAAGAATTCCAGAGGGGCCTGTGCTCCCCAAACTTTGCCTGGCCTCTGGAGCAAGGATTCCTCAGCTTGGGGGAGGCAGAGTTGATTCCACTAGGAATTGGAGCCTGGGAAGATCATGCCCTGTGACCCCGCTTCCCTGCCCTCTGGCCCATCATACTTCACTCTAGTGACAATGAGGTACAGAGAAAAGAGCAGGAGGGGGAAAGAATCTGAAAATAATAACAGTTCAGATTTAAGAGCTAGGTGCTGTTCTAAGTATTTTAGATGTCTACACATTGAATCCTCACAACTACCCTAGAAAGAAGCTGCCATGGAAGTATTCCCATCTCACAGAAGGCAAGGTATGGCACAAAAACATTTAGTAATTTGCCCAAAGTCACTCAAGAGCACTACATGCTTTGGGCCATGCGTGAAGCAGAGGGAAGAGAGTCACTCTGGTTTTTGCTTGATTATATGAGCTAAGGGATTTTTAGGGTAGATAAAAAAGTGAAATTCAGTATTCTCCAGGAAGAATGGCTCAGTCTTGGAAATTTGAGTGCAAGCAAGGGCCTCTTTATTATTTTGGCCATTCCCGCTGGTCAGAAGGGAGCCCAGCCACGGATCAGAGGCACGTTCAATGCAGAAATGTTTATAGGACCTAGGCCCTAAAGGGATTAATGACAGGTGACTGAGCCAAGATGGTCTCTCCCATAAGGTTGGGGAAGTGGAGAGTCTTGAAACAATCCCAGTCTACTCCCACCGAGTTCTCTAGAATTATCACAGTAACTTCAGGAATACCCCCTTTGGAACCAGGTGCAAGCAGCACCAGGAAGCAGGTGCAAACAGCCTCTGCAGCTAGCCCTGGGGAGGGATAATGAGCTGGTGGAGTCCTTAGGGACGCCCTGCTGTAGCACTGACTTCTTTCCCCGTCCTTAGGGCGCTGATGGTCAGGGGCAGACCCAGCAGGCCAAATGCTGACTGAAGAAGTTTCTTCTCTCTTCCTGGAGCCAAAACACTTCAAAGCAATTAAGCCCAATTAAACCAGTACCTGGCCTGCCTACCATCCCCTGAATTTTGCCATTCCTCACAACCTGACAGCTTCCTGCAAGATCTTCTTAAGCTCCTTTCACAACAGGACACTTAGAAGTTAACACTGAAGAACACCTTGGTATCTGCCTTCTACTTCCCGGGGCCTCTTTTCTCTCTCCTACCAAGGCAATAAGAGCAGGTGCCACACATAATATTTCACACGGGGCTCATCATATTATTCTTAATAATTGAATAGAGACCATTATCTTTCTATTTAATCCTCTTGTGAATTCTGGCTGGCTTCTCTGTGAGATATATTTTCATACAGTATTTATATCACCCCTTTTATAATTACTTAAATAAAAGGGGAGGAAATAAGTTATAAATCATCAGCCACATCTGCATTTCTCTCTGTCTCTCTTATCTGCAGAAATCCCCACCTACAGTAGGTGAATCCCAAGGTAGGTCACTCATTTGGACATTTCTAATCTGTACAGTGATGAAGCATGTCTAGATGGTCCCTTTTCTAAACTTTGGCTTCATATCTTTTTAAAGAAATAAAATGTTATAGAAGCATTACTGTGCTTTCCATATCTAAAATTTTATGACTTTATGAATACCCTACTTCTAGTCTAAAATCAACCTTGACTTCTTCTTCTATAAACTGCTTTTCAAGATGACCTTTCTCAGCACCCCTGACCTTGAACTGCTAAATAAAGGTACATTAGGTATTGGAGAAAGAATAAGAGAAATGGGCAGTGAACCAAGTATCACTAAAAAACCCATTATCATTTCTGTAATGACTGAGCTAGTTCTTAGCCTCTTAGAGAAAGAAAGAGAGAGAGAGACATTTCCAGGATTTCTGAAATGAGATACAAAGATGACAATCAACACATCCAGAGGAAAATCATTGCCAATATCCATATCAGCCTTTGGTCCCTAAAATGCTTTTAGGGTGAGGCTAACAGAGATAAATGATCAACAAAAGACTTGGTGGTGCTGATAGGTCTGCTTCTCATTCCTTTATTCTTCCATTCAGATATGAACTGTTGAATTGCCACGTGCAATCCAAGAACCCAATGGAAGACATACATTAAGTATATTCCATGGTTGCTACCCTTGGGAAGATGGCAAACTAGTAGAGATAAAGATATAGTTATATAGAAAATAAATAGAACAACAAAAGGGGTAAAGATTCAGTAAGTGATGCCCCCATGGCACGGTTAAAACCAAACAAGAGGTTCCAACAAGAAGTGCCAGGAGTTTAAAGGAGAGGCTGAGGTCAGAGGATGCCACAGCACTCAGGGCAACCTTTTGTCCAGCAGTGAGACTTGAACCAACCATAAGGACAGCCGGTTTTTAGAAAGTCATGGGGATCAATTTCAATTTGGAGCTTGTGCCCCAGGTGTTTGGTTATAGAAGACAGAACACACGGATCCAGAAACAAACATTTGTAAATATAAATATATAAGTAAGGCAACAAAATAAATATGTCTACTCTGGGGAACTCTATGAATACTACGTAAAAGAATAATTAATTCCAAATGATAGTACAGCTTTTAACGTTTTACACGTCTCTTGTCACGAGGTTGAAGGGAGCTGCCATCTCTCACAAAGGTTTTATGCAAACATGAAAATGAGATGATGGTTATTGGACTCATTCATTTGTTTAAAAAACATCTAGGGGCACCTGGGTGACTCATTCAGTTAAGCATCCGACTTTGGCTCAGGTCATGATCTCACGGTTTGTGAGTTTGAACCCTACATCGGGTTCTGCACTGGTGGTGCAGAATTTGCTTGGGTTCTCTCTCTCCCTCTCTCTCTGCCTCTTCCCCACTTGTGCTCTCTCTCTCCCTCTCAAAATGAATAAATAAACTTAAAAAAAATTTTTTTAAATATCTGTATCGGGGTACCTGACTGGCTCAGTCAGTAGAGTACGTGACTCTTGATCTCGGAGTTGTGAGTTCAAGCCCCACATTGGGTGTAGAGCTTAAAGAAATGTATATATCTGTTTGATTGTTAGATGCCAGACACTCTTTAGGATACAGCACTGAACAGAGAGACAAATGTCCTGCCCTCAACGAGCTTACTTTCTAACTGGAGAGAGAGCAAGTGGATGGACAAGCAATAAGACATTGATCCTACAGGGAAGTGATAAGGGCCACAAAGGACAATCACACAAGGAAACGGACAGAGAGTAAGATGGGATACAGTGTTAGACACAGGAGGCCTCTCTGAGAAGGTGATGTTGGAGCAGAGGCCTGAATGCAGACAGAGATGGAGTGTGTGGCATCTGGAAATGCAAAGGTTGTGAGAGGTCCACTTGACACAGTCAAGGAATATTCTAGTGCTCTACCCGAGTCTCTGCCACCACCGAGGCACACCTCTTGCTGGGTCTGGAGTGCCCTGTTCTATACCAACAGATTCTATGCATCTTTTGACACCCATGGGACAAGAAGTTCAAAGCACTCACTAGTAGAGGAACCAAAAGAAAGAAACAGTAACAGGTAACATTTGGGGGTGCTTACTATGTGGTAAGCATCGTTCTAAGCATCTTACAAGTGCTAGCTCATTTAATCCTCACGGCAATTTTAGAAGATATATATATATATAACTGGCCTTATTTTATGAGTGGAAAACAGAAGCACAGAGAGGTTAACAAACTTGCCCAAGGTCACACAGCATATAAGTGGTAGGGTCAGGATTTGAACTCAGCAATTTGGGGCCAAACCTGTTCTTGCAAGCAATCTGCTTTAGTGGACAATGAGACTGTGGAAGGATAGAAAAGCCCAGGAACTCTGAGGAAGCCATAAATAAACGAGACGTCAGTTCTGGCTGGGAGAGAGAGGAGAGAAAGCCAGGGAAGGTCTCTGTTCTATAATGGCAGCGAGGTGCATTCCACAGCGGTGCTTTGTCCAGGCCACTTACTCTAATTATTATTTAGCATTTGCTAAGTGCCTCCACTGTGCTGAGGCCAATCAGGGAAGCTGAAGCCACAGACAGCTGAAACAGACCCCGGGGGCCTCCCTGGGGATGCCCTGGAATACAGCTGGCTAATCAGACCGGATAGGAGGCCCAAGTTCACCTCCTCTCAATTTTTAACCAGTAACTTTCAATTATTTCCTCTTGGACTCTGACTGAATTCATAAATAGCATTAACATTTTTCAAATGCCTGTAGGAGTTTGTTGAGTTAACCTGAGTGACTCATTATTATAGCATTCAGCTTATTCTCCTCTGTTCCTGGGGGATGAGACATCCTCCTACACCCCACCCAGTGGGGAGGGGAGAGGAGCAGACTCCTCTCCTTCTAGATTCTTACCACCCAAGAGGATTGATGCTTGTCGGGCTCACAGGGCAATGATTTTCCTGGAGCCCAAAGCCTGCTTGGCTTCAGAACTCGCCCAGGTCACTCTGAGGGAGCCTGTGTGTGTGTGCACATGGACAGTCCCTGTGTGAGCAGCTTCAGACACTGAGACAAACAGTGGACACAAGGGCATTAGACTCTGGGGCTGGAGGCAGGGGAGGAGAGAGGATGGTTAAGAGGGCAGGGGACAGCTGAGGGCACTGTTTTTTCTGCAGGATGGTGTATTCTATTTTTTTTGTTGTTGTTTATTTTTCAGAGAGAGAGAGAGAGAGAGCAGGTGAGAGACAGAGAGAGGAGAACAGAGGATCCCAAGCAGGCTCTGTGTTGACAGCAGAGAGCCTGATGTGGGGCTCAAACTCACGGACTTTGAGATCATGACCTGAGTGGAAGTCAGACACTCAAACAAATGAGCCACCCAGGCACTCCGGCAGGTGCCTTCTAGTTTACCAGACAGAGTACTTAAAGAGGGTGCAGGCAGTTGGGGGAGGGGAGAGAATACGCCACATACAAAAAAAATCCAGAGTGGTTTGACATTGAACTTGCAATCATGCCTCACTAAGAAACTGGTGAAGTCCTTAACCAGAAAGGCTAAAGAGAACTGTCTCTGCCCTCTGCTTCTTGTGGAAAGTCTCCCTCTTTGGGAATAAAAAGTCACCACTTTGGGTCTGAACTGGAGGCTCTATTTGGAAGGCGTGAGACAGGAGGTGAAAACCAGTCAGATGTTTTGTCAGTGACGAGGAGGGGGATTCATCTGCCCTCGTACTTAACCCCTAAATCTCCTCAGCCACCTCAACCTTCCCTGCCGTCTGCAGTTTTCCTAGATGGTCAGCAAGCTTTGGACCATCCGCAGACCCCTGCCTCATGGCTCTCCCCTACTTGAAAAGGCACTGTGTTGTGCCATCCGAGGGACCCTTTTCAGATGGATCCCACAGGAGCCACCCCCAGACAGCAGCTGTGCAAGGTGCCTTCTGCTCGGGTGCCACATCCCATGGGTCACAGGTGTGGAGGGCTCAGTAGGGCCCACCTTCCCAGGCTCTCTGAGCCCTGGGTGCTCAGACACTGATCTCACCACCCTTCCTACCTCTCTGTCCACTTCCAATTTCCCCTCATACACTGCTGCTGTCTTCTGCAAAAGAAGAAGCACGCAGTCATTCCCAAACCCAACGGAAATTGAAATCAGAAACTGAACTCAGAGCTGTGTGCTCTGAGTACAGCCAGAAAGGCACAGACTTCAGGGCCTGGGAACAACCCCTCATCTCCAGGTCTGGAAGGATGAAGTGGCTGGCTCAGGGTTACAGGTCATGGCAGAGGTAGAACCACAGACCAGTCCTCTGTCTTCTAGTCCAGCATATTCTGCAAGCTCATCCCTGGAGTCTGCTTGGGTGGTCTCTTCTCCCTGCCCCTACTGGACACAGACGGCAAGAACCAATGGAGGAAGGAGAGTGGAGGGCCAGGGGAAGGCGGAAGGTCTCCAAGGCCATGAGGCAGATGTCAACTTCAAGTCTGACCTCAGAGCCCAGGGTTAGGGAGGTGAGAACAAGTGCTGAGGGTGAAGGAGCTAATTCAGTAGGGGCGGAGGGATCCATGGCTGTTTGCAACTCCCTCCCTGACGCTACCGGCTGGTGGCTGGCTCCATCTAAATTAAGGCCAAGGGCAGAGCAGTCAAAACAACCCCTGGCCAAACTAGGAATACAGCTAGTAAACCCAAGGATTTAAATCAACGGGATTCTAAACGGCTAGGTACAAAACAGGAGCTTAGTAACTACTTGCTGAGACCTTAAACTCTCTGAGTTTAGAGAGATTGGACTGTTCATATGCCTGCCTACCCATCCTTCTCCCCACCCCTCCCCCCAGCACCAGCCTAAGGGTCCAGGAACCCTTCAGCAAGGGGACCTGCCTGTCCTGCCCTCTTCTTTCCGATGTTTTGTCCCCCAGCGCACCCCAGTTCTGGGACTGTGTACCCCTGCTATGGGACTGCCCAACAGAAGAAGGAATATTTCCGTAGACAGCTGTGAAATCAAACATGCAAACTCGCAAAGCCAAGACGTAGGGCCAAAAAGGAATTGGGTGTGTTGTAGGGAAGCTCATCTGTGCCGGCTGAGGATGTGCCCGCCGCGTCTTGGGTAAATTTTTCCAACTGGGAGAAAAAAAGGCTGCTTTTTTCTTCAGGCTTCCTCTGCCAGTCTCTAGCTGTTTGCCACCAACCAGTGAGTGATTGCAAGCAAGTCACCTAACATCCCGTTCACCAGTTTCCACCTCCACAAAATGAGACCGTATATCCAGTGGGGGCATCGTACTGAGTGAGTCAGTTCAGTATCCTGTAGGCCTGTCTCTAAATATCTGTAAGGCCCCACTGCTCCCCAGGTATTTCCTGACACCTATGAGAACCATCTCAGGTGGTCTTGGATTCTTGGTGAGTCAGACAATAAGCCTTTTATTTGAATCAAAATAGAGTACATTGCATATATTAATTCTTATTCCATCTGACACGTTTAGAGTTAGGGCATCTCTAATCACCTATGCAAATCTAAGTAAACAAGATGCAAATCTGGGTCCCAAATTACGAAAGAATTCCATCCTATTCAGCCTATAAAATTTCAAGTATTTCATTGCCTTGACCATTAGACACCAGCTGATCAGAAAGTCCCAAGATTTCTGTTGTATGTACTAAACAGTATAGGCATTCCCAAAATATCCACACCAGAAAAAGCTCCTTTGCTCATCCAGAATCCATTTCGCCTGATTGAATCATTTTCTCATTTCCACAGAGAGCTATTAAACCAACCATGCAAGTTATCAAGGCCCCACAGACCCAGGAGGAGAAAGAAACTAGACAACGTTTAGGTAAGTCAACCCTCAGAAAAGTAACTGTGCATCGAAGTGAATACAACACATTCAGTTCACCAAACCCCATTTCCTCTTTGTGTGGTTTGTCTTGCAGTTACATCATTCAAGGCTATCCTTCCCAAGGACATCTAAGCCCTATTCCTGGTCCACACCACTGTCCTTCCTTGGAAAATTTTGACGGGGCTCTGATCACTTCCCTCCCTGGAGAATTCCAACTGTTGGTAAGTCCTTCCTCACGGAAGATTGGAATCTGCTTTCCTGTGGCTCTACCCCACCTTTCACCTGGTAATGACCTTGCAAACACCATGGGGTGAGTCTCTGCTCTTGCCAGTGGCACCCGTGACATTTAGGGACTTTCTTCCACTCTCTTTGTTCTTTTCTGTTCCTTGTTCCTTCAAGGCTTCCCCCAGACACCATTCCAGACTCTTTTCCTTGGTGATTTCCTGCCTATATAATGTGCTCCAATTACCAAGGGTCTCCCCTAAAATGACAATCTGAACACCACCCTCTCAATGTAGCCTGATTCTACATTTCCCAAAGTGTGTTCCCAGAACCACAGCCCTGTGCAATGTCACCCCCCCCCCCCCACCGCTCCCCGTGCAAAGGGTGCTCTGGGCAAGGAAACACAAATTCTATCCTTAGAGGGTTTCAAAACAAGGGATCGTGTTAGAGCTCTGAACAGTCTTGGAGAAAACCTGACCAACTAATATCTGACCCAGTGGTATCTGACCCTAAAATTCGTTATTTTCCCACACAGCACATCAGGACAGGCTGGTCTTTCTCACTCTGACTGCTCTCCAGCTAGTTCAGCCTTCCAGACTTCCTCACAGTTTTCTGCTCCACTCTTTTTCACCCCATGAAGAACTTCAGTGCAATAGCTAACTGTAGTTAGTGAATTCCTTCTTAAAGAAAAATACCTTTTTGGGATATAATTAACCAGTTCCATAATTTTCCTGTTTTGTACATGGGAACTTTGGTATGTTACAGTTTCACCTCTTCAGTAAGACCCGCTTTTTTTTTAAGTTTATTTATTTATTGGGGGGGTGGGCAGAGAGAGAGGGTGAGAGAGAGGATCCCAAGCAGGCTCTGCACTGTCAGTGTGGAGCCCGAAGTGGCGCTCGAACCTGCAAGATCAAGACCTGAGCCAAAATCAACAGCCGGACGCTCAACCTACTGAGCCACCCAGGTGCCCCCCAGAACCCAATGGTTTTAATTTTAATTTTGTAAATTAAACATCCTGCAATGCGTCTGTTTTGGGGTCTAGATGTCTGCACACTTACTGACATAGTTCTACTTTGTACTTTTTAAAGTACAAGGGAGAGCCTGAGAACGGTGTGTCCAGTGAGGCTTTGTTGAAGGAATGGGGAAAGTGGTAGAATGATATGAAGGATCGTGGGTCTGCCACGATCCTGCCACAGGGCCAAATACACCCCCGAGTGAAGCATCTGGGGAGTGCGCTCCTGGGAGTCCCACATGAGATGCCACCACGTGGTCAGGGAAGAGAGAAGCCAGCCTCCACTTTTCTTCCTGAGTCTCCTCATATGAGAGCAGAATAAGGGACGGGTTAAGGAGTCAGGATCTGAGGGCCAGCTTTCTTGGCTTCATATCACAGTTCCAACACTTCCCACCTCCATAGCCCTGAGCAAATTAAATCTCTCTGTGCCTCAGTTTCCTGACCTATGACACGCAACAATTCATAGGGGGCCACCACAGTGATTAAATGAGTGAATACCTGTGTGATTCTTAGAACAGGACCCGGCACAGGGCTCAGGAGGCTCTTTTGTTTTCCTTCCCTCAGTTTGCTCTCTCCCATCCATCCATGGCTTTCCATTTTAATAAACTGAGACCAGAACTTCACTACGTCTCACCTGGACGACTCAGCACGCCCCGCCAGGCTCCCTCCCATCCACTTTACACGGTACCGCAAGAGCGAGCTTCCTGAACCACAGCCAGGATCCTGCAGCTCAGAACACTTCCGTTCCTCCCCACTGTTCTCCAGGTCCTTTGAACACCCTGGCGGGCCCTTCTTCATCTACTTTCCAGCTAACTTCCCAGCCTGATCTCATACCTGTCTTCTTTCTCTACCCAGGTTAACAGAAAAACCCACTGACCGCTCAGGATCTTTCCCCACGGTGGCTTCTCCCTCTGGGGCACCCTTCCACGTTCCCCTCTTCCTCCATTCTCCACTGTCTGCATCAAATCTATCCCTTACATCCCACTTGAAGGCACTATGTTCATGGACCTCCCCTCGATTGCCTCTGCTTGCAATATTCTCTCCTAGAATGTCCACAGCATTGTACCCCTGGCGGTAGATTCCTTTCTTCCTTGGGATCACAGTGGTTTGTGTCCTACTTCCCAGCTGAGAGGGCTTTAAGGGCAGCCACCACAGCCCATTCATTTCACTTCTGCATCGCCACAGGACCATCCCATCTCAGGTGCTCAGTAATTACTTATCAGCTTGGAGAATGCTCTGGGGCATGACTCTGAAGGAACAGGAGTGAAAGCAAGTCATGACGGGGATTAAAGGAATTAGGAACATTTCAGAGGAAGGCCTCCCTGTGTGAAAGGCAAGATGGAAGGGATCTTCAAGCAGCCCTCCTGCTGCCCCTGGGCCCTGAAAGAGCTTCCAGGAACCCGCCCCCAGTTCAGTTATCAGGCGATGGTCCTAATCTGTATGCATTTTTATTGTTATGCAAACAAAATTAGATTCAAACAAAGACTCTTAATTAACAAATTAAAGCTGCACCATGCACTTTTTTTTTTTTTCTGCACCATGCACTTCTTGCTCCAAATATCCCATCTATTCAAAGGCTAGAAACAAAATTCCTAACAGCCATGCAGCAAATGAATGGAGTTAGGGAAACAGGACTGGGTACCACAGTTGTCCTAATCCTGGAACACCTGTTTAAATAACAATTCGTGCCTGAGGCATTCAGAACAACCTGCTAATACTAACTCAGCGCCCAACACCAGCTCCTTGTGGTCGCCAGTGTTAAGTGCTACTGTCTGCATTTTTTCAGGTAGAGAAGCAAGGGCATTCACAAGTGATTTTTCTCTTTTTTTTAAATTTTTTTTAATGTTTATTTATTTTTGAGACAGAGAGAGACAGAGCATGAATGGGGGAGGGGCAGAGAGAGAGGAAGACACAGGATCGGAAGCAGGCTCCGGGCTCTGAGCCATCAGCCCAGAGCCCGACGTGGGGCTCGAACTCACGAACCGTGAGATCATGACCTGAGCTGAAGTCGGACGCTCAACCGACTGAGCCACCCAGGCGCCCCACAAGTGATTTTTCAAAACCCCAAAGGAAGACAATTTAGATGGAGACTGAATGTCCAAACCTCCCAACCAGTCAGCTCATCACTCCATCTGCAAATGTGTTTTAACCAAATCTGAGAAAAACTGCAGTTCTAATAAAAGGCTGTTTCTATAAGGGATTTCATAAGGAAAAGAATAAAGGCAGGGCTGGAGCAGAATCCATTTAACCCATCATTCAAAGCAACAACCTTGCCACATTTCCACGTTTCAACACACACACACACACACACACACACACACACACACACACAAGTCAGAGTTCAATGGTCATTCTTTTTTTTGTTTTAACTCCACAGTATTTATTTAGTGCCAGAGACATTGTGAAAGAGAGATAGACCAACTGCTAGATAAGGGTCATGACTTTAAGGGGGTGCCAAGGGCAGAGGGAACCGACACATGCAGAGGACAGTGGGCCTTCTCGGGCCCAAAGGAGGGGTGGTGTTTGGATTGGCACAGAGAGATAGGGATGGAGGGGCAGGTCCGGCCTGAGGGGCACACAGTCCTGGTTTGTTGGTGATTCGATTAAAAGCTTGGAGAAGTTGGGCTGGGAAGCTGCAGTCCAACAGGTGATACCGAGTAGCAATTCACACTCATTAGGCCAGGAAAAGAGCAACAATACCTCTGCTTCAGTGTGAGGGGAGGAGCTGCACTGGTCCAAGTCTAGGTCTGAATGTACACACTGCCACTGACCTGAATTTAACCCCCTAGAACCTGAGAGTGGTAGCTAGGAGAGATAGGGAACTTCCTTTTTTTTTTTTTTTTTTAAGTTTACTTATTTATTTTGAGAGAGAGAGAGAGAGAGAGAGACAGCACACGCATGCAAGCAGAGGAGGGGCAGAGAGAGGGGAGAGAGAATCTCAAGCAGGTTCCACACTGATGTGGGGCTCGAACTCACAAAGCATGAGATCATGACCTGAGCCAAACTCAAGAGTCACACTTAATCGACTGAGCCACCCAGGCGCCCCAGGAACTTTCTAATATGTGATACTATATTACCTTCTGAGGGATAGCCAGCAAAATCAACACATAATGCAGAGCACTAGTTAGCTTCAGAAGTCTTGAAAGATTGGGTATCCCTCAAATAAATATTAGAACATGGTTTATCTGATTGCAGTTCAAGTGAAAAAAAAGAGAGAGAGAGAGAGACAGAAAGAAGACAAACAATACTGGCTATAATAACACTCCCACTAATTAACCAGCCCTCCCCCCAACTTGGCACCCTGGCAGAGGCTGCTAATGTATCACACTCTTGCCCATCAGCCTACAAGTGGCTTCAGAATCTTTCTGAATACGGCATTTCAGGCAGCTGCTTCCAATCACTGGTGTGTCGACACAGGCAACGAGACTCATTTTCTATTCCTATGTTGTTTAATGAGCAATTTATAACAAACGTGATGCTCTCGGCTGTGGGGTATGAATGGCTCATCAGGCCTTAACACAGTCTTGATGACCTATTCTTCAAGATCATCCCCCCACACCCCACCCCCAGCTGATTTCTCTGATTGGTGCTTACCAAAATACTGTTATAACTGACTTGCCAGGTAGAATTTCTTAATGGGATGGAGTTCACTGACCAGAGAACGCAAAGAAGAACACAAGAACACCAGAGGACCAGAGATGTCATACCTCCCGTTGTGAAGCTGGCAGGCTGACGTCAACACCAGAGTCCTATGAGTCGGACTGGCATTAAGTCAGTTCCCAAACCCGCCTCTCTGTGCCTCAAAGTCAAGTAACCCGGCCTACAAGCTGAGGACCAGATCCCAAACCACAGGGGCACACATATGAGCAGCCTGTCGACACCCCCAGACAACAACCTTATTTCTTCTCCTGACTGCAACAAGACTCAGTTTCCTTATCTGTAACATGGGTGGTAATTCCTACGTGGCTTCTGTGAGCATTAAATGAGCGGAGGGGTGTAAACAATATAGCAGGGTGATTGGTACACAAAAGCTACTCGATAATGTGAATTGTCTGCCACTCCCCTTAATTAGGATGTCATCAATTCTCACCTGGAGAGCAGCAGTATTTTCCTAATTGGTTTCCACTCCCTGCCACTCCAATGACCCGTCTTCCTGAACCCTGCCACAGAGAGTGTTCTGATCATGATACTTTCCTGCTCAAAACCCTTTGCTGATTCCCCAACATCTGCAGAATAAAATCCAAAGTCTCAGGCTGATGTTCAGAAACTCAGTCTAGCCCCTGCCCACCTTTCATCCTCTTCTCCCACCACCCACCTGTCTCTGAACACCTGGACCACGCGACGCACCTTTCCCAGACACACGTGGTACCTCCACATCTTCCATACTTTTGACCATGCTTTCTCTGCAGCCAGCATCCTCCCAAACCCTGCTTTGTGAAATTCTACGGATTCTTCAAGGCCATTCAAAGTCCTCTCCCTCTACGAAGTTTCCCTGACAACCTCCCTTGTTCAACTGACAAACAGAATTAATTCTTCCCCATTCCAGTATCCACTAATGAGCACTTACCCTTTCCTGTTTCCTACTCTGTAAACTCTATTGACCTGAATTGAAGCTGTGTTGAAGGTAGGAAGTTCTTAGCATGTTGCATTAAGGACCATAGCTGGCCTCCTTGTACCAGCTAGAAATATTCAGAGTTTTTAGCATGTTGCATTAGGGTCCATAGCTGGCCTCCTTGGACCAGCTAGAAAGTGGCAGAATAGGGATTCAAACCTAGGTGGTCTGGCTGTAGAGCCCAAAGGCCTTCAGCACTGCTTGAGTGAGTCCACCTGCACCATGCAGGTTGGTCATTGGGAATACAGATTGGGGGGAGGGGGGGAGAAACAGGCACATAAAATAATAATTTCAGTGTGACCAGTCCTTGAGGTGAGAAAGATGTGCACCTGTCAGCATCCACCTACAGAGTGTTAGGGGACAGACAAAAGTTGGGAACCCAGCTGTGACACTTGGACCAGTTAATTTGCTGCTCAGCTTCTGTTTTCTCATCTGGAAAGTGACAATAATAATACCTACTTTGCAGGGTGATTTCAATATCAAATTAAGGGGCACCTGGGTGGCTCAGTCCAACTCTTGATTTCGGTTCAGGTCATGATCTCACGGTTCCCAGGATCAAGCCTCATGTTGAGCCCTCATGCTGCCAACATGAAGCCTGCTTTAGATTTTCTCTCTCTCTCTCTCTCTCTCTCTGCCCCTGCTCTACTCACTAGCAGGTACATGTGCTCTCTCTCTGTCTCTCTCTCTCAAAATGAATAAATAATCTTAAAAATATATATGCGTATCACATTAAGACAAAGTATGTAAAGAAAGTGCTATACTTGGTATATTGTAAAATGATATTATTCTGAGAGAGAAAAGGGACAGGACTCAGGGCCTCTCCCCAAACCCTAATGCAATGCGACTATGGCATAAAGAAAAAACTCCCTTAAAAGTAAACTCGTGAATCTGTGTTTCTTGAGCAATAAATCCTATAGGAATGCAGAAAGCAGGACATCAACTTAAAAGAGGGAGCCAGTTGGGGCGCCTGGGTGGCGCAGTCGGTTAAGCGTCCGACTTCAGCCAGGTCACGATCTCGCGGTCCGTGAGTTTCAGCCCGTGTCAGGCTCTGGGCTGATGGCTCGGAGCCTGGAGCCTGTTTCCGATTCTGTGTCTCCCTCTCTCTCTGCCCCTCCCCCGTTCATGCTCTGTCTCTCTCTGTCCCAAAAATAAATTAAAAACATTGAAAAAAAAATTAAAAAAAAAAAAGAGGGAGCCAGTCGCCCAAAAGAACTAGTGAGATCCAGATCAAACCAGTCTGCAGCAGATGGACCCCGAAGCTGGCCTTACAGTATGCACAGTGACCGCCAGGAGTACCCTCAAGTTACCTTTCCCTTATTGAAATGCTAAAGTTCATGCCCAGGGTGGAGACTTAACATGCTAATGAGACATACATGGACAAGCATGATCTCTAACATACGCCAGTGCCAAGAAACACCCCACCTCTACATGCTTCAACACCATCCTTTCCCCATCTAAGTTTGTTTAAGAAACTCTCCCTGACCTTGCCTCGGGGAGTCGGCCTGAGGACATTTTGTGTCCCTCCCTTGTGCACAGACCCCGATAAAACCTTGTCTGGAACTCTCCTTTGGCCTCTCGTCGATTTCTATTGCTTAGAGAGCTCACCAGCCACGTTTGGCATCAATTCCACACAGTGTTTGAAAAGTCGAGGGGAAAGGCATAGTTTTATCAGCCCTGGCACCAGTTCCAAGAAGCCTGGCCAGCTCCCAGGCTGACCCCATTGCCACCTGGATGGTGCATGCACGAGAAAGGTATTCACATCTGGCAACTCCATCACCAGTGCCTACGGCCACTTTCAGCCCAACAGCACTCATCAACTCGCACACTCCACATTGTGACGGGCAGCTTGCCTGGATCCAGATCTTGGGATAGACAAATACCTAGGAAGGAATCTTAGGGCCCAGTCACTGTCCTAGGCAAGAGAGTGAGCTTTTTCTTCCTTCATGCCCCCTCCTCCAGCACCTCACCCCTCTCCAGGCCCCTGTTCCATGAGCCTGCCCTCAATCCCACTCCTTGCTGTTGCCTAAATCCTCAACTAATCCCATGAAAATAAGAATTATTCCCCTGCATCTGTACCATTCAAGATCCTATTACAAAGGCTTAAGTGTATGCAATTAATACAAAAGGTATAGAGCTCAAAACCTCTTTTAAGAGCCTAACGAATAATCTCCAGTGCTGGAACTTCAGGCTTCACTGCAGACCTGGGGTGATGGTGTTAGAAGACAGGGATTCTGCTGGTACCTTTGGGTCATACCACCAGACAGAAACGTTCACCTGCCCCAAGGTGCAGCTTGCAGGTGACACACCCCTAACCCTCCCCTACCCTTGGAGAAAAGGAAAACCACAGGTGCATGACCCCACCTTACCCCATCCCACTGGGAGGAGAGGTGGCTAGAATGGGCAAGAGAGTGGGGCCCAGGAGGCTTTTCCGAGGAGCTGAAATCCACTCCATTGTCTGCAAATCATCATCACCCTTGATCAATGGCTGGGCCATCAGAGGACAGGACTGGACCAAAGCCAGTTTCTTTTCAGCTTTTACTTGCAATTTCCCAAAGGAAATTGAAACCAGGTGCTCTCTCTTACAAAATAATGCTTCACAATCCACTCCTGGAAAGGGCTGGGTGGTTTTCCGACCGCGATAGTCCTGGGGAGAGTGAGACCGGCTCCCCCCACCCCCATTCCCCGCCTCCTCCGTGTGCTAGTGACAACTGGTGCCTGCAGCTTTCTCAGGAGAGGGCTCGGGTTCCAGCCCCAGGCGGGAGAGTGGGGTTGTTTACTTGTTCTGTTTGTACTAATCTGTCCTTAAGCAAGTCCTCCCTTCTAGCAATCCCTGCTAGACCTGACCTGACCTTCCCTGACCACTTTCCCTTCCCTGACCACTTTCCACTCCAAGCTCATTTCAGCAGCTGGTTGGCCAGGCCCATTAGCTGTGGGACCGCTTCCGCCCTTAACACGCCTTCCTTCCTGTGCCGTGACAGTCAATTCGGGAGATAAATCAGCCTCTACCCAGAGAGCAAGCCGCAGAGGGGTGGTGTGGTCAAGGGTGAGCGGGAGGCAGGGGAGAAAACAATTCTGTTTCTCACTAGATCTCTAATTGGTTGTCACTGCCTGTCAGAAAATGATGACAAACTCCAAATGTGGCCTGAGCAGATTCACACAGGCCTCCGTCCCCACCGGGCCAGTCCCAGGAAGTGGGACGCTTGGCCAGCTGGGGCATTAGGCTGGGGCTGCCGACTTCTCACAGGGCCTGCTGGAGATTTGTTTTCCAAATAAATGACCCAACATATTCCTAACAGTCGATACTCATGGTTTGGACAAGTTCAGCCCCATGTTCAAGGCCATGGTTGATGCCAGGGAAAGTCGGAGATGTGACTCAAACATGACTCAGCTGGGGCTACTCCTCCTCTCCTGGCAGCCCCACTTGTAGGGGATGAGAGGTAAATAAGCGTAAAGAGAGAGAAAATGAGAAGGGCCTTAAGGGAGGTTCCAAGAAAGTGCAAGGAGAGTTCTGAGGAAGGAGAAACGATCTTGTGAATTTTTTTTTAAGGTCAATACAGAAACCACTAGGGCAGTGATTTGGGATTGCAGGTTTGTGACCAACCACACTAGTAGGAAGGGCTCAGCTGTGAGGGGTTTTGCAAGTAATTAAATGTAACCAACATTTAATGAGCACCTACTACTTGCCGGGTGCTATGCAACCTGCCGAGGATGCGACAGTGAACAAGACAAATGCAAGGCCCCTCAGGAGAAGCTTAGGAACATCATGTGAAAATTTCCACGTGCAGCCTGTTTGGTGTGCCTGGAGCAATTCTCATGGAGTCAGAGGTAGGAAGCAGAGTGGCAAAGATGGGCAGGCCAGGACAGGAGGGGTCTCATGAAGGAGTCTGGATTCTATCCCAAAAACCACGAAGCCCCTGAAGATTTAAAGCAGGGGAGTGACGCGATGATATTTGCCTTTCTACAAAATCAGCTAGGTTGTGTGTAAAGGGTGGGCCCCAGAAAAATTTTTTTAAAAATTTAAGAAATTAAATTTAAATTTAAAAAAATAAAAACATTTTTTTTTTTTAAAAAAAATGGTGGGTCCTGGAGGGCAAGACGCCCTGGAGGAAGACCATTTGTACTTTTTTTAATTTTTATTTTTAAAAAAAAATTTTTTTTCTTAATGTTTTTATTTATTTTTGAGACAGAGAGAGACAGAGCATGAGCAGGGAAGGGGCAGAGAGAGAGGGAGACACAGAATCGGAAGCAGGCTCCAGGCTCTGAGCCATCAGCACAGAGCCTGATGCGGGGCTCAAACTCACAGACTGTGAGATCATGACCTGAGCCGAAGTCAGACGCTCACCCGACTGAGCCACCCAGGCGCCCCTAATTTTTATTTTTTAAATGTTTATTTATTTATTTTGATAGAGTGTGTGCGGGTGAGCACCAGCGGGGTAGGGGCAGAGAGAGGGGGAGAGAAAGAATCCCAAGCACTGCTAGCGCAGAGCCCGACTCGGGGCTCCATCTCACAAACCGTGAGATCATGACCTGAGCTGAAATCAAGAGTGAGATGCTTAACCAACTGAGTCACCTAGGCGTCCCTCATTCACACTTCTTAAAACTTAGAGCAAATGCAAACTTCCCCCTCTGTGGCTACTCTGCTTTCAACATGCTCACACCCGATAAGCTTTCCTGACAGCTAGTGTTCCAGAACCACCGTCTGCTTTATCCGTGTGGAGGTCCAAAGGAAACAGGGAAGGATCAGCAGCTGTGATTACAAATTACTGTACTGCATATGAATTGTGATTTTATAGAGGCTTCCATTTTCTATTTAATTTTACCCATGGCAATTTTTTAAGTAAAGAGCATCTGTGGCACTACTTATTTTCTCATTAAATTGGAGAGTGTAAGGGAGAAGGGGATTATCAATACCCAGGTATGGCTATGAAATATATCATGTGTAACTATGTCAACAAGCAGTCCTGTGTATCCCAGAGGAAAAAAGGCTGAGAACAAGTGCACTAGAGGTCAGTGATGACTCCGCTGCCACACTCTAGTTCTGTTTCATAGCCCATTCCTGGGAGTTTGGTTTCAAAGGCGTTAGGAAGTCACAGGTAGGGGAAGAAGTCAAATGATACTGTTTGTCTACCCCCAAGATTGTGTAATGCTTCTTGTCTCAGAGTAAAAATAAGGTCCTTACAATGTATACAAGACCCTAGGTGTTCTGCACCCCTACCCCCTCACTAATCTCTCCCTCCTATCACCTCTCTGACCTCACTCCTTCAGAGTGCCCTCCTCCCTCTGCCCCAGCCACACTGGTCTCCTGGTTCTTCCCATGGCACATGCCTGCCTCAGGACCTTTGCATTTACTATTTCCCCCAGAGTTGTGAATGGCTCTCTCTCCCCCACCTCCTTCAATTCTTTGGTCAAGTGGCTTTTTTTTTAAGGACATACAAAAAACAATATTTTTTTATTTTCAAGAATGCTGCTAGCCAAGAGTATCATGTTTGTCAGTGCCCATAACACATTTAACTAGCCATTTTACAAAAGTTTCCCCCCCAAATCATAATGGACAAATACAATCATCAGCAGTTTGACACAAGAAATGCTGGCCACACAAACAGCAGAGGCCTGATTCAAATGTCATCAAACCAACTTGGCCAGCCAGAAAGAAAAAGTGTCCAACTCAATACCATAAGAATCTGACACAGATAACTGCATACCCAAGTATCATGAATTCTCTTGGATTCTACAGGTAATCTGTCTCAACAGTGAGAACGTTAACTCAAAAATCTGTAGCTTCTCATAATCAACAAAGTTTAGTATTTAAGATTCTTGACATCAAACTAGAATCCTTATTAATGGTCATGTGGAATCTAAGTTTGAAACATAACAGCCAAAGTGAACCTCACTGAGACTTTCTCTGAGCACCTTATTTACACAGCAGAATTCCCCAGGCTTCCTATCCCCTTGCATGTTCCTGTCCCATGCACTCCTCATCTTTCAGTAAAGAAGTACTCATTTATTTTGTTTTCAGTCTGTCTCCTTGTGCGGCTGGAATGTAAGCTCCACAAGGCAGGGATTTGTGTCTATTCTGTTCCCTGCTATATTCCCAGTGCTGACAACAGCACCTGACAGAAGCAGGTACTTGATGAATGGTTATTAAATGTTGAACAGACCTTGAGGACAAAGATTTTCGGTTACTTTACCTTTAGGAAGCACCCTATTGTCTTTCTTACTTTCTCTTTTATTTTTTTGGTAACAGCAACAACAACAACCAAAAAAAAACCCAAAAAACAAAAAAACCTTGCCTTTCTAAATACGCTTCACTTAGATGAAACTCAGAATAAGTCAGCTGATTTTGCAAAGACACTGGCCACATCATTTTGGGGTAAGGGGTGACAACCTGAGTTTAGAAACTAATTGACCACTGAAGTCCAGGGTCCGCTGAGTTTATGTGACCCTGCTTATAAAAACAACCCTCAAGGCTTTTGTTTCCTTTCCTACTGCTTTCACATTCAGCTGCCCAGCCCACCCAGTAGCCAGAAAGAAACTGACACACACAAAAAATGTGGCTCTCCCAAGGCTATTTGGTTGGTGAAAGCAGTCATGCTCCCTTTAAACATTTGTTCATAACCCATTCCTTAATCCTACAAGACGCCGTGCTCGCATTTGGGTCTGAAGACAGTTCCTGCAGCTCATGTGCCACTCACCGTCACCTCCCTAAGCTCTGAGGTCTGTTATGGAACAGCCTCCAAAACTCACTTTGAAACTGTGGTCTAGGGTTGCCCAGTGAAAGGAAAAGACTCAGATGCACTGAACCTGGCTCCTGCTTGCTGCTGGTGAGGCTAAGTGGGAGTCCCCTGGTTCCCCACAGACCCTCCCCTTCCTGGGGAAGGAAATCTATCATCAGGAAGGCAAATTGTAAAGATGCTCAACCACTAAAAACATATTCCCACTTAATATGGTTTTCCCTGTACCCAAAGACTCTTACACAAGTTAGAAGGGGACATGTTCTCCCAGACGATTATACCGGGCTCCCTCTGAGGATGTGGCCTAGGGTCCAACTCTGGCCTCTGAATCCCCCACTAAAACCAACAACCTCACTGTGACACAGGACACGTTAAAGACAGCAGACCTGCCACGCTGTTAGATGGTGATATGTCCTATCACTACAGGGAGAATTGGAGGTGGGGGGGAATAGCTCCCTGTAATGCTCCGTTGCCGTTTAAAGAATATCTATCAGACCCTAGCTCCCAGAACCACTCTGAAGCCTTTTGCCCCTCTTTCTTAGACTTTTCTCCCTCTAGTAAGTTAACAACACAAATCCAAAGTTCAGTGTTTCAAGAACAATAAAGGTGTGACAATGAGGTGACTGGCTTCTGTGCGCACTGAGGAAAACAAGCAAGCCCCTTCCCAAGGAGGGTACCCAACCCCCACCCCCACTTCCCTCAGAGCAGCCCACATTCTCAGGTGCCCCTATTGTCCTTCAGGGCCACCAGCCTGTGAAAACACACCTGAAAGATACACTGCTCAGCAGAGTCAAAGGAAAGCTTCTAGAATCTCAATAGACCAAATAAGGAATATAATCTGAAGATTATTCTTCCCAACCCCTAATGCGGGCAGAACATAATTCAGAGAACCAGGTAGGTGGAACTCAATTTGACAGCAAATCTCAGGCTGTAAAACATATGAACTGGACTAATTGAGTCAAGCAGAGGCCACCTGACACCATCAGCAACCAAGCAAATGAGTGCTGACGCCCTTACAAAGCCTGGAGCCCAGGGGGTGCCCGTAGATGAGCACACAGACGGCTCTGCTCTCTGGCACCCCCTGGCCGGCTCCTCGCCCTTCCCGAGCACCACTCCTCCCTTTCGAGCTGCGGCTCAGAACTCACTTTGAGGAAGCCTCTCGTTAAGGACATGCCGGTCCCTAACCAGGATCCCTCCGGGGGTCCGTCGCGGTCTGCTGTGGGAACAGCTGGGGCTTCGGGACGCGCCGTGCCTGTGCCGGGCCTGGGCCGTCTGGAGCCAGGTGGCCGCAGAGCGCGGCCCTCCGACGGCCTTATCGGCAGCAGAGGCTCCCTATCGGGCTGCCCCGGAGCTCAGCTCTCGGGCGGAGGGGAGGAGCCCGCCTGGGGCTCGCAGATTACGGCAGCACCCTCGCCGGCTCCCGCTCCCCCACCCTGGGCGCCGGGCCCAGCTCACCAGGCCGCGAGCGGGGTCGGCCAGCCCCTTCCGAAAGGTGCGCCGGAGGGAGGAGGCGAAGGGAGCATCTGCTCGCCACCTCTCCCTCCTCTCCCTCACGGGCCGGCCGGCGGGCCGCGGATCCTCCAGAGGCAAGGCCTCCCAGAGGAGGCTCCAGGAGACAAAGACCCCAGGAGGGGGCAGCGTTCCGTGCATGGGAAGAGGACTTTGAGGGAGCCGCTGGCCTTCTGTGCTAACCAGCCCCTGGTGGGCAGGGGCCTGCGGCTGTGGCCCTGTTTGTTTGTTTTTTTTAATTTTTTTTTTCCAACGTTTTTTATTTATTTTTGGGACAGAGACAGACAGAGCATGAACGGGGGAGGGGCAGAGAGAGAGGGAGACACAGAGTCGGAAACAGGCTCCAGGCTCCGAGCCATCAGCCCAGAGCCTGACGCGGGGCTCGAACTCACGGACCGCGAGATCGTGACCTGGCTGAAGTCCCACGCTTAACCGACTGCGCCACCCAGGCGCCCCAATGTGGCCCTGTTTTTAACATGCTTTCACTGGACGGCCCCTGTGTTCCTGAATTGCTGATTTGCAGGGAATCTGGGCACAACCTTAATAATATCAGGGCCCAAAATAACAAGGTTCCTGGGAACCAGAGGTGAGTCACCACAAACAGCCGCTTAGAGGGAAGGGGGGCCAAGGCAGCTCCCCACACCACAGCTTCCAAGAGGTGGGGGCTGCCCACAGAGCCGGTGCGGGGCCCATCTCAGGCCAAGCTGCTGCAGGCGACGCTTGGGAAGGCTTCTTTTGCAGTATCCGTCCATCACACAGTGGGATGAGGTGGCATCGTCCCAGAGTGGCTTTATTCGTGAGAACACTGTGCCCTGGAGTAGCAGTTGGTGGCTGGCAGAGGGGACAGATGACCCAAAGGATCGGAGCTGAGCTGTAAGGCCTGGAGAATGGCAGTCTCCCTGGGGCCTGGGAGTGGCTTCACCTAGATGGGGCTGCCATGTATGTGAGATGTATCCTGGTTTTCCTCTCAAAAGCATATTGACACCTCTGTGGTCGTCCTGCCCAGGAAGGCTCACTCTGTCCTCGCTCACATGCCTCTCAGCCTCCCACTAGACTGAGGCTGGTCCAGGTCCCCTGACAGGCAACCATCTGGCTTAGGAGCTTTTCTGCAGATCCAAACGGTCCTGTTGTGAGGGCACAGCTGCCGTGGAAAACGTGACCGAGGGCCACTCCATGACCCTCTGTTTTCCACAGCAGCTGGAAAGCACCCCAGTGCAGGCTGGTCTCCAAGCTGACCAGCACCTGACGTGGTGTGGGGAGGGCAGAGCAGGTTCTGGGCCCCATTTTGACTAAAAATAACCACCACAATCATTATAGAACAAGTCCTTACAGATGTCTTTTGAAGCATATAATAAGAAACAATGGCTTTTGTTTTTTAAGGGGCCCAGAAGCCTAAAAGATGTGAAAGACGCCGGTCATGTTAGGCATGACTTCAACCAACTCTACCACAGGACAAATGGTCTTACTTGCCAACAAATATTGGGCTAGCCTAGTCCACCATGCAGAGTGTTGCCCCGCACCTCACTTAGGTGTAGGAATGGGTTTGGAATCGATCATGTGTGGATTGGTACATTGCACATTCTCAGTAAAGGTTTCTGGAATTAATGCATGGTTGTCACCAGCAGCATGATAAGAGCAAGAAGCCATTTCACCAACCAGAGAAGAGGAAAGACTGTTTTTCTCTTCAGAGTTTCCAGTCCCTGAGGAAAAAAGGCCAGCAAGGAAGCATGGAGTATAACACAATTTAGAAAATGCCCTGTAAGTAGAAACGAATGTCAAATCTTTGGCAAGGGTAGACCGTCAGGCAGGCTTGATGCTTTGTGTGAGGTCCTCGTGTGGTACTTCCTGTGGCAAGACAGTCCCCCACAGGTCCCTGAGCCCTAGACTCCAGCAGCTGAGTGACTCGGGGAGCTGGGGCACCTCAGAATTTAATCCCAGAACCACATGCCCCCCAGGCAACCCAAGGTTCTTCTCTCGTGGATACATCAAGGCTGGGGGGAAGGCCAGGCACATGTGGGGCAAACTAACAACAGGCTCAAGGGATCAGGACCCGCCACGCCAGCAGCTGGGTCTCAAAGAAGTGGACCCACAACATGCGTGATCCCCCCGAATTCATCCCTGGAGCAGCGTTCCCTGGGTCAGTCAGGCAGGGATGGGTGCTTTTTGTGATATGGGCTGAAGTGACATTGTCACTCCCTTTACAGCAGACTTCTCTCAAGAGCTTTCACAAGCTCTCTGCCATGTAATACCTTTTTCTTTCTTCAGTCTCTCAAAGGGAGCCACAAAGCTGTCCCAGCACGTGATGTGCAAGCCCAGGCTATTTCGAGATTGGGAGGATGCCTTGAAAATTCAGCACCGCCCTCTCCCCCCCGCCCCCGGTCTTTCACAAGCCCCTCTTCTCTTTGTTTGGTTTATATATTTACATACGACTTTATATCCAGTGCTTACTGTGTGGCAGGCACTGTTCCAAGCACTTGACATTCATTTACATAATTCTTACAATTCATTTGTGAAGAATTATTTACTATCAGTAGGCCCAGTTTATAGATGAGGAAACTGAGGCATGGAGCAATCAAAAAACCCACTTAAGAACAGGCAGAGCCAGCTTCCAGCCCAGGCAGTCTGAATGTAGGGTCTGGAGCCCAACTGGGTTATTGTGCTTTAGGATCAACACTTTAATTTTGTTCATGGTTTGCCAATCCATTTTCCTTCATACTAATCAATATTAATATATTTTGTTCATTAATTATCAATTAATTAATTTTTCTTAATACTAATATATTCATTCCATTACTAATAAGTATATACTATAAGAATTCAACAACTGTTAAATGTTGCAAGTACTGTTGTTTTGGTATTTTTTTTAATGTTTATTATTTTTTTTAATTTTTTAAAAATGTTTATTTATTCTAGAGACAGAGACAGAGCGTGAACAGGGGAGGGGCAGAGAGAGAGGGAGACACAGAATCTGAAACAGGCTCCAGGCTCTGAGCTGTCAGCACAGAGTCCGACGCAGGGCTCTAACCCACGAACTGTGAGATCATGACCTGAGCCGAAGTCGTACGCCCAACCGACTGAGCCACCCAGGCTCCCCTGTAATGTTTATTTTTGAGAGAGAGAGAACGCAAGAGCGGGGCAGGGGCAGAGAGAGACTGAGAAATCCTAAGCAGTCTCTGCGCTGTTAGTGCAAAGCCTGAGGCAGGGCTTGAAAACACGAACCGTGAGCTCATGACCTGAGCCAAACGAAGTAGGATGTTCAACCAACTGAGCGACCCAGGTGTCCTTCTTGTGTTGGAGTTCTATTTTTCAAAGATGATAAATAAGTCAATAGAAAAAGGTTTTAATGGGTTTTTATTATGAAACCAATAAGACATCCTCATTGAAAAACATACAGTCTTTCATCTGGTTCCTTTTATCTCATGTCCCCACCACTCCCCAGACAGTTGTCAACACCATCCCAAACTTTGTGTTCATCAGTCCCTTGCTCCTCTTTCTAGTTTTGCCACCTCTGTATGTATCCTTCTGAACAATGTATTGTTTAATTTTGCATGTTTTCTGACTTTGAATAAGTGGAATTATGGAATAGCTTCTCCAGCTATTTGCATTTCTTATGCAACATGATGTTCCTGAGATTCAGCCAGGAGTGGTTTATAAATTTTCACTGCTGTACAGTATTCCATTGTATGCAAACACCAGGAATTATTTATCCATTTTACTGCTAATGGAATCTGAACTGTCTTCAGCTTTTCTCTATTAAAACATTACCCCACAAGCATCCTTGTAAGAGCTTCGTGCTGCACATGTGCAAGATTTGTCTAGTGCACACATGGGCGGGAGCAGAATCCCTTCCCTGTAATGTACATACATCTTCACTTTTACTGGATAACGCTGAGCTGTTTTTTGAAACTGGCTGCTCAATTTGTACTCCTAATAGCAGGTGGTGCCATTGCTCCTAAAGTTTGTCGGACTTTTAAACTTTTGTGAAACTGGCAGGTGTAAAATGGTATGGCATTACAGTTTTAATTTGCATTTCCCTAATTACTAAGGTGGTTGGGCAGCTTTGCACATGTGTATTGGCCACTTATTTTCCTCTTCTGCAAAATTACTGTTAAGCAGCCCTTTGCCCATTTTTCTGTTCTGTTGTTTGTCTTTCTCTTATTGATGTGGAGGAGTTCTTTCTATAGTCTGGATAGGAATCATTTATTAATCACATGCATACAAATATCTTCTCCCAGTGTGTGGCTCATCTTTTTACTTTTTAAAATAGTATCTTTTAATGAACAGAAGTTGTCAATTTTAATGTAGTTAAATATAACAATCATTTCCTTTGTGACTGGTGCTTTTTCTGTCATGTTTAAGAAATCCAACCCTAGGGGCAGCTAAGTGGCTCAGTCATGTTGAGTGTCCGACTTCAGCTCAGGTCACGATCTCACAGTTCATGAGTTGGAGCCCCGCATCGTGCTCTGCCATCGGCACAGGGCCTGCTTTGGATCTTCTGCCCCCCTCTCTCTCTGCCCCTCCCCTGCTCATGCTCTCTCTCTCAAAAATAAATAAACATTAAAAAAGAGAGAGAGAGAGAGAGAGAACTCCATCCCGAACCTGAGCTCATAAGCACATTTTCCTGTATTATAAATATTTTATAGTTTTGATTGTTACATTTAGATCTTTCAATCCACATGGCTTATTTTTTTAAAAAAATTTTTTAACATTTACTTATTTTTGAGAGACAGAGAGAGACAGAGCACGAGCAGGGGAGGGGCCGAGAGAGAGGGAGACACAGAATCCGAACCAGACTCCAGGCTCTGAGCTGTCAGCACAGAGCCCCATGCAGGGCTTGAACTCACAAACCATGAGATCATGGCCTGAGCGGAAGTTGGACACCTAACCAACTGAGCCACCCAGGCGTCCCTCACATGGCTTATTTTTGTGCATAATATGAATTAAGAGTTCTATTTTTTCCCTATAGAGCCTTGATTATCCTAGCACCATTTATTGAATAACCTGTCCTTTCTCCACTGAAGTGCAGCACCATGCCCATTATGGTGGTGTCTCTACGTACACGGACGGGTCTGTTGGGGTCTCTCTCCTATTACCCTCTGGCCTGTGCATCTATCTCATTGCCAGTATCATGCTGTCTTCATTGCTATTGCCTTATCTTAAGTTTAATATTGTTCGTAATAAGTCTTAATGTCATCTTGCTTTAGTCCTCTTTAAGAGTATCAAAGCTTCTCTTGGCCCTTTGCTCTTCTACATACATTTAGGAAAATGCCACACACACACACACACACACACACACACACAAACTCTCTAGGGATTTTGACTCCAACTACATAGAATTTGTTTATCAATGTCAAGAGAAGTGACTTTATGATATTGAATCTTTCAATTCTGTATACTGTGTATCTATATACACATTCACGTCTTTAATGTCTTATAATTTTCTCCATAAAATATCTTTCCCATTTTTTTAGGTTTATTCCCTGGGATCTGGTCATTTTAATGCTGTTAAAAGTGAGATCTCTTATTCTATTTTTATTTTATTATTACAGTGTATAGGAATATTATCAATTTGTATCTTGAACTTGTAACCAGCAGTTTTGTTGAGTTCTTTTATTAGTTCTAATAGTTTCTGTCCATAATTCTCTTTGACTTTTCTCTATAGACAGTTATTATTCATAAATGAGGACATTTTGGTCCCTTTTGCTCTTTTTATACCCCTTATTTTCTTTTCTTGTCTTATTACATTGGGTAAGACATCTAGTACACTGTTGAACAGAAGCAGTGATGGCAGCATATTTATCTAGTCACTGACTTAAATGTGGCTGCTTTTAAAGCTTCACCATTAAGCATGATGATGTGTAGGTTTTTGTGGATACCATTTATTAGTTAAGGAGGGTACTTTCTAGTTCCAGTTTATTAAAAGCTTTTAATCAGGATTGAATGTTGAAATTAAAGTTTTTGTTTTCCTTTTCTGTGAAGGTGTCGCATTGCATTAATAGATTTTTCTAATGCTAAACTATCCTTGTATTCCTGAGTTAAACTCCTCTTGGCCATAATATATTACTTTTAATATAGCACCACTGATTAGAGTTGTGACTTTTATATAGGATTTTTGCATTCATAAATCATACTGGTTGTATTAATTTGGTACTGCTGCATGACAAATTACTCCAATCTTTTAGAAATGTAAAATCACACAAATTTCATACTTCACAGCTTCTGGGGGTCAGCAATTCAGGACCAGCTTATCTGAGTCTTTCATGAAATTGCAGTCAACCTGTCAGCTGGGGTTGCAGTCATCTGCTCGCTTCACTGGGACTGCAGACTCCACTTCCACAGTCCTCAGATGGCTCACTCAAATGGCTATTGGCAAAAAGCTTCAATTCCTCATCTCGTGGACCTATCCATAGGGCTACTTACGTGTCTTCATAACATGGCAGCTGGCCTCCCCCAGAGTGATTCAAGAGAGCATGACAGAAGCCACAAGCCTATTGATGATCTAGTCTGGAAGCCATCACACATCATCACTTCTACCATATTCTATTTCCTAGAAGCAAATCACTAAAATCCAGCCCACACTTGAGGGCATGGGCATTGGTCAAAGGAAGTGGATCAAAGAATTTGTGGACGTATTTTAAAACTATGGCATTGGCCTATTATTTTATTTTCTTATATTGTCTTTGGTTGTCTTACCATCTACACTAAACTCATAAATGAGCTGGGGGTGGGGAGCTTTTCTTTCTTTTGTGTCCTCTGCAATGGTTTGTCTAAGAGAGGCGTTCATTGCTGCCTACAAAATCAACTAGTTCTTATGTCTTTTTCAAAGAGATAGTGACTATCGGGGAGGGAGGTTGCTGATTTGCTGGATTTAATGTTATACATGTATTCAGGCTATAAGCTTGTTAAGAGATCAATATCTGGGGAACATATTCCAGACTAGGAAAACTTTGTTCTCACTCTCTTAAACCTCACACATCTTTATGTACTCAGCACTGGCCTAAAGTGCTGAAAATTCTCACATTCAGGCAAAATGTAAAATAGAGAAGCAACCTCATTCTTTTAAACAAGCACTTCAGGATGAAGAGTTGGGGGAATTGAAAGGTGAAAGAGGTTAAATAATAAGCACTTAGTTAATAAAAGATAACCCAATGGTAGACTCCCACCTATTCTGGTAAATTTAGGATAGTAGCTTTCAAACGTTTTGGTCTTAGGAGTCCTTTACCTCTTAAACATAATTGAGTACCCCACAGAGCTTTTTGTAAATGTGGGCTATGTTTATCAATATTTACTATATTAGAAATTAAAATGGGCAGGCAGCTGGCTGGCTCAGTGGGTAGAATATAGGACTCTTGATCTTAGGATAGTGAATTTGAGCCCCATGTGGGGCATGGAGCCTACTTAAAAAAAAAAAGAACCACTCTTTTGGGGTGCCTGGGTGGCTCAGTGGGTTGAGTGTCTGACTCTGTTTCAGTTCAGGTCGTGATCTCACAGTTCATGGGATCGAGCCCCGTGTCAGACTCTGCACTGTCAGTGCTTGGGATTCTCTCTCCCTCTCTCTCTGCCCCTCCCCTGCCCGCATGTGCATGTGCACTCTCTCTCTCTCTCTCAAAATAAACATTACAAAGATATATAGATATAAAGAAGTTAAAATTGAGAGTTTTAAAAACTAATATTTACTAATTCATTTGGACATAGCATTTCACATAGCCCATTTCACATTAACATAGATAAAATTTTTATGAAAAAAACTACATTTTCCAAAGCAAAACAGAAATTTACTAAGAAGGGGATTATTGCTTTACATTTTTGCAAATCTGTTTAATGCCTACCTTAAGAAAAGACAGCTAAATTCTCATATCTGCTTCTGCATTCAAGGTGTTGCAATATGTTGTTTTGGTTGAGGTACCGGAAGGACCTGGTCTCACTCAGATATGTAGTCAGGGAAGGGCAGGGTGTTTTCACAGTGTTTTCTATTAATCGTGTACATTCTTGTTAGTACACCAACACTCAGTCAGTCTTCTCTTAAGGTTAGTTGCAATGTGAATCTCATTGAATATCAATGAACTTTTTTTTAAAGTTTATTTATTTTCAGAGGGAGAGAGAGAGAGTACGTGCGCACACATGCACGCAAATCAGGGGAGGGGCAGAGAAAGAGGGAGAGAGAGAGAATCCCAAGCAGGCTCCATGCTCTCAGCACAGAGACCCACATGGGGCTTGATCTTAGGAACTGTGAGTTCATGACCCGAGCCAAGTTGGGCACTTAACCGACTGAACTTTTTATGTTCTTTCCACCATGAGAGAATGAACAGGAAAGGCCAAATGACATCTTAGTAAGAGTGAGGACAGTCTTAGCCTCAGGACCTCTGGAAAGACCTGGGGGTGCGCCCTGAGTCCTTTGAAACTGCAGATTTCGGCACTCAAATATTCTCTGATGCTGAGACTCACGGACCCAGAGGATGAGAGACTGGACGAGGACTCCTGTGTCCTCATTGTGGAAGGGAAACTGCAGCCCCCGACAGAATGGGATTTGTCCAGGGTTTTTGCAGAGCAGAGTTCCCTGAGTCCCCTGCTCTTTCCACTACAGGGGGAAAAACCAGAAGGAAGATCAAGAAAAGGAAGAGGAAGAGCAGCAAGTCAATGTTCTAAGGTAGCAGACCACCACCGACTCCACTTCTGATGGTTTTATGTGCTGGTGATCCAACTGATGGCTCTTCCAGGCCCTTCTTTGCCTCAGAAGTCCCTTGTTTATGCCTGCATTTGACCTTTGTCTTAGTCGGACAGTCTCACCACCAAGAGACATGAGAAAAAGCCATCGAATTCAAATCAATAAAACTGTACTTCTTATCCTTTTAAGAGGAGGGCTGGAAGAATTAAATACTTGACCATAATAATAGTAGCATTTATTAAGCACTTACTATGCACTTGTGTATGCATTCATTCATTCACTCTTTATTTCTTTCCTTCTTCCTTCTTTCCTCCTTCCCTCTTTAGTCTCTCTCCTCCTTCTCTCTCTCTCTCCTTCCTTCCTCCCTCCCTTCCTCCCTCTTTCCCTTTCTTTCTTCTTTCTTTCTTTCCTTCACTACTCACCAAGTACCTGTTATGTGCCAGGCATGTTACAACGTACACAATGGTAGAGAAAACAGACACAGTCCAAACACTTCACATCCATTATTCACTTATTAATCCAACAATAGGTGTGGTAGGCACTGTCAGAATGCCCATTTTAGTGATGAAGTCACTGAGGCAGCAGCGGTGCTTACCGACGTCACAGAGCTAGTGAATGAATCTGGGTCTAACTCTGCAGCTGTTCCCTGTAAGCACAATAGTATATTGCCTCCAGAATGGCTGTGAGCCACTGGTAGTTTGTCTGAATTTATGCCTCCTGGAGTCCAGCATGGAAGATTGGGTCATTGCGCCACCCCTTTTGACTCTCTCACCTTCCTTCCCTGAACCCCTAACCCAACACTGTAACCTTACATCCAAGAGCCAGGACGTGGCTACACAACTTGACAGGAATGGCATGTTAGAGCCAGCTGTGTGCTAGACCTGGTCAAGTGGTGATGGTGGCGGTGGTGATGAGGACAATGACAGCCTGGGGGAAGGGGAAGGGCCAGTAACATTTCTGATCATCTCTAAAAGACTCTGAGGTAAGAGGTGGAAATCTAAGGACATCAACTTCCTCTTATATTTAAATTTGAGGGTAAAACACTGGTCTTCCAGGGGCCCTAGCCAAGGAAAGTCAGATTTGCATCATTGGATTTCCTTCTCTACAAGGGGGAGGAGAAAAAAGGGAGCACTGGTTCTCTTTCTAGGAGAAGGTGGGGTGGAGTGAAAGAGGAGAAGGTGGAGAAAGGAGGGGAAAGGAGAGGGGGAGAGAAGAAGGAGGGAGGGGGAATGGAGCCCTTTTCTGGAGAAGGAGTTTGTTGGGGCCACTTCCCAGGTCAGCAGCATCTACCCTGAGGCCAGACCATAAAGGGTTTTCTGCAGGGGAGGATCAGTGTAGGGGAGGATGAGTGCAGGGGAGGATCAGTGCCTGCTCTGAGCACAGTGCTCTGTGGCTCTCTGCTACCAAGTTCACAGGTACTTGGTGAGTAGTGAAGGAAAGAAAGAAAGAAGAAAGAAAGGGAAAGAGGGAGGAAGGGAGGGAGGAAGGAACCTGCACCTTCCAGTCCCACCCAAACTCCCATGGGGTCGTTTCAGTGCTGGAACAACTTTCCTGAAAGCCCCTTGTCATGAAGAAAACACTGGACTAGGAGTCAGACCATCTCAATTTGAACTGAGCCTTTGTTACCTCAGGCTACAGAACCCGGAACCTGCTGCTTACTCTTTCTGGGCCTCAGTCCTCCTCATCCGTAAAATGGTACAAAAATACCTCTCTGCCTGCTGCCCAGGATATTTATGAGGATCTCAATAAGTGATCCATCTAAACGTACTTTATTATCATCATCAACCTACACCATAATCATGCTTCTAGATAATACATGCCAAAAGTGACAAATGACCTAATTTATGTATTCCCTTGTTCCTGACACTTCATGAAGATGGGGGCTTTTCTGGCAGTGTCCAAAATTGCAGTAGCCTCTCATGCCCACTCACCTCCTTGGGCATCCATGGATTTCCCCAGGTTGACTTCCCCACCCTAGCCAACTGGGGGGAACACACTTATTTCTTTAAATACACAGGAAATGGGAATTTTTCATAAGATAAAAGGGTTTGTTTTTTTATAATCAGATAGTTTGGAAAAATGATAAAATAACTCGTCATCTTACTGTCTGAATATAACCACTATTGCAAATGGAAGATTATATCGAAGCAGGGTCATGAACCCAGGCTTTGGAGTCAGACAGACCTGTGTTCTGCCACTCAGCAGCTACATGACCTTGGGGCACCTTACTAATTTCTCTCAGTCCCAGAGAGAGTATGAATGCTCCCTCCAGTGGGAGATGTGGGAGTTGGGGGGGGGGGCGTGGGAGGAGTAACTGGGGGTAACACATGTGTAAAGCCCTGCCCCACAACAAGTGCTCAGGCAGTGTTAGCTGCTGTTATTTTTCTAGTGATTATCCCTGCAGACTTTTAAAAATGCATACATAATACACATAAGAATACCTATGGTTTCAAAAATAGAAGTCATGACATTTTATAACCTGCTTTTGTTAATAGCATATCGTGATGTTTTTTCACGTGAGAAAAATTCACATCTGTGACATCTCTTAGTGCCTGCAGAAGGCATCCTAAGGGTGTTTGCTATTTCATTTAACCTGTTCCCTATCACTAAACACTTAGATTCTTCCCAATTTTGGGGGGCTGATTTGAACAATGTTACAGTTAATATTGTAAATATTAATATTGTAATTATTAATATTATTAATAATATTAATGTTATTAATATTGTTATTATTTCCTTAGGTTCTTTCCCAGATACTTTTCTAGACTGGCTAACATCCAAGTTCATAAACATTTTTGAGGTTTCATGGGCACTTCCAATTTTCCTCCAGAAAAATGCAACTTCCCGCACCTGGTTAGCCTTGGGTATTTGTTATTATTGTTTTTTTAACTCTTTGATAAGCAGACTTTTTACTGTAGGATTACCATCCCACACCACTCACCCAGCTATGCCTGTCCTGTGAGTCTCCTGCCTTGGCGGTCTGGGGGCCTGACATCAGACCACCTCAACGTGGCTCCATCCAGGGCCTGCACTCCCCTGATGACACCCTTTCAAGAACTGTCCTTAGCTGGACAGTAGTTCTTAGTCCCCACTGTGATCTCCTCCCTTACAGCTTATATCTTCTTTGTGCATATTGAGAGTTAAAGACATGACCACCTGGTTTGGTCGTTCCATATGCTGGCTTAGCAGAGATTTATTTACCTAATTATCCCAGTCCTTCGAGGATCCATAAAACAAACAGTACATTTACACCAAATACGCACCTCGGTAAAAAACCTTCAAACCAGCAGGAGGTTTCCGTCTTATGATAATCATGGTAATAATGTACATTTGTAGAGCAATTTGCAACTTGCAAACATAATGACATACACTATATGTGTAATACTCAAAACAATCCTGGGATTTTTATTATCATTAAAAATTATTATTTCTGGGGTACCTGGGTGGCTCAGTCGGTTAAGCATCCAACTTCAGCTCAGGTCATGATCTCACAGTTCACAGGTTCGAGCCCTGGGTCAGGCTCTGTGCTGACAGCTCAGAGCCTGGAGCCTGCTTCAGATTCTGTATCTCCCTCTCTCTCTGCCCCTCCCCCCACTTGCTCATGCTCTTTCTCTCTCTCTCTCTCTCAAAAATGAATAAAATTAAAATATTTATTATTATTTCTGTTTTACAAAGGGAGAAACTGCAACTCAGAAAATTGTACTGAGTTGCCCATGACTAAAGCTGGAGTCTGTTCTTCTGACTAAATCCTAGATTCTCATGCCGCTTTGTGAACATAAATTAACCATGTTATTGAGGGTGAATTGATCACTAGAGTTCTCCTACCGGGTATCCGATGGATGTGTGGGTAGAGGGGTGGTGGTTGGAAGAGAAGAGAAAGAGGGAAACAGAGAGAGGGAGAGGGAGAGAGAATTTTGCTTTGGGTTTCCTAAAATTCTAGCTTTACTGCCTATCTGATAATAATGTTTGGGGCCCCTGGGTGGCTCAGTCGGTTGAGCGTCCGACTTCGGCTCAGGTCAGGATCTCACAGTTTGTGAGTTCGAGCCCTGCGTTGGGCTCTGTGCTGACAGCTCAGACCCTGGAGCCTGCTTCGGATTCTGTGTCTCCCTCTCTCTCTGCCTCTCCCCCACTTGTGCTCTCTCTCTCTCTCTAAAATAAATAAAATGTAGAAAAAATCCCAAAATTTAATGATAATGTTTAAAGTTGAATACTCTGTCTCAGGGTCATTCTGCAGCCCAGAAGGCATTTTAGACTCAAACTCTTCAGCTTATGCTTTCAGATGCGGCACAGATAGTCTGATTATTTATAGTCTGGCATTTCCTAAATGAGGCAGTGTTTGGGGAGGAAGTCAGCCATCCTGACAAATGCTGAATGTTCAAAATTCAGCTGAATAATCAGTGAATCTAAAGTTTCACATTAGAAGGTATGAAGGTGGAAGGCTGGTTTTTATTCTCCTCTGAAAGGTAAGTCCCAGGCTGTAGCCACTCAGACTTGCTCCGCCCTTCCCTCGGGGCGCGGATCTGGCCTCTCTGGAAAGGAACTGGCTTTCCACAGGGAAGCCATCTGTAGCTCCTCCACGGAGGCCACCCTGAAGCCAGATCAGTGTCCCTCTTAATGGCCCTCAAACCCACCGTCTGCATGCAAACGGACTACAGGCCCTTCGTTTCACACAGGATCATAGAACTCAAAGTGGGAACGGACCTCAAAGGTCATCTAGTGCCGGAGTCTTTTCTTCTGACATCCCTGGCGGGTAGTGGGACTGCCTCCCCTTGACCTTCCAGAACAACATTGTCCCAGAGGCTCAGAAGTTCCTTCCTCGCACACAAGAGCTCCCTCCCTTTGGTCCCGGTTCTGCCCACCACCACCTTCCTCTCGGCTTCAATCCCCAAAGAGGGCGGTGGCTGCCCCACATCCCTCAGACGGCCTCCCTTCCATACCAAGAGCCCAGGCCCTGCCCAGGGTGGGTTTTCCCACCTGGAGGACGAAAGGAGATCGTGCATGGACAGTGCTCACCATGGTGCCTGCACATAGTATGTGCTCAGTAAACCTGGCTGTCTTTATTATCTATCCTCATTTCTCCAAGCAGACTTTTAGCGTGTCCACATTTCTCATGGTCTTTCATCTGGACATCCTGACGCAACACTCCAGATACATGCTAACACCAGATAGAACACAGTTATGATCTCCGTGTCCGAATACATTTAATGTTCCACCCCCACACACATAGTTAAATAAATATGCTGTGTCTGCAAGCAAGCAGTAAACTGGAAGGTTAACTAGTCCATGGCTGCAGAGGGGCCCAGCAGCACATTACTGGAACCCTCTGTGGGTTGATATGGGCCCATGTACCACTGTGGGTATAGGTGTCCAACTAGTTAGTTGTTCAAGTCACTTAACTATTATCATCCAACCCAAATGTCTTCAACTTCTTTTTCATGTTGTCTACAAAGACATTATGAGAGACTCTGCCAATATAAGACATATACAAAATAGAAAATCAAAATTTTATATTAAAAGATAACTATAAGTAGAGCTCTCGTGTTTTCTTTCCTTGCTAAATGGACGGTAGTGTTGTCAGGAGTCCCTGTCCCTACAGTAGTCTCCTTTTGCTGAATGCTGGGCCATTTGTTTGTAATATAGTCACTCTGTTTATAATATAACCACCATGTGGCACTTAAGAAATACTTTATTTTATTGTTATCTGTGCACATGTTTGTCTCCTCTATTAAAAGGAGAGCTCTTTGGAGACAGAGACTGCGATACGTTCATCACTGATGTCATCCAAGCACACGGCTCTAAGCATAATAGATCCTCAGTAATTACTGGTCAAGTGGACCATGAATGTATGCATGCACACCCAAAAAATGAATGAATGAATGATTTTTCTCAATAAATTATTGTCGGGCATTATAAAGTAAATGAGTTTATTTTGGCATGACTCATTCCTGGTGAACCCATGCTAGGTGCCAGAGACCATCTGTTTAATAATCCATTCTAAATTTTTGTCAGGAATTTGGCATTGTGAAATCTGCTTTCTTGAAGAGTGAGACACCTAACCTGCTTCCAATCTCCTCAGCGGTTCTTCAGGACTTTGCCAATAGTCCCAAGAGTGTCTCTGTAGCCACGTGCCCAAGTTTACCAGGCACCGGGAAGGACATGGTCTGGACAAGGAGACCTGAGCCCATTCAACACTTGTGTACTAACACAATGGCTGGTCTGAAACAAGGTGGATCAGTTCAGCTGAGCGGAGTCTGCAAAATCTCCAAATTTTTTTTAAACTGCACACTCCCATCAATAAAAATATTTTTGAGCATATACCTTCAATATATGCATTATTTATCTATAAATCATATACAAGTAATACTGTGAACATATTATGTACATTATAAAGCATATGATGAAATAGAAAATCTTAAAAAGATGAGATATCGTCTTGCTACCTCTTCTTGCACACCGCTGGGGTACATGGATCCCACTTTGGAGACCACAGGACCAAAGCTTACCATAAGGGTAATGAGCCAATTCCCCTACAGGGAACCACCATGGGCTTGTATCTTTAGCTCCCCAGACACCTCCCAAATGTGTGCCACTGGTCACACATTTATCAGAAGCACAGAGAAAGAGCATGGGAGGACAGGGCCATCTGGGTGTGAGCCCCTTTCTGCCATAGAATGTGATTGGGGATCCCCCTCCCACGGGCACCCAATCCTGGGCAAGTTGCTGAGCACCGCAGAGCTTCCATTGCTCATATAAAACAGGAAAGCTGATACCTATATCTCAGGCCGTTATGAGGATTTCATGAGGTGATATGTGTAATGAGTGTAATGAGGCACAGAACTGGTGCCCAACCAACGTCCATCTCCTCTCCCGTAGGGTGCCTTCTCTTTTACTTAGAAGATGGTGACTACATGAAATAACGCCACTTGGATCTCAAGAGCCTCCATATTGATGCATGGAAGTATTTTTCTTCTAGCAGGTAGTTGAAGATATAATTACTTAGAAACGCTGGAAGGGACAATCTAGGGAGAGAGAATGGTTGGTATAGATAAGAAAGGGAGTGGGCGTTAATGAGCAAGATGAGAAAAAAAGCATCCAACTTAGGGAAGAAGCAGACATATTAACTCAACTTTTCCGCCCTCCACTTTTTCCTACAGTGAAGCGATCTTTATATTTGAGATATTTTTAAATGTAGTTTTATTTATATTTAAAATGTATCATGCAATATTTAAGACATGCAGAAAAGGACAAAGAAAAATACAATACACAGCTATGTAGCTAGCACTCAGCTCAAGAAATAAAACATTGCAAACTGTTAAATCTGCCTTCTGCACCTCCCTCCCCACCCAATTATATTGTGTACTTATCACTCCACACCCTTCTATACACCTTTATAACATATGTATATAATGTATCCCTAAGCAGAATAAAGTATCATTTTGAGTATTTTTTATTAAATTATTTTAATGTTTATTTATTTTTGAGAAAGAGAGACAGAGCATGAGTGGGGGAGGGACAGAGAGAGAGGGAGACATAGAATCTGAAGCAGGACCCAGGCTCTGAGCTGTCAACACAGAGCCCAACACGGCACTCGAACTCACAAACCTCAAGATCATGACTTGAGCTGAAGTCAGACACTTAACTGACTGAGCCACCCAGAAAGCTCTCATTTTGAGTATTTTTAAACTTAAAAACTATGTCATGTTATTACATAACTACTATCACTTTGGTTCATTAACTCATCCATGCAACATATATTTATAAAGCACATACAATGCTTTCTGTGCAGGGATTAATTGTAATATAAAAGAAAATCCCCTCACTTCCCAGTCCTCGAAAGATGTCAGCACAAACTAAATGAAAAATGATTCCTTTGCAGAATTGTTTTCAGACTTGCAAATTCTTACTGCTT